>NC_071535.1:61469840-62669840 GCF_026979565.1 Vidua chalybeata | reverse complement strand
TGTGCACAGACACCCTCAGGTGCTGCCAGTGTGAGACCTGCACTCTTACACTAAATCCAGAGACTGCCACTCCTGTAAAACTGAGCCCTTACACTAAATCCAGAGACTGCCACTCCTCTAAAACTGAGCTCTTACACTAAATCCAGACAGCCACTCCTCTAAAACTGAGCCCTTACACTAAATCCAGAGACTGCCACTCCTCTAAAACTGAGCTCTTACACTAAATCCAGACAGCCACTCCTCTAAAACTGAGCTCTTACACTAAATCCAGAGACTGCCACTCCTCTAAAACTGAGCCCTTACACTAAATCCAGAGACTGCCACTCCTGTAAAGCTGAGCCCTTACACTAAATCCAGACAGCCACTCCTCTAAAACTGAGCTCTTACACTAAATCCAGAGACTGCCACTCCTGTAAAACTGAGCCCTTACACTAAATCCAGAGACTGCCACTCCTGTAAAACTGAGCCCTTACACTAAATCCAGAGACTGCCACTCCTCTAAAACTGAGCCCTTACACTAAATCCAGACAGCCACTCCTGTAAAACTGAGCTCTTACACTAAATCCAGACAGCCACTCCTCTAAAACTGAGCCCTTACAATAAATCCAGAGACTGCCACTCCTCTAAAACTGAGCCCTTACAATAAATCCAGAGACTGCCACTCCTCTAAAACTGAGCCCTTACAATAAATCCAGAGACTCCCACTCCTGTAAAACTGAGCCCTTACACTAAATCCAGAGACTGCCACTCCTGTAAAACTGAGCCCTTACACTAAATCCAGAGACTGCCATTCCTCTAAAACTGAGCTCTTACACTAAATACAGAGACTGCCACTCCTGTAAAACTGAGCTCTTACGCTAAATCTAGAGGCAACCATGTCTCTAAAATAAATGCTAATTAAATAGTAGTCCAAAAACTTCATTTCTCACTTCCCAGCACAAACTAAGAAAGTTACTCCTCAGCAGCTGCTAATAGTATACTAACCTAACTCAAGAGCAGTGACATCAAAATAAGGTTTGGCATACACAAAACAAACCTAACTGTGATAAGAGCCAAAAGAAATCCACTACGGTACGAAAGCCTCCTTCACCAAGCTCCAGAAGGACCTGAACTGGAGATGTTTTATCCCCAGACTCTACAGCCTGCACACTTTAAGCAGTGTTTTGTGCTTTGGCAGAACCCTGGTCACAGTAAACAAAATGTTGCTGTTGAGGATGTTTTTCTTCTTGTGCAGGAAAGTAAATAAATGTATCAGGTACATGATCTGTCATCATCTGCTCCATGGGAGACTGCAACATCTATTCTCACTAATCTTTCAAATTCTCAAACACACACATTTCACACATCCAGGCTTATCCTCTCCTGTTTAGAGGACTGCAAATCCACTTTTATTATCAGCTGGGAAGGATTTATGAATAGGGCAGAAGAGTAAGAAGAGAGTGGAGACCCTAATCTTAAGAACCAGTAACCTGTGCAAGAAAATCACAACTCCCAAAGAACTGTCCCAGCGATATCAAACCTTACTCATATGCACCACAATAAATAGTGCTTGAAGTAAGTCAACAGTACATAGCATCAGAGAGCACTGTATGAATGCTTATGCTTCACTTTGGCAAAGATTGTGGCTGCACCCACACTTGCTGCACTACACAGAGCTCTTTGACAGCTGAGGCAAGGAAGGAACATCCACCTGAAAGCAATGGTCTTGAAATTTCCAGAGCTAAAAATGCCCAGTTTCAGAAGTGCCCTATGCAATCCTAAACAAAGTCAATAGAAACCATGCAGACACACACAATGATTGACACACAAATTCAAAGCAATTTTGGCTTTCCCTGGGATCTGAAATGAACTAAGAATGTTTTTTCCCCGTAGCTTCAAGTATTAGGCTCTACAATTTTAATTTGGGAAGTGGATTCTTTGGATGCAAGCATGAAACAGATCGCCTTAATAATGAGGACTTGAGAGTCATCATCAATATTCTCAAATTCTACTGAAATCTATTTTCAGTGAAGCTGAATTTGTAAAAAAACCAGACAGAAATATCACAACTGTGATTGTCTTTATCACATGAATCTTCAGGGACTGCTTATAACGATGCCTTGCTAAAAAGCTGAAATTTTTACAAAGTTTCTGCATTTGCCTTCATTACATGTGATATTAACTCTTACTAAATAAATAAGTCAATCATTATAGCACTGATTAGCAAACTCTGGGGAATAGCCAAGCATCAATTCTGAAATCTTCCTAATGATCATCATACAAGTCTTAAAGCAATTCTTGTTTATTTAAGAACATTGTGTAAAAGCATTACTTATATATATATATATATATATATATAAACTTTAAAAAAAATTATTTTCATTTCACTCTACAGAATGTCCTCAAAGTATGAGTTCATAAGCACTACACACTGGTAATAAAATATTAAGTAGTTCATGAGCAAGAATTTTCAAACAATATTAGGAACACCGATGACACTAAAAATAGATTACTTAATAACTAGTCTCTATAAAGTTTACCTAGTTAATTTGGGAAGATACTCTTAAAAACACAGAATAACTGCAACAAAAATGGTGGAATACAATATACTATAATGAAATAATGACAAATAATCCCCAAAACCACAGTCCAAAACAAAAATAGCCCTTGCTAAGTTTCTACTGTTTGCATTCTAGAAATAGTAATTTCACTACTCCTAAACTTTAAAAAAAGGGATCAATCTATGCAGTATCAAGAAAGCTGTCTATTTAATAAAGATAAATATTACTATGCCCCTTGACATGTCAAGGAAATCTCCACTGAGAAGCTGTCATACACCACCTGTTTCTCTACTAAAAGTCCCTTGGGAATATAAGCCCAGAAATCATTTAGGGTGCTAATATATAAATAAAGTTCCTAAGAATAAAGAAAAGCACATTAATGGTACTATCCCAGCCTCCAGCAGTGTCCATGGGAATGATGCTATCACACAACAGAAGGATCATGTCAGCAGTTGCCTAAAGCCTCTTTCAGCAGGACTAAGCTAAGAAGACCTGCTATGGATTGGGTTATTATATCCAGATGAAAGTCCCCTAAGAGCAGCACAACACCTGCAAACCTTTGGTGTGCCACCAAGCACACAGAACTCCCAACAAGTAAAACACCAAAACCTCCGTATGCTTGTTTGCCCTAAATTTCATTGGTAAATTGAAGTTCAGACTCAGTATCTAAAAGGCTTGTCATAGTTTTCTTTTCTTCCAACAAGTCCCCAGCATGGTCTGTCAGCCCAGCAAACTACACCTCTGCCTTAAACTTAAGTTCAGACCCACATTTATACTCAGGACGTTTTCCCCAGAAGGTGCAAAACAGTCCCAAGAGCTCTAAGAGTTAAGATTATGGTAATACCATGGGTTTACACTGCAGATTCATCAGGAAAAAGGAGAAAGGTGGGAAGCCCTGCACCTTTCAGCAGGTAGCCATTAGCTGGGTTTATCTGCACCAAAGAGCCAGGCTAACTCTTCACTTGTTGACCAGCATGACCAAGGCAGAGGTGGCAGACGCCCCATTCCTGGAAACGCTGAAGGGCACCATGGGGGCAAGGAGCTGGCATTGAAACTAACATGATGGCCAAGAAGCTGGCGTTGAAACTAAAATATGAGCTGCCAAAGGTGGTAACCTCTATAGCAAGAGGCTGCATCTCAGGGGATACCATGAATCACAGCCTTATAATTACAGTTAGTGTCACCATTTCAGGTAGGAGAGATGCAACACAGAAAATAAACACAGTTGCACTCCCTCCTACAGTGCCATGGCTGCAGTTTTGAATGATAAATAAGGCTTCTTACACTTACACTTCTTACACTGCCAGAAGCTTTGTCCTTCTTCCAAGAAGATACTACAGAAAAGAATAAAACTAACTAAAATTAGTAGCTTGTAGCTGTGAATGGTCTTTCGCCATCCCAGGTAATGCTGAGATTTACTTTTACAGGCAAAAGGTGAAAAGTCAAGCCAAGGTACTCCAGCACTCATTTGCTGTCTCCAGCCTGCTCAGGTAGATCCTTTCAGTTTATTCTGACAACTACTTGAATATTCATTTCGAGCTCGGTTTAGCACAGTTTCCTGCTTTCACCTAACACAGAAACACTTTAAAGTCATTAAAAATACTTATACTAACTGGCAACTATAGTAAAAGCAATGAAACCCTCCCTCTGCTGAAAAGAGGCATCAAATGAGGTTTCTGTGTTCTTGTGAATATGAAACTGTTGGGTTTCCCTATTTAAAGCTGTTGTGCCCATTTTCCTTGGAAGAGGAAAGCAGCTTTGCTGGACACAGTAAAAAACAATCTCATCTTGCATAATGCCAGATATTTAATCACTTTTAGATCAACCAGCAGTGGAGACTTCAGAACTGAACTAGAAAACAACACACTGAAACTTTTTATTAAACTCCTTCTGCAAGAATTCCAGTTCCTGATGTGAGATTTTAGTTACTTAAGATTTTTTTTTTCAAGGATTGTTGATTTCACCACTAACCAAAGTCAAGCATCCCAAGGCTTCAGGATGAACAGAAATACTTTGTCTCTTGGATGGCAACTTACTAATTCTCTCATATTTTAAAAAAAGAAACTCTCATCTTTAAATAGCGGCCTCAATCACAGCTTTCATAAGTGGCATCAGACAAAAGAGCATTAGATGCAATGCACAGCGTGTCCCAGTGTCTCCTGCAGGCACAGGCAGCCTCCTCTGTCATTTTAAAGCATTGCCTCCCCCATAAAGGAGCCTGACCCCTGCTAGATTTCCCTCTTACACCAATTGCCTGAGCATGATTCTGGCTGCAAAGAACAGATGACTAGAGATGATGGAAAGGGAGGAATGGGATGATAATTCTTGCATGAGAAGAAAAGCTGCAACAACAAAAAGGGACCACAAAATGGGAAGTACAGAACCCCTGTAGGACAGAAAGGACAACAAAATGATAGATAAACTAGCCCAAGATATAAGCACAGAATAAAAGCAAGTGACGCAAAATCACTGACTGGTATTGAAAAGGAAAGCAATGCCAGTCTCTGTGAACTGAGGGACATTTAGCTGCAACAGTCTTCTTTTTTATTTTAAAGACAATACCTACCATTCCTAACTGCATCTCCCCCAGATGTGTGCACATCTTAGGCAAAGAAACTTTCCTCACAGCTCTGTTGTGCTGGCATGTCTCCTAAAGCCCACAGGAGATGCCAGTGTTACACTTTCTGTCCTGGCTCACTGTCTCCTCCCTCAGCACTTGGATCTGCACTGAACTGGGGGCACACACACCTTCCCACCACATCCATGCACTGCATGCTAATGACCTAAAACACGCTGCTTTGTAAAAAAGGTCTTAAGCCAAACCATGAAATACCTAGCTACAGAAAAGCAAAATTAAATCTCAACAAAACCAAATTGAGATTGGCTGTTTAAATCAAATAAGATCAAAATACATCCCTGTACTTCCCAGCACTTTATTAACAGCTATCTACTTTTTGGCTTTTTGATTCTGTCAAGTTTAGAAAAGAAGAGAGAAAGGGAAGGAGACAGAAAACAAGAGGAGAGCGTTGGTTGAAGGAAAGAAGATCATGTTTCAACAAGGCACCTTTAAATTCCTACAAAATACTGCCTCTGAGCAAGCTTAACCTGTTTGTTGATAGATAATAGCATGTAATACTGTAGGCTCCATTCAGTCTTTTCCAATGTCTGGGCCGTCTGCCACGGAGTTATTTAATTATAACACGTAGAAAATTACTTAGGCAGAGCTATCTATATTTGAATAAAGCCCTCCTACCTACTTGTACAAAACCATTAGGTAATAGGTCTTAATCTTATATAAAATTCCCCAGGTAGTAACCATGATCTAGTTTCAGCAGTACTAGGAAAAGCTGAGGCTGTTAATATTTTTAGAAGCTACATTAAATAAGCCAGGATATTGCAAATGCACCTCAACCTGAGCTGGGAAGTACCCAGCAGCAATCAGCCATCCATTACCATCTGGACCACTGAGAACACAGACCGTGACCTGATTACAGTAACACTGGTGAGGAAAAAGACAAAGTGACATCTATTCTTCTTAGCAAGCGAGACCAGTGGCTCTTCACCAATTATCAGAAACAAACAAAAAAAACCAACAAGAACAAAAACCCCGCAAAGAAACAAACAAAAAGGACCAATTATACAGCTGCATGGCAATGCTCATACTTCAAGCTTTGTCCCAGTCATATCTGTGTTAACCAAGAGAACTTCCTGGCGTTGTGGCAGCTGGAGAGACAGAGACACTGGAGCCAAGACGAGTGGGCAGGGGGACAAAAGAAATCAGAGAAACTCAAGCTGAGACTAATATTAAGTTGTACTGCAATGCTACAGTCTTGAAGATATACATTCAGTGCCCAGCTCCTTGTAGGAACATGTTCACATGATGAAAACCAATGTGATTTTTATCCAAATCACACCCCTCAGCAGCCAGCCTCATAGGAGAGAAGGAACTGAATTTATCTCTAGTTTAGATCTTCCTTCCCATTTAGCCAGTTCCTTCAGGACAGTGATAAAACAGACAGGGACAGAATAAATAAACTCACATTAATACTGTCCCGTATCTTAATTGTATCCAGTAGGTAACGAAAGCATGGAAAGCCTAGAGGATCGGCAAGAAATTCTCAATTCAATTAAAAAGAAATAAATTTGGTAGTAGAGTGTTGTTTTATTCCATCTTCCTAATGACAAGAAGCCAACAATTCTCTTCCAGAAGCACCATGTCAAAACCACTGACTGCCTGGAATGGTAACTGTCTGCACTATGAATCCAAAGAGTGCAGCTGAAATCCAGGGATGTATTTTACACGCAGACATGCCAGCCCCAACAGTGAGAAATCATAAACAGGAAGTAAAGAAAAACCAGGCAAACATGATGTTTACAGAGGAACCTACACTTGGAAAGTGTGTGAGTTTGCAATGATGTCCGAGTTCAAAATAAAGTTTAAATAACATGCTGAGAAATTAATTTCTTACCTTTTATCTACTACCTACGTCTATTAGTGCAAGGCACTAGTATGACAGTATAACACCTATACTATTACCTAGCATTTCTGTGGTGATAGGACCCCTGTGTCAGACTGGTATCGTGTTTAAAGTTTGCATTCTCTCCATTTCTGACAGTGCCCATCTTCCAGTGGGAAGGGTCCACTGGGTTTTCCAACAGCCAGAACTCTGCAGTATTAACCACCCCTTATCTCCAATCCTTACCGCCATGTCCCAACACATTTTTTCCTTCTGATACTTATCTACTGCTCCTTCTAACATGGACAAAGTTGTTAATGACAAAAAGGAAGATTCTAAACCAACTTCTGCATTAATATAAATTTTTTCTTCTTGTTACTCTGTCTCTCCCCAGCAAATTTAAGCATGCTTCTATTGCTTCTGACATGATCACAGAGAGCTCCAAATCTTAAAAGCACAGAAACCTGTTCTGTACTCACAGACAGGAGTAAGCCTATGAGACATGACATTTTTTCATTTAGAAGCATGCTTCGTTTTCCAATGAAAACACTCTTACAAGAAAGAAAATATCCAAGTATTTAAAGCCTCAGTCAGTACCTGCAGTGAGTGGCTAAGTAAGACACAAGTTGCATTGCCACCCAGCAAACCCACTTGCCACTTCCCAAGTACCCGTGCTATCTCACTAATGGGCACAAGGTCTTATCACCGGTTGTTTGTACTGCAGGAGAAGCCGAGGGCCCTGCTCAGCGCGTCAGTGGATCGGTGCTGTACAAATACACAGCTGGAGACACGCCTCACCTAGAGGGGTTTGCTGCCTAAATGCACTGAACAAGCAGCAGGGCAAGGAGAACAAGTGTGCAGAGGTACCTGAAGTAAGCTGAAAAAAAAAAAGTCACCAACAGAGCCTGAAGCCCCCTCCAGCTGACCAAGTTCTACACCCAGCTACTACCTATCATGACCTTTCTAAACAATTAATTACCTTTCTTCCCCTGCCCCTTTTGCTTGTCTAACAGGAAGACAGGACAGGAGACTGTTTTGACAATTTCTTGTTGGCTAGATATGTAAGTCCTCTCCATTTGGCAGCAGCAGAAAGAAATTATGCCCTGAATTATATGCAACATTTCCATTCACTTTTCTGTGGCTCTAACTGGAAACTAGGTGACAGCACTTGACCTGACTTCATGGAAATAATCAAACTTCAGATCACCCACCAACCCTGGCTATTAAAGAAAATTTTGATTATCATAAGGTTTAGTAAATAGTGGTACACAGAACCCTCTTAATTAAAAAACAAAAAAAAAAAAACCCAACAAAACAGACCCCCCCCCCAAAAAAAACCAAACAAAAAAACCCAAAAAAAACCAAAAAAACCCCACAAACACAGCACATAAATCCTGTAGATTTCAGCAAACTTTTAGCATTTTGCTGAAACAGGAACTACAACATTTTCACTGGCAGCGACCAAAAACCTGCAGAAATTCAGGCAGGCCTGTTCTTTCAAGAGAAGTATTATCTCCCTCTTTCTCCCACCGTATCTCTAAGTTATTTCTCCTGCCTCCTCCTTTCCGTGTCACATCAACCTGTTGTTTTTTTTCCTTCCAACGTGGTGTTTTAGCTTTCTTTCAGACACAGTAACTACCTCTAATGTACCCTATTCATGTGCCAATCAAGCCATCATCAAGATCTTGGAGAGAACAATGCCTGTATGCAAAGCCCTATTCTCAACTGGTATTTGAGTCACTGCAGGCCAGCCATTATGCAATCACACGTACAGTTAATGGCTTATGTTGACACTTGGTAGGGAATTAACCTAGAAAAAATTCCATTGCATTATTATGAAAGTGATCCCGTCCCGGAACAGGAATATAGTGCAAGTTAACGTGCTCATCAGTTCATTTTTAAGAGACACTCTTTGAGTGCCTAAAGGAAGGGCTTATTGTAAACTGGTGGAGGGAACAAAATGTCTTTCAGAGCAGGAGTATTTCTTTTACACAGAGATTTACACAGTTAGAGATGATTTACAGCAGAGAGTAAAATTATCTATTATTCACAGTTTCATAATTATTTACTCTATGGAATACAGTAATGACAGGAAATTGAGTACTAAAACATCAAACCATGTGACAGGCACACTAATCCAGCAATCTGAGGGCAAATCTGTACCAAGATACTCCTCTTGAACCTATGAGTATTCATCACAAAATGTGAACAACCGGTCAGACCACAAAGAGGTCTACGGACAAAACCAGGTGGGAACTCACATCATGCACATCCCTACTCTGCAACCAATTTGAATGTCCTGCCATCAGCCAAACTCCTGACAGGAAAGCTTTCAGCATGGTTACATCACAGCTACCCTCTGACTTGAGACCTTCTAAAAATAATTTATACAAAGTAAGATCATCTTAGCTCAAAAAATATGCATCTAAAAACCATCCATTACAACCATCATTTTTGGCAAGACTTGGTATCATTTGTAATAGCCAGTAAAGGAAAGCAGAAATATTTCTATTTCTTCTAACCTGTAAGTCTCCACACACAGAGAAGAGGGGAATGCAGCAACAGGTTACACACTTAAGAGTTCAACCAACTATACCCTGGCTGTATATTTCTGTGCTTTTTTTTTTTTTTTTTAATCAGATGGTGTTAGCTGCCTTTTATGGAGCAGCAGACTCCTATGGTAGTAGGAGAGAAAACTACTGAAGAAGACAGTGAGAACTTCACACTAACAAAAAATGTCACATGTAGCTCATGCCTGTAAGAAATTAAACACCAGAAAACCTAAAGGAGTTTTATGGAAGGGTATTTGTTACATTTTAAGTAAATGAAGTTTAACGCTACACCTGCAACTAAGTTAAAATAGGGTAGCATTGCCAGTTGCATGAATTGTCCTTACCATAATGGAATCACATGGAATCACCAGTCACTGAGCTTAACTATGTCGTTTTTAAACAACACCCAGTGGTTTTTCTTTATTGAGTTGTCAGTTCCAGGTTTAATCCTTATCTGTGTTTTAAGTTAACACGTATTGCAAAACTCACACCAACACTCCCCACACGATCAAGCCCCAGTTGTGTCCTCTACTGCTGAGGAAGTTCTCAAGCCCCTTTCCCTTCTCCCAGCCCTTCAGGAGCAGCCACTGCAGGAGCCCAGGAACAGGGCAGTATGTAACCAAACCAGTTCCAGAGATCTGGGTCCGTCTGTCCCGCCCCGGCTCCAGTCTCAGGTTTCTGCTGCACAACCACCAACACCCACCAGGCACGTTTCACTGCAGGTAACAGCTCCAAGGGCACGGCCATAAACCCACACACCTGACAGGAGTGTCGGAGTCACGCTCACCCTTTGGACTCCTGGGACACCACATCCCTCTCCACCGAGCACCAGCGTAGGTAAAACAACAAATGCTTCATACCATAAAGCCCAGCCAGCTTCAGCGCCTTGCCTTGCTCCAGCAGAGATATTTCCTGGGTTTAGACAGGCTGCTTTCCTTCCCAGGTCTTGGGTCCAAAAGGAGAATACTCCTGCATCTCTGCGAGGTAGGAGGAGGCTAAAGCTACCCATGCTCCTGAGCTGTCCAGACAGAGCCTTAAATCTATTTACTGATAAAAAAGTAGTGCTATCAGTTCACACATATATTCATATAAAATCTTCTTTTGCAGCTTCACTGTGTGTTTTTGCTCTGCTGCAAAAAGAGAACATAAACAGCTATAAATCCAATTTCATAAAAATGCCAACTTTAGAAACTATCTTTGAATTTTATTCATTTTTTTTCTGGTTTATTTTGGTCTTCTAGTCTGTCCCACCCAATGTTTTGAAAACAACCAGAGCCTCAAAAGTCTGGGCAAGACCTACATTTTTAGAAGGCTAAAACCAAAAAAAAATAGCAAAACAAAACTGGTGTATGAACACAGTCACTGATACAATGAAGCAAGATGACAAAAATCTAAATGTTGCACTTAGTCCAAACCTATGTACAACAGCTTTAGCATTTAAGTATTTTTCTCAATCACATATAACATGTAACTTGGATGTAACTAAAAACTATTTTTGGCAAAAAGCACTCAAAATATCTATATTTTGGGAAAACTAAAAGCACACAGCACAACTTCCTAGTGCCAAAACAGACTTCACGGCAGCACCTGGAAGGGCCTTTTTAGAACCAAGCATGCTTATATGTAGCAATTTTCAAGGTATCTTAAATAAAATGATCAAGAACAACCAGTTTTGGGAAGATGTAAAACTTAAGTTTTGAACGTTTTCGGTCACCAGTTATTGCATAGCATTTTAACATAAGAGTAATTTCTACTTTATGACATTTAAAGGATTAAAGTCTGCCTAAAGTTTCCCACGTGGCTGAGTTCATGGGAGCTAAAACACAACCTGTGTTTCTCTCAGGAAACTGTACCTTCAACAAATGGCAAAGCTGCTGCCTAGTGACAAGGAGTGTAGGTGAATACAAGAATTCAAACAGCCTCAGCAGCCTTCCTGATCTGTGAAGCTATGATGGTTTCAGCTACATTTCTTTCTTGGATTTGAGATCCATGTCCAAGTTCCTTACAGATACATATGAAGATATGGGTTAAGCATCCACCATGAACCAGTGAACCTTAGATTAAAATGAAAGCTCCCAAATAATCGGCCAGGAAACTCTTTAGAGAAGAGCCACAGGCTGACCTTCTATTTCAATAGTATAGGACTGAACAAGAGACACCAAGGGAGTATTCAAACCCAATTTATTTTCTTCCCATACAGAGTGCCAGCTATTTTCTTGTTGTTATCTGATTTATCACACGGCTAATTATTTTGTTTCAAGAAGCCAAAGCCATGTATGCTTTTGCCTAGTGAAAAAACACACAACTCTTGTTGTGAAAGCCAGGCTGCCTGCCTGTCACCCTGAGCACTGCTGGCACTGTGACACAGCCAACAGTCACCCTGAGCACTGCTGGCACTGGGACACAGCCCAGCAGAGTCACCCTGAGCACTGCTGGCACTGGGACACAGCCCAGCAGAGTCACCCTGAGCACTGCTGGCACTGGGACACAGCCAACAGTCACCCTGAGCACTGCTGGCACTGGGACACAGCCCAGCAGAGTCACCCTGAGCACTGCTGGCACTGGGACACAGCCCAGCAGAGTCACCCTGAGCACTGCTGGCACTGGGACACAGCCAACAGTCACCCTGAGCACTGCTGGCACTGGGACACAGCCCAGCAGAGTCACCCTGAGCACTGCTGGCACTGGGACACAGCCAACAGTCACCCTGAGCACTGCTGGCACTGGGACACAGCCAACAGTCACCCTGAGCACTGCTGGCACTGGGACACAGCCCAGCAGAGTCACCCTGAGCACTGCTGGCACTGGGACACACCTGCACAGCCCCACACTCTCTCCTCCTCAGGAGTCTGCAGAGCACAGCCCCACAGCTGACACCGGCCCACAAATGACAAGTGCCTCACAGTCACATCCTCTAAGGATTCAGGAGCCTCAGACAATGCTGCCTGCACCAGGCTAAGCTCATGGGGCATAACCAGCTTCAGTCAGTGAGGGTGACTGATACAATATTCATTCAATACAGAATGAATTCTGTAGAATCTGGCAGGAGCAGTCCTATCTGCAGGTAATAGGTCATTCCACACACACACACCAAAAAAAAAAAATCTCTGAAGGAAAATAATCAATCTGGATAAAGAGAAACCAAATGAAAGCATAAAAACTCCTCTTTATTCACCAAAAGATGAAGGAGGAATGTACCCAGCATGTCCACTTCCAGAGGTCTGAGGACAAAGGGCAGCCTCTCCTCTCACCTGGGGCAGA
The DNA here is from genome assembly GCF_026979565.1 of Vidua chalybeata. Lineage (NCBI taxonomy): Eukaryota > Metazoa > Chordata > Aves > Passeriformes > Viduidae > Vidua > Vidua chalybeata. Next base: position 62,657,030 of record NC_071535.1, on the reverse strand, counting down.
AAACCACATAAGTAGAGGAGCAGCACCCTGGTCCCTGTGTTTAACGCTGTTATTGTGAACCGTGCCTAAATGCAAAGGGGCTACCAAAGCAGCCCACCTCAAGCACTGACAGGCCTCAGGCAGCTAACACGACAAGAAGTCTTGTAGGGTAACAAAAGCAGATCAACTCTGAGACATTGGCCCTTGCCCTGAATTTGTCCCTATCCGGAGGAGACTTCTCCAGAATCCCAGTAGTCAGAGAACCTCGTTCTTAGTCAACTGAGCCTCTTTACACATTTAAACTACAACCACTGAAACAAAGGAAATTTGCAGCAATAAGAATACGTTTTTAATTCTAAAAGCAAGGGTTTGGGGGGACAAGATTTTTATAATGTATTGGACCAAGCAATAGAGATGTGGGAGAAGGGGTGACAAGTTTCAGGCACAAACACTTTCTGGGGTCCTTAATAGGACTGACGTGATATAAAACATATGCTGATGTGTTTTGCTGTTGTAGGGCTTCCCACTAACCTGCAGAGGTTGTCCCTCTATCATTACTGCATACAGAGGAGCCAGCACAGCCTGAGTTGGCAAGCCATAAGAGTTAAATGCACACTGTGCACCAATTAGGAAGACTCTACCGTTAAAATCAACTGCAATTTCAAGGTAAAAAAAGAAAATAAGAGGAGAAAAATAAATTTTAAAACCCTCATTCACACACTCACAGAAAAAGCTGAGTACACTGTTAGCATGGGGAATCCAGTCCCTCACACATTCCCATTCCCTGCCAGCACATTCACAGTAGTTTTCAATAAACATCTACACAAGTCACTGGAAGACAAAAAAAAATCTGTTTTCTTTCATACAATTACACAAAAATAACTGTCATCACAACCATCCTTGTGGTAGAAGAGTCCATATTTGCCTGCAGTGAAATCCGTCTGCAGCTGCCCTGCGGATAAGACAGCCAATAATTGGCTTCTTTCACCTCTGTTAACCATGAACAAAAGTGTCATTCAGCTCGCAAAAGGATAGAAGGCACCAATGGATGGTCAGCTCTCTGAGCCAATGGGCTGGAATAACAATAACCCTGTAGCATTTTCTTTTTCCTTTTGTTTAGTCTTTCAAAGCCCTTAATTAAGTCCCTCACAAAGCCCCCCTACAGGCTTCTTTCAATGAGGCATTACACGCCTGTTTTCTTGTATTGAAAGAAGAAAAGTAACAGGGATTTCTGAAACACATTAAGCAATACACACAATTTCCACGTATTCACAACTGCAATACTGTTACATTTTAGTTTTTAAATATTATCATCAATAACAAGAAGTGCAAGCTTACTGTGCTCACTCTTTGCTGTACATCCCTTGCTTAATAAACCTAGTCATAAACCTAACCTATCTTCAACAGCTCGCTCAAAGCCATCACAAGACAGCAGCTCCCAAAATGAAAGCATGTGGAAAGGGCATGCTGATGAAATATCCCTGGGCATCCTGAGGCACACAGCTGAGAAAGGACCGGATACTGCTGACACTGCACATGACACATCAGCATGGTCTGAAAATACAGCTGCTGAAGGCTGAAGTGCAAACCCTGCTATGTAACTGGCCTCTCATACAATTAAAGATCTACTTGCATTTAATATAATGAAGATAATCTGTACTCCACTATTTAGGACCAAACTGATGTAATACTGATGATTGTGTATTAAACAGGACATTTCAGCATTACACCTGCTCTTCAGCATGCAGGCAGATTCTGTTTGACAGAAATCCTATAGAAACTTGTAGTATTTCAGCCACAAACACAAAACAAAACAGTTTTAAGAAAACACCACTGAAATATCACGCTCATAGATGCAGGCTGGTTGAAGGAAACCTAGCCATCTAATCCCTTCCCACTCCAAACCAGTCAAAGCAGCAGACTAATGCGGCCACTGCTTTTTGGGAGGCATCCAGTGCATGTGGTGAAGGGCTCAGGGCTGGTAGGGAGCACCAGGTACAACCACCACTTAAAGCCATCACCTGTCCAACCATGGTCCAAGCCCTCCAGCTGCTGCTGCCTCTCTCCATTATCCATTATGTAAATGCCCTTGTCCTGTGAATACAAGCAGCTTCCCCGCGGGAGACTGATCCAGCCAGTCCAGCCAAAAACTACCAGAATCATTACCAGAGGATACTTTTCACATTAAAGAACCACGGGCTGAGGCTCTGGCTAATCTCTAAAACACCTTCTCCCCTGAGAGATAACTGGAATAGCCTTTTTGCAATTGACAGAAACTCCCAAAACATGAAGAACAGACAAAACCATTTCTATTACAAACACCGATCTGAGCAAATGCAAAAAGCAATGTTTTAAAATCCTCTCTACACCACCTACGTATGAGGCAGGCACTCTTTAACAAGCACCACGTGCCATAAAGAAAACCCCCATGTGTCCAGGCAAAACCTGGGATTGTTCAGCTTGGCAAAGAGAAGGCTTCGGGGTGACCTAACTGCAGCCTCTCCCAGTAGCTGAAGGGAGCCTAAAAGAGATGTGGCTAAAGACCATTCACAAGAGCATGTATTGGCAGAACAACAGGGAATGGGATCAAGCTGAAAGACAGCAGGTTCACATGAGGTATGAGAAAGACATTCATTACTGAGGGTGGTGAGACTCCGAACAAGCTGCCCAGAGAAGCTGAGGGTGCCCCATCCCTGGAACACCAGGGCCAGGTTGTTCAGGCCAGGCTGGACAGGAGTCTGACATGGTCCAGTGGAAGGTGTGCCTGCTCATGGAACCAGTGATCTTTAGTCCCTTCCAACCCAAACCATTCTGTGATTTTAAGAAAATGCAACTAGGTACAAATCAATATAGATATTTTTATTATCTTTTTGTATTTTTTTAAAATATACCAGAGATTCAGCTGCTTGTAACTCTGTTCACATAAAAAGAAGCAATTTTCCTTTCAGCAGTGGTAATCTAATGGTACTCAGTGATTTTGCTTTTCAATGATAAGATGGCCTACTTGGGTATTATACACCAAAATCTCTTTCTAGTCCTACCTTAGACCACTGAATTAAGGTCACAACAAATAATACATGTCCTACATGGTGTTCCTGTTTCCTCCTCCTACAAGAAAATATGTAACTATACCAAAAATAAGGAGGAAAAAACCACTGCAGTGTCTGCATGGCTTGGTTTGAAGGCCTAACTTCAAGTACATATTTTTGGAAAGCCTATTCACAAGTCTTTATCAGAATATCTTGTATCACTGACCTTAACAGAGTCCAACATTGATAGAGGACTAATTGCACTCCAGTTCTGCTACATTATTGACAATTTCTGTGATTATTTACCACAGTCAGCAGTTCAGGAGGAACTCTTCTCTAGCAGCAAAGAGCAAGAAAAGTAATTTACATTCTAAAACCAAGCATGAAAGCTCATCCTAAGTGCATCCAATGCATCACCTACAATCCAAATGTGTATCAAGATTATAAACATCCTGCTAGAATATCTGATAAAACTGCAATGTAATGTGAGAATATGCCATTGCACTATAATACAGAAAGCATAACAAGACCCCGTCCATCCCGTGCAAACCAAGGCCCACACTTTGCCTCTCACTAGTTGTATGGCTCAGTGTCTAATCTGCTGTTGTCAAGAAACAGACAACCCCCCTCCAACCAAACAACAACAAAAAAAACCCAACAAAAACCCTCAAAGAGACCAAAACAACCACCCAAACCAAGCAAATATGGCCATACACCAAAACACAGGAAATCCCACTGAGGCAGCAAGATGAGCCAGTCGTCCTCTACACTGAGGGTGGCAGAGCACTGCAGGAGGCTGCCCAGGAAGTCACTGAGTCTCCCTCTGGGGACATTCAAACCCCACCTGGACACACACCTGTGCCACCTGCTCCAGGTGACCCTGCCTTGGCAGAGGGGTCAGACTGGATCATCTCCAGAGGTCCCTCCAACCTGAACAATTCTGTAAGAAAAGGAAACCAAACAAACGCCCCAAAACTACTCAGACATCGGAGGCATTCACAAACATGACTATTGGTTAGGAACTGCATCCCAAACTGGATGGTTCTGCTAACCAAATTTAATAGGACACACAGCTCTGGACTTCTGGATTCTGCCCTAACATGAATAAAATCAGTAATATTTACTACTGCTGACACAAAAATATAAGCCAATAAAAACTTAGCATATTTTCTAATTTTTAAGAAAAATGTATACAAACGTATTAAACATTTTACAGAAACCCTCTACCAAAAAGAACTCACAGCCATCACTTGCAATTATAAAAGAGGTCAAAGAAGCACTTATTACTAATGATTTTCTTGAAAAGGTTATCTCTTCAGTTTAACCTTGTTCTCAGTATTTAAATGACTACACCTATTTAAAACTGTTGTGATTTTAATCACTAAATTGCCAAGAAAAGTTTACTTAATGCAAACAGAACATTTCAACTATTCACATGAAAAACAAAGACCTACCACATTGACTACCTGGTCCACAGTCTTTGCAACAGAGATTAAGCACTGTCAACTCTGATCATGTACATAGAATCAATTTTTATACAAGCACATCTAATTTGTGTGTGAGTGAAAAGAAGCAACCCACAGAAGGCAATCAAGCAATCTGCCTGTGTTTCTAGCTTGCTTACAGACAGAAACAGTACATGCATTTCCCCAGCAACATGCATTTTCCAGATGAACTCCAAGGAACAAACCTGGCTTAAGAACACTCGTCTCCTTGGTTATCTCCACAGGACAAACACGGGCATACGGTCACATCATCACAGCTATTCTATGGGCAAGGAAACACACTCCACTCTTACCTAAAGACCACTGACCAAGGCAAAGTGGCACGAAGACAACTACAATCGATACAAGGTGCACAAAAGGTATCCTTCCCAAGCTCCCTTAATAACATCATCTGGTTTGTCTTGCTCTTGCTTATTTTGAAGAAGTCTGGTTCCTCCTACCTTGAAAGACTATGGATTTTACTGGATCAGTAAACCAAGGCCAGTAAAACTTGCCACACAGCTAGAAACCTGCTCCTAACACAGACACCTTTAAGCTATTGACACTCTGTTCCCTCATTACCAATTTAACCATTTACTTCCATTAACACACCCCTTTTTCCAATTTATCACCAGCAAAACTAAGAAGATAACATTAAAAAAATAAATTAACACCCTGAAAGTTCACAGAGTGAAAAGATTTCTGTTGAAACTGGCTAACTATTTTTAATGCAACAAATTAAATAAAGCTCTGCAATTACAGTGTCAGATTGCAAAAAAATAGCAATATGTCTTATATTCACTACCCAATCTAAAAAGTGTAAAACAGATGCAGTGATTTATTTTAAATTTTAGCTGAGGGACAGGTGATCAGCTTAGAGATTTAAGAGACCACCCTCGAGGAAATGGGCAAAACACGATCACTTTTTGTGTTTTTGAACAAACACCAGGGTGTAATGAAGAACGCAATTTTGTTTTAAAACATACATAACTTTGTCAAGTTAAAACGATTTCTTTTTTCCACATATAAAAAGACAGTCAACTTCACAAATATTTACTGCCATTAAGAGCAGAGTTAAATAATTATTTCATCTTAATAAGAACACTAAATACTCAAAGGTTCAAGACAAATGGAACCTTTTGATGCTTTTCATTATATTTATCACAAAGTAGTTAGATATAAGGATTATTTATAGTAAACACAGTAGAGTGAAGCAACCATCCCTTACATATCAGACTGTATTTTGTACAGCATATAGATTAATTAATGGAACAGCTTTTAGAAGTAATTCTGTACCACCCAGTTCAAGAAATTCTCTGTTCTAACTACCACTGAATTCAAATAAAAACTGTTTTAACAAAGAATGTATGCACTTTGTCCCTGCTGGTCTTTACTGTTTGTATTTTCTTTTCTTTCTTCCATTCTATGTATTAAGAAGGTCATCATGGAAGGCAAACAGAAGGATAGAATCCTGAGAAATTTCCACAAGATTAAATATGTATTTCTTTGCTACCACAGGAGCAATCTGTCTGGCAGCATTGCATCACATTCATCTTATAAATACATTTTAATACTGTATGACTAAACAGCTGCCAGTAGAAAGCAATGGTTGAATGGATGGATGGATGGATGTTATTAGGGAACCTGAATGTCTTTCCCTTTGCATCTGTATTGCCCCAATAGAGTATGGAAGGGCACTGTCAACTGGTGCTTCCCTGATGAGCTCATAGGGCCTTTAGTTCAGGGAGAAACGTTTAGAGCTTGCTTATTCAGTACATCTAGTCGTTTACTTTCTGCAAAATGAAGCTTAACATGCTATTTAAAAGGTATAATTTATGTTTCCAAGACAGCTCCAGGCACTGCCTTGTTTGGAGTTCCTTACCAAGCAACTAAGTTTCTCCAAACAAACTAATGTGCAGAAGGGTAAAGGGCAGTAAAGGCAATTATTGGAAGGAAATCTCTCCCTAGGCCAGAAAAGGGTAACTGAACTTGTGTGTGTTAAATCACACAGGGAAGTGAACACTGAAATGATTGAGTCTAAGTGATAGCAAGACCTATCTACAATCTTCTTGAAAAGAAATTAAGGCAGGGATAGTATAAAATGGGATTGTGTAGGCAACACCCCCAAACTTCATTCACAGGTCTTTGTATAAACGTTCACATTCTCCCTTATACACACACTCCCCACAGCAGAGAAAACCTTCAGTAACCAGTAATTAAATGAGTGTGCTGAAACATAAAGCAGTTAAACTGCATTCTGCAATCCTAGATTCAACACAGTTTACTTATTGCTCATTCATCTCTCCACAGATGTTATCTTTGTAACAGTTAAAAAAGCTTAAAATATGACCAAGATTTTCAACGTTTAAGATGCCTCTTGTGCTTCATTCACCACTTTGTCTAAATGCACCCAACGTATGGCAGTAAGTGTGCTGAGTTTCCAGCCCAGTCCTTCCCCAAAAGCCTTGGGCTACTCTGTGAAAACTGAATGAAAGCTATTTGCAGTGAAAAGCTGGCAAAGAAAACCTGTAACAGTACCTCCTCCTTCCGAGTTGCACACCTGGAGAAAAGAGCTTTTCCAAGGCATGTGCAGTGCACTGCTGCTGCTGGCAGGCTGGCAGCACAACAGGGCCTGTCTGTGGTTTTACCTGCACATGCAGCGAGAATTTGCTGAGGCTTCTGGGTGATCTGCACGCATTCTCTGAAATTATACCATGTGTTAACTGCTTTTAAAATAGAAAGCAAATATGGAGCAACAGCCTGTATTTCTAACATCCCTGCACTTCAGGGAGACCTAAACCAGACTGACTGTTTCATAGGGACAGGTGAAGAAGTAATCCCATTTAAGGCTGTGCTTGTATGTTTGAGCTCCCAAAGGAGTTAAGCAACATCTAAAACATTGACAGATCTTAAGGCTTTCCCAGCAGTTTTGCAGATATGAATGGTTAAGATATCTGCTGTCAGCCTCAAAAGAAGCATCTCCTAGCATTGTTCTGCTGCAGGAACCTGCCTCTACCAAACTTTAAAATTTTCTAAGTCACTCACTCTAAACTCTTTTATCAAAGCCCTTAGATTCAGTTGCTAAGCCAGATAACCATATGTTCCTGCAGATTCCCACTGATGTACAGCAGAGCTGTACTCACCACTACCATACAAAAAGCTTCTGCTTCAACACAAACCGGAGCAGGGCTCAAATCCCAAGGGAGGGTGCTATTACTCAATGGTTTTTCTTTCTTTAAACTAGAGATGCAAAAGACTTGTAAGGCTGAAAATGGTCATATGCAAAACTACCTCTACACTTTGCCTGTTGATTCACACTGAGATTCATAAGTTCTCTTAAGAAACTACTTTTCAGTTTGATAGTGCAAGGAAGGCACCAACAATTAAAAGTCATTTAGTACGTGGGATGACAGCAGGCACTGAGTAGTTCTTGTTCTGTTTCTCTGTAACAGTACAATGCAACTGATGTATCCTCTTTTGAAAGGAGCTGATTTTTTTGAAATAGGTACATGTATCATAAACACTGCAGAATCCTCAGTTTCTCCAGTACCTCTAAAGCACATCTCCTGATGGGCACTTGCAGGCCAGAAGATGAAATAGAAGCTGCCTATTTCCATTGAAGGTGCTGAAGCAAAAACTGGTGGGAAAGTCAATTTGCACAGTAAAGTGGCCAGCAATATCAATCCTGACCTTTTAAAATAAAATAAATCAGACTGGGCAGCAAATTCACTGAGGAAAGTTCAGTGACAAATGGCACAAGGGACATTTTTTTTTTTAAATGTTTACATTATTATTCTGCTATTCTCTGTTCTTGATGGCACTGAATGAACCCCAGACCAGGTGATACACTTTGCCTGAAAGACATGGGGAATATATCTGGTGAGGCAAATAGTGAGGGTATTTGAATATTTATCTGATGTTTGTTATATAATTTCTCCCATTTGTGCTATTAGACAAAAAAATTATTTTGTGTAAGTGAAGATACAATCACAGTGCAAGCAGTACTACTCTTAAGTGGGATTTCAGATATATTATTGTTTTCATGCTAGCCTTTTTTGAATATATAGACTTGTTTTACTGGCATGACTACTCAGGAGAGTTGAAGAGTTTTAAGGAGGAAAAACTGGTCTTGCTGCAATACTGCGAAGTATTCTACTGAAGAAGTAAACAACTGCCACTTATTATACCAAAAACAAATTAAATCCTTGCTTAATCCTCTTGAACATTTGAGATATTGTACGTTTTTGGTCTGAAAACTAGAGACCTGCTCTTGCAGTAAGCAGGTTACAGAAAAAGAACATGCAAACAAACTAGTTGAAATTTTTGAAAAAAAATGTCAAGCAAGAGCAAGTAAATTCTAAATAAAAGACTGACCTGATATTGAAGAGATATGCCTCCAGTAAACACTTAGCCATAGTAACACAAAGCCAGATTTGCCCTTGCAAAAGACATGGATTTTCTACACCCAGCAAGACTCACACTAGGTTCTGTAAAATATTAACAGTTTGGTCAATATTAGCCCATCCACTTCCATTGTGGTTTTTTAAAACCCAAATGTTAAACAGCAGTAAAAAATGACCGAAAGGCAGAAGCTTGTGCAGGCCCAAATCATCAGTAACTACATTCTCAGGGTAGGACTCTTTACAATGAACCATTTCCTCTTCTCTCCCCAGCTAATTCCAGGAAGGCCACCAAGACCCCAAGAGGACACCCAGCAAGGCGAGCATTTCATGTCTCAAGAGAGCAGCTACCTGAGTGAAACTGTAAATAAAGGAGATGAACAAGAAATATGTAGGTTGCTGCTGACAATGGCTTTGCAAAATTCCCTTAAAGAACTTGTAAGTCTGGCAACCATCTTCCAAACAGTGCAGGGCTCCTAATTTGCAGGAGCAGCTCACAGAACTGCTGCGAGCACTACTACAGGCATGTCCCCCAGTCTGGGAAAGCCTTCCCCTAGTTAAAAAACACCAACACATTTCTAGGGCTTCTAACCATGGCACCTGAAAAAGATGACAAGCTCTTCACAGCTTCTACATGCACGAGTGAAGGTCAGATCCACCAGCTCTGCCACATGAAGAACACCATGCATGTTTCCAGACAGAATGACCCACTGCACCAGAGAAAAGCCTGCACTCCAAAGTCACAGGTTTCAGTCTCTGCACTTTTCCACATGAACAAACTACCTCCGCTACTAGTCTGGATCAGCATTTAGAAAACAGCAAGGAAACTTCTCCAGTAAGAGTTTATTTTAAAAATAACATGAGACTAATTTTTAAAAAGGACAGTCAGGATATCCCACAGATCAAACCCTAATAACAAAGAAAGGACCGAGGCTACACACCACCGACTCCTCCTGACAGCACACAAGCAGCGAGCTTCCCCAAACATCCCTTCCTGACTTGCACCATCTACCATCTCCTCCTCCAGCAACAGGAGCTAAGTGTCCTGCTTTCCTGCCACAGCCCTAAAGCCCTGAGTGCAGGAAAAACCAATTCTCCCTTCACAAGCTAACACACTGCCACGTCCTGTTTGGACAGTAGGGAAAGACGTTTGCATTTTGTGCTCTGAAGGGGGAAGCAATGGGCACAAGAGACACCAACCCCCAGGCAGATCCCAGCAGGACCCATATCTGCACTCATGTCTTCTGCATCTACTCAACACCACCACAAATACAACCACCACAGCGCCCAAATGGTTCAGAAAAACACTGGCTGGTATCACATAGAAAAGAATGAACCGCAGCCACAGTGAACTGCACTGCACGGCCTCTGCAATGCACTGCATTACTGCACTGCCGAACCAGCATGTTCTGCTTCTGGGCTTCTTGTGCCACCACTCAACAGTGCCTGGCAAAGCACAGCAGCTCCAGCCGGAGCGTCCCGAGGGCTCACAGCAAACCTCATGGCTGCCTCAGCAATCGGCCGTGAAGCCTGAAGCGCTGCCCTTCCAGCCCCACGCGCGCCTACAGGGATGGGATGAGGCTTTCAGTCCACGTGTTCTCACTGTCAGGGACACGTCAGGGACACGGCTGTGGGAGCACAGCCATGCTGCTCTCCCCACCGGGCACTGGGGCAGGCCATTCATCTGTAACTGTGCACGTGTCAACAAGGTAACGGCAGAACCCCCCAGTTAAAACACATCTTGGGAGAGCAGCCTTACAAAATCTACAACTGCATCTGCAGCATTACTAAGCTAAATTAAACAGGTTTAGGCCTTCCCTCTGTACCCCTGAAATCGCACATTCATTTATGATCCACTATTAATCGTGTGACCGTTTAAAAGTCCAGACACATCTGATTAAAAGTTTTAGGGTGAAAAAAGTTCTTGAAGACCTAGCATTTTACCACAACTTGTTGGAGAGAGAAAAGGAGGAGGCACATTCACTTTAAAAGGAAAAAAGAAAAAAAAAAGCCTTCATATTTTAGTAAGAAAATGTTGAAGTGATATTCTTATTTCCCAAAATCAAACATATTCCTGACAGATGTCAGACCGCAGTCCACCAGGGAATACCAACATCACCTGGTCAAAAATAGCTATCTGTATTTTTTGAAACATGTTATCATATTGGCTGACACTATGTATAATGCCATAAGTAGGCTATTACCCATTCAAATTCAACAGCCCTTTTCAGACACCAACTTTAAACTGTTATTTTTGAGATCACTACAATCCTCTCTGCAGTTTTGTAAGAGATGTATAATATCATTGTGCCTTCAAATTCTTGGTGAAGCTGAAATACAGACTTTCCTTACTCTTTCAGCAACAGGAGTATGTTTCTGGGAAGTGGAAAGTGCTGACCTTGTCACAATCCTGTAACAGTTAAATCATTCAAGAGTAAAATAAAATGGATTCTGCTATGTCAAGTATGTACTTCAAAACAAATGACACACAATTTGAAAATATTGGAAACTTTCAGCTCCAGTGAAACTCCAGTGACAGGAACTTAGCACTTAAAAAAAGCAAAAAGGTCAACTGTTTTGCAGGTACATCACAGGCCATTTTTTCCACTGTTTAATTATACTTTCCAGGTACCCTTATATCTATTGCTGCATGCTTCCAATTTGGACATATCAGCTTTATTTGGAACAAAAGTGAATGAATCTGGGCCTGGTTCTGAAGAAAAGCTCTCAGACATATTTATAGGGAGGACAGTATTTACACAGTAACACCAGGATCTTCCTGTTCTCTGTGTGAGCTCCTGTGACAACCATCACTGCACACAATTCCCCATCAATGACACCAGCTGGCCACCTCTCAGCAAAGGAAAGATCAATAGCTACCTCCACTTCTTCTGCAGGGCTGGGCAGGGCAAGCTACTGCTGGGACAGCACTGAGAACCAACATCACAGGACCAGAAGCCTCTTCTCAGACCAAAGTGTGAGAACATCTTACCACAAACTGCACCAGGACCTGAAAGGCAGACACGAAAAACTACAGAAGAGCATTTCTCTGTAGCAAAATCCTAGGTCACTGTTGAAGCAGATGCTGAATCTACCAGGTGGAGAGGATGGCCAGGGACCTCTAATCCATTACATACTATTGATACCTCTGTTAGCAAAGGGCTTGTAGCATTTAAAACTCTGCTGTTTCACTTTACAAGTTTCTTCAAATAGGAATGGCTGCTTCTGCTCTTTCTACCATTGTCTCCTATTTCTAGGATCACAGAAATCTCTCTGATTCTTCCTTAAGCTATTTTTGACGTTCTGCTTCTTCCATAAAGAGACGCAAAACCACAGTTTGGCAGCACAGAGCTGCTGCCTGAAACACATTGACCCTTCACAGTCACTGCTGCCATGAAGTTTCATGCAGCCCTGCTGAAATGAACCAGTCCCATCCATCTCACTCCCTTGTTTGCACAACAAGGAGCAGGCAAACCCGGGCTGCTGGCAAATCCCCCAGAAGAGAAACAGAACACCAGCTCCTACCATTCCCAACAAGAGGCTCATCTTTAGGAACAAGCTTTTAGGAAAGGCACAGGGGTGGCTGACAGGAAGATCTGTGACATTCAGAGGTACTCCCAGAGCTCTGCAGCGACCATGCTCTCCAAAATGCGTTAGGGGTGCTCAGCCCTTCGGAAATCTAGGCCAGTAATTTTCTCTGGGTAAATAAGAGCTTGTGTTCTGCAAAAATTGCTGGCTTAGATGTAGAGTACAAAACAAACAAAGATCCTTGCAGAGGAGGTTTTTTTAGTTTTGTTTTGTTTTTTAGTCCTCATATTACAGCTTCCATATTTTCTCTCTCAACTAGATAGTTACTAGCAAATTCCTCTCAAGAACTGAAATGGTAATTATTTACTAGCATAAACTTGCTTACACTGAAGTCCAACTTTATTCTATGCTGCAGACTTATCTTAGTATTTATTCCCCAAAATCACACTTACAAGCCTCTGCCAGTAAGCACCAAACAAGAAATTACATATTGCTGATAGAAATGAGCTCTGTGTACAAAATAAATGCCAAATACCTGGGAATTTCATGCTACGGCAGAATGTTGGGGGTTTTGGGGGGAGGGATAAATGGCGAAGAGGAACACACCAAATTTGATACCAACAAAAACATTAAAAAGGCAAAAATATTTAACACTGAAACATCAGCAGCTTCACTTTGTGTACACTACCTAAAATCATCTACTTTTTTTATAAGACTGACAGATAAATTGGCCAGCTTAAAATGAAGATAAAGACTCTAATCATTGGGTGGTATATGCTGGAAAGACTGTTGCTGGAATCACTGAATGTTCACCAAACTGAAACACTCCTCCTGTCTACAGGATTTCATGAGCCTGTACAAATGTAACAACATTTCTGATAACTTACAGGAACATTCAAATTGAAATGACATGACCATGTCTTTCTAAAAGAAGTATGGATTACTACTTGCCATCACATCACCAGTATGGAGCACAGGCAAGTGAAAAACTAAATGGTTTACCTGAAAAACCTTCAAGCCTCTAATTAGATAAGGCTTTTCTACCTCAGGAGAATTGCCATCATGCTACATTTTCCAAACTCAAGATCACATCTGGACACCTTCACTTTTCACTATAACAACTCTACCAGACAGCATTAACAAAACTCACCCAGGCCCTTACTATACCTAGATATCTGACCACAGCAGTACACTAAATATCTCTATCTTTGCACCAGATGTATCAGAAGAAGACACCTCACACCTCCCTACTACATTTTATCACCATTCTACAAAAAAATAACAGTGACACATAAAAAGATTAAAAAAATGGGCAAGCTCTGCTCACTCCAAACAGAACCACATCATTTTGCCATTTATACACAGACAGAGCAAGGCATCTCACCCAGTGAGAGCACGTAGGTATTTCCAGACTGCATGTATACCAAGATACAGATCAACAACTCTCTGTGATTGCTGGGGCAACCTGCAGTAAAAAACAAGTGAAAAAAGGATCTCAACTTCCACATCTCGGGCTCATAAAGCCAGTGCACAACAGCACACAGAAATACAGGACCATAAGGTCAAATGAGCAATAAAACCCAAAAGATCAAGATGGTAATTTCATCCTGAAGGTCTATCCCCTAGTCTAGGGCAGCCAGTGCTCCCAAGCTCCCCTACCTTTCACACTCAAAGAAAGTAAAATTAAAGCAAGGGACCCTACCCTTCCTTCTTGTGTGAAAACACACACAAGAAGCACTAAAATGAAAACTATCTGTACTGTTTTCTTATTTGAAGTGCCTAAAATATAACAGTAGGCACTGAGAAGGGGCTGTATTCCTCGTGGTTGTCAGGCAAGACCTAAGTCAGCTAGGCCCATGGAAGATATCTCCAAAAGGAATTATTTAGAATTCCTTGCTTTTAATCTCCTGCACAAGACTCATGCAATTATTAAACCTTCCAAACTGGAATTTGAGTTCTCAAACTGACATCCACGAGAAGCACAAGCACATGTATGCCTTACCATAATTTTCTCTCATAAGCATGAAGTTTTCTAGAACATGGCATGCAAAACATCACAGCAAAAACCAGAAGCGTACAGCATTGAAAAAAACCCAAACAAAACCCGTTTTTATATTCTAGCACAGGCACCACTTACACATTTTGGAAAGATGGTGGAGCCATGAACCAATGCCACAGGAGGCTTCAGACATCTGCTCCTTATTGCTCTTCAGTGCAACCTTTTATAACCTTCATCTTACCACGCACTGCACCTGTGTGCCCTCTGCTCCCTGTGTGACTGCTCAGCACACCTGGGCACTCCATGGCTCGTTACCTTCAACACTGCTCACCTGTCCTGCGCAGCTGCACCCACTGGGGATCGGCCACAGCCCCACTCCCAATCACCACACACTGCGTGCCTACAGCATGCACAGACTGCAGTTATTTTGCAACCAAGCAGACTGAACCTTCATAAACAGAAGAACTGGCAGATGGTAATTAAGAGTTACATAAGCACCCACCTAAATTATACAAACGGTTGCCTACAGTAAAAGTATCAAGCAATTATCCTTGGTCATGTCATCCCAACCCTCTCTGAGTTCATCCCCATCCATCCCAACCCCTCAGAAAGGTCTGATCTGGTGCTGCCAGATCTTTTCTGAGCACTTGCACATCTTTTCACTGAGCTGACTGCAGCTGGGACAGCTGTATTCAAACTCCACCTCTCAAAGTTCACCAATGACTCAAAAGCAGTGACCAGATACTCCATCTTTTCGAGCTGCTCAGTCTGATAGAACTACCCTCAGGAGATATCACGTAACCCCCCACTATCACACCAGCCCCTCTCTCCCTGCTTTCAAACCACCACAGTAAGCAGGAAACAGCAGGGGATCAGTCAAGAGCTGAATAAACAGAAACAAGGAATGTCAAGGGTATTCTGTAAGGTTATGCCTTTAAGGCTCTACAGAAACCCCTGCCTGGCCATTCATGGCAGCACCTGAGAAGTTAGGCTAAATGATTAGACTAAATACAAAGAAATTAAGGCTTCAGGAAAACAGAACTACTAAAAATTCAACATTTGTTTCCTTCCATAATTCCCAACTGCCTTGGAACTCATTCACTGCCAACTTTAATTGTGAGCAACTTTTCTTCAGTTACTCTCTCATGGCCAAAGCAAAAATCTGGGCATACCTTTGCTTTACTGTCACAGAACATCACCTGTAATGCTCTTTCAGCCATCCCTATGCTACAGGCTCTCTGCTGCCACGACTGTAATCAAAAACTAGCCCAGCAGCAATGCTAAGGGGCTTGCCTGACACCATTAAGGTGCCTGACTTAGAGCACAGAGAAGTTTTCTTCTCTTCACATAGCTAAGGTGCTTAGCCATGAGACAAACATGTCACACAGGAGTGTGATTTTATTTTTGTGTCCTCTTCTTCCACACTAACCAACTGAGCATCTCTGGCAAAACCATACATTGTCCAGTTTCAAGCAGGTCAGAAATGAATTTTTTATTGCCTCCAAAACTGCCTTCTACAAACCCTAAACTTCTAGTGTCCTCACTACAAGAGAGACTGGTTGAGCTCAGGAGTACCAAGAAGTCATCAATTCTTTTTCCTTCTGTAAATAAGGAAGCAGGAACTACACACAAACAGGGATCAAGACTATCCTCCACTGCCACAGCAACAGACAGATTCTTCTCAAGGTCAAGAAAGATTCTTCTCAAGTTTAAAGAGCATAAAATCATAGCTACAAAAACTCATTCCAAAGCACATTTAAGTGTGTGCAGGCCTCCTCTCACTTTTGCCATATGTGTCACATTGACTGTGTGAAATTTACCTGCACAGTTAGGAGAAACACGCTGAAACTCTTTGGCAGTTTTATCTCTAACAGGTGTTGGCTATGGCAACTTGTGCCCCTTAGACAACTTATGCCATGTTGCAGACACTCAGCGATGTACCAGTCCATTTTATAAGACAGCCAGACAATGTAGGAGCCATAAAATCTTATGCTTAAATGCAGCTTTTACCAGAGAGACTTCAAGCACTTTATTAATTTGGGTAACCACCCTGTTTTATCTGTGAAGAGAAGGCTGTTTAGCAGTAATCCCAAGGGTTCACGATGGCAGCGTCTAACTCCCTGCCCCAAACACTCAGAAACCACCATTTCTGCCACAGAAAAAACACCACAAAGTGAGGTCCCACTTAACACCAGAAAAAGAGGAACAAAATATTTAAGCACAGATAACACCTGAGACCAGATGCAAGTTCTACCATTCATCAGCTAGTACACAAGAAAAAAGGCCCAGTTATCTTCCTCCACCCAGCCTGAACAATTAAAAGAAACAATCCAAATATGTAGGAGAAATTGGAAACCTCCTCAGTAAACTAAACATCCAGTAACTATGAATCAGACTCCCTCTGCATATTAAGTGTAGGCAAACAAAGACAAAGAAAAAAAGTGCAATTTTCTTAGGCATACAGCGCTGCTGGACTCTGACAAAACAGCAATTGAGAACCGATCTGAAACGATGCACCGTCGTTGCCGCAGTGTGCTGTACTGTATGTTGTAAACACGCCAAAGCTTCAGTAACAGCAGACTTGACCACCGGCCCATCCTAGACCTCGCTCCACCCTGTGAAATCTGCGCTGAGAAGTGGGGCAAGACTGACAGGTTTTATTGTGAAACTTAACAGGTTTGTGGATTAGCAAAGCTACCATACTGAAAGCTGCAAATCCCTCCTCGGTCATGTCTCTACAGAACCGTGCTCATTCCTCAATTAAAATTTTAGTATTAAAGTTACCAAAACGCCACACAAGACCTACCAGCTTCTGCCTGCTTTACAACATTATCATAGAAAACGGGATAAAACGTTTTAAGAGATGTTTTTCTTCATTCACGAGCAAAACAACAAACCTTCGATGTTTGGCTATTGCTGTTTTGTTCAAGGTTCCCCAGGGCTTTGCCACAGCGAAGATTTTGTAAAAGCGAAGGCACCGTATTTAACCAGGCTTACGCGTTCTTCGGACTGAAAACGCCTTAACTTTTGGGAGGAAACTGACCAGCAACGGCAAGCGGTTTCTAGAGAAGAGCCAGGAGAAAGGCGAGGCAGGGCGAGGACGCCCGCTGAGGCGCACACACGCGAGGGCAGCAGCTCCCCCCCGGCTCAGGACGGCACCGGCATCGACTCGGCCCCACCGAAGCCCCGAGCCTCCCCCTCCACCGCCACCGCTCCGAGCGGCTCCCTCCCAGCCCGTGACCCGCCAAGGCCGCTCCTCCGGGGTGGGCCGGCTCCCGGGCCCTGCCGGACTCACCTGCCCCGGCGGCCCGGGCCCTGCGCGCGGCCCGGGCCCGCGCCACGCCCGCACCACAGGAAGGACACGCAGCTGCCGGGGGTACCCGCCGCCGGTCCCTCCCCGCCGCGCCCGCCCGGCCCCGGCCCCGACTCACAGTGCGTGCGTGAAGGCGCTGAGTCCCGGCGGCACGGCCGCGAGCCCCCGCCCGGAGCAGTCCACGCCGCGGTCGCCGTCGCAGCTGCAAGGGGCCGGGCAGGGCGGGGGGGACGCTCCGCCGCTGTGCCCGGCCCAGCTCCCCAGGCCCCAGGCGACGAGGCCAAGCAGAGCGAGGCACCGCATCGCCGACCCCGCCGGCCGCACAGCCCCCCCGGCCCGGCTCGGCCTGCGGCTCTGCGCCGGCGCCCTCCGCCCACCGAGCCCGGCCGGCTGCCGGGAAAACGTACAAAAACCCAACAGAAACGACAACGACCGCAAAAATCAAAATAAAGGGGCTCCTCCGTCCGGCGCGGCTCCGGGGCTGCCTCAGCGGGAAGCCAGCCCTCCGCCGCCCGCCTGCCCCGTGCACAGCCCGCAGCGCTGCTGGCCACCGCTCATCTCAGCCGCGCAGGCAGCGCTCGGGGGAGGCCGTGGCGGTGCCGGTGGCCGTGCCGGTGCCGGCCGTGCCCCGTGGCTCGGCGGCCGCGGCTCCGCTGGCGCTGCCGCCGCTCCCGGAGCTCGGCGCTGCGGCGGCTCCGCGCCCGGGGCCGAGGTGCGTATGCTAATGAGACAGCCGCACCCGCGCTCCCATTGGAGCGGAGCCGCCGCGGGGCGGGGAATATGCAAAACACGGCCGGGCCGCAACCAACGGGCGCAAGGGGCGGGGCCGGCGCGGCAGCCCCGCCCCCCGGGCCGGGCCCCCCGGCCCCGTGCGGGCCCCGGCGAGCGGACCTGGAGCCCCGGGCCCCGTCCGGGCACCGAGCGGGCCGGGAGCCCCGGGAGCCCCGGGCCCCGTCCGGGCACCGAGCGGGCCGGGAGCCGCGGGCAGGCCGGCCGGCAGCGAGGGCAGCGCCGGGCCCCGGGCCTCGGTTGACCGCTGCCGGCCGCGGCAGGAGCGCGGAGCGCCTGGGCCCGCATCCCCTCGCCGCCGGCGGCTCCAGGCAGGCCCAGACGATGCCGGGCGGGAGCTGGAGCCGCCCCGCTCCGTTCGGGGGCCCGGGCTGGAGCATTCGGCCGGCACGGCCCACCCAGCCCCTGGGGATGAGCACCGGGGGCCGTGCCGTCCTCCTGGCCCAGCGACACAAAAGCGCTTCTCACTCCTGTTCCCAAAGCTGCAGCGACTGCAGCACAAGCTCTCCCCAAAACCGGTTTGCTTTGAAAGAACGGTTTCCTTCCCACACAAAACACTGCCGTGGTACCTGGCTTTTATACAGCTCACACATCACAACCTAACCTGTGCCAGCAGTCTGGGTCCTTTTCTCTAACTACCTTAGAAAGAGTACTAAACAAAAGGGAAACTCTGTCTGTCCTTGTCCTTAGGTGCCCACCCTCATCTGATTTGTCTTTTAATGCTTTCTTTTGGATGCTTCTACCCTGCAGCCACCACCAGGAATAAGCCTGCTGCATTAGCTTAGCTCACTCATGCACTATGCCCCACACAATCACCAGGGATCACTGGTTTTCTCCCAGATTTATCCTAAACCAGGACAAGATGTCACAGCAGCCCTTGGGTAACCAGCTGAGACCTCTCACTGCTGGCCCACTCTGGTCCAGACCCCAAAAGAGGCTCTGAGCCAGCAGCCCTGGCTGAAGAAAGCCCGGCAGAGTCACGGGCCCCCGTGCTGGTGCCCAGCCACAGCACCCATTTTCCATGTTGGGTTGGATGCTCCGAGCCTGCCCGGGGGCTGCCAGCCCAGCTGCACTGCTGGCCAGGCAGGTGTCTGTGCAGCCCAGCCCAAAGCCCACAAAAACCCACGGAGCCCACGCCAGAGCTGAGCAGGTAGGCAGGGCCTCTGAGGAGCAAAGACGGGACTCTGCAGATTCAATGTGAATCAAGCAAGAGCCATTTGTTGTGCTTCTAAACGCTGTTTATATTTACTTCTTACCTTGGTCTACACAGCCACACATCGTTTGGTTTGTTGCTCCGCTTTGTCCAAGCATCTCTGGATTGGCAGCTCTGCTTGGTCCACGAGGCAAGCACACGTCTCTTTCTTACTCTAATTGGTAGATGTGTCATTTTGCTCAGGTTGACACCCCTGTGTCTGTCAGCAACTTTCCTGCTGCTTCTTTCTTCTCACATCAGCTTTTTTATCCCCAGAGGTGACCTCGTTCTTTAGTTCCAGAAGTTAGGCTGGTTCGTTCAGTCCATGCCCATTTTCCTGCAGCTGTGATCCCACAGCAGCCTTCTGTCCATCCTGCAGGTCAATGACAGAATCACAGACAGGGTCAGTGGCTGACAGCTGGCCTCTGCCACAGCAGAAATGGCATGAACCACACCGCCCTGTACACACAGAGCTCTGCCACCTTCCCTAAAGCCAGGAGCAGATCTGCAGTGCTAACTGAACCCTTAATCCAAAGGGAAAGCAGCTGTCCAAGGGTGCCATACGGCCTGGTGGCAGCTACCCCAAGTTCCTGCAATTGCATATGAAAAATCCTAAATACCTGCAAGCATGTGGTAAGGCAGAGAGGTCAGGGATGAGGCAGGCCTCACCACACAGGGAACAGAGTGTCCATAGCACCCTGGCCTGGCACGGCTGCTCAGCCAGGAGCTGAGGAGCTCATCCCTTCCACTTCACCTTCCAAGGACTGCCTGTGACACCACTGACATCCCAGGAGACACCCGTGCAGGGCTGGGATCTGGGCTAATCACACCTTTCTTGAGCTGAATGGAGGGAAAAAAGCAAAACGTCTTTGCTTAAAAAATGGTCACTTGGTGAAAAATAGAAATCAGGCATGTCAATGGTGGGGACCTGACGTTTTAAAATCATCTGTGCCCAAGAAAGTAGAGTGCACAGTGAGGACCCTAGGAATGCAGATCCTTCAGCCACCACCACCTCCATCTCCTACATTTCTCCTCCTCATTTTTCAACTTTTAACTCCCTTCTAAAAGTGTTAACATTCTTTTATCTAGTTGCAAAAATTGTTATTTTCTTGCATTTAGGAACCCTGTTCCTGATGCACTGATTTTATACCAACATCATCACTTACCTGTGAAAAAGTAAGGTCCTTTTAATAACGGGCTGTGTGCTTGTCCTGTGCCTTGTGAGAAATGCAAAGTTCTCAAAGTGGAATCTACCAATGTATGCTATAAAAGTACCAACGTTTGCTGTAAAAGTGCAGACACTCATGGTTATCTTTTGTCCTCCCCGCTGACGTCTGCAGAGAAATGCTGTTGTCAAAGCCATGTTGTTCTAAGAAATGTCAGGGCCAAAGCCAGCATATGTCACTTTCCATGCCTGTGCTCAGGGACAGCAGTGGAGGAGCAGCAACCAGAGTAGAAGGGGAAAAAAATTCAAAGGAGTTCTCTCAACTTACTTCAGCAAAACAGATACAAACCAATCCTCTAAGAAAAGTGACCTTTTTCTTCTACTACCGGCAAAGTAAAATAACAAAGCACTTATACTCACTCTGCAAATAGTCTCACTTCAGTAACCAAAGATAATGGGAGCAGAAATGGCCCTCGGTGCCTGCTTGGATTTTGGAAGATAAATAGTAGCATGGAGATTACTTTGTACAGCAGCAGTGGTACCCTATAATGCCCCCAAGAAGTTCTCTGGACAAAAGGGCCCGAGTAAAAGCAGAATAGCAGAGCTTTTTTATTTTTTCTGTATGCTTTGAGGCACTGGAATAGTCCAGCTTTTCCTCTCAATCCTTGCCTGATTTCAATCTTTCTGTTTTTTTTTACCAGCATCACTTCAGATTTTTTTCCTTAGTGCAGCTCTCTGAAGTCTCTACATTTGAAACTCCTGTCCTAGGAGCAATCCACTTCTCCTTTTTATCCAGTCAATACTGCTTTGCTGCTTCTGCTTCGTCTGGAACTCACCCTGGCAAATTAATACTTTCCTTAGTTTTTCTGCCTCTCCCTTGCTGGTGCTGATGGATCACTGCTCTCTCCATCAACAACTGCCATTTCTCTCTTTCTGCTTAGGCAGACACCTGCTTGCAGGCATTTGTTGAATTTATTTTCCTTTAAAAATAAAAACCCTGACATTTTCTGTGAAGCTGGCTTACTTTTGTAAGAAAGATTTACATGCTAAAATGTTTTTAAGCTGAAAAAGTATGGCCATATTTTACTAAATCATTTAGTTAGCTAAAAATTATACCATGGATATTGAAATTACTGTAGTTTAAAAATCTAGTCTGAAGCAATCCTTAATATCACAAATTCCAAGAAGCATCCCCCAAAATACAGCAAAAGGCAGCAATTAGCTTATTTAACAATAAAAAAAAAAAAACTGCAAAAGAGAGAAAAAACCTGAGGTGCACTTGAAACCAGGTGAAGATGATGAGGGTCAAACAATAAAAAAAATAGATAAAACTAGCTCATTTTGGTTGAGCTGTGGAGAAACTATTCTCTGTTCCTCTTCAGGGAAAATGGGAAGCACCATAAACTGATCTATTACTGCGTAAGATCTTCAGGATTTAGTGCATTTTACATGGTTTTGAAACTTCTGTCAGACATTTGGTGAAAAGACATCGGGAAAGCTTGAGAGACATAGGGGGAAAACACGGAAGTATGGACATGGGATCTTTTCTTCTATTGCCACAAAACTGTCCAGCAACGTACCTGCTTCTGACAAAAACTCCACTTCAGAGACACGAATCCATTTGGATTTAATGGGAGTCTGATGTGGAAGAGCAGGCAGATTAAGACCTGAAACACGGACACAAAAATAAATACAAAGTGAAGGCAGACTGGAGCATCAGAACTCCTTGTGCCATGAGAAGATGGCAGGTGAATGGGAATGTAAAGATCATAGTCCTGATAAAAACTTTGTTTTCTTTTAAGAATTTATTAGACTTTACAGAAAAAAATGGGATTTGCATGGAGGTTTTAATTTATAAGTTGGGATAAAGACGCAGTCAGTGTGTTAGTCCTGCAGGGTGAGCTGTTTCCCCCCTGGTTTCCATCCTCCAGATTTTCCTCCACCAGAAGTGCTGATGTGGCAGGATGTGCCCCAAGGGCTGTTCCCTTCCCGAAGGATTGCTCAGACCCAGTTTAGTACACAGATGTAAACATAGAAATGTATGCAGTTTAGAGCACCTTTACATTTTATCTCTGTCTAGTGAAAAAAAGAAGCTTTATGCTCCAATGGGCTGGAAATGGACCTGAAGGATTCATCCAAACTGTGAGAGAGGCATCATGTGCAAAAGCTGCTGCTGCTGTTACTGAGCCCGCGCTGCTGGGAAATTCAATTACCACTTGGATTCTACCTACGTGGTGTGCTGGGTTTGGCTGGGTTAAACCACGACACCAGGAAATTAAAGTTATGCTGGAGAACATGACACAGAGCTGCTGTGGGTGGAGAAAGAACAGTCTGGAATATCTGCACTGACAAAACAAGCTCTCTTTAAAATCGAAGAATACTTCTTCCCACAAAAAAAAAGGCTGAAACTTTTACTCAGGTGAAGTAGAACTGAAAGTCACTTCAGGAAACAAGTGACAAAAGAAAGGCTCAGCCAAGTTCAAAGCTTTGTTAAGAAAACGAAAGTAAACATACAAACTTTGGTATAGTACAAATACAGAAACAATTTAAAGCTTCAGAAAAATTGTTGGGAAAAAAAATCATTTTGGTAGGTTCAAAAGTTTGCCCAGAAAATTTGTTTCCCCAATATCTACTTTATGCATCTGTAAAACAAGAGAAACTAATGAGGACAGGCAAGACCACTAAAATCCACAGTTTAGAAACAGCACATGTAGAGTGAAGGAAAAAATATACAATATTAAATAGAAACCTGAGAGAAAATGAATTTTAAAATTGCTTATGAATAAATGTTACCTTTCTATGTAAACAATGCTTAACTTCCAATGATAGAGTGTCTCTACCACCTGTTCCTGTGTATGCATTACCTAGATGATCTGGAGCAGAATGTATCTGGCAGTTTGGCCTGGTGATTGTACCCTTGCCCGATTATTCCAAAAGATGCCTCTGAAACGCAGTGGGCTGGGCTGCAAGCAGAAATGAGATGTTGTACCACAGCTAAAGGAGAATGACTGCAGGCAGTTTATTCCAACAGCTTCTGTAAATTGGATAGAGCAAAGCCAAAAGAAAGAATAGCTCAAAAAGTGTGTGTGTGTAGGGTTGTTATTTCTATTTTGTTCTGTTTTTGTAGTTTGAGTTTTTTCAGCCTAGATGTGTCAGGTCTTCTGCTGCCTAGAGTTAACTCTGGAGTTTCTCCAGTACTATGTGTTCCCCTTGAAAAAAGAGGGACACCATAATAGCATCATAACAAATTTATTTTATCTTGTCACTCTAACCCAGTCATCAGCTGAAATTAGGTAGCTATACAGGAATTAAAAAGTAATTTAGGACAAAATTGCTGGAAATTAAATTCAGGGTTTAGTCCAATATTCATGTCAGTCTGTATTCTAGCTAGAAAGTTTTTGTAATAAAAGGACAGGCTTTGTGTTTTGCAACTTTCAGAGGCATTCCACTGTAAATAGCACAAACCACTTCAGTCTTACTGTATGCAAGCAGAAGGAAGGCAGAAAGCATCAAGTCCCTGTTTCTCAGACACCCTCCCCTGCTTCACCCCCAGAGCAGCAGTGGACAGCCTGACCATGGAAGGGGCTGGCTTGGAAGGAACCTTAGAGCTCACCCAGTTCCACCCCCCTGCCACGGGCAGGGACACCTGCCACGAGTGGTCCTGGCACTTCTCTTACCTGAGGGGTTCTCTCCAAGGGCACCTGCACAGCTGGGCTGGGGAAGGGAGTTGTTTTGAGGAGTGGGAAGAAATTATTAGCATGTGTCTGTGCAGGCTTATTTGAAACCTCTGGCTACCAATACAATGCCCAAGTTAACTCACGCCTGCCCCCAAAAATCCCAACCAACCACACAACTAAAGCAAACAAATGTGAGGAATACAGAGCTTGTTTTACTTTTCATGATTTTGTCACTTCAAACCTGACACGTCTCTAAAGCAAACAGTAACATGTCAAAGCTTCAAATTATTTCTAACTTAAAGGGCAGCTATACAGGTTTTTTCAAATTATTAGAACTAGCAAGCAATTTCAGCCTAAGGCCCACTGCTGAATCTCAGATGTCTTCTGTTGACATGCCACCTCAGACTGTCACAGCACACATCACACAGAGCACCATCACACCCTTCCAGAGAGCTCCAACCCACACACAGTGACCCCTTACCTCCTCAGCAGGCTGCAAGCTCTGCTCCTCTTGTCCTCCAGCCCAACCTTTTATCCCCTCCTGCTGATGCACTGCACCTGCGTGCCTCTGCTGCCTGTGTGGTTATTCAGCACACCTGGGCACTCCATAGCTCACTGCTGTCAGTGCTGCTCACCTGCTGCTCACAGCTGCACCCACTGGGGATGAGGCTGGGGCAGCCCCACTCCCAATCACCACACACTGAGTGCCTACAAGACTCTCCAGACTAGGGACAGTTCCTCTCTAAAAGTGAACAGACTTACCTCTGAAACCAGCTTCTCACCAGGATTCTAGAAGACACAGAATCACAGAAACTCACACTGCACCTTCTCCACCATTTCCCCCTGGAATTTCAGTGTTTACCTACCACCCTTTCCTTTTCCAATTCAATTCCAACTTTGCTTTTTGACTTACTTCACTGTCATAAGACAGGGCATGGTAACTAGATTTTTAAATAAAACTGGAAATGTGTTTTTATTTCCAGTTCAAGTGCTATCTATCGTCTACATCAAATGCTCACATAACATTGCTCCATGTATTTTCAATTCACAGTCCAGCCTACTTAAATTTGGAAAATAAAAAAAAACCAAAACCCCAACTTGTTTTACCTGCAAAACTGAAGCATTTTCTCTATGTTCATCTCAGTTCGTAACTCCAGAAACATTTTACTGACAACCTTACAAGTTGTCCTTTGAAGGACTTAGAGAAGTTCAGTATCTCATTACCTAAGACACTTGATTCACACAATTAAAATATCTTACAATGAGATACTTGATTCAAACAACTAAAAGGTAATGTCTGACTCAGAATTATATGCAACTTTGAGTTTATGTAGCTGACTTCCCAAAAATGCAAAAGGTTCAAGCTATTATAGATATTTTATAGCACTATCTCTCTCCAGCAAATCACAAAACATTGAGTAGAAAAGGGAAGATGCAAAAGCAACGAGAGAAACTAAGATTTCAAGTTTCTCTCTTTGCTCCCACACACACACGTGTTTGTTATGCCCTAGAGACTATGAACAGCCAATTAAAGCAGTCTGGAACCTGGACTCAAAATGGAAAGTCAGAAGAAAAACACACAAACACAGTGCGTGTGAGACTGAATTTTTATTTTTCTGTTGATAAAACCCAAAGATCCTTCAGAGCAGCAATAGATGCAGAAGTCACTTGCAGAAATGACAGCTCTCCTTAATATGTTTCTATACCCATGTATGAGAAGTGTGTGGGGACTGCAGATTAACACAGCACAGGCACTGCTCAGTAGTAACAGAGATCAAGTTTCTCGGAGTATTTTAATCGACCCTTTCCCTATTAATAAAGGGTTCTTGTAGTATCAAAGACGATCATTAATTAGTTGGCTGTTATTGATTTATTTGTTACTGCAATTTAAAAGCATTCTATCAAATTCTGCACATACTATTTATATGCCCAGCTATACCTCTCCACATTTTGCAGCAGCTGACAAGACCAGAGCCAAATGCTACAATTCAGAATGAAAATGTTACTTACTGCCTTTAGCAGCTCTAGCTGCAGTGAAGTAAAAATTTCATTAGAGTAACAAAACACACCTTGTTCAGTAATACAAGGGATACGGTTTGTAAAATGAACATTCCTATCTTGCGTCCATACCTTTCTATAATATATATATTTATATATGGCTCTAAAACATATCTCTACTAATTAACAATTAAATTAAAACACATCCACAATTGGTCTAACTAGTGATTTTGGTCTCAATACTTTAAACATTAGTTGTTCCATAAAAATATACAATTCAATAACATGGTTGTATCAGCAACATGAGGCCTTTAGAAAGACACCTATGACATAAAACCAACCATGCAGTTCAGTGCTCAATGTCATCTAACTGATAAATATTTATACTGCATTTTCAAATTACCAGTATCTCCCAAACTTCTCTTTGCAGGCTTACCATGCTTACAAACATGCAGAAAGCAATCACATTTCTCACTTGCCCATAGCAACCACATTTTTTTTTCAAATAGATCAACTGACAAAGCACAAGCTTCAAGCTGTCGTTTTCAGATTACTAACCTTTTCCTTTCTTTCACATATTGCTTCATGTGAAATAAGACTAGGGATTAGCCACACAGCAAGAACGGCACTTTTCAGTTTAAGCCTCTAAAAATCCAATTACTAACAGTCAATTAGGATGTACTCATAGCTGCCATACAAGTGAACTGATACCCAGTAGACAATGAAGTTAATTCTTCAAAAGGTGTAGCTTAAAAAAACCCAAACCAAACCCCTAAACTACACAAGTACAGCATCAAACCTGGTCAATTCCAAAAATGGATCTCTGTCCAGAATTTTTCAAAATGTACACAAAACCCATGCCACCATCAAGAATCCATGAGCTAAGACAGTAATTGTTCACAGATGGAGATGTCCTTATTCAGCAGTCGTGATGTAGTACTTCTGTAGTACAAACAAGAATCCCCCGAGTCAGAAGCAGTCAGCAAGAAAACCCCAGACAAGTTCACATGTCACAGTAACCTGGCATATAAGACTCAATAACAATCAGTAATTTAGGTACTAACAATTCCAGAACCAATACATTCAATATGGAAATAAGACTACAATAAAAGATGCTAGGAAGACAAGAACAGTATGACAATTAGGATGAATAATTCTTTTACACAGCAGAAAGTCAGGAGAACATCTGGAATTCTTTTGCACTGCATTCACATATCTTCTGTTTCTCAATATAAAAATACATCTAGAGAGTCAATCCAGAACTGCATACAGCAATCATGTTTTCCCCCCATAACTGCTTTAGAATTAGTACAAAATAATGTAAGTTGCAGGAATGATTGTTGCAGATTGTAAATGTTGGCTATTACAACATCATTATATAAGAACACTAACTGTAAATTATTTACAGGAGAGGTAATACAACTTCCAGAGTAGTGAATTATAATTTAGCAGAAGTGTAAAAACAATGTACTTACCAAAAACATTACAAAATCTGGTTTCGTTATCAGCTACACAGTAGATTGTGATTACATTTTGTAGTTGACATACAACATATTCTTAAGAAAAGTGCCAAAATACTGCTACATAAGAATATTTTATTTTTTTAAAAATCAGTTAGCAAAACCCCTGGCAGATTCTATGCTAAGTAATGTAAAAAGCAAGCAGGAAAAAAAGGATGCTGATTGTACAACTATGTCTTATTAAATGCCTTTGAAAAATCTGTAAATTCACTTTCTTACTTACAAGACTGACATAAGACTTACTATAAAAGTCTAGAGAAATATCACCATATATGCTTTTCAGGGCATTTTAGGCCATTCTAAACCTACACATTCCTCCTAAACTGTGGAACACAAGGAGACTGAAGACATTCTGAAACTGGCTGAACTGCTGAGGATTGCTGTGATCGGTGGCCAAGTGTCCCGCCAGGTGCCTGTCACCTCCAGGGCCCCTGCTGGGGTCCACACTCCTGCATGTTTTTAATTTCAACCCAGGGGCTGGGACAGATCACACTCAGCAAACCATTCAAAGGGACTCAGCAGGCTGGAGAAATGGGCAAACAAGAGTCACAAAGTTCAGCAAAGAAAAGTGCAAAGTCCTACACAAGGGGAATAACCCTGTCCACCAGCACAGAGTGGGGACTGAGCAGCTGCAGAGCAGCCTTGCAGAGCACAGCAGTGAGCCATGAGCCACCACGGGCCCCTGCAGCAAAGAAACCCAGCAGTGCCCTGGCCTGCACAGAAGGAGCACTGCCAGCAGCTGAGGGAGGGGACTCCTCACTCTGCTCAGTCCTCCTGAGACACAACTCAAGTGCTGGGTCCAGTTTTGGGCTCCCCAGTCCAACACAGAAATGGGCACACAAGGGTGAATCCAGTTAAGGGCCACAAAGGTGACTGAGTGACTGGAGTATCTTACAGACAAGGAGAGTTTGTTTGGGAGAGCTGGGATTGTCTCTCTCACCTGGAGAAGGCTCGGGTGATCTTACCAGCCTGTGTCAATGCCCGAGAAAGGAAGAGCACAACTCTTCCCAGTGTATCTAGTGATGGACAAGAGGAAGGGAGCACAAGTGGGAATAACAGAAGCTCTACTTACACTCAACAGACTGCCCAGACATCTTCTGGAGTCTCCATCCTTAGAGATGTCTGACAATGCAGCTGGTCACACTCCTGAGCAACCTGTGCTAGCTGGCCCTCCTCTGAGCTGGGCAACGGGGCACGGACTACATCTAGTCCCTCCAACCTCAACTGTTCCACGATTCTATGAAAAGGACAGGGTCTTATGACAGGCATTGGATCAACTGAGTCACAAAGAAACTACAAAATGCAAGAGGAACATATATTTTCTCTTTAAGTTATTGCACACAGTGTTAATTTTGCTGCCTTCGTTTTGCTGATCTCATCTTTTCGAACCTCGACTCCATTTCTTCCAGGACTTTTGGTGTGTATCGCACAACTAGTTTAACCTTCCCTTGAGCTGCCTTCAGCAGTTCTACTGCTTTCTCATGGTGCTCACCTTCCACACTCTGTGAAATACAAACCAGTTCGTATTAGTAAAGACAAACTGAAAACACATTTTTACATTTTTTGTACAACTCTATATAAGCAATTATATTTACGTATTTATTTATTTATACGTGCTCTATTTTCAAGACTGCCTGAGGACAATGTAACGCAATTTCAGGACTTATGTTTAAACAAACCAAATGAGGTGATGATAAAAGTATTAATTAGTATTAGCAAAAGAATAGTGCAAATATCTTAAGATTTAATGCTGAACAATTAAATTCTGCAATGATAACCTTAGTCACCTATGAAATTACACTTAAAAATCAAAAGCTTCAGGAGAATACTTACTTCAAATTTAATTTTATTTTTCTTCTTTCACATGCATTTTAAATTTAGCAGTCACCCTCAATTTGAATAATAAATTGGCACAGACAACTACAAGATACCTGCCTTCTTGATGTTACCTTGCATCACAAGGCAGAACAGTGCATGCTGGGTGCTTGCAATGGAGCAACTAACACGTAGTGTGTGTTGCTTATCTTAGTGCTCCATGTATCCCTCAGCAAACCCAAAACATTCCAGTTCATCTCCTCTAAACTGCTTATCAATACCCTAACCCAACTCAGGAAGACCACAATAAAAATGCTTTCCTAAACCAACTCTCAGAATTTCTTAGAATTATATTAGATTCATCTCGTTGCAATTTTTAAGCAATGGTTCTCAAAAATTGCATCCAATACATTCCTGCAGAGCATACATTTTATCAGCAAAACTCCTTTCTGCCAAATGTATGAAACACAGTGACAGGACTACTCCAAGCCTACCTCCCACGGGTGCTATTAGAAGCTAGAAGGCAGGTGATGTACCTGTTGATTGGAGGGTTTCCCCGTTACTATAAAGTTACTTACAGAAAGAAAAACAACAGTTAAAAAAAACCCCAAGTTATTTCTCTTCTATCAGACTTAGACAACACATACATTTGAATGATTTCATTTCTGTTATTCAAATAGATGTGTAGGCTGTATACCAGTTTGAAACTGGTAATAAAAGGTTTGTGGAGTTCTGTTTAATTCTATCAAAACACCTAAATTCTGGAGTACACTTAAGATCTCCCACCTGAAAAAAATAATTGTTTTTCAGTCATATTCCCTGCAGTCTTGGCAGCTGCATTTTCTATTATTATTATTGAAATATAAATTACAACCACAAGAAAATGGCAGTCATGTATTATGATGACAAGATTCCATCTGCAAATATCAGATGACAACGATTTTTCTAACTACATTAGCATTCCTAACAGCAATTTCTGCGCTCACTATATTCTTACAAGAGCTACATATATTTATACATGTGCATGCACACAGAGCCATTGCTAGCTGCACCAACTGCCTGATGATCAGGTTCAGTTTCGGGTGGAGTGGCGGTTGTGCTGTCTTTAGGAGAGCCTGTGGGTGAGGAAGGACTCATCTGAGGACAGTTGTGCACCAGTCCCTCAGTGTTCCCTAAAAACAGAAGGCAAAGGCAAGGACAGTTGCATCACTACAGCTAGGATTTCTCTTAAGCCTCTTGAAGAGCACAGCTGGACTCCCAGGTAACAGTCAGGAGCCAAGTAAATCAGATTTGTGCTAGCCAGGAGTTCCTAGAGGACAGACACCCAGGATCTGTACCCAGTCACTGTTCCTTTCAAGAGTCAAAACCCCCCAGAATCTAGTTTGACTCTCAATCTTAAAATAAAATTTGGTTTACAGATGCAATAAGAACATTAATTTTAAGCCTGCATAGAGCCTCTCTGTAAATAAAAGCAAGTGTTTGGGAGATATTTACATGCATTCAACTGAAAGCTGTCTCAAGTCAAAGCCTATAACCTTTTCTTTCCAGCCTCCCTTTGTATTACTTTTTGTATTGTTAATTGTTCAGAAGAGTATACTTACTAAAAAAAAAAAAAATCCGCATCAACACTCTGGACACATAATTCTTAAAATACAGTAAAAAGCTTGCTTCTGAAGCTCAGTATGGTTAAATGGAAGGAAAAAAAAATACCATACAAGGCAACACCACCTTGTAGTTTCATCTCATTACAGCTTTCATCATGCAGTAGCATTTTTACTATGGGAAAAATGAGAATCTGGTCAGCCAAAAGCAACATAGCATTATTTACTACCTACCTCAGAAGGTGCAGAAAATTCTATTAGTAAAAACCTGCATCATGAACCTTTGATGAAAAGGGAAGGCAGTTTGTATTGTACGAAATTCTCTGACTACATTTATATAACCCCTCGGATTCTGAAATACTGATATAGATAGCATAGTTCCTTTTTGAGACAGATAACCAAAGCATAATCCTAAAACTCTCAATGCACAGAACTCTACAGAAACCTAAGCAAATTTGTTTTGGGAGGACAAAAAGAAAGTGTTTTGCCAAGACGAGAAGACACAAGGAGCTTGTGCCATGTGTTCTCTGTGCCCCCTCAAGTGGAAACAAGCAGTCACTGCTACAAAAAGAAGAGAAAAGCAGCTCCTACCACTCCGTTTACAGAAAGCAGCTGGTCTCCACGTTTGAGGCCTCCGTGTCTGTCAGCAATACCTCCAGGGATAATCCGAGAGATATAAATTGGAGAATTTTGTTCTTTGCCTCCCATAATGTTGAAGCCAAGACCTTCTTCTGTTTTGGGTAGTTCAACCACTCTGGGATGAGAATGACCTTCACTAGCAGCAAATGCAGCTACCGTGGCCTGTGAGAAACAAGATTTACAGGAAATGAAATACAGTCCTTTTAACTAGACACAGCGAGCAGGCTGAAAATGTATTTCATCTCAAAGCACTTACTTGTTAAGACAAATGAGACAATTAATTCCCTACATACCAACAGTGGGATGAAAAATTCAGAATTCTAAGAATAAAATTGAAATGAAAGAAATCTAAAAATCATGAGTCTTGTTATACCTTTTAATAATCTGTTAAGATTATCCATTTTATCAGACATTTAGATAATATCCTTCTGAATTTTATATAAATATTCTGCTTCTCAGGTAATGAACTATCGTATTTTTTGCAAGTTATAGTTTGGCTTTTACCTTTGCTGTAGCATTAGCTCTAACTTCGGGGCTACTGCTGATATCCACAGTCTCATAGACATGTTCATATACCTTTAGAGACAAAACAGTTTCAGTATGAGTAAAATTGATATCCTTCTGCTTGGGTAATGTAACAAAATATCAGGTGCAACCCAGAACTGTGCAAATTAAAAGTACACCCCTCTAATGTTACTCCCTGACTCACAAGAACAGACCATCTAACATTCTGTGAAGAAACAACTCCGTCAGTATTTTTATTGCTCAGTCTCAGCCTAAGGCTCCCCCCCTTGCACAGTACTCAGACCTCATCAGGACTTTGGGAATGTGGATGGCTGGGCTGGCCTGCCTGACTCCAGGTATTTTCTCTTGCTTGATTCCAGCTGGAACTCTTCAACACGGATGCACACAAAAACACTTCAGGGCAGCTCTTCAGGGCTTTGCTGACAACCCCTCCCTCCCCACAAGCTCTCAAATTTTCCTTCAACTTTAGCAACTCACTGAGTATTTTAAGGAAAAAAAGGATTGAAAACACAGAGACAATGAGAATACTAATGCTCAGGAGCTGCAGGCTAACCCACATTTCACCTCCCTGCCAGCCATTTGTACTTGCTAAGCAGTAAGTACAGTGTCCTCAGTGGCATGAAAGCATCAAGATGACATCTGTGTCTACAAACAAATTTTTTAACAACCCTTCCAGCTGTTATCATAGTATTAAAATAAGCAACTGAAATAGCAAGGCACATCCAATCACCTAGAAGTCTCCAAAACACTTGGTTGAAGATGAGGTGGCACAAGACTCCACCTAAAGACTGCATGGATTTGGCTTAAAAATAACATTTGGAACTTTGTCTATTCCTACATACCATAACAGTCTGTCCTCACTGCCAGTAAGGACAGACTCTCAAAGTAACCTTCAAGAAGTGATTTGCTACTAAGCCATTGTTTTGTACACCTATGGTGTCCCAAATTATTTTATTTTGAAATTACTTAAAAATAAGGCTTGTTCTGTTAAGCTCTGTAAATTAAATACTGCTTTATGAAGTTCAAAATCAGCTTACTGCACTGAGCACAAAAAGGAAAAAGTAAATCATACTGGCCTTTAAATGAAGGTAACTGCTTACCTCAAGTTAACTTACCTCTCTTACAGCATTACAGAATTCACTTTGCAAAACCCTTTGCAATGCCTGTAGCTTTTGTGGTGGCACTTCTCCACTTCTCTGTAATTTTTCCAGCAATTCAATTGCTCTGCAGATGTCTATGAAAAAAAAGAAAGCACTAGTAATGAGGAATGCCTGAGGAATCTCAAGGTATCTTTACTTTTTTTTTTTAATTAAGTTAATGAAGCAGTCTATATGTGTGCACTTGCATACACTTTAAAACTATGCTTTAAGTTTTGTTACCCACAAAACTATGTATTTACAAAATGCTCCAATAAACCACTGTACTTCCAGCCTGTTATAAAGCAGCCACAACAACAACCCTGTAACATATCTGGAGCTATCCCTGACATATGCATATTGCAAAGACAATCCAATTTTTCCTCAAAGGACTGAAATATTGCTATGTGTATTAAAGTATTGGTAGTGTACACTTCATAATACTCTATGGAGGACATTTTGTTAATACCAGCTATAATATTACCAAATATGCTGCCTAACATGCCTTTTATATTCAAAAATCAGTTCAGTAAGGTATGCTCAATACTTCCTAGGGCTGAAAACTATCCGGCCTATTTCTTTTCCCCCTTCAAGTGTTTATAAAACCAACAGAACTCCTTTTGATAATCTCACCTGAAACAACATCTCCATAGTCTAGAATCCTGAACCCCAAACCTCTTTCAGTTCCTTGAAATTTGTTCCCAAGAGTCCGTGTTGTCCATTTTGTCATAAATGC
The DNA here is from genome assembly GCF_026979565.1 of Vidua chalybeata. Classification (NCBI taxonomy): domain Eukaryota; kingdom Metazoa; phylum Chordata; class Aves; order Passeriformes; family Viduidae; genus Vidua; species Vidua chalybeata. The sequence continues at coordinate 62,622,505 of NC_071535.1, read as the reverse complement.
TGCTCTGTACTGAACTCCATGAAGGATTTGACTCCAGACCAGAAAGACTCAAGACAGGCACCAAATGCAGTGTGACGTTCTCTTGGCAGCGCCAGGAGAGCAGAACACATTTACATCCCTCACCTGTACTTCCACACTGTTACATTAGTGATTATTCTGAAACACAGAAGTTCCTGAACAGAACTACAACAGTCTCTTAGAAAAGCAGATAGGAAGGATTACTTTCATTATCACAAAGACAAAACTGCAGGGATTAATCTACTATATAAAATGATGCACAGATCATTTTAGAACAGGATGAAGTCTGGAACACTGCTGGTTCCAAAGGCATTACTTCCTTTTTTCTGTAATTAACCTCTGGGTAGTCATTTTTCATGTGAATGCACACCTACTCAGAGGTATCATACCACTGTGGTACGTGCAGTAGCCATGAAGGTCTAAAACATGAGCGTAAAGAGAGAGCACCTATGGAACAGGATGAGAAGGTAGCGGGGTGCCTGCTCTGAAACCAGGCAGAAGTGCACTGGCAGGACACAGCCCACGGCAATGCTCTGTCCCCTCACAGGAACTATCAGACACGCCCTACAAACCACTAGATCGAGACCAGCTCATGCAGCTGATGGAACAAGGCATACCCTAACCACACAGCCTGGTCACCCGTGGACTGGAAACAAACCTTCATGGGAAAACACCCAAGTACCACAGCCCCAAGACTCAAATTATTTCTGATGATAGCTCCCGTTTCCATGTGCCATGAGAACTTGGGTGTTTTCTGGCAAGCATTTCCAAGCTTTACAAGCATCAGCTATCTAGAGCAATGCAATATCAACCTAAATTATCTTTTAATAATCTCATGTTGCATAGAGAACACATTTTTCACAGTTACTATTTGTATAACTGCAAAAAAAAACAAACCAAAAAAAAAACCCCCACATTTACAGCTTATTTCCCAATACATATTTTATATTTCATTCAAAATCCAAAATAGCTGGTGAAATTAAAGACATTCTAGATGATGCAAAATCACCAGTGTTCTTAGTAACCCCTGTGTTCAGCAACAGCAGTACTGATTAATGAAGCACTTAATTCATGACGTAGCTCACTGATCAACTTGAAGAGCTATGATCAAATGGCAATGGCAGCAATTCCAATCTGACAACACTCCACAAATTAATGACAAACACCTGGCAAATCTATAAACTACAACACCACTATTATTTCAATACCTGCAGACGCTTTGAGACAAATAATTAGTACATGCACATAAAGTCTACAGCTCCACGTAGCTGTTCTTGAGCCTATGGTCTCTGAACCACATTAAGATGTAAGGTGTACAAACTTGTTATCAGCTTCATTAGGATTCTGCAAGAAATTTCAAATGCTGACAACAAAGTACTGATACAAGAAGTAGCTGTAGAAAAGATGACATCAGAATTCCGTGTGATAATTTCTCTTTCTTTCACCTTTATGTTTTGTCATTAAATTAGACATGCTTCCGACCTGTATGTCTTAACAGACAAAACAGGCCAGCAAGATGGCACGTGTGACCAAAACGCAGAAAGAGAAAAAACACAGCACCCTCACGGGTTAACCTCCTGATTAACCACCTCCACTGCTTACGTGCAAGCAGCCTAGATTCTGAGCTGTGTGCAGAGTTAGCACATGTCACCCCTAAACTGCAAGAAGAACTGAAATGTTCACTGTGGTTTCATTCCTGCCCTCTGGTGACTTAGGGTGGTGGTGTGTGCAACGCAGCCGGAGGAGAAAAGACACAAGAATGTCCCAGTGCCCCGGCGGCAAGCATAAGGTAACGATTTAAAATCCCTCTCCACACTATTCTCTCTCTTCTTCTGCTATATGCCAAAAACATTAGCGAGCTCACTTTCAATCTAATTATGACGCATCAGCAGGTTATGTGCAGTCAACCCCACGCAATTAACAGTTACTTATTTCAGTAAATAAGGCTCTTGCTTTCCTAGGTCCATTATAAGGTGCTCTCCTTTTCTTCGTTCCTTAAAAAGACCAACAGCTCCTTTGTTTCACCGATCCCTAAGTAACGCTGCAGATTTGTTTGTTTTCAGGGAGGGAGCACAGTGGCAGGGTAATGAGGTGAGGGATGGGACCTGAGCCTTAAATCTGCAGACCTCCCAAGCACAACTAATCCACTGCTGAAGCAGCTGCCCTAATTAACAAGCTTTGGAGTAGAGAGAGTAGATGAGCTGTGAAGCAAAGACCTTACATAACTCACTATTTACAGGCCAACTCCCATTACAAGGGGTTCCCTGGTGGAACGGGAAGCAGGGCTAGCAAAAGAAGAAAAACCGAGCTCTTCAGCAGGTAACAGGGTAGCGCCAGAAAAATAGAGTGGGTGTGTACAGTGTGTTACACATCTACAAAAATACATGTAGGACCAAGAGCAAAAGAGGTGGTGCTAGTGGGAATGGTAGGGGGAAAAGTCAGAGCAATGAATCACCTCTGCTTCATCTGTGTTCCTTTTCAAAAACATGATTTCTAATTATCAGTAATTATTTCCCATGTAATTTCATTTTTCAGTCCCTACTCTCCTACATCCATACCAACAAACCAATCATCTATATTGTTATAAAAGCATCTCTGGACCTTACATAGTACCAAATAATCACGTTGAAGGAAATTTATAATTGTTTCTTAAAAACCGTGGATAAATCTCACAAACATACTACACAAAAATACCCAACTAGGTTCTATGCTTTATCTATATTGCTCTTAATTTCAGTTATGAAATACACTGCATGCATTAACAATACAAATTAAGACTACATACTAGAAAAATGGGGTGAAAACATAAATATGAGAGGGTAATAGAAGACAATCATGAACGAGTGTAGCAGGACCCCTGCGTGTGTCAGCCGTCTTCTATAAAAGTAGTAAATTATCATTCCTAACACACAGCTAACCGACTGAATTCAGAACTCTGAGAATTTTGACGTTCAAGATGAAGTTTTCCCATGAGAGAAACAGAAGCCGAGAGACGGCAGGCTGAGTAAGAGCAGGCTGAAGCGTTCACAGCAGTGAAGGCAGAGCGGACACAGCTACAGCAGGCCTGAGGCGAGTGCCCCCATGGAAACTCAGCCGCAAACCGAAACGCGAGAAAAACCTCCGGGGGCAGCACACAGCAAAGCCCAACAGGTCCCACCGAAACGCTTCCAAGAGCCAGAAGCGACGGAACCCTGCTCAAGTCAGATCAGCTGTTCGAATCAGCCGCGGCTGCGCCCGGCGGAGAGCAGCGGCTCGGCTCCTGCGGCAGGCCGGGAGGGCGGCACGGCAAGGGCGGCACGGCCACTGCTGCCGCGGCCCGGCCAGGGGCTCCGCCGCGGCCGCCCGCCCGCCCGCAGCGGAGAGCGGAGGAGCGCCCGTGAGGGCCGCGGCCGCGCTCACCTCGCTCCAGCCGCACCGGCTCGCCCAGCGCCGCCATCTCGTCCTGCCCGGCCCGGCGGAAGTGACGCAGCGCCGCCGGAACGGCGAGGCCGCGCGCCGGCCGAGGGACCGAGCGCCGTGAGGGGAGGGCGAGCCTTCGGCGGCCGAGGGACCGAGCGCCGTGAGGGGAGGGCGAGCCTTCGGCGGCCGAGGGACCGAGCGCCGTGAGGGGAGGGCGAGCCTTCGGCGGCCGAGGGACCGAGCGCCGTGAGGGGAGGGCGAGCCTTCGGCGGCCGAGGGACCGAGCGCCGTGAGGGGAGGGCGAGCCTTCGGCGGCCGAGCGCCGTGAGGGGAGGGACTGCCCGCCAGCGTACCTGGGCATTATTCCTCTAGACCGTGCGATGCCCAAATCCTGCTGGGAACTTCAGTAAAAAATGTCCTCTCCGTTTTCATCCCCGTCCTTCAGCGTGACTGAGGACTATTTACACAACACCACACTGCGAGGGCAGGTCTGTCTGTCCACCCGGAGTGCCCCTGGAGATGGGATATACGCTTATGTTAAATGCGTAAATAATGTTAAGTATATGTACATATACATACTCGTATAGAGAGAAATGTTGTCTACCTGGACTTAGCAAGGTTTTTGACACTGTGCAGAAAAACCACTGTCCACAAAGGAGACAGAAGGGTTCTGCAACTCCATTCAAATAGTGGACCCTATAGGTCCATGATACAATATTGTATTCTATAATAGTATATATATAAATAATACAAAATTATATAATAACACGGAGCAAACAGTATAATAGGTATATTTTAATATCTATAAATACATGCACATATAAATACCATTCTGCCCGTGTGAAATGCGAGACGTGCTTTATATTTCCTGTTTGGCACCAGTTTAATCTTTGTGGGGCTAATGCATTGAATTTACCATCTGTATTAAATCACTGCATGACATACTGTGTGAGTTTCTTCTGGAAAAGAGCAGGGGACTGCTTCAGAACATGTATTTATATGCTCTTAATTTATTCTGAGGGTATAACTCTTCCCATTTGGCTTTGATTTTGTCTGCATTTTGTATTTTTTGCTTTGAAAGAGAATAGTTCTCAACAGGTCTCAAAGTGTCCGCCAATGTGGCGGTGATGTACTCACTTCTCTCTGTGATTTATTTTCATGTCAGTTCCTCTCGGTCTGAGGGCTGCTGCGTATGCATTTCAATGAAAAGGTCAGACAAATGGAATTTTGCAGGTGAACAAAATTAAATCCTCAGACTAGTTTCCGGCGAGAAAAAGTGTTTTAGCAGCCGGAATTGTAAAATGCTTCTGGAATAAAATCCAGATGTTTCTATCAGTGGTGCAGGAATGACCATTCTGTTAGATGTGGTTGAAATTTTAAACAACCTGCTCAGACTTTGGACAGCTTAGCCTCTGGAGAAAAATGAGTGTTCAGCAGTATTTCATCAATCCTAAGACTTTTCCAAAGGACATACATAAGAATACGTGTTTAAACATACCTTTAAAGTGCCATTATTCTGACTTCAGTAGAGACTAAAGATTCAGAGGTTAAAGCGGCTGCTTTAAACTTCCTGTATACCCAGTGACCTGGACAATGACATTACAAGAATAAGAAAATCTGAAAAGCAAATTTTAAGTAGTGCTGCCACTGTCTACTTGATAGCACTCTCCAGCTTAAACTCTATCACTCCAGCCATTTGCACTGATTTTTACCTGCAGAAAAAAACCCAGCAAAACAAACCAAAAAAACCAAGCCAGGACAAAGTTTGGGTTTCTAGGTTGTCACCTGTGAAGATTGATAATGTAATAGTTAGCAGGAGAAAGGTTCAAATTCCAGTTGAGGAAGTGGAATGCCTGTGCAGGACCACAGTGGAGGGAAGAATAGGGCTACAGGTTAGACAGAAAAAAAACCTGCATTTTTGCAGCAGAGTCTGAAGTTGCAAAGGTAGGCATTGCTATAGCAGAAGTATTTTAGTGTGGTTTTTATCTTCAAACAAAAAAAAATGTACTTAAAGAAACAGCCACCATTGAAGTTCTCCTGAGAGTTCTTTTAACCCCCTGCATTCTCAGAAGTGTGTCCATACCTTCAGTAGTTAGTCTAAGTGCTAATATCTAAACTTAACTACTGATTAGTTTGACTCAACTTCTTAAAAAAATTCAACTCCATGTCAAACCATAACAGATGCCTGCTCCAAATTTGGTCAATAGCACACTTATTCTTTTCATTCTTTTTTCAGTAGATTTGTGCAACAGCTTCACAGGAAGTTCCTTTAGCACAACTAAATTACTGCATACCTTTAGCCTTTAATGTTTCCTGATGAGGACATCTGAGGCCACATGCTGTTCGTGCTGGAATATGTTAGCATTTCTGGAAGTGAATATTAAAAAATAAAATATGTTGCTGAAGAGGTGCTAAAGATTTGTTTAAATACTTGAGCTGAAATACAACAATTAAGTATCCATTAACAGGTTTAGAAAATACAAATAAAAATTTCCACACTGGTGGGCACCAGACTCTATTAATTTTGCTAAATATCTTTATTTTAAAAAGTCCAGCTAAAAAAAAATTTAAAATCAGGGTTTGCTGTAATAAGCAGCTGCACGTCTAGCTCTAAGACAAGGTTTTCTAGTCTTTTCCTGTTGCCTGCCCCAGGTGAGTAACAAGACCCCGGTGAGATAATTCAGCCAGATTGGCTCTGAGGTTCTTACCCTGCCTTGGGCCAGAGCGTGGCTGTGGTGACAGATGCCTGTGCCTGCATGTGTCAGGCAAGGGCTGCTGCTTGCTTCCAAATGGTTCCTTGATATGGCATCCCCAAAGAGTCTGTAATCCTTGTTTGCTTTGTTCTGCATTGCTTAATACCCAGTGACTCAGCAGCATTCCCTGCCACCCACTGGCATATCTTCCCTGTTATTTTATACATTGTGAAACAGCCACTGATTTCATTTCATGGGTGAGGAATGAGCCTGCCACACATAATTCCCCAGCATATTATGTGGGATCTTATCAGGGAACTTCAGAGCCCCAGGAAAAGCTTAGCTGGCATGCGAGGTAAAGGCTCTGTTTTGTGGAAAGACAGTTTTGAAGTGTTTATCCTAGCGATCGTACAGGACCCCGGAGCCCAAGGAAACAGCAGGGAACGCACCAAGGGATACGTACCGTGTGAGTGGTGAGCAGATGCTCCAGAAGAGACACTGAACAAGCTACGGAGCAGCACTGCCACAGCCTGGAAGCTTCTCCGGGAACAGGCAGTCATGGCAGCTGCAGGAGTATCCCTGCTCCGTGGGACAAACACACCCAGCTCATCTGCCTTCAGCACTGAAGACTTCAAAAGGTTCATAAGGCTCTGTTTGCTTTGCTCCGTGGGATTTTGAAGACTTGGTTGGTATATTCAGCTGCATAACTCTCTCCTGTTGTTTTGAAATAAATTAAAACATTTTAAGAATTATCTCTCTTACCAACACCTCTGTATGGATGTAGCTCTCTGCTCTAGCCATTAGGACTTTCCCCCGGGAGGAGCTAGCCTTGATAGCTTGCTAGTTTGAGTTGAATGACTTACATGATAAGTGGCATTTTGTTCTCATTACACTAAGAAAAGTCAATCAATATAAAGCCCATCAACGCATTAATATAAAAGCGGAAACCAAAGAAAACTGATATTAAATGGAAATTCAGGATGCATTCTATTGAACACTACAACTCAGTTTCCTGAACTAGAGTTGACAATCCACCAGTAAGTGTCCAGCAGGGAGTAGTTCTGCTGTGATTATACTGACTAGATGATTTAATAGGTCTTTTTCCTCTCTAATACCTATGACATATGAAAATCAATGGCAGCCCACTTAGTGGAAGTACCTTCCCTCTCTTGCTCCAGATGCATGCTTTGAGCTACCTGTGCAGAGCAACACTAACAGAGATGCCAGCTGCGTGTCCCCTCCATGGGGAAAGCCTCATGCAGAAATGCTAGGCCAAAACCCAAAGGATTTCTTCTGAACTCTGAAAAACACCACCTCCTTTCCTTTGTAGGAACTTCAGGCAGAACCTTGCCCCAGGGGAGGAGAGAGTGCCAGCTGTCTGTCCTAGAGCAAGGTGGCACCAGCTGGCAGGAGAGAGAGAGATCTGTGTCCTGCACCTGTCCCCTTTTGGGACACAGGTCCCCTGTTGGTGGGAGGGGATGGGACAGACACTGAGGTGTCCCCCGCAGGCTTCTCCTCCATGTCACAGCCCTGAGAACACCTACCTGAGCAACGTGCCCAGCAGCCCAGCCACGTGCACCTACCCAGATGAATTCTCCTGACCACCTCGTCCCACGGGCCGTGGAAATGCCGTGCCTGAGGAGTGGGAGCAGCTGCCCCTCTGTATCACCGAGGTTTCATGGTACTTCTGAGCTGTCATTTCATCCCATTTCCAGTAGATGCTACTCTGCTCTAGATGCTCGCTAACCAGGAATTGCTCCTTACCCGAATGACAGACCTTGGCAGAAACACTTCTTTGTGTATTTTCAGACTACAGGAAAACAGTCTTAGTCCATCAGAAGCTGATCAGTGGTACGACAGGTTTAATTAACAAGCAAAAAGGAAGGAGCAGGGCCATGCCTACCCAGTGAAGCCCATGGTGACAAGCTAGTGCAGAGCTCAATACATTAAAAACAGTTTAGTAAACAGTGGCAGGATATGGCAGACCACATTGTACATCAGCAGTGCTGGTAAACAGCATGGGTGTAGGAGAAGCAATAAAAGCTGGGGTTTTGGTAGGGAAATAAGGGAAAATGGAACAAAACATCCTTTCTGAAACAAGCTTTATGAACTAAAACAACAAATAAGACCACAAAATTGTTTTGTTTTCCCACCTACAATATTGAATATTTGCACATCTTATCCTTGACCAATTTTTACATATTTCTCTGCTTTTCTCAAAATAAAAAAAAGTGTGTGGTGGAATCCTTTTCGTTAAAGGAGTTGCAGGACTTGTTGAAAACCGTTTAGGACAAAGGACATAGTTTAGCTAAAACAAAAATAAAATTAGAAGAATATTTTACATAATTATAATTTACACAATTATACATAAAATATTATATATTTTAACCCCTCTGTCTCCTGCACACTCTGTGCTTTGGACACAAAGCCTGCCATCATTAGAAAGCAGGAAAAAAATCTTCTAATCTGAGCTGGGCCACGCTGGAAAGAAAAGCTAAGTACCTGGTTCAAATCCGTGTCCATGTTATTTGAAGTGCCACCTTCTACGTGCTTCTGCTGGAAGTACTGGAAGGATGAAAGCTGATGCTGGGTGTGCCACATCGGGCAATTGTTTTACACCAAAGGAGGGAGGACACAATTTCCACAGGAGCCCTGTCCCAGCTTTACCTCCCCCTGGTGCTGAAGACCAGCAGCACCCACTTGCTGACACCCCCATTCCAAAGCTTTGCCTTCCATGCAGTGCAGGCCCCAAAACTTCCTCCTGCCCTTGCATCCAAGGAGACAGACTCATGCACACTCACAAGTAAAACAACACAGGAAATCCTGTGAAATTATGAAAAGGCAAAAAAATGAAAGGAAGAAGTGTTGGTCAAATCTACTGTGAATATTAATGAATGATGCCAAGCAGAGTTTTATCAACACTGCTGATTTCCACAGCAATTCATCTCAAAATCTTGGCCTTTTTTCCCCTCCCACGATAATTATTTCAGTAAATTTTAAAATTAGTGGCAGCATTAACCTAATCTTTTATTTGGCTAATATTTGAGCAGTTCTGGAATAAACGTGCGTGTTCTTTAAACTGAATGCGTAATGGCAATTCCCCATTCAGGTGGGAAGTGCACTGAACATGGCCTTGTCATATCTCGAGCTTTTATTTCAAGTGTCACATTACCTAACCTTATTCTTCAAGTTCTAGTTCATGAAATCATGTTGTTTTGTGGAAATCTGAGCTTTTAATAGAGGAATAACGGTTTCCTGAGAGCTACAGAGAAAACCTTAATTTCAACAGCTCCTAAAGCAAGCATGAGAAACCTCAGCATCTATGGTTAGAAAAAAGTAACAGAGCTTCAGCTCTTTACTTACGGCATCTGTAACGGTGAGCACTACACATGGTGTAGCTGTGTGGAAGAACACACTACTAGACACAGAACGAGGGGAAACGATGCCTTTGAGATGCCTGCCCGAACCTGGGGATCTCCTTGTGCAGCTCCCATTACACATCCAGGCTGTAATGCCATTCAACACTGCTCCTGAAGCCTGTGGGAGGGATCTAGCTCTATCGAGCCGAGATTAACTCCAAAAGTCTCATTTGTGCACCTAATAAGCTTTAATGGCAGTGTTTCAGGCAAGGGTAACCTGCACCTTGGCTCCCTCTCACCCTGAGCACCACCACCATCATCACGGCCCCGGCTGGCCCTGCTCCTCCCCAGCCCGGCTCCAAACCCCTTCGTTTCTCACCTGAACTTGACATCCTGTCAGCAGAAATCCCAGCGGAGGCGAGCTTGGCGAACAGGACGCTGCTGCCTCGCACAGGAGATAATCTCTTTTGAACACGCTGCGTGAGGGCTGCGAGGCGCCGTCACAAGGATGGGTAAGAAAGCGCCTCACGAAGCCAGCGGGGCACAGCCCCGCTGCGAATCACCGACACACGGCTCTGCTGTCCCCTGCTGCTCCTCACGGTGCTCCCCGCAGCCCAAGGCCGCCCCCGTCGGGGCCGCACACGGGCGGGAGGCTCGTGAGGGGAGCGGGCGGGACGAAGGAGCGCGCACCGCCGCGGGCGGAGCCGTGAGGGGCAGGGCGGCCATACTGCCCCGCCCCGCCTTTTATAGGCGTTCGAACGGCCCCGGCCTGCGCTCTTATTGGTCTGGGCTACACGCCCCCTCCGGGACCTGGACCAATGAAATGCCTGCAGCCTTAGGAGAGATCTGATTGGCTGAAGCAGCTGTCAATCAACCCCGGGGGTGTTAATTAACAAAGTACTGTCACCTGTGAAGTTTATTAATTCACAAAATCTGTGAAAATTCACACAAATCTGTGATAATTCACAACACCTGTGATAGTGCCCGCAAATCTGTGATACGTGAAAAGTGAAATTCACACAAATCTGTGATAATTCACAACACCTGTGATAGTGCACACAAATCTGTGATATGTGAAAAGTGAAATTCACACAAATCTGTGAAATTCAGACAAATATGTTATATATGAAATGTGAAATGCACACAACTCTGTGAAATTCACACAACTCTGTGAAATTCACACAAATCTGTGAGATGTGAAATATGAAATCCACACAAATCTGCGATAATTCACACAAATCTGTGAGATGGGAAATGTGAAATTCACACAAATCTACAATAAATCACACAAATCTGTGATAATTCACACAAATCTGTGCGATGTGAAATGTGAAATTCACACAAATCTGTGACAGTCACAAAAATCTGTGAGATGGGAAATGTGAAATTCACACAAATCTGTGAAATTCACACAAATCTGTGAGGTGTGAAGTGGAAAATGCACACAAATCTGTGCTAATTCACACAAATCTGAGATGTGAAATGTGAAATTCACACAAATCTGTGACACTCACACAAATCTGTGCGATCCGGGATTCACACGGCGCTGTGAGAGCTAATCAGGAACTGACATGTGACATGTGACATGTGACCTGATTGACGGTGTGACATGTGACACGTGACAGGTGGCATGTGACATGTGGCATGTGACATGTGACACTTGACATGTGACATGTGACAGTGTGACGTGATGGTGTGACACGTGACATGTGACACGTGACGTGGCATGTGACATGTGACATGGGACACGTGACATGTGACATGTGACACGTGACACGTGACACGTGGCAGCACACAGGGGCGCGCAGGGGAAGTGGATCCTGCAGGCACCAGGAACGTGGGGACACCGAGGGCAGCTGCTCCAGCTGGGCTGCAGGCAGAGCTGCAGGGCGGCACTGCACGGGAGCCACACCTGGGCCAGGCTGCAGTGCAGGGAGCAGTGCAGGGAGCAGTGCAGGGAGCAGTGCAGGGAGCAGGGAGCAGTGCAGGGAGCAGTGCAGGGAGCAGGGTGCAAGATGCAGTGCAGGGAGCAGTGCAGGGAGCGGTGCAGGGAGCAGGGAGCAGGGTGCAGTGCAGGGTGCAGGGTGCAGGGTGCAGTGCAGGGAGCAGGGTGCAAGGTGCAGTGCAGGGTGCAGGGAGCAGTGCAGGGAGCAGGGTGCAGTGCAGGGTGCAGGGTGCAGGGTGCAGTGCAGGGAGCAGGGTGCAAGATGCAGTGCAGGGAGCAGGGAGCAGTGCAGGGTGCAGTGCAGGGAGCAGGGTGCAAGGTGCAGTGCAGGGTGCAGGGAGCAGTGCAGGGAGCAGGGTGCAAGATGCAGTGCAGGGTGCAGGGAGCAGTGCAGGGAGCAGTGCAGGGAGCGGTGCAGGGAGCAGTGCAGGGAGCAGGGTGCAAGGTGCAGTGCAGGGTGCAAGGTGCAGTGCAGGGTGCAGGGAGCAGTGTCCCGGTGTCCTTGCGGCGCTGCACCGGAGGAAAGGAGGGCGATGGGCCCTGGCAGCCCCGGCTCCCAGGGCTCCCGGGCACTGCTCCCTGCCCTCAGCCCCCAGGGCCCGGGTTCAGCTCTGCTGGCCCCTCTTTCCAGCCAGAGCCAGGCGCCTGCTCGCCCGCGCCCCGCAATCCCTGTTTGCTCGCGGCAGGGCAGGAGGGCAGGCACTGGGAGTTCTCCTTTCCTTCCCAAGGAAAGATGCTGGGTCAGCCTGCTGAAGAAAGGGTGCGGGGTGATTGTGGGGTGATTGTGGGGTGATTGTGGGGTGATTGATTGTGGGGTGGTTGTGGGGTGATTGATTGTGGGGTGGTTGTGGGGTGATTGTGGGGTGATTGATTGTGGGGCGATTGATTGTGGGGTGATTGTGGGGTAATTGTGGGGTAATTGTGGGGTGATTGTGCCGCTGCTTTGCTGGGAGGTCCCCAGTGAATTCCTTCACCACGTCCTGCTGAGCTCTCGCAGCCACAGGACACACGTTCTGAGAAGAACTGCAGTTTCAGGTTCTCCAGGGTGAACGGCTCAAACAGGGCAGGGCACTGTGACTTATTGATGATTTCTTCTGCATTTAACATTTTCCACAGGCCGTGGTTCAGCGAGGAAACACGGAGGATGCCATAGTTGTGATCTTTTTCCCTTCCATGCAAATGGTAACCTAGACAATATGCAAACACATCTGCCTAAATCAAAGCAGAGCTTCCATCCTCGCCCGTCCCTGCTCAGGCACAAACGTTGGCAGCAATTAGGTAGTTCAGAAATCAAACACGGAAAGAAAGATGAGAGGCACACAACTGCATGTTTAAATGAGATGCAGTGGGTAAAGGAAAGGAGTCTTTCTTAAAAGGTCACCTAATCCACTAGGACAAAAAAGAAGTACTTGTTATTATTTATTCCATTTTCATGAAAGAGACACTTGTTCCTCCACCTTCGTTGGTGTCTGTGTGAGACATTAATTCTCAGGTAATAAATGATAAACCAAATGAGACTTTTCCAGAAAAATGGAAGAGATGGGACTGATGCCTCAGTTATGCTATAATTAAACCAGCAATTACAGTCTGCACGATCTAAACCCACAGGTTTGGGTTTTTTGCTTTGCAGCTGGATGCAGCGTAAACAACACCCACTGAATGTTTCTGACAGTGGTTTTAATTGATCATGGCATTGATTATCTGCTGGCAGTGGCTGGGGGTTTCCTCTGAAGAGTTTCTGCTATCTCCTGATGGTGCTGGTGAAAGCACAAGTGCCCGTGGCTGCTGTGACTGACGTTTCAGTTGTTACTCCACGCTAGCCCGGTGGTTTCTTGCAGCCTTTCCATCCCCACGGCCGAGCTGGTTAGGGTGTGATGCTGAACACTGGCCAGGTGGGATGAGAGGGGTGGGACTGCAGCTCTGGAGCCCTTTGTGCCCTGCTCTCAATTCTGGTGCCCTTACCAGGCACTGCAAAGCCAGCATCTGGCACTCTGGGACCCCAGACCTGGGTTTCTGGGCGAGGCAGATTGCTGCAGCAGTAGCAGGATTATTTTTATTTTATAAACTCCTTTCTGTACATATGTTGGGCTGTCAGGAGCAGCACGAAGCAAATGCTTTTGCATAATTGTGTGCTGCAGCCTGGAGTCGGGGCTGGTGCGTGGGTGGGAGGGCCCGGTTGCACATCTCCAGCAGGAGCCCCGGCGGATGTCGTAAGAGCCACATGGAGAAAACATCTGCTCATCAGCAAAGCTGCTCCTCTGCAGACACTCGGGGCACGCAAGCACCAACAGGCCCCGAGCAGGGGCTGCTCGTGCCCAAAGCCCCGCGTCAGCCCCGCTGTCGGGCCCCCAGAGCCTCCAGCTCAGCCTCTGTGCCCAGCAGCACCCCTGGTCTGCCAGTCAATATAATATTCCAAGGGGATTTTTCCCCCTGCCTGGCTGCACTCTTCACATTTCTTTTTCTCTTTCTTGCAAACACCCTCACACAGCTAACACCACCTTCCCCAGTTCCTCTGACTTTTCTTTCTAGTTGTTCTGCCTAGTGCCCTTCAGCATCTTAGCCTTGTCTTCCCAAGGCCAAGGGAAGGGGATTTTCTGTCCACCTCCCCTGTTGCTCCCTTCTGGGGCAAATCCCATCCTCTCTGCCAGAAATGGCCTTGTCCCAGTTTTTAATCTGTGGGAAGCTCTTAATCAGCCGTACTTCCTTGGTGAAGCACACACCACCCAGCCCCCTGCCTCGCTCCAATGTCCTGCAAGCTGCTGCACGCGTGCAGGTGGGCTCTCCAGGGGCTTCTGGTGGAGGGGGAGCGTCCCTGCCCTGCCCTGGCTGTCTCTGGGGCCAGGTTTCTGTGGTGGGCCTGCCTGTGCTGCAAACCTGTACTCACCTGGGCTCTCCTCCAAGTGAGGAGCTTGAGAAACAGAGGGAAGCAGAACTGAGAGAAGAGACCAGTGATGGTGTGATCACCATGGGGCTTTTTGGACAGGGAACACTGATGCCTCAGGTTTCAGCTTTTCTGTTTTTCACATTCTGTGCTGCTCCAGTGTGCACTTCTGAGCTTCACACGAGGGGATGGGGAGCTCTGTGCACAGAGCAGGGAGACAAAACAATTCCTGCTCCAGCTGGGCACCAAGGACAAATGATCCAAAGCTCAGGCCCAGGAGCACAAACAGCGTGGGCTAGAGAGAGAAAAACAAGCAGGATGGGAGTGCCTGGGCTAAAGCTGGAATGGGACAATGAACTGCAAGGTGCAAATGGAGCAGAGCTGATCCCAGTGAGAGCCCCCGGGAGCGCTCGTGCATTTTGGGACCATTTTGGTTCCTCTTGGCTGCAGCCCTGGCTGGGCTCTGGTGCTGCCCAAGGTGGATCCATGCAGGAGATCCTTTGAATCAATCCCTGCTTTGTTCTTTAGCTCTGCCCAGCCTCTGCTCCAGGCCAGCCTTCCCAAGGCATCAATACCAACTCCTCATGTTTCTCCCCAGTCCCCAGTTGGCTGCTGAGGGTCAGACATTGGATCCTCGTGTGAATCCACCTGGTCCCACAGCTTTGGGTTGGAGTGTCTGTGGGATGTGAGCACACGCAGCCCTGGACTCTGGTGGGGCTGGACCTGTCCAAACACCACGTGCAAGAGCTGCTTTGCCTGGTGTGCCCAGCTCTGCGCAGGGGTGGGCTGCATCCAGAACTTCAAAGATGTCACATTTGCTTGCCAGGCCAAAAAAAAAAGAAGTCTGGAGCCCATATTTTCCAACATTTCAAGTCTGCAGTGTACTTGAGAAGTCTGAAGTCTTTGACAGGGTTTTATGCTTGCAGAGGGGGATTTTATTTTGAACATCCTTTAAATACTTTGTGGGTAGGAGTATCTCCAGTTTTGGAGTGGTACATGTATTCTGATAAATAAAATCAGCCTACGGTGTGGACCTTTGCATTGGTAATCAATACAGCATTTATCTGCATCAGTGACTCACACAGCCTGCCACATAGGCTTTGTTCAGTTATTTAATGTAAGGTTATATTTATATTACCGAATATTTACATTGTAGATATTTTAACACCAACGAACAGATATTTTGCAATATGCCATTTATTAAAGAGTAAGGGTTTTGCATCCTGTGATGTGCTGCCGTCTTCATGAGTGCATCTCTCAAAACTAAAAAGTTTTTGGCACCATGAATATTGCTCATCTCAAAAGAAAGAAAACTGTAGGTCAGAAGTAGGGTGGTAATAGTTGAAAGAAACACTTTTCCTAATCAAATTAGTGTTTATTCAAACCCTAACTTCCTAACCCAAATGATGTCACTTGCCCAAATTCTTCTATCAGATACACTTTTTATTCCCAGAATAGCTCTAAGCAGTAACTCTGTGTTTGCTGCCTTGCAGACCAAGCTGGCCAAGAAGACAGATTGGTGTGGCTGCCAAATGAGAAGAGGCAGAGTTCTATCTCTGCAGCTTAAACTTTGTATTTTGAATACAAATTCTTGTATTTTCCTAGTTACTACTCACAGTAATCATAGCTTTGGCACAAAATCTTTTGTTTGTGCTTTGTTTTTAAATATCCGTGTTCAACAGAGTTCCACGAGAACACATTGCAAAACACTGCAGGACCCTAAAGAGAAATTGTTAAGTGACTTTTTATTGGGACCCAGCAACGCTTAGGCACAGAGGTAGGAAACCCCCTCCTGGGTAATGATAGAAACCTCTGGGTGCAATGTGTGGCACACAAAGAGGCAAAAATAGCTGGTGGCCCAGACCTGGACCAGAGCAGAGAGCTGTGCTCTGTCTGGTGGAGGATGGGAACTGCTGGGTGGAACAAGCTTTGCATTTACTTCAAAGCCAAATGGCAATTCCAGCCAGCCAGGCAGCTGCAGCAGCCTGTGTCCAGGCACGGAGCTCAGCCTGCTGGTAAAATGTAACCAGCAGCATTCAGAGCAACAGCAAAGCAGCAAAAGCTGGTGGGAGAGCAGAGCCAGGGAGCCCAGCTGTGCCCAAGGCCACGGGAAGTCTGCAGCACCACGGAGACACGGCAGGTTCCTCATCCCTGCTGGGTCCCCACAGCTGGCTGCACCTCAAACACGTCCGTGGAAATCCAGAACAAACACATCCGTGGAAATCCAGAACAAACACGTCCGTGGAAATCCAGAACAAACCCTTGGCCTGCTTTAATGTACCAGAAAGGCAAGCTCACACTTGGGAGCATGAGGACCAAAGCAGTGGGAAGAAGTCACACGTGTCACAGAGGCCCCAGGAGATGGCTCTACCCCTGGGCAGCCTCCAGAGCACACCAGGTCCCGCCTCATCCTGCTCTGGGGCTGGTGGTCAGCGGGGCTGAAACCCCCCAGGCCCATGCCACAGCAGGGTCAGGGTCCCTTTTCTCCTCACCCTGCAGGAGGAAGTTTCTGAGGAGTCTGCACCAAACGCAGTCACCAACGTGGCCACCCCCATACTTGACCTCCAGGGGTGGCCAGGTCCCAGGATAGGGGTGGAAATGGGGCAGTTTTACAGCCATTGCCTCTCAGACTGCTCCTCTGCCAGTCTTCATCCCAAGTTTCTCCTGATTCTCTCCAGAATGGCTTCTGCTAGACTTATTCTCTATTGATTTATTGAGTGCTCTTTAATCCTCCAACTAAATTCAGTAGACACTGTGCTTTTCAAAGGCAGAATTAGGCTCTGTGATTAAGGAAAAATTGTCCTATTTAAAGGAGAGAAAAACAAAAGTCCAAGAAGGAATCTTTACAGAGGTCTCTGGGCTTGCAGCTTTGTTCTGCAATGCCTCAACTTACTGCAGAGGTGGTCATTTCATTAGTCTGTAATTTACCAAACTGTAAACTACACCATAGCTATGGCCCTACGCAACACCTGATATATACTTAGAGAAATTGCACCAGTTCTTAGAAACCATTGGTATCTGTTGTGTTAGGAAGCACAGAACAGAGTATTGTGTTTCTTAAGGGGAATTTATGAGGTGACCATTGCATACGTAGTGGATTGCAGACCCCCAAAGTCATCCTAGGCTACAGGAACCCTTTATTTCAGGATCTCTTCCTATTAACATACTGCCTTGGAAGTTCAAGGCAGCCCATGCAGTATTTTCAGTGACAGGCAGGGCTAATTAGCTCATATAACTATTGTTTGCACTACTTTATCTTCACTGTTCCTCTGACTTTGCATGCAGGCAACAATTACAAAGCCGTAGGGACATGCAGAGTTATGCCTGGAATCTCTGGTTTAATTAGAGAAGGCACAGACAGGAGCAGCACTGCTAACTGCAGGTGCCTACCTGACAGATTTACAGAGGGATTTTGTGTGTTTGTCTGCCTTTCCTCTGCGTCCCACACGGTGCAAGCTGAGTTTAACAGCTGGCAAAAAGGGTTGTGTGGTCCCTGGGCTTGCCAGGCTCGCTGAAATAGAACACCTGACTCTCAAGGCCTCGATGCGTACAGCCATAGGAAGATTGTTATCTTTTTGGGAAGCTAACAGCAATGCATGTTCAAGGGAACACACAAACTGATGCTTTTCTTCCATTAGCCTCTTCCAAGCCCTTGCCCTATTTTCCCCTGGGAAAACAAAGCTGCTGTTTGGCAGGTCAGGTGATGAATCTCTGTTTCACTAGACAGCTTGTTTGCAGCAAGACTTCTGAAAACAGGGGCATGGCTTGTTCCTCCTGCAGCGCCGAGCTGAGACTGCCACTGTCAGTGCTGGAGCACAGGTCACCTCCCTGCGTCCTGCCCTGCAGTGAGCCAACAAGGAGCTGCTTGCTGCCTTCCACTGCCCGGCAGGGCAGGCAGCAGGAGCTGCTCTGCTCCCCTCTCCTGCCATGAGAGCTCCCAGCAGAGACCTGTGCAGCTCAGCAGGACGCACAGCAGCCGGCTGGGATGGGCATGCCTGAACTCATATCCCCTGAAAGGGAGAGCTGAGTGAGCCACACCAGCCCAGCTGGCAGCAAGGAGGGGCAGCTCACAGGAAAAGGGGTGTAAGATAATATGGCTGTTTTGAATAGCTCAGCTGCAGCTGGTGAGGCTTCCTCTGGACCCTGCAGAATTAAACAGCCAGGCAGTAGCTCGTCCAAGACTCGTTTACTCAAACCCAAGGGAATAGTGGTCAGAACCCGTAACAAGCTGGGAGGTGATTTGACCTGAGGTGACACAGCCACGTGTCCCCTGCTGCAGCCCAGCCCTGGCAATCACCTGTTAGCAGAGATCTGCACATCCCTTTGGCTCTACCCTCAGGAGCAGTAGCTCCTTTTTTCCCAGACAAAAAAAAAGGTATTCATTTACAAGGTGATGTAGTGATTTAAAAAAAAAAAAAAATTAAATAAATCCTTGTGTTGCTGAGGCTGTTCTTGCTCACCAGGTGGCCTGCATCACACAGGGACACCAAGGACAGACATTTTGCTTAGCCCAAGAATAAAGCAAACTGGGGGACTAATAAAAAAAAAAGCTGCACAGTTTGAGTTTCTTGTAGCTAAACAGGACTTTAGGTTTGCATTTGTGGCTGAATGGCCTGGGGGGGATGTCCAGCCTGCTACCAACAGGGGAAGCAGCAATACATCACCTGCACTTTGCTCTCAACAAAGCTACTAGATTTGTTCTTTTTATATTTCCCAAAGCTTTTCTGGGTACGTCCTTCCATTCAGTTTTACAGCTGTTCCAGTCACAGCATACATCTGGAAGAGAAAGGGTCTCATTGGGCTGTTTCATGGCAGTAAATGGTGACACTGGCAGCACTGTTCTCGTACCAGAAACATGGTCACACATATTTTATATTGTCTTGAAATAACAGATTCCCAAGGTTGGAGTCCAAATATAGTGGAACTTCTATGAGGGACCATGTTGGGGTTAGGGAGAAAATGAGTCTCCTAGTAGAATGGTCTTTAAAGGTCAGGGAAAACTGTAACTGGAAACCTCAAGATAATTAAAACCCCTCGATGTAGATGACAGTTGAAGGAATATTTAGTCCACCAGGTACCTGCACCTCTGTTTAGAGTCTGAGCAGTTTTAAAGGCTGTTATAATTAACATAACACAGGGGGAGCAGGCAGCTTGGTTTACACACGTGAACTGCAGTTTGAACTTTGTAGGCTTAAGCTACACCAGATTTTTTACTAAAGGGGAGGAAGGGACAGGATAAAGAAAGGATTCTTCTAGCAAAGGGAAACATTCTCAGAGTGCAGACTCACGAGATGCCGTTTCTGGAAGTGCAAAACTCTGCACTCCCAGCAGGACATATCCTCCCTTGTAAGCCATCCCTCTGTGGGCAAGGCAGGAAAGGGGATTTAGGCAAGAAGCCTCACAGCTCCGTGCCAAATCCTCCTCCTCACCCCTGCAATCCCTGCGTGAGCTCACTGGCAGTTGTTGCTCAGATGAGCTCGGCGGGGTCTGCAGGGAGGCAGGGGAGGACTCTGGGCTGCAGGGAAGCCCCTGCTCCTCCCAGGCACTGGCAATCCTGGGAACTGCCTCTCCTTGCTCCCTCTGCACATCGATCCTGCAGAGCAAGGACCTGCAGCAGCAGCGGGGTGGCTGCAGTCCTGGATGGGGTCAACAGCACAGCCTGACCAACAGAGGCACGCCAGCAGCACCAGGAGTGGTTTTACAGCCAGATGAATACGTGTACACGTGGGGGACTTCAGTGGGGAGGAGGGAGCAGGTCACAGGCAGGTCCTAGAGACTGCACAGCAAAGCCAAAACCAGCAGCTCTGTGCCATTTGGCTCAGTAGAGACAAAGAGCAGTTTACCTCCAAGTGCTTTGTGCCTCTGTCTAACAGGATTTAAAAGACTTGAAAGACTTACCAAAAGCATTTCAAATTCCACAGGTGAACCCAGATCTGGTGTGGAAAAGCAGGATCACTTGTGCTATTTCCAGTCCATCTCCCATAGGCATCAAAATAAAGCTATCACCCTAAATTCTCTGATTTATAGCAACACCACAGCCTCTGAGTACTCAAAATGGTAGCAAGCTGTTTTAAAAAAAACAAGCTCTACATATAAAAAAAGTTCAGGGAAAAAAAAAAAAAAATCTCCTCTTCCAAAACACCGCCTACAGACACTTCCTGACTTTGCAATTCCAATTCCTTCATAAGGTCAGACGTCAGTGCTCTTTATATTTACTCAAAACAAGTGCATCAATTACTTTTTCATTTTAATTGACCTGCCAGAAGGTGTCTCCTCAATGAGGACCTAATTAGGGGAAGGAGCCTGTGGAAGCTATGTATTAGATCCACCTGGGACAAACTGAAATAAACATCGTCCCCCTCTCATTACCCTTCAGTGTAGCCTTCACTTCTCTTCAAAAATCTTTTACTGCTTTCTATTATTTTTTTTGCTGAGTAATTTTAAATTCTAGCTATGGATTTTTTTTTCTCTCCAAGTGAGAAAAGCCATGGGAATACCTTTGTTTTCCCCTCCAGAGCTAGGACTCAGTAGAGTGGCTGGCTGGCTGGCACCTGTATCTTCCTCTGCAGCTCAAATATGTATTTTCAGTGTGTGCATTCCATTCCCTAGGCACCATTCCCTTATCAACATACATTTAATGAGCTGGAGCAACTTCTCTGTGCTGCCTGAGGAAGGAGGCAGGGTCCAAGCAAAGGCAGGGGCAGGGCAGCTCCGCTCGTCCACATCCCAAAGGTTTCAGCATCCATCACGGCTTCTGTTAGCTCATGTGAAGATGACAATAAAAAAGCAATGTGCATGCAGGTGTGTTTAATAGAAGTGACAATCTGCAGAAGCACAATTTCCTCAATTTTTGTGAGACATTGCTGGTACTGGGCTCCTGAAAAATCTGCAGCAACAGTTTTTTTGGCAAGAGTCTGGGTTTGTGCTCCCCCCCCGCCACCCTCCTTAAGCTGTATGAAAGTTTTCTACTCATCATGAGGATTTATTGATTATTAAAGGTCTATGGGATAACTAAATATACAGGCTTGGCAGTTGTAGTAGACAATATTGTTTTAGAAATGCTAACAAGATGTTAAATTCAAGGAATTCCACTCCTAGGGAGTGACTGTAGGGTCATAAATCAGTGCAGGGGATATAAATTTAAAATCAGGTACATTTAAAAATAACCATTTAAAAATCAGGTACATGACTACAGCTATTGAGTTTATGTCTCACTTATCCCTTAGTTACTAAGGGTAGAAACTCCCATCCCCTTATGCTCTTTATTTTATACTTGAGTAAAACCATATATATGTCATTCATGGGCTTTTAGTTCGTGAGGAATTTTGTGCTAGAATTAAATGGAAATACATCATTCTGCAAGTATCCCCAGCTTTCATGTGAAGGAAATTCTTGCTATCCCTCCCCTCCCAATGCTAACTGTCCAGCTATGAAACAGGGGGCTACCTGCCCTCCGAGCGAGATTTTATTGCTAAAATAGAGTAAAAATTGTTTTAAAACAAAGAACACACATATTTATAGTAAAACTCAAGTTTGTTTTACAATTAGAGAAAAGTCACATGGTCCCCCAAAAAACCCCATTTTATATATATATATATATATGTATTTCGAAAATATATTTAAAAACATAAAAAACTCTAGTTAAACATATATTATGTTAATCAGTACACTTAAATATAGCTTAATTATATTTACAATATGACGCAGTTGCTTTTAAATTTTAATGCCAATTTCAGTATTTTCCCAAAAAACCATAAAATTATATAAATATACAATAAATATTTATGTTACACAAGATGAATAATAGAGAACAAGGCCACAGACATGAACTTACAGTTGCAAGAGTCCTTTAACACAGCACTAGGCCTGCTGACATGCACGGAATACTTCTGTCACCAACAGACCACAGCAAGAGTTTAATGAAGTTTAATTAAGAGTTTAATGAGGTGGTGTGAAAGAAAACCAACCCTCCCCTCTCTGTCTCTGTGTTAACTAAAACTGCCCAGCCTATGAGCGTGGGTGTGTAAGGTCAGGCATGGCAGAGCCATGGGGCTTCAGCTTCACTGCCAATGTCAATGACATCAGTTATTGATCAGTTACTGAGCTGGCATGTTCTGGGGAACATGGTCTGGTGCAGGTACCAGGCACAGCCCTCCAGGTTCATTGCCAATATCAATGATATCAGTTATTGATCAGTTACTGAGCTGGCATGGTCTGGGGAACATGGTCTGGTGCAGGTACCAGGCACAGCCCTCCAGGTTCATTGCCAATATCAATGATATCAGTTATTGATCAGTTACTGAGCTGGCATGGTCTGGGGAACGTGGTCTGGTGCAGGTACCAGGCACAGCCCTCCAGGTTCATTGCCAATATCAATTATATCAGTTATTGATCAGTTACTGAGCTGGCATGGTCTGGGGAGCATGGTCTGGTGCAGGTACCAGGCACAGCCCTCCAGGTTCATTGCCAATATCAATGATATCAGTTATTGATCAGTTACTGAGCTGGCATGGTCTGGGGAACGTGGTCTGGTGCAGGTACCAGGCACAGCCCTCCAGGTTCATTGCCAATATCAATTATATCAGTTATTGATCAGTTACTGAGCTGGCATGGTCTGGGGAGCATGGTCTGGTGCAGGTACCAGGCACAGCTCTCTGGGCTCCCAGCCCCACCCCTCAGTGCCCCCAGCTACGTGGGCTGTCCTTCACCCCTCTGAACCTACCCTCCCACTGCTCTCATTCTGCCACACCTGTGCCACCCTCACTGTGCCAGCTGAGGATGTGTAAGTAAAGGATATAGCCACAGTTAACTTTGGGAAGCAAGGAGCTTTATTTCTAGCATGGCTTGTGCTTTAACACTTCTCTTTTGGAAATTTCTTTAACTGGTAGTTATTTGATTCCTGTATGTGCATTAGACTACTGTCAGATCCTACCTATCTTCTCTCTTCCAGTGATTTGATTGTTGATGAGTGATTTGTTTGTTATTCGCACATCAGCATCATCGTTTCCTTCAAAGCAACCAGCCCTTGTTTTGAGAGAAGCCAACATTGCACCACTTCTCTGCTGCAGATGAGGAGTACTGCTGAGAACAGCTCCTGAGTCACCTTGGCTTTACTGAATGCAAATTACAGCACACACACAGCTGTGGCCCCAGGGGAATGAAATGGTCAGGTGGAAGGTGTACTTGCCCATGATAAAAATTATCTTTAAGGTCCCTTCCAACACAAAACATTCTTTGATTCTATGATTTCATTTGCATGAAGAGTATCATAGATAAAGTTTTGAGAATTTCAGTAAGGTTTTGGGTTGGTTTTGGGTTTTTTTCTGTGTGGGAAATCGCCATCAGCAATCGATGGGGAAGGCTGAAGTTTGAAGCTCAGGTGAGTCAAACAACCCTCTCTTCTCACTCACAGTCTGGTGTGCACATGGCCACTGGCACTTTGACAGGCAGTTATCCTCAGGAGGGGCTGCCCTTCTACCCAAAGCAGAAGAAATCACTGATGTGAAAGTGTCTGTTAGCTTCCAGCATGGGTTTCTAGCAGTGATGACATAAAATCAGTGTTAAATATGCTCTTCAAAGAGCACTACTGGGGCCAACATATTTCAGTAAGCTTTGCCACAGATTCTACAGCATTCAGAAGTAGATTATATTTTGCAGCGTTCTCCTACTTGTTCAGCTGTTTTTTTATCTCCAGGAACTACAAATATAGCCTGAGCCTCCAGTGAGCTTACTAAGGAGCTATTTCAGTTCTCAGCCCACTGTGGCCACTGTGCTGTGCACAGCTCTCAGCCTCACAACCTCTCTTTTTAGCAATACTCCTGTCAGGAGAGGGGGATCACAGAGCTGAACACATCCCTCAGAGCCTAAGCAAGCTAAGCCAACTCCTCCAGCACTTGCTCCTCACTTACTTCCAGAGCAGCTGCTTAGTGCCCGTGTTTGTTTCGTAAGGGAAGTCTGCCGGCAGAGGTGGAGCCATGCAAACACAATGCCAATTGCTCCAGCTGGAAGCAGCTCCTCTCTGTCCCATTCCCAAGCTGGGTTCCGGGGCTCCTTCAGGCACAGGTGCCCAGTCTGCCCGCCAGCTCTGCAGGGCTGGGGCTGCCGGCGTGCTCTGCAGGGAAGGGCACCACGCACACGGGCAGCTCTCGCTCTCTACCGCAACGCGCACAGCGCCTTGGGCAACGACTGCGGGGACAGCCTCGGCCAACCCAAACGCTGGAACTCGTTCCAAAACTGGCTGAGCTGTAAAGCCCCACAACCAGCCTGGCTGCAGATCCACCATCCTCTTTTCTAGACCCTTTTGCTAGTGACAATCTCACCGTGCTTCACCAAGACATTTGATCCAAGCACAGTCTTTTATTATATGAAAATAATTGCTCTGAACACTATAGAATATTCTCTATATGACAAGCTCCAGTTCTATGGTAAGTGAAATACTTAAAGATCACAACCAATGTCCCTCCAGAGGAAGAAAAGGGGGAAAAAATTCTCAAACACAAGCAAACATGGTATAAGCAAATGCATGTCTCAAAAGACTGAAAATTGAAAAAGAAAAAAAAAAAAAAAAACCAACCCCAACAACAACAAACCACCCCCCCAACAACCAAAAAAGCATGTTGCCTTACAGCTTACAGTTAAATAAGTGTTGTCTTTAAGCCTGAAGTTCAACAATGTGAAGTGGAACATCACCATTCTTTTTCAGTTGCCTCTTTTTATTATTTTTTGTCAGTAGTCGGACTGCTATTGCAAACACCTTCACAACATACAAAAACCAAATTTTTTTCTAATCCAGAATAAGGTAATGATTTTTTGTTTTGCAATCTGATGGGAATCCAAAAGTAAAAGAGAAACAGTAAAACTATGACAACAGCACCTTGACATTGTTTTAATTTCAACGCTATCAGAAGTTAGAAGCAGTAAACATATATACTAACAGACTAAAGATACTTACTGTCTAAAATGTAAACAGAATGTTTTGGTTCAATTTATTTTTCTGAAAGAGGACAGTTTATCATTAATTCACAATTGAAGCAGCATGCAATTTTATTCTTTTTTTTTTAAATTTTTTATATTTTCAATTCTTGGCAACGGCGACAAACCACAATGTTATGGAGGAATGTAATGCAGACTTTTTTGTTCGCTTGATTTTCTTTTTTTTTTTTTTTTTTTTTTGGTTTTTTTTTTTTTTTTTTTTTGTTTGTTTGTTTAAACTTGTGCGCAAATGACTATTGTTCCCCTTCAGGTCATGGATATGTTCAATAAATAGATTGTGTAACCACTGTACTGTATAAACTTCAGTCATACATGCAGTCCATAAAATTATTTTTTACCGAATAATTTACCCTGTTATGTATATATACAAATAGATAATTTTGTCTCAATATAATCTATACAACACGAATCCACTATCTTCCCCTTTTAATGGTCAATGTACATACACAAGAAGTGTCTATCCTTATGAAGCGCCAGCCAACTCTCTTTTTGTTATCCATGGTGAGAGCTCTCACGTAAGACTGGGTAGTTCGGCACTGCGAGTTCCAGTGCCTCTTGTCTATGCCCCTGCAGCCCTCCTTTGTGTACCCCTTGGGGTTGCATTTGGTCTCGTAGAAGTATTGCTTCAGCTGGCCTTTGGGTACTGGAACTTTCTCCAGGACGGTGACGGTGGCCCCGGACATGTCCACTGCAGTCTTTTTCTCTGCTGCTGTCACCCACTCGCTCGTGCTGTCACACACGCTCAGTTCCCCGCGGCGAGCCGGGTCGGAGTGGCGCCGGACCCGCATGGACATGTTTGCAGCATCCAGGTAGTTTTTGTACTCCTCGAGCAGGAAGAGCAGTGGGGGTTCCAAAGGCACTTGACTGCTTAGCATGACTCGGGATGTGTACAAGTCCGCATCCTTGTTTCCCTCGCTGGGCTGGATGTCCTGCTCCTCGTCTAGAAGCTCCTCTATGACGTGTTCAAAAGTGTCTGCCAACGATGTCAGTCCCCTTGAACCAGCACTGGGCCCATTTATGCTCTCAAGAGTCCCGTGGGTCCAAAGACCTGGGTAAGCCAAGCTGCCTTGTCCTCTTAGACTGGCTTCTTTCATTGGGGCAGCTTTCATGCAAGTGAAGTATGAGATAACCATAGTAAAGAAAAGGATGGTCATCACTCTTCTCACTTGGTGGAACTGTAAAAACCAAGAAAAATAAATTAACTTACAAGGTTTGGAGTAATAAAAATTCACCCAAGTTGTCACAAGACTCTGCATTTTCTACAGAGGTTTCTGCATGCAGTTGCAACTCATTACCAGTGATAAAATATAGTCTTGTAAAAGAGTGGCCTTTAATTTAGAGTTTCAGAAAAAGCATATGCTGCAGCACAGGCAACACTGATCCCAGCAACTCGGTTCTTACATGCTAAAATCTCTCTGTAGCAAGTATTAGATTAGGTACTATGCAGACTCCTTATTTATTGACCAATTACACTTATTCCAAGTAACAGCAAAAGCAGAATTGCTATTTAGCAATAGAAAATTTCAGCAATAAAAGGCAGCTTCACAGCTGTGAAAGGCAAGACTTCCATTTCAAGTGCAAATGTAAATACTTGATTTTGAGGATCTCTCTATGACATAAAATAGTTCATCATTCTGCCCACAAAAAAAAAAAAAAAAAAAAACAAAAAAACACAACAACTGAGCAGCACCAGGATAAACTGCATTTGTGTTTTGAAAGCAATGTTCAAAACACAGGAAGAAGCCATACAATTCTGAGGTCTCAGCAGGTCAGTTTCTCATCTCAACCTAGAAGGTACATACACCTAAACACAGAACAGGACAATGGCCTGGAACATGACAAGCACAGCAGAGTTGAGCTGGACAGATGCTTGCACCACGTGAACAGCACGGACAGGGCGTGCTGGAACACAGAGCTGTGAAGAGCTACACTGAAGGGACAGCAGCAGAACCACTGCTCGGTGCTTCTCCAGGGCCCCACACCACCTGTTCTCAGGTGGGCAAAACCCAGAGGCCATCATGAAACCCAGCACCACCAGCTCTACTGCCATGCTGAAACACAGCAGTCTGCCTGTTTCTCTCACATTCTGCCCCAAAATCTGGCACACGTTACGGGTTTATGTGTATGCTCATCTCTGTCCTCACTGAGAGAGGAGGGGTAGCACCAGAGAGGAGTGCTGGTAAGGAGATTCCTCACCAGGCTTGGAATCAGCACAGCTCACTCCTGTCAGGATTCCCAACCGCGTGCAGCTCCTAGGAACTCCTTCCCAAGTGCTTTGCTAAGGCTCCTCAGGTAGAAATTGTTTCCTCCTCAAGTGCAGAGCAGATACTTTAAGTCCTGTTACAAGAGGTGCCCCCAGATCCTGCAGTGACAGAGAGCCATGCCTTCTGTCTGATCCCAAGCACTACTACAACATCTATCACATCCAGTTGTTATTTTTTTCTTTCCGATCCCTCTTCTCAGCAGTTCTGTTTGCTAGAAAGCAATGGCATTGTTCACATTTTTGAAAAAGCAGCTAATGCATGTTTCAGAGCTTTTGAAGTTCATTTGGAAGTACCTCATACTTGGCAACACTCATTGGAGTAAATGCTATTTCTGTTTGCCAACAGGGTGCTATGTAAAAAGACTTACTTTATCTCCAGCAAATATACTGTGGGAAATGAGTACTCTTATGACTTAACATGGAACGGCAATTTATCATAAAACATACAAGTAAAATGAAACATGCACTAGAAAGGCAATGCCCAAAATGTAACCCTTAAAGTACTTATTGAAGGCAGGGTGGGAAGTGTTCAGGTTTGTGTCCATGCCCCCCTCATCGCCAGACCCCCACTAAACAAGATTTTGGCCAAGAATCCTTCCTAACCCAGCACAACTCTTCCTTCATCCCTCCATCCCTCTTCCTGTTTAATAGTGTTGTTGTGGCATAGATTTATTAAGATTAAACAAACCTGACATCTGTGACTCACAAGAACATAGTGTTTGCTTTAACCATGCAGAACATGAATATTTTGCAGTTTTTTTCATGTTGGGATTTTTAAAACACTCTTCAGGGAGTGTCAGATTTCTTCCTCAAAGGGGAGGAAAAGAGGCATTACAGAGGTGATTTACAAAAGAAGGAAAAAGATTGCTAGTCTACCAAATGAGACACGAGACAACTCTTCATGTCTTGAAATGGGTGGCTCAGCTAACATACAAATGCAGAGCCAGTGGAACAAAAAAATAATATTTATACACTCTCTCTTCAGAGAATTGTTTAATATAAAACCTAAAATGAAAAGAGCCCCAAACACTCACATCACACTTTGTGGCCACCAGAGCAATGAACAGAAAACAGATCTTCTGGCTCCTAACCAAGTTCCTGTTATTTTTATGGAAGCAGTGCCCAGCGGTCCCGGCCAGTTCCTGACTCTGTGGGACAGAGTCTCTCTGAGCACGCAGGGCACAAGAGAGAGGGCACCAGGGGCACCACCAAGCACAGAGCAGGGAGAAGTTTGCACCCAGCAGGTAAGCACACCACCTGGAGCTGATCAGTGCTTTTTTTTTTTTGAGTCAGACAGATGAACAAAGGAGAGAAGAACCCCAGGACCAGGCCACATGTCACCACTGTCACTGGGCTGCTCACCCTGCACGGGTGCAAACAGAGCAGCGGCTGTGCACCTTCACTCACAACAAGTTGCAAGAATCTGTACAACTCTGAAAACCAACAGTTTTTAGACAGGTGTTACCCACATAACATACTGGTGATACACTGCTTAAAAGCCAAGCCTCTTCCTCCCATTTCAAACTGTACAAGACCATGTCAAAGTAAGCTTTAGCAGCGCAGGTACAAGGAATATTGCCAGCAAGAAACCACAGATCAAACATCTACTACTCTGCAAGTGAGCCCCAGACTAAGCTGAACTCCAGAAGCAGGATGTAAAAACATTCCTCTCTCTATCTTGACAGCAACTTGAGCGCTATACAGGGTCCTTATCTTTGGCAGCAAAACTATATCAAGTGATTTAATACAAGGACATAGTATTTTATCACCTGGGAAATATCTTCATTTTAGAGACCACAGCAATTTGTATTAGCAGTTTCTAAAAATCAACTAGTTTAACATGCTGTAGCAGAATAAGATCTCTCACTTCATGAGTAGAATCACACAACCTTTCAGCTATTCTTGAACTGACACACGAATGCATGTGTGTTGGTTTTACCTGGCTTGATTTTTTGATGAGGAGGGAATAAGCCAGCCACAGAAGTGATTTTTTTTAATACCTTTTAGGTTTGAGCCTATTTTGCCCTTAAAGCATTTCTTTCCCATACTTACCTCAACTCATGA
This sequence comes from Vidua chalybeata, assembly GCF_026979565.1. Taxonomy (NCBI): domain Eukaryota; kingdom Metazoa; phylum Chordata; class Aves; order Passeriformes; family Viduidae; genus Vidua; species Vidua chalybeata. Next base: position 62,592,891 of record NC_071535.1, on the reverse strand, counting down.
GCCCCTCTGGCTTTTCTTTCCCCCTCCTCTGCTCAGCTATAGCAGAGGAGAATGGCTGAAGAGTTTTTTCGTGGGTGCCAGCATTTAGCCAGCATCAAACCACGACAGCACAGCATGGTTCATCCCTTTCTTAATGAGGCAGGACTAATATCCCAATGTAGCACCAATAAGGTCGTTGGAAACACTTTGGATGGCAGCTTCCAGTCCTTTTCCTCTCTGTTCTCCAACCACCAAACCTTCAATAATTGCAAAGATTAAAGATACTGCATGTCCTGTTACATTAAGTGTCTTGTAAACCCCAAACATTAACATATTGTGTACATCCTTCTGATTATGAGCCAGTCAGTGTCCCAACCTGCGGGGAAGGGGACCTGGGCTGGGAATATGGGAGAAAACTATTTTTCTATTTTCCCAGCCTGCTCCTACCGAGCAAGGTACTGATCCTTTCTGTGCTGGCCATATCCACCACTGAGAGGCCTGGCATGGAGATGCCCCAGCATTTCTGCGTACATCCATGCTTGAGGCCACGCTGGCAGACTGAGCCACTATCTCCCATGGAGGCTCACCAGTGCTGAGTTTTTCTTAACTGGAGCAACCTGGCTGGTAATGCATGTTCTGAGGGCATCAATACATCTGAATGCCAGACAAACAGTGTAGCCATGACTACTTGTCGTAAGATGTGCACCCACAAATACACAATAAAAAAAAAAATCACTGATGTTACAACATCAGTCTGTAGTCCTACAATACACTCATTTTCCCTCCCTTCTCAGGTGGAGGAGGTTCAGGTCTTTACTCCACACCTTCTAGGAACAACAAGTAAAGGCTGCAACCCCTCTGCAGGCCTGTTCAGCCACATCCCTGGGCATAAAAGACTGCAGACCTCCTTGGTCCAATTATTGTCCCACGCACTGTACACCCACTAACGTGTACAACACAGATGCACACCAGCCTCCCTGAGAGCAAGCCTTAAACTGCTCCCTCAGGACATGAGGCGTGTCTACCAGAAATCACATTTGAGACCAGCTTTGTGAACACTGTCCATTCTCAGGGCCACAAGAATGTCCCCTCTGCTTTCATGCAGCACGGTGAGGCTGCAGCAATGAAAAGAGGTCACCCACCGGACTGGATCTCAGGAAGATGTGACCTACTTCATACTCCAATAAAGTCCAACAATTACAGCTACAGTAAGGGCATGGAATTGTGGCAGGCATCTCCACTAATGGGAAGCAGGCTCATTAAATGAAGGTCATGTCAATTACCTACAGCTACTTTACATATGCAGTCAATTACCTTGCTGTACTATTTATTTCAGTGCTTGTATTTAATGAAGATTCATCAGTTAATTGCTTTATTTAATTATTTTTACTTCTTTTAAGTGGAAATCCGGTAGCTTAACAGGTTATATTTCCAGCAGAGAGACCTAAGGAATAGCTGTGAACATGCACTTGCTTTCCAGCATCCTGATATGTGCCATGTGAGTTGAAATAACTTTCAGTAGTGAATAGATTCATGCTTTAATCTCCAGAAAGGAGTGCGTGAAGGAAGATAAAATTAGCAGCAAGTGACATTCATTTTGTGCCTTGCCATTTTCTAAGATCTTTACACAAAAGTTCAATTTACTAAATCCTACTGAATGCCACAGGCATGAGTTTCTGCTTTATGCATCATTACCAGAGTGTGTGAACAGATATCAAAATGGGATGCATGTCAGCACATGATTTGCAAAGACTAAATGTACTGAGAACAAATAGTATTAACCTTTATCACATGCATAACTGGATGTCTGACACACTCTACTTATCCTCGAGGCTATTTATGCAGCAAACTATATAATTACATTTTATTACTGCAAATAAAGCACCCACCCCCAAGAAATATACATGCACACCCATATCCAATTTGTATTCTTGTAAGTTGGTGCTTCTCGTCAGGAAGAATAAACCTATTTTATTTTTATTCTCATGTTGGTTTTCCCTGAGGTAATGACATCTACTTAGTCTTAATGCCAGAGATAGCAGAGACTAGGAAGTATTTTGAAGTCCAAGATAAACAGCAAGCAAATTTACAAGTAGTGTTAACTTTAACTATAACTTTTAGCATGAGAAATTTGCTTTTATCTTATGTTGGTAAATATCATCTGTGGTACAGCTTCTGAGAGCAAAGAAACTCAAGCAATGTCTATATTGGCTCTGGAAAAGCATGTGTCTGTCTAAAGGAATACAAGACATTTTTTGTGGGGTTCCAAGGTTTTAGTGGCCTCTCTCCTCAGTACATACAGAAATCACAGCTTCTGACAACCAGAGGTGAGAAAGAACCCAAAGAAAATAATGGCAAAACAATAATGTCATGACATCACAGTCCTGATCTTTCACAGAGCTGTGTATCAGAGTTTCCTACAGACTTTGCTCATACCTTCCTAGACACTCAAACACTGAGTGAGAATTCAGCTGCTTTAATGAGTGCAGAGCAGACTCACTGCAAACACGTTTCATTATATTTCAATTGGCTAAGTGCAGCACTACAAGGTGTTCCCAGCAGGATCTCTGTTGGACACATCTCAGACCCACTCTGCCCATACCAGGGAACAGGAAGGATGAGTTTTGACAGTACGTACAAGTGAAGGAACAGCACACCAGATTCACAGATGGTATCAAATATTTTCAGAGAGACAACATCTTTAGAAGAGATGTGCACTTATTTTACGCTGTGATAATGGGAACTGATTATTGAGCCAGCGACACACTTACTGCCTTTGCAGCTGTTCACACAGCACACCACACTTGGGGCACTCAAACCACAGAAGTTGTGATTCCAGCTGTACTCAAAGAAACTCAGCTCCCAAAGGAGCCTGTGTGTGTGCCACTGCTCATATCAAGCACCATATGCTTCACCACGACATTCTTTGCCAAACTTTCATGTTGAAATCCCAAGGTATTCAGTGAATGTCCTCCACAAATAAAAGCACTACCAACAGGTTTATTTCTGCTTTTCAGAGTATTGGTAGAGTAATATGCTGCACTTCTATTACTATGTCACAAATACTGTACTAGTAGGAATGATACTTCTAAGCCCAAAACTTGTGCATTAGCAAATTCCAATTTCAAAACTGACTTCAGAAAACTGCATTTATCCCTTTAGAGTATACATCGAGGTATGTCCATGCCCTTACTGTGGTCATTCAGAAGTAACATTAAAGCAATCTCTGGGAAAGAAAGGTTCACCTATAGAATAGGGTACATACTCCCCCCATGAAAACAATCCATTAAGTAATTACTCCATCCCAAGATACTATCTGGTTCTTCCATGGGCGCAGATAATGACAGTTCTCTGAAATAATTTGCTTCAATAGCCACTAGAGCTTTATAAAATGCTAATTCAACCTGTGCACAAAAGAACATTAAGGCAGAACCTCAGACCTTTGAGCAGCATCTGTAGGTTGTCTTCTGTTTCACTAGGGTTCTTTGGTATGAAACACTGCACTGAATCATCACAGGACTAAGCTATTCTGCCAAGTACACACATGAAGCTCACACAGAAGTCAAGGACAATTGGCACCCAGGAGCAGGAACAGAACAGATCATGTTGTGCAATCTAGCACGAGTTGGATCCCTTGAACAGCGACGTGCCCAGCAGCCCTGGCACAACCCAGGAGTTCCTGCACCAGTTGAGGCTGGATCTCACAGAGTGCCTACAAACTATTGAACAGCATGTAAAGCATCCCACACATCCACCAGTTCTGCTGCAAGTGGCAGCTTCCTAGGACCTACAGAACATTATGCACCCAACAGGAATGTAAGTGAAGATTTGCCAAGGAAAAGAAATGGTTAAAAAGCGTGATGATCAGATGGAGCAGTTAGCAGTGCTTTCACTAGGGGGAGGAGAGGAGAGCAAGGGCTATTCCTGCTTGTTGCAAGACTCTTACCTTTGCCGAGACCCTGACTGTGCGTGGCACTGCTCTAAGACAATACCTCACTTTTAGCCATAGCTAATACTTGAAACGCAGCTGTACACTGTGATGTGCACGAACCAGAAACCAGAACTGCTTGTTGTGAGAGCCCTGACAGGTATTAACAGTACTCCTGCATTTGCTAGTGGTGTTTCAGTCATCTTTTGGCTGCCTGCCCTTGTGTGTGGATTTTTCTTGACACATGCTCAGTCCAGCTGTCAGCACAGCATCTCCATGGAAATAATTTCCGTACACAGGGCAAGGATAAAAACTTACTCTGAAGTACCACAGCACTTCCTGGGAGTATTCAAGTCCAAAGTTACGCGGGAGCAGAAGCAGAAATCCGTAGGTTTGCAAAGTCACCTCAATCAACGTTAACAGAATAACGAGGACTTGTACAATGATATAAGGATATGCTTATTGGGAATCCACTTCACTGGACAGCCAGCCCTGAATGTGTCTGGCTGTGACAACAACTTTATCTTTGGAGATAACACTACTGGAAAATTATGTCAGTGTGTTAACATAACTGTAGTGAAAACACTTAGGCAAGAAGTGCTCTTTCACCAATGATATTTTACAATGACAATACAGCTTCCCACAGATTTCAAAGCATTATAGTTTTCAGCTTTTTTTTCCCACCCTCTAAGTGGTTTCATGTTGAAACAAGACTTTTACACTTGCTGTGGCTGGTACTCTATCCCTAATCTGTTTGAAAAATCTGGGGGCCAACGTCAGCCAGATTCAATAGAGGGATACACAGGGTCACGTTGTATAACCAGCATGCCAGCACCTGAGAGTGACCCAAATAAGCTCTTCTCTTCCTCCATCCTTAGGCAAACACCAGTGTATAGGCTTATGGACTTACAACACTATTTTCCCTTTCATTTCACAAGCTCCACAGAGGGAAAGCGTTTGGAATCCCTAGAAGGAGTGAGGGGGGTACAAATCTGGCAAAGATGCAAGGGTTTGAAAACAAGCTTCATTAGTTGTACTGCTCAAGGTACAAATATTTAATGGAACATACAGAAAAAAAAGCCCCTGCAGTCTTACAGGAAGAATTAATTTATCCAACTCCTGCATTCTCCCAGCTGTATAATGGTGTAATTTCTTTCACTAAGGAGTGTTACACTGTGATTTCTGTGAATTACATAGACATTGGGACCTTCCCTTCCCTAATTAAAAATGAAGTTACATGGTTCCTGACTTTTCATCCTTGCCACCAGATATAACAGATTGTAGCATCATGGGGAATTATATCCACAAATATTATGGAAGCTCCAGTTGACCTAATTCTGGTGGACACAATCCCTTGCCTGGTATAAATCCACAGTGTTCCATTCATAGATTTATATCAGTTGCAAAGGTGGCCATTATTTATGTGGTCAGAAAATCAGATGGGGTCACAACCTAAACTATAGCTAATAGCTGTATCAGAACAAAACGTGGCCGGTTTCAGCAAAGCAGCTTCCTCAGGACTCCTGAGGAATCCACACACATTTGGTAATACAGTTTAAAGAGAAATGAAAAAACCTTTCTAGGTGTGCAGGCTAGCTCTTCTCTTCCCTCACTGACACAAGCACATAAATAGTCTGGACATGTCTATAAAGAGAAGTATGCAAAATACAGCCCAACACCACCTAATGTTCCTCACTTGGGTGTCCCATTTCAGGCACAGCCCCCCACTGAAGAAAGTGGCTTTGCTGCCAGCAAAGCACTGTTCTCACTGTAAGAGCCCTTAAGCTCCGAAGGATAGGTTTGTATATGAGATTTGAGTCTTTAAATAAACACGTCTCGAGAAAAACTTCAATACCTGTCCTTTCATGTAAGCAGATCCCACTATGCTGCAGGGAAGGACAGCTTCTCGTCTAACAGCTGGGGGTGGGGGAGGAAAGAGAAAGTTGAAGCAAGAAACATTAAATTACACAATTAATCTTGGAAACAGCTAAGTATTCTCCCTCTCCCCAAACATCTCCACAACATAATGGAATAGCTACAGAAGTCACCATCCCATTCAAAAGCAAAAATGTCACACCAGAGATAATTAGTAGTTATAGAGAGGAAAAGAGGTTGCAAAAGCTAAGAAATCTGATACTTAAGCTGTTGTGACTCTCAGTTGTACAACACTTTTTGGAGAACATGCTATCAAAGCCTCCAAAGTGCTTTGCAAACACTGTATCCCAACATACTTAAATGAGAAGGAACTGCATCAGAAACTGTGTTTTCCCTCTGGGTAGCCTAAAGCCCACAGGTATTTTAAACAGTTTACCCCAGCAAGTCACTGCTGAACCAGAGGAGAACAGGGGAGTTCTTGCTCAAAAGTCCTCAGTTCAGCCACTACACAAAGCTGCCTTTACCATGTGTACCACAGGCATATTTTGCTAATCTCTCCACGACAATTTAGATGCCTAACACAGAAAGATGCTGATTAAAACCTTAGGGGTATTTATTTGAATACATATGCTAGCTCACTTCCATCTGTGTCATTATTAGTTGCTGACTGTAGGTTAACTATAGGGCATGTTGTCACGAGCCTAAGGTGGGGTGGCAGAAACTCCTGCTATTGCCATATGGCTTTTTGTTTCTTCTTGCATTTTTCAGCTTTTAGCCTCATGCTTCCAATCTGTGGGCTCAGCCACTACATAACAAAGAGCAACAAGGAAAACAAAACTAGCGTTAAAATACAAATATTCTTCACCATTAAAACCTCTAAGTTTGATTTGAAATGCAACACAAGTTCCTATCTCATCCAGACCAGAGACTGCTTTTACCTGCAGCAAACTCGTTATGAAATTTGGGAAAGACCTATTCCCATAAAGAAGTACTATTGCACAAGCAGGTATTTACCAGCCCTACAAACACAAGCCAGGAAGCTTTGCAAGTACCAAGGGTCATCCTTAATTCAGATAAAATGGAGAACAGCAAGGTTATGCTACTTGTAATATGGGTAGCAGCACCATCACCATCAAAGCAATAAAAGGAAAAAAGATGACTGAGTTCCAGTCATCTTTATTCCCAATGCACATCCACAGATCCAGCTTTATGTTAAAATACCGATGGCTCCATACTGTCCTTAAAAAAAACTACAGGTCATGTTTTGATGTACACCTGAGCATGACAAATTACAAGATATGCAGAATATCAGTAGTTCCCCTGCAGCCACTTTCTAGTGAGCACAATTTGAATACAAAAAGGTCTGGTGGTGCTTTGCAACTGAAGACTTGCTCCAAAGTGTTTAATTTAAAATAGACATGGAAGTTATTTATTGTGTTTTCTAGGTCTCACTGCATGCCTGTCCTTCCATTAGCTAAAGGCAGGAAGAATGATTTATAGTATTTCCAAGCAAAAGAGTCTGTAAGTTTTGTAACAGTTACAGGAATCAGAGCAGGTTAAAAAGTATACAATCATTTCGATGTTGGACCAAATTGATTAAGAACCAGGTGATAGGACTTCATGCTTGAAGTTTATGGACTTCAAGATGTTGCCTACAGGTTTGTCACTCTCAAAGGCAGACTTCTTTGGAGGCTTAGACTTCTAATTAACTTATTCTTAAACATTATTTCTGCCTTTTTTAAAATGGAGGCATGTGGAATTCACTCACTTATTCTTTTGCAACAACCTTGTTCATTGGTGACATTGCTGCTACTTTTGCAGTTGCAATGGCATAAAAGTTTTGCACAGGGGACAGGAGAAATTTATCATTAGTGCAAAATCAAGAGAGACAAAGGACTTAAATGAGTCTTTCAAGGAAGGTACCTTCATTCTTTGTTTTAAATTCATGTGCCAATCATTTGCCTTTAAGGGGGAAACTCATTTCCAGACATCTCTTGCTAGTCAAAAAAATCTGTATACCTGTGGAAGATGTAAAGAAGCACCTGCTTCTTCGCTTTACACCTTTTCATTGGCATCAATTTGCCAATGCCACACCAGTAAATACTCTGCTGCTGTAATAACATGTGAAGCAGCCTTCTTTGCCTCCCATAAAACAAAAACAATCCTTCACCAGTCTACAAGACATAAGCTGACAACAACAAAAAAATCATGACATTGACATAAATGGTAGTGTTTATATCTGGAAAAGCAAAAATGCAAAACTTCAGATGTGTTTATTTCTGGTTTTGGTTCAACCCATTATAAAGATAAAGGGTGGTCATGATGCTCAGAAGGACATTCATAGCTCACCACAGTTTCCTGGCACGGGTTCTGGTTAAATCACTCTTGCCAGCTTGAACTTGTTATTGAATTTGCTTCCTCCTCACACTGGCTCTCTCAGTACAAATTCTATCAAATAGCATTTCTCTCTCAGCATTTACAGCTCAGTCAAACTGGATAATCAACTCAGAAGGAATGTAAATAGCAAGAGAAGATCCAAGTCTTAATGGAGGCAGCCAGCAGGCAGAATTACCTAGAAATACTTCAAAACAAGTCCTGTCACTCACTCATCCCAACAGTATCCATACACTTCTGTGTCGGAAACACGGTGGAGCCACAGCCAACGCCAAAGAAGGCTTCAGGCATCTCCTCTTTATTCTCAGTACAACCTTTCATCCTCTTAATCTTACATGCATTCCACCTGTGTGTCCTCTCTACCCTTTGGTAGAGTGCTCAGCACAGCTGGGCACTCCATGGCTCGTTACCTTCAACCTTCCTTCCTGGAGTCCTTCCTTCCTTCCTTCTCACCCGTCCTGCACAGCTGCACCCACTGGGGATCGGCCACAGCCCCACTCCCAACCACCACACACCGTGTGCCCACAACACTTCTGTGGTACAGTGAGAGCTATGACTAAGGGACAGGTTGGTGTTACTAATCCAGCCTTTCAATAAAGTGTAGGTTTCATTTCTTTTCTTCGCAGTGTATCATGTACTGAACACTCTACAAGAGCACCAAGGCCAGTGTAAAGATGGATAAACTAAACCATATGGCTACTAGATGTTGCACCAAGCTTAAAAAGGGAATGGCATAACAGGCTAAGGAATCCATAAATCAGAACCTTTCATTTCTTGATCTAGAGTAAACAGCATTTCTCCAGGAGCAGTGTTTTCAAAAAAACCTAGTGTTTAGATCACATTAGATAAGGCACAACATGCACTAGAATTGGAACAAGATTAGGCTTCACTCACTTTTAAAAGATATATAGTACAGGATTCTGTGTTGAGTCTTTTACATGCTGAATTAATAAAGAGCATATAACAACATTTTGCTCAAGGTTTTGCCTAGTTCAATTTTTTCCCAGATTCTTCCTGCATTTATGCAAAGCCTACTTGTAACTCAGTGCACGTCCCGGAAAGGTTGAGGCTGATGTGGAACTCCAGTGAGCCAAGAATAGTTTTTCAAACCCTAGTTTGGTATTACAACTCACGCACCCTGATATGGTATAAGCAGTTTGCAGTTGCCTCCCGACGTGTGGCAAATATCCCTGCATCACAGTTTCTCAGTTTCCCACAGGAAAACTCTGTTCCCTCAGAAGTTTTTGATTAAGCTCTTATCCCAGTCCCACTGACAGACTTCGAAATATCTTAAGAAATTTAAAAAACCATCACCTGGAAAGTTATACAGTACACGCAATTAACCAGTGGGTCGCATTTTCGGGGCTCTGTGAAATGATGTTATCATCTCCAGGTTTAGTTGGGTTGGTTTGCTTATTCCAGTGGGCATTTGATAGATGAGAGCTAGCATTTGTTATAAAAGCCCCAAAACATACTGTGTCTCTAAGAGTCACAGAGAAATAACTGAACATGAGATTACGAGTTCAGGGGGTAAAAAAGGCTCATTGTTTCCCTCTGTAATCAGGAAACAATGTAAGTAGGGAACAGTGCTTTTCTCTCAAATGCAGAGGAAGAAACTGCTATGGCAGTTTGATGTGCAAAATAAAAAAACAAGGAGCAGATACTAGGGTATTCCATGTTGTTAGATTTGAGGTAGTAACAAATAGCTACATATCAAACTTAACTGCGATACTTCGTTTTAAAATTGAGAAAATTCTGAACCTAGTGAAACCAATCTAAAGGCTGCTGAGTTCACACATTTAGGGAAATCAGATTTTTTTCTATTCCAGCAAATATATACTAAAGGACAGTCCCAACAAGTAGGCTTCAAAGATGGGATAGGGAACAAACCAACCTTCAAGCAACCTCAAATCCTTAAGGGACTAATTCTACATTGCATATTATTGGTGTAGGCTTTACAAAGGCTACGGGGCCTCAGCAGCAGCTGCACCAAACCCTTACAAATCTGACTTGCAAATACTTCTTTAGGTGCAGTCTAAATTAAATCAGCAAATGATTTACTGAAAATGATGCTTATTTGCTTGCCTACTTAAGCCACACAAGGAAGACTGTATACAACTTAGTTACCTTCATCACTAGAACAGGATTCACAGGTAGACATCAATTACAGGGCTAAAAAAGTCTGTACTCGTACACTAAATCTATACTGTGGAGTAAGGACTGGGATTAACTCATTTTCAAGACGCAGGCTCCCTTGCCAGAGACAGCCCAAGCACCCTATGTTCGTGCATCTCTAGGTGGCAGCAGCTGCTCAGATTTTGAGATACTGTAAGATGCTTATCTCAAATTTAGCAACCAGTATCCTTCCATCCTCCTAGAACTGCCTTTCCTAACGTGAAATGTGACCCCTCCCCCATTTCTTCATAATTTATAGTAGTCTGTAGCTGAGTCACAAGGATTTCTGCATTTTCCTAACCAAGTACACAAGAAAAGAAATGAACTGCCAAAGGATTGAGGTAATTTATAGCGTGAAGCATTGAGAGCTTCTAGCCGATCAAAGGACTCAGAGAAACAAATATAAGAACAATCATGCCTTCTGTTCTCTACAAATGCCACGGCCAGAAATAACTGTCCTAATTAACTGGTTTCAGAAAATGACTTCTCTGAAAAATACAATATTCTTACCAAGGAAAGTATACAACTGCTACAGCCTTATGGCAGCTGTCAGCAGGGCATGAAAAATCACTAAACGAAGTTTCCTTTTGCTTCCTCTGGTTGTGCATGGTACTCATCTTTAGACAGCTGTATCTATTCACGGTGCCTAACTTATGCTGTAAGGGGCATTCTGCTACCACCGGTATCAGTGTTACCAAGAATTACAATCACAGCAGGTCAGTGCCACCCCAGCCAACCTCTGTTCACTGCTTATAAAGGGCAGACGTTGTACCTGAGATGAGGTTGGCTTTTTTTTTTTTTTTTTTTTTTTTTTGGTAAGACAGTTGCCTGGTCAGTCATGCCCAGGGCATTTCCAGTATTTCAGACAGTTTCATGTTCACTGTTGCTGTTGGGCGTAGCAGTTGAACTCCACCAGTCTACAGCTGCCTGACAGTGAGGTCCTGAACGCTGGAAAGGAGGAAAGGCTGAGCCTGACCCTACAGATCACCTACACTTCACACATAAGACTGTTTGCCCTGTTCCACATGGACAACTCCTGCAAACAGTGCTCCTCCCCGGACTGCTCAGTGCCTGGAATTGGTAACATGCAAGTTTAAGGCACCACGGCAGAGTTGCCTGTATGCACTGCATAGCAAAATCTGTTATTTATTGTTTGCATTACAAGAGCATTGGCGAGTTCTTGTTGGGTACCAGAAAGAGCAGAGAGGCAAGACTATCTCTGCCTCAAAGAGCCTGCAGCCAAAGATAAGACTGGATAACAGATGGATAGGGAAACAAAGTAAGATTTGTGAGCTGGCAGACAGGGGCACAGCCTACCAGCCCCATCCCAACTCATGTGCCAGGCAGTTCGCTCAGTGCACACCTGTGCTGCTTCCTCCTGGTGTAACACAGCACACAAGGGCTGTTACAGAGCCTTCCCTGCTGGAACTGAAGACAGGAGGTTACTGGCGAACAGTTCACTTCAGCAACACACAAAAACAGCCTAGCTTCAGTGTCTTTAAAAGCTTCCTTTTACAGGGTGTTTACAACTAAGGATTATCAAGAATGCCAGTGGATGAACTGATCTAAGAAATGATTGAGAGTTTCTCAATTAAGCAGCATTTCAGCTATTTAGGAGAAACCAAGTGCTCACAACATACGCTTGAGAACAGGTCAAGACAAGTTAGCAATTAACCTATTAAAAGCACATATCCTTCTCTAGTGGAGCCTCCAACAATTCACACAATGCCTGATGTGAGATTTCTAGTGTAGGCACAGGGCACATTCTTAGATGAACTTTTCAGCCTTTTATACGAGCCAGGAAGGCAAGTATGAGAAATATCTTTTTTTTTTTTTTAATAGGACTATACTTATTGCACAAGTCATTCAGTAGAGTGGCTTGTTTCTCCTCCTCATGCAGTGCTTACCCATAGAAGGGTTGAGAAGGTCTCCTACTTCCAAGCTTCTTGTGACCTGCTTTTACACGTGCACTCCCTGAGAGAATTATTATGTGAGCAAAATGTGCAGCTTCTGTGTTTTCCTTACAGCAACAGCAGAGTAAGAGTTGCACAAATACTTCAGCTACTGCAAGGACTTTTTAAGTGCAGCCACTTTCAGCTCACCACTATCATGTATACAAAGCTTTTAAGCAAAAGCACAGAACCTTATTCCCCCCTATATTTTTTCCCATGTTAATGAGCCTTTAAAAACCTTTGCGTCTGTGCACTACATTTTGTAGTATTCCAGCATACTGCAGTACTTCCCGAGCACCACTGTTACAACACAATGCCTTGCTGCTTAACGGCTTGAAGTTAACACTTTTTTCAGTTTAGCCTTCCTCTGTCCAAGATAAAAGTCCTTTCCCATCTTCCTCCACCATTGTATCTGGATTATTCAGATAAAATGTTCTTCATCTTTCTGACCTGGTTTACCCTGATTTCACAGCCACATAACAACAGGATCTACCCTGCAGTTCCGGAAAGCAGAGAGCTCTTGCAACATGAACAGAAGGCACGCTGCTTACAAATGGGTTTTCCCAGACAAGGTTCAGTGAAGCTGAACATTAGTGGTAGTACTACAGCAGAAGATAGATGTTTTAGAGTTGAAACAGAGGCGCTGCTTTGCTCTGAGAGCCAGGTGAGGGACGGCACTCATTCCTGCAGAACATCACTGTCTGTCTTCTCCCTTCCCCGGCTCTGTTTACACAGCCAGTGCCCTGGAACTCCGCACACAGGAAGCCGCAGCATCCCCCAGCAGCTGCTACCTCCTCTCACACGCCAAACTACAGGACTCGCAGCGTGCCTGACGCCAAGAGCATCCCCTCTGCTGACGTCCTTCCATACCCACACCAACTCAGGGCCGTCGCTGGGCTGCAGTTTTCACCTGAGGGCTTGCAGACAGCAATCAGCTTTGTAAGCAGAGCCTACGATTTACACACTCACTACCCAACACAAAAGAGCAGGCAATATGATGATCTGCTTACCCGGGACAGCCACTCACGTGTAAATAGAGCAAAGTCTTCACCTTTGTGACCAAAAAGCCATTAAAACTTGGTGCTGTGAAAGTTCCTCCTGCCCACAAGCAGGCGGCTCATTATCCAGCCCTTTACTCGTATCTATAGACGGAAATTCATTTTATCTATTTATCACCATGAATTAAAGATTACAGAAATACGGGCTGAAGAAAAATGTATTGCCAGGATAGATTCTTTGCATTCATTAGAACTGTGTTACTAGAAACATAAATAAGTAATGACTATTGATCTTGCATAACCTCAGAAGAGCAAACTACAATAAACTGAGAGGAAAAGGACATATCTTAACTGGAATGAACAAACCAAGACACCAACAGCACCTCTTAAAAACAACCAAGCAAAGCAAGCGTGGCCCACAGCTGTGACACCTCATGCTTTTAATCTTAGGGGGAAAAAAAAAAAACCCAAATCTGTGGGACAGCACAGGGTTTCCGAAGCATTAATTAAACCTCTGCCGAACAAATTTACCATTTAAGCCCAGGGTTTTTTCCTGGGTGCAGGCGTGTCTGACGCCCGACAGGAATGCCCAGCCGGCGGGTCGAGCCCAGTCGCCGCTGCCTGCCGAGCACCGACAGCTCGGGCCGCTCCGGCCGCCGGACCCTCCTTGCGCCGCCCTGCCTTCCCTCGCTGCCGGCGGCACCCGGCGGGCGCCCCGCGGATGCTGCAACGGGACGGGCAGAGCAGAGGGCACCGGCTCCCGGAGACGGAGCCGGGCATGCTTCACATTCCAGCGACGGTCCAGCTTCAACAAGTGCATCGCAACGGGGGTGCATCGCGCCCCTCCCCGGCGGCGCCCGGCCCTCCCCGCCCGCCCCACGGCCGGGCCCCGCCGCTGCTGCCCCACGGCCCCGCCGCTCTCCCGTCACGGCCGGGCCGGGCCGGGCCCCGCCGCTCTCCCGTCACGGCCGGGCCGGGCCGGACCCCGCCGCTCTCCCGTCACGGCCGCCCCGCGGCCCCGCCGCCGCCACCGCGCACGGAGGGAGGAGGCCGGGCCGCCGCCCCGCCGCGCGCCCGCCGCCAGGGGGCGCGCCCCGCCGCCTGAGGGGCCCCGCCGCGCCCCGCGGCCGCCGCCGTCGGGGCAGCGCCGCCGGGCCCCGCCGCTCCGCCGCGCTCCGCCGCTCCCCGCGCCGCCGGCAGCGCGCTCCTGCTCCCGCCGGCCCCGACTAAAGCCCCGCCGGGCACCGGCCGCGCCGACAGGTGCGGGAACAAAGGGGCGCGGGGTTGCGCCGGCCCTCGCCCGCCCTTACCGCTCCCCGACGCCTCTCGCCGGCCGGCGCCCTCCCGGCTCCGCAGCCGCCCGCACCCCCTGCCCCCGGCCCCTTAAGTTTCCTGGCGGGGCGCCGCGTACCTTGTCGTCCACACAAAGCCTGTCCGGGTCCCCCTCCGGGAAGTCACATCCTCTCCCGGGCGCCCAGTCCCACCGACCGCCTCCCGCCGCCTCGACAACACAGGCGGCGTCTCAAGTGTCTCATCAAAGCTTTATGAGGGGCGGGAGGGCAGCGCAGCCGGATCCCACACTCCCGCCGCTCAGCCGGAGCCTCCCGGCCCAGCCCCGCCGCCTTCTCCTCGCCGAGCGGCTTCGCCCCCGGCCGGCGGCTGCGGCGGCCGTAGGCACCGCGCTGCCCCGCTCGGAGGCTCCGCACCGCCTCCCGGCCCCGCCACCGCCCCCGCCCCGCCCGCCCGGCCCCGCTCCCCTCCGCTCCCCCGGCGCTTCCCGAGCGGGGAGCGGGGCGGGGGGGTGTCGGTCCGCCCGCGGCGGGATATTGGTTTACTCCGCCGGGTATTAAGCAAGCCCAATCCATTTAAATATCGCTCCCGCGCTGACCTCTCCGTAGTTCGCCTATTAAGAATGCAATCAAGATAATAACAGGCATTGCTTATTAATGAGCGCCCCAGGTAACGTTACACCGGTGACTTTCTGCAGGCGCCCAGCGGGAGCTCAGTCCCAGCGGTCCCGAGGCGGCTCTGCCCAGCCCGGGACCGGGACCGACAGCGGGGCCGCCCGTCGCATCATCGCCCGCCGGCGGAGACAGGGGCGACCGCGGAGCCCGGCGATCTCGGGCGGAACGCCTGGCTCGGCTTTGCCCGGCCGCCCGCGGGGTGCATCCTGTACCCCCTGACAAAAATCTGTTTGGCCATCTCCTCCTCCTGCGCGTGCAGCAAATACAGTAAATTATTGATAGTGGAAATTGAATGGCGCAGGCAATAATGGTATCCCCTGATTGACTAGCTCCATTTGATCTCGGTAAAGACAGAGAGATGGCACGCTCCGGGCTGGGCTGGCTGCGGCGAGCGGGAGCGCACGCGTGTGCTGGCGGCAAGAGCGAGCGCTGGGAGAAGAGCTGGCTTCACCCCCTGCCTGGCATGGGCTGTGGTAGCCTCGCCTCTTCCCTTCCCTCTTCCCTCACAGGCAAAATTGGAAGCAGCTGATCTTCAGAAGAAGCTAGCACAACTCTTTCATGAATCGGTTAAAACGCATATTTTTCTACACCTCAAAGCCTGACTGCCATCCAATTGCAATTAATACCAAAGGCCCATTCACTCCATGCACTTGTGAAAATGTATTTATACTACGAGAAACGTGTGCAACTCATTGCTGCCCTCAGACAGTCTGATTGCCTGTGTGCTTTTGCTATGAAACACCTGCATTTATCAGTAAAGAAAATAACCCAGGTGTTTGAAATTTGAGTACATCTAAGGCCTTCCATATAATTCAGCTTTTAATATATATTAAAGGAAAGATTCCTGGTGGTTAATAACCTTTGCAGCTTTAAGAACTTTGTAGAAAATCATGCTTGAGTACCACATCACCATTCTTCTTGCACTTGGGGGTTTGGTTTTGCGTGTTTGAACTAAAAATGTCAGCGAGCACGAAGACAGTTCTACCTCTTTTTGTCTCAGCGTTTTCCAGTCCAAATATATCCAATTTATGAGAAAGGAGACATTTTCAAAGCCTTCACTAGCAGCCTGGGCCTGAGGAGTCATGTCCAGCTCTTGCTGGCTGATGGATAGTCACTAATAGGTAGCTCTTCAGGCCAAGTCCTGCTCTGCTATTTCTGTGTTATTCAAATTCTGCCATTGGGGATACATCAACCGCTCTGATAAACCAGTGTAAGCTTACAACTCCCAGCAACAATGCCGGGTGAATGTTCCAGAGGTGTTTCAAACGCATGCTTGTACCTGGAACTTGCTCAGTTTACGTGTGCAATTTATTTATCTGTTTTAGACTTGGCTCCACAGTACCGTGTAGCTTTCCAGGTGTTAGTGCTGGTACCTGATTTCACCAAGGCAGCACGTTTTCAGCAGCCTTTTTGCACAGTCATAAAACAGCACAGTTCAATAGTCTGTGTTTATAAGATGGTGCCTGCAAGTATTTGGATGATGTACCAGACAAGTTAAACAGCAGCAGGAGAGGCTACTTTAATCAGCTGTAATGTAATACATTGCACACTTGTTATTCCTGGAGGAAAGACTCTTCTGCTGGTACACTAGACATGCAGATGAGCAGCAGCAAATATCATGCTTTAGAAACACTGCTGGCTTTTTCTCAGGAGTGAAGGAGAAGGGATATACTCTGAAAAAAATCTGCTTGCAATCAGATTTTTTTTTTTTTAATGTTGGAAAGGAAGCATGTTACAGACAGCCTGACAAGTCCTCACTCTGTGGGAAGCGCTTCAGATCAGCTCTGCTAAGAACATGAGAACCATTAATTCCATGCAACCATGAAATTCCCATTTCTCTCTGCTACAAACGTGTTGCCTTTTGCATCGGTGTAGAGATTTTCCCAGGGAAGAGGTGTGGTCAGAGGAGCTGCTGATTCTTGCTGGTGTAATCAGCCCTTGGAGCGTTATTACCAGCCAGTGCTTGATTACTCGGAAAATGAAAAAGTAGCGTAAATAATTACTTGTTTGGATTTTTAAATCACATCCAAGCTGGGTTCCGTGTTGTTAAATCAGACCCTGACTTCCAAGAGAATTTTTATGAATGAACCCCCAAAAATTGTGTCTTCAAGGTATTTGTTTGTGAAGCAACTGCTAGTCCTGACATGGGGACACTGCTCTGGCTGGACCTCCACTCCTTTGTCCATAAAATGCACTATAAATTGGGAGGTTACATGAACCATCCCCTTTGGGATTTGTGGGATACATAGGATGCAAAGGTCAGGCATCCCAGTGTTTTCTGATAGACCCAAAAGGAGTTCTCTCTTGTTGTGTCTTCCAGCTATGTTTTCCCCATTTGGACTGTACAGATGTCACACGTAAGAGGCACCTGAAAAGAAAGTCACACCACAATTGCATGGGGAAGAAAAGGGCAGGCAGACCCTTTTCTGGTGGGTTCAGATAATTCAGTGTATCAAGCCTCTTGGTGCTGTCACAGTATGCCTGCTTTAAGCATTCACCTTGGAACCAAGTGGTTTTTTCCTATTCATTACTAAGTAAAATAATTGTTTGCATACACAAATCATACTTCACCATTTTCCAAACAGCAGCAGAGAAAGAGTATGAGTTGTCAATCAATCAAATGCTGATTTATCCCTGAAGTGATACTGTTTGCAGGAGGGTAAGACATTGCTTTTTGCTGAATTCAATTTAAACTGCAGCATAGGCACTAATGATGCTGTAGATACTATAAAGAAGAAAGCAGAAGCACGCACACCTGGTTTCTGTCTCAGTGGAGGTTATGCATTATAGTGATTGATGTATGAGGTCCAAATTTACTGATAAACTAATTATATGATAAAGTAGTTTGTAGGGCTCTTAAATTCCCCCATTGCAATTGTAGGAGAAGCAATAAAAAAGTCAATATTTGAAAAGAGTAACATTCATAAAAGGTACATAATTAGACAAAAGGCAACGGGTGATTGAGTCTCCCCTCCCCCAGACTGTGTCTTTACACTCCCCATTTTATTCTCGTAGTATCTTGACCTGTTTTTGAATGAGAAAAAGGTCAAGAAGCTGTAATTTGGAATTCTTCTCACTTGGCTGTCAGGAAATATAAACTAATCCTGATTACAAAAAGGACAATGCTACTGATGTATTCGGGGTTTGATGCTACAGGGTTTTTTCCATTTAAAATTTTAATTGGCTGAAGTAATTCCTTATATCATTACAAGCAATTTATGTTTGATTATGTTTATTCATGTTTCCTAGTTACCTTTACTTGCTATTTTTTTCACATTAAAGAGATGGAAAATTCATGGAAATAAACTTTTCCAACTCAAGCAAAGCTAAAAATTGCAGTGGGTTATAGACACAAGTTGCATACACTGTCAGGGTTGCAGACACGGTGCATTTGTAGGATGACTGGGCTATGATGCTGCTCTGCAATGGTTCAGTGGCTGCAGCACACACACGAGAGCCCCTCATGCTCCACACCAACATCACTGCACTGGAAAAACTTCAGCATCTTTGAGGACCAAAGCCAAATTCTGCTTAACTTTGTAAAATCTTCCTATTTTTGAGGCTTTGACTGAAGATGATGAGAGAAAGATGGTGGTGGTCACTTCCCCAGCTTTCCCCTTGCATTCAGGGCTTGGCCAAGCTGTGGCCACAGCCGCTCCCAGCCATCAGTGCTGTGTGTCAATGCCCTGGGGCTAGTGGCTCTCGGGTCTCACAAGCCCAGGGTTTACACTGGTTCAGCCTACAGAGCTGCTGTTGTTCTGGTCTGCAAGCAGCTTGCTGGGTGACCAGAACAGACCCTTCAAGTGCCCTAAATAGTGCAGGGTAGCTGCTCTTAATTTCAAGCATAATTTCACCTTCAGTGAACAGCATTTCTTGAGAGGCCTTGCAGCCTCATTTTAGCAGGGAAAGTATTAAGTGAAACAGCAAAGATGGGAATACAAACCCAAAGGTCTTCCATTAGACAAGGTTTATAGGCTGCATGTACACAGGATAAAGGAGGAAAACCTACTCTTTGAATCACAGACACCAAAACCACAACATTTTTCCTGGAGAAAATACCACTTAATAGCTCAGAATTGTCACCCTGCAGCTACAACAAAGGTAGCTTTAAAACTCTAGCCAACAATTAAAATAATTGTTTTCTTCTCATGTCTGCTAAAGGTATGCCAGCTTTCCATCACATGGCAGGATCTGTACCCTGAATCTTGTCCCATGCCTTCTAATCAGGGATTTCAGCACAATTTATGTGCATGAAACCTCTTCTCTGACAGAGTTCTGTGGTAGGTGCAGATTAGCCATTTGCAAACAAGGAAATGCATGTGTCTATCACACACAAGTCCATTAAGCTGCTCATGAACATACTTGTTTGGCGAGCACACCAGTTCTGGGTTTGTCCCTTGCCACTGCTCATATCGTTGTCTCTACTGGCAAGAGGTGCAGAAATAGAATGTGTGATATGTGGCAATGGCCACAAACACACACGCAGAAGATCCTCCCCATGCAAAGCTCTAGGCTTTTCTTTTGGGGTTTTGCATGAACTCCATGCACTGTTTGGACAGAGGGACTCCTAAACCACACGTGAAGTGTCTCTTCCCTGTGCTGAAGGGCTGGGGGAAGCCAGGAGGATAACTCACCCTTCCTTCTGATCCCTGGTCCCTTGGCCAGTGTCCAGCCACACCAGGCTTGCCCACACTGTGGGGTGCTGGGCAGCTGTTGAGGATGATGGCACAGGAAAAAAAAAGGTGAGAACAAGAAAAAAAAAAAAAAAAAAAAAGTAAGGAGAGGATGAATCCAACCCCGCAGAAACATTAAAAGTTTGGTTTGTCATTTCCTGATGCTTTGACATTCACTAAAGCTGGCAATTCATCTCCTGAGTGTCTCTGCCTTACTGCTGCTGTTTCAGAGGCATTAAACCCCCATTACCTGAGCAAAGAGGAAAGTATCTGGGCTGTGCCCAGGAGTATCCAGTGTACCAGGTGTCTGGCGTGTGGTGCCTGAGCCTCCCTCACTCACCCCTGACCCTCCTGCTAACAGCACAGCAGACAGAAAAGAGGGCATGGGACAAGAACAACAAAAACGCAGATCTGAGGGAGCAGCAGACATGGGAAGGGAGAAGAAAATCCCCTCTTCCCCAAAGAGGTTGTGTGTGATTCCTTGGGATGGTGGAAACCTGAGCCAAGTGTGGAAAGGTTAGATGGCTGGAGATGCTCTCCTGTGACGAATCAGGCCATTGGAGCTCTAGGATTAAAGAAGATCAGAAAACTGTTGGTGCACTTGTGGGTGAAAGGTGTGGGGATTGACTCATCTCTCCTTTCCTCTAAGTATTCAGTGGGTTTCAGTTAGATGCAATATAGTGGATTATTTTTAATATTTAAAGGGATCAGATTCCAAGGGGTTTATAAACTTAGCCAGGCATCTTATCAGAACAGGTACATGCCTTAGCAAACCCTGCTCAGTGCATAACTTTGGAGAGCTTATTTTGAGTGTGTGCTAAAAATAAGCAAGGCCCAAAATCCCAGGCCCACAGCCCTATGAATGCTCTTCTGTAGTTTATTTCTATTGAAGCAACTAAGATCTCCCCTGACATCAAGCTCAAGCGCTGCCTTGGCCAGGTGCAGCAGCTTGGCGACATTGCCCGAGGGTGATGGCCAGTGGCTGTCCCGGGGTGCCCACCACCCACGGGGTCCCACTCTGCCAGGAGCTGGCAGGAGGGATCCTCCTTGGGTACACAGCAATCCTTGGGAATGCAAAGCATGTGTAAACATTAAATAGTTCTTCTGGCTCTCCTGCCCTTCAGGACTTTCATATTAACATATTTTATGCTGAACTTAGATAGTTGTCTTCATCTTCTCGAAGGGGTTAAGGAACTTTGGCTCCATCCCTTTTCAAAGCAGAGCCACATCAATGCTTTAAACAAGCTGATGTGTTTAAAGATAAATTCAGGATATTTTTTCTTTAAATAGCATATTGAGCTATTTCACCTAAGAAACAAAACATAAGAGTTCAAAACATCTTCTACGTTAACCACCTAAAGCATTAAAGAGAGAAGTATCTGCGAAACAGTACATATTTTTGTTAATTGCAAACTAAAATTATCAGTACAGCAATAAATATTAAAAAGAGTCCTCAAAATGAAGGTTCTCCTCCTCCAGTCCCTGTGACTCGTGGCTCAAGAAATAAGTACTGGATTAGTCACATTAAAGCAAAAATTTCCTTTGACTAAAACATTTCATTTGCATGGTGTAATTTCTGAGTATTGAATACCTGGGGTTGTCAATCCTTCGGTAACGTAATGGCTGGAAGCACGTTGTGTGTGAACGTTACTACATTCCACTCTGGAGATCAACGGGCAGCCACGTGCCTGCCCAGGAGCTTTCATCTGTCCAAGTGAAAGGCAAATCTGCTCATCCGTGGTGCTCACCCACTCCTCAGGGTCTGCTAATACACAAAAAGTGCAACAAAGAAGGTGCAGTCCTCACTTCCTCTGTCCTCACACTGCAACACCCAGCTCCAAGGGGCAGGAATTGCACAGGGGCTGTTATTAACTCTACACTGGCCAGGTGAAATTATTTCATTGACTTGCATGGCAGCATTGCTTTAAATAGTGCCAGTACAGCTGGCACAGTTTTTTGGTACTACTATTAAAATATTATTTTCCTCCTCAGCAGCACAGTATGGGGATGCACAGCTGGATGCAGAGCTGGTTCTCTCTCTACAGCATGTGATGTGCTCAGACTATCATTTACAGATGCAGAGAGAGGGGAACAAAACACAGGGTGGATGTATGACTACTCGGGAATCCAGAAATTCTGAAATATCGATCCACAAAATCAATACAAATTTTAAGCTATTTTAAAATAACTTTCCTCACGTTCCACACCATTTCTCAAATGGGAAAACATATTGATTTCTCTGCCCCAGCAAGGTCAGGGTGGCCTTTGAGGGGAAAAGGGTGGTTGGGCCGGGCACATCCAGCAGTGGAGACACCACAAACCCCATTTGAACATGATCTGAAGTGGGAGGAAAGCAATCCTGCATTCTGAGGCTCAAAGCCCCTGTATTTTTAGTGTTGGCTATAACTCAAAGAATACCCAAGTAAAATCTACCCCTAGCCTTGGCAAGTCAGTTAGTGGGGCCTTGGTGGTTCAGGACTTGTGCCATTAGAGTATAAACTCATAAACAACATAATATACATTTATTTTCTGGACAATGTTTATTTTTCATGTAGTTTATACATCTGAAACATAAATGCTTACAAGCGAGTGTTTTAAACACCTCTTTGTATTTCATTAGCTGGCTGTTTAATCTGCTATAATTTATTGCAAATTGCAGTTGTACTGTATGGCCTCACGGTGTCTTTACTTATTTGAACATAAACACCACTGAAGTCAGCAGGAATGCAAAGTTTTTAAATCAGAAGGGAGCCAAATGCTAGATTTTCAGCAAGGACTTTGCACCAAGGCATTAAACCCCTTATTTTAGACTTTTGTTATGTTTCTGTTTGATGCTTTACCCTGCTATGTGCTCCAAGCAGAATCATTTTCCCTTGGAGGCATGTACAGCTCCTTCCCCTTTGGTTCCTTAATTTGGGTTAGATCCCGTAATATGAAAAATATACTCAGATATTGCACCTAGAGCACATTGGTGAGACCTAAAGAGCTCTTCTGTGAAGGGAATTAAGATCAAAAAGAATGTGGAATTTAAATATTCAACATTTCTTCTTGGATATGAAACAGAAAAATTGTTTTGATGCAAAAGTTCTTGTGACAGAATACGTTACTTAGACTCTGAGACCATATTAGGATAAATTGGCTTTTTTTATATAGGAATTGCACTCCTTCATATGGAAATTATGACATTTTGTCTATTGCCTCTTACTACAAATGCTTAAAGGATCTGTTAAAAATATTCTTTTAAGAAGTTATATCAAGATAAAAGAGAGTAAATAAGAGCCAGTACCATTTTCAGGCTTATTTCTGATTAGTTTCTTGATTTAGATCCCGTTAGCTACCAGAAAATTGCACCAACTACTGGAGCTGGGGAAGCATCTAACTGACAGCACAGTTCACTTTGCAGGGTGGGTTTGCTGTGCTTTTGTCAGACCCTCACCCTGGCAGAAAAGGAACATTGTGTTGATTCCATGAACGGATGGGCTTACAGAGACTTGGGAAGAAGGGCTCAGCCTGAGTGCCGACACGAATGAAAGACAAGCAGATGAAATGCACATTCTCATGGTCTGACAAAGTACTAGACCTTCATCTACATTTAGCTGATCGATTTTTAACCAGCCATTAATCTTTACTACCACCCCACGGAAAGCACAGACTGGGAAGGCAGCGGACAGCTTCCCCACCAAGGCTTCAGGTAAGGAGGGCAGGACACTTGCAGATGGATGAGGGATTGCCAGATTACCTGTTGGGAAGGCAAAGGAAAGGGCCTTACCCTGCGCTCTTCCACACTAGGCAGGACTCACTGCTGGTTCTTTTCCATGTCAGCACTGCTCCCCTGGTGTGGAGGACTCCAGCCAGGACTCCAGCGCTCTCCACCGCTTCTGCCTGCCCTCCACCTCCAGTGCTCCCACGCCTGCTCGCTGGCAGAGCCCCACGGGGTGACAGGAGCCCTGCAGGGCTTCCCTGCAGGCAGGCTCTGAGGTGTGAGAGCGCCAGGCTCTGAGCTGTCACACTGGAGCTGGGTCAGTGCTTGCTCTGGTCCTACCCTGTAGCTCTTGCACAGGCTGATGGATCCAAAGAAAACAGTTTGGAAAGGTCCATCATCTTTGGCTTTTCTCCTGGCCTGAAGTGCACGCCTCACATCAGTCTGGATTTCTTCCCTCTTTTGGCCCTACAGAGACTGAAAAGGAAATTCTGGCCATTCCAAATCAACTTCCTAGGCTTGTCTTTTTAAGGACTTAGCCTTCTTGTCAGATGTTTTGGCTTCTTTAAAATTTGGGAACCAGCAGAATTTTCTTAAGGGACTGCTGCAGAAATACTTTGATGGGAAAGTAGATGATAAAAATAACCATTAGGTGCCAAAGGCAGTGGACTGGGAATTAAAAGCTCTTCTTAACTCAGAGACATTTGTGTATTTAAAAGAGCTCAAAAAAAGAGGTGAGAAAAGCAGTGGGGATGCAGGGCTATGACCATGGCTGGACAGCTGACTGAGTCCAGGTGAAGGATTTGGGAAGAGGAAAACAACAGGTGGTGGGCAGGAAGAGCCTGAGAATCAGATCTGCCTGGGGAATACCCTGTGGATAGAGTGACTGGTGCAGGAGCAAACGCCACACAGACAGAAAAGAGGTGAACCTGTGGTTAAACTTCACCTCCTGCTACCACCAAGACCTTTGTGAAAGACTTATGCATAACAACTAAAACTCAAAAACCAAAACTAGGGAACAATCCTAGGATTAAGTACTTGTTCCCTCAGAAGAGGATGAGAACAAAACCTGGGCCAGAGGTTATTCATGTCACTCAGGTGCTCAAAAACGGTGATCAATGATGAGTGTGCTGCAAGCACTTAAAATATCTCAGTAAATAAACAAATTTGGGGCACAAAAAGACATTCATAAGGAAAATACTGTAAGATTCACTCTTTCTGTGGATGGCCAATAGATGCAGTAGGCTTCTTTCTCTCTGATGCAATAAATTTTCAGCAATATAATAAAGGGTATCACACTTCAGGCTACAGCAAGAGATTTGTACAGTAGCAAAAGACATTTGAGATGTATCATCATCACTGGAAAATTTCAAACCTAGAATTTAGCCTCATTTAAAAACTGCTAAGTCTTTTTGTTTTCCCGGTCAATACTATAATATCAGCTATCTCTTGACAAAATTCAGCCAAATATTCTCTCAGATGGTTTACAGACTTTTGGCAGGTCTGAGAGAACATGGATTTTACAGAGCAAACCAACACATGAGCAGCTCCAGCCTCTTGACCTCTGCTCATGTCTCTTGCTTCATCCCATTCTCAGTAGAGTTGGTTGGGTTTCAAAAGGTATTTGCTGTCAGAAAGCAGCTGCCTTTTTTTTTTCCCCCTTTGGTAGCCACCTGTTTTCCTGAAATCCATTAAATCCATTGTCTCTTCATGATATTCTGTGGGTTTGAATCTGAATATTTTATCAAATGTCTGTCAGATTATTGATGATAGCTTTAGACAGAAGTACTGAAAGCCTTTTTGAATACTGTTAAACAATATAGAACTCAGTTTATGTTGAAAATATTGGAAAAAAAATTAATTTTGAAATGTCAAATATTTTCCCAGCTCTGTCTGCCTTGACAATGTGTGGCCTTTCCTGATTCCTGAGAGAAAATCTGAATGGGAACTAAATGACAGATACAAAACTGCTTGTGGGCCACCATACAACCTCCTCCTACTGCTGCTGTTTCAAGGGGTGAAACACGTAAAAGAATAAAGAAACCCGAATGCAGGGTCAGGGCTGACGTCAATATTTTGACGTTTCCATAGCTGTACAGGTTCAGTCCCTAATATTAGAATAATACACTGCAAAAGGTGGTTTGTTAAGCTACGCCGTTATGCCTTGTCTTAGACTTGAGCAGGAACCATCTAACTAACCTCCATCATGCTCTTTCCATTCTCAAATGTTTCTTAAAAACATGTCCTTCAGATGAAAGACTGTGAGCTTTGTGGTTGGGTTTTGCTCCGTTTTCAATTTGTGGTATATTCGCCTTATTCGGTGCCCAGAGGGGAGCTCGGTACCATCTCTGTGTGGCTGGTGAACAAAAGGAGGTGAAGGAGCTGGGAAGATCTGCCACAAAGCACACAGGCTGCACAGGAACCTGGCTTTACCATGGGTTATCAAAGGAACCAGCCTGGCTGCTCCTCCCTCCCGTTTGCCTCTGAAGAGCACACACACAGAAAGGGAGCCCCCAGACACTGCCTGTGTGCAGTGATGAGAGAAACAGATGAGAGAAAAGTTTATCCTGAAGCCTTCCCACTGCCAGGGTCCCTTCCACCTCAGCATGCCTCACCTTTTTTTTTTTTTTTTTTAACTGCTTCAATTTGCAGCTTACCATTTGTTATAATAATGGAGTCTAGTGAGAAGCTTGTGGCCCCATAAACTTTGGACATAATTTTAACTGTGTCAGCTTTAAAAAGTCAGTATCTGCCTCATCAAAGGGCAATCATGTCCAATGTGGGTGTCTCTGTCAATTGTGTTTTGAACTGCAGCAATAATCCAACCAAACCATGCAAAGATCTTTTCTACACCCACATTTCTTAATTATCATCATGAGACTGAGGTAGCTGAGACCAGATCTATAATGTTTTCTGGATGTCAAAATGCCCACACACCTTCTGTAATCCTTGTGCTACCAGCCCCCTTTCATATTGCTTTTAGCTGGTCCATCTAATTATCTACTACCATAACTTTTTACTGCATTATTCCCAAATCCCACAAAGGCTCTGTTTAAGAGAAAAAGAAACAACTGGTCTGATGAGACCTCCTTAACTGAACAACCCTATTAACATTTTAGTGGATGATAAACCCCTCTTCACCCCTTTCAGAAATTAAACAATTTTTTTAGAGTCAGGGAAGACCTAGGGCCTTAAAAGTCTCTGCATACATTGCATCCATAAACAATGCAATTTCTTGGGAGCTTTGGGGTCTACTGTCCATTTGGAAAATAAATAACTTTGTTATTTTCACATGTGCTATAGTCAATAAGGATCTGGAATGGGAAAGTAGCAAAAATGTTATGACTTAATGAACACATTGCAAAATCATTCTTGCCAAATGTCAAAATAAATTGGAGGCCAGAGTGTATGGTTTATGCTTGTTAAATTGGGGGTTTGTGCGCTATTTTGGGAAGGGGAAAAAACAAAAAAGGACAGACCACACCACGAAAAGGCAGGGGGAAGAGAAAGTATACACTTGGCCACTTATGGCAAGAGCTTGGCCCACTGCAGTGCCAGCACCAGGGCTCCCCACAAGGGACAGCACAGCAGCCGGGGCCGTGGGGAAAGCACTCACTGACAGCAGAGCTGGCTCTGGGGCACTGCCCTGGCCCCGGGGCTCTGCCCAGCAAGGGCAGGGCCAGGCCCCGCAGCCCAGCTGCTTCCCCACACCAGACCCCTCCGGGAAGCACCGAGCCGTGCCAGGTGAAAACGCCTCACGCCCATCAGCCATTTCAGAGACTTTTTCCATCAGGGAACTGTGCATTTGCACTCTGCCATGAAGTTCAAATGACAACAGGAGTAACGTGACTGGAACCAGATGTGCTTGTGCT
This sequence comes from Vidua chalybeata, assembly GCF_026979565.1. Classification (NCBI taxonomy): domain Eukaryota; kingdom Metazoa; phylum Chordata; class Aves; order Passeriformes; family Viduidae; genus Vidua; species Vidua chalybeata. The sequence continues at coordinate 62,565,381 of NC_071535.1, read as the reverse complement.
GGAGACTCCTGTGACATGCCTGATCATTGCCACAGGTATCCCACTTTTGGCACAGACGAGCAGGTTTTGCCTACATTGCAGAGAGTTTTCTGTTTGTCCAAGCAATGAGCAGCTTGAAAGGTCTAAGTTTAGAAATACCTACACAGCTGAGGACCTGATCCTTTGAACACCAAAGTGTGTCACAGCTATTTTCCCTTTGAGATTGCCTCAGGAAGAGACCAATTAGGATTACATGATAAGTAAAATTATTCCCATACTTACATGGTTGGGAAAATAGGTCTCTCCAACTGCATATTCAAAAGGAGATCAAAGCAATATTGTTCTTTTGCAGTTAGATTTTGACTTATTTATGTTTTTCCCCATTACGTACCTGTTCCAGCAGCACCAAGAGGCCACAGGCATGTGCTTCTTACCTCCCCTCTACATCTAGTAATGGGAGTGCCATGAAAGTGCCTCTATTTCTGGCTGCCTGCATGAAAATGCGTGGATACATATATGTATGGCTTTCGGTTATTTTACTTCACGACACAAGGGTGGGGGGAAATCTTCTTCATACACCTACATCTATCACAAAGCAACTAAGAATAGAAGCAATATTGAGCCAGATGGAAATGTTAATGGTGACAGCTCACAAGCAAGAATCACACATTTGTGAAATAATGAAATGGGTGGGCAGTTGTTATATGAACTCCATGTCAGTCGGTATGTTTTCCTGGCTATAATTTTGCAGAAGTATGTCTCAGAGATATTTTCAGTTCATGGGAGAAGCCTGTGCCCTACCCTACACCTTGCTGCTGGCACGTGGGCGGAGGAATTCACCAAAGGTGGCGAGCAGCTCGCCAGTGACCCTGCTCATCACGTGCCCTAGGGGTGCAGGATGTCCCCTGACATTTCCCTGCCAGGGCACTTCACTACTCCTAACAATGTGGTGGGAGAGATGCAGAAAGGAAGTGTAAAGACATTTGCAAAACCAAACATGAGAGAAACATGGGATACCCACACTTGTTCCAAAATCTCACTTCCAGGCATACAAGTATTACCTTTCCTTTTATATTTCATCTGCCCGTATTCTGCAGTCCTTCTTATTAGCTGGACTTGCTGACCACAAATGAAAATGAGCATTACAAAACCAGTCCTGCATTTCTTCACTCCTCCTTTCTAGTTCTTCATGCCCCAAAAGCCATCAAATCCATTTTAAGGACCACTTTGACAAGTTTGCTTTTGCTAGCCCCAGTTTCTTAGCCCCAGTCTAATGTTAGCTCAAAGGGGAGGGAGCTGTGAAAGTGTCTTTTCAGACATATTTTACCTTGCACTACCTGTCTCATTCCCAAGGTCTAGGGAATCTACTGATTTTCAACAACTTTGATAGGTACTGTTTCTTGCAGATGCTGTTTACTGCACTTGACGTTACTATTTTTTGCCAGAGGAATGAACTAGTTCTCCTGAAATCTTTTGGATGCTCTCTTTGTTTGCGTAGCTGATTAAAAAAATTCTAGCAGCTACATCTTCAAGTGCTTAGTGGTGATTTACTACAATGATTCATGGTAAGACTTACAGCTCCGAGGAAAATCTGTCCCTCAGGATTTATCCACCTTTCCAGAATTTCTCATGGCAGGGCAACCATATGCCACTGTATTTAGGAAGCAACTTATGGTTACTGAATGGCAGCCAGTCTGCATTTTCTTAGTGCATTTCTAAGAGCTCAACAGCATTAACGTGATAAAGGAAAAGAAAAAAAAAAGGACTTGCTGTACAAAGCCAAATGTATGCATCCAGCCACCTCAGATTAATGAAATGCTAGACATTAATCCACTGGCATACATGCCTGTGAATGCTGGCCACTAAAAATAAATAGTGAGAAATATCAGACCGTTTGAAACAGGAAATTGTTGAGCAATCCTGAAAACCAAAAGGTTATCCAAATGGTGAGCTGCTGAGAATGGCAAACTTGCACAGAGACAACGCCTGTGTCAAACACCATATATTATAAAAACCATCTCGTGCTGGACACAGACACCTGACAGACACCAAACCACTGAAGACAACACTCGTGGTACCAGGTAAAAGAAAACCTTAAAAAATAGGCAAAAATCACTGCCACACCAAAACTGGAGGATGAAGACATACTCCAAGGAGATCAGCCATTTTACAGTACCATAACTGTAAGAGATGAAAGGGGGTGATGAACCACCACCAAAGCAGTGACAGCTCCTGGAGAAACAGGAGATACTGAAATCAATAAAGCTACTTGCAGATTAAGGTATGAGTCACCACGATGGGACCAAATACGGCCGTGTCATTTGTTAGCAGCCGTCCATCCCATGCGTCTCTGCAGAGAATGATTAGAATTCCAGAGAAACACGGCAACAGAGGCAGAAAGGGAAATGTTGGAGTTTTTTAAGAGCTGGCAAGAAAGTAATGGGTGCAAACTTAAAATACAGGAAGATACACAAAATTATGCATGGAGTGGAAAATTCATATAACTAGAAGCTCCTTGACAACCTCCTAGATAACAGAAAAATTTATTTTGGGAAGTGGGTAGATTTTTAGTAGGGCTCATCAACCTCTAGTTCAGAGTGGATGTATTGAAATATTAGCTCTACCACATTACTTTTTCCTAAGTGAAAAAAGGTCAGGGGACATTTCATTATGAATTTAATGAGACCAGTACTGCAAATCACGAGTGTTTGAGTGTCACCCAGCCTCCTGATGAAGGACGCTGCTGAGACCTGGCTCTTGTCTGGCTCCTCTCTCCTCGCCTCCACAGCTGCTAAGAACTGCCTCCTATGGCACCCTGACAGGTATCCCCAGCAAACGCAAGTTCTCCAGGTGGAAATGGAAAAATCCACGGAGGGATGCTGCCCGCTCCCTCTTCCGGCCGGCCGTGGGGGGGGGAAAAGGAGGACGGCGCCAAGCCAAGGCCGCCGGTAGCGCATCTCGCGGGGAGGAGAGCGGCTGCTCTCCCCGGCCGCTCGGAGCCCCGCAGCAGACACGGCCGCAGCACAGCGGCAGGTGACCGACTTCGGGGCGAGCCCCGCGCCCCTCCGGCGCCGTCCTGCGCCACCTCCATTTTGGCCGCGCCGCTGTCCGGTGCGGCTGCGGTGCTGCCGTCCAGGGGCTGCCGCTGCTCCCGGGCCGCGGGGCGGAGGGGGCGGCAGAGGGGCGGCATCCCCGGCGCCCGCATCCCCGCGGCACCGCGTCCGCAGGACGGAGCCTCCCGGGGGGAGGCGGTCGCCGTAGCAACCGCGGTGGGGAGGGGGGAACACGGCGGGACGCAGCCGGCGGGGGCAGCCCGGCCCGGCCCGGCGGGCGCGGTGCCCTGCGCGGCGTCTCCGCCCTGCTGCGCGGTGGGGACGCCGCCCCCTCCCCGCGGCGGGCCGGCCTCCCTCCCTCCCTCGCTCGCTGCCGCCTGCCGGGGGCTTCCCTGCCCGGCGGCGCTACGTGCGAGCCGAGCGGGAGGGAGCCCGGCGGGAGGCGGGGGCGGCGGGGCCCCGGGATCCGCCCTCCCTCCCTCCCTCCCTGCCGGCGGGCCCGGCTCCGCAGCGCGGCCGGCCGCGGGGCGCTGCCGCAGGGAGGGCGTGTGGCGCCGGGGCTGTGCCGGGGGGCTCGGCCGGCCGGGGAGCAGGGGGGCTCCCCGCGGCCGGGATTCCCCGGGCGGAGGAGCGCAGGCTGTGTGGAGCGGGGCGGCGGGCACGGCGCGGCTCCGGGCGGGCTCTCCTTGCAGGACCGCGCTCCCCCGGCGGCGCGGGGAGCGGGGGAGGGGGGGTGCACAGCCTCCGTGCGGAGCCGGAGACCCCCTGAGCCTCTCTACCTGCGAGCGCTGCTGCTGCCGCCGCTGCTCCGCCAAACTGCTGACTTTCCAGAGCTTATTTTTAGCCCGGAGACTAAATATTATTAGCTACATTTCTACGTAGGAAGAATCGGAAGCGCGGGGAGGGGTGGGGGGAGGCACTAGAGATAGGGAGGGAGATGAGCAGAAAGCTTATCCGAATGATCTCCAGTTGGGGGGGCTGCGTTTGGGTTTCAGGCTTGCCAAAGGCGCGCACGCACACACACACAACACACACACCATTAATTATGGCAAAGTAGATGCGGATATTGGATCATCAGCAATACATGCACGGCTCTCCCTTTGAGCCTTAGGCTGCGTATACAGAGGGGTCAGCTAATCTCCGTGTAGGTAAACATCAGCTGCGTCCCTTTATCTGTGAAAGATCAGTCCTGCACATCAGTGCCAGCTAGAGCTCAGCTGCATCTCTTTAGCTATGCAAAATCAACTTGCATTCTCAGCCAGGGGAAAAAAAAAAAAAAAAAAATCCGTCGCATCTGCTTCTCTTGGTAAAGATCAGTTGCATCTCTGCCCAAAGCATGCACACACACATAGGCGAGATTCCCAGGTTAAATCAGGCACAACTTAAGTTAACTCGTAGTTAAATCGCATCCAGCTTCTCCTTCCTTCCTTCCTTCTCTAGCCCTCACACACATCAAGCAGCCAGCAAGGTAACAAAACTAGGCGAAGAGCAGGCACCCATCCCCGCACCACAGAGAGGGAGAGGCAGGAGCCAGAGGGGCCGCCGGGGGTGTCCCCCCTCTGCTTACCTTGGTTACAGCTAACACCACGAGCAGTGGCTAGATCGCGGAGATAAATACTGGCATTTCCCAAAGTTGACACCGTCAAACCAACCCCCGGAGCTTGCAAGACTCTTTTTTTTTTTTTTTATCCCTCCTCTCTTGTTCCTATTCCAGTCCGCACCGCTAGGAATTCAACTTAGCCCAGCTCCAGCGGGGCGAGAGGGCGGCGGGCGGGGAGGGGAGGGGAGTGCAAGCACCGGGGGCTGGCGGGGGAGGGAAGCCGGTACCCAGCGCCAGCGGCTCCCCGAGCCCGCCGGGTCGCGGAGCGATGCGGAGCGGCGCGGGGCCGCCTCCGCCGCCGCTGTCCAGGGTGCTGCCGCCTCCCCGCTCCGCTCCGCTCCTCGCCGCGGCCCCCCGCCCGTCACGTGCCGCTCCGCGCCCCCTCCGGGGCAGCCCCGAGCCCCCGGCCCCCCCGACGGCAGGCGGCAGTGCCCGCCGAGGGAGAGGCAGCGAGCGCCCGGCGGCAGCCCGGCCGCCACGGCTCCAAGTTTCTCTCTCAGACGCGCCGTTTCCATCGCAGCCCTAAATCAAAGAGCGCCGCAATTAAAGTTACACCGTCTAAAACACAATTCTCCCGGCCCCCGCGGGTTACGCTCTTTGGCGTATTAAGTACTAGAAAGCCGAGCCCGTGATATCAGATACTGTCGTTAAGCAACATCTCAAGCTTTTTGGTGCAGTTGTTTTGTTCTTCTCTCTAGGTATTAAAAATAAGCTTTTTTTTGTAGGTACTCACCATTGTTTCTTTGCTGTCCTGGAGACAGAAGTGGTTTAAAATCCAGTCTCTCCAACAGATGCTGGAAGGTAATGTGTCTTGTTTGAAGTCATCATGTGAGAACTTCTGCTTTGCTCAGTGGATCGCCCACCACTTGGTGTGACTTATGAATCTAATAACCCTTTGCAATATCCGCAAGCTTAAACTCTCCACCACCTTGGTGCCTACAGAAGACAGAAAGCAACTGGCAGGGAGTTTTAAAAACCTATAGATTTACGCAAACGCCTTAGCTCAGAGTCACGTTTCCCTCTGAGTTCTTACGTGATCTTAATGAATGAGAGGGGTTACCAGCCAATACGGTATAAAACGTGATCGCAGCCGCCTCCCAGGAAAGCGGAGCGGGACGCTAAGTTCCCGAGCGAAGTCCTGGCCGGCCGGGCGCGCTCCGCAGCGAGCCCTGACTCCCACCGCCCTCCTCCCACCTCCCGGCTCGCACCTGGGGCCGTGCAAGACGAGCCGGCTCCGGAGATTTACGTTCGGGACAGGTAAGTCAGCATTTGGGGGCTCGCTTGTTTGTTTGTTTGTTTGAATGTCACGTTCGCTGCGCTCTCACGGGAAGTGCTCCAGGGACTTGTTGCATACTAGGTCCTGCCACAAGAGGAGCGTGGCACAGTTGCCAAGACGAGTTCCTTTCCGAAACCCTTGCCTTTCCCGAGCTGCAACTTCCCGCACGCCTTTCCTCCCCCTCCTCCCTCCACCCTCGCCGGGAGGCGCATCCCGGGGGCGGGCTGCTCCGCCGGCCCGCGCTGAGCCCCTGCCGCCGGCAAGGCGGAGGGGAGAGGAGCGCATCCCCGGCATCTGCCTTTGCTTTCCCTTCTCCCCTTCTCCCCTCGGGGCCCCTGCAGCGCCCGGCTCCGCCCGTGGTTTCTATCGCCAAGTCAATTCCGGTCTGCTTGCGTTGGGAGAACGCCCGCACACCTGGGCGCCAGGGCAGCCCCTTTCCCCGAGAGAGGTGGCCGAGCCCCAGGATTGCTCCTGCCGAGGCTCACAAAGTCCTCGTCCCCAATTTGTCTTCGCATGTGGGGTTTATTCCCAGCGGCTGCCCCGCCTCCCCGGCTCCGAGAGCCCCGCGGGAGCGGTGCGGGAAGGGCTGTGGGAGGTGGTGCGGCGGGTTTCTTCGCCTTTGAAGGCGAATTGCTGTCAACTGAACCTGGACTTGCCAAAGTTTATGGGTGCTGCCTCTCATAAGGAAAAAGGAGACCAAGACCGAGGAGCTCCTCGTCCACACCCGTTCTCTCCCGACTGAGTGTTGGAATCACATTCACGGGTCATTTCTCTCCGAAGCGCCCGTTTCTCCCGCCCCCCGAGTCCCAGGTACCTCTGCCTGGGAGCCCAAGCAAGCAGCCTCTTCCATGACAACCATCTATGTTGATCCATGCAATAACCAGCAGATGCTGCCCTAAGACTGGTACAGCTGGTACTTTCCTGCCTCGGCTGTCCTGGGGACAAGGTGTTAGAAGAAAAGTCAAGTGGTACCCAGCAAAGCTGCCCTGAGGAGAAGCACGGAACCCCTCAGTGCATCACACGCTGCCTGCGTGCCATGTGCAGGCAGAGCCTGCCGGAAAGCCTGCCGCTGATGTAACACTGCACCCGGCACATCACCCTGTCACTGACACGGTGTCACCCGAGACACGTCCTCAAGTGCTGATCTTCAGTCAGGAAGCTGAAGTTTTCTTCCAACAGTTGGAAGTACTCATAGTTACTGTTAACACTGGTCAGGAATACAGTTTTAAGTGGCATTAAAGTTAAAAAAAACCCCATCAACCTAAGTGTTTCAACATGTGGACTTGCAATGAGTTCTGCTTTCTCCCATTCTTCTAAGCAGTTTGCTCCTGCCTCTTCCTCAGGGGAATAAAGTAATTTGGTAATATCTACTTTGGGTAGTAAGTTGTACAATTCACATTTTGACTACATAAACACATATCTAAATCATCTACTTTGGGTAGTAAGTTGCACAATTCACATTTTGACTACATAAACACATATCTAAATCTTAAAGGTTTCTGACCCTGTGGAGTCCTCAGCGTTTTATAGAGAGAACTTTACAAAGATCCTATATGATTTAAAACATATTTCTGCATACTTATTTTAGAGCTCAAGAAACATCGTCTTCATTGAGAAAGTAATTGCCTCTGTAGCACTTGTAACAAAGTGCTTTGCAGCACTGTTCCTCCCCTACTTCTCATTTCATTAACTTCTAGGTATCTTCATTTTCTGATGAAGGTCTCGATTGTTAGAGATGCCCATGAGAAACCTTTGGTGGGCCACGGTATCATATTGATGTAATAACCTTAAAGTTACAGCAAAAAAATCCTTCGACAAAGCTTCCCAGGAGCTCCACAGCAGGAAGCAGCATGGTGTCATTTCAGCCCTGTGCAGATGCATTTCCTACGGGAAACTGGTGGGGTTTGCCAGCAGTGATAAGGCAGGGTGCTGCCTGGAGGGCTTGTGTTTGCTGGGGATACCTGTCGGGGTGCCGGCCACGAGCAGAGTTACTTCTTTGGACGGCTAACTAGAAGGGCTCCTGGTCAGTATTTCTGCTGACGAGCGGGACTCCACCCACCCCCCGGGGCTAGGTGACAACTGATAACACATCTCATTCTCAACAGACCAAATTAAGCACGTGTTTGCTGAAGGGATTGCTTTAGATAGCCTCAAAGTAATTAATGGAATTAAACAGGGCTGCAGTCAAGGGAATGGTACGAAAGTGTGTGGAAAAACAAAAGGTCACAATAGGGGATGGTATGGAGAACGGGAATTACCTGGCAGAAGACGAGTAGGAGGAGGCAGTATAAAACAATCAGAGGTCTTTCCTTGTAGTGGCATTCACAGGTGAGAGAACAGCCCAAGTCATTCTGATGGGCCAGAGTTAAAGCTGAGACACCAGACAATGCACCAGTCACTCTGTCAGGGATTCCTGCAAGAAGGGCATTAGAAAGGGGATGGATTAGAATTAAACCTAAATGCCTGTTGAGTTTCTAGACATTTCCTTTCCCTAGGTCTTGTTTCCAGCTATGTGTTTTTTTTTTTTTTTTTTTTCCTCTAGAAGGTCTTATCCCCAGGCCATGGGACACCCAGCCATGAAAAACCACTTGATGTGAGTTGGTGTGGAGGGTTTTTTCCCTTACTACTGTAGAGGGGCACAAATGACTCAAAGTTACTCACCTGACAAGTCATACACTTCACTAAAAGCTGAAGCAGTGGGTAGAGTTTAGCCCATTATTTAAAACTAATAATCAGGTGGTCCGTTTACAGGCTCTTGAAACAGGATAGCTGTTAGCATTTGCCAGGATGACAGGACACAGCATTTGCTGCACGCAGGTAGTTCATACATATAAGGCAATGTACATCTCTTGTTCCAAGTCTGTTTATCTTGGAATCACATTGTTACCAGATGAAGTATACAGCTGCAGGACCTGACTTCAGTGGGGACTACTCATACGTAAATAGTGACATAACTGTTTAGCAGATGAGGCCTAATTAAGCGGGAATCAGCCATACATTTTCCTTCTCTTAGACAAAACAATGTGAAGAATACTGCAGGAGCATTGCTTGAAAGTCACAGTGCCTTAAATCGACCTGTGAAGCATCCCGGAATCCTAAGCAAGCTGCAAATGCTCTTTCCCTGCCTTAAAACACCTTAGAAGATGATGAGCTGTTGCTGGTTGGCTTTTTCACATAGTTGAAAGACTACCAAAATATGTGGATAACTGCTAAGCACCTAACTGCTAAGGTGCTAAAAGGCACCTTCCATTCATTATGTACAGCTGCTCCTTCAGGGACCACTGCAAACCTGCCTCAGACACCAACATTAGCAATCTGAGCAGAATCAGATGATAGCAGTAGCTGTCAACTTCACAGAGATGCTTCTGAAATAAGAGCTGTGTGACATCATCGCTGGTGTGAAACGGGGCTGCCAGCTTCTCTCCATGCCAGCAATCTAATGGTGTGTTTGCTAGAAAGGTCCCCCAGGGTCATGGTGTGCTAGTTTTGCTGGTAACCTCCTGCTTCTTCAACAGGCGGATTTGGCACCTGCCCTGCTACTGCCTGGAGGGTAAATACCAGCCTCCCAGTAGGTATTTAGGGTAGCCTCCCATCAAGTGTTGATTTTCTGCGCCTGATTTCCTCCTCCTGCAGATTATCTTGCTCTCATATTTCCATCTTTCCCCTGATCTTCGCGCTGCAAGTGTTAGCAGTCTTTCACTCTGCCTCCTCCCTCCCTGGAAGTTTTCCTTTCTTTCTGAGCCTACTTGTCTTCAAAGTGCGTATATTCAATGCTGGTAACATGCAGATGAACATCGTAGTCATGATCCCACTCAGATACTAAACAAGCCTCCCACCAATGCCTTGTCCTCCTTTAGAGTGCTGGAGCATTTCAGCTTGCTTGCAGTCTCCTGAAAGAAGCAGGAAATCCTCTGGAGCAGACAGGCAGCAGCACATGTGCTTGCTGTGGTAGTACCTCCGAGAACGGCTGATCACCGACTCCTCTCCAAGTGTCTGCAGGGAAGGGAGGCTGAGATTCCCACAGGAATCCCACAGGTGGGCCCAGAACCTGGCCTCCAACCCACCTCAGCCCACAAGAGAAGGGCCACACGGATCAGGGCTGACAGGGGGTCTGTCAGCGTTGAGCCAGCCACCAATTTGCTGATCCTGGGGAAATCCTCTGCTCTGCACTTTCAGCTGTCCATAGGTACCTCCACATCCCTCTCACAGGGGACTGGGACTGTAGCAGGACTTCAAGGACAGGTCTGAGAGTTTTGCATTAATTATTTACTTGCCATCAACTTATAGTAAAAAAAAAAAAAACACTATTGTAGTAAAGTTTTGTCTAAACTGTTTCTGTCATTTATGGAAAAGGTGTGTTTCAGGAAAACTTCTAGAATTAGTTAATTTCTCAAACTACCACACATGCAAATGTACTTCAGTACCTGTATGGCACTCAGGTTAGCTGGAAAAGACAGGAGATTAGATAAATGTAATGGAAACTATTGGCCCATGTAAGTTCTCCTGCCTGACCTGAGCAAAATGAGACACCGGGTATCTCTTACTAGAAGAAAACCAGAGATAGGGAGAGAAATCAGAACCTGGAGAAAAAGAAACATGACAGCTGTAATCTGTTACTATTGCAACCTGATTATAGGATTCATTGACAAGGTGGGGGAGCCTTTCTTTTGGCATCAAAGTCTACACCTTGCTTCATGTAACCACAAGAAAACATCTCCAGGCATCAGCCTTTAAAAGAGATTCTTTCTTCAATCTTCTTTAAAGAGAAAACACACAGCATGGCCATGAACAAAATAAGTTACATCCCTGCCTCATCATATTTTTAAATGCTGTTATGTGCAGACCCGAGTTAGAAAACCAGCACTCTGAGACAGAAATACTCTGATACAACTATATGGGATTGGCCTTAGTTGTACTTACAGGTGAAAAGTAAACACATTCCTTAAATCCCTTCCAAAGTTAATGTTTATGATGAAACTACCTTCCAAACCATATGAATCTACTTCTCAACAGGCAAATACCTTCTCGGCTTCCATGGGAGCTCGCAGTCACAGCTTGGAGTCTGAACCCCGTGGCGCATGGTAGAAGCACCCTATTGTTGAGAACAAGATATCTGTTGGAGGAATTACACACAGAGTTAGCAGAGAGCAAGAGGAGCTGGATGCTTGTCCTAGAAGGGTTATTAAGGGATGCTGGCAAGCTCTGAGTAAGAGTGACCCTTGGCTTTGTCTCTGCATTCATATGATGAACTGTTTCAACTATGACTGTGTTCTCTGCAAGGCCCCTGGGTGAAAGAGGAAGAGGGTGAGATGACAACAGAAGAAGAGAGGAATAGTGGTATGGGGTAAAAATGCTGAAGGAAAGTAGAAATGCAGAGAAACTCTTCCAAGGCTACCACTGAACCAGGGGCATTTAGTAAAATAATAACCTCCATCCAGGCTCTTGCAACAAGTTAACTAAAAACACCTCCCTACCAGTTATGTATGAAATTGTCCTGTCTATTTTTATCCTGTCATTTTCAGACTAAAATGACAAATTCTCCCCTGAGATAGTATTCACACAACCAGGAAACAGTGCTAATGTTGACCTAAATAAATAAAGCTGCTCCCATGTAAGAATTCCTGCAAGGATCCTTTAAAACAAGATAACTTTGAAAACATTTGCTGCAAAATGCACATGAAACCCTGGGGGACAAACAGCCTGCTAGACACTATGGTCTCACTATCCCAGTTTCCAAACAAGGCTAAGAGCTTTACTAATGCACTGCTGAAGAGAACAGGGGTATTAGAGCAAGACTTCTGATGCCAAAACACAGGGTCCTGGTATTCCTTTCAGTTAGGGCACAAAGAAATTTTCAAAGAAGAAAAGTATTATTTTGTGCAGTTGTATACACGTTTTTGAGCCTAGCTGCACATGAAGCTTTAACTATGTCTTATGACAATTTGCATGATGCTTTCTGCCTCCGGTGGTGCTATTACCCCATCTTAACTTTTTGATGGGGTCATTCATTACTGCTGCTACACACTAAACCAAACAGATCTCTTCAGATGCACTGTTGATTAAGTTAGATCTGTTGTCCTTATTCAATCAGAAGCTGTAGAGCCAAGATCTGTTTCCAAAACCAAGCTTCACAAAGATAAGGGCAAGTCTAGATGAAAATTTTGTGGAGGTTTGTTTAGGATTTCGTGGTAAACTCACCAAATGCAGCATGTTAGAGGTCATTGGTAAGAATATTATCGCTACTCCTAATTTGTTTTTGCACCTCAGTTTGAAGACTTTCTTTTCCACTGGCAGCCCACATACTGCTGCAGCATCCCTTGCTTTGCTCTACCTGATAACCTGTCAGAAAGGTGAGCCATTAGGAAAACCTCCACTGTGCAGCAATTAGCAAATCTTTTGTTCCAGCAGAGATGAAAAAACTGGCTTTTTTTCCCAAGACCTGAAACTAGAATGGCCAAAAGGGACCATTATTTTCCTTTAGTGCCCCTTGTAATGCTGTCCATTTACCTTAAAGATGTTCTGCATGGGCTCCAGGAGTCAGTGCCTTTCTTAACTGCAATGCACATGTGGAGACTTTGGATGCACAGATGTCATTATGAATTAATCCACTGCAGCCAAAAAAGGCCTCTTTACCTTTCACACCTCCACTGGAATCAAACCAGATACAACCTATACATTTTCCCTTCCCCTTTCTTCTCTGATGTGCTCTCCTGTTCTAAATACTCCTCACAGGAGCCCAAGTAACTTTTGTTTGTGACTTGGGGAACTTTATTGAATAAATATATATGGAAGTGTTCCTAACGCTGAACAGCACACAAATTGCATGATTACTTCTAGTGTCTCTTATTGAAATGAAAATATTTTAATAACTTGAAAGATTCTTCAGTGAACCATGCTGGATCTGTGCAATTTATAGCATATTTAAATATTTTTACATTGGTACCCGAGACTGAATTCCAATATTTCTCTTTTGTCTCTCTGTGCATTTTAATACACTTCTGGGAACACTTACCTTTTATGACGAAACCAATATTTTCTAAGGTAAAGTGGTGATTTCAGCTTAAGTGCAACCATATGTATCTTAGGGCAAAGGCTTTTGCTTCTAAATAACTGGTTAATGTTAAGCATCTTTCACAATGAAAATGTCACAAACTACCATATACCAGCTTTCTCAAGGAAACAAAGATAAAACACAGAAGAGTAGAGCTTCTATAGTTAAGGATGAATACTTTAAGGCATGATTGAAAATTTAGACTTTTTTTTTTTTCCAATTAAACTGGTATAACTACAGAGTTATCAAGTCTGCTTGATTTTGTGAGCCTGTCTCTCTTGGCATGAAATAGATGATGTCCTGTTTTAGTTTACCAGTCTGATAACCGGTGGCTGATAACAGCACTGAACATAATTGTACAAAACTATGCATATAACTTATTCCTGAATCTGCACAGCATATATCCCTCATCAGCAGCTGCATCACATTTGATTATTTTGTTTCATTGCAAATCTCTCAGAAGCCTGAATAAGTCTTTACAGCTTTGAGGGACATTTTTGTGTCCATTTTACAAAAAGACAAACTGAGGCAGAGAGCACTTAAACTGCCAGTAAATGGCTCTGATAGTGCAGCTTGGTCCCTGAGCAGTTTACCCACAATAATAATGCCAGTCAAGATCTGGCAGTCCCAGCACTTTTTTCTAAGAAATTTATAATGACTCTTCTCCTGTGCCTGCTGAGTATATTACTTTGACACTGGGAAAAGATCCATGCAAAAATATTTGTATCATAATGTCAAGGATATGCCATATCATTCATACGGCCTAACAGCAAAACACTGGCAGGGAGTAATTATTAATATGGGGGTAAAATTACTGTAGTCTTCTGAAGTGTACAGAAATTAGAAAAAAAGCAGAGAACTTGGGCAAACAGTGAGGGAACAGCAATCAGATTTTCCATCTCTTATGCCTTCTCAGGCTCACATTATCTACCCTAAATGTTGAGGGTCACCTGTGGGGCACAACGTGTTTCTTGTGCATTTGCTACATGGCCTGTGCCCTGGGGTAGTGAATTTGGAAGTTTTATGGAAGAGCTTTGCAATCATAGAATAGAATCCTAGAATTGTTTGGGTTGGGAAAGACCTTCAGGGTCACTAAGTCAACTGTTAGCCCAGCACTGCCAAGCCCACCAGTAAACCACGTCCCCAGGTGTGCCATCTGCACACCTTTTAAACACCTCCAAGGCTGCCAACAGAACCACCTCACTGGCAGCCTGTTCCAGTCCAGACAACCCTTTCCATGAAAAAGCTATTCCTAAAAGCCAATCTAAACCTCCCCTGGTACAACCTGGGGCCATTTCCTCTTGTCCTGCTGCTTGTTACCCAGAAGAGGCCGATTTGCACCTTGCCACAAGCTCCTGTCAGGTAGTTGTAGAGAACTTAAAGTCTTCCCCTGAGCCTGCTCTTCTCCAGGCTGAGGGCCCCAAAGCTGTCCTCAGAGGACTTGTGCTCCAGACCCTTCCTCAGCTCTGCTGGCCTTCTCTGGACGTGCTTCAGCACCTCAGAGAACTGAACACGTCATCACCAGTGCCAGGTACAGGGGGACAGTCGGTGCCCTGCTCCTGTGGCCACACTGTTTCTGACACAGGCCAGGATGCCACTGTCATTTTGCCCACCTGGGCACAGCTGGCTCATGTTCAGCTGCTGCTGACCAGCTCCCCCAGCTCCTTTTCCACTCTGCCCCAGCCTGCAGCACTGCAATGGGTTGCTGTGATCCAGGGACAAGGCTTGGCACTTTGCCACACTGAGCACTCCACTGAGCTGGGCCCACGGATCCAGCCTGCCCAGGTCCCTCTGCAGAGCCTTCCTGCCCTCCAGCAGATCAACAATCTCACCCAGCTTGGGACTGTCTGCAAACTGACTGAGGATGCCCTCGATCCCCTTGTCCACATCACTGGTAAAGACATGAAACAGAACTGGCCCTGGGGAGTCTGCCCTGTGACCAGCTCCCTCACCATTCCTCACGTGTAACTTCACTCACCATCACTCTCTGGGCTCAGCTGGCCACTCAGGTTTTACCAAGCAGATTGTATATTCATGCAGGCCATGAGCAGGCCCTTTGGCTCCTTCAGGTGCCAAAGACTTTACTAAGGTCCAGGTGAACACTGTCTGCAGCTTTCCCCTGACACACTAAGAGGACACACACCTTGTCACAGGAGAGCGGGCTGGGCACGGTCTGGGAGCACATGGAGACAGGATGCTGCTGCCTGAGAGCTGGCAGTGCCCCTCACCTGGGGCCTGCCTTCCATTTGTGGCTGGGCGTCCTCCTGAGCCCTACCCTGCCTCAGAGCTGCAGGAGCCTGCTGGCCAGCTGGGCACAGGGCCATGGCCAGTGTCTGTGGGGCCAGCTGGGCACAGGGCCATGGCCAGTGCCTGTGGGGCCAGCTGGGCACAGGGCCATGGCCAGTGCCTGTGGGGCCAGCTGGGCACAGGGCTCACGGCCAGTGTCTGTGGGGCCAGCTGGGCACAGGGCTCCCAGCCAGTGTCTGTGGGGCCAGCTGGGCACAGGGCTCACGGCCAGTGTCTGTGGGGCCAGCTGGGCACAGGGCTCATGCCCAGTGCCTGTGGGGCCAGCTGGGCACAGGGCTCACAGCCAGTGTCTGTGGGGCCAGCTGGGCACAGGGCTCATGGCCAGTGTCTGTGGGGCCAGCTGGGCACAGGGCTCACAGCCAGTGTCTGTGGGCCAGCTGGGCACAGGGCCATGGCCAGTGTCTGTGCACAGGGCTCACACGGCCAGTGCCAGTGGGGCCAGGTGCTGCTGTGCTGGGTGGCACTGTGCTGCTGTGCTGGGTGGCACTGTGCTGCTGTGCTGGGTGGCACTGTGCTGCTGTGCTGGGTGGCACTGTGCTGCTGTGCTGGGTGGCACTGGCAGCAAGCCTCACCTGGGGAGGTGCTGGGGGCCCTCCCTGCCACAGCAGCCACCCCGTGCTGTGCCACCAGCCTGCTCTTTAATCAGGCTCTTCATCAGTCAGCACTTGGGTCAAAGCACAGGCCTGAAGAGCAGATAATGCATGCCAATACTTTCTGATCTCTTTTGGGTGAATCATTTTTTGGGCAGCCTGCCTTCCATGAGGAGGAGAAGGCAGCCCCGATACTACTAGGGAAGGAAGATGGGCAGATTCAGATAACTACAATAAATCTCATTTCAGATCATTTGTTGGGATAACGAGATGTCTATCGTTATTAATAATCTGAGGTCTGCGCAGTTACACGAGACCAAAACAAAACTTGGCCTAAGGTTTCCCTGGCTTTCAGTGGGTTTGATTGTTGGCTTAAATATGCAGTTCCTGTGAAGATGCTGTCTCTCATAATCTCCTATTTATCTTTTTTCTTGTATTTTACACAAGTCTTTTGGCATTCCTTGCTCAGGAGTATTCCCCACTAAACCTGAATTATGTGGCAACACTCGAAGGAAAAAAAATTGTGACTAAAATCTAGGAGATAAACCACAAGGTGGAAAACAAATGATTAATTGCAAGTATGTAGATAAGAAGAATGTAATGGAATAGTGTTACCTCTCCATTACTTAATGAGGAGCATATAAATCACTGTATCTAAACATGACACCTTCCTGTACTACCAAGTCTCTCTAAAAAAATATATTTTGGTTATTGGCCTAAAGAGCATTCTTAGAGATTAGAGCAACACAAGCCAAAACAATAGCAAGATGTTAAATAAAATAAAGAATGTAATTTGAAAAGTGCAGCCTGGATTCTTAGTTGCTAAATTGATGTAGCACCACAGCTTTGTGGAGCTCATCCACCTTGCACAAACCATCTTGCAAACTTGCATCTGTCTGTTGTGCCTTGGACCTCTTAAGGAAACAAGTCAAGACGAAAACCAAACAAAAGCTGTTCAAATCAGTCCAATGATAGCTTGACTATATTGATTACTAAATGAAGCTAATTAAAAACCTTTTCCCCACCTAATTCTTTATTATGATAAAGACTTTTTAGCTTTAAAACTGATTAGTAGAGCTTATTCTCTGTCACTTATATTTACTGATATAAATAGGCAAAAAGTGCTGATAAATAACCCACAGGCTCTGAAACTCACCAGTATGGAGAGGCCAGTGCTCACAGTCCTGTGAAGGAAATAAGTACAACATGCTCTGCTGTCAGCATTTCCCATCCTTACAGGTGCCATCTCCTAAATTTGATGTCTTTAAAATTGTTGAAGCTATACCATCAAAAGCAGAAACACCTGAAATAACTGTTCCTGATGCCAGGGTGCACACTGACTAAGCCCTGGGAGGTGGTCCTATGCTTTATGGAGGGAGGTGGGAAACTGGCTCTTCCTGCTGCCAGCATGCAGGCTCTCTCCTCTAGCAGCTTCCCTGGAGGAAACAGGACTGGAGCACACGGAGCCAGGAGGGATCAGGTGCAGGTGAAGCCCTCTCTGCAAGCAGAGAAGGAAGCATTTCCTGGAAAGCAGGAAGTGCTGATGGGCAAGGAGCTGTTTGCTGGGGTCAGCAGCAGAGAGGACAGCAATGGGGCTCAGGGCAGATGCTCCCTGCTCCGGGGGGGGATGCGGGCAGGGCATGATGCCCCTTCTCCACTGTGCATCCCTATCTGTGCCTGGGGTGCCAGGCAGAGGAGGGCATGGGCTAACATCTGTAGGAATGGCAGCAGGGCTCTTACAAGTGGGAAGGCTGGGCACTGTGTAAAGGAGTGTCATATCCCAGAGTGAAAGGCTGGGCATCACACTGACCATACTGCTTCCCAGTCTTTTTGTACACAGGTACTGTTAGATAAGTAATATGACATTTACATGCACTTGTATGTTTCCTACACGCAGACCAAGACTGACTATAGGCCAGAATAGACATATGGCAATTTAGAGAATAAAAACGAGACTTTAGAGAATGACTGAGAGCAATGGCACAAGAGATAGTCCTCCTCAGCTCCTGATGTAGGTTGAAATGAATTACCTGAAGCCTTCTCCTTGGAGGAACACAGAGGGACCACTGCCAGCATTGGTGCTGCAGTCAAACCATGTTATTTGTATGAGAAAGGGTAAAAAACAGTCAGGAAGACTCCATATCTCTGCCATTCTCTCCTACAGATGTGGCCCTTCAACATGCAAAGCTCTTGGTTTGCAGGAATGAGATTATGAGAGCAAGATCTGAAATGTTCAGTATTTATCCTCAGTTTTATCAAAAGCACCATCAAAAACTGAAGTTCAAAAAATAATTCTAATCCATTATCATTATTTCCCACACATAAATTATGGCTAGATTGGTAGCCATAATTTATGTGTGGGAAATAATTATAATTATAAACATTCTTACTTCACCACTCTCCCATATGATACATAGCTCAAGGGCCAACTGCTAAGTGAAGAAGTGACCACTGTCACTAAGAAGAGACATGGCTTCTCCTAATAAACCTAGAGCAGTTCAGGGTGTAAAAACCACTGCATCTATGCAATCTCAGACTCTACCTTCCCCTCCTACCCATGCCTGGTCTATAGAGGACACAGGCACTGGGGAGTTAGGCATGCAGCGTGAGGCTGGACCCCAGGAAAACTCTAAACCCAACCTAATTCCTAGTCTCCCACACCTTCCTGGACAAGCCAGCTGATCCCTCCTCTAGAAGGTGTCAAGAGCCACGTGCTCCTTACCTCCTGGAGGTGCTGGGAGGATGCAAGCAGCAGGGCCCATGGGTCCCACCACCTTGGAGAGCCAGTGGTCAGACTCAGCAGTGAGCAGAGCAGCAGGGCTGTGCAGCTGTGAGGTGCAGGTTGTGTAACAGCCCAGGTGATTTACGTGTGCTATCTGCAGATAGGGACGAGATGTGTTGCCTGCAGTGCAGTTTTGCAGTGAGGCTTGCACGTTCCCACACGCACGGCCCGAGGGAGAGCGAAGCAGAGCCCTTGGAGCCCAGTCAAGGCAGTGATTCAGAGGCACAGCAGCACATGCAGGGTGAGCAGCTGCTAGACAGGTACGTGTTGGGTGGGCTTGGGCTGATTAAGCTGATTGGAGAAAGGAATCAAAGATCCAGGACTGAAAAGAGAACAAAAATGCAAGTCAAAATTCAGTGTCCATTAGCTTGATGTGTAATCTTATGCAGTTTACAGGCCTACACATGAGAACAAAGTGGAAAACATCTATTTTCATGTTGTGGAGGGATGCTGAGCTGAAGATGAGACAGTTCACGAAACACGGTTTGGCTTTTTAGTCTTAATCCACCTCCTGTTACACACTCCTCTGTTCAAAACACCTCACATCTTCATAACGTTGCTTGCATGCAGGGTAATATTGTTTTGTTACAGGACTGGGATCAGGGAGGAAATTGGTTTCTGATGCTTGGAATGGCTTTGTAAATGAATGATGAATGAAGATGCAGGCAAACTGGGAGACACAGGGAAGAAATTGATAAACAGAAGAGAATGCTATGGAAAAAACCCCAAGAGTATCTAAATTACTTACACAAAAGGCACTAGTAATTTGTGTGCTTGTTATTGGGTATCAATGGCATCTCTCTCCCTGCTGCACAAAACATGCTTTATATGCACAAAAAAAGGAAACTGCCATCCACTCCAGCGTTTCCGTTAGTTTTAGAGAACCCCCACATTTAATTTCCAAGCTTAAAAGGAAATAAGAAATCTGAAGCTCTAGAAATCATTGCTGGTTCCTTTCAGAGCAATTCTGCATGTTTGACATCCTATCTGTTGTTTATGTCAGGCAAACAGAGGCTGGACAACACGGAGTGGGCTGCAGTGGTGAGACAGTGAGTGAATATCTATGAGCCTCGGTGATTCATCCTTCCAAGGAGCTCTTGCTTTAATCACAGAGGGCTGCCAGATGAGGAAAACCATGAGGATTTATGACTTTGGGGCAGAGTGACAGCTGTCCTAGGCATTTCAACCCAAAACTACAAATCAATACTTTTATTAGAAAGTGACAGTGAAGGGCTGAGCAACCAAACATCTTCCAGGACAAAACTGCTATGTGAAAGAGCATCCCTGCTTGACCCATGGAAAAATCAATCTGCAATTAAAGCTTTTCAATGGCTGAAGGATCCACCTGTAGGATTCCCTCTAGCTGAGGTAATCTGGCCTTTCTGAGTGTTGGTCTGCCTGTTTTGTCACAGACACCCAGAAGCATTAAGTTCTAGGACCTCGTAAGCAGCAATTAACCATGGAGCATCACTCAGCCCTGCCAGCATCCCTCCATGGCCACTGCACTTCATTGCTCCACTTTCACAGAGACCTTTTCACCCCCATCTGCTGGTTTAGATGATGCCCAGTGTCTGTACCATGGATTACATAAGACTGATGCTCCCTTCACAGCTGCACTGCTCCTCTGCCACAATCAGCTGTGTCCTGTCTGCAAGCAGCAATCCCTACAGGTCACAGAAAAATGAAAGCTTACCTCAAAACTTGTGGCTGGATTGTATAGCTGGAAATTAAGAGACCTGGGCTCTACTGTCCCTTACAACACTCACATGTGCAGGTGAAGAATTTTGTTATCCATGTGACTTAGTTTCTCCATCTCTGAAATGGAAAAGCTGCATTTCTGGAGGGATTTTTCCCAAAAATGGATTTGAGTCTCAGTCAGGAGACACAAAAGTACAAAGTGCTAATATGGGCAGCAGCTGTAACCTAAGAGAATGAACTAAAGGAGAGACACAGCAAATTCTTTCATATCTCCTACTGCACAAGCCTCTACCTAAACCAAGAAATGTATTTTATTTTAGCAGAGAGACCTGCCCTGGATAGAGCAGGGAGGTTCAGGGGAGCCTTACGTAGATCCTTCTCCCAGACTGACCGGCTCCAGTAAAGTTGATACCTGATTTCTAGCCTCAAAGAAATTCCCACAGGAATGATGTCCCCTTTCCAGTCCTATTTTAATCACGTAGAGCTGGAAGACTTTCCAGCCTGCAAACACTCAAAGATCAAGATGTTTCAGCCCATACCTGCCATGAGGACTGAGCCATGTGGTTGCTGAGGTGGCCATCAGAGCTCCATCAGGGTCGTTTAGGGCTGGCTGATGGGACTGTTTGATTTCAGTTCTCAGGAGCTGTGGAAATAGCACAAATAATCTAAATAAGGGGGAGAGGGCAGAGAAAAGACCTCAAATGCTTGCTTTCCAACTGCACTTGTTTTCCTGCAGAGTTATTTGTAGAAAGCAAAGTCAAGAGCAGTTGTGTTCACAGCCAATACACCCATTTTGCCATCACAAATCTGTGGAGCTGGGAGCTGATACAGGCTAATGGTCACCTGGTGCTGCAAAGGCAGGGCTTTTCTGCAGAGAGAACGGAGAACCTTATGTAAAGCCCATGATAACGCTGCGGTGTCTGCCTCGCTGTCTGAGGAATGCTTAGAAAGAGGAGGGTCACCACTCCCAGAGCCTCTGGAGGCTGTCACTTCTCACTCTGCAATAGCTGACAGGGCTATCATTACCTGGTGGGAGACCAAGCAACAAGCTCACCTCCTCCTGAGAAATGCAACCCACTCGAAGCCTTAGGGCTGTTTGTAATAACACTCTCCTACTAGACTCCATTTGCTTTCAAGAGTGATAAATGTAGCACTGGGGGAAGAGAGACTTTTGAGAAACTCATAAACCCTTGAGATTTTCTTGTATCCTCATGGTATACCTTTACCATTTCATTAGGAAATACTGCTATTTTTTTCTTGAACTCTGATCCTTTAGAGAGGTAACATCAGTAGCCAGAATCACCATTCAAGCTTCTGTATAGAAGTCTCACCTGCAACTTTCAAAATGTTACACCAAAATGTTGGCATAACATTTTCCTGCTTCTACATTCTCTTCTGCAGTAGGTCAGCTCTACCCACCACATATGCAAGATCAAGTGTTATTTCTGAGGATGTGAATTTTCCATCATTGATGGGAGAGACAAGAACTATCTTCAAGTCATTGCTGTGTCTGTACTCAGTTATCAAGGAAAAACAAGAAAAATGTTTTGACACATACAGAATAGAACAGTATCAAACAACTTCTTTCAAATGAAGAGAAAGTAAAAATAACAAGTCATCAGCACATTTGAAATTCCTATAATAATGTGAAACACTATTCTACCATTTCTTTGGAAAAGGATTTTCTGTGCAGTTGCCTCTATATGTGCAAGTCAACTGTTTACATGACTAGCTCCTAAACTCCATACATTTCCAGCTGAAAGATCAGAAAAATGGACAAGTTTGAGAATGTCACCTCAACTGGGACTTTTGACCACAGAAGAGTCTTCATAACAACAGTGGGTCATGGGATAAGAGGACAGAGTGTTTGAAAGAGAGAAAAAGGTGATATTGTCAAGATATTCCTGGTGACTTGAGGAGAGTTTTGCAAAGATGCAACAAATATTGATGTTGTTGTGAGCTGTGATGCTCCAAACCATCTTCCCGCTTAGTGCTTCTAGTCTGCAGAAAATTTGAATTATGACTGTTTTCCTGCTGTCCAAAAGGGGATGAATAAGCAGGCTTGGAAAACAACAGATTCCAAGATTTGCCATTAGAGGATTTCTAATGTTTTAAAGACCTGGGAGCCAACAATTTTTTAATTTTTTTTTTTTTTTGGCAGGGTGTTTGGTTAGTATTTCAGTAACATGCCTCATATGTTTTGCTTTACTCCTTAACCTCCAACATGGTACAGCACAGCCAGATACTTGCAACACATACTGTCACAGGCAGGCATGAGGAGTGCTGCATATACAGTGGGAAACACGCAGCAGTGACATGCACATCTACAGCTAAATGCACACTTGTTACCATCCAGGTGAGCTCAGGCAGCCTGAAATGTTATTTACTCTTCTGTCAACTGTGGAAGATTTTTTTCCCTGCTTCCTTCTATCAAACTTGCATCTGGAGAATGGGCATCCAGTGACTTTCTCCCAAGAGGCCCCCAGCTCACCTCCCACCCCAGGTCATATTAGGTAAACATTGGCTCTTAACCCCTAAGGAATTGAACTTGGCCTTTGCAACCACTGCAAATACCTCCCTAAATAAATGCTTGAGTAACAAGGGAGGAGCAAATGAGGAAGGATTCAGGAGAAAAAGAACACATGCAAAACTCAGTTGGGCTGTTTGGTCCCTACATCCCTACACAAAGGTGACTGGGAGGTTCTGTGGTAGATGGCATGCTGTTCACAGGGGCTCTGTCTGTAGCTGTCAGCACAGAAAGAGGCCCATAAAATTCCAGCAGCTACAGCCCTGCAGTCCGTCAGGAGAGAGCACAGACACCCACCCTCCCCCTTGGCCAGCACACGAGCCCAAATGGCAAGCATAAGTCACAATCATTTTCTTTGTGCAAAACTCCCTGGCCATGAACTCCCAGCCATGGAAATACAGTACATTCTTACACGTGAGAATGATTGATTTCATAAAACATCTTGGACATGAGATCACTGTTGCTCCAACTTCCATTTGTAGGCATTAAAATACTATTGTAACCCAATTAATCTTTTTTTCCCTTTTGATTGTCACCCATCACATGCTGTGCAGAGCAGAAATTGTTTTTATCTGCCTTTGTTTGGATCTCAGCAGCCTTTATTTTTAATTGAAAGCCATGGTCTTACACCAAAAACTAGATGAAACTGATTTGAACTTCAGTCCTTTGACTGAGCTTTGAGAACCTTACATTAGTTTACACTAAAATAAAAAAAAAAAAAGTAAGTGATCTATGCAATGTACTCACCCTTCAGAATGTTTGAGGAGTTTTTCAGATTTTCCCAGCTTTTCGCCCTGCAGCTCTTGGTTACTTGGTCTGGTTCCCATACTGCTCATTCTGGCTTAATGCAGACTAATTTCTATCAGAATAAATAGCATTTCTCAGTCGGTACAAAAGCATGTGACTTCTCTGCCTGAATTCTGAATTCTCCACAGGTTACACCTGTGGCCAATATGGCCTGAGGGATAAAGCAGTATGAAAGCAGGTCATTACTTGGGTAAACACAGGATGATGCCATGAGGAAGTATTTGACTCACCAGGTGGCAGAGAGAAACAGCAGCACTCCTCTGCTGCTCTGCACTTCTTCGTCAGGCTGGGCACCACTGGCCACTTTCCATATCACACAGCTGTCTTCCCTGGTCCCCTACGGCTGAAGCTGTGGTTTCAGGGGTGATGTGATCCAAGCTGGAATCTGATCTCAACAGCTCTTTCTCCCATTGGCTGGAGGCACCAGCTGGGAACACCTGTGATTAACAGGAGCAGCATTTCAGTGCAGAGAACACGGGGCAGTTGACAGAGCATGGTACACCTCACCACCCGCAGTTTGCACAGGGGTAACCAAGGTGGAGATGTTCAGATTGAGGCAGCTTTAGTGCCTCCAGAGAGTCCCTGTCATTTCACACTGACTCTTCTGGACTGGAGGGGAGCTGCCTGAGGGCAAGCAACACCAGGAGCTGTTATGGACTGTACACACACACACACCAGCCAACACCAGGAGCTGTTATTGACTGTACACACACACCCCAGTACCAACACCAGGAGCTGTTATGGACTGTACACACACCAGCCAACACCAGGAGCTGTTATTGACTGTACACACACATGTACCAACACCAGGAGCTGTTATGGACTGTACACACACCAACCAACACCAGGAGCTGTTATGGACTGTACACACACCAGCCAACACCAGGAGCTGTTATGGACTGTACACACACATGTACCAACACCAGGAGCTGTTATGGACTGTACACACACCAACCAACACCAGGAGCTGTTATGGACTGTACACACACACCCCAGTACCAACACCAGGAGCTGTTATGGACTGTACACACACACCCCAGTACCAACACCAGGAGCTGTTATGGACTGTACACACACCAACCAACACCAGGAGCTGTTATGGACTGTACACACACCAACCAACACCAGGAGCTGTTATGGACTGTACACACACATGTACCAACACCAGGAGCTGTTATGGACTGTACACACACCAACCAACACCAGGATCTATTACTGGTGTCTCTTCCCTGCTCGCCATCGTGACGTCCAACCCAGAGCAAGTGCTGATGCCCTTATAAGGCTCTCTGCATACATTTGAATATGTTATCCTTTGGCCGATGATACAAACAGCTATCTCAGTAGCATACGGCATGGGGAGGTGGGAGATTTTCTTGGCTCTGTGGTGAGAGAGAAAATAAAAAGGAGCCTACAATGCTGAGTCACTGTGACAAATAACTTACTATGGAATGCATTCAGGCTTTAGCAAGGAGGCAGCTGATAGTGAGTCAGTGACTGACTAGTGCCTCCTAGATTTTCCTCCTTGGGAAAGATTCAATTTAATGGGATGAAGTGCCAACAAAAAGTCATTCTCACTGTTACTGAGACAATATCACTAATTATACACATGGTTAAAACTGTCAAGTTGTGTTATATATCACATAAGATGTGATTTTTTTTTTTTTTTTTTTTTGGTGAGTACAGCATCGCCCTATTATAAAGCAGTTTAAAGTCCCATTAAAAACATTGACTTCCAGGAGCTAGAAATTTTGCTAAACTTCAACTCTTCGGCTGTGTTAATTCAAGAATCTCCACTCTTTTGGTCCAGCTTGGCAGGCATATGGATGTCCTATTTAGTGTTCTGGTTTAGCACTCCATGGCACAATTTAAGTCAAAATAGTTCACTATTAAAAAATCCCCTCTAAGCACAAAATGGGTAAGGATTTGAGGCAGAAGGCAGAAGAATGTCACAAGTTTTTTGTTACTAGTAAAGTCAAATTTGTATTTGTTTAATCATGACCAAATTAGTGTCTTCTTTTCTCCCCTCCCCAGTCTGACAGACCTATCCTCAGTCACGCAATCAGGATCTTGTCCAGAGAAGTAGCTCACCCAGCACCATGGACCCAGAGGAGAGAAGAATAAAGGAAATCTGGACAGCTTTGCTCTCGCCCTTTTCCCTGGACACCTAGTCGTGTACCTGCCAGTAAAACAGCAGAAACATCAGGAAGCAAAGCCTCCCAATATTTGAAAAGCTGCAGCCAAACGCTCTTCCTGTTCACACATCTTTCTGTTCATGCTGCCTGGCACAGCTGCCAATTGTTCTCAAATATTCATGTAATCTCCTACCCTCACTTGACTGAGGCCACTCCTGACAGGAGACTTGCTGTCTTGATGAAGGTAAAAGACATGGAGAAAAGTTAAAGGGCAAAGCTGTCACCCCAGAACCAAGCAGCAGAGACTTTTCAGCCAGTCTGTCCTTGGCAGCAGGGGGTGAAGGGACCAGAACAACACGATCCCTGCTGTGTTTCCATCAGGCTGCTCATGCAGCTGATGTTCCTTTCTTACTTGCCTGTGCTCTCGCTTTCAGAGAGACCCCATAGCATCAGCCCTGAAATTCCTCAGATACCGTGCTAACCATTACATTATGGGGGAGATTATAACTATTCCCAAGCAGACCACAACCAGAGGGAAAGAATATTCTGCCTCCACCTGCACTCCAGGAGGAGACATGAGGCTCAGACTGGCAGGGGAACATTTTCCCTGAAGTAATTCCAGCTGAGACACTGCAGTCAGGCTGCCCTTTCTGAGCACATGTATCACAAAGGCATAGAACAATCTACTGCTTGCTTAAACTGTTGATTGGCAAATGAATTATACCAATGCTGTTCTGTACTGAAGAGTAGCTGCTCAAGTGTAACACCCGTTGCCCAGCTCATATGAATTTCAGTGAATAGGGCTCATAAACCTGGTCAAATATTTTTACATGATACTTTTGTTAATACACTTTTGTAAATACACTTAAAGTGTATTTTTTCTCCCCCTAAAACAAAGTTTTGCTTGAGAAATGGTGCTATCATCAACAGTTTCATTGTCTTTTTTTAGCCCAGTGCACCTCTCTCCTACCCTGTGGGACGAAGGGCCTCCTTATTTCCATCACAGCTCTATTAAACCCCACTACTAAAGCAAGTGGCATTCCTGATAGGAGAGCAGAGGGGCAGCCAAGGGCTCTTCCAGACCAGGGGAGAGGCATGCCTAACAGAGCTGCAGGGAACTACTCATTCCACCAGTGCCAGCATCTGATCATTTGTGGCTGCTGAAGGAGTTTGGAGCGAGGCTGTCACTCACCCTGAGATGGCGAAGTGGTCTCAAAGAGGATGTGGGCATATAGCTATGATCAAAGGCATCTTCTTCTAAGGAAGAATCATCTGTCTGTGAAAAATCATACAGACCCTGCTTTTAAAGGGAGCAAGTTCACACCATTTTAAAGAAAGAAAGGTGATCATGTTTTTCTTTGTATTCTTGTGAAGACTCTCAGCTATGACCTTTCCAAAACACCTGTCAATGTTCAGCTGTAAAACAAGAGATCTCAGTAATATTTTTTCTAATGCAGAGTAAAGAGCAGCCAACTTCCCATAGGAAAGCAGGAGGGTTTTCTCCAGCTAATTTTATTTCCTTATCTTTAGTCATCTGTTGAAAAGAAAACACTAAATATATTCCTCAGTCTACTCCTTCCAGTGATAGCTCGAAGGAGTAAAGAACCATATGGTCCTTCAGCTGATCTATACTGTCTCCATGACAATGCACATTTACAAAGTTTGCTTTTGACAACTTGGTAGTATGAGATCCAACTCGTAACTAAAGGTAGGAGAAGCCTTTTGGGAGGGAGGGGCTGCTTGCTGCTGAGCCTGGGCTCTCCTCCCACCCCAGGAGGGGGCTGCCTTGGGGCACAGGGCTTTGGTAAGGCCCCTGCACTTCTGTGTAGAATTTCCCAGCCCTTCAGCTGGAGGAAATTAGTTCATCTTCAGCCATGTCAGTCCAGTTTCAGCCAAGAAGCTGAGATACTTAACTCCTTCAAGTTCCATACAAGTTCTAATGCACAGGACACCTTAAAAGAGCTTTTGTTTCTCAGGAAATCTGGGATTTTCAGAGTCTCCTCCTTGCTAATGCTTCTGTAGTGTTTTAATTCAGGGAAACCAGATTTCCCAGAAGTTCTCCACTCTAGGCTGCAGCGGGGTTTTGCAGCCATGGCCTCCTGGAGCAGGACAGAAGAGTGGCACAGCAGGGCCTGAGCAGGGGCACATGGGCACCCACCACAGCTGAGACACAGGCAAGGGGAAAGGTGGGAGCTGCCTGGCAGGGAAGGGGAGCAGCACACCAGAAAGTAAAAGGCCACGGTATTCTAGACATAGACATCTTTTAAAACTAGGGAAAAAACCCCAAAATCCTTGTTTGGTAATCTTCCCTTTCCTTAAGGCAGAGTGAAAGTTAGAAAGCCCTGTATTTAAGGTTTGTTCTCCTCTCTCTGGGCCAGCCCTCCTCACCCCAGTACAGTGGGCCAGCATTTCTTCCCAGGCTCAGTGGAAATGTCAGGAGAGCTGTTCCTAGCCCGGGAAGCAGGTCACACCATCCAAGCAGAGAAGACACTGCCTGCCCTGCCATACCACCCTCTGTGCCTTGCAGGCACTGTGGATTTGGGGTCCTGGGGTCCTGCTCAGGGCCCAGGTGCCAGCACTGCAGGCTGTGTCCTGAGTCCTGTGACACTGCAAACTCACCCCAGTATGGATTTACCTGGCTTGTTGAATTTTCCTGGTGTGCTTGTGATGAGCAGCGTGCTCTGTGACGTGCACAGCCACCTGCAAAGGGTGGGGGAGCCACCCAGCAGGGCACTCAGGCTGGGGCACCTCCACAATATAAGGACCTTTCCAAAAACAGCCTGTGGAGTGGCCAGGAGCAAGAGCTGTCACTTTACAGCGCCAAACAAGTCATATCAGGTATATCCCATCAGTAAAATCCCATCCTGTCAGTAAATGCAGTCACCCTTTCGGGCCTTCACCCTTTGCTAAACACTGGGCAAGGTCTGCTCTGGAATAGCTGGGAGCTGTCCAGGAAAGACAGCAGCCAACAAAAAGTCAGCCACCAGCACTCCTCCTGCCCCACAGCTGTGCCAGGGCAAAGCCAGGGAGAAATACAGGAGAGGTGATGGTGCAGTGGCAGATTTTACATTTTGGCCCCTTAGATCTTTTGTATCTTTCTTGACAAGAGTAAAGAAAGGCTCTGAAATGCCAGCAGGTGGGCAGCAGCAAGAGAGCGACTGATGCCGTGTTTATGGGCACAAAGGAGCAGACTGCCCACGATGGGAACCCGCTGCACCCCGAGGTGCAGGTGACCCAGCTGAAACAAGGTCTCACCACCAAAAGTGTGGTGGACCTCTTCATTCTCTTTAAATCCATTACATTTATGTTTTTCCTGACATTCTTGGGTTTTTTTTTTCTTTTTTTAAAAAGAGGTAGCAATAGTTTAAATAATAGAAATAGAAATAATACATATTTAAATAATATAAATAATATAAATATAAAACAATAACCAACAGTTTATTGTTTTATATTTTTCATCTACATTTAGAGGGGTTTTCTCCTATCACAACTGCAAAAATAGCTTCCAGTTTAATACATTATTTGCCAGGAAGTGTTGACATATGCCAATACTTATGGAAGCCACTTCCCATACCCAACAGTGTGCAGTAGTTTGGATTTACTTCTACCCAAGCAAGCCAGGGTGTCCACATTAAAACCCAGGGTGTTTTGATGGACAAAAATAATCTTACACAGCAATATAACAGCAGAGGAGAATTGCTGCTGTGTCTGGGCCACAGGCTGTCCACTGGCAGCCTCCACCTAAGCAAGTGCAGAGAGATGTAATATTGTTCTTTTCAGAGCCTGTTGTTTCACTGTTCCTCGATTGGTACAATAGCTGTCAACACTCCCATTTTTGAATTTCACACAGTTGCTTATCAGAAACCATTAGAAATACACAACCAGTTGAAGAGGTGCACAAGACAAATATTATTATTTTTTTTTTTTAAATCAAGCAGTGGCCTAAAATATGGGTTGCAGATCAGGTTAACCCACATAGTTTCAAATGGACCTATAGCATATATTTCAACTCAATAAAAACTCCAGCTGGCTAAGATACGACTGTAATTAAAAAAAAAAAGTATTCAAGGATAATGATACATTTATTTTGAAATAAACCTGACACATTTATTTGTCAGAACTAAACATTCAGATATTTTTCCCTTTCTGTACTTTGCAGGCTCATAAACTGACCCAGGCAGCAAATTCCTATGAATTTATGAGGTATTTGGATTTTTTCTACACTGGTTTTCTACACTGGTGATATTCACCAAGAAACCTCTACCATTAACATTTTCACTGTTTGTATATCACATGTAAACACAGACAGGCCTTCAAAGGCCTGGCAAAGCCCTGCTCCTCCCAGCTGTGCCCTGCCAGAGGTCAGGCCCAGGACACTGCTCCAGATCACCACTGCATCCCCCTGAGCCCTGGAAATACCTGCCGAGCTCCGATTGGGCTCCACAACCCTCTCGAAACTCAGATGTCTTTTTTTTTTTGCCTGCCCTGAAATTGCCAGATTCCTCGGCAAGCCTGTTGAGGGGTGAAAGGAAGGGTTTTCTAATTAGAGCAGAGCCTCCAGCTCTGCCTTCACCCGTGCAGCAGAGGGAAGGCAGAGCCTGCCAGAGGAGTCCTGTCTAGACGAGTCTACCATCGTTATGCAATGGAAGGAGGCGTGCAGTGCAAGGAGGAGCTGCTGCTGGAAGGAGAGACAGCTCAGAGTCACAGCTTCCCCCTTAAGACTCCGAAACCCAGAAGGATTTGGTTTCTCTAGTAAAGAACAGCCCTCCTCTGGGGACAGGCCCAGCCCGGCAGGGACTCTGCTGGCCTGCCCGCTCCTGGGCACAGCGCACCGGGTCTGGAGCTGAGGAAGCTGAGGAAGCACCGCTCAGAGCTGCCTGCTGAAGGACAGCCTAAAGGATTCAGTGTGTGCCTCCAAGTGTCAGGCAACTGCTGCCTGTTAAAGGCTGTAAGGACAGGAAATGCTTTCCAGACACGCAGGCCTGTCCTAAGGCAATTGCTACCCTGTAGGATGTCAGACGCATAATGCCAGTGCCATAAGTGTCACCAGACAGCAGTTTTCATTCAGAAAACAGATGATTGATGTCAACAAAATTCAAGGAAACACATCTCCCTTTTAATTCCTCTTACCCTTGTATTTTTTTTCCGGGGATTTAGGAAACAGGCTTCAGGAGAAGCTTTGAGGACTCATGCAAAATCAATTGTCTCCAGCTTTCAGAGGGTGGGAAACAGCTGAAAACTTGCCACATCTTTGGTGAGCACCAAGAAAAGGGTGCAGAGCTCCAGCACATGTCTGGTGCCCTGTCCCCCTGAACCCCACAGAGCTGCCAGCACAGCCCCTTGGAATGAGCAGCTGCTGTGTCCCAGGGACATATCAGAGAGTTTTTTTTTGCTAGGGAGGATATAAAAGCAGGAGCCTGTAAGGGAAAAAACATCCTCAGTGAAGGCAGAGGAGCTGCTTACTTCCCTGCAAGATTATTGTATTTTAGCAAACAAAAAAAAAAAAACACCAAAAAAACAAACAAACAAACAAAACCAAAAGCAAACAAAAAAAACCAGACAAAAAGGCATTTCTTCCTATCCTGTTTGGGGTACACACACACACACATATCAAAGAGCAGGTGGAGCCAGGGGCATCTTACAAGACTGTGGTGAGACAAACGCCAAGGAGTAGCTGTGCATGGATGGCAGCAAACCCTGAGCCTCGTGGCCAGCAGCATCTCTGCTCCTGCAACTCTGACCTCACACTGGGACGCTTTTCCTCACCTTCCTCAGGTTCAGGAACCCCTTTCCATTCCCTTTCCCAATGTTTAGAAAAGAGAACCTATTTTTCTTGTTCCTATTTCCTATTTGTTGGCTTTACATTTCCATAAGCCAAAAGGCTTATTTGTTAGTTTTGGTGCCAGAGGAGTTTCCCCGGAGGCGGAGGGCAGGTGGCTATAGACACACTGCCACAGCCCTGGGAGGGGCACTCCTCTGTGTAGGGAGGTTCAGATCTTGGTTATGTTTATTTAAATGCCTCCAGCTTTGTCAATAGGGAGAGCTCCAGGGTGACCCCAGCCAAGATGGACTGAACACCATGGAGGTGGGTCTGTACCAGGCCTTACAGCAACGACCCTCCTGGTCTGGATGTGCTGGAGAGGTGGGGTTCATTCAGGCTGGCTCAGGGCTGCATCCAGGCTTGGGTTCAAGCTGGAATCTGGCAGAGGAGTTGTGCCCATACCCTTGAAAACTCAGACCAGAGGCTGCACCCAACTGTCACCCAGTCCCCACTTTTTACTGTTCCTGTTGCACTTTACAGTCACCAAGGTGACTTTCTCCCCGCTCAGTTCCCAAGATGTGACTCCCCAAAGTGGGCTGTTTGTCCCCCCAGCAGAAAATAGTCACACCAGCAGCAGAGGGTGTGGGGGCAGATGCTTTTTGGGCATAAGAACTGGCAGTTTTTAGAGCCTCCAAATGAGTAGGTGACTGTGCTGAGGCTCTTTCTCCCACCACAAATCACGAAGCCAAATATCTCGGTTGCACTGCATGTCTGCAGCAGTTCCTTTCCCAGTGCTGGCTAGTGTGGGAAGGGCTCTGTTGGCACACAGCTTGCCCAATCTCTTGCCTGTGTGTGGTCAAACTTAAGGGGACCATGTGTTCAGGATGCACATGTGGGCAGGGCCCTTCTGCCACTTAGAGCCTGCCTGGCTTCACAAGGACACCCAGAGCAAACATCAGCCTACCTGCAGCCAGCCAAATGGATGTGGGCTCCTGGAGAGCAGGCAGGGCAGCAGGGTGGAGGTCTTCTCTGCTTCCCAGAGAAGGGAGGGAAACCAGTCAGCTGAAGGTAATAGAAATATTTGTGTATCTTGTAACCTACAAAAGAAAGGCCTTTTCCAGTGAAACAGATGGGTTTAAGTGCCATTTAAAGCAACTCCTGCTTTACCCAAGAAAGCCTCACAAACTCTGAATGTGGATTACACAAGCAGTTTATAAAACAGAGAGTCTGGCAACACATCTCCAACACCACAGAAAGCCTTTTTAAGCAAAGCTGAACAAGAGGAGTCAAAATCAGCCCCTATATCCTTGAAATCCAAGCAGTGCTACTGACTTAAGCTACCTGTGGCTGGGAGCTGAAGTCTGAAACTGCTGCTTCTCCTTCTGTTCCTCTGCTCCCACTCTTGGTAGCTCAGTCACTCTTGGTAGCTCAGAGACTTTTTAGGAACGTGTAACAGCATGGCTCCATTGTTTCTCACGAACTGTAAAGACCAAAAGTGCATAGGCAAAAGTGAACAGATTTCAGAACTACAATCACAAGCAGAAGTTGCCATTGGTGACTCTAAACCTTTCAGAGTCTAGCCCCTGATTTAGCATGTATTGCCTCTTAGCACTTTCCTGTACATTATTTTTCTTCAGGGTCCTGACCAATGAGAGCTAGCAAGAGCTGTCAGACACCTTCTTCCTCCTTTCTTTTGCAATCATGTACTGAATACCAGAGTTATAACCAACATGTGCAATAGACCTGCAAATGGTCAAAATTGCAGAAGACAGGAAGTTCCTCATCATGTTTAGTGAAAAGACCCTACACACAGAAAAAAATGGAATTATTTGTTCCTTCCAGTTAAAAAAAAATAAAGCAATCAAAGTGATACGACAGTCAGCCTTTGTTAGAATAATCAGTATGGACAGAGGAAAGATTGGCTTGAATGAAATTTAGAGAGAAAGATATCCTCTCATCCTTCCTCCATGCAGAGCTGTCCAACCACTGCTGCCATTTCAGAAGTGATTGCTTTGAGAAGAGCCAGGGCTGGCTTTCAGTACTGAGCTGATGGAAACACAGGTGAACACAGAAATGCAGAGGAAATGAAAATGTTTTTAAAAGGAAAAAAAAAAAAAAAATGAAACCCAGGGGTATAAAATAGAGTGGAGGAATTCGGGCAGAGTCTAGGCAAAAGGCATCCAGCAGTGAAAGACAGGCTGCAGTTTTGGCTCACTGCTTAAGCCAGTCCTTAAGAAAGTCTGGTTCTGACAAAGGGACATCTTCAACTACACCAGCTTGCTCAGAGCCCCACCCAACCTGGACTTGAATGTTTCTGGGGATGGGGCACCTACCCCCTGCTCTGGGCAATCTGTGCCACTTTTTCACCACCCTCACCGTAAGAACTCCTTCCTCACACCTAATCTAGTTCAACTCTCTTTTAGTTTAAACCCATTATCCCTTATCCTATCGTAACAGGCCATGCTAAGAAGTTTGTCATCTTCCTTCCAGGCCCCCTGTACGTGCTGAAAGGACATGATTAGGTCTCTGCAGAGACTTTACTAGGTGAGTGCAAAGCACTGGGGTGCTTATCCAAAACATGGATAAGTCAGCAAAACTGATGAAGCAAACTGTTCTCACACATTTGAAAGCAAAGTGACTAAAATGCAGCTGCTGTTACAGGATGGGAGTACACTTGAAGGTGTTTTCACGGGATAACAAATTTGTACAAATATTCGGTCTCTGTATTTCCCATTTCTCAGACCAGATTTTTGGTGGCTCTTTCTGGGATGGAGTGTTTCCACAGCTGTTCTTTATCTTTCCGACCTTCCTGCTAACAGGCAGAAGGAAAACAGAGTGAAATAATGGCAAATAAAGGATTTGCAGGGGTACAACTGTTCTTACCTCAGCGTGGCCCCTTCTGTCATACCCTAGTGACAGTGAGCTGGGGCTGGACCTTGGTTACTGCCCGCTGGGTTTGGTCAGTGCTTTGCACAGGGCTCTGAGCAGCACTGCCTCCTGCCAAGAGAGCAGGAGCAGGCTCCTTTCAGTGCCTGTGCCTCACCCCACACAATTCAGAATTGCACAAGTGCAAGTACCCAGCCACCATTTACACAGCCTGAAGGACCATGCCTGAGGAGATAGAGGGTAGGAGAGGAGCGTAAGGATGAGGGCAGTGAATTTTGTGAGTGTAACCTTAAAGTAAATATTTGAACAACAAGCTGGAATTCAGCCAGCTCAAGCATTTTATTGCAAAGGAAGTATCTTAGGGATAGCTGAAGCTGGCATCAGGGTGATACAGAAGAATTAACCACGTCCTGGCCAGAACTAGGACTGAAGAGTTTGGGCAAAGCAAGGGAATAACCGAAACTAAGGCAGGAGGAA
Source organism: Vidua chalybeata (assembly GCF_026979565.1). NCBI lineage: Eukaryota > Metazoa > Chordata > Aves > Passeriformes > Viduidae > Vidua > Vidua chalybeata. Next base: position 62,530,455 of record NC_071535.1, on the reverse strand, counting down.
GGAAAACACAGTCATAATTAGATGTCATTTCAGCATGATGCTGGTTTTCAGACAAAAAATAAAACCAACAAATCTTCCAATTGAGTATGCACAAAGCATAAAAATATTAGAAAAATGTTTAGGCAACAATGTTTGCTATATGAAGGCAAAAGATGACTTCATTACAAAAGAAATCTATGTTTCTCTGAAGGTGGTGGTACAGCACCCAGTGGTTTCAGTGGAGTAGGCATTCAGGCTCTTTGTTGTAGCCTGAGACTCCACATAAACAGGAGGAAGTGGTTTTCATGTCAGGGATGATGAATGGGGAATCTCTTTCTAGAGCAAATCCACCCCATCCCTTCTAGGGAGTCAAAGAGAGCAAAACTGGCTTTTTTGCAGTTAAATTGGGAAAGGTGCCAGTTTTGGGCCATAGAGATGGTGCTATTTTGTGTGCCTGTTCTCCCCTGATTGAGAAATGCTGGGGAAACAAGGTTCCTTGGTCTCTGGGTGCATTCCTTTATAGGTGGAGAAGGATGGAGCTTGCAGCCTTTGACAAGGAAGACAGAACAGAATCTACAACAAGAGGAGGAAACACTTGTAGATGCTTTTCCTTCCAGACACTCATTCAAACATTTCAGCTAACATTAAAAAAAAAAGCTTAAAAGAGACTCACCAAAATCACTTTTAATCAGGTTTTGTTTCCATGGCACCTTTGATGTCATAAGCTTAATAGCTCTTCAGTGATCCATAGAGTCTTCCAGGGAAAAAAAAAGGAGAAAAAAGGCTAGATAACCTGAATGCCAAATGTTGAATACACCTTTAAAAGTACCTTTTCTGAAAAGTTTTCAGGCCTCCCTTCTCTTTTAAGAGGCAAGAGAAATGAAAAATCCAACCAGGAATTTCCCCTCCCACCAGCCCCCACCCTGCACATCAATGGAAATCTTTTCAGAGAAGTAGGAATATATGGAGACCCACAAATTTATTAATAAACTGCAACGGAAATGCATAAAAAGACTGCTATAAAAATAGCTGTAAACCTTTTTTTTTTTTTGTTCTACAGATGCAAACTCTCAAGAAACATCTTTCTGTCAAAACTGAAACAGATTGTGGTGTTCAGCAGCACATTTCTCTGCTAGGGAAACATTCTTGGTACAGTATTTTTGCTCTTTGTCTGATGTTTGCTCCAAGGATTTTCTGATTAAACATGGTGATGATGGATGACAGCAGTCATACTACGGTTGCTGCTAACACACACAAGCCTTGCCAGAGGTGAAGTAGATGTAATTTGCTTTTATTTAAAAGCTTTTGCTCAATAATACTTTCACAGCCTGATCTGGCACTTGTAGTCAAGCATCATTCCCAGTTCCATCAGCCCTTAAGGTCCTGGTCTGATTTTATGTGAAAAAAAAGGGGCAGACCTTTGGCTCAGTGGTTTTCTGGGATCTCTGCCACAGTTTGGAGAGCAATATATTCCTCTACCTGGTGGTTTTGATGTGTGCAGCAAAGGGGATAAACCTTCAGATGACTTGCTGCCGGACACTAGCAGTATCATGGAATGTACTAAAAATAATAAAAATCCTAATCCTGATTGCTTCTTTGAAGGTAGACCGTAATGGTTTTTACATGCTGATAGCAAAACACACAGCAAAGGTACACTGTACTAACTTCAGTGGAAAGAACAACTTAAAAATTCTCATCTGAAAGGGAAAACTTGATGAAACTCTGAGTAAGAGATGTAAAACATGCATCTCAAATGATATTTATACAACATATGAACAAAATAAAGTAGTTACTGGAAATGGCTGGTGGTGGAAACATGGCCAGCGATTCCCCAACGTGGAACCTGGACAAGGTCAACCTCGTGGAACCTGGACAAGTTCAACCTCTTGGCATCTGGGATCTTACAAGTAACTTTGAATTGATGGAACTCATACCACCTACAAGCAGCAGATTTTCTTTGAGTCAAAGAGGAGGAAGTGAGGGAAAACAACATGATGACACCAAGGGCAGCAGAAGAAAAGGAGGGGAGGAGATGCCCCAAGTGCCAGAGCCGAAATGGCTCTGCAGGCTGTGCTGAGGACAGGCTGTGGTGGAACAGGCTGTCCTGCTGAAAGGCATGAGGTCCACGGGGGATGCAGGGATCCAGGGGGATGCAGAGATCCAGGGGGGGATGCAGAGATCCAGGGGGGATGCAGAGATCCACGGGGGGGATGCAGAGATCCACGGGGGGGATGCAGAGATCCACGGGGGGGATGCAGAGATCCACGGGGGGGATGCAGAGATCCACTGGCAGCCCGTGGGAAAAGTGCTCACACTGGAGCAGGTGGATGCCAGAGAAAGCTGGATTCTACAGAGAGAGAGGGCCCTGCTTCCAGAGACACAGAGAGAGGCAGAGAGCCCTTCTTCCACACTGGAGCAGCCTGTCCTTAGAGGGCTGTGCCCCACGGACGAGCGACCCACACCACAGCAGTTTGGGGAAGACAGTTTGCCCGTGGGGGGCACTCACACTGCAGCAGTTTGGGCAGGACTGCTGCTGCTGAGATTAGAGCCACGCTGGAGAAGTTCGTGGAGAACTGGCTCCCATGGGAGGGACCCCATGGCATAGCAGAGAAAAAACTCCTCTGAGTGAACAGGAGGTCTCAAGTGATGAACTGACCAAAACCCCCATGCTCTGTCTCCCTGCGCTGTCGCTGGGAAGGAGAGAGGGGCTGGGGGGAAAAAAAAGGTGTTTTAAGGGCTTATTTTACTTCTCATTATTCTCCTCTGACTCTGTAAATAGTAAATTTACTTTACATTTGAACCTGCTTTGCCCTTACAGTGTTTTCTGCCAGTCTTCATCTCAATGCATGAGCCCTCTGTTAATTTTTTCCCTCTCCTGTGCCCAACTGAGAACAAGAGAGAGTGAGAGAACAGCTTTTGTGGGTGCCTGGCACTTGGCCAGTGTCAAACCACGACAGACATCGTCTCCCTAACCTTGTGTCACTATGGAAAAAAAAGAACCACGTAGCTACAATGTGTTAAAAGACAGAAAAAAACCCTTCTTATATTTTGATAATACTTTCTTAGCGATTTTGTGTGGCTTGTGTTTTGCATAATGGGACAGATTTATTTAGATATATGTTTATATACTCATTTATATATATGCCCTTATTCAAAATGATGTTCTTGAAGAAATGCCAGCACTTTTCTCACTGGGAATTCTTTTAGGTGAAGTTCCCCAGTGAACCATGCAGACATCCTATACATGTACCTCCATGAACGTTCATGTACATGAATATACAGAGTCATGGTCACGTTTTAACGTGTTTCTATTTATCCTGTTTCAAAGCAAGTATTTCCAGGAAAAGGAGATTAACAGACACATTAAAGTCCCAGTCAATGCAGCTACATGAAATGTTGTATAAACTGGAGCATGTTTAAGTCACACTGCAGAAAGCCTTGGAGAGGTGCTTTCCAAAATACTCTTGGATATGAGAACATGCCTTAAAAATTACTTTATAAGAGAGGGTTAACGAAAAATTATTTTATCCCCATACCTGATATTGGAAACCAGTGACAGCTGAGCTGGGTGAAAGCTGGTTGCTGATATGCCTAAAAGCTCTGTTAGATATGGCACTTACAAGGCAAACCCAAGCAAAACATGCCTCCCTATTAAGTTAATAAGAAGTGCATATAATGATAAATCTTGTCAAGTTATACATATCTGTCTTCTATTTGGAAAGTGAGTCCCTGAATAAAGACGGGGGCAGGACCCTGTAGGAATCCAGTTCCGTGACTGGAGCAAGTGGAAGCTCCAAACAATCCAGAATTTTTAAAAGCATGTTTTTATCATCATTACACACACACATCTGCACACACTGACTTATACTAACTTTTTTGGGTTTTTTTTTTTTTTTTGGTAATTGTAAGTAAAATATGAGTATTTTAAAAGGAAAAAAAAGTCTTACTGAAAGCTGCAAGTTAACTATTCCATCTTGAAAATATTATCCTCTTTTGTTTCTTCTTAGTAATGATTTCTCCTTCCTCAGACTTGTCTTAGCCACTCTTTCTTTCCTGCTTTCTTTCTGTCTTGGAGATGAATACATTTCAAGAATGAACTTCAGAGCAGTCTGAAAGAAAAAAAATCTCTTCCAGATTGGCTATTTTTCTATTAAATCCAACAAATGCATATTGCAGGCAATTCAGACAACTGGCCATAAACCACACAGTCTTTCATCTCTGTGCTACCTTTTCAGCTGCACTTTCAGCCAGATCAGAAGCAGTTGGCAGACTTCAGTCAGTACCACCTTCTTGAGGACCCAGGACTTTCTGCAACACAAGCTCACCTTTGTTAAAAGAAGATGCTCCTACAAACATGCCACTTTCCCCCATTCTTCCATCACTTACTTGTTTCTGCTGGTGTTTTCTTCTTTTCCTTGAGGGCACGTTAATTTCCTTCTTGTTTAAATCTTCTCTTGAACAGAGCAGTCAGCCACCCTCTGGTTTCACAGTCAGTGGAGGGATTCCAGCCCCTTTTCTCTCCGCATCATTCACGTAACAGCACTTTTTGTCTCCCATAGCACCTTCTTTTGAAGATCCCAACTCGGTCTGCAGCAATACTTCACCTTAAAAAAAACCCAACAACTCTCTTTCCTCTTACCCATTCTCCACCCCTGCCTCCCCTTCCACCCAATCAGCAGAGTATTAAAAATAACAATTTTTTCTTGAACACACTTGGCATTTCTTTCCTTTAGATAAAGAATATAAGTTTTACATTCCCATTTTAAAGTCTTTCCTTTAAACTACTATTTCAGAGCCTTTTTACTCTGCCTGTTCCAGGGATGCAATTTTTCTTACGCTTGTCTTCTATCCTAAAGTTCAGTGTAAGATCAAATATTCAAAGGTACAAAGTAGCTCCCAGTTATCCCAGACTTACATCACAGGAACAGAGAAAAATCTGGACTCAAAGCCCCAGAGAGATGTCAATGCCACAGATGTCACTGTTATTTCCATGTACTGTAGTGCCCTGATAAAAAACACGTGGCTCTGACTTACAGAGTTACCTCAGAGGTAGCTTTTTTTTCCCCAGACACATAAAGTGCACATAAGGAGAGAATAAGGGCATGGCTAACATAGAGGCAAGCTGAACAGCAGCAGCTTCAGGCTGAGCAGTTTCTCTTTGCTCCACTTTTGTAGGAGATGAGTGGCCAAGTGAAGCACAGAACACACCAACTGCACCACAGCCCACCCAGGAGCTTGGGAGTGCCAGACTGTCATGCAGATTTTTACTTGTTTGTTTGGAAACGAAACCCAACAGAGCAATAAATACTCAGCTTGGTACACCTCAGATCAAATCCTTCATTGTTCCTCATACACATCATGTACAGGGCTGATACCACCACAGCACTTCACCTTTGGAACAGCTCCTTGTGTAATGATTACAGTAAGGAGTGAGGAGCTGAGAGCCCTAGGTTGTGGTCTTAGCTCTGTTTGAAATTCCTCCACAAAAAAGAAAAAAAGAGTTTGGAGAGTTTGCTGGCAGGCACGCAACTGACTCCTGGAGCAGGCTGTGATTACACTAGCTGGTGTGACCAAGGCTCCCCTTCTCCTGCTTCACAAGCCCTCTTCTATTTACTTTCCTGGTAAGAAGAACATCTGTGCTTCTTTGCTTAAACCTGCGAGTTTGAGGAAAAGTGCAGGCTGGCCACTCTCCTGCTCCTGGAGGAATGAGACCAGAAGCTGTGTGAGAGAGAGGGGTCAGTCTGTGCTTCTAGCTCACGCCTGCAGTGCTTGTCAGGATGAGGAGCAGGATGAGACATCCTGCAGGGAGCTTCCTTTTAATCATGGAGCTTGAGCATGGTGACAGAACTCTTTTGAGCGAGACCTTTACACAGGTACTCAAAACTAACCATTAATAATGGATTTAATTGAACTGAACATTGGCTGGTGTACTGCTACTAGTTTCACCCTCCCAACGCTTTCTAAAAGCTAGAGTTTATAGAAACCCTCTTTATCTGACTCATGATGGCTTCAGATCGATCCCAACAGCCTTTACAATATGTGAATGCCCTGTAATTTCATTAGTCTGGCTTTTTTCACAGATGTTTTTGCAGTGTTCTGGTGATATTAGAGTAAGTCATGCAACGTTACACTGGCTTTTTGGTGATGACCATCTAGCAAGTAAAACAACAACAACAATAACAAAAAGAAAAACCAGAAGTCAAGAGACTGCGATTGCTGCTTTTTAAAGTTTTTCTATACCCAGGACGGCAGGCACATAACTTCTCCCCATTTTAATGGTCTTATGTAACTAAAGCCCTTTTCACATGTTTGGGATAGTACTTACAGCACTGTAATATATTTGTGGCACTGCTTGTCCACACAACAAATATTCCCTAAAATGTGCTCAGGGGTCTGAATCACAAAAGGGAATGGTTTATTTTATGATCCTTTTTTGTGGCTGCTGTCTCCAGTTGTCCTTTGAACACCCCTGCAGAGCTGCCTCAGTCGCCAATTTGCAGTGAAAGAAATCCAGACTTGGTACGACTTCACCTCAGTGCAAACTACAGACTGTGAGCAGCTGCCACGTGGAGAGATGAGACAACACCACAGCAAGTGTGGGAAGAAGGGCAGTGTGCACCTCTGCCTGAGAAATCACTATTCATTGTGGATTGAGTCATCTGTGTTTATCAGTTGCAGCCCTTTAGGTCTAAGTTGTCATTTAACATACTTTTACACAGGCCCAGAGGTCTTTGGGGAACTATAAATAGGAACTGAAGCTATGCTAAAGCCCCCTTACTTTGCTGAAGAGGTGAAATGAGGTTTATTCTAAATAAACATTCAGGTGAAAGCTTTTCGAAAGGCATGGTTTTTAGGATTTATGACAAGAGATATAATTTAAATAAAGTGATTATTTTAAAACCATGTTATCTTGTTCTCCATGTAAGGGACATGCAAAACATGAATAGGTCACTGAATAATGGCAGATTTGGTGGAATTTGCTTTTTTTGGATGGATGCCCAAGTAGTCTAAATCATGCATACACATGCTGGCATCACTGGATGTGAGATTACAGAAACGGAGACTTAGATCTGCCTTTTTAGTAATTAAAATTTCTATTGCATTAGGTGTCCTTATTAGGCATCCCTGATCCCTTTTAATTCCCATTGTTAGAGTCCCTATTGCCTATTTTTAATATTCCTGCAATGTAAATACATTTCCATGTTGCTTTAAGGACCTTATGTGAATCTTACCCAAATAAACAGAAAACAGTGAACCATATAATTTCTGGATATTCCGCATGCAAGTAGTATGAATTCAGGTCATAGAGAACAGCGAATTTATGGGGATGTTACACTGGCTTGTAAGACCAATTAAAGAAAAAGGTAGAGTAGATGGCTTTAGCTGGTTTGCAAAGAAAGCTTTGAATATTTCATTTGCATTTTGTTTACCAGGAGCTCCAAGTGAGTTTCAGGCAGATGTGTGTCCTCAGGAGCTGGGCCATCCCATTTGCATTTCAGCACTGCCATGCTGCTGTGGCTGGCACAGGCAGAAGGAAGAGACCATTCCTGCAAAAAAGGCAAAATTCGGTATTGTGGGGAGATGGCAGTGGGCTGGCCCTGTCACCTGCTCCACTGCAAAGGGACACCTGCACCCTCAGGGTGAGGGCACCAGCAAATGACTGAGTGGGTCAATAATGGACATGGTTCTCACACCATCTCACCTTGGAAAGCTGTCCGTGCATCCCACTGTCCCTGCATCCCACTGTTCCTCCAGTCCCACTGTCTCTGCCTCAAACTGTCTGTGCAATCCCACTGTCCCTGCATCAAACTGTCCTTGCATCCCACTGTCCCTCTGTCCCTGCATCCCACTGTCTGTGCAATCCCACTGTTCCTCCAGTCCCACTGTCTCTGCCTCAAACTGTCTGTGCAATCCCACTGTCCCTGCATCCCACTGTCCCTCCAGTCCCACTGTCTGTGCAATCCCACTGCCCCTGCATCCCACTGTCTGTGCAATCCCACTGCCCCTGCATCCCACTGTCTGTGCAATCCCACTGTCCCCTGCATCAAACTGTCTGTGCAATCCCACTGTCCCTGCACCCCACTGTCCCTGCACCCCACTGTCCCTCTGTCCCTGCAATCCAAGAGCCAGGCTGCCCTGTGGCTTGGCTCCTCCTTCTCCTGTGACTGAACAATGCCTCTGGCTTGGTGCTAACTACACTGGATGCCACATTTAATATTTTAATAGTATTTTAATATTTTATTAATTTAAGTAATAAAATTAATTTTATGAATTAATTTAATATTTTAATTTCTAGATTTCAAACTGACATAAATTGAGAATCCCACAATATTACTGAAAGTGGGATGTTTGGATAGGCAAGAAAGGAGGAGGAGCAAGAACTTTGTATATTCTGCAATTGCATATCCAGCTGTACATAATACTAAGTTCAAATTAAATATCACTGCTAACTAACCCAAGCAAAATGTTTCACTGATATTTTGTATTTAAATTCCATTCCTCTCACATTTTGCTTGGCAGATATCTGAAATGCCCATCAGACTGACTTGCTTTTGCCCTGCACCACTCATTATTTTACTTTCACCAGCAGAAGAGCTGTAGTTGCCATAGTAAACCAACCTGGTATTGCCTCTGGAAAAGGCCAGTCCTAGTTTATATTTCACCTTGCAAAACTGAGAGATGTCCTGAGCAGTGAGGTCAGTACTGGAGTGTTTTGCCTTGTAGTTTTAGGAGCAGGTGCTCCTCTGGGTCTTTGCAGTTCCCAGTAAGGGGGGGCAGGCTCAAAGCTTGTTCTTGGCTCCAGGACAGGACAAGAGCTTTGTCACAATGAGCAGGAGGTACCTACAAACAAAGATGGGACAGCAGATATTTTTCTTTCAGAAAAATTCTCTAATAAGAGAGAATTATCCATTATCTATGCAATTATCTATGTTCAACAATAACTCCTGAAATCTAGGATATTCCTGTGAAAAGAAATTGTCTTCCCTGGTTTATAGATTCCCCCAAATATGCTGTATATATGTCTCAACAGTGAGTACAAAATTTCAGTTACCAAAAAAATAAATTCAGAATACTGGATGAAAGCAAAGACATTGAGATTTCCTGGAGAAAAAAATCCTGTGATATTTTCTTGTTCTGATTAAATCCAAAGTGTTCTGAGGGATACTATTTTAAAAAACATGTGGTGAAAATGTTACTAAAACCTCCAATATGCAAAACCTTTTTCTGCCCCCAAACAGTTGCATTTCTTTTGGCATTGGCTTACTTTCCCAAGGAGTTAGAAGCAATGCCAAACAGTGTGAGTACATGTTGAACACATTTCTCCAGGTGTCTACAGACACAACATCACCTTACAAAAGGTTTTGCTGGGGGAGGTTTCAACACTGGGTGTTTCTGCAACAATTCCAAGCATCTGGATACAGAACACATCACCAGCTTCCTCACCCTGCTGCTAAAGGCTGGGTGACATTCCTTCTACTGGGAAAAACTGCAGAGCAGTGATCCCACAAGGCTTGCAGATGACTCTCACTTCTGTCAGATTTTTCACCCAAGTTCTAAAGAAACTATTCCAGGGTCAGAGAATTTTATTTGTACAGGCTTTAGAAAGCTCAAAATAAAAACGAAAATTTTCTTGTTGAGAGAAATATTCTGTCCAGTATGAAACATATTAATTATTAACTTTGCAGTCCTTTGATTTTTAATTTTTTTTTCTTGTGAGTGAGCCAACAGCTCTAGAATCAACCTCCTGAAGGTAAAACTTGCCCTTTTCAAAAGGACTTGAGAGGCAGAGAAGCAAATCAAGTGTTCCCAGATTGCTGAAGTGACCTAGCAGCAGTATTATTTTCCTTTACCCCGGGCAAAAATGCACACCAAAACACCTGTGTATGTGCCTTTGCATGCCATGCAAACACTTTGGGGTCGGGGGAGGGCTCTCCACAGGAACAACCAGGTATTTTCCCTAAGCCTTTGATGCCATCTGTCTTCCTGCCTCACCTGTACCTCTTGGGTCCCCCTCAGAGAAGGAGAGGTGCTGCTGGACCTGAAGTCCTCCTGAGCAATCTGTGTTCTGATTCAGTTTATGAGATACATTTCCATGCTCCTCAAATATTCAAGAAATTAGCTTCTTATTAGAGAGATTTTTATATAATAGAAAGTCTTCTATTTTATAAAAATCTCTGTCTGGCCTCAGTCACTCCTTGCTCTTCAGCATGGAAATGAGAAGTCCCCAGCACAGGTGGCATCTGTTCCTACCTCACAGGATGAAGCTGCCCACAGGTGGAGTCCCTGCTCATCACACAGCACCAGCAGAAGCCCTTAGAATCATCAAGGGAATGATGATTTTAAAAGGAAAAGCAGAGTCAGGATTAGTGCTGACACAGAGCTGACATTAAAGAAGAACAGAGAAGCATGCTGACCCAAGGCCATTGAAGATGACTGGAAATAAGTGTCCTGCTTACAGTACCTGCTCACCAAGCTTCAGCAGTGGCTTCCCACGTTGTAACCAAACTGGAAGAGTCAGAGCTCCAAGAAACATCTCCCAGATTGTGGTAAAGGAGAAAGACACTGCTGCAGTTTCAAAGCAGCAGCACACTCACCTTCCTCCATCTCCTTTTCTCTATTCAGCTTCTACATTTACTCACAGAAGCTGTGGAAGCAAGATTGTGCATTAAGCAATACCCTTGGTCGTGTACACAGACACAGATATTTTCAGATATTTTCAGTGGCCAGCAGGAGCAGGGAAGTCACCGTTCCCCCGTGCTCGGTCGGCGCTGCTGAGGCAGCACCTGGAGCGCTGTGTCCAGTCCCGGGCCCTCGCTTCAGGAAGGACATGGAGACGCTGGAGCGTGTCCAGAGGAGGGCAACAGGGCTGGTGAGGGGCTTGGAACACAAGCCCTCTGAAGAGAAGCTCAGCTGTGTAGCCTGGAGAAAAGGAGGCTCAGGGGTGACCTCATCTTTCCCCACAGCTCCCTGAAAGGCTGTAGCCCAGCGAGGGTCGGGCTCTGCTCCCGGACAACCAGCGACAGAACGAGCGGACACAGACTAAAGATGCACCAGGAAGGTTCAGGTTGGACCTCAGGAAGAATTCCTTCACAGAAAGGGTGATTGGGCATTGGAACGGGCTGCCCAGGGCGGTGGTGGAGTCACCATGCTGGAGATGTTTAAGAAAGCCTGGACGTGGCACTCAGTGCCATGGTTTAGGTGACAAGGTGGTGCTAGGTCAGAGGGTGGACTTGATGATTTTAAGGATTTTTCCAACCTAGTTGATTCTGTGATTCTTAGATCTGTATCCCTTACCTATTGCCATGACATCTGATCAGATAATCCAGTGGGCAAACCTGATCAAAGCTCAGCTTTTCCCCTTCCCCCAACGCAGGGGCAGAAGCAAATACAACTGCTTCCCTCTCATTTGGAAACAAAAAAGCCAAACATTTTACATATAGGACCTGGAACCATAATTTCCTAGTGTCAAAGTTCACACGAAATACCTCTTAAGTTGTCTCAGCCAGTTTCCTGGCAGAGAGCTGTAATCTCCGAGAACACATAAATGTTTCAGTATTAGTACTAAGAAGCCACATGAGGGAGCATTTGGAGAATTGAAATGCTTTCCTTGTATCATTGTAAATAAGGGAGGGAATCAAACTTGATCCCTCTGGGATATATGGAATTCAGACAGATCTAGATGTTATTATTCATTTCTCCACTCACACTGGGATGCGGAAATTGTGATTCCCACTGAAGACAGAGGGTTTTTTTTTTTTTAAAAAAGCCCATTAGTGGTCTGAAACAGACAATTTCTTACTCTGGCCAAGGTATGCTGTGACTGGTATACCTGAAAGGGAGCACAGACAAATGGGTTTACATTTCAGCTAAATGAAATTATGGGACACTCTGTACAGGGTATTCCAGGCTGAGTGTGGCAGCAGCACCAGTTTTCCCAGATTATCAGCAGCCTCAGCTGACAGTGGCAGGGAGTGGCAAGGTCCCACTTTCTGCAATAGTCTGACTGAGCAAATAGCTCAGCCTACATGCTTCTAAATTACTTTTACACCTAATACTTTTATATCTTAGAGCTTACTAAAATCCAAAATCCACAGGTGTATAAAATTAATCCCACTGTTCTTATAAACTGACTCAGAATTTTTGGATTATTTGGGGTTGGCAGTAGTGAAAATAGTCAAAATGGGAAATAAAAACTCGTCCACATGAACTGTAATGGGAAACGTGCATAAATTAGTGCTCTGTATTCTTATATCAGAAAAAATAGTCAGCTGCCACTTGGGCTATCCTTATTGACAGAGTCAGCTCAGTCAAATAACATCATATGACTTTACCAAAAACCTTTTTGTCAGTAGTGCTAAACAGGTGTTCAATAAATAAAACATTTAGCACTCTACCTCAAAAGTCAACATTCATAGGACTTGTTGTCAATCAAAGAAACTCATATTAAAGGTAATTTTGAAATCAATAGAAAAGGACTCCACCAAGATCCCATTTTCCCCCTCATTATTTATACCTGAAATTGGCTAAAGAGCAAGTAATTAAGGGACTGCATAAAAATCAGGTTGCAGCTATGATGCTGTGACCAGACATGGCTGTGAATGCTTGACTACAAAATCTGCAACTCCTTTAAAGGGGCAGAAGTTCCATTATTCTCTTTCTGCCTAAATTATATAGTAATCAACTCCAGGCGTGGCAGAGAGGTGGAAGGGAATCAGAAAAAGGAAAGAGAAACACAAACTTGTGGCTTTTGAGTAGGTTTGCTTGGAGCTGGAGGAGGAGGTTGGGTGTTTTGGGGGAAGGGCTGGTGGGTGCCAGCTGAGCCATGCCAGGAGCCCAATGGCCACCTCCAAGGGGCTTGGCTGCCTGCCTGCAGGGTGGCCCTGCAAATCCCAGTGGGAAACTGATCCGCACTGGGAATAATCCCTGTTTGTCAAGGGATTAAACCTAACCCATCTGGCTGCAGCCAGTGCCTCGGGCTCAGTCCCCCCCAGGCCCAGTGGTCACAGCACAGGGGCAGCAGGAGGTGCTCAGGAGGCTGCACGTGGGGCAGAGCTCTGCAGGTCCCCCCTGCTGCCAGACCCCAAATCCTGCACCTGCACGGCCTGGTGGGGCAGGAGAGGCTGGCACTCATCCCCTCTCATTTCCACCTCTCCCACTGCTTACTGATCTTTGCACGAAGTCATCTGACCCTTTCTATCAAACCAGAGGAGCTCTGGAAGTCTGGTGCTTGCCGATATCCTCATCTCCAGAGAACAATTCTTTCCAGCTCCAGTAAATAGGACTTTAAAGGTAAATGGTACTATAGTGTTAATTTCAAAGTGAATTATTCAAAAAGTGCTCCATATATCAGCAAGCACCATTTTGTGGAACTATATTAATGTCTTAAATACAGTTCTCCCTTTCTAAAAGCTGTTTTATAGATCCAGGAAATATGTCTGGTATGAAGAAGTGCTTATTGTAAAGGATGTTTTAGCAGTTGTGTCCAATTAATGAGGAAGGCAGGATGTAGTCCTATATAAGAAATAGCACAACAGCAATAATTCCTTGGGGCTTGAGAATCTTCACACTTTCAGATCCTGCACAGTTATCCATTCATTCAAGACACCAAATCAGTTTTGTTTCATATTCTTATTTTAACCCATTAAAAAAAAAAAGAAAAAAAAAAGATAAAAAGACTAAGTTCTCCTTTCAACAAAGGCTCCCTGTAAAGAATTGAGAGGCTGAAAATAAGAAACTCTTGCTTTTCAGCAGCAATGCCTCAAATTACTCAAAAAGAGCCTTGAAGCTTCCAGGATTAGCTGTAACAAGCAGAAAACTCCCAATGCTGACAGCCATGGCCATTCAATAAGGAAAGGAGCAGACTGCAAAATTCCATTTTATCCCTGTGATTCAACCAGCAGCTCCCTTACCCCAGTTTCTCAAATTCGAAAGGTGGAAAGAAGACATATGAGCTGCAGAAGGCCCCTTCCTAGATTTCTCCATATTGACATGTTATTGAGCACCTCTCAGCAAACAAACTCTAGCCTTACTTTAAGGGAGAATGTAGGTTCTTTGAAATTGTACAGCAATAGGGAAGTGCTGGGAATCTGAGCAGAAATCTTGGTTTTCAGGATTTTTCCCATTCAGATGAAAGAGCCAAAACTTCCCATCTCTTATGTCCCACATCCATTCCATGAATTCTATGGCACTGAGGATTAAAAACAAATAAATGCAAATATTAAGAGGATTTAAAATGTCTGTGAGGTGGCTGTGTCCCTGTTGTCTTTAGCAAATAATGGCTGAGTCTATCTTTATTTGTGTTACCAAATTGCTTAGAGGCTCAGCCAGGCTTGGAATCCTACAGTGAGGGCCAGTACAGACTGGGAGGTGGAGGTGACAGCAGGCAAGGATTGTTCTCATCCCTATTGTGCTGCAGATAATTGTGGCGTGGGGAGATTACACCCAGCTGAGCACCAGCAGCAGTTGCTGCCATTGGGAGCTCGAGGGACACGGCAGAAAACTGGAGCTGCAGCCTCTGAGTCTCAGCAGTGTCATGGCTAAAACTGTAAACCTCGATAGGTCCTCCTTAAAAATCAACCTGCCCCCTTGAACTCGTGCTCAGCTCCCTGAGCCTCTCCAAAGCACGTCCTGGCCTTCACAGAAGAACTGGTAACTGTGATGTAAGTGCTGGGAGCTCACATTTACTGGGGAGGTTGGATCTGACATCCAGGGTTTGGTCTTGGCTCTCCATCTCTTGCTATGCCAGTGAAAAATCTAGTCAGAGTTTATTTATATTTTATGTATGGTTATATTCATATCAAATACTACCTGGATTATTGCATTGTATTACAGGATGAGTGCTATTATTCTGCTCCTTACTCTCAAGTATTCCTCTCCTGAAGTGATGAGTTGATCTATGCTGTTCATACTTAAAATATAGAGGAGAGAACATTTGTGGTGGTGACACTTTTCAGATCAATTAGAAGCCCTGTAATGTTTGGCTGTCTTACACACTGCACACACCTGACAGTTCCTGCAGCCAAAAACTCCTGCAAATCACACTGGCTGCTTGTGATGGAAAACAAAAGAATGAGATATCTTCTATTCAGTGGGTTTCAGATTTTTTTTTTTTATATTGAGTTTGACATCTTGTGCATTTAAACTGTTGTTGTCCTTTCGCATTGACAATTAGTATATATAAGATATTAATGCAATATTTTTTTTTATTGGTGATGACCTGACTTTAAATCCTCAGGTTTATTAAAAAAAAAAATTAATCCCTCTCAAAACTCATGGTAAAGACAATAAGTCTTCAACCGCTCTTTTTTTTTGTGAAAAACACCCATTGACATTCAGCTACCTTATGAAAATCACCTGCATGGTGAGCAGCCAGAAAGAAACAAAATCTTAAGACCTTTTCTTATGGAAAATTAAAAGATGAGAGCTTAAAATCCAAAACTCCTCTTGTTGGCTAGCAAGTCAAAGTGGTTCAGACAAGGACTTGTGCCACACACCCAGCCCTGGGTTATGCTAACATTATGGTCTCTTGACCATATTTTACTGCCAAAGCCTAACTCTACTATTACTACAGAGTCTGAAGGTTCAATAGAAGGAGAACTTGATGGGGGAAAACTGGAGGACAGCCCACCACAACCTGCCTGCCCAGTGCTGCAGGTGCTGCAGAGAATTTCACCACTGCTCACATATGCTGCTGAGCACAAGCAAACAGAATTTTTCCCTGGGATTTACAAGTTGGCCAAGTTTCAGCAGATTTTCATGAGGCTGGCTAAAAGAACATCATCAACATGAGGCTGACAGACCTGCTTACTTACCAAATAACACTTAGCCGATTTTTGAATTCCTGTTCTCAAGCAGGAAGGCACCATAAATGAAACAAGTTTTCCTAGAACAAAAATAAAGTACTAAACCAAAATATTTCTTGCTATCTTTACTCCAAAGGTTATTCTGATTTCTTTCTCACACATACACAAACCATCTTTACAGGATCTTCAGCAGAGAAAATACCATTCCCAGTAACTAAACTCTACTGAAGTTAAAAAACAGATAAAGATGGTACTTACTGGGCCATGTCAGGCAACTTTCATCATGGTGCTCCAAGCTGAGCCAAAAAAAGATGCATGGTTAAACAGTGTAAGAGAGACAACTAGCAGGAGAAATGTATCTGAGACACGTCTGGAGGTGAGATTTGAACAAGAGAGGATTGCAAAGAGCTTTGGCTCTAAAAGTAATGTGTGGGGTGAATGATGTTTGCTATAATCATACCTTTCTTTGCTTTTTTCCGTAACTCACATGTGCTCCTTCTTATGAGCCAACCTCTCTGGAATGAAGACAGCTCAAAACACAATTCTTACAGCCTTCAGTGGCACAGGAATTTGTAAGTGGCTAGCCTGCCCGTGCTGTGTGACTGGAAAGGGCTGGCTGCCTGGCAGGCAGACTGCTCCTGCAGCTCACCTGCAGGGAGGGAGGGCCGAGCAATACTTCAGTTAATTTGGACACACAGAGCCAGTCCAAAGTCCCTCTCGCTGTCCCTCCCATCACGTCCTGGCACAGCTGGGGAGGGCACAGCACGGGCTGCTGGAAGGAGGGGTTCTGAGTGCCAGGGCTCATTGCTGTGCCAGTCCCAGGGCTTTGGGACCCACAGCCCACAGCAGGTGGGGGCCCACAGCCAGCAGAAGGCTGTGTGGGGCACAAACTGCAGGGGAGCTGGCTGGTGCAGGGAGGGACTGACTGGGTCTCAGGCTTTCAAAGTGCATCCACTCTGCTCAGGAACACTTTTCTCAGGGGTACTCTCTGTGCACTGCACAGGCTGACTGAAATTCAATAGAGAGGCTGTGGTACATACTTCTCTCTTTGTGCCTCCTTTCATGGGAACATCAGAAAGGGTCTGAGGAAAGATTTACCTCTTTTCCTCAGCTTGCTTGGCCCCTCCTGCAGTCAGAGGTGTTTGGAGCCTGTTTTCTGTCTCCTGAGCACCACTCCCAGAGGATTTGCTCCCACACACGTTTCATTCTCCCAGCTCCCCACCTGTGCCCTGCTGGGAATAAGAGTGACTGGCCCAGCAGCCAGCCTGGGCTTTGTCACAGCTCTTGGTGTGACTTACAAACTCAGACTGGCCCAGCTGAACCTGCTCACTGTGGCAAGCACATTTCTCTCTCTCTCAGGATTTTTCATAGAGGTGCACAGAGGGAAGAAAGGGAAAACAATTTCTGTTTCTGCTCCTTGTTTTTCCTATGTGGAATATGTTTGGAGAATTGTTTACCTGGGGTGATTGCTTGATTGGATTCTGGTGAGGATTGTTTGGGCCTGGTGGCCAATCCAACCCACCTGTGGCTGGACTCGCGACAGAGAGTCACGAGTTGTGAGTTAGATATAGTAGTTAAAACAAGTAAGTATGTAATTTTAATATCTTCCTTTAAATAGTATATTAATGTATCATAGTATAGTTATAATAAAGAAATCATTCAGCCTTCTGAACTGGAGTCAGACATCAGCATTTCTTCCCACTGGGTTCGCCTGCATTTTACAACAGCTCACCACAGGTTTGCTTCCCCCACTAAACGCAGTCATTTCCATGAAACTTCTCCTGGAGGGACAATAGGTTTTCCACGGTGCTACTCGCAGTCTCCCCACCAAGGCAGTAACGTGTGACCTTGGCTTCAGCCCTCCCACCACCACTGGAGAAAGCTGCACTGACCTGCTTAACCTGTGTCACAGGCTCTGTCCCTCGCTCCCACCACGAACTCTCTTGGACCACAGCAGAAAATGGGCAAAAGCAAAGCAGAAGGAAGGATAACATGTGCTGAAATCTTCAGTTTCCATCATCTCCCTCTTCCTCCCCTGCAAAATAAATCAGTTTCTGTGTGGTCTGCTCAGCAGATGGGTCAGCAGAGGCACTCTCTGCCCTGGATGTTCTGCATAAAACAGGGTAGGAGTTCACATTTACCGCATGAGAATCTACATTTTGGAGTGAATTCACAAACTCGTGCCCTTACAGTACCAAAACCAACTGCATTAAGTAAACTTCTGTCCCAACAGCCTGGATACCAGTGTCAGAATCGTAACTGCAGTTGTGTTTTCAGCTGCCAAAACCCAGAGAACTGGGAGCCCTGTAGATGCTGAAATTGTCATGCACGTCCCAGAGCACGGGCAGGTGTTCAGGGATTTCCTACCATGCATGGCTTGTTCACAGGATAGCATCTTTAGCTGGAATTTGTCTAGTGGCTGCTTAAGGGATGTAACAAAATGACTGAAGAGCACAATGGCAGCTGATCAAAAAAGTGCCAGCTGATGAGATCATTCTCCACTCTGTTATAAAGATATAAACCCCATGGGCTCACTGGGATTAATACCTTAAACCCCATACAATGGTTTTTCCCAGATAGTGCAGATGGATCAGTTCTATTTGTCTGTGCTCCATTTATCTGTCAGTGTCTATGTTCTGGAAGGGCACATCTCCTATAATTTTTTTTCTCTATTTTTTCAGCTTCTAATTAATGGAAAGTTGGTAAGAATTTTGTCGCACTTGTTTGTTAGCTGTCTCTTCTTCCAGCTTCAGAATTGCATACCACCAAGACAGCCCAGCTGCCATTCTAAATGCACTGTAAGGTACTGAAAGATGCTGCTATATCAGTCCTAGATTAATTTGGTTTTGTCTGAAAGTCCATCATTTTCCTTTTTCATATCTAAATCACTTCTACTTCAGCTGTCTCTTCTTTCACATTTGGTGTGGTGACAAGAAATAAAAATGGCACTTTCAAAAAAAAAAAAAAAGGAACTGACTGATTTCTAAAATAAAATCATATTTATACTTCCCCCCACGTGATTTATATTGCCTGTTTTTCTCATCCCTTTTGGGCACAGCTTGCCAGGTTTAGATTTAGGTTCAAATTTAGAGCAGGTTCTAATTTTTAGCCACTAACCTCTTTCAACTCAACAGCACTTTACCTCTCATTTCATGCTTTCTCTACTTCCTTAACAGTCATTTGTGAATATAAAAAAATCAAGGTATTAAGGAGACACATCATCCCTTCAGGAAGAGGCTGGTTTTCCTTTCAGTTCATGTTCTCTGCTAAACGTTTTGGACATCCACATGATTGGTTTTACAGCTTTTCCTAGAGGTAACCAACAGCAACTTGTACCTCATTGGGGTCATCATTCCTGTTACAGGACACTGAAAACCACTACTTTAATTGCATTTAAATGATGCATAATCAGACAAATACATATAGTACCACACATGTACAATATGCATCCAGTAGATAGTGATACCTTCATGTTTTAAGGCTTTACACCCAGGCTTCTCTGGATTCCAACTCCTCAGGGATTCCCTTGACTAACTCTGGTGTTTTGCTATCCACACTGATTACCGGTTTTCAACATGTATTAAAGCAGCACCTCAGTCCCAGAATGTGTCATCCTTGTTGCCTGAGGAAAATTGGTGCCTCTCCAGAGGCTCCCCAGAGGAGACTGACAGAAGTACATCGGCGAGGTCCTCAGCAACATGCTTTAATTACCTCTCTCTCACTTTATTTTCTGTAACCTACTTGTCACAATGTAATCTTTAATTACCTCTGACCTTTATTTTCTGGTAACCTACTTGTCACAATATAATTTTTACTTTTCTCTTCTGAAGAGCTCCTTGTTTGTTTTCACACTTTGACCTCCTATTTTCCAAATCTGCCCTTATATCACTCAGAATTTGGACTCTTTATTGGCTTCACAGTCTGCCCAAAGTACTTTTGTTATTTAACCACGAGAAAGTTTTGGTTTTGTTTGGTTTTTCTTGTTTTATGTGCCCAAATACATTTGAGGGTCAATTAGTGGCTAAAGATTTGTGTTGATAACTCTGCATTACTCTCCCATCTTCTCTGATTTTTTTGTTCATCTTTCCCATTCTTTGTGGCTTTCTTTCTGATGTTTGCAGCTTATTTTTAGACTGGAATTCCTGGCTCACACCCAAAAATAAAAATATTGACCTATTTTTGCCTGCCCCAATACCCTCTTTCTTCTCACACGGGTTACTCCCCTCCTGTTTTCTGAAGATACTCAACATCCAGCACACACTGTGTAGTTCAAACACTTCCACAGATAAAAGCCTCTAAAGGGGGATTAACACCTGATAACAAACTGAGGAATGGACCAGTCCCAGCCTTTGAGGCCTCCCCCTGCACAGTAATGAAATCTTTAAAGTGATGCTGACCTTACACATTTGGAGTTAGAAATGAGACAAGGATAACATCGTGCATGGCTTGATTGAGTGGAGTTCTGAAAAAACAATAAAGGTATGGGATATATTACACAAAGACCAAAATCACTGAAGTTTTTTAATTTATCTTCAAAAACCAGAAGCAAATACTAAGCTCATCCAAGTGAAGTAAAAATTTCTCTGCTTCTGAAAATAAAGAGCTAATCAAGACTGATATGAATCTATATGATTTCCAAAGGATTAGGGAGTCCTCAAAATATGTTCCAGGCACAATTCTATTCAATGTTCATCATAAACAAAATAAATTAATGTCTCTCTAGGTACATATAGACAGAAGTGCTGTTGGTCTCCTAAATGTTTTTGCCACATAAGATTTACAGGAAGTGTTCATATTAGACTGGGTAAGAGAGGCGCTGGTATTTAAGATATATTTCTAGGTTGAAAGACAGTCTAGAATCTGAAAATTTGATTTGTTTTCAGGCCAACCAGAAACCAATGGAATTGTTTTAATGCTTTAGTAATTTCCCCTGACATAATTTGATCCATAGGAAGTTTTGCAGAGTAAATTGCAAGGGAAGAAGAGTAAATGATGGTGCTAATTAAGAGGGACAGGGACATGGATTATGCTGGCTGTTGTGTATATATCACTGTGCCATGTACATTAGCTCAAGCACCTACAGTTACCAATAGGTGGCAGAATATTAAAAAATAAAATAAAAAAAAAATTAAACTCACCTTTAAGTAGAAATTCAAATGTAAGCACTTTTTCTCCTTCTGTCTCATATCTGCATGGAATTAGATGTAAAGAGAAAAATATTTATGAAGGTGACAGATTACTTGCTAGGATTTCCTGTGTTTTTAAATAATCCCAGCAATTTCCCTAGAGCGTGTGAAAGCCCACAGTGCAAATTATTTGATCCTTGTCACTGTTTATATAATAAGCCATAAATGCCTCTGAACTATTGGGTATATTGGGATAGCAAAGTACAGTGGCTCTACAGCTTTCTACCTTCTCACATCAACCAAGAGATCGAGAAATTTTTTTTTAAAAAGGAGGAATCTGTAGTTAATGAAACGTAGGTCCATAAGTATTTATGATTGATTTGTTTCCAAAAAAATAATTATAATGACCATGGTCTTAATTTCATTAGTGGTAGCTATTAAATTTGCACAAAAGAATCAGAGCCAGATGTACTGATGAGAGAGGTCTAGGATATCCAGTTGCAGGTAAAATTGCTAATGCAACATTTTTAGCACTAAAATGCATTTATTAAAGTTCTTCTCACATCTCCTATCTGTTCCCATCACAGTCAAATGGACAAAAAAAGAGATTGGGCTAATAGGGTTTAACATTCAAATCATCAGGGACATTACCATCCACTATAAAACTAAATGAAAATATTTATACCCACAAATGTAGGCTGTATTCTCCTTTTTTTCCCGAAGAAAGGCTGCTCTGAAATTTCCAGTACTCGGCATTTCTGAGCAGAAATGGACCACGTGCCTGCGTCAGCTGTTGGAAATCACAGCACAGAGCCACGAGGTATGACTGGAATGAGAACTGCTCTGAGCACAGCACTCGGGGCAGCGTGCACTTTGTGCCCAGGGTGTGAGCCAGACCTCGCGTGCCCTTGGAGCCAGTTTGAACAACTTCTGCTCGAGGCACACGGGGCCAGAGCGGCGCTCCCCAGGAGAGCTGGGATCCAAGCGCTTCAAACCCCGGAGGAGCGCTCACCCGGCGATGCCCGCGGCCACAGCCCAGAGCCCTCTGCCTCCTCTGCCCTCTCTGCCTCCTCTGCCCTCTCTGCCTCCTCTGCCCTCTCTGCCTCCTCTGCCCTCTCTGCCTCCTCTGCCCTCTCTGTCTCCTCTGCCCCCTCTGCCCCCTCTGTCTCCTCTGTCCCCTCTGCCCCCCTCTGTCCCTCTGCCCCTCTCTGCCCCCTCTGTCCCCCTCTGTCTCTCTCTGCCCCCTCTGTCTCCTCTGCCCTCTCTGTCCCCTCTGCCCTCTCTGCCTCCTCTGCCCCTCTCTGCCTCCTCTGCCCCCTCTGCCCCTCTGTCCCCCTCTGCCCCCCTCTGTCTCTCTCTGTCCCCTCTGCCCCCCTCTGTCTCCCCTGTCCCCTCTGTCCCCTCTGTCCCCTCCTGCGGCGCAGCAGCTCCGGGAGCGCCTCTCCCGCACCGCTGCAGGCAATTCCGGCAGCCTCACGGGCTGGCTGCAGGCGGGAACGCGGGAATGCACCCGCCCGTCCCAGAGGAAGCGGAAGGAAAAGATGCAGTGCTACAGAATTTCAAATGGTTATTTCCATGCTTGAAACAGCTGAAGAAGCCCCTGGTTTTTCTATCTGCTTCCAGTTCTAATGGGGGACTTTTTCTATTTCATAGAAACAGCAACTCATCTTTATAACAATACCCCATAAATTAATTAATAAACACAATTTTAAATTACACAATTACACAAATTTTTGACAATTACAAATTTCCCCAAACAACTACCATTCATAAAAAACTTAAAAACCACAAAAACCTATTTTCTTATAAAAAAACCTCCATAACATTAACAAAAAAACCCCTCCTCTCTCTAAGCAAACTAAAAAAACCCTATTCTATAAGTAGCAAACTAACCAAAATGTTAAGTTATATCTCTTTAAATTATCCATTAAAAAAGTTATAAAAAGAAAACAAATAGTCTAAAAATGTTATTCTAATTCTTATTACTTTCTTTTAATTATCATTAATAAGTTTTTCTTTATACCCTTTTAAAATTTGAAACCTACTTTACCTTTCTCCTAATCCTACCTCACAACAAAAAATAAATAAGTATATTCTAATAAGTACACTAACAATTAACCAACGTTAAACCCACCACAGTCATTAACACATTAACCAAAAAATGTCAAATTAACAAGCCAAAACTACTACACCTACCTAATTGCTTAACAGCTAACCTAAGAAACATGACAAATGGTAAAGGAAAAGCATATTTCACTCTGCTTCTAAAGCTGGGGTTCTCTGATGGTGGCTTTTGTGTTTTGTTTGGGGTTTTTTGCTTGGTTTCTTTTTTGTGCTGTTTTAATTAAAAAAATTAATATAAAGAGAACGTCCTCCCCAGGACTGTTTTTCTAAACTCTTGCTGCTCTGTTACTCACAAAAAAGAAAATAAATAGGATAATTCATAACATCATCACGTCTACAATGAAATAATGCCAGAAGATTTTCCCCTGTGTGGCTTCAAGCTCATTCAAAGATCTAAAGCCAAATAAATGTCAGGCAGTTGGGACCAAATAACCCCTCAGGAGCTGAGGGGGTGAGAGTCGTGCATGCACCACCCAAAATGCTCCAGTAAGCCTGGGAAGGAGCAGCACGAGGGGCACTCGTCAGCCCCAAAAATCTTCCTGTAAGCCCGAGCACAGAGAGGTTTAATGATCTGGGGGTAGAGCACAGTCAGCCTCTGCCTGATGCCTCAGGTTCTGCTTTTCTATTTTTCACATTCTGGGCTGCTCCAGTGTGCACTTCTGAGCTTCACATGAGGGGATGGGGAGCTCTGTGCACAGAGCAGGGAGACAAAACAATTCCTGCTCCAGCTGGGCACCAAGGACAAATGATCCAAAGCTCAGGCCCAGGAGCACAAACAGCGTGGGCTGGAGAGAGAAAAACAAGCAGGATGGGAGTGCCTGGGCTAAAGCTGGGATGGGACAATGAACTGCAAGGTGCAAATGGAGCAGAGCTGATCCCAGTGAGAGCCCCCGGGAGCGCTCGTGCATTTTGGGACCATTTTGGTTCATTTGGGTGCAGCCCTGGCTGGGCTCTGGTGCTGCCCAAGGTGGATCCATGGAGGAGATCCTTGGAATCAATCCCTGCTTTGTTCTTTAGCTCTGCCCAGCTCTGCTCTAGCTCAGCTTTCCCAAGGCATCACACTCATGCATGAGCACTCAGCCAGTGCCCACCTTTCTCTTTGCCACCAAAGCCACAGGGTGCCAAGGGGTGACCCGAGTCCAGAGCAGGGTTTTGGGATTCATTCTCAGTTTATAAGGTTTGAGTACAAAGCTGAGCCAAAAACTGGTGGTGAACCTCTGCTGCTGACTGTACCCAGGTTTCCTTTTCTCCTGTGAGTGGTTTGGGTGTGAGCGCTGAGTGGAGCTGGGATGAGCAGCTGTAGGTGACCAGTGCCAACCCAGAGAACACACACAAAAAGGGAGGAGTGGATGATACCCTGTCAGTCTGATTCTGGCATTCTTATTTCTCCATTTTTTCTCTTAAGGTCAGCAGGTTAATAATGTAGTACTCATTTCTGACTGGCTATGTCAGTAACTTACTCCAGAATCTGAAGTTTCCCCCCATCTATAATTTTCCAAGCCATTAAGAGTTATTGGGCCACATTTAATTTCTTTGGATATGCTCAATTGTTTAATCTGATTTATCAGATTGGGGCATTAGACATTTATTCTTCATTATTGTCTGGTTAGAGCAGTCTGGAAGTTGCTCTTGACTGGGGGGAAACAGCAATCTGCTGCTCCAGGAATGGTAATATTCCCAGGCAGACACAGAGAAAGTGCAGATGGAAAACAGAGTTCTGAGGGGAATAAAGATGAAGGGTGCCACGAGTCAGACAATAATGGCTTTCCACATGCCTGCAACATTAAATTTCAGGAGCAAAACGCTGTCATTCTGAGATGTTGTTTTAACTGACAAACCTTTAAACGTGAGGAAAGGGCTGGAAACCACGCAGGGCAGGCTTTTAGCCACATTAGCAGGCAGCTTGATTTCAGCACAGGATCATTCCGTGGAACAAGGTTAGAGCTGCCACAGGTGACAAGAGAGGCTGTAAATAGCTAATAGGTGTGCTTGATAAAACAACAGCAGACCTGGAGGAAGGACATTCATATACTGCTAGGAACTTTTCTTCCCAAGTGTCTGCAGTTCTCCCCCCAGCTCCTGATGTTCTCATCTAATTTCCAAGTCATGCTTCTGAGGCCTTAGCACCCTTTTGCAAATGTCAATGTCAGATCTTCTGTCTGCAGAGGAGAGAGGCACTAAATTTGAGGGTAATGCAATGTGTTTGGGTAGTACCACTGAAGCATGGATGTTACCACAAAATAATAATATATATATTATAATATTATAAATAAACATATAACAATATATTTATAACTCATATAATTTAATTCATAATTCTACTTCCCTTCATGATTTATATTTATAATATATTATGGCATTTATAGTTATAATAATAAATAGACAATAATATTTATAATAACAATATAAAGTAATAATATAAAAATAAAATTATAGTGTTAATATATAAAATCAATAATTTGATTTATGTTACCTGTAGCACCAAATATCCCAGTATACATGTAGCTTGTAATACCTAGGAGGGGTTTTACATCTTTTCAGAAAAATGTGTACAAATCCCAAGGCAAAAGAAAGTGTGAAGGCAAGAGCTCTCAAACCAGGATTTTAAAAAAAGTACTCACCAGACTCACCATTATTATGTGGGTTTGGCATACGCAGCCTCTTGTGTCTAAAAAAAAGTAAAATTCCAAGATTCTTATCACCAAGTGAAATTATTGTGCCAGGAGAAGTTTGTGACAAAGACATTCAGAGCATGTAGGGATTTCCAGCAGCAAGGCAGTAACAAAGTGGATCTTCACCTCTACTTAATCACAGCATCGAGGAGCCAAGTCTGCTCAGAGGATAATTTTCCCTATATTAGTCAAAAGCAATAAACAGTAACAAGCATTTAATTTCTTTACAAGGCATAGACAATCTCTGAGCCAGCCTCTTTCTGCAAGCTTACACAACAGTGTCCCAGCCAGACAGTAAAAATAAACATTTTAGGGGTAAATTCCTGCAGGTAAATTAATTTCCCAATAAATCAAAGAAAGTACACCCAGATGTTATTTCACTTTATCACTGATCAACACAGAGACATTTCCTTCCATTTTGCCTGCTCAAATTCCAAATGATGATTTTACCTACATTGCCACGTGGGGCTCTTTCCTCGTCATCGTCCCCCTCCGTTTGACTTAGCACTCTGTATTTAAATTTAAGGGGGAAAAAAAGTAAAATTATATAGAATAGAATTGGACTTTCCCCCTTTATAGACTCACTGGGCTGGACAAAGCAATAGCTAGAGGCTGTTTGGTTTGGATTTTGGGTTTTATAATGACACTTTTTCTTTTCATGAATTCTCCAGCTTGCTTTGGAGTTTGGCAGTTTGATGCAAGGAGCAAAGCTGAGGAGAGGGGCCTCTTTCCTGCCATTCTGGCACAATAGAAATAAAAATGCTTCCTTCAGCTATCAGCACCATGCTGGGGTTCTCCTGCACTGATGGAGCAGAAGTTGAGCTAAGACTAAGACATTTCACCCCTTCCCTTTACGAGCTCATTATGTTTTCTAAAGGCAGTTTATGTCACCTGCCACTTCTAGGACAGATGAATCTACAGGAGCAAGAAGCAAACCCAACCCAAGGCCATAGCTGCTTTTTCAGGATAAAACCGCTTTGGATATTTAAGCCAATTTTTTTTGTCAGTTAAATTAATAATATCCAAACCAATATAATTTATGCCTAGCTCTTGTAATGATCAATCAAGAAAATTAGTCATGTTGTATGTTGAACTGTGGATTCAATCTGCAATTGGGCTAAAGAGTAACTAAAAGGGAAATCATCAAATACTATTTTTTCATGCTGCATAAATCTCCTTTCCACGCAATCACAACCCTCTATATACAAAGCTGCTTAGCAGGTGTAATTTATTATTTATATTACGTTACCAGCTTGTTAGCCTGCTTCAACCACACCAAAGTTTTACTGTGCAGGGCACTGCACAAATAAATATAAATGACATTTCCTGGAGCTGTGACACAGGGCACACAGAGAAGTGGAATTACACCCAGCTGAAAGCACAGGGGCTGTGTCACCGGTCTCAGCAGAGCTGGAACTTCACTCACATAAATTAAGGCACAAAAAATTAGTAGACTTACTTCCTTGAGGTGAGGTTGGAGGAGTCTGGAAGTGCAGCGTGGAGCATTTTGTTTTCACTCTTAAGTGGAATCCAATGAACCATGGATCAGACCAAACATTCAGTTTTGTATATTCCCATTTTGATCAAAGCCTGGGAATATCCATGTAGCATAATTTTGCACTCAGAAGCACAGGAAGGACTCTATTACACCACCGAGTAATGGCAAGCATTCCACACACATAAAAAACATACAAAACGTAGTTAGCAAATTGAAAAAAGTGGTTTTGATGAATATGTTTCTTTGGTGTTTGATGCTTGCTAATGACTAGATTCATGCTGCCCCTTAGGGATAGCTTGGAACTTCTGACCTTTTGTTGCTTGCATGTCATAAGTGTGTCACACATTGAATTCTGTGCAACAATCCAATAAACCTCTTAGTCTAATACCATACAAGACTAATAAATAATTTTCTATGCTTATACTCAGAATAGACTAAAAAACATTATTATATATATAAAAAGAAATATTTTTATGCATTCTATTATTTTTTTTAAACACTAAGAATATAATTTATATCTTTTTTGCTAATTTGCCTTCCAACCCTGTACCTTTGTTTCAGTATCTTGCATTTGAAGAAAAGAAGATGAAGGTAGGAATTCCAGCAGCAGGCTTACCTGCTGTTCTGCAGCCCCTGGAAGATGTGCTGTGTAGGACACCCATAAACTCCACATGATGATTACATGAAGTTATTAAAGTGATTAATGCACATGACAGAAAAATTCAGGCTTTACAAAAAAGATCCCAAAAGAACCTACAACTTAAAATCCTTTTAAAGCTTCCTGTTGTGGTGCAATGGTATGAAAAGGTGAGATTTATTTCTGATCAGCTTGCTTTGTGCTGGAATTGGTTCAAAACACAGCCGTGTGCTCCTAGCAAAGGAGACCCGTGGCAGAGGGATGTTTGCACATCACCCTGAGCCACAACACCCACAAAGCCCAGGTGCAGGAGGCTGCAGCCACGTGGCTGCGTCACCACTCTTTACATCCAGGGCTGAGAGGGATCATCCTGACACGAGGAACCGTGCCAGGGTCCCCTCGCAAGACAAAAGTTCCAGAGAAAACAAAAGTTCCAGCTGAAATCCACATGCAATTGTCACAGCACAGGGGGGAAGGTCTTATGCCATGAATATTTCATTACCAAAGTGAGAAAGCATTTTCCCCTCAAGCAGATTTTGTTAGTTGGCACTTTTCATCTCCAGCCTTTGCAGCAAAATCCCAGGTTGAATTACATGCTCCCTGAAATATGTTGAAGGAATTCCCCTCTGCTCACCACAAAGTCATTTTCTGTGGTACAGCATGGAAAGAAGGATAGAGAAAGGAAAAAAATCAAAGACAATTAAAAGGGGGAAAATGAATAAAATATCACTAAGAAAATTCCTGCTGTGGTGCATCAGGGAAATCAAGGAGGAAATCAGTACCTCAAAGGCCTCTTTTTCAGCCTAGATTCTTCCTCATGAAGAAAATATATAGCCAGCAACCCATGGATTAGAAGTAAATGACTTTGAATATAACATGTAAATATAAAAATAATACTTATTTCACCATTGATACCTGAAGAACTCAAAACACTTTCTTACATTTTTTCTCTCTCTCCTACTTTCACACGTGCAACACGGAATGTTAAAAATGCCAGTGACCATTGTCAGAAGCTGGAATGAGAACAACATTTGGCCAGTTGTCCACTCTCCTGCTTTACCCACAGTTGTGTGAGCACTGTCAGGGCATGTATGTCCCAAAACCTTTTACAGACTGCATTGTGCAGGATTTTAAAGGGAATTTTTTAAATGGACCAAGCTTAGATATGCTCCAACCACTAAAGGGTATAACAGTTTTTTCACTTGGACATCAAAACTGGGAACAACTCATATCAACCTTTTTTTTTTTTCCCACTACACATAGGCTTCTTCAATAATCATAGGCCAGTAGGTTTTTTTTTTAACTTTCATTTGACTTCTTATATGTACGCTTCAGAAAATGTTTGTATAAGTTTGAAATGTAAAGTTATTCTATGAGATGTGGAGGGAACAATCCTAATTAAATTACAGGGTTTTTTACCTGGAAGGTATGTGCTCTGAGATAAAACTTACACTGCATAAGCAATGTAATCATCTATTGTTCTGTAATTATCTGCTTATTTTTTAATGTACAGTTCAGTGCTCATCATTTAGGGTTTTTTTTAATTTAAAAACCCCTTCAAGTCTTAACATTAAACATCAACAATAGGGTCAAACTGAAAAAAATAAAATTGAAACAATAAAAATGAAAGGTGGCTATTGCCACGAAAGAAATTTCAAGGAAAAAAAGCCATCCAGGAGGTGCAGCCTCCTCTGGAAATGTGGATTTCTGTATGCAACACACATGGGAGAAATGGGAACTAAAAGTGCTTCTTTCTCTGATTTGCAAGTCATGATAAGGCTATGGGGAGCAGCCAGTGTTTGGAACATCCCTGGTATAATTACATTAACCTCATCTGGTGAAATTTGGATGTAAATTACTTCTTCACTCAATAAGAGGATTTAATTGAAGTTGTTCTCAGTCATTGTGGCAGATTTCTTAGGGAAGGTTTGATATTATACACATTTTAAATGGTCCTTGGGTTTAAAAAAAAAAAAGCCTGTTGAAAAGGAATTTTACATCTCAGTGATTTTTAAGAATGAACTTCAAAGAAAGCAGGAAATATAAGTATTCTTGTCCTCACTGCAGCTATAAATGGTTGGGATCTTTAGTCACAGTAAATGAGAACAGGCACGGGGATTTATGAATTAAAGTATCAGGCAGCCAATTAGCTGCAGAAATAACATCCTGCCCCTCAGGATGGAGTCATCTCTTCCCAGCTACAGCAGCTCAAATGTCAAATACGTAGTAAATGTTGTGAATGAGGAAACCTCAACACCTCCTTGCCTTATTTCAAACAAAAACGGTTCTCTTTTTGGTTTTGTGGGGTTTTGTTAAGTGATTATGCTTTTCCATCACCCACTCTGATGTTGTCAGAGGAGGCATCAGGGGAGGGGGCCAAAGCACTTTTCAAAATGGGTAAAAAACACTCTAATGATTGGCTACTCATTTTCTTCTCCCATCACTGAATTTTTAGGTGCCTTTTTATAACACTTTATTACTGAATACATTTAGTGATATTTATTTCCCCTTAATAAGCCTCGAGGTGATGACAGACAAGAGAGAAAACTATAACAGAATTTTCTCCAGCTCAACAGTTTTAGCCTTACAGAAAATATAACATCTTTTAAATAATTTATTATTTCTTTTAACTTTTATTTATTTCTGAGCTGAACAAATCTGTTAATTACTTCCTTCACTGATTACTTTTATCAAATGACTTTCTTTTTGCTAGAAGATACTTAAATATTCTTTATATAGAATTTTCCACCCTTGTTTTGTGAAATATTGCAAAAAAAAAAAGGAAGACATGTAAGAAGTAATTTCTTATTAAACTGACTTTTAACAGTTGGTCACAAAAACCTCTCGGCATCTTGGGAAAGGCTTATGTGTTCAGTTTTTTATTCCCTATCTCCACCCCCTTCCTCCCCAGCCTGTATCAGCTGGTCTAATAAAACATATGAATATATCCTATGGTCCTTATGTCTCTTATGCCTTTGGATTATCAAAGCTAAATCATTACCACTCTTTTAAAAATAATATATATATAAAATATTTTAAAATGCTTTAACAATTTCAAAATGCTTCTTTATGGTAAAAAGAAACATGCTGAATGGAAAAAAAAAAGTACTCTGGTGAAAAGATTGGTGACTAAAATCTTGCTGAAGGAAAAAAAAAAACCCAATGTTTAATTTCAAAACCTCCAACGTAAAAACAGCTTGCTGAGAAAACAACACAACGATAATAAGCTATAACTGGAATCTGACAGTAGACGATTTTCAGCTAGAAATAAGATGCAAATGTTTAACAGTAAGAGTAATTAACCATTGGAATAAGTACATTAAAAGGAAGACAGGATGTTTCCTAAGAGGTATCACTTACTTCAGCCATATTTATGGAACTGGAAGCAGGAATTAATTCAGGGAAGTGCATCCATTAGATGCCATGGGTGAGTCAGCAACCTCTCAGAAAAGGCAGCATCAATCTTCCCATGAAAATACCATGTAGCCCTTGGTCTGCTACGGGCAGGTCCTTGGCCACAGGCATCAATATCTGCCTTGCTCCGTGCTGTAAAATGTCCTGAAACGGAGCTGATAACGACCAAAGAAATTCACATGAGCTCTGATTCACACCATCTTCACCATAACTTCCCCTAGCTAGGAGCACTGAGGGGAAACAGGCTTGTTGGGCTTGTTAGCACCAGGGGATGGCTGCATTAACACACACCTCCCTTATTTAAGGGCAGCTGCCTGCCCCAGAAGGAGGCATTAGTAATGCCATAGCAAAAAACCCCAAACCAAACAAATGCGAAGAGGAGAAACGGAGAAAAATCAATCCTCCCCACACCCTGTTACACTGTCACAAAGCTTTGTGCCAGTACTATTTAATATAATATTTTTGGGAACCATGAGTGCTGGTTTCATTTTCCCTTTGTGTGCCAGAGCACGTCTTGAGTGCAGCAACGAGGAGTTTTCTTGGTGGTCAGTCATGGGCTGAGCCATCATTCCCCTTCTGAGCTCTGCCTGCAAATTCAGCCTGTCAGGTGTCTGGGGCCAGCCCAAGAACTCTTTATTGCGGCACGGGGACAGCTAGCAGGTGTTTAAAAACACAGGGGTGGTGTCACAGGTGCAGCTAGTGAGACACCAGGTCTGCAGACACACACCCCTGTTATTCATCCTGCCTGTCACCCCTGGGGGTTTCCCATCACATTTTGCATTTCTCCTCTACTGCAAAGAAGTCACAAACATCTCCAAAGTGCAGTGACACAGCAAATGATAGAATAAACTAGTGTGCTAATCTCAGAGTAAAATAATGCTTCTCTTCAGAGTGAGCCCTTCCTGTCCCACCCACAGAAGCCTGGTTCTATGGATGAGCTTAACTAAGTTTTTTTTTAAGTCAGGATGAAAAAGTTTTGTTAAAATGCAATTTAAATAAACCACCAATCAAAAAAATATTGCAAAGCATATGAGTAAAAAAAAAATTAAAGTATTGCAAAGCATATGGCTTTACTTTTTTTCCCCTGCAATGTAAACTTCTACATGTCAGTGCAGAAACACAGGATGAATCAAATGCCACTCAAAACAAATAATGTAAAACTGACTGTGCCCCTTTTCCAGACATCTCTGTCCAAGACCTGCGGCTAAATGAGAATTTAGTGTGCTGACAAAAACACGGGAGCTGCCCCTTCATTTCCCATCAGTGGAAATCACCGTGCAGGACGTGCCCCTGCTCCTGCTGGCCCCTGCCGTGGGAGTCTGTCAAGCCAGGCTCCCTGTCCTGCCGGTGAGAAGCTGTGAAACATCCATCTAATTACTATTATTTCTATTTTTGACAATGCATTTAGATACAAAAAGTCTGAAGCAGCACCTTCAAATTCCTTCTGTTCACTGCAAAGGGATTATTTTATATTCAGGTACATCATCAATGTTGTTAATTTAGAAATAAAATAACTTTAAGACTTAAGCAGGAATATTGATGCTTCCTTTTTCTTTTTTGTAATCAGACAACTTAATTCCAACTACAGCAATATGTGCAACTAAACAAGATGATGTTTGTAATTTCTGAAATTATTGAAAAGCCTGAACTCCCTTTGGTATGATACTTACAACTTTTATTCACATTATTTCATTACCTGTAATGGAGGTAAAACCATAAACAGAGACAAATAGATTTTTCTTTTCTTTTTTTTTTTTTTTTTTTTAAACAGGACTTTATCATGATAGTCACTTTATTTTAACATCATCTTCTGACATGAGATCATTGTGCTGAACATTAGAGAGAAGGAGCAATTGTGAAGGAGCAATTACCCTGACTAAATGGATTTCTAAGCAGATTCAAAGAGAAAGATATCAACAAGCATCAAAATGTACATTAGTGAAATAAAGCTAAATCAAATAAGGATTTGAAGATGCTGCTAAATGATCCTCAAATAATGCAGTATTCTAACTGCTTAATTAAAAATGGTTTTCATGTTCAAGAGACCGTGCTCCACTGCAGTACAGCCATAGGATGTCCAGAGCTGTCCTCTGTGCCTGGCTTCTCCAGCTGTGACACAAACCACCAAAGGAGAGGCCACTGTAACAGCACAGGAGTTTGAGTTGTGGCCCACGTGCCATCACCCTGGGGACAAATCCAGGGAGAACTGGGGACCTTGTCTCACAGCCCCCCTGCAGGGAGAGTCCAGCCTGGCCTTGGACATGCAGGGATGGGGCAGCCACAGCTCCTCTGGGCAGCCTGTGCCCTGTCCCACCTCCTCACATAAAGAATTCCCTCTTGATATCTCTTCTAAAGCTACCCTCTGTCATTGCAAACTCTTGCCTTGTAAACAGTTCCTCTCCAGCTTTTCTGGAGACCCCTTTGGGTACTGAAAGGCCACAGTGGGGCCACCTCAGACCCTCCCCTTCTGCAGCTGACGCTCAGTTCTCTCTCCTGATGAAATGAAATGCTCAGCATCACCAGCTTTAATGTCGTGTGCAAGTTTCAAAGCTTTTAAACTTGATGGCATGTCTTGTAATGTTTAGCAAGTACTTGTACAAGTGTCACGCTGCTGAAGAAAGGCCTGCAAAGTTTACTTCAGCTGTTCTAGGAGCAACCATTATCACTGCACAAGCCATTGCCCTTGTTTCCCTAGAAATTTGTCTTTTTACTGCTGGGGAAAGCTTTGCTTTTGACATTACTGCATTTTACAGTACATATATTAACATGATATTTATTACCTTAAAGAGGTAAAGGAAAAGAATTCCTTGCTAGGAGCTTCTATATCCAGCTTATGAATTTTCATCAGGCTAGCTCAAGGTGGACAATCCAATCACAGATTCAACACCAAATCCTGCTTTCCTCCATCATTTGAGAAGCCCCACTGCCCAAAGTGAGACAAACTTGGGATCTACACATAGCAGCTTAGGTTGATGAGGGAACTGTGCTTTTCCAGGGTAGTGGCTGAAATGTTGAGAGGATAAAATACTGATATTAAAGCTAATTTAAGGAGCCTTGTACCTCCCTGCTTCTCTCAGGCTTGCCATTCCCCAAAAGAGAAAGAGAGAGATGTAGCCGGAATTTTAGGGAAAAGGAGGGCTGAGTGGCCAGCCTGGGAAAGCTGAGCCTCCTGAAACAAAATGTCCAGCTGACAAATCAGGAATTGGGAATTTAAGCTCCAAGACCAAGTAATGAATAGCACTGATTTATCTGATCTTGTTTTGACTCACCAGCTGCTGTAAGAGAGGAAGGCTACTGGCTCCACAGCCAACTCTGTCAGGAGAACTTTTGTTGGAGATGTTCTTGAAAGACTGCTGGATTTCAATGAGGTTGCAGAAAGTTGGCAGACCACGTCATATCTGTGTGACCTCGGTCCAGATTTAGCAGAGAAGAAAATGTCAAGAGCCCCTCCATAGCCACTGACCTCTCTGCAAGTTTAAAACCTGATTTGTTATTAGAACTGATGGAATGAAATTCTCAAACTGCAGTAGCACAAGAGATTTATGCAGCTGACTTAAATCAGGGCTAGGCTTTTGCACATGCTGTTAATTTACACAAAACAGCTGTTCTATAGTCACAATCAGGAAGCCTTAGGATGCATTTAGAAAACTAGATTTTGGAATACATTGCAAAAGCTCAGAAGCAAACACTCAAAACACCAATTATTCAATCACTGTGAAACTGTGCTCATTTCCCAGAGAGAACATTTTGTTTGACGCGCCAGCTCAAGGCTTCTGTGTGCTTGACTATGTTGATCCTTGAGAAATTACATACATTAGAGGTTTGAATAACATACAACAGATTAGCTAGAAATTGGAAAGCATTGTTTGAAAATGAATTTCAGACTACAAAAGGCTGAGTGCTGTTGGCAGGCATCCTTGAATCTGACAGCTGATGCACAGAGGGCAGGAACAATACACATTTTTTTTCCGGGGGGAAATTCTCTCAGGGAGTTCTCGAAGGAAGTGCTACAGAAAGTACAATAGTGACAAAGTTGTTACTACATCTTGTTATCAGTGTGAAAGCCAGGAGAGAATTAATTAGAGTCTGTTCTCTTTGTTGTTGATGTCACAGTGGCTCATAGACTCTCACATCCACAGTGCATATGGCACTGCACAGACACAGCGTGGTGTGGGGCTGGGGGGAGGAGGAAGGGGAGTTTGCTCACCACCTCCTCAGCATCCTGCAAGATTTGACTCAGGATTCTTACCTGAAGTGCCATCCTTAAGACACCGTGATGATCTTTGCGTATCTGAGCACTAATACCAAAAGCTGACTCTAAAATATTTGCCTTTGTCTATTCAAAATTAATTTTGAATATTGAAACCACATTTTTGCAGCTCTCATGTGAGCTTAAAGGGGTTTGATGAGAGAGAAGAAAGACAGGATGGTGGAGGAATGGGATAGATTTTTGTTTAGTACATCCCAAAATTATTGCAAACATCTTCCTCTGCAAAGCTTATTCCTTCACTTAACCCTCCCATATTAGCAACCAATCTCCTGAGACAGGATGACTTCTGTAACGTGTTTTAAAAGATGTTTGAAATCTACAGAACCATTTAATGTCCCAAATTCCATGAAAGACCACTGAACTCCTGCAAAACATTTTCCTGCCTTACTGATCTTCTCAGATTTTGGTGGAGCCATCAAATGAATATGAGTTTAAACCCTATTTTAAATTTAGCAAATTGTTGAGTCTACAGAGGTAGCATGCTAAATTTTAGCTACTTAAACTCCATACTGTAAACTCCTTTCTTCCAGCCAGTTTCAGGGCACCTTCCCAAATTACCCCCTGCATTGCTTAACACCACTCCATTCAATTACTCTTGTGAAGCTTTGCCCCCTGATCAAATGGCACTCGCATGGATGGGCAGGAAATCACCTTCCCACCTCATTCCACTACAAAAAATCACAGCACGTGTCACAGTTGAGACAGCCACAATACACAGTGTCCCCATACAACAGCAGAAAGCTTCAACCCAGACAGAGTGACACCAGACAACTTCAGAAAGCTTCAACCCATACAAATAACACCTTACCTCTTCAGAAGGCTTCAGGCTTCTGCCCACACAGAGCAACACCAGGGCACTCCAGGAGGCTGCAAGTGGCTGATCTTTTTGTCCTTCAGCCCAACCTTTTATCCCCTCCTGCTGATGCACTGCACCTGTGTGCCTCTGCTCCCTGTGTGGTTATTCAGCACACCTGGGCACTCCATGGCTCCTTACCTTCAATTGTATTCACCTGTCCTGCACAGCTGCACCCCCTGGGGATGAGGCTCAGCCCCACTCCCAGTCACCACACACTGTGTGCCTACAAACCACAGATTAATTCAATAGGCTTCCTCTTATTAGCCATATGAAAAGGTTTCATAAATTCAAGGTGAAACCTTTGCTGGAAGGATAACCAGAAGATAAAAGAAATTGATATTTTAACATTAATAATAAGGCATTGATAGGAGTTTGCTATTTTTTAAATATTTTACATACACATATACATTACAAGAACTGGTAATCTATGCTCTTGGGTGACTTCTGATAGCCAAGGAAAAATAGTTACCATGATAATTCATTGCCCTCTGCTTAACCCATACACAAAGTTCACTAATAATGTCAAGGGGTGATAATGAATAAAATAAAAGGAGAAGTTGTTGACTTGTACATCCTAGTCCTACTTAAGTATTGTTGCACTTGCTAAACCTAAGATGACAATTCTCAAAAGTTTCATTTTATTCTGTCAGTCTGTACCCTATAAAGATTTTGTTCTTTCAGCTCATTTGTGACCCAGTTCTGCCCTTCACTAGACCTTTCCTCTGGCCATGAGCAGCACCAGTGAGGAGGAGATGGGTGGAACATACCAATTTCCAAAGCAATCACTGGATGGGGTGAGAGATTCAACCTGTGAGTTCCACCCTTCAGGCACCACGTGTTCACTTACAGTCTCCTCCTGACACAGACACCCACCCTCCAGTCCTTTTGCTGAAGCTTTCTCTTAAATAATGAACACCTGGGCAACAAAAGGTGCAGGAACATTGTGGAGCAAACCCCCATAACTCCAGCCCCATCACAGGGTGATGCCTCAGGGTTCAGCTTTTCTATTTTCCAAAGTCTGTGCTGCTTCAGTGTGTGGGTCTGGGCTTCACATGAGGGGATGGGGAGCTCTGTGCACAGAGCAGGGAGACAAAACAATTCCTGCTCCAGCTGGGCACCAAGGACAAATGATCCAAAGCTCAGGCCCAGGAGCACAAACAGCGTGGGCTAGAGAGAGAAAAACAAGCAGGATGGGAGTGCCTGGGCTAAAGCTGGAATGGGACAATGAACTGCAAGGTGCAAATGGAGCAGAGCTGATCCCAGTGAGAGCCCCCGGGAGCGCTCGTGCATTTTGGGACCATTTTGGTTCCTCTTGGCTGCAGCCCTGGCTGGGCTCTGGTGCTGCCCAAGGTGGATCCATGGAGGAGATCCTTGGAATCAATCCCTGCTTTGTTCTTTAGCTCTGCCCAGCCTCTGCTCCAGCCCAGCCTGCACCAGGCATCGAGGGAGCAGTTCCTGGCTTTCTTTCCAAAACCCAAGCGTTGTCTATCATGAGAGACCCTCAAGGAGACCCTCCCTGTGCCCAGCCACAGGGCTGACCTGTGAACCTGTCCTTTTCTCAAAGCTCACGTTTTCAAGGACACCAAAATAGTTCTGATATTGACATTTTTCATAAGGCAAATAATCAGCAGTGGTATTTCTTTTTAAGTATTCAGTCACTACCATTCCTTTTGGAAGTGGTGACTAATAGGCAGTAGACATCAATGTGAATTAACTTGAAATTAAAGCAGCTCTCAAGTGGGACTGGAAGTGTTCCTTACAGATACAGCAGTATTGAGACATTAAGGCAAGTCATCATTGTTTTAAAGCAATGTGACATCCCATTCACTCTGCTTGTTACATCACCTCGTGTTCTTTCAGCATGGAACTCAACAGGACCATTAAAAAAAAAAAGGGAAAGCTATTTTTAATACTAATTTCTCTGGTTTTCAGAATTTATCTCAGAGATATTTTTCACGTAACAAGATATTCATTCACTGCACCAAGTTCACTTTTACAATCAGACTGCAAACTGGGGACAAGAGCCTTTTCTCTCAATAGACATCATGCCAGCAGCTTGGCCTGTAGGAATCATACCTCCAAATTGTTTGCATTTTCTCACTTTACACTCCTCTATGTTTTACAGAGACACTGGGATGGATTTTATTACCTTTTTGGGTGAAGTATCACTTGCTGAAGTCTTTCCAGAATTTAAACAGGACTACTTCAGAGAAATTTACATTCATATGGTATATCACAACCAAATAATAAGATTTTATGATACTATAATATTTTATATCTTATAACAAATAGCTATATTGTCAAAAGCACAGCATGTACAGTTGGGGTTAAATTCTCAAAAGAGCTCAATTGTCCCTTTGGGAGCACAGATTACTCTATTTTTTTTTACTCTCCCTCCTTTTTCAGACAGGTCTTAAAACCCTGATTCTTGGTACTGTGTTTTTTGTTAATATTTGGCATATTGAATACTTAAGAGCATAATACCCAGTAAGAAATACATT
The DNA here is from genome assembly GCF_026979565.1 of Vidua chalybeata. Taxonomy (NCBI): domain Eukaryota; kingdom Metazoa; phylum Chordata; class Aves; order Passeriformes; family Viduidae; genus Vidua; species Vidua chalybeata. The sequence goes on along the minus strand of NC_071535.1, from coordinate 62,491,575 downwards.
TGGACCTGACAGTTGTGAAAAAGATGAACTTAGGGCAGCAGCAGAGTTATGTTTAGCTATTTGTTTTTAAATAGGAAATAATACAAGTTCTAAGACTGAAGTTGAAGGTGTGAAAATGGGGCAGGACATAGGATAGGACAGAATGAGTTAAGTTATGAAACATCCATTTTTTTGCCTAGATAAAATGACATTTCAAAGTCAGTTATGTGTATAAATCACATCATTTGTTTCATATGAATTAAGCAAAGAATCTCAGTGAAAGTAGCCATGAAAAGTTTTGTGTAATTACCACAGAAAGATGCAGCTTGCCAATTTACATTAAAGGGCCAAAAATCTTTTGCATATCTGGTAAATTATCTTTGTTGTTAAATCCAGCTTTGAGGGGGTTCCTTTTTTCCCTTGATATTTTATATTACTATAAATTACACCAGTGGAACTCTTTCAACTACTTTTGGTATTGGCAAATGGCCATTTGAAATCAGAGGAGCTGGAAGGAGATTGGCATCCCTCCACAGGCAGGTCCAATCTTCTAGAAATACAAACACTTAGAATTCAGAATAAAATATGAAATGACAGTGTCTCCCATAGGATAAGTTTCAAAGAACTTTTAAACATAATTTAGAAATATTTCACATGGATGTCCAAACTAAAAGATTGAAGATACACATTTGTCGGGCATATAAATAGGTGATATTAAAATTAATACTTTTAAAAATCATGCCTGTCACAATGGAATTAATAAACAGGATTACCTTAAAGTCTGTATCATTTTTTAAAACTTTTTTTTTTAAACACTTATTCTAGGACATAATTATGAAAAATCAGTATGGGTTTTTTCTCAACAAAAAAGGAAGCACTGTGAGTCAGAAGATCTGGCTCTGGCCCCAGATACATCCTGTGATTAATTGCTCTGAATGCATTCTCTATGTATCAAGGTTCTTTTTCTCTAAAATGGGAATAGTTACCTAACTCTGAATAGTTCAGGTTTTGGACAGCAGCTCAAATTGTTGGTGAGTGGAAGCTGAGGGAATACCTTTGCACATTCCCCGAGCATTGTTTGTGGTGCACAGGGATATACCTAAAACAATGCATTTTTAAAAGAGTGTGAAATGATTGCTGTTAAAATTGTCTCATTCAGCTTTGCTCCTCAGGCACTCCAGGGTACATTAGGAGAGAAAAAGTTTTCAGTTCCCTGCAGACAGAAACACGAATCTCCTGAGCATGCCTTGCAAACACATCTCCCTTACATTCAGGTCATGGTTCAGGGCACACTTTTCTGAGAGATTTTCTTTAGCAGCTTTTCATCTGCTCAAGCCATCCCCACCCAGCAGCACCCTTGGGCCCCCTCCTGCCACACATGGCCCACGGAGGAGAGCGGCGTGCAGGAGGCTGCAGCCTCAGCTCCAGCCAGGAGGGGACTGCTCTGAACACAGATGTTCTGTCTGCTGGGTTCCACTTCACACAGCTCCCTGACCCACTGGGAACTCCACCTCCTGTGCCCACGCGTTTTGGGAGGTGGCATGGACCAGGAACGAGCACTATTGGAATGCACAATACTGCCACAGAACATGTAGCCCTAGCTGCACCACTTGTGAAACACACTCCACTCCTGAAACATAGTGCACTTGTGGAACATGTTCCACTCCTGAAACGTGCTCCACTCCTGGAACATACTGCACTTGTGGAACACGCTCCACTCCTGGAACATACTGCACTTGTGGAACACGCTCCATTCCTGGAACATACTGCACTTGTGGAACATGTTCCACTCCTGAAATGTGCTCCACTCCTGGAACATACTGCACTTGTGGAACACGCTCCACTCCTGGAACATACTGCACTTGTGGAACACACTCCACTCCTGAAACATACTGCACTTGTGGAACACACTCCACTCCTGAAACATACTGCACTTGTGGAACATGCTCCACTCCTGAAACATACTGCACTTGTGAAACACACTCCACTCCTGAAACATACTGCACTTGTAGAACATGCTCCATTCCTGAAACATACTGCACTTGTGGAACACACTCCACTCCTGGAACATACTGCACTTGTGGAACACGCTCCATTCCTGGAACATACTGCACTTGTGGAACACGCTCCACTCCTGGAACATACTGCACTTGTGGAACATGCTCCACTCCTGAAACATACTGCACTTGTAGAACATGCTCCATTCCTGAAACATACTGCACTTGTAGAACATGCTCCATTCCTGAAACATGCTGCACTTGTGAAACATGCTTCACTTGTGAAACATGCTTCACTTGTGAAACATGCTCCACTCCTGAAACATACTGCACTTGTGGAACATGCTCCATTCCTGGAACATGCTCCACTCCTGAAACATACTGCACTTGTGAAACATACTGCACTTGTGAAACATACTGCACTTGTGAAACACACTCCACTCCTGAAACGTGCTCCACTCCTGAAACGTGCTCCACTCCTGAAACATACTGCACTTGTGAAACATGCTCCATTCCTGGAACATACTGCACTTGTGGAACATGCTCCACTCCTGGAACATACTGCACTTGTGAAACATGCTTCACTTGTGAAACATACTGCACTTGTGGAACATGCTCCATTCCTGGAACATATTGCACTTGTGGAACATGCTCCATTCCTGGAACATGCTCCATTCCTGGAACATGCTGCACTTGTGAAACATACTGCACTTGTGAAACACACTCCACTCCTGAAACGTGCTCCACTCCTGAAACATACTGCACTTGTGGAACATGCTCCACTCCTGAAACATACACAACCCCTGGCACTTTGGAAGCAAGGCAGAGATAAACCCTGAAGGAAACCCTGACCCAGGGGCTGTGCAGCCCGGGACAAGTGGCATGCAAGGAGAAGTACTGAAAGGGGCTTATGGAAAACAGGGAGAAGGATTTTTTCACAGGCAGACAGTGAGAGGACAAGGGGGAACAGTTTCAAACTAAAAGAGGAGAGGTTTAGATTAGATGCAGGAGAAGGTCTTTGCTCAGAGGGTGCCCAGAGAAGGCATGGAGGGCCCATCCCTGGAAGTGCCCCAGGCCAGGCTGGTGGGGTTTGAGCAAGCTGCTCTAGTGAAAGGTGCCCCTGCCCATGGCAGGGGGCTGGAGCTAGATGGGCTTTAAGGTCCCTTCCAACCCTTCTGTGATTCCGTGGAGGAGAAGAATCCTGTGGAAGAGCAAAAGGGCAATCACAGCCTCCTGCATCTTCAGGATCAGGTGTCCTGTCAGCTTCATGGGAGCTGTGCATGCAGCAGCCATGGGATTGGGATCACAGGCACAGAAACTTTTCACACATTAATACTGCAGCCATGGGATTGGGATCACAGGCACAGAAACATACATTTTATCACATCTTAAATGCTGTGGCATAAGCTGGTGACTTCTGTGGTAATATATTTCTTCTCATGTCCAGGGTTGGTTGACTGGCAGTAAAGAATGTAAGATCTGGATTTGGCTATTATTTGAAGACAAGACTTTTTTTGGTGGATGTTGAATTAAGTTTCAAGTGGGAATTAGAGCTTTTTGTAACTAAGAGAAGATTTGATTTAAAGTACAGGATGTGTATAAAGGTCATAAGAGAAAAATGAGGCAACTGTAGATTATGTATTATTTATGGATGTAGAAAGGAATAAATATTCATAATTCAAGGAAAACAGATAACATGGGGCTAAGTTATTGAGTGTTGTCTACTAAGAAAAAGAAGAAGTCCTTTTAAATGAAGAGAGATTATTCCTTCCCGTATGTGTAAAGACAGTCAGAAAAGTGTGATTTGTTTGACTGTGACTCATCCTTCCAACATTTGACGGATATGAATCAGATGACCTTCCCCTGGGAGCATATGCTGAAAACAAACTGAAGTTTCTGATTGTTTAGAACTCTTCAAAGATAGTTCTTGCAGTCAACAGGATCATCTTCGTTTAGTGTTCATTTTTGTGGCTTTTTCCTTTTCCTCTCAGGCACGGTCAAAGGGCATTATTCCCCGATGATGACTTGTTTCTCCAGCACAGGGTGAACAAGGTACTCAAACAGATTTACGTACTGGACCAGAGGATGGGAGACGTGGAAGGGGAAGGACTCCAGCTGGACGTGTTGATGGTTGGTTTGACACCACTGTGCCACAAGAGAAACATCTGGGGGCACCAAGTCTGAGTGAGAACACTTGAGCAAACCAGTAAATTGCCCTGTGAAAAGGTCTGATCTTCAATTCATGGACAAGTCACATACTGAGAAGGTCTCCCTGGAAACCTATTTTAATTTTCATGAAATGTTCTCCATCCACCCAATGGACAATGAAAAAGTTGATTTATAACCACTCCAGTTCCTCTGAGGCATTTAATTGACCTTGGGAAGAGGTCAAAGGGTCGAAGCAAGGAAGCTGCCAGTAATGAAAAAAACATTCCTTTTATTCCCACAGCTACTGTTTTTTCTATTGCACTTTCTGAAAGTCAGCCTACCATAGCTGATAAATCTGGTTGAAAATCAACCACAGAAAATGTGATGCTCAGGTTGGGCTCTCCCACAGCACTGAAGAACGCAGCTGTGGGACTAAAGAAGTCCATGAGAAGAACAGTTTGCCTTCAATAGGTGTAGACAGTCCCAAGCACTTCCCCAGGGTTACTCACAGGCACGTGGCTCTGGATATATATACCTTGCACTGGAGGAACTAAATCCCAGCTGTCCTGTGAGCTGCAGAAGGCCTTCCAGCTCCATCAGTGACATTTTATCTTCTCTTGGTCATGAAACAAAAAAAGCTCTTTTGCCTTAGTTCTCTTAATCTAAAAATGAAGGTGTCCAGAAACTGAAGCACAGCCTAAGGAGATTTTATTACTATGAATGAGTCCAAAACAGCAAAGTACTGACATTTTTTTCAGAAGGCTGGGGGGAAATTTGAAAGCAGTAATCCTGAACCAGACCTAAGGGAAATATGGAAGGCTAATGGAATGGGAGCTGACAGTGAAATGTGGCCAGGGAGGTGAAGAAACCCTGTTTGCACTCACCTCTGGCAGGGCACACTGTGCAGGACAGGGGCTCCACACAGCTGCTGGGAATGCTGCAGCTCCCCATGGAGCTCTGCTCAGCCTGTGCTTGCTGGTGGGGATGCTGCAGCATCTCATCTTGGCTGCACTTGGGCAAAATCACAGCTGCCAAATACCAGCCTCTCCTGCCTGTCTGAAAGGGGAAATACAGCAGAGGGAGAAGAACCAGGATGCACACAGCCCTGTCTGGAATGGGATGCAAAGAAGACAGGACTATTTTGCTTGATTTCACAGGGAAAATATAGCTAACACAGGAAAATATACCTAACAGTGAGATGTTCTGTGTCATCAGCTCTGAAAGATACAGGATCTCTCTTACTTGAGATATTTTAAATCTAATGGAATAAAATACCAACAGAGATGCTAGGGAAGTAGATTTTTTCAAGCAGGAAGCTGTACAAATGTAAGAGCTCTTCACTAAGTTTGATGAAAAAAGAGAGATACACAAGATTTAACAACAAAGGGCAAAAATGCTGGTTAATGAATTATTCTACCAAAATTTAGGGATTTTCTGCAGCTTTTCGGAAGTGAGAAAACACATCATTAGTTATTAATCTTTGACAATTCATGCTAGTACCAATCCCAGAGCATCACTCTGTTAGCCCTATCTCCCCTCCTTTGTGACAGCAGTGCCTCAGCATGTTGCTAGAAGGCAATGAGATCTTGCAGGAAGCCCAGAAACAAAGTACCATAAAAGATGGGCCTACATATAAATAATTTACAGGGAAAATAATGCTGAAGAGATTTCTTAAATTAAGATTCCGGAAATTCAAAAGCAACAATTTAAAACATAAAGATAAAATATTAAATGACTGGTTTCCTCTGCCTTTCAGATCCTTTAGTCCTTTCTACATTGCATTTTGCTCCCTCCCACTGTAGTAGTAGCTTGCCACTAGGGTGAGAGGATCAAGTTTATTTCTGCTCTGTGAGTAAGAAAGTGATAACCCTCTCATTTTAGTGGTTGTAAAAGCTGGCATCTCTGCTGCCAAGCAGTGCTGGACAAGAACAGCAGCTTTATTTCTTACCTACCAAAGGGGGCTCAGCTCACAGGCAGCCTCTGCTGATGCCAGGTTGAAATGCTACATTAGCTTCCATTACTTCAAGACATCAATCACCATTTTTTACATGTGAGAACCATCTGAACAGCTCAGTCTAGCTCTCCTCCACAGGCTTTAGCTTAGCCATTTTGTTGCAAGCTGATCTAGTGACGGCATCCCTGCCCAAGGCAGGAGGCAGGATGGAATGATGGAACTGGATGATCTTTAAGTTTCTTTCTGCCCAACCCTTTCCATGATTCCATGATTCTTACTTTATTTTGAATTATAGGAGCACAAATAATTAAATATGAGCACGGCTGATGAAAATTGAAGCAAGTCCAGCATAGAAGAGAGGAAACCTGCATTGTTCCTGTTCAGCCCCCTTGGGAAGTGAGAAAATTCCTGCACCTCTGCTGCCACTTCCTTTGCTAAATGAGCCAAGCAAAACAGCTCCTAAAGGGTCTTACCCAAGGCAATGGGTCGGTTTGCTGTGTTCAAAAGCCTTTTGGCAGAGTTAGGAGAGCCCAAGCAGCTCCTGACACTCTGGAGTGCAGTGTCAAACACCACGAGTGCAATGGCTATGGTCAACAATGCAGCTCAGGAGATTTACCCAAGGACTGCAATTTCAGCCCCTGCCATGAGAGTTAGGGAGCACTCTGAACCCGGAGTCAGATGGAAATGGTACTGGATTAAGATTATATTGAATTTTTTTAGAAGGAGGTTAGAGCAAGAGATGTGAAGTGTATGAAAAAATGATGTTTAATAAAGTAAAACCATAACCTTTGATGGCATGCAATCACAAGCAGCTCCAGAGGTCAAGAAGTGAATTTACACAACTCAAGCCATGTCTGCACTGCCCAGCAAAGGTGAACTCTTAACTGAAGTCAGTTGAGTAAATATCCTGGCAAAGGCAAGGCAATCTAAAATTTCCCTGTGAATCATTGAGAAGAAGCCCAGTTTCTTATGATGTGAGCTTTTGACTCAACCTGGTAAATCACACAAAAATTACACCATGCTTCCTTGTCCATACGCTGTCTACCTGACGTTAAAACCCAGAACTTCTCACAAAGTGAGATAGAGCTCCATGTGGAAGATGGAGAGGTGGCTTTTGCAGGGATCTAGATAAGTATTAATCAGTCTCATTTCTAAAATCTGGAGATTAAACCATAAATTCTTAACCAGATGTGAGAGCCCACACAAATATCTAAGTTTTGTATAAGCCCAGCTTTTGAAAAACCTGGGCTTTACTTTCAGTTTTGCTGCCAGTTCAGTGTGGAATTAATAAGCAGATTAATGTAATTTACAGCTGGATGGTTCATTAGAGATTAAGGTGCCCTGATCTACTAAATGCTAGTAAAGCCATTTCTTCAGGTGTAAAGTAGCAAAGATATCTGGGGAAACATCCTACGTTTGCTAAGCACAGACAGAAGGTGCTCCTGCTCTGAAGGGCTTTGGGGAAGGTGTGGGCAGGGGCTGAGGGCACTGGGGCTGCTCAGCCTGGAGGAGGCTGAGGGGAGGCCTCAGGGCAGCTACAAATTCCTGCTGAGGGGAGCAGGAGGGCAGGCACTGATCTCTGCTCTGGGTGACAGGGACAGCCCTCGGGGAATGGCCTGGAGCTGAGTCAGGGAGCTTCAGGCTGGAGAGCAGGAAAAGGTTCTTCCCCCAGAGGGTGTTTGGGCACTGGAACAGCTCCCCAGGGATGGCCACAGCACCAGCACCACAGAGCTCAGGAAGTGTCTGCACAGTGCCAAGTCTTTGGGCACGTGTGGTGATTCCTGGGGTGTCCTGAACTGGGCCACGAGTTGGACTCAATGATCCTGAGGGGTGTGGCAAGCACATTTCTCTCTCTCTTTCAAGATTTTTCATAGAGGTGCGCTGAGAGAAAGAGAAAACAATTTCTGTTTCTGCTCCTTGTTTTTCCTATGTGGAATATGTTTGGAGAATTGTTTACCTGAGGTGATTACTTGATTAGATTCTAGTAAGAATTATTTGAGCCTGATGGCCAATCCAATCCACCTGTGTCTAGACTCTCGAGAGAAGGTCACAAGTTATAAAAGAGTTAGATATGGTAGTTAGAAAAGTAAGTATGTAGTTTTAATATCTTCTTTTATATAATATATTGATGTATTATAGCATAGTTATAATAAAGAAATCACTCAGCCTTCTGAACTGATGTTGGACATCATCATTTCTTCCCACTAAGTTCACCTACATTTTACAATAGAGAGGCCCCTTCCAGCTCAGCATATTCTGAGATTCTGTGGTACCATCTGTAGCTATATAGCACAGTGTGAAGCTGCCAAACATTCTTTTAGGAGTTTGTATCTACAAAAAAAACCATACTGGCATGCTTGGCTGGATAGCACTGATATTCATGCCCTGACCTATTCTCCTAATCCTATCTCACAACAAAAAAATAAATACACTAATAATTAACCAACACTAAACTCACCGCACTCATCAGAACGTTAACCAGAAAAAATCTCAAAATGAATAAAATTTCAAATTATCAAACCAAAACTACTACACCTGTGCAAAAATAAAACTGGCATTGCAACAAGGCATGTTGGCAAATAACAGGGTTATTCAGACAAATGTGCAGTGAGAAACAGTGCTAGCCTCTAGTAGTCAGAAACCTCTACACAGATGACAAAAGAAGTCACACAAGTCACTTAAAAATTCAAGAGTTTCATCAAGGAAGAAATGCTCACTTCTCAGTCACTTCTAATTTAGCAGCGTTTTTCAGCTTTTAGTGAAATCCCGAGTGCCAGAACTTCTAAAAAAAATTATAGCTGATATTCATATGAAGTTCCTTGTTTCTGGCACCTCATTTGAAGGTTTAGACAGCAGTATTCTGAGTTCTGCCATAAAAATTCAGAGTTTTGACTCTTGTCAAACCAACATGTTTAACCCAAACCAATATGATAATACAGTGGAATCGTGCTTTTTCAGCCTGAGGCTAGAAAACACAATAAACTAATTCAGAAATATTTTTTAAAAAATTTAAAATAGAGGTTAATGGTCTCTCCTGACAAAGGAAAGGAAGACTCATTCTAACTTTGATGTTCAGTTAACGTAATGATATCTCTCTCTCTTTTTTTTTTTCTGTACAAGGCCCCTGAAACTGGAGTTTATTCAAACACACTGAGCTCTTATCCAAACTCTCGTATTTATCTCAAATATTGCAACCTCCCACCTTGACAAATGCAGCCTTGCCCCACTGATCTCCAGCCTGGATGTTCCACCAGGGGAATTTTTCAGACTCATCTGCCCGTGCTGTGCCTTGTTTGTGCTGGGCACTGCTCTTACCTGCAGAGCACCAAGCCCAAGGCGCTCAGCGCAGCTGCTGGGGACACCTGGGGTGCCTGTCAGCCTCCACCCTCCGGAGAGCATCCTCTGCCATCCGCCAGCAGGTACCCCCTGATCCTGTGCCCGCAGAGCCAGAGCTGCCTCGGTGCCCGAGTCCAGCGGCTGCGCTGCCCTGCGCTGCCCTGGTGCCCAGGAGCTCAGGACTGCTGAGGCTGGAGGGGACCTGCAAGGCTGTCCTGCCTCACGCCACCTCGCCTGTCAGGCGTTTTCAGGCACGGGGTTTCTCTCTGTCGTGTGTTACGCTGGCTTTGGGTCCTGCTCCATGTTAAAACTCCCGAGCAGTGCCGCTGCAGAAAACCAGATGTAAGAGCAACAGTCAGCCGTGGGGTGACTGAGGAGTTCAGTGACTGAGGGCTTCCAGGGCACAGAGTGAAGCTGCCATGTGATAATGGGATATCCCTCACTGGACACCAGTGCAGGGTGCACTAAACCTCCACCATCACACCCCAGCCCAGAGTGAGCACCAGCAGCTTTCTGCAGAAACGCCTGCAAACCTTTTCAAATCCTGCCAGGCTGCAAGAGCACAAAGTTCTTGGTGCTTGTTAAGAGCAGGTAGCAGCAGGAAGTTATTAGTTTTTATGGCACTTGTTTTCTGTCTAGAAATACCCATCCATGCAGAGCACCAGGCCAGGCAGGAGGTGCTGGGTCTGCCTGAGAAAGGCATGCACCTGAAACAGAGCCAAACTCTGCACAGCTGTTGTCTCTGCTCAGCAAATCCTACACATAAATATAGTACTTTAAAAATCATAATAGCAGGTACAAATCCATAATGAGATTTTTGGTGTTAAATTATTATCTAAATGCATAGTTAGTGCTTATCCTCTAAAGCTTGATGTCTGTTGTTGCATCTGATGCTTTTTGCTTAGGGAATTTTTCATAATCATTAATAGGGAAAAAAATACCAAAAAAAATCTTTTACACTGATAAAGAAACACATGTTTTTGTGACAAGGCCAAAGCTAGCAGGCACCAAAGCATTGAAAGTTAATTGCAAACTCCTTTGTTCTTAAATTTGCTTATCTTTCCAGCAGATGAAAATAACCTTATATTGCTTTACACCTTACCCTTTTCTGACACTCTGAAGCTTATAAAATTGACTCCACTATTTTGAGTGTGCATTAAAAAAAAAAAAAAGCAAACTATATAACAAAGCTACAAAGAGCAGAAGCTGAAGTTACAAAGTTCTTAAGACTGAGCACTTAGGCTCATCTTTGACTTCTTAATTCACATTTATGTTTTAAACATTCTTCATGTTTCTGAGCTGTTTGAACCCTGGGGTTACAGAGTTAGTTCAGATTCAGGATCTAAGGCTGAAAATTATTTCCCCTGGAAACACACAGAAACTCAGAGTGTAATTTCTCCTAGGATGGAACTTCTTGTTGAGCTCCTCTCTTCTGCTGTGCCAGATTGGAACTTGAGCAATGCTGTGATGATGATATTGTGATGAAGCTTTACTTAATCCAGTTAGGGTGAATTAAATTTGAAAGGAGAGAGGTGCAGGATGCCGTGCCAAGTAATTTGCTCAAGTTACTGAGCAGAAAAATGAAGCACCTGTTAAAAATGTGTGGTATAATCCTTGAATGGATGTGCAGAGTATTCATGGAGGTGTTATTGTGTCCTCCCCAGGCTCAGGTAAAGCAGTGCCAGGGTTCAGGAATGGCATTCCCCAGTTTAGTGCTCCTAGCAAAAAGATCAGTGAAGTCTTTCCTCTCCAGCACTCTCCAGTGGAGGGCACAGTGGGCTGGGATAAGAACAATTTACTGGAAACAGCAATGAGATAAGAAAAAAACAGCAACAATAGTGGTAACAAAAGTGTGCAAAAGAGAGGGTGTTCACATGGAAAACTGCTCTCTGAGAACACAATGAACAGATGGCACACGGCTTCCCCTGCCACTCGCTGTCTGCTGGAAGCCCTGCCCCCCTTATCCAGAGCAGCAAGAGACTCCCTTGTCCCCAGCAAGGCTGTGGGGTGCTCTCAAACACCATTAGGGTCTGGACACAGCCCCTGGGCCGTGCAGAAAATGAACACTGTCCTTGGTGGAAACCAGGACGCTCAGCGCGCTGTGCCAGGAGTGAGGGGAGGGAGCCACAGCCCCTGCTCACTGCACGGAGCACAGTTGTCACTCCTCACACCTGTCTGCACTAAATCACTTCTCCTGCTCCTCACTGCCCATGTCAGAGGGCATTTTGGAAAGCCTTTGGGTACAAGATGTTGGAGCCTGTACTTGCGGGCAAGGTGACAGAAGAATGAAGTGTGTGGGCTTGTGGGAATGCTGAATGCCTGAGCTGGAGAGGATGCTGACACCAGAGGTGTGCAGAGCAAGGAGACCCTGCAAACAAGCTACAGAGTGTGCCAGGGCCTGCCTGCTATCCAGCAGGAAAACCACAATTCTGCCCTGGGTGGCTCCAGGCTCCATCAGGCGCCGTAGGCAGAGAGCCAGAGGAAGACCACAGCTCCTGGAGTCATTTGTTTTTCCACAAAGGCAGCCAGTATGCAGCTGCACTCCCCTATAGCTGAGGAAAAAATTTAATCCCATGCTAGGAAAAAAGGGAAATTTCTCATGAAGAGATGTCACATAGACCCCTTCCAGAGGGATCCAGATAGACTGGAGCATTGGAACATCTAGTTGCACTAGAGGAGCATTTTTGTTCTCTTCCAAATGAAATATTGTAATCCATTCTATCCAACTTATAAATCATAGAATAACAGACAGAGCATTGCATATCTACAGCTCTTGTGTCTACAGCTGCCATGAACCACAAGCATTTCTTCCAATGAATACTCTGTGTAACACAGCCTTCAGTAATGTATCAGAAATAGAAATAAAGGCTAGAGTCATTTCAGCTCCTCATGGCTTTTACTTGCATTCCTCTCTTCCCTGTGAGCAGATACAAGTGCACACATGCAGGTACTCAAGCCCTGCGTTTACATGGAATTATGTTCCCACTCCCATGCAGTCCACAGCACTGCAGCTTTACATGGTAGGAGTAAGAGGAAACCATTTCAACCAAACCACACCTTTCATCTCCCTTTCCAGGGAGCTTGTGTTGGCACTACTGGAGGTGTTTGACCACAGCTCTTTCTCTTGTCACATTCTCTTTCCTTACAATGTCCTCACTTCTAATGGCACAGAGACCTTTTCTCCCATGCACACAAGACTTGCAGAGACTCCACTTCCCTACACTCCCTTCCCTAGACTTCCCTTCACTCCCCTAAATGTTAGTGAAGTCACATTCCCCCATTGCCCGTGTGATGGGTTTAAGGATTTGTCAGAGGATAAAATATTTTGCAAACAATTTAGTCAGTGCCACTGGGCACATGTCAAATCATGGCCCAGTGAAATAGTCTGTTATGACAGCAAACCCCAAATTTGAAACACATTTGTGTCTGCCCAATTTGCCCCAGACAATCACCTAATGATTGAGCTGCGCAAGGAATCTTGTCTTGTACTGCTGCTTTCATGTTATATTACCTAAAGTGTTCAATTATTACCTTACCAGATTAGGTTTCTCTCACTTTCATTATTTACAAAGGTTCAACCTACATGGGAAAACAACCCCAAGATAAAATTTGAGGAATTCAGGGCCTGAACCTGGAAGAGTACAAAGCAGCACCTCGTCTGAGGCTGTCTCAGTGTCCTTGAGACTGGCCCACACAGTTCTCTAGGAGGCAGACACAGAGATGCTGGCCGACAATATTGCCTTGCTCCTTTGATGTTCCACACTGAAGTGAACCATGGCAAAAGGCCCAGAGGCAGCAGGACTGCAGCCCATGACACACTTTTCTTACAGGGAAGGGCACCACTCAGCAGGGTGATGCAGTGGGTCAGCCCAGCAAGGAGAGCAGCAGGTGCAGTGCAAACACAAACCTCCCGTCCCATGGGTCTACTGCCCCGCGGTGTGGCTCAAAGAGAAGGGATCCCAGGAGCACTGGGAGCACTGTGCCTGGCTGTGCTGTGCCTGGGAGCAGCAGAAGGCATTTGCTGTTGTGAAACAGGACTCCAAGGAGCAGGCACGCCTGCCACTGCAGGGATAACCAGCCCAGGGCACCGGGGCTCGCCTTCTCCACGCTGGGCACGGCTGAAAGCTGGGGAGCAGAGCTCTTGCACAGCCACACGTGCAGCTTTCCTCCTGCAGCACAACCACACGTGCAGCTTTCCTCCTGCAGCACAGCCACACGTGCAGCTTTCCTCCTGCAGCACAACCACACGTGCAGCTTTCCTGCACTGCAGCACAGCCACACGTGCAGCTTTCCTGCACTGCAGCACAGCCACACGTGCAGCTTTCCTGCACTGCAGCACAGCCACATGTGCAGCTTTCCTCCTGCAGCACAGCCACACAATGCAGCTTTCCTGCACTGCAGCACAGCCACATGTGCAGCTTTCCTCTTGCAGCACAGCCACACAATGCAGCTTTCCTGCACTGCAGCACAGCCACATGTGCAGCTTTCCTCCTGCAGCACAGCCACATGTGCAGCTTTCCTCCTGCAGCACAACCACACGTGCAGCTTTCCTGCACTGCCAAGGCCAGCACAGCCCAGAACACTCGTGGCTCCAGCTCCAATTACAGACCCATCTGAGCTCAGGAGGAGAGGAAGTGTGGAGCAGATGGACAGGGTATAGGTCACCTGCAAGTATTCAATGAACATCTCCTACAAACAGGAGTCTAGTGCTGAGAAACATTTCTGCCCTCTGCCCTTGCCCTGCCAGCAGACCCCTACGTGGTGATGCTCTGAAAGCAAAACCCGTGCCATAGAGTGAGAAGTGCCATCAGGAAAACAACCACAACTTCAGAGCACATTCCTGCACAGCAGTTGTTAGTGCCAGGGGCTGAGGCTCCCTGACGTTTGTCCCTGGGCTGTCACAGACCCCAGGCCTGCCTCCCACATGCACAGAAGCTCCTGTTCCTCCCTTGCCCACACACACTCAGCCAAGCCCATCCCAGGGCTGCTCTCCTTCAGGAGAATGAGGATAACTTGGCAGAAACCCTTGCACTTCATGAAAATTAGGACTGGAGACCTTCCTTTAGGCCAAGAGGAAGACCATTTATCTGGGGCCAGCCCAGCATGCAGCAGGTGCCACCAGCACTGCCCTGGTACCAGCAGAGCCCATCTGCTGGCATGAGGAGCTGGCCTGCACAGGAAAGGGTGTCTGTGGTGGGGAAGTGTCACCCAGTGCTCACGGGACAGGTGAAGTGCACACTTGCACACCAACATTATTTCTGTACTATTTTGCCCATTACCTTCTAAAGATTACTCTCTGGCTCTCAGTAGCACACCTGCACCTTGTCTGCAGGTATGTATAAAAAATAATTATTTTAAAAGAATAATTCAATTTGCTGTTGAGTACCAACCCTAAAAGAATGAAGATAATGCCTCTTTAGCCATGTCAAGAATATCAGATGCTAAGCTCTTCTAACTCACCAGCAATACCTACTATTTGACAAGAGTGAAACCAAATCCACTAACCTAAATCTGATCAATTATTTTTCAATAGAAATTGACCAAAAGCAAATTCTGAACCCTCTAAACAGCATTTAGACACCAACAACTGGTGTTAGCAAGATGGTTTTATAAAATAAATATGTTTGCAAAGCAAAGCAAAATCTTGGGTGACTTTTGAGAGATATGAACTCCCATATATATATATATATATAAAAATATATGGATATATACACACTATTCATTTGTTCTAGCAAGCCTGTTCAAACAACCCCCATCTTCAAGGATCACATTTTCATTATCCATGTCAAAGCACCAGAAAAGAATGAGAAGGGTGACATGGTATTAGAAACAAGGTCTTGTTCAACATAACATCCTTTAACTTGTATTTTGGGTGTTGCCAGGTCTACTCTGAGACTTCAGTCAAGGCATTTGATACTCCAGCTTGTCACTGGGCATGAGTTTTCCCATCTTCAAAAGAGAAATAATACATCCCTACCTTATGAGGTGCTTCTTTCTCATTCCATAGGGGAAAGCTTTGAGGTCCAAAGTAAATTCAACCTGAAAGACAAAAATATTTTCAATGAAAGTAAAAACCACCAAAGTCTACAAAGACGCAATTTTTTCCTTAAAAAGAAAAAAAAAAAATCAAGTGAGAGGGCGGCTTTCTGTGCAGAATAAAACCCACTAAGTCTTACTCTCTCTTGCATGTCCTAAAGCTGCCCCCAGAAGCTTGGTTATTGGGTCCTTGGTGGGAATCTTTTGCCTCTCTTGCATCCTGATGGCTTTCTGAAAAAACGGCCTTGCAGTCTAGAATTCCTCTCCCAGCTGGGGCGTGGGTGCGCTCAGGTGCCCAGGTCTGGCTCACAGCACAGCCAGGGCTCTCTGCCTACTCAGCAGTCACAAGCTTCCCTTGGCTCTCCCTTCTCTGGATAACAGCAGAACCAGCCCTCCTGGCAAGGGAGGAGGGGACAGGTCTGCTGGCCACTGAGTCACTGAAAGGTGCCAGGTAAGGAGCAGAAAGGCTTGTCACATCTGCCATACCACTGCCACCATTTAGCCATAATTTCACACCCTCTGACAATAGCAAGCTGTGACCTTTGGAGGGATCAGACTTCTACCCTTGGACTTAATTGTACTGAAAAGCCACTGAAATGATTAATGTCTGCACCAACAATTATGGCCAGATATTCAGGTGTCTGTAGTGACCTAATACACCTTTCATGTCACATCAAAAACCTGAACTTGTGACTAAGTTTAAATAACAAAATGTGTTAGACATCACCCAGAGGAGTGATGATCATCTGCACTCTGAGGCAATGACAAAGGCCTGTGCTCAGGCCTTAGGAAAAGGCAGCTCCTGAAAATACTAGTTATTTCTGCAATAGCTCATGGCCAGTCTAAACAGTGAAAATGCGAAATAACAACAACAAAAAGCCAAACAGGAATGCAGAGAGCCACTAGGGAGTGTATGGCAAAAGCAAGTGATGTTACTTGTCCCAAAGTCACAGTCAAAGAAGAGACAGAAAGAGAAATCCTGTCAGGTGAGGTCACAGCTGTGCTGACCCAAGAGGCTGAGTGGTTCAACCGTTAAAAACTTTGAAACTTAAAACCTGGTTTCTCAGCAAGTTCCGAAACAGAACCATTTGCACAATCACAGAGTTCACAAATCACAGCAGTCTGTGATGTCCTTATTTCAGCAAAGGGATACTGCTCAGGAAAGGTGCATGTGCTGCATCCCCCTGACAAGAACAAAGGGTCAAATCCGTGGCAGCAACTCCCCACCTCCCAGCAAAAGCAGCAGTTTTTATAAATCCCTTCTTATTCTTAAACTGAGTCTGGAACCCCACACCCAAGTTAAAAATAGCTAGGCCTGACCCAATAGACTGTTGTAAGTTACTGTTTATCTATATGAATATCTAAATAGATAAACCTTAATCACAATATAAAATATTAAAAATACTATTAACATATTAATGTAGAAATATTATTTATATGAATATTTATTACACTACCGATAAAGGAGGGGTGTCAGTCTTACTGACACATTATTAAGAATTTATTGATGACTATCCCAATTAAAGAAGACAAAGAATGCTGTTAGACCACACAGAAACATCATCCTTTAACAGTACTGGCCATCTAAAAGCACACCAAGGTCCCAGACCAGCAGCCAAGACAAGAAATCAGCCCCTTTTCCTCTCCTGAGTGGAAAGCAAAAAATACAGTATAATAAGATGGTAAAATTCCAGACAAACTGTGCTTGTATAGATTAGAAAATTGGAGCATCCTCTGAAATACCTCCTGGTATGAGATAGGGAGACAAGACAGAAGTTAAGCAGTCCTCATCTAAAAGATTTAACTTCATCATTAGTAACAATTTAGCTGTTTTTAAAAGTGCTTTTTCATTGTGGCCAAATAAAGGGATTGCAATACTAATGCAAATTAATTTTGACATTTAAGAAGATTTTAAAAGGACTGTTTATTTTTATGATGACAGACAAAAGGGACCTGCTTTATGATGGCTTTGTTAATGACAATGAAAAATACTTTCTTTATAAGAAAACCAGGTGAACAAACCCAAGAGGGGACCACACATGTTTTGCACTTCTGAATTTTTTTCTGTGTTTGCTTTAATTCTGCTCACTGCAGTTTTTCCACACAATCAAAATACCTGCCCCACTTGGGACAGGGTACTATTTTCCCTAGTTAAAATAATTTTAAAACAAAGAAGGCCATAGAAGTTTGAGAGGAGGAGGGAGAGCCCTTGGCTCACAAATGAATGCTATCCAATTTAATGCAAAGATTAAACGCTTTCCTGCCTCTAAAAGTAGTTCAAAAATGCAAATATTGTTCCATATTCTTTTTAGTGATAAATCTTATCGGCAAGTTCATGTCACTGGATGCCCTATTAACCATAGGGAACATTTCACCCAGTGCAAACAGTTCTATTGACTGGAATGCTATTAGTACAACTGCAGATTCAAAAAGGTTCCTGCCTTTAAGCACATGATTATGCTATGGGAAATGCACAGTGCCTTTTTTTTTCACACATATACTCTAAGGGCTGACCAAAAAACCCTCAAAAATAACTTCTGAAAAACTGTTTAAATACAAACGATCTGAAATTTTTGGATTCTCTTCTGTTGTTGCCTTAATTTTACACCTTTTAAATCTACACACGTATTTATGAGTATTACAAAATAAGTTTATAGACTTTGGCATATTGAAAATGTACTTTTTGGCAAATTAATTTAAAAATTACTTTAATTTTAAAAGAATTTCAGAAATCTTTTACTTGAAACATGGACAAATGACAATTTTACCTTCGTAGAAAAAAAAAATGGAAACGGAGGCTATTAATCTGTACCCCCTCCTTTTGTTATACTTTCTTCAATAGGCCCATGCATTATTTAAGGGGTTTTGTAGAGATACACTTACATGAGTTCTGTATCACATTACAGCTGCTGCATGCCCAGCACACAGGCACCTTATGAAAGGTCATCAGCTCCAAGTGAAGCTGCACAATGCACGCCTGCTGAGCACATCTGCAAGTTCTCTGCCCTGGCTCCGTGCCCACCGTGGCAGCAGCAAGCAGGGAAATTTGGAACACGGCTTCATCCTGGGCAGTTACTGGGAGCTCTCCTGGCTGGGAGGTGCCTTTCAGCACAGGCAGGGTTGGTCCAGGGGGCACCTGGGCTCCTCTCACCAAGAGCCAATGGAAACCAACCCCAAAGCACTCTAATGCTACCTCCTGAAAAGACCACTAGAGAAACGGCCAAACATTTCCATAATTATTTCAAAGTTTCCCAACTCCTGCATTTTTCAGGTTTTCTTAATATAGAAAGAACCAAGGAGCCATTCTGCATATGGATGAGAATGGAAGGAGGATGAGATGCCCACGACTTCTGGCTGTAATTCTGTTCCACAGCAATTTTTTTGTGCCCTGATGATGAGAACGCCTCGTAGCTTGTTCCTGACATCAGGAATGTGCTCTCTTTTGCTGTCCAGTTCTATGAAGAACAAAAAGCCATTGCCTGCACTCTCCCCACTGCTAGCACTCCTACAAACATCTTCCAGTCTGACCTACTGCTTCAAGGAGCTCTTGAAGCATGAAAGGGCAGCCCTGGGGAGCTGCAGTCCCTCGTAGTTCAGTTGGGAAGGATTTCCACATGCCAAGAAGCATAAAAATATCCAAGTAAACACATGCTCCATCATTCATTAAAAGATCGTGTCTGCACACAGCATTTAAAAACTGGAATTTGATTCTGGAAAAAAAAAAAAAAACAACCCTGTATTCTGGAGCCTGTTGGATGAGATTAAGTCCTGTATGAAGTCCTCCTGACTGTTTCAGTCAACATGCTCGTGCAGCCCTGCCCAGAGCTGAGCCTTGAGAGCCCAGCCCGGGTCAGCTGAGGCTGAGCACGTGGGGAGGAGGTGAGGGCAAAGCAAAGCCACCCTGCCTGCCCGTGCTCATCTTACCCGTGAAACCCAGCAGCCCAGGAGGGAGCGAGGCAAGCTGCTCTTGTTCCAGCCTCTGTGGGCATCAATCCCATTAGGGCTGAGAAAGCCTGCTTCATTATCCAGACATCTATTTCATTATGAATATCTGTCTAGACGTGGCAGAGATCAGAGTACAGAGTGCTCCTGGTCCAGCTCAGCACCAGGGCCGCGGGCAGAGCTGAGCAGTGCCCTGGGCTCACCCCTGCCTGCAGCAGCAGGGCACCTGAGGATCCCTCCCTGCTCCCATGAGGAAGCCTCCTCCCAAAAGCCAGAGGGAAGGCCTGGCACTCGCTCTCTGCATTCCCTTGCATTCAGCCAGAGCAGGAATTTCAGGTGTTTTCTCCCCATTGAGGGGGATAACAGATTTGTCTTTACGAACAAGCTGTGGGTCTGCTGGTAGATAAAACTAGCACTGAGAGATAAAAGGAACAATGGGAAGGATTCCACTGATTGATGAATGGAAAAAGATCTTTGCTTTTTCTAATAAGCTCTATCCATAAATTGGAGAGACCCCAGGGGAATGCCCCATGGCCTCTCCCTTTATTCAAACAAAGTAAAAGGACTCCTCTGTCTCCTTTTTGGACAAAAACCTCTGATGTTTGTGGATTAATTTTCCTGACACCATAACAAGTGATATGCTTTCAAAGGAGAAAAAATTAAACTCTAATTAGAGAAGAAAGCAGATTTCATTGCCATAATACATCAGTTTCCTATGGATTTCTGAGGGATGAGGAGGAAGAAAGGTGGGTTCATAGCTCAGCATCGTCTGCAAGCATGCTCAGCTCCTCAGAGCAGTACCTGCCAGCAGCAGGGACACTGGCAGTGGCAGTGCACAGTGTGGCTGCAGGAGCAGCTGTGCATTTTGTCACCTTCATTCTCCCCAGCAGCCAGCCCAGAGCTTTGTGTTAGATCTTTGTTTTACCACACAGGCTTCTTCAAAATTCTGTGTTCAAAAAAATTCCTGAGATACTCTGGCAGCCTTTTTTTCATCTATTGCTTAATTACCTTGTGTACATAATTGAATCCAGGAATGACAAATTCACTTTTTTCACCTACAAATTTTAGAAGCAAGCTCTACTCTTAAAGTCATATTTAAACACTTCCAGAAATGCCTAGCCATGGATAGCCACCAATTTCTTGCACACATTAAGGAATGCAAATTAACTCTCCCTTTGTTAACTTTTACTTCCAGTTTAATTAACTTTTAAAAATTAATTTACTTGGTGTTACATTTTGGTGCTTATTTGTTAATGAGCGTGACACTTTACATGAGCCAAGTAAAGGCCATCTAAAGATATTTTCTGGGTGACTGAGATTGTCTAGTGTGCAAAAACAAACACTAAAACACTTTTAGAAAATAATGATGATGATGCTGAGAGCAAAAGGACTAATTGTGCATCATTCTGTAGGGGCAGGGTCTTACATGATTTAATTCTCTTCCTTAAAGTGAGCAGGGTCTAGAAAGCATGTTCCCTTTGCTGCTTCAGGTTCCCCTCAGGAGCTGAAAGAGCTGAGCTTTTTTTAGGCTAATCTTTTTATAACACAATTTGGTAAAACTTAAATAAAAATTTAAGCCCCCAAAGAGAAAATTAAATTAGGACACTTGGACTCCCAATTTTACTCTTTCAGTCCTGGATTCAGATACACTTTACAGCTATTATTCTTATTGAGTGTAAAGTTGAAAGGAACAAATATTTTGTCTTCAAGAAAAAAAAAAAAAAAGTTGAATCATTGAGAAATAAATATTGCAACAAAAACCCCCTGGGTTTCAAATTTGTCCTTTTCCTTCCCCCCTTATTTTTCTGTCATCTCTATTACTGAAAATTGGCAGGTGCAAACACCATTCCTCACAGTCCTTAGTGCCTGCCTTAGAGATGAAAAATGCACTTCTTCTGCCACAACATAGCATCTTCCTCCTTCTGAGAGCTGCCAGTGCCCACACCACACAGCAGAACCTGAACCTCCCACAATCTGCTCAGTAAATATATATTCCTTAAATTCTCAAGCCAGTTTTGAGCACCTGATTGGCTAAATTGCCTAATGCAACAGTTGAAGAAATTAACCTAAATTTCTATATGAATGACTCTTTTGACATCTTTATATAATTGCCTCTTAGCAGCCCTGCACGTGCTGACCCCATGGATCAGTAACACCCACCAGCTCCCACTAATTTTAATGTTTTCTGCCACTCTTCACTCTTGAACTGTACACATTTGAAGGAGATGCTGAATAAAGTCACGTTCCAGCCACTTCCAGGTTTCTGTCAGCCCCTTCTGATTCCATCTTCTGTTACAGCAGCTGGACTGGAACCAGCACAGCTCTTAACTGCAGTTGCTGCTTAAATGTTTGCAGCTCCTACAGCTCTGAATAGTTGGGACAATTCTGAGTGGCTTATTCACTTTACTCCATGAAACAAAAGTTTGGTGCTGCCCAGTCTGTAAACCCCCAGATTATCTGATGTAATGGGAGTCTCAGGTTCATGACAGCAATTATAATAATAATGCATTTCCCACGTTGTTCCTAGAGATCCTCATTCCTTGCAATCTCTGTGTGCTGTGTAAAGCTCCCTGACAGGTGCTTGAGGTGTGAGCTTCAGGCAGTGTAGGGCTGCTTTTAAACCTTATTAACAGGATTCTCCCAGTGGATGACAAAACAAATACATCTCATTCACTTGGACACATATTAACAGCACTAGCTAAATTTGATACTAGGAGAACTTTTGACTGCCCAATCAAAATCACGTTTTTAGGGGTGCAACTGAATGTCTCTGATGTCCATTCCTGCAGCACAGATGCCTTTCCCCACAGCCTCAACACTGCTTTCTGTGCTGCCCCTGGCACACAGATGGCCTCAAGTGGGCAACACTTCCCAAAAAAAAAATAAAAAAAAAAAATTCTGTTGATACCCCTCTCATGCAGTGTGTAATCTGATGTGTTATTGACTCACCGTAACCCAAAGCCTACAGTGAATGCAGAATCATTCATTTCCTTATGGGATTTTGTATGGTGATTTCACTACAGCATCTGAATTCTTTGAAAACATTAATGAACAGATCCTCTCAGCATCCTTTTGAAGTTGGAGGATATTTTTATCACTATTTTACACAAGGGGAATGGAATATTTAAGATAAAAGCCAAAATGTTCAGAGTGTCAGCTAATTTTGTTTGCCAGTTTTGAAAGTCTAAGGCTCTGAGTTTTCCAAAAGCTAAGGGTTTTTTTAAGGTTTTTTATATGTTCAGAGGAAAGAGCCTGGTTCCACCAGTTGCTGCTGGGAATGCAAAGTGTTGCACACGTTCAACATTTGACACCAAGCTCCAGCTGTCTCAAAACAAGCACTCAGCACAGAGGAACTTGACAAGGTTTGCTGTGAATGGTCAGCCCATTCCATGAAAGAACCAGTGACCAACAATAATAATCCAGGGGAAAGACCCTCAAAACCAAGCACTAACACAAAAGTCAAAGCAACTAACACAAAATCAAAAACCACTATTAACTCCTGTTCCCTAAAAAACCTTCGTAGCCTAAAAAAATGACACTCAAAGACCTAATAAATCTACAGTTAGTTAGTTAATCCCTCTTTGGATACTACAAGTAAAACTACAATCCTAAACAGCACCAAAGCAGAACATTCAAATCCCTCTCACATAATCCAATTATCAACCAAAGAACAATAAGGGGGGCTAACTCTCACAATCTCTGGGCACGGGTCCTAAGAAGTGCAACACAAAAATATCTACAAACCACCTCTGTATACAACAAACTCAATAAAAAACCATAACACAAAAAATTCAACACTTACAAAAAATAGCAGTAGCAGAAATTGTCTTCTCAAATAACCTAAACACCATAAATCCAAACAGTGCCATGTACATCTGTGATGTAGTGAAAACCTGTACTACTCAGACCACAAAAATACACCTGTACTTTAACAACAACAAAATAGCAAAGAAGAAACCACACTTAATATAAATAAAAAGCTCCAAACATACACAAATACTGTACATAACCCAACACGTACAAAAATCACAACTGTAAAAACAGGTCCGCAGAAATGAAAACAAAATCACAAAAAACTCAAAGAAAAAATTAAAAAGGACCTTCCCCAAATCTCAACGATACAAATCAAAAGTTCTAATAGCAAATGGAGATGTCCCCAAACAGGGACAGAAGGTACACCCCACAAGGTCAGCTGTAGTCCTTCCTATGCAATTGAAAAAAAAAAAAAAAGAAATAAGATTTTAAAAAATCTACTGCTACTCTAACACAAGTGGTTAAATTAAAAAAAAAAAAAAACCAAAAACAAGACTCAAAAGAAAAAGGTTCCACCAAAAAAATCCAGCTCCAGTAACCTGTAACCAAACTACCAAGTACAATAACAATATATCAAATCCCCTTAAAAAAACCTCCAAAACATATACCCAAAGAAAAAAAAAAAAAAAAACAAGCTTAGAGGGGCCCTGCCTCTAGCCAAGTAAAAGCTAGAAAACATGTGATTTTTAAACTGTATAAATTCACTAACCCAGCACATCAAAACCACAAAAATACAAAACCTTAGTCAGCACTTGTACACAATGCACATTAACCCCATCAAATCATACAAAATCTGTTTCTATTGCTAGCGCAACAAAAAGATCACAAAACTTTACTTCAGTACAAACTAAAGTAAACCTAACTAAAAGTAAGTAAAAGAAGCCACTCTATTGTTACTAGCCCAAAACTCCATCCATTTTAAGCACAGACTTCCTCCAGTCAGTTCCTCAAAAACCCAAAGAAACTCAGGTAAACATTTAAAACAACAACTGTTACAACAAAAAGCATCAAACAATTAAACACCTTACCTCAGCTATCAGAAAAGCCATCTACAATAAAACTTCTCAAAAAAAAACCCCACAAATACCCATTACCACCTCAACAAAAAACCCATAAATACCCATTACCACCTCAAAAAAAACCCCACAAATACCCATTACCACCTCAACAAGACACTGCCAGCAACACCAAACAACTCAAAATCCTGTAACTCCCATCCAAACAATACTCCATAAACTAAAACGCCAAAAAATAATCCACAAAACCCACTCACCCTTCAACAACCCCATTTAACCTACATAAACCAAATAAGAATTAACTATAAACTATCATACCTTAAATAACTCCACCATTAAACACTACAGTACCAAACTCATTAAAACCCCAATACAAGCTAAAATCCAAAGCAACAAAATACCACACCACTGTTAACATTACCAGTACATTTCTCTCTGTTCCTCTAACAAAACACAAACCTCAATTTACCTTCTCCCAAAACCATACAATACACCTACAGCCAACTACCCCAAAAATAAAACCAGTCCTACCATCTACCATAAACTAATCCAAACCACACTAAAAAAGAGTAAAGCTCCAAAACAACTACAATACATTAATTACATCATTGAGTAAAAAAACACAGCAACAAAAATGTTTAAAAAAAAATAATCCAAATTCTCCTAAAAGCCAATTTCACCATTAAAAAATTAAAAAAACCTACTCAAAAAATCCAGTTCCTAAAAATAAAAGAACAAAATAAACAGCATCAAATTCCCACCAATGTCATTAAAAAAAATCACAATATCTCCACCAACCAACAAAAAAACCCCACAAACTTTCCTAAGCACTATAAGCTTTTGAAAAGTGCACAAAGCTAAACACAAGCAAATTATAAACCCTCTTTACCTAATCACCCACAAAAAGAACACTTTCCAATAAAACCCTAAACAACAAACCCTGACCCAAATTAAACAAAAAAATCGCTCCTACAGTAACCCTTAACACAGTCCAAACAAAACCAAATATAAAAAATGTCCCCTACAACCAAGAACCATAATCCATCCTGAAACCTTTAACAAAAAGTACCTAATGAAACTCAAAGCCAGCCACGAAGATTTGCAAGTCAAAACTACAAAGAGACTAAAACCAACTGCACTCCAACAAAAAACCATTTAGCAGCTTATAAAAACTCCAGCCCACCTCAAGGACAATAAGCACTAAAGCACAACTCCTCCCAACACAACTACCAATGCTAAAGTAGATATCCAAAGCAAACATTCCCTCTACCACCAACTCCACATGAAGATTACCCTCATCACACAACACACCCCTGTTAAAAATCTAAATCACCCTAAAATTTTACAAACAATTACAAATTAGCCTGAAAAGAAAAAACTTTAGTCTCACTAACAAAAAAAAAAAAAAACAAAAAGTACCACATACTAAAAAAACCTGCACCAACTACCAACAAAAAACCCACATTACACTCTTTTCACTAATAATTCCTATCCCACTGTGAAAATCAACCAAAAATAAAAACCAACCATGTAAAACCCCACACATAAATCACAAAAACTACTAAAACAAGTAAATCAAACCAACTCACTAAACTCAAAGCTATTCAACTAGCCCTAAACATAACTAAAAAAACCCCAAGCTCTACCTCTGCACTAATTCATAAATAGTAACCAATACTCTATAAAACTAAAAAAATTAAAAACTAATTAACAACATAAAAAACCCAATTTAAGCTTCTCATAAGTAAAAAAAAAAATCACTACCAAAGTAAAAAATTTCCTATAAAAGTCCATCCTAAAAATACCTATATTCCCAGAAATAAAACCACCAAAACAACAAACAAGTAAATCAAGCTACAAAAATAAAAATATCAAAACCAGATTTAAATTAGCAACACAAAAAAAAGTTATTGCTAACTAAATAAACTCATAATGCCTCCAGCCAAACAAAAATACCACCTATAAGCAAACACAAAACCAAAGAGTAAAGCTAAGCATAAGCAGTATTTCTCCAGCTGTCCATAACTGTAAAACATATATTATCATCACACAAACCAAACAACTAAAACCCCTCCAATGTAATAAGCAATAATCCAAATAGAAACATAAAAAACCTAGCAAATTAATTACATCACACTACCCCAACCACACCAAAACAAACACTATGTGCTCACAACAGTAAAGTCACCACAAAATAAGAAAAAACCAACCCTATACCTGAGACTATAGCCCATGACACCATTCTAAACCTTAAAAAACACATCCTTTAAAAGCATAGAACCCCTAAAAAATGAAATCAAAACCCCACATCCTTTAAAAGCATAGAACCCCTAAAAAATGAAATCAAAACCCCACATCCTTTAAAAGCATAGAACCCCTAAAAAATGAAATCAAACAACAGAACTCATTTCAAAAACAATCTTATCAACACCTAAACTAAAAAACGTAACATTAAATAAATATACCACATCCCCATCATACACCAACTACACAGTAAAAAAAATACAAGAGACTGTTAAAAACCACCTTAAAACATGGGGGGGGGGGGGGGGTCTTTCAAAAATTAAGAGCAACATCTAACAAAAGCCACCTAATTAATTAACACCCAAAGTTCCACTACCCAAACAAACCCGACCCAATCTAAACCCCTACATACAATAAACAAAGTCCCAATAATGCATGTCAAAAGTTTATTAAAAAAGACAATTTAAATTAATTCTACCTCAAATACAAACAAACATATTCATAAAGATATTCATAAAGTTGTTTTTACTCAAACACCAAGTTACACACAGTAAATAATAATAATAAAAAAACAATACAATATACACCTCAAAAAATCTAATTATGAGGTAAGAACTATGTGTAAATACCACTGCTTGTTAGATGTTACTGCCATTGTCTATATATAACTGTATGCTATAGATATGCATCTATAATATAGATTAGTTTTAGTAATAAAAATAAAAAGTAAAATATCCCAAAGTAACTTTGTAATACTCGTATCCCCATTTGTCTGTGTAACTCAAAACCAAGTTTTACACCCTTAAGATTAGTTCTAAAAAGAAAACAAAACAAAAAAAAAAAAAAAAAACCCCAGAGCTTGTTTTCAAGAAAACTGCACATTCCTACTGCAAAACAACGTTGTCTACAACACAAACAACAAAATAGAGCTCTCCTTTATTTTAGTTAGTTTTAGCTAACTCAAGCAGGAAAGTTCCCTAAACTGTCATTTTTTCCTTTTTTTTAAACCTATTTAAACCTCCTCTAAACTAAACCACCCAAAACCAACCAAAATCTCACGCTGATAACCCACCAAACCAAACCTAAACCACAACACTTTCAGTGCCAAAAAAATTAATAACCAACTAAGCAAACCAAGCTACAGCCCATAAAAAAAACCTTTGAGTTTATTGTATCTTTTACAGCAACAAGAAGTTTTATTGTTTGATATTGCTCATTTTGTGTGCTGGTAAATGCTTTACCTCTTAAATAAACATTTTTTTTCCCCACTTTTCTCCAAAAAAATTTTTTTTTTCCAAATCAATGAAAAAAAAGCCACTTAAATTTAATTTCTTAAAAAAAAACCCTTTAAAAGTTTTTCCCCCAAAATTATCTAAAGCAAAAACCCATGCCTGTGTGCAAAGGGGAAGACTTAGAGAGACACAAATTATCATGTGCAAGCATTCTGATCATCTCTGAAATGTCTTAGACCAGGGACTGAGGAGTGGGAATTGATTCATTAGGGAAATATTCCCTAACTTCGATCTATTTTATCATATTCAGTATAAAGTTTCCATAGCACCTTTGAGTTCTGGATGCATGAATTGTGTGAAGGCAATCCAGCTTTCAGAGCTTTCCAGTGCTTTAAAATTTCTTCATTGCATAGAAATGTCTTTATCGTTACCATGCCAATGAGTCTGAAATGAAATATCCCATGGCAATCACAGAACCAATGCCCCTGGATCATGTCCAAGGTCTCTTTTCTCTTCTGGGCGAGCGAGAACAGAAAAGTGTCACGGAATCAGGAAGCCTGGGAAATGCCTGGTTCAAAGGCCAGCTGGAGGGAGGACAGACTGTGAGCAGAAGAAAAGGAAAGCCAGACTATGCAATAAGATTATGATGCAAGATGAAAATCACTATTTCCAAGTTTTAGAGCTTCACTGGAATATATGGGGATTCTGGTTTTTAAATTTTTGTTTGTGGTTTGTTTTAGGTTATTGTAGCTTTTTTCTGTCACTGTGGTAGTTTTACAGGAGAGGCATCTACAGATGTAATACAGAAGCTTCTATACAACAGTCTACCAATCTCAAAAAATTCTCCAATTAACAAATCACAACCACTACATTCCCCAAAATGGGAATTCCTAATTTACACAAAGCCATTACCCTGCTGAGATCAGAAACAGCACTTGCTGCCCATGATGGTTCCTGGACCTCTTCATCTCCACAAGGGTGGACTCCCACCTACGACTCCCAGTCTCAGAAAGATGCCCCAGGCAGGCTAAAAGGTCAGAAACTTTAATCTGTTCTTATTATAAATCCACACATACAGAATTATTATAAACACACACATAGAATTATCATAAAATTCACACAGTATATGGAGAGTAAACATAAAACTCATTTGGGAGGAGATATCCAGAACACCAAACCTTAAGGTCCTCTAGGAACAAGACTTACCTGCCAGGTGAGTGCATTGCCAAAAGAATCCAAGCCAGCTTCCCATTTTTGAGCTTCCTTCTGGAAGAGGGTCTCTCCCACCCTTTTTTCCTCTGCCCCCTACACAGGATGTCAGGAGAACTACCCTGACATCTACTGCACCTGTACCACTGACACCCTACTTGTGTCACAGCACACGTCCCAGCTGGGACAGCCACAATCCCAGAGTGTCACCAGACAGTTCCAGAAAGCTCCAACCCACACAGAGCAGCACCAGGGCACTCCAGGAGGCTGCAAGTGGCTGATCTTTTTGTCCTTCAGCCCAACCTCTTATCCCCTCCTGCTGATGCACTGCACCTGTGTGCCTCTGCTCCCTGTGTGGTTATTCAGCACACCTGGGCACTCCATGGCTCCTTACCTTCAATTGTATTCACCTGTCCTGCACAGCTGCACCCATTAGGGATGGGGCTCTGTGTGCCTACAAATGGTACTGTACAAATACAGCCCCCAATTTCCCCCTGCAAGAACTCCTTCAATTACTCTTGTCAGGTACCACAAGGTAGAAAATCATTCTCCCCTTTCCCCTTCTTTCAGGCTTCCAGTAGCAGCTGCTGTTGGGCACTGCTGATGCCTTGTGAAGGCTCACCTAGAACACAGGCTAGACAGAGTTAAAGAACAAAGTATTCCACAGATTTGAGTAATCAGTTTTGAACTCAACTCTTTTGACATCC
Source organism: Vidua chalybeata (assembly GCF_026979565.1). Taxonomy (NCBI): domain Eukaryota; kingdom Metazoa; phylum Chordata; class Aves; order Passeriformes; family Viduidae; genus Vidua; species Vidua chalybeata. The sequence continues at coordinate 62,461,962 of NC_071535.1, read as the reverse complement.
ATTACATTTTAAACTCCAGACTTCGTCATCAAATATGCTATTCAGGGAAGAAATGTCATGTGTTTTGAACTTGCCATTTAGGTCTCATACAGTAAGAAACGGTGAATAATTGTTGCCTAGTCCCTCTTTCCATGACTCGTTATTTCATACACTTTGAACACAACTCCTCGCTTCCAGGGTGAAGTGCTCCTAAGCTACATGACTTGTATTCAGGCTGTTCACAGCTTTAATTGCTCCTCTCATCCATTTTTATACCCTTTGTAATTCAACCACATTTATTTGAAATGTATAGGACAACACCAAGATTCAGGCAAGGAATTTGCACAATGGTTTGTTCCCCACCTGTTTTTGTGCTATTTTGACCACAGAGATGACGTTTTCATGGCATTTTTACAATAACTCCAAGGTCTCTTTCCTGAGTAATAATATCTATTTGAGAACCCATTGCCACATAAGTACAGTTTGGGCTGTTTTCCTTCCTGTGCATTATTATGTATTCATTGACATTGGGTTTCATTTATTATTTGATTTCCCAGTCTTTCAGCAACTAACTAACATGCTTCTCCATCTCTTCACAGTTAGCTTTTGTTTCAGCTAACTTAATACCTCAATTTCAAGAATTTCTGTCACGTTACCTTGGAACCCCTTTTTGAAATGATTTGTGGACATATTAAAGCCTATGAACTGCCCTGGAGTCACTGTCCCAGGCTGGCACAATGCTCCTCCCTGCCCTAACCCAGCTCCTGAGTGGCCAAATGACCACAAGCCCCAGCTGGGGGCAAGGCTCAGGGCTACCTAAGGCCTGCCATAAGGTGAAGCCTTCATCTTGACCCTACCTTCATCTTGGAGTTTCTGTCTGAACACTGCTGGAACCCAGACAGGGTAGTGATACCTGTGCTTTTCTGTCTTCTTCTTCTTGTAATTCCCTCTTCTTGCCATTTCCTGAGTAACTAAAAATCAAATGGGCTTAAAGTTTGCTAAGTTGAATGGGCCAAGTTAATGGTCTGAGAAGCATTTTATGTTGATTTAATGTTGTTATAATAAGCAAGTAAATGAGTAATGGTACAAACGATACCCTGCAGGCATTAAGTATTTTTGTAAGAATTTCCCAGTGGGACAAGATCTTTAACATTCTTTTCACACTTGCAACACTGACACAACTTAACCCTGCCTGGTACAACAGTGAAATCAACAAAACGTGTACTTCAGATAAATGCTATTACTACATTAGTTTGTAAAGACAAGGCAGCCTGGCAAGAAAATGAAATGGGCTATACCACACCTCCACTGCTTTGCTTTCTACCTAACTGGCAATCTGACAGAAAAACTGCTTAGGCAATGAAAAGTTACCACAAGTTTTGTGCCAGTAACGTGTGTGGAATGTGCTGGGAAGCACTTTCTGCCTATGAAGTCTAGATATGTTCACAGTACATAAGAAAACAAATGGATGTACAATGAACAGTGCAGACTATTACTCAATAGCAATATGAAATACACAAATCTCACTTCAATCTGCTGCATCTCTGGAAACAATTTATGCTAGTTATAAGTGGCAAATACCTACCTAGCTAACAAATCTATGATCAGCTTCTGATTGAATCACTTCTCATGTCAGGTTTTAATTTTCTCAATAATTTTTTTTGTCCCTGCAAGTGTTGCAACTGAACCAAGTGATTCCACTCAAGTGCATGCCAAAGACATTAAGAAAACATGAGATTCATCAGTTTTCTGTTTTGACTATCAAAATGGTGCACGCACAAGCTTGTCTAAAAACTTGTCAAGATTGCTATGGACATCTACGTGTAAGTCTTACATGTCACAAGAGCAGTGGAATTAACAACTATATTTAGCAAAACCCAACATGCCTCTTGTACACATGATATCAACAAAAGAAGCTCCCTGTGTACATTTTACATTAAACACTGAGAATCTGAAAAATATTCCTTAAGTTAAAAATAGTCTTTACAACTTCAGCTGTATCAAAATCATAAATTAAAATTAATTCCAAAATCTTCCTGCTCATCATGATAGGAAAATGGTAAAGTGACCCTGCCTCTTCCTTCTGCTGAAATCACATCACCTTGCTATGTGGACACAGCCCAAATCCTAGTTTTTAGGCTTCACACAAGCCTTGTCTCAGTTCTCATGACACTACAAGATCCCAGGCTCACCACAACTGTATCACCTATAACCCTTTTAGAAAGCATCTAGGAGGATTCAATTTCTTTCTCCTAGTATTTTTAACTACCAATGCCTATTTCTTAAGAAATCATTCCTTCCTCTTTGAACTTCCCCAATGAAGACTGCTTCTGCAACAGTCTGCTCCTCCCACAAGTAATCCTGACATTTCCTGCAGGCAGCTCCCATTTCCTCTCCAGAGGCTTCTGAAAAAAGCTCCTCCAGTGTGTCAAGAAAGAACTCTGCAGCATGCTCCACACTACTGCACTGATCAGGTGGGAAGCTCCTGCTTCAGACAGTTCTGACACCACAAACCACTTCCTGGACTTCTTCCTCTGGCTCTCAGATTGGAGAAATTCACTTCATCTGCACAGGCCAAACGCACCAGAATGGCATTCTGAAGGCTGGGCAGGCTGTCAAGGTTGTACTACAGCTATACATAAATTGCTCTGTCTCTGAATATTAATTTGCTACAAGACATTATAAACAACATGTACTTATAACAATATTTGTCAAAATCGATTTAGACATTTTTCCTAAGAGAAGAAAGGAACATTTTTTGCTAGAAATACATTTCACATTATAGAGCTCTTAATAATATTAGGATTTATTTGAAGTAATTAATAAAAAACATATTTACAGCTAAATTAAATTGAAAAAACAGGACAGGAACATTTACAATGAAGTAACAGGCTAAAAACCAGAAAGACAAAAACAATGAAAAAAAAACCCTTTTGGAAATATTTTTCTGTCTCTTGGAACTCCGTATGTCATCCACAGATGCTAACAATCTAAGAACATCTGAGGCATTGTAATGCTAAGCATGAACACCTTCTAATATTAGTATCTGCCTAACTTGCTTCCAAATGAAAATCTATTTTAACACAATGAAGCTACTCCAATGAAAATAATTTAGGGGGTCAAAATAATTTTTCTAAGATTTCCATCCCGAAACTCTCAAAACTATTTACAAGAGGAAATCACAATTCAGCCTATTCACATTTGCTATCCATCATTCCTGCTTGAAATAGGGATGAACACAGAACTAAATCCTATTTTTTTGCTTGGAAACACGAAGTAAAAGATTTTTTGATGTCCTTGATTTAACATCCAGTGGGACATTTCCTTGAGAAAGGCTTCTAACAAAGTTCCTTGGTAGATTCTGTTCTTGCTTCCTGCTCTTCATTTTAATTCCTAGTGAAGAAAGAAATGTTATTAGAAATAGAGACACTCCTTCAATAAACACGAGTAGACTGTAGCTGACATGGACCTCCTTTTCAGAATAGGTCTAAGAATTTTTACACATTTCTTTCCTTGACTGAAAGCCTAATTTTAGTATGCAAAAATGTAATCACTCAGCTCACTAATCCAGTGTTTTAACTGTCTACAAATCCCATGATTAGACCCTCAAATGACAGGAGATGCTATTAAAAAAGCACAATGGTCTATAAAAACATGTAGAAATATGAAACAATGTTATTAATCCTTATTATAGAATAACATTGAAAAATGAACACTGTCATTATAGAAAGTTTTGTCTTTTTAATCTGAAAACAATTCTTCCTCTTAGGTATTTGGTTAAGGTTTATTCTGCTCTTGTAATGCACACTCTTGAAAATAAAGTCTATTTCATATTCAGTTCAACACTGAATAATCAAAATTTTATTCTCATTTCAGAACGTGCTTCTGCATTACACAGATCCTTAATTCCAAGTAGGGATTGAAGAGTGGTAACTTCAGAACCTGGTCTGTGGTAGCAGACATTGACACTGATATAACCCTGTATGCAATTTGCCAAATAAGTTGGTTGGACAGAGCTTAGACTCAGATATTCAGTTTCCAGAAAGCTTCTTGCAATACAACCTCAACATTTCCTGTGAACACAGAATAAGACATTTTGCCTCACATTCCCTCACAGCAATTTTTACTTAAAAACATGTATGTGCTGTGAAGCCAGTGTATTGCCCATACCACTGGGAAAAGCCACACAATGGAAATGTTTTCTCACATTGCTTCTCTATTTCATAAGAAAAGCAAAAAATTTTAAAAAGCAAAAAATTCTAAAATCTTAAAACTAATACTGGATCTCCTCTAAATAGCCCAAGAATATAGTCAAGTGTATCTTTGAAGAGAGAGGAAAAGGAGGCAGAAATGAAGGAAAATTGTACATATTTAGCATATTACAAACCTGCTGCATGTGCCAAGCAACTTAGTGCCATGCACTAGAAAAGGCAGAGGTTTTTATAAAATTATGAAGACATTTGCGAACATCAGCTGAAAAAACTATTTGTAACTGATTTTATTACAGAAAAGATTTATGCACCTCAGAGAGAAGCCAAATAATTAAGGCAAACTATCACACAACAGAACTTGCTAATATTATTATCAGCAGTATGTTAGAAGCAAAATAATTTTTCCTGTTATTGTTTTTGCCCAAAATAGCCCTAAAATTTAAGACAAAAAAAAATCTCTGAAAAAACCTTTTACCTGTTAAAACAAATCAGTTTGGTATTGTAAAATAAAGCAAAGAATTAAAAACAGGATGAAAATTATTAGAGAATTTTATTTCTTGATAAACCACACTTGGGCAAAGACAAAATTGGTAATGAAACTCACCAAATTTCTCAACAAGTACATAAACTATTTCAGGTGGAAGACCTTGGCTCTTGGGAGAAAGGGTTTCCCAACAATCTTGTAGTAATTTGAATTTTGATTGGATACTATCTATATAACTGACATTCTGATTTATTTTTAAATAAAGGGATATGCTAGTCAAACCACTGGCCTAGTGTACCATCACAGCAATACGTGCTACTGAGTGGACAAAGTGAATTGAGAGGCAATCTCAGCTCACACTTGCTGTGCAATCACTGCCACCAAGGTGATGCCTCCTGTGCCTCTGTGGTCACCAGAAACTGATGCCAGGTGAAGGCTGCCCTGGAGCAGAGCTGGGCAGAGCTAAAGAACAAAGCAGGGATTGATTCCAAGGATCTCCTCCATGGATCCACCTTGGGCAGCACCAGAGCCCAGCCAGGGCTGCAGCCAAGAGGAACCAAAATGGTCCCAAAATGCACGAGCGCTCCCGGGGGCTCTCACTGGGATCAGCTCTGCTCCATTTGCACCTTGCAGTTCATTGTCCCATTCCAGCTTTAGCCCAGGCACTCCCATCCTGCTTGTTTTTCTCTCTCCAGCCCACGCTGTTTGTGCTCCTGGGCCTGAGCTTTGGATCATTTGTCCTTGGTGCCCAGCTGGAGCAGGAATTGTTTTGTCTCCCTGCTCTGTGCACAGAGCTCCCCATCCCCTCATGTGAAGCCCAGACCCACACACCAAAGCAGCCCAGAATGTGAAAAATCGAGAAGCTGAACCTGAGGCAGCAAAGGCAGTGTCACCCACCCAAGCTCTGGCACTCACCAGCCACCTGGGGAACTCGCAGGGCTGCGTGGCTCAGCAGCACGTCCTGCCGAGAGCGCTTGGCAGAAACCGCGTCTTGCAGGCTGCCCAGCACCGTGTTTGAGGTGGAGCTGCAAAAGGTGCCAGAAAGGAGTCTGCTTTCAGTACTGTCCCTGCTAACAGTGCTTCTGGCCTTGCAATGTAGAAATACTTGAAATATTATCCAGTGTTCATAGAATCGTAACAGAATGCAAAGAATAAACAAATTTATTATGTCTATCTATGGATACTATTCCCCTTTTTCCTCTTTAAAAATTCACAAGAATGCTTCAACTGTGAAAATAAGTAGTAATGTTGGCACTTGTATTCAAAGGCAGGACAATATGTCACAGTTTTGTTTGAAACCATAGAAGCCAGTTTGATGGCCATCACATACAAATTATACTAAGAAATAATCTTAAGGCATGTTACAAAATCCTTGAAATGACCAAGCTGTGTTTATTGAACAAATCGCATTTTTTTATTGCTACAATAACTTTTCCACAGCCTCCAACACAGTTGGAGGGGGTGGCTTCATAGCAGACAATACTTTTTAACTAAGCTGCAAGAAAACTGTTACAGCTTCAAATTCATTAAACCAAAACCTCTATATTTTATCCACAGCACTTTATGCGATGGACTTAAGGTCTGCAGTGAAAATTATGAACCTATCTGATCTCACCCTTCTGCAATTGCCTCACAAACTTCCTTGGTTCCACTCTGCAGACAGCCTCGTAAACAAGCTAATCGTATTTATGTCCCAAGTTCCTAAGCTTTTCCTATTCCTGTAATAAATATTGTATTATTTCCACTTTATAGTCCCCTAACTCACACTTTCTTAATAATAATTTTCTGCCTAAATGAAAATATATAGCAAGCAGCAAAGACTAAGACTTTCCTTGTGCCAATCCTAAAAAATCTACTCATGCATGCCTCTTGCAAGAGAACCTATGCCAATAAGAATATACCATTATTTGGTAAAATAGTCTCCTATGACTGACTTGCCCCTACTCCCTTATCCTGAGAACACAGCTGTTTCAAATTATGCTTCTAATGTGGACCATATGACTGAAATTTATGGTTTTATTCTAGCATTAGTAGATGAATGACTGGAGTGAGCCACTTCAATCAGGGAAAGCACAGGAGAGAAAAGAGGGAAAAAGTAAAGAAGAGAATGGAACGAAGGCACTCTGAAAAGTAAGAGCATATTCCTTTTCTCCTTCATAAATGTGTTTTCATTCCATCTCTTCATCACCAACTGCTAGACAAAACCATAAAGAATTTCAGTCCACAGACAAGTTACTGAGGCAGAATGATCTCCATAAAAAGAACAGAAGTTGTGGGATTTTTCTGTAGTGTACTGGGAACTATGTTTGAGACACAGAAGAAACAAGGTGAGCAGAAACAGCTCATCTTTTGGGAATAAATAAGCATATATATATATATATATATATATATATATATATATATATATATATAAAAATTATTATACAGTTATTACCAAAAAAAATACTTCAAAAGCCTGAGAACTTTTACCTAAAGACTAGATAAAACAAGCTTCAAAAGATTCCATACCTCTCCTTAGAGAGAATGCAGGAAAAACTAGCTTGGTTGCAGAGAACAGGTGATTTATTTTGCTAAATTCATAATCAGCTATTTGAAAATATGAGCAGTGCCTCTTTTCTCATCCTAGAGCAAAAGAATTTATTTCTTATCCTAGAGCAAGACAGTTTAGAACAGTAATTGATAACAATCAGAACAGTAACACGAAACTAGACCAGATGAATCTGATTTTCTAGGATAATTCTCTATTTTAAAGATGCTAATAAACAAAAAGGCACTTAAGTTTCTTCCATGTCCTGTGATCTCTCTATAGCCTTGTCCCACCAGTCTTGAGATACTCTTTGTAAGACCTGGGTGGTGGTAGCTCCACTCACTGTCTAGCAACAAGTCATTTGTAACATGATTTTAAAATGGTTGTATCAATTTTTGCTTTTGGAAATAGGAAAAAAAAAGAAAGACCAGCTGTTTCATAGCTAATCAGGTTGAAATACATGAAAAAAACCCCAAAGCCAACCAACCAAAGAAATACATACACAAAAAAATACAATTCAACTTAATGTCTATTCAGTTCCAGGTTTTCTGCTGCTTCTGCTCATAAACCCCTTTTACAGTCATAAACCAGAAGTGATGATACAAAAGTTCTTCCTAGAGCAGACTGCAAAATTGAAGTTGCAATATATGAGACTGAAAATGAATTATCAGAAAATCAAAGCTGATCACCTAAGTATTGTTGTGTCTATTTTTTCCCAGCTTTCTATTTTGGTAGTTTCTAATGTGCTCCAGCAAAGGCAGAACGTTTTCAAAAAACGTAGATTTTCAATTGGTGATGAAATTTCTCTTTTCAGAATTATGTGCCATCTTTCTATTTTGAATAGACAGCAGCTACACAAGACATGATATTAGTTTATAATTATTAAAACAGAAGTTCTTAAACCAAGACTAAAGAAAAAAATCTACTGAAGTTACCCAGAAAAGCAACAAAAAAATTCAATTGAATTCAAGCATATTTGAATCAGAACATGTCATATATGCAGGCCCAAATGACTTCTATAAGATGCTTTCAGATTTGAAATATTAAAACAAAACTGAAGTAAGAAAATAAGAAATGAAAATTCATTTTTAATAGGGTTAGTTTAATCTTACCTTAATATCTTTCTTTTTCTCTGAGCAGCTGAAGTCATTGCCATATATGAGGGCTTCTCAAATACTGGAGCAGAATTTTTGCTTCTTAGGGAAGAAAGATCAAGTCTGAAATAAAAGAATTATATTTTTGCAAAACATATTCTTGGTAAAAGTCAAGTGAATTTGTTCTTAACTGTAAACAAATATATGGCAAGTTGAAAACCAAAACTGGAAATTAATTTCATTAACGTTACTTGAGGTGGCTTTGCAGACTTCTGACATGCACAGCAGCTTTAGGCGTGGCATTTCACAATGTGGAGAGGTTAAGTACCCATTTTACAGACAGAATACATAAGGCTTAGAGAAAGTAACTTGCCTGAGGCATCACAATCAATTTAGCAAATGCTCTATTTTCTTTTTGGTACATATCTTCTAAAATAGGATAAGCTTTCAACTTCATTTGTTGTCACTAACATACTAACGTTTTCAAATAATGGCAGAATTGAATTTGATGTTGATCACAATTGAGGGTTTGATTTGCAAAATGTTGGGTTTATTTATCGAATGGATACAAATGGGAAAACCCAGCTGTAAAGACAGGCAGGATTAGATGACTTGGTAATGTTTCTCACCCATGTAAAAGGAAAATACCTCTGCACAATGCTGCTGCTGCAGGGCTGTGACTCCTTCCCAGCTGAGTAAGCAGACATTTCAGATGTCTCATCGGTACCTTCACAGAGAATGACAGTGGAGTTCATGACGGCCTCGTGGCTCTCGGGGGTCACGTCGCACGTGGTGTCCAAGATGCTGCCCTTCCTGGCTGCCCCACCTGCACTGCAGGCACTGACTGTCCCCAGGCCTGCCAGGTGCAAAGCCTCCTTCACCACAGCCTGAGCACAGCAGCCCTGCGCTGCCTTCCTGCACGAGTCTGGCGTGTAGACCAGAGGGTAGACCTCCTTGGCAAGAGAATCCTCCAGGTGCTGCAGGCTGCCGTGGCTGGAGGCAGGGGGACTTGGAGCTACCCCTGGAGAGGCCATCAGCTTCCTCCTAGTTCTCTTCTGTGGTGGTTCTGTGTATTCTAACACTTGTGTATTGCCATTCAGTTCCTGTGATGGTGTACCAAAAGAGGTGCCTGTCAAACATAAGTAAGGATGGTTAGCACATCTAACTGCACATCCTACCTAAATCTCGCTTCTTCCCTCCTCTTCCCTAGCGAGACAGGAGCAGAAATTCTTACAAATACTGTTTATTTCATATACATAGCAACTTGACCATGTAAGTGAAATTATTTCTACTGCAGCATTGTCTAGCTTGGCATTTGCTGTGACACTCAAAGTGTTATAAACGGGCACAGGTTGGCATAGTTAATCCCAGAGGTTAGAGAAATCATCACAACTAAGATCTGACACATGGCAAGGGGGGATGGAAGAGTAAGAGTAGTGAAAATTATTGCACTGCCATGACAAAACTCAGACTTTAAGGTGGTACAATCACAGCAACCTGGAGCTGACTCCTGATCAGAGCCAGGCTTTTTCCCCAGCAAGTACTGTGCAGAATAATGAGAGACTGTTGAAAAAGGAATGACACGGAACCATCTGGAAGGACAAAATTTTCTGACACTGCAAATGAGAAAGCAGTGTTTTGCAAAGGGGCAAACAAAGAAGTTGAAGTTATAGGATTATAGGATTCTGTCACCCTACTCTATCAGCTGTGGGGAGCAAAGCTCCTGACTAAAAACCTCCCCCACCCTCAAAAATAAAGCAAGCAATACAGTGTAATTGGCCATTCTCATCCATCCTGATTGAAACAGTTTTTCTTGAAGAGTCATAATGGTTTTATTTTCAAGTAAATGGTAATAAAGGCAATGTCCAAAGCAAGACAGAAAAGGCCTTTCTCTTACTCAAGCGTTCAGTGAAGGAGGATCATTTTGAGACACAGCTCACTGTTCAAATGGTGACTTACACCGTTATAATACCAAAAAGCTACGAAATTTCTTTTTTAAACAAATCAAGAGCAGGAGAGGGCTGTCAAAACCCCAAGTGCTTCTATATTTAACTTCCAGTGCAAATTTAAGAAACGAAGCCTAGTATCCTTAAAATGCCTATGGATTGGATCCCCTTCAGCTGGCAGCCAGACTCATACTTCTCCTTTCTGCATTGCCTACTTCATGCCTAATGAGCAACTAAACTGCAAAAAGAACTCCTGCTTTTTAAATTGATGCAAGTTACTCAGGAATTAGCTGTGGTATTCCCAGAACAGTGTTGACAAATATTTATTTCCTCTAAATTTCATTCTATTTGTGTCTCAGACTAAGAAAGCTAGTTTGAACTCCTTAGTCTGAATGCTTCTATAGTTCTCTCTCATGTGGTAACACTTAGGGCATTTTAACTGTTCAAAAACATTCTTTGAACACGACAAAGATTGATTAAAAACATGTATGTATTATATTATTTCACCTCCACAAGCTTGATTTGTTACAGAAAGCAAGGCTTAAATAGTTGTAGCTTTTTGTCTGCTTACCATTTCACAGGCCCCATTTAATTTTGACCTCATTGCCCAGTTGCAACCCAATTTGCCGAGATACTTTCAGAAAGCTGATTCCCCAAGCACCCCCAGAAATCAGATCTCCTGGGAAAGGCCCAAGTAAGATCCTCACTGAAGAAAAGCCAAGAAGGGATGATCTTGACACTGTTTTTGCTACACACCTTGCTACTAGACATGCCATACGACTGGATACCCAGCTAGATGAGATGATACCCAGTTAGAAGACAGAAAACAGAGCTCTAAGGGACAGCCAAGGATTTAAAGACCACAATGAAACCTAGACCTGTTGCAGGAGGACACAACAGGTAGTACCCCAGTGTGTACAAGTACCAAGTCAATTAGATATAGGCCACAAGACTGTTCTATGTTGCCACAACTTAGTCAATAACGAAACCATTGAAAAACCAAAGCAAACACTAATTCCTCTCCCAGGGGCTAAGTGTCAGAATGAACAATGTTTAAACTGCTCATGGGAAAAGCAGTGTGGACAATTACATGAACAATTACATGGAGCTTTGAAGAAACACATACATGGAAAACTTGGGCCTGAGAGAACTACCTGACAGGAAATAACTGAATTGTGGATTTGTCTATGTGTGCACCCGTGTACAGCTCACTTTATGTATGTATGTAAAGGACCTTTTCTTTGTTAAAATGCAAACTAGATTATCATCTTGTACAGCATCTGATCCACAGCCACCTTTCACCAGGTGAAATGCAGCAGGTTGCTGAGATGCTCATTGCAATCTAAACACTAAGCTAAGTCAGGATATTCCCCATGAGCAGTGCAATGAAACAGCAGTAAAACAGGGCCTGAGTGTTCCCCAAATAATCTTTACCTCACCCCAAAATAAAAAAAGGCCCACTGTGATAAAGACATATTTCTCCAAGACTTGGTTGGATTTAGTAGTAAACAAGTAACTTATTTATGAACAATTTAAAACATCTACTCTCTATCACTATCAACAATGCTATGCTTCATTGTGTACTTGCTCTTTAATTTTGTTCTAATACGTACAATATATACCTCAGTGTAACAGACTAACAAATCTTAAAAAAAACATTCCAGTCATCACAACCAAAAACTGAATCCAATCCTTTTTTTAAAAGACTTTTGACATCTTATATTCTTAAATACAAGAATAAGGTTTATATAATCTAGTGTTTGAAACAACTATCCATTAAATGACTCAGGACACATTAAAATATTCATTTATTAGTTTTTACTCCTATTTATATGCATCTGAATCTCTGTTTCAGGAAAAAGAATGGTTAGAATTCTATTAGTCCATTGCTACATTAGGACAGGGAGGTTTCAGTTTCACAAAGTTTGCTTACTGTAAGACACTGAGGTTTTGCTAATGTCCTAAAGTTACTAGAAGGAAGTCTGATGGAGAAACATTTTGGTGGGAGTGCCAAGGTTTAGAAGCTTCTACAGGCCTAAATATTGGAAGCATTTTAAAATTAACTGTAAATACCAGCATTTAAATCATTAACTAAATACGTAAAGAACACAAAAGTACTGCCAACATAAATAATTTGATGAATTCCATCATAATGGAGAGCATTTTGTACTGTAATACAAGTAAACTAATAACAATAGTTGCAGGAATTCTATATAAGGCAAATATAAGCTGTTAGTAAAAACAAAGACCTATTTTTAAAATCCATTTATTTCTGGAATAAAACTCATTGTAAAACTAAGTTAGAATACAACAAGCTTTTCTCATCATTGAAGTCTTGGAAATAATACAAGATACTTAAGAAGTGTCCCTTCCCACAGCTTTTTGTGAGAGTATGAGGTTGCTCCTAACACAGTAAACAGGTAAACAAACCAGCAACATCGTATTTAACTTGGCTTCACTGCATAACAGAAACCAAACGTGATGGACAAAACCAACTCCAAAATCCTAATTCCACTTCAGCTTCTACTGTATATAGCTCCAGTATATACAGTTCTACTGTATATAGCTCCAGTTATGATCTCAGGTAAATAGACATGCAGCAAGAAAAACATTAGGAGCCACAAAACAAAGAATTGCCAGTGCTTCTATTTCCATCTTACTAAGGGAGCAAGATCCTGAAGCTAGCTGCTGACTGTTTTGCAAGTGCTTTAATAGCTGCTATTGAGAAGTTTATGTACAAGGGACTTGGAAAACAGAAGTTGCTACAGAAACTTCACTACTTCCATAAATTTCTAAATCCATGGTACTGAGGATGATGCTTGGAGAAGCAAGCAGGGCTATTTACATTTCCTTAAAGAACAAATCCAACTAGTTCCTGAATGGATGGCTAATTAAGTATTGTCATTATTTTCCTACTGAGAGATAAACAACATGCTCCAACTATTAAAACAAAAATTTCGAACGTGTTCCATAATAAGGCAGGGATATTACGTTTATAGGCTATATTTGCTTCATGTTTTATAGCTACTTCAATCTTTTGCACCAGTATCGTCATCATCATAGTTCAGTAATATTTTTTATTTAATATACAGAAATGAATCACTTATATGCTTTACAGAACAGCCACAGTTAACTTGATGAAGTAGCTTAAAAGAAAAATTTGGAAGTTTCATTTCCTTAACTAGTACTTTCACACCTACAATGCATCTCTTTAAAAAGAAACATTATTCCAAATATATTTTAGAGAAGAGATTGCATATTTGCTGATCCTTAATTTCAGGTTGCTGTTTATAAAAGATAATTGTCAGAATTCTTTAAGATACAATTTAAGAGATACACTCAGAAATTAAACATAAAAGCCATCACCCACTGATCAACCACCCCCAACCAGTGATACGAGGTGGTTTTGGTCCTAAGTTTGCTGTATCATTTGTCCCAAAAGACTACTCAGAAGTACTGATTTATGTGACAAGAAACACAGCAATATCAGATATTTACAGCCCTGTGCACTAATACCAGAAGCAGCACTATGTGTGAAACATGAGTCACAGGAAAAGTGAGCAGAGCTCATGGCAAAACAACTCTGATGAATTGAGTTAGTTCTAATTGACATTAGGGACAAAATAATGGCCAAGACTTGTCTTCTTCTGGAACTCATGCTAATACATGCATAAGGGGATTATTTCTGGAAACTGTGCTAAATTAAGTCTAGCAGGTTGTTCTGCTAAAGTGAAATTAGATATTAATGTATTCATTTCAATAAACATTTCTGGGCTACCACTGATTGATCAAATTACAATTCTAATCATATGTTTTCATTCCTTTAACAACTGACTCATGGAATTCCAAACTGCAAATGAGTCTAGTCGATGCATTTCAATTCTTTAATATTCCTTGTGACCCAAAGGCATCATCACTGCGATGGCAAGTTTCACAACAGGTTCACAAACAACAGCTGTGAGCTGAAAAAGGCTCAAATCCAGGCTGCACTCTTGCAAGTCCCAGTGATCAGGTGTACTGCTTTACACAGCATGAGAAAAAAGACTCAGAAGTCACCTGAGACAGTATGGAAGAGCTGCTCAATAACAGAAATCTTTCCTAGTCAAGGCACATGCTTTTCCTACTTTTAATAAAATCTTTTACTATGTGCAACTATACCTCAATTTTCCCTGCCATACGAAATAAAAAACTGACTTTTCAGATCAGAATGTTTGTGACAAGGGGAGGCAACGGATGCCTTTTTTTTTTTTTTTCCTTATAAATCAATTCCATCCTCTCAGTGGTAATGTGTACAGTAAGGCTTCTGGAAATGGGATGCTTGAAACAGTGCCAAGAACTTCCCCATTCAAAGAAATACGTGCAAGTGCCAGTCAGAGCTCTCCAGCCATCAGCCTGAACTCGGAATACTCTATGGCTCCCCATTAATGAACACTTAAGAATGGGTGCCCAAATACATTGTGAAATGAACTCGTGCTTTCTTGGAGACAACAGTCAAATTGTTCATGACATCGCACATTTATAGTTACATGAAGCGTGCACAAGCTTAATCGAAATTTTTAATGTATGTGTCAAAAAAAAAGAAAAAAGTATATTGGAAAGCCAGCATTTTCTGTAAAAAGCAACAAATTCAACTTCTAATTAAGGTCAGGATTTTACAAAAGGTGTTTAAAGATTTCAAAGGCTAAAGGAAAAAGAAGACAGAAGGAGGTCAACTCCTGTAGTGAAGCCCTCCATTTTCTTTGGCAAAGCACATGATCTTTAATGAGCTTTCACTAGAAATCAAGAGCTGATTCACTAGAACTGACCACCTTGATAATTTGACCATTGAATGAATGGCCAGAAAACATCTTTATCTTTTCCTCTCATACTACAACTTTAATACTATTTAATACATGAGAGACCCTTTCCAAAGGAGTAATCTTCATTACAAAGACTTGGGCATTACTGCAAATCAGCTGAAATTCTTTGCTATTTTGAAACTCCTGATTGGAAAAAGGACCTTACAACAAGATCATATCAAAATCAATTAATATAATAAAGTGAGAACATTCAGAATGATATTCCAAGAACTTATTTCTGTAGAAGACTTTAAAGAAAACTAGAATAAACCCCCCTACCCTGTCACCTTGGCTATCCTTCTCTTTGCAATTTTCAGATTCTCTTCCCACGTCAATTACTAGCTTGGCTTTGTTCTTCAGGACCAAACAAAGGTAGTCAATTCCAAAGAAACACACAAGACCTTAAGGTCCTGCAGAAATGATGTAGCTGCTTTGACCTTTTGGAGAGTCAAAGTGCTTGTAATCAGAAAAGTTATTTGACTTAAAATATTTTAATTTTTATGTGAAAACAAATAATAATTAATTTGCATTTGAACATTGTCATGGTTCTTTCAAAGAACTGCAGGCAAAAGTTTGTATCATTAAAAAAGTTTCTGCAATGATTACAGCCTCATGTTCTGCAACACACAGAATTCAGCACTGTCTTTAAATACAGATGGTTTCCTGCATCACTGCCCATTTCAGCACACAGCAACTAAAGAGAGACCTGCAGTTAATGATTGAAACTTGCAAACTGGACAAGGGATGGATACTGCACACATCCCTAGATACTTCTGAGATACAATTACTTATTTTGTAAGCCTACACTGAAGAAAAATGAACATTTTTCTCATAATGCTTTGTGTTTTATACATGAGTGCTATCTCATCTTTGCAGAGGGATTTTACCTCAAAAATTGTCTTCCAAATGTGTTAACAAAGCAACACCTGAGATTTGTTACTAGCAGACCTGGTACACTCTCTTCCTCAATCCATATGCTCCAGACTTACATTTCACAGAAAGGAATCACTGCATTGCCATCAAACAAACAAAAACAATTGAAGAGGAGCTATTTAGTTGTGTTTGTGCTGAACAGAAAAAAGAACTTCAAGCACTAACAAGTGGATTACTTTTTCCCTCCCCACTTGTATTGAAGTGATTGTATCAACACCATTAGTACTTTAAGTAACCTTTCCCTAAAGGTTGCAAAATTTGGAGAACAGTTGTTTCTACCATGTTTTATCCTGTATCTAACGAGAGGGGGAAAGGAGTGGCAGTAAATACCTCCTTTCCTCTTGCAAAGACCAAAAAGCAAATAAAAATCATAAAAATACCACAAAAGATTGCTGTGGTAATCTTCAGGCAAAGGCACCATTTACAACTGAAAAAAGTCTGTCTTAGCTGAAAACTGAAAATAATTTACCTACTTGAACATAAGGTTCAACAACTTTAGGATAAAAGAAAATTGGAAAACCTACACAAATTTCCTGAAAACCCCTTAAATAATGTCTAATAAAATAAAATGTTCATGTTTAAACAGCTGATGTAGAATTTAAATAATAGTAATTTTAATATTTCCCTAAGAACCGACCAGGCCTCTTCCAACACAAAACTTCAAGAAAGGTAGGAAAGAAGTAGATTAATCAAGAACTCCAACATAGTTTAGTAGCATCAGAAACTAAAATTCACTAAAATTCACAATTCATGATAACCTACATATGACAAGACAGGATCATTACAATGAATATTTTGTTACAAAGGATATTACAGAGCTTCTGGATTAGTGTCCCTATCTATTCTGTCAGAAAAAAAAACCAAAAAAAAAACCCCAAAAACCCAAAAAACCCAGTATCTAAAAACATATGCCTATGATTTAAAATAAATACCAGCTTTCAACCTTGCTGAATGAATCCCTGACTAACATGGGCAGAATAAGTGTAAGCATGCAAATCTGCTAACTTCCTTTTCCTTCTCTCTGTAGAAACAAAAGCAAACACACATTAAAAAGAGAAACCAACCCAAACTAAAATCAAACCAATGCCACTCATGAATAAAACCCCCAAACTGACCAAAACACAAACAAACCAAACAACTCCAGCCCACTGCCAACACAGTCTGAACTTCACATATTTGGTACCATCAACAGCAACAAAAACACATGCTAAAAATCACAGACACTCCTTGGGAGAAGAGGGACAATATGTGGTTGGATACAACAATTGTCAAGCTGTATAGAAGAAGAAAGCTATCAAAAGGAGGGAACTCATTTCACAGTTCACCAGGGGTCAATGCTCTTTTTGGAACTGCCAGCTTTTGAGAAGCTGAAGTACTTTTTGAAGCAGTATTTATCTCTTTTTCCCTTGTTACCTATGGATGTCTGTCAGTTACAGATTATTAGCAGTAATGAGAAAGCCTCAGGGTGCTGAGTGCTCCCTGTCCACAGCGCAGAACACAAGCATGGGCCCCAGAGCACTTGCACTATCAGGATGAAATTTGGCATGTAATCCATCAGAACAGCCCTGTCTGTGAGGATTCTTCATCCCTTTTTACCCAGACTATGCTCCAGGGCAACTCACTTGACAGCTAAAGAAGAAAAGCCAGCTTTATAGAGTTATGGGGAAAAAAATGGGGCCATCAGGATAAAACAGCCAGTTCCACAGTAGATATGGCAAATCCTTTGATTCTTGGAAACAAACTTCTAAAATATTGTAGTAAATTGATTCCAAGAGAATCTGTAATTAACAGTAAATCTCATCTCCCTCAAGGCTATTAGAAACTACACAAAACTATACCTGCTTAACATTTCAAGTCACTTTAACAGAATTATAACCAACCAACACTATGATTCCTTTCCCATCAATGTCACATGAAAGACTGAAATGCCATTTTTAATAGCACTCACAGGATCTATGAACATTGATACATGGGGTACATTATAAGAAGAGGATGAATTCATCTGTTGCAGTGTGTGCCTAGCCACTGAAAAAGTAAATATCTTTCCTATAGCTAATTGAGAATGGTGTAAGATTCATAGAAAGTGGGTCTAAGACTCAATTTTACAGTTGGCTTCAGTATCTGCAGAAGTGCACATCTGTGTTTATGGATGATATCTGACTGTTGCAGGAGATATTTAAAAGTATTTCCAACAGAGAAAAAATTAATGATACACTTACTGCATGGGGTGTTTGGTCTGCTCGCAAGCTGTGGGAAGGAAAAGATAGCTGACATTTCTATTTCATGGTTTTGATTTTGATTCTTTTCTTCAGCCTGGTCAGCCCAAGCTACTGATTTTTGTCTCTGAATCAGCTGCTCAACCTCTGCATATTCAGTCTCACTTAAGTCATTTGTCAAGCCAGCTTCTTTCAACATCAGGTATTGCTTGCGAAGCACTGGAAGTGCAGTATTTAGGACTCTGCAAAACACCAAGAGGCAAGACAAGTTCCCTTAAGGAAACACAATTTTAACCCAGAAAACAAGTTTGAGAAAAATCTTGCTTCTGTTTCAATTAAAACAAAATTCTCTAAATAGGTCTTCTCAAGTTACAAGTGTCAGAACATCTTATCCCACCTGCCATGAAACCATACTTACTTTTCTGTTTGCTTATTATACTGATCTTGAAGGGACACCAGAGTCAACATGTGCTCAATCTGGGCTTTAAGGGCCTGAACTTCTAGGTTTAAATGGCAATATTGCAGATCTTGACAAAGTTCCTTTAGGAAATTAGGAATAAAAATGAAAATCAAAGAGCTGTACGTCCAACTGAGAGAAAGAAACTAAAACTTCAACTAAAAATAATATTAGACCAACCTATATTGAAAAGTAAAGATGGAATGGAGTTATATTATTTTAAGAAAGTTTTACAGTAGAGAAGTACGAATTATTTAATTGTTATTTACATGCATAAATATAACTTTGTAGATTCCTTTGACCAGTAGGGTATGTGCTGCAATCAGCATTAAAAATCCAACAGGCACACATGGATGCTTATCTGTGCATGCCCAAACATGTTTGCCTCTTTCTGTAGACTCTCTCCTTATATTTTACTTTATTTCAATTATTAAGCTGTTCTTAACTCAGAGGTTTTACCCTTTTTCCAATTCTCCCCCCATCCCCAAGCATGGCACAGTGAGAGGCACTTTACTTTTGGGATGCACCCGTCTGGACCCAGGAGGCGCATTTCATTTTCAACACGATGCAGCCATTTGGTGTTTTCCTCAAAAAGATTGCTCTGCTCTTCTCTCTTCTTCTGCATGCGTACACAGTGGCTGTTAAGTGCTGAAAGCCTCAGATCCCGCTTGCAAGTGGCCTAAAAAAAAAAATCCCCCCCCCAAATAATCAGCATTTAAGTGGGAAACTTTCAAATTATGCTCACCAAATTCTCTTTCTTTATACAGATTTTTTTCCTTATTTTTATATAACATAACCAAGTAATTCCTGGTAACTCGAGTACGTCCTACAAAAAGCCTGCTGAAGGAAGGATAAAGCATTGAGTAAAAAGGAAAATCCTCTCTCTTCAAATATCAAACTCTTCTGATGGCTGTACTGTTTCTGAACTATGACAAGCAGAAGGCACAAAACCAGCAACAGCAAGCTGGATGTAAGCAAGGCAGTGTCCTAACAAGGCAAAGGGTACCTTGTCTGTTTAGAGACAACCATACTCTGCCCTTGACCTCAAAAATTAGGTCACTACATCAGTAGTAATAGAGGAGTGATAATCTGTGTGTCCCATTTTAATGAAATATTTATGTGTTAATTCATTTCACAATTACTTAAGAAAAAGTCACACAAGTATACCAAAATGAAGAGATGATACCCTGCACTACATTACAGAAAACTCACCTTTTCTACTCTTTCTTCAGAGCATATCAATTGAATTTGTTCATGACACTGATTCTGGTAATATTTCTTTAGTGTATTTTCTTTCAGTTTCTTTTCCACCTTGAGGTACTCTTTTCTGATTTCCTCACGGTTTGCAAAAACATTTTTAAGTATTTCTTTGTACCTAAAATCAAAGGATAATAATTACTTATTTATTGAAGGTTTTTTATGACCATCTCTTTGGTAGGGGAATTTTCAATTCCAAATTAATAAAATAAAGAAATTAAAAGGAAATAAGTAAAGCCTATTACAGATAGGCACTAAATAAAATGTCAGTACATCAGTAAGAATTTTATGTAATGGAACTGAAAATGGGATGTGAAGTCTTGAAGGAGTCACTAAAAATAAATCTTGTCATAATTATGAAGACAACACTGGGATTTAAAAGGCTCATGTGAAGAAGTTTCAGATGCCTTTCTCTAACTCCAGCAGATACTAAATACCTATGTTCTCTACTTTTTACATCAATTTATTAAACAGCTCAGACTACTGTTGCCATAGACACACAAGGTGCTCAAAACCCTGCTAGCCATCCTCAGAGAAAGAGAACCACAAAGGTCTTTGGATGCTCACTTTCCCTGAATGGGCTGTACCATTTCCATCACTAATGGACGACAAAAATCAGACCATTCACCATGTTTTAACACATCCCAGGCTAACAGGGTAAAACCAAACTGGGGTAGATGGTACTCAAGGAGCTCTTGAGTAACCAGCTATCTGGTTCTTCTGCCTTGTGCTGCAGACTGGGGATACCAAGAACAACAAGGCCTGGAAGCACTGCCATACTGCAATGTAACTTGCACTGGTGGTACCTTCTCACTTCACTCCTGAATACTGAAATTGTACAGTACAGAATGGCCAAAAATTCACTGTACATCTCAGTAATAACCAACCTCATAGACAAAGTATTTCATTACATCCTACGTTGTTAGAACTTTACATAAAAATCAAAGTTTAACATGCAAGTGTTCTAAAGATATGCAACATTTGAGGTTATACAGTTTTCAGTATTAAAAAACCCCATACAATTAAAAACTGTAAAAATGCTAAAAAAAGCCCAGGTTCAACTCCAGAACAAGTTAGAGACATTCTTGTCATGTACTTGACTTCTTGCCAGTGTTTCAGAAATAGCAATTCTATTTCACAGTCTAAAGTTTGAATAACTAAGTCTTTTATTCTATTCTGAATGTTTTGCTACTCACCTTTTAAAAAGAAACAGAATTAAGAAAATAATTCTTCTCTGCAGATTTAGAAATACAAGAGGTTTCACTCAGTGTCTAGAGGATGCTATTTTATCTAGGTAAAACATGTACTAAAACACTCACAGAATTTCTAAGTGTTATTACTTTAAAGAACAGTAATAGGTTAATGGTTGGAGTCCATGACCTCTGAGGTCTTTTCTAACCTAAAAGATTCTAGAGTAATGAAACAGTCAGCTGCAGAGTATCAGAGCTCTTACCCCACACTGTTCCTGTCTATATATCTGGATAACTATTGATTGATTGCACACTGCTTGGAGAATTTTTGTCCTCCATAGCACCCACAGAAACATGCTTCCTCCCAGCTGCTTGGGAAACAGCAATAAGGAATCAAAGTGAATCCTCCCAGTTTCCATCACAGTAGAAAGCTGGGTATAGTTCAGAGGAGGCTGGAGATTCTGATTCTTTGTACCCTGCTTATGAGGAGCCATGACTGCTAAACCAACCTTTGGTGTACTTATGTTCACCAGTGTTCCAAATAAAGCATGAAGTACAGAAGCCTTTGCGGATTCAGCCTTTCAATTAGCACATTTCTGTTCTCATGGAGCTACCTTTACCCTCTGGTCTGCACTGTAAAAACATTACAAAGCTACCCTCTAGGCATCCCCAGAGTATGAACTCCCTACACTACCTGGTGTCCAAGAGCCCAAGGACCTGCTGGCTGTAGTTCTGGAGCCAGTGCCCACTGCCTACCCTAACAGGCTCGAGACTTGAAGGGCTGGCAGACAGCCCATCTCCAAGCTTCAGCAGGAGGAGGAATGTTTGAAGAAGCAAGCAGTGTACTCAGTGAGTCTCTTTAGATAACAGTGATACAAAAACCATGGGTGGTTGGACTGAAATACAAGATCATGGACAAGGCTCTCTTCCCTGTCCCAACTAAAAGGGAGAAGGCAGCACAATACCTTCAAAACCTGTAAATGAATGGGAGAAACCAACTCATTACCCACACCACAACACTGTGATGAACCTGGCAGGATACTCATGAGAAAGGGTATTTCTGACATCATTTCTGACATCCAGAGGGACTGGGATAGGTTTATATGTGACCCTTGGGATTTTCCATAACAATAAAATGCAAAGGGAACATTCTCTGACCAGCAAACCTTGGCGTGGAATACGTCTAGCCTTTTGAAAAGATATTTTAGAGACCTTGCCCTTGACTGACTCTTCCCACACACAAAGAATGAAATAAAGGGCAAATCACAGGAAATTAAATCAATCTTAAAGACATACAGTGCAAAAATATGCAGGAAAACTGTCAGAACTATCAACATGACTTAGAAGCCCACACTTCTTTTGAAAATTTAATTTAAATAACCTGAATGAAAGGGTTTCTTGAAATGTCTGGAATGCCACTAAAATAAAGCACAGTTAGAGAATATCTTGCTTTGAATGGTTTCTTACTATACCTCAGAAAGTGTTCCAGGTTAAAAACCAGCACATTCAAAGGGCCAAATAAAAAAAAAGTTAGCTGAATCAACTTAGGCAAATAATTGTCAGAATGATGAGATGAGATATGCAGAGACACATCCAGAAAGTCCTTCTCTCCAAAACCTACTCACTTAATGGAACACAACGGCTTCTGCAACAAATTGATACTTCACATTTGGGTTTGTTACATTTGTGTTCTCTCATGAGACTGTCACATGAGAGAAGATAGACAGGAACACTACCAGAAAGAAAAAGAGGCCAAGAAGTATTAAAGCAATAGAAAATAAGGAATCTACAAACATAAAGCGAACCCTTTGCAGAAAACCTTCCAGGTTCTGTCTCTCTCCAGCCTTGCAGGAAAGATCCCACTCCAGTCAGTGCCTGCCAACAGTCGCAGAGCTGCTGTCATTTATGCAAAGCTGCATTCTGCCTACCCACAAACACAACCTGTTCAGGAGCTTTGCTGGAAGCCAGCATTCCTGTGCTCCTTCCTGTCACATGTCATTTCCTACGTCCTCCCCTTTCGTTTTAAAACCACCACCAAGTTGTTCTAAAAAGAGCCAACACGTCAGGCAAAGCCATACCTAGATCTAAGCAAAGCAATGTTAAAATGAGAAAACTAATACTGAAAAGAGTAGGTTTGTTTTACAAATGCTTTTACAAGTGAAGCAAACTCCAGCTTGGAAGCAAATGTGATTCATTTACCTTTCTATTTCCACTCGCTGGTTGTTTGAAAGTTCTGCAGTATTATGATTTTCAGGAATACTTGCTTGCTTTTCTTCATATTCTCTCAGTTTCTCCTTCAGCATTAGGATCTAAACCAAAAGAGGCACCTTTCAGTTGAAATATGTTTTTCTGTTTATTTCCCAAAATTATCATTCTGTGCTGATATTGAACAGCTTTACAAATGGCAGCAGGTGATATTCCTCTCGGAAGACTAAATTTTCTGCCTTCAAAATACATTAGACCCATATTACCTTACAGATTTAATCCCATCAACTATTTATTATATTCAAAATTAACAGTTAACCTTTCACCCTCTTAACAACAGACTTTTTGACATACCTCTTTCTTTTGTTCATTGCAAATTTTAGCATACTGGCTTATGTGATTGTCCAAACTAACAACGTTGCTCTTCAACTGTAAAGAAACAAGTTAGAATTTAAAGGCAGCTCCTTCATGTTTTCATGCACAATAAGCACGCTGTGTGTATGTACTACATAGTTACACATACACAGTGCTATGAGGAAAGAGATTAATAAAATTCTGACTTGCACAATGAGAATATGACTGTCAGCTTTTGCTGTCATCTGTTGCACACCCATGGCCAGGACATTTCCCTCAACAAACCAAGAATAGTTTCATTTACATATGCAAGCACATTTTGCATTTATTCAGATGAGTTTTATTATTTAAATGTCTGTCTTGTGCATTTTATTATAAAAGCTACCTTTAAGTATGCAACAAATGGAAACTACAGTGAACCCCGTATCACATAAAAAGATGATGAAAAATAAATCAATGAAAAAGATGATGAAAAATAAAATTAAACAATAGAGAGCAGAAAAGGACATTCCAGCTTTTCATTTATCAGGACAATCTCGCTGAGCTTCTTGACTCCAGCTAAATTCTACCTGTACAAACCTGGACTGGCTCTTGTACAACTGGTCAGAAATTTCTCTAATATACTTTTCAGTTCTCTGAGAAAGTAATAGCAAAATAGTAAAAAAGGAGGTGAATTCTACCAGCTGAGGATTATTTCCAAATTCCATGCTCACAAAACAACCTGTTTCAAACCGGCAGCTTCATCTCATTAAGGAAGCTATGCTGCTTTTAGGCCAGACCTAGGATCTACTTTGTATCTACTACACCTATCAGTCAGATAAGAAAGAGCTGACTGTAAAGAAAGAACATCTAACAGAACAAATTTTTGAGTCAGAAGTGAAGAAAATATAATATTCCAAAAAAAAGAATTTTTTTTCTAATACCACATTATTGTACTTTGACAAGAGATCAGTAAAAGCAATATACTCACAGAAGACTTGATATCCTTTGCTCGGTTTGCATACTTCAGAGTATTATAGGTATCATCATAAAACAAGGAAGATGGGCTAATAGCAGCTATCATTATTGTTCTGCAATTTCCTCCAAGAGAATCCTTCAGTAAACGAGTAAGCTTGCTGTTTCGATAAGGAATGTGTTTCTTGCTCTAAAAAGAGTGATAGATATTTGTATGGTTTAGTTAACTGTACTTTAAATAAAAGTCTGCTTAGAATTTCAACAGTAACACAGAACACGTGTTATGAACAGCCATGAAACTTTTCTTTGACACAAGCAATTTTTCTTTCAAGTATCTGTACATCTTAAACAGTTTAAGTATCTTGGAACTGTTCAACACCTTTCCAACACATGTATTAGCTAAGTTACCTTCTGATGTCTGGATATGTAACTCCTATTTCTGTGATGGGACAACAACAGAAAAAGCAAACTACATTAAATTACTTTCAGTTTACAAAATCATCCAGATTGGAAAGGACCTCTAAAATCCCTCTAATTCAATCCTGCTGCTCAAAGCAGGGTCAGCTAGAGTAAGATGGCAAGGACTATGTTCAGTAGGGTTTTGATTATCTCCAAGGATGGAGATTTCACACCTTTCCAGGCAACCCATACTCTGCTTTGTGAAGCTACAGAGTTTTCATTTCATGATACAAAGTCTGGTCACTAGGAACCCAATCCCACATCAAATAAATCAACGTGATTCTTTCATGTGTCTGTGGTACAGATTTTAAACTCCACCTTCCCCTCCAACAAGATGGTGATGAGGAGGACATGCAGCACCAGTAGGGGAAATTAAATCTGATTTTCTCCCAGCATATTTGAAGGAGGAATTTGCTAGTGGAGCACAAGGACATAAAGAGTGTTACGGTAGACAATGGACTTGACTTATACAAAGGTTCAGGAGGTTTTATCATTCCTTGCCTTGAGCTGGTGAGCCAGATCAGGAGACTGACACGCTGCTTTGAGCAGGGATGTGTGTGTGTATGGATGTATGTGAGAGCCTAAAAGAACAACTTGGAAGAGATGCTGGTTTGTCCTATAAAAGCTGCTCCCCCCTAAGATTAAAGGTTAATTGTAAGGTTACTCGTGTACTCATGCAAGCTTCTCTATAAATGTTTGATTTTGAAGAAGCTAGATAAGAAAAGCAGGTAGCAGTCATCTTTGATGCTACCCTTAGGCAGCTGCATGTCATTTTGAGAATTCTCTCTCACTGGGACTGGCTGTCAGCTATCACAGATATGACGGTGGAAACCCTTAAGACAATCTTACATGAGAAAGATGATGTGAGCAGCATCAACAATGTAAACCACATTATTCAGTCAGCTGAGCACTTTTTAAAATGTTTTCAGAAGCCCAGGAGGCCAAGACTGCACGGGCAAGCAGCACACACCTTTGGATCTGCCAGGGCATTAATGACGTTTCCGAGAGCCAGCAGGGACCGGTTAATATTTGTTCCTTCCACAAAACGAGCCCCCTTGGCACTGGTTGCATTGGCACGTTCAGACCCTGCCAGGTCAATGAGAGACATTTTGGCAATACGAATATTTTGATTAATGCTAGCTGTTTTGTCTTGCTGCCGAAGGTAAATCTACAATTAAAAAAAAAAAGAAGAAAACAATTAAAAAGTGACCACTAACCAATCTAAGCAGTAAATTCATTTCATAGTGTAACAACTGTTTCAAGACATTTGTATTGCATCCCCTCCACTTTCCCTTCACTTAAGTGAAGCACAAGGTAACTCCTTCTCTTGCTTTTGATTCTCTCTCCCGTCCTGCTGCAGAGGATTAAGCAACCAACTGGCCCAGGCTCACAAAGCAGCAGTGATAAGTGAGTTTTTTTACAAGAAAAAATTAATTTCACGGCTCTTGATTCTTCTGCACCAAAAAATGCATATGACACTCCTGAAATTTAAATTGAAAGAGGTGTTCCTTTTTCAAATGCACATTTAGGAGTACACCATAAAGAGATGTATAGGGATAAACCAGGAAAAGGCTGACCTTTCAATGATTTAGATTTAATTGTATCTCCCATTAATAGGAAACAATACTCATTTACTGCTGTGAAAGTAAACTCCAGGATCTTTTTAAACGTGATGCCTCCTGAAGCCACTTGCTCCCCTTCATCCCATCTTTCCTGAAATTTTCACAGTACAAAGATGTACAAAGAACTAAATGCTTCTGCTTCCTTCTGCTGGTGAAGGTATTCTTTCTTCAGGTTTATACGGAAGCAGGCAAAGCATGAACATGTCAGTAAGAAGAACCAAAGTTATCCTTAGATGGCTTTATACTTTTTCAGTATCTATTTCCCCATCTGTTAATATGGCTAAGGGTTAGTGGCACATTCACGAATGCCCTTCTGGCCAGTGAATTTGGAAAGAGCTGCCATGAACACAAGGTGACTGACTAGTAAAGACAGGATCTCACTACCTCTGTAGCTCCAAGCTTTGTGCATGAGAAATGAAGTCTTCACAGTACCTTGTAACAGAAAACAGATTGACAAGTATTGTGAAAGAATAAAACTCGTATGACTTGCCATGAAACGTAAATCTATTTCAAACAGATATGTTTCTGTATCAAACAATACAACTAAGTTCAGTTGTACTGTTTCCAGTACAATAGACAAAAAAAAGAACCTCAGGCTGGGAACACGTTACCAGAACAACACAGTAACTATCATTAATGAAGGAGGGAAAGGTAGAGTGACAGCCAAACTCTGTTGTATGACTCAAACCTTTGTAAAAATTCAAAAGATACAGGAAATGCCCCAAAGCAGAACACTCTCAATAGAACAGTGTAGCAATTCAGATTTTCCCCTCAGATGCAGTAATTGCCTGACCCAGATAGATATTTCAAACCTAAGACATATGGTACAGTAAAGCAAAACTTGCATCTATAAAATCAGCTCAGAATGTCCTGGGCCAAGACTTACCAATTTCTGACTCAGTTTCAGATAATATCCTGATCCCATAAAGTTAACAAGAAAAGCCAAAAATAACCTATCTCTACAAAAAAGAAACTCTTAAAATAATAGCAACATTAAAAATGAAGAGCAATCACGACAGCACTGGGGATTTCTCATCGCTTACATCTCTGGAAACAAAGACAGAATTCTGCTATGCAGAATGTGACAGATTTGTGGAAACAGATGAGAAACTGAAGTGATTTATTTAATTGCTTGCCACTTGTAGAAATGTACTGAGAAAAAGCCTGCCAGATAATAAAATGCAAGCTTTTTCCTAAGAAAAGGTGAGGGAGATAAGAGATCCCAGCAAGTAAACAACCAGAAACCAGCAGCTCACTGTGATCTGTCTGCAGCACTGTACCTGGAGCCTTTCTAAAGGCAGCACACATCCCTGACAATGCAGCTCTCAAGCCAAACCACTTCAAAAGAAGTCTTTGTGCAATCCTGTACAATGCACAGCAAGGGCAGGCGCAGGGGAAATTCAAAACAGGAAGGGCAAGTGCAAACATAAGTTTAAGGTATAGAGGAAAACAGAAGCTTTTAGAATGGCAATGACTTTTGTTCTGTTCCATACTTAGAAGCTGTTTTTTTTTAAACTTTGTTATAGTTATTTAGCATTGTCTAAGTCCGTAGATACTGTTAAAAACTTCCCAACAGTTAAAGGCTCTAATGCAAGGACCAGAATCAACTGTACTTTAATATTTTTCAACCCAGAGTGCAATGAACAAGTCAAGATACTGCTTTGCAGTATGCAACAACAACAAAAAAAGACATTGTTGATAACAGGACTAGTTTTTAAATAGCACAGGTTGTATTTAAAAAGAGAAGACAGGAGAATAAGGCAGAGTAGCCAACCCCGAAAATCTTTGGAGAAGTCTTAAGTTTTAGCATGTTTGCACAACTCATTCAAAACTCCTTTCTGAAAACTAAGAATCATCATTTCAATTTTCTAAAACTTGATCCATACCAGGATATTAGGAAATCACTTGATTGTAAAAATTAACATTAACTAAGAAAGTAAAATAAGAAAGTACTAGAGATTCTTAGTTTCTAGTCAGACATAACTGCATTCTGTAAATTATTTTCCCCAAAGAAATGCTAAGCAACATCCTGATACAAAAAAGCATTAAAAAAACCCAACAACTTTCGGTTTTTAAGATTACAATATGGAAGTCTATTGAAGTTTTAAATGACCATTTAACGTAAGTTATTTCCTCTAAGGAATGTAAGTTAAGAGGGTATAAGTACATATTTTATATATACAAGTTCAAACAATCAGATTTAGAGATCTTTTTTCCTTTTTTCCAACATAAGCACTAAGAACCATTACATACTTCCAAGGAAAAAGGAATAACAAGAAGAGTAAACTGAAAACCTTCAATCCCCCCTTCCCCAAACTGAGGCTCAACAGCGTTTAAAAGCAAAAGCATCCATTGTATCCACCTTTAAACAAAACCTGCAACTCCCAGTAGAGACCACTGAGATGGCTGTGTCATCTCACCTGGAAGACAGCATGGGACCGGGAAGAGGAGGCATTCACATCTGTGGGATGCTGGGTTCTGTTTTTGTTTCCATAATCCAGCATCTGAAGGATCTCCTCTGCTGATTTAGGCTTTAAGAGTAGAACACATGACAAATACAAGTTTCTTTTCTTTTCCATCAATTATAGGAATACACTGATTCTAAAATACATTTACTTTAACATTCACTTTCAAAAAAAGTTAAAACTTCAAATTTTAGCTGCCTAGAAGTAAGAAATTTCCTGTTTTGGAATTGAGGCACTTCAAACAAATATTCTCAGCTTAAAAAGCAGTAAAGTATGAGAAGCAAGCACTTAAGTGCAGCAACTTAAATCAGAAAATATTTTTAGTTTAGAATTTAAACAAATCTGAGAGATTCTCCATAGTTAGAATCAGCCTCTTTTAAGAATGTCTAGACTTAAATTAGTATACACTATTCAATGCATTAGTACAAGTAAAGGTTTTTCCTCACAAGACTCAAGGTTTGGGAAGAAGGATGTTCACAGAGCTAGCCAAACTTAGAATATAGTTTCCTGTCACAGCATGTAACATACACAAGAAAGCTACAAGAAAATAGCTCCACAGGAATTGATATCCAGATTGGAAAACTAAGTTCTATCACTGACCTTACCAAAGAACTGCTGTGATGGCCTGGAAAAGTAAATTAACATGGAACTCTTCAGACGTGGTTATTTACAAACAAAAACAACCTTTAGACTTCACAGCTGTGTAGAGCACTCCAAGGTGGTAATGAAGGCAATGCCAAGATATTTTAGCCCAAAAAGAAATCTTCCAAAAGCTGCTGGATGAGCACCAAGCCAATGTACCCTTTTGATAACAAGGACTGAATGCTTCTGTATTTGCATTCAATGAGACCAGCAGGGTTTTCTCCACAATGTGCTTTTAACTAATTAATTAGATTTTCAAGTTACTAGTGCTTATGGCCAGAAAAAACCCACTAGGAAATTAGCAAATTCCATAAAACTCTCTCATGGAACAATGGGAATCTTTCTCAAATATCTCAAGCACATTTTAAGTTTCTAGAGACATTTACATACCTGATGCAGTGTCAGACCTTGAACTACCACCCCTTGCTGGCCATCCTCACGAACAGCCAGAGGTCCAGAGTTGACCAGCAGATCACGAATCTGTTCATTGTAAACCTTTGAAAGGGAATTCAAAAGATTTTATTAAAATATCCTCCCATAGCTGACAGAATTAAATAAACCGAAATCACCAGTCCTTTTTAATACTCCTTTAAGACAAAGAAGTGAATTCATGCTATAATTTTTTTACATTTTTCCTATACCAAGCTTAAATATTAAATTCATATGATTTCTTTTTAGATTTTAGGAGTAATTCTTTTTAGCAAGTAATCTTCACTCTTTATTGAAAAAAATTACCTTTTTTTTACAAAAAGTTTTGCAACAAGCATGAACGCAAAGCATTTCTTTTTCTCCGTCGTGCATCACAATCCCTACTCAGTGACATTTCTTAGTTCAAACCTACTTCTGTTAAAAGTTTTAAATCTCTTATTTCTTGGTCTGTGGAAGCATATGGCAAGGCAAACTTTCCCCATCTCCTTCTACCCCTCCCAAATACCAGCTAGAGTCCATTAAGGCTCTGAGGGAGCTAAAAAGATAACCATTTGACTAGCACCATTCAGCAGCAGTGCCAAAACATTTACTTGTAAAAACAGAACATCATTTTGTGGTGCTTTTTCAGTGTTCTAGGATGCTACTGTGAAGTCCTAAAATATTGCCCTGAAATGATATTTCCTTGTGCACATCAACAGATGCTCAGAGGCACGTAATTGATCAGCAAGACACAAATCATGAAAAATCAGGAAATATGTCAGAAGTGATGGTTTTGGGCAGCCTTCTGCAGAACACTGGCAGGTGCCTAGGAACACCAAGCTTGCAGAGCACGAGGCAGCTCCACTCCTATAAGGACACATTTTGTCAGGTCCCAGAAAGGACCAGAGGAAAGCAAAACCAGCTTGTCTTTACTCACAAATATGACTTATTGAAAGCAACATACCAAATGCAGGAACTCACCTCTAAATAAGAGACAGCAATGTCACATGTTTTATCATGTTTTAATTGATCCATGCGCCTATAAAGTGTCACCATAGTTAAATACATGACTCCAGGGTCTTCAGGAGAACCTAACATGGTGTGAGTCTTTCCAGCTCCTGTTGCACCATATGCAAGCACTGAATTCCGCCCCAAAAAAAAACAAAGCAAAAATATGTAATTTATATGTAAGCTAATCAGGAACACCAAAGTCAAATGAACATTCACAGACCTCTGTCATTCTGCACAACTGTTTCATAAATGGATCAAGTTTCTTACTTAGGCTTTACCTTTCAGATCTATAATTAGAGAGAGATGTTTCCAAATAACATTTTTGAATTTTCAGTTCAAAACTCATTCACTGATACATCACATTAAAATATTATTTGCTTACTCTCATAACCCTAAGCCACCAACTTACTGCTGATAGGCATTTCATTTCCTCACCAGAGTCCAGCAGCCAATTAAAAAACCCCAGGATCTTAAAGAGTTCATAAAGCAGGTTATGTCACACACTCAGTGACACAACTGCTTCTGCTTGAATAACTCTAGAGGAGTCCCATTAGCACATATAATTCAGATAAAATTCCCAAGTCTATTATAACCTTAACACAAACCTATTGTTAAAGTGGAGTAGAGCTATCCTAACTTCCATATGCTAAAAAGTCAGCCTTTCATATCTGTGAAGTAAACCACAATGTTTTATTTCTATCAGGCTTTTTTAACGCTCCTGCAGCCATTGGACAGAACGGCTCAAACTCTGAGAAATTCCCTCAAGTTTTTCAATTAAAGAAGATAAATAACAAAGTTACCTGTGCAGTTATATCCATTTAGGAAGCCATCAATTAGATTTTTGGTAGTATGCTCAAAAACTTCCAACTGGGATGAGCTGTCATCAAAAATGGCATCAAACATGAACTTAAGGTCTTTCCTTTGTCTTTTGTTGATATCCCTGTGGGTCACTCTCCTCCTGCTGAAGAAGCCAACCTCCTCCTCCTTTGGGTCGAAGACCAGCACGTGCTGGTCAATGACCCGCACCACCCTGCTGCAGCTGCCCTGCTTTTCCTTCTGGCTCTCCGGCCGCACACGGACCACCACCTTGACGTGGCTGCACACATCTTCTTCCCTGGCAGGAGTCATCCCTCCTGCTGCCCAGCCCCGCCGCCAGCACTCGGTCAGACCCAGCACCCGGCTCCTTTCTGCAATGACAGACAGGGTTTGTTCCAGTGTAGCCTGAACTCGCTCCTTGCAGCAGCTCACACGCTCGGGCAGGGCCCTGTGCTGGCCCAGCGCTCGCCAAGGCACTGCCCCGGGGCAGCGAGCCCTTGGGAAGCTCTGCGGCCGCCCCAAAGGGCGACTGAACTCGGCACGGCCCCGGGGAGTTGGGAATTCCTGTCTCAATTTAAACACTCGGTGCCCTGCGGGCTTCCCTCTGGAGCAGACCGAGCTTTCGGACGAGACACCCCATTTCTGTGGGCTAAAGCGAGCCCTGTTTTTGCTCTTCAGCAGGAGGAGCTGCCCGTGTCGCCCTGCCCGGATCGCCACAGCCACGTCGCAGGAAGAGCCAAAGGGAGCAGAAGCGGATTTGGGGTAACGTGCCCCGCACGGGCTGCAGTGCCCGAGCCCAAAGCGGGATTTCCTCTCCACAGCCGCTTCTGCTGCCGCCGGCTGCCGGCCCGGCCCAGAGCGGACACGGTGCGGGCTCCCGGGGCCGCTGCCGCCGCCCCGGGGCCAGCTCGCCGCTCCGGCCGAGCCCGCCCGGCTCTCCGGGCCCTCCTCACCCGGCGCGGGCCGCTCTTCCCCGGGGCCCGCCGCCGGCCCGGGCCCTGCGGCCGCAGCGTTCCCCCGGGCCGGCCGAGAGGCGCTGCCTGCCGGCGGCCCGGGCCTCCCTCGGTGAGCCCGGGCTGGGCCCGGCCGTGCCAAGGCACTGCCCGATCTGAGCCCGGCCGTGCCCGCTCTGTGAGCCCGGCCGCGCCGCGGCCGTTCCCGGTCTCTCTCTCTCTGTGTCTCACCCGGGCCGTGCCGCGGCCGTTCCCGGTCTCTCTCTCTCTCTCTCTGTGTCTGTGTCTCACCCGGGCCGTGCCGCGGCCGTTCCCGGTCTCTCTCTCTCTCTCTCTGTGTCTGTGTCTCACCCGGGCCGTGCCGCGGCCGTTCCCGGTCTCTCTCTCTCTCTCTGTGTCTGTGTCTCACCCGGGCCGTGCCGCGGCCGTTCCCGGTCTCTCTCTCTCTCTCTGTGTCTGTGTCTCACCCGGGCCGTGCCGCGGCCGTTCCGGGCTCGCTCCCGCTCTCCCCGCGGGCCGCGGCCGCACCAACCGCCATCCGCGGGATTCAAACACGGCCAGGCCGCGCTCCTCGCCTTCCCATTGGCTGCGCCCCGGGACGTCACCACAGCGCCGGCGTGGGGCTGCGCGCGCAGCGCCGTGCGCGGGGAGGCCGGGAGGGAATCGGGCAATGAGGGAAGAGAAGCACGGAGGGAAGGGGGGCCGGGGATGAGGGAAGAGAAGCACGGAGGGAGACAGGCCGGGCATGAGGGGAGGGAGGCACGGAGGGAAGGGAGGCGCTGCCGGGCGAGCGGGCGGCCTCTGCTCCGCGTGTGCGGCCAGCCCGGCTCGGGCGGGGCCGGCCCCGGCCCCTGTCCCGCTCGGGCCCGGCGCGGAGCGGGCCGCTGCCGCCGCTCCGGCGGCCTCCGAGCAAAAGCGCTGCGGGGCGGGGGCTTGGCCCTCGCTGCCTTTGCCCCGCTCAGCGCGGGGCCGAGCCCGAGGCGCAGCCCGCGGCGGGGCCCGCTGCCCTGCAGGCGAGCGCTGTCACAGAAATGCCATAAAACACGGACTGCGCTCGCCTGAGAGAAGATCTCCGAGCGCAGCAGGCGGTGGCCGCGAGCAGAGGCCCTCCGGCAGCCCCAGGGCAGGGCGGGCCTGTCCCGTTCGGCCGCTCCTCGCCTCACGGCGGGGCCGGGGCAGGAGGGGAAGGCCGGAGGGGCAGAAAGGGCGGCTGAGGCGGAGCGGGGTCAGCGGGGCAGCCCGAAGCCGTGCGGACAGGCAGGGCAGAGCCAGGAACGCCTTCCCCTGGGGCCGGCCGAATCCAGCAGAGCGGGGCCCGTCGCAGGGAACGGCGGTCACCGGGAGCAGCGGTGCCAGCGCCCCGCTCGCCCTCTCCCCCCTCGCTGAACGGAGCACCGCGTCCTTTGGGCTGCAATGTCCCTCGGGCGCGCCTGGCTCACCTGCCCAGCTGTGTCTGCTCCCTGCTGTGCCCAGCAGGAATCCAAACCCGCCCCAGCTCAGCCCCTGGGGAGAAAATGAACTCCAGGCCGGGGAAACCAGCGGAGCACACCGCGGTGATAGAGGTGTTTGCTGTAGGCACGCTATGGCTTGTGGTAAAACACATCTGTGAGCCTGCCCACAGCTGGAGCCATGCGCACTTGCAAATTTAAACTGGGGGAATTACTGCAAGGTCCCTTTAGTAGTCCTGTCTTGGAAGCAAAGACTACAAATTAGATATTACCAATCTACCTCACTGCCCAATTAAAAGTCAGTTGCAGTCCAC
Source organism: Vidua chalybeata (assembly GCF_026979565.1). Taxonomy (NCBI): domain Eukaryota; kingdom Metazoa; phylum Chordata; class Aves; order Passeriformes; family Viduidae; genus Vidua; species Vidua chalybeata. Next base: position 62,427,179 of record NC_071535.1, on the reverse strand, counting down.
ACATAAAGAAAATACTTGGAATGCATAATTACTCAAAATACAATACAGAAGGGGAAAAAAGGATATTTTTCTTTCCAAGTCTCAGAAAAACACTAGGTGAGATATTCCTCTTTGTGTAAAAAGGTTTGGAGAAATTTGTCCTTAACCCACACCACGGAATCACCTTTATGTCAGGCTCCATCTGTGGAATTCTTATTCATGTAAATAATACAGGGCTTGAATTCATGTTTTCTCCAGTGATTTTTAAACCTTTGCATTTCACTTGAAGAGAACAAGGGAATCTCATAAGCCTGATTTTGCCATTTCTAGCAGTGTGGAAAGGGGCAGACATAGAAGGAGACTATTTTTTAATTTAAAGAAGATGTAAGGTTGTGAGATAACATGAATTTCAGACTTATCAGTAAAATTAAATGTGTAGTGCTTAACATGTGTGAAGTCATGCTTCCAAATAGAATATTTGCTATCCAAGAGATTTGCCAATTTTACAATAATAGAACTGCCATAAATGAGACCATAATGAAAACCTTATATAGAAAATTATCAGCTTCTAAATTACTGAGTGTTGGAATCAAGGGTCAGTTTCTCAAAAATTTGCTCATATTTGAAGCAAAACATCTTACCTGCTCATTTGTGCAGACAGATAGCAGCTGCAGAAGGTAGTAACCGACGCCATTTAAGCAAGTAGGGAAGAAAGAGTGACTGGAATTGAGAAAAAAGGATTTGTGATTTCATGGCCATGCCATCAAAACGCCTGAACAGTCACCGTGTACACCCAGACAGTGGCATGTGGAGTGAAGAGGTGAGGCAAAGACAGCAACATGAGGCTGGGAAGTGGTGGTGGTTGTGGGTGGGAATTTTTGGAGCTCTTTGGGTCCGTTGAGGGGAGCGTAACCCTTGAGCCCTGCAGCGTGGCATCAGTGCAGTTTGCCAGAGCACCTGTGCCACCAGCCCTGTTCAAACAGCCACTGATCACTCTGAGCAGCAGAACAAAGGGTTAACACAGGAGAACTGACAGGGAAACCCTCCTGTCTCAAGTCTGGCAGATTTCAGTGGGAACAGACTTAACGAGAACTGAACCTACCTCTTTATGGCCCAAAGTTGGTGGTGATTCCTCCAAACTTTACAGTCTCCAGTGAGAGGCTATTGTTATCTTTCTACACAAAGAGTGAGAGGCAGTTATATATAATTATAGCTTTAGAGATAATATTAGATATGAATGATACTAGCTATATATATATAATATATATAATATTAGCTTATAGATGTAATACTAGTATATATATAATACTGGCTATAATACTATATCTAGTACTATATAATCTATACAACACTATATATATAAAAAATACTATATATATATATAATACTAGTTAAATATAATGCTAGTTATATATAATATTAGCTTTAAGTGTGTATGGCCACACGCTATGGAGTGTGAGACACTTCTGCATGCCCTCTGATAGAGCTAAGGGTAAGAGGTCAGCATATCTATTTTTCTTGGTGAAGGCCTGTTTAAAGAAAAACCTATGTTATGCATGGCAAGACAAATTAGGGTCTTTGCCTAGCATGTGGATTTAGGATTCCACTTCATTTAACTCTGATGAATTTTTAAATTCCTGTTTACTTTCACAGCCAAAACCCTGCTTCTGTAATATATATCACATAAAACCTGTCCATATTCTCTACAGTTCATAATTGAGGAATCAACAGATAAACCATAAAATTAGTCAAATTTCATTATATAGGAAAGGATGAAAGACAGCAAAATAGGTTACTGGGAAACTGATGATTTAAAAAAATAGTCTATGTTAAATTAAAAGTAAGAGACATTAAAGAGAAAATGTCAAACTCTGAAATAAAAATGGTCAGTGATGACTAGGAAAGCTATCACATGAGCATATTAATAAGACATGTAACTGAAAATAAAAATGGCTGAGATTAAATAATGGAAATGGAATTAATGAGAGGAAAATCTGCTACTCTTCCCAAAGGTAGAGCTGGAAGCTAAAGAAATAACTAGTTATTTTAAGTACTGGAGAATAGGCAGTGGAATTATTGAGGGTGTGAAGAGAGTGTACTGACGTGAAAATAAATTTTGGGAAAACATTACTGACAATATTAAAGCAAGCTCTTTCATGGCTTCAGCAATAAAGATTAAAACCAGCTTGTCCTGATTTCAAAGTGTAAAGAGCTATTGCCTTCAAGGTTGTACAAGTAGCAATCCCATAGAAAGCCAAATGAATCAGAAAAAACGTAGCCCTTTTCTGGAGGAGGGATTGGTGTAGAGAAGGTCACTGGTCCTAGAAGGTCCATCCCCTTTCTCCCCTGAGCAGCAGAAGTGGAAAATGCAGCTACCTGACAGCTCTAGTGCCCAGACAACTGAACAAGCAGCAGATCCACAAGAAGAAAAGAAAAGGTGTCTCATAATGGCCCAGCCCCAAAGTGAGCAAGAGCAAAGGACCAAATCCAAATTCCACAAGTATGGAAGACTTGGAAGATTTGAACATTAGTTAATTTAATTTCATTTCATTTAAGAGAGCTGTTTCAGGCACGTGTTATTCACATGAAAAACGTGTTCTGGTGATGGGACTATTAAATCCTCTGTTTTATATTTCTTACCTGCTGGGGTGTTGTTATTACTAGTATTACTGCTACCAAATTCACACTCTAGAAACATCAAACAGCAACAGAAATTATGACCCGGGCCATTAAGAGCAGAAGAACAAACTTTCCCCGAAAACAAACATTATCAAAAGATTTTAAAACATGGACAGAGGGAAAAACTGAACCTGGACATGTGTTCCACTTCTGCACATAACAGAAATACCAGGAATAAAATTACTAAGAATATGTCCAAAAGGTGTGGTGCTGAAAAAGAGGAACCATAACTAAAAAAAATTTTCCCTGACTTTTGTGACATGGTTTAAATTTTAATAACTTCAAAAAGGCTTTAACTTTATTAAAAATATCAATCACAAACTATCTCACAAGATACCCTCCTGATTTCCATACATCACTCTTCCCCCTTACCAATGTTTCCTGCCCTTCTGATACTGTCACCTGAGTTGTGGCAATTTGAAGCATTTATGGCAATATGCTGTAGATGCACGCAGTTAAAGTTTTCAGGTTAAAAAGCAAACTGGAAAAGCCTGAAAGCTTTTTTTCCTCACCCAGGCAACTCCACGTGCAGGAGAGCTGGCACAACCAGAACTGTGGCATGGGGTCAGGAAGAATTGTCTAGAAACAAAAGCCTCTAAAATTGGCTTTCTGGCTTAAAAGAAGAAAGGATCCTATCAGAGTATGCAGGTAGGAAGGCTGTATTAAACAGAGATGTTGAAAAACACTATGATACTCATACTCTAATACAATCTCTAAGTGGGCCAGCATAACTCATTCAACTGCTATAAAAAAAGAATTTCTGGCATGTCACAGAAATACTCATGAATAAAAGGGAAAAAAAAAATCTTCCTTTACAATGTTAACAGTGATCATCTAGTATGGCTCTTAAAATCCTGTTCTTATACACAGAACTGGATAAACAAGAGAAAGAATGGCCTTGGATACTTACCCTTTATTTGCCTTGAACGTCACTCAGAGAACAAAGATAATAGACTTCTTCACCTTGTCCCCTTCTTTTTGTGAGAAAGGACATCTGCAACATATTTACAGAAAAAAAAGATGCACTATGCAATGAAAAAAACTCCTGATATAAGTGCATGGTAGATAAAATAATTTGTGGGCTGAAGTTACACTGGAAAAGTTAACAGCTCCTCAGAAAGGATGATTTGTTGCTTGCTATGCCTGTGTCCTGGTTCTGGCCAGGACAGGGTTAACCCCTGCAGTAGCCAGGAGGGCCACGGCCAGAACCCAGAGGGTTTTTATACCACCTCATGGCATTTTCTGGGCAGGGGAAAGGGTCCTTCCCAGGGCAGCGCAGTGTGGTGGCAGTCAGGTACGCCTGTGGGAGAACGGTGGGAATTCCCACGGGAATCCCTCCCCTCCCTTGCTCACTTTTGCGGTTTATCTGTTGGTTACTTGTTATTTTCTTATCCCATTGCATTTCCTGTAAATTGTCCTTACCTCAGCCCCGATCTCTGGGGCTCCCCATTCTCCTCTCAGTGCCACGCAGGGCGTGGAGTGAGGCAGGGAAGAGGGAGCGAGCGGTGCATGTTTTGGGCTGGTTCCAGTGGGAGCACCAAGTTCAGGAGTGCCATTCCAAAACCACAGCGGCCGTGTTTGGTGCCCAGTGTGGGTCAGGAAGGGTTGAGGTGACAGCAGAGCTGCCAGAGCAGGCTGGAAACAAGCTTGACTGGAGCATTTGCTGTGCTGGGTCTGGTGCCCCTGCTCACTGTGTGCTTGGTCTGTGCGTGTGGCCGTGGCCCTGACCCCGTGCACCTTTCCATGCTTGCACTCTGTGCCCGCCACGGTGCTCCTTGTCCAAGCAGGGAGAGGGACCAGGATTTCTGTGCTGTGGAATATCAGTTCATGAGCTGGTGGCAGCAAGGGCAGTGAAGGTGTTTGGGATGTGTGTGCAGTGCTGCTCCCTGCCCTTGCCTCGGCACTACCTTTGGGAGTCCATTAATAATCATATCCAGCGTGTGGATCCAGGGGAGGGTGATTTCCCCCAGCCTTTTACCTCTTTTTTTACCTCCTTTTCCTCCTTCAGGCCTGTTACAACAGCTTTTGAGACTTGAATTCCCTTTGGATGTTAAGGGAAGCATATTCTTGTTCCCAAGTCTTCCAAGGTCTCCTCAGTGGGGTCCACACCATGTTTAGAGTCATCAAAGAGATTTCTAGGGAGATCTGCCCCAAGAGTGGATAGACATGAGTGGCATGGAATGTGGGAGAAAATGGGTCATTTTTTGAAGGATTGTTCTGCTTCAGTGGTTTGGAAGTTCACCCCTGAACAACTACAGGGCCCTGATAAAGTGGCAGAATATTTGAAAAAAAAAAATGCTGTGGCAGTTCCATAGAGGCATGGAGAATACCACTCCTAAACGATGACAGACTGAATTTTTTAGTCCACTCCTTCACAATCTTTGATTTATATGTACATATTAAAGAGTTCTTGAGTACAAGTAAGGAAAAGTATGAATTACTTGAACCTCACTGACATAGGAAGGTGTAAAAAGTTTCTCTACTGTCTCTAAAACTTTCAACAGCCTTTGACCAGTTAAAGCACCTTGACCTCCTGGCATAAGTGTTTACTCATGCACAGTGTGAACCCAAGTGGAGCACTGATCTCACTGACAGGTGTCCAGCAGAGAAAAGAACGGGTTTGAGTCGGTTGAGCTCCTCAGCTGCACAGCTAGCTGTCCCGGCACACTGGAAGGGAATGAGAGGAATGAGCAGCTGGAGGTGGAGCCTAATGCAGCCTAATTAAACCAGCACTGCTCCTGAAACATAGGTACACCCCAGAGCAGCCTCAGGCTTCCTGAGCGTTGATTAAATGTTAGACAATACCACAGTGCTGCAGCTTACCTTGCCTATTTTTTAGCAGATAGCTTTTCTCCAGTATACATCTTTGGGCACGAGTTTTAGGTTGTGGACAGCGGCGAACCCTGTCATTTTCACAATGTTAAGGTGTGTGCCATAGGATTATATTTGCCTTAATTAAACTAACAGTTTAGATATTAATGTTTTATCAGGCATAGTATTCATACAACTGCATGTTTTAAACACATCTGGGTTGCTTTCAGTTTTTTTTTTTTTTCTGTGCAGCTGTTGAGTAAATTGAGAAAGTGAAACTAAAAGGAGCGTATTAAAGAGGCACCCACAGCCTGTGCATTCCTTTGATGACATGTGGAACTGATAACTGCGCTGAGAACAAAGCTGGGAATGCCTCAGGATGCAGTAAGATGAGCCAAGAAAGTGAAATACATAATCCTTGGGAAAAAAAAGTGTCCTAACAAGAATACACAGTGCTGTGATTTGACCGAAGGAAACTGACATTTGCAGGGATTTAGGAAGAAACCATAAGAACTCTTCTCCCTGGTAGTGCTGGGACTTGTGATACTTCCGTGAGACTTCACGTATTTCACATCATGAAATGCCTTACCACACTTTTTTAACCTTTTCCCTTAAAACTCAAAGGCAAGATGCAATAAATCTTTCAGAGTACTTTTCCAGAAAATGAGATGTGTGTGTGGTGTGCATGCCTGAAGCAAGAGGCACAGCTTTACTAATCAGGGATAGCAAGTAATGGTACCTATTAACTGCTGAATAATGGGACACATTCCTCCTTCACTGACCCCTTAGCTGTCTTTAAGAAATCTGCCTAAAAGGAAGTTTAAATGTTCAGCTGCTCATCTTTTCGTCTTTGTTTGTTGAAAATGATAATGTGCTTCTGTGTAATTTTGTAGCAGACATTTTTATAAAACCTACCAACACTGCAACTCTATGTAAAGTTGAAATGAATCCTGTCATTTTATATCATAATACTTATCTAACACGTGGCAGGGGAAACTGCTGTACCATTGGATCTCACACAAACCTTAGGTTATACAGATAATTAGAGACTTACGGGACTCTACCACGTGGCCCTTCAGGGCACAAACAGGAACAGCTGTGCTAAGCTCCTGCTCTAAACTGCCCCTTGGAAAAGTTGCTCTCTCTCCACTGACTGCTCTGAGAAGTGAGGGAGATTTATCCTATGCTATAATTAGCTGGTGTGCATTCCTGCTCAGTACCAATGCACAGATGTCCATCGACATCACTCAAATTTCTACTCCATCTTCAGCTACTGCAGTGCCATTTGTGAAAATATCTCACATTAAGAATTCTGCTATATTGCCTGCTTGGTGGAAAAAAAAGAGATTCATAGCCTCAATTCATAATTCCCATTTAAAATTTAATTTTTAATATTAAATATGTAAATCTGCTACCCATAAATAATTCCCAAATGTTAGTGGAATAATTTTGCACACTGCCTTCAAGTACCTGGTGTGATTCTTGGAGTAGTCCTGTGCAGGGCCAGGAGCTGGACATCAATGATCCTTAGGGGTCCCTTCCAGTTCAGGATGTTCTAGGCTTCTATGATACAAATTTAATCTTCAAAGTAAAACAGAGAAATAAAATGTGTTCATATCTGGTTTTGGAGGGTAAAATCTTTTTGAATACCCACAGTATCCATATATAAAAGTATATCATTACTATTTCAAGCAGCCTGGAAAAATACATAATTGGTCACAATCTAGTATTGAAACTAAAAGAAAAATATTTACGTGGTATTCTTGAAACCAAAATAACTTTTTTTGGAAACTTAAACAACTTTCTTGTTGCACCTGAAACATCAGACAAAAAAACCCCAATACACAGAAACAGATTAAAGCATAGTCTAAAATGTTTAATGCAAAGCAAAACAAAGCAGTGCAACTGCCTAAATCTGAAGGGGAACTCTTAAGAACTCTTGGAAAAGCAGGTGGGACAAGACACCAGGACTGAGCATGCCTGTCAACCAAAGAACACAGAGCCCCTGCCTGGACTCCAAGACAAACCTTTGTGACTGGACACGGGGTCAGGCTCGGCTGGGAAGAGGCAAGCCCGCCCTGGCAAGGACAGTTTTGGAATCCTGGTTCCACGGACACTCCCAGTTCAGCCCCATCTTTTCAAACTTTCTCCTCTCCACTCACTGCCCACAGGTTCCTCTCAAGCTGCTGCTTATGAAATCATGTCAACTCCATCAGTCTGGCCTGAAAAAAAAGCCTGTGGAAAATAACTCCACAGGACAGGAATGAACTGTTGACATCACGGCAAGAACAGCCTGACCTGCCACTCCTGCTGAGAGAAACAGATGTAATAATGTTGTCATAAATGAGCAAATAATTGTTAATTGTGCTTTTACGAGGGCTCAGTTCTCAACAAACGACTTTGATACAAAGCAAACAGAAAGAGCCATTTCATTTTGTTTTCTTGGAAGAGAGCTCATTGATTGGACTAAAAACATGGTGTTTACTTACACCTTGTGTTCTAAAAGAGGAAATACACGGTTTATGCCAATATTGTATGTTTCCTGCTTTTTTTAATGGGAAAACTAATGCCAATTTTTGCATTTGACTCCGGCCCTTCTAGCCTGTAATAAGGTGGGTTGGCACAAACCAGAAACGTGAAATGGATGAATACTTTCTTCTGAGCTAAATTTGAATGCTAATAGAAACAAAACACGTTAATTTTGGTAGGTAAATCCCACACATAATAACTCTTTGAGCCTGGGGGAAAAGCAGGGTGAAAATACAACACAAATTATTCAGCTTTAAAGGCTGATTTTCAGACTCTGTAGAGACTTGTCTTTTAACCTACCTTGTGGCAATGAATGTCTGAGGAGATAGTGCAAGTGCAGAAGATCAATAAGCTCCACAGGTTCTCTGGACAGACACCAGAAAAGTTTGTATTTACCTGAAATGGGTCTGTCATTCATAAAGATGAAGTTCAAAATTTCCTGTCACTGAATGTTTCTTCCTGTCTCCCCCAGGTGACTCAAATGTTTCATCTTCACACAGAACATCTGAGTATCAGGGGAAGGGGGAGAAAAGGAAATGAAGTACATTTTTGTTAGATTTATGCTTTCTTATCCATTTAAAATAATTTTTTTTGTTAAATACTTCAATTTATGTGGAAATAATACTAAAACAGATGATAACAGGAAAAGCCTAAGAGGGAATCCAGATAACTAGGCTACAGATATTGTATGGGAAGAACTGAGGAACTCGGGCAGCAATCCTTACCCATCCCTCTGGACAGTGAGGAATTATAAAGAACACATTATTCCACTTCCATTCTTTCAAAGATTTTCTCATATAGCAAGCTGATCATGTCTTAACCCAAAGAACTACCTAGATTTACCATTATTCAGTACCTTACATTGCAGTGATAACTAAAACCCCAGTGTTGAAGAGCTTTTCTTTTTTCCAACCAACATTCCTTTTTCTCCAAACCTGTAAGTACATATTTATTTGAGTTTACATATTTATGCATTCCAAAGTTATATGAATGCTTTTCCATAAAACTAAGCTATCAGCTAAGAAAAAGAATTTCAAAACTGCCTCAGCAGTGTATTCAGGCAGAAGAAGAAATAAACAAAAATATTCAATTAATGGCAGCACTTGAGAGCCCAGTCCATGTCTTAGAAGGCTGGGAATAAGAGCACAAATCTTATGTCTAAAACTTTTCAGGATTTTGTCATCCTTTATGCAAAGAGTAAGACAAACAAGATGTGACAACCCTGCTCCTACTTAGCCTGAAGCAACACTAGTGCCAAAGAGGCACTACCCAAAAGAGAGCTTGTACAGCAGGGCTGCACACCAGGCACAGACCAAGAACATGCTTTATGTCAAGTAAAGCTCTGCAGCATCGTGCTACACATTTCTTTTCCAGGCATATTCCAACTGCAGCCCAGCAGAGCCCAGTGGTGGCTGGTCCCTTGTCACACTGCTGCTGTGGGGGCAGAGACCCCTCTTCCAGTGAAGGAAGGAATTCACACGCCAGGCTGATTCTCCAGCGTCAAAAGTCAGTTTCTTTCCAGCTGATGCAGCTAAGCAGGATGCCTGAACTGCAGTGAAAACTGGGAATGTACAAGAAGGCCTCAGTTAAACACGGTGAGACAAGCAGCAGCTCTGTGTGATGCCCTGTGTGCATGCATCCTTCCCTCGTGGAAAAGGAGAGGCAGCAGAAAACCGAGGTGCTGACACCTCAGCAAAAAGTGGGTTGGAGGTCCTCTGTCCTCAGCTCCAAACCTGCCCACTTTCACCATCCTGAAAAGCTGGGACCCGAGTCAAAAAGCTGCCCTTTGAGGGGGCTATCACCATGTTAACTGAGCTGCTAAATGATTAGAGTGAAAATAATAACTATTTGTATTTCGATAAGTGTATTAATTATCAAGTAAAAAATAAAGATCTGAGAAAACAATCTTTTTCTCAGGAGTTGCTGTACAGTGGTTTGTGATTGTGTGAGGAATACAGGCAGCTCTCTGTATGATCAGACTCTTTTTAAGTGACACAAATCCAAGGAGATGCATGCCAGTATCCACAGGGGAGATACATCTTTGCACTTTATTTGGGACAGGACCGAGATTACCAAAGGAAATCACAACTACAGCAATTCATGGGGGCTATCTCATAAAAAGCAGGCTGCATCCTGGGCACACAGGATGAAAATCTCACCTCCTGGTTCTGGAACACAGGCTCATCCATCTGCAGGTTCCTCCCTTGCAGCACAAGGACAGAAATTCCGCTCCGTTTCCATTTCTGGGGCGATGCTCGTCAGCAGCTGCTCCTGCTCCCCGTGTTTGTGCCACTGAGCTGACCCAGCCCCGTCCCCAGCAAACTTCCAGGAGTAGCTGTTTTACGTATGAGTTTAATAAAGGGATTTCCATCAAATGCAAAGTGCCCAGCAGAGGAACAGCTTGTGTAGAGCAATGCACGCATCTGCCGTCATCACAGACCACTCGGGCTTTGCTCTCATGGTTACCATGATATCATCACAGTCCCTCAGAGCGTGCTCTGCCTTCTGCCTCACCGCCGGTGTCAATTATTAATGCCTGCTCATCATACCAGCACATCATCCAGAAAGGCCTTTTCTGTCTCCCCTTGTATCTTAAATAAATAAAAACCCTCTCTCGTCATTTCTAACACAAAAGCACGTGTTAAAAAAGAAGTGTTCGCAGATGTCCTAAAGAATTTGCCTCTGCTGGATTAACTGGTCTGCTAATCACCCACAACAAGAGCAGTGAGTATTTATCACGGGAGGAAAGATAAGCAAGGCAGGTGGGAAATGTTTACCCAGGCCAGATAACTGAATGTTCCTGCTGCCAAAACAAACAGGTGCAGGTTTTATTGAGGCAACAAACAAGGAAACAAAACCAAACAAATACACAGCTGATGGGGAATATTTCTGTTCTGCAAAAACAGTACCCGCATAGTAAAACAAAAGGTGCTCTCTCTCCTGGTGGCAACACTTTCCAAGCTGGGACTTCTCCTCTACCTTCTGAATTGCAACGTGAAGGATTACACCCAGGGGATCTCAAGAACCTTGTCCCAGAACAATTCCAAGGAGATCAACTGATTCCATCGCACCCAGAATCGCACATCAGACTGAAACACTGATGTAGATGCAGCCTGGGAGCTTTGAAGCCTGTGAAGTGAATAATTTCTACTGTGCCCATGTAACCAGTGTGGTTCACCTGTGAGAGCAACATTAGGCTGTGCAGAGTAGGACTGAACCAGAAGATGCACGCAGCTTCTAGTGGTGTTCTGCCTATAAAACCAGCACAGAGCTCAGCTGGAGCATATTCACCACCCCCAAAAGCATACACCATGAACTCTGGATCACCAGCACCTACTGTTCTACTCAAACTAATTTTATTAAGTAATAACTCTTACTAACTCCACTGAGAAACTCCAACCTCATTTTTTACCATCTACTTTGGACCAAATTAATTTTTTCTCGTTTTCACTGCTTTCAAACAACTAAGACTAGCAATTTACCTTCCTGCTAAACTGTTTTATATACGTAAATGTAAAATATTTGTTTTTTAAGCTTTGTTTTTAAGAACAAAATCCAGCTAAGAGAAATGAGATCAGTGATGGCTGTATGGTAAAACATTCATACTATCAAAAAGGAGATGCAATAAAGTCCATTGTTAAGACTGAGCTGCTTTCTAAAAGATGTTTGATATGTCTCATCAGAGACATACCAGAAATTGGCTGTAAAGGTGCCTACAAATAATTGAGTAACATTCCATGTTCAAGCCTTATGCATGTTTTAAAAAGTCTTGTAAGCTTAAAAGATGTATTTCAGCAATTCTTCTGGCTGAAAACCTGAGGTGGCGGGAGATGGGCAGCTGTTTCACACGTGAACGGTGATGAGATGTGGCAGGGTGGTGTCAGCTCTGGGGAGCTGGAGGCTGTGTTATTCCTCTGTAGATTACTGCATTTCCTGCCCAAGGACAGTCCATAGGATTATCCCATGTATCCAGGCTCAGAGCTGGTGCTCCTCCCCTCCTGATGGGAGCACTGGTAAATAATTACTGCAGGCAGCTGAAGCATTGCCTTCCCATGCACCAATTACCACGTGGTCACTGTAATGCCACGGCATATCTGCTGGGTAATTCAACTCCCAGTCTGGGATATGGAGATGCCCAGATGCCCAGGGGAAGCCTGCTTACACTGCTGTGGAATTTTGGGAACTCAGTCAGGCCCTTTGTGGAGCTTGGTTAGGAGGGACAAGCAGCTTCCATTTCTGTTAGAGGAGGGACATGCCAAGGCCCTTTAAGTAGCAGAACCACCTTTGGAAGCAAAGCTCCCTTATGGGTTCTCAAAAGCATGTGGCTGTGGATGGAATAGGGTAGCTGCTGCAGTGTGTTTTAACTCCCTTCTGCAAGCAACCCTTGCAACCACTACCTGAACTGTGAGGTGCTCTTTGTTTCCCTCCTCCCTTCTGCCCAGAGAGGTTTCCCAGCCCTAGGGAGGGGAGGGCAGAAGAGAGAGAGCAGCACAAGGACTGATGGTTCACAGAACACGATCAGGTTCTGAAGGGATTTCCCAGGGAACTGAATCATCTGGCTGTGCAGCACCCCTGCAAAGGGCAGCTGCTGGACATGCCAGGATGTCCATGTGCTGGGCCCGCAGCTCCTCCCCCAGTGCAGCCTCCTGCAAACCTGATTTTCTCCTGACAGCACTGCCCGCAGGGAAGGAGAGGAATGCATCCTGCAGAAAAACTGACAAGGTCAGTGCAGCAGCCAACCTCTGCAACACGGCCATCTTTTATTTGAAATACTGGACATTGTTTGGGACCGACTCTACGAACACCTGATGGTCTCAGCTTTCACTGAGAGCTGAGACCTTTATTTTAGTCTAGATTTTTGTCTCTGAATGTCTTCATATACTTGTACTTGTCCTTTTTCATCTTTACTGCTTCTTTGTTGTTGTCATTTTTGCTAGAAATACCTGACAATTTATCAGGAATTATTTGCTTATTTTTTAAAAATTGATAATATTTTGCTGATTTGAGAACTAGGGGATCAATGGTTTATTTAGTGATCTTAATAACAACTATTTTTAAGAGCTTTGACATGCAACGTTACTGGATTTTTTTTCAAGAAATCTTGCTTAAATCTTAGCCACCATACCCTATCACCATGAACCATTTTCTAAGTTATTCAACTAGAATTCTGTATTTTCTTCTCCCTTGCCTGTGTAACTGTTGCATGTAAACTAAATATTTGCAGAAACATTCCCAGCTGCTCTTTCTTGTTCCTGTCCCAGCAGTGCATTTCAGTGATTAGCACATGACACCCTTTACTGTGCTAGTAACCCGTGTGCACTCAGTCTCCTCAGACTCTTTAGTGGAATTGCTCATTTCCTACCTTTTTGAGCAGCAACCTCAAAACAGAAATGAGAAATCCGTATTTCAGAGCATGCTATCAGTATGTACCTGTAGTCTTGCAAGAGTTAGATTCTCAGCCACTAAGTAGAACAGGAAATGATTACGTTAAAAAGAAAATCAGAATATTTATACACAACATACTTTCTTCATACCAGCCAGCTGCTTTTCTTATCAGGAGTGCTTGGAAAATGTTTAATTATGGTACCTCTCATTTCTTTCCACACAACAGAAAATCTGTACCTCTGTGAATATTTCCTTCAGGTTGCTGTCTCGTACTCCAGAAGGAATCCCTTTCTTGTCTGGTGACAGCTAGTGACGATGACAGTGGTAGCTGCTTCAAGAACAGACAGGTGACAAATTAACTAAAGAATTAATCAACATGTGAGCGTGTGGAATAATAATTTATAATTGCTCAGGAAATATTTCGCTGAAGTTAATCCACAGCAAGCTTAGGGAGAGCTGAACTACTATTGAAAACAAAAGGCATCACTCATTTGTTAAACTGTCAGGCACAATCAGGCTGATCTCTCTACTGTGAAATAACTCCAAGTCCTCTACCTGCATCATGAGCCAGAGTTCTTCCCTCTGCTTCAGCTCCCAGCCTGAAAGCTCTGTGATATTTACCTCAAGCTCTAGCTGTGTCCACTACAACTTTGAAAGCATTTTGCAGCACAACAGAACCTCAGCATTTTCACATGAAAGGATGAACTGGCACATGTAGCATGCACACACTTATTTGCTGCCACACAGGGTGACAGGAGATAGCAATTATTTTTAAAAATTGGCATTTAAAGCTTTGCCATGTAACATTTTGGCCAGTATACCAGAGAGTATTATGATATGAGTGGTTCTTTGAAAGCATAATCAACATATTTAAAAGTTTGCAAAATAATTGCTATTAATTTGAAATTATAAACACAGAGCTTCAACAAAACGATTAAATTCAGTTTCTGTAACCAAATTGGATTCTTGCTAAATATTTTAGGTTTGGATAGAAATAAGAATAGCAAATCACAATAGCACACACAGAGGCTTTTTGTTGGGAGCAGCAGTGACTTTCACAAGAAATATTTACAAAGTGGATATGGCTGGGAGCTCTCCTGCTATCTCTGAGCTTTCCTAACAACGGGACAAACTTGCACGGATAAAATCCGTAGGAGTACATTTCTGAAGAAGACAGCACTGGCCTCCCTGTATTCCTGAAACCAAGAAGATCAGGGATTGGCAGCACTGAAAACTTCAGAGTAGAAGAACTGAAATCATCAAATAGAAATGCAATAATCTGCTGATCATGCCCAGGCTGTAACTAGATATTATGTTTTTTGTTCACACTGTGAATATTTTTACTTCTCTACTTCATGGAAACGGAAATATTCTTCTATTTCTTAAAGAAAGGATGACTTTTAAATATCTCAGTTTTAAATATATAAAAAATATTAGCTTTTAAATATATCAGTTTTCAATATATATCTCAATTTCTTCTACAGTCAAGCCTTTGTCAAAAATATTCCCAGCAACAAACATTATCTGATGTCAAATAAAGCCACTTAAAATACCTGATTTATTTTGTGTCTCTGTGTCCTAAGTTTTCCAGCAGCTCTGTATTTATCTTTTGCCAAGTTGGAAGGGAAGAAAACATTTGGGCTTTTATCTTCTTCAAAAATATGCAGACACTGGATTCTTAACCACTATCTAGAGCAGGAACCTCTCAGTTGCTAGGAAAAGTTGTGTTCGTGTATTGTAGCACAACGATTGTGGACATTTTTGTTACCAAGGTCTTTCCTAGAAAAAAATTAACTGACATTTATAAAGTACAACACATTTGATAAGGTCTTCAGTCTATTGACATTTTTCCCCATGGATCTGTCTTCTTTTCCATTTCTGCAATCATTGCCATAGTGGTTTAGAGAAAGATTCAAGGTGCAATTTTATATCACTTTTGCTGCAGTTTTAGGCTTGTGTGGCCAGCTTAATTGGAGATACATATATGCAGATATAAATACAAATAGCATGAATTTTTTCCTGAATTTCTAGGTGTGCCTAGGTATATTTCATTAGGATTCCATTCTGCACAGACAAAACCAAGACTACCAGTTCTGTCTGCCCTCTGTAACGCTCCTCCCACTGTGGCCAGCTCCCACTAAAAGCCCCAGCAGTGCCTGTGTGTGCCAGCACCTCCAGTGCTGCCCCCAGGTAAGGCTGGCTGCACTTCTCTGCATCAGGCTCGGTGTTTTTCTCTACTCATACAGTCTCTGGAGCCCAAGTGCATTGTTTCATTCAATAAGAAGCTGACATTTCCCCTGATCAGTGTCAGCTTCTAGTATTGACTTTTCTGCACGCTTTAATTACCGTGTGCCTTGCAAACTCCGATCCCATGAACCACTGGCAGAGGCACATGAAACAGCAGCAGCCCTGACTGCCACTCCGTGTTCTGCAGATGGAGGGGAAAGGGCCTCTCCTAACAGAAAGCACAGGTGAATAATCACATGTTGGTAAACTTAAGGTCTGCCCCCTAAGGTAAGCACAGTTGGCCATGCAACAAACACAAAGAGCCAAATCAGACTTACTGTCAGACTTAACTGCTCTTGCACACAGCCTTACATTTGGAGAGGTGAGCAAAACCAAATCCAATCCAGCTCAGGACAGCGACTTCCACAGCTTCAGGGTAACTAACATTTGATCTAAGTTCTGCTCTCAGAGTCCTGAAGAGCAGCCAGAAGAATACACAGTTTAACAATAGAGCCAAAAGAACACACAGTTTCCCCCAGAATCTTCCCCTGCAAAATATCTGCCAGTCAGATCCACTGATGTGAGAATAGAACAGAGAAATCTGTGGGTGAAAAAATTACTTTTCTGGGGAGTTGATGACTTCAGGAGAGAGGCAAACATTTTACAGCATTCCCTAGCCACCGTGACAAGCTTTTCCACATAAAGGTCAAATGTGTTCCACAGGATTCCTCTCACCAACTGTGTAGCAGTCAGTGAGATTGTGAACATGACCCAAGAGGCTGGTGAGTAGGATGGTTCAGAAGAAATTGTAATCTGTTTTGGAACCAATATCCCCCAGTATACATATGGGAAGGACGTGAGGTTGTTTGCCAACTCACAGGGCAAGGCCATCTATTTCCTTATTCCTCTGTTTCCATTTCCATCCATTTTCTATTTCTGTTTCCATCTATTTCCTCTATTTTCACTGTCCTTTGGCACAAAGCTGCTGAGAGGTAAGGAGGTAATTACTGTGGGATAAAAGCAATCTGAAGGAGAAGACAGCTTGGTGTAGCCCTGTATGTTTTTGGAAAGTTCCTGAAGGCTTCACACTGAGACAGCTCAGCTCTACGACAACAAAACAGATATGTCTTATAGCTAAACATAACGAGGCAAAAGTTTGATTTGCTTTGGAGCGCTTTAGAAATTCTCTCAGTTGTCTGCACTCCCCCAGTCCATGCAGATAAGAGGAGTGTGTGGGGGCAGAAGAGAACCCACTTGCTGGAAGCTGCCTAGAGTGAGAGCAAAAGCAAAAAATACCAATTACAATGCAATTACTCCTCAGGCATGACTGTACTGCTGCCCACTCACCAACTGCCCATGTCTGTGGGTTGTCTCTAGCTTAGTTTTACTATAGTTAAGGAAATATTGTATCACTTGTCGTTCAGATAGATGCCATGCATTTAACTACTGTACTGTTTTCTCCTTGTTATTTTAAAAGATGTGTTGCTTTTCAAGGTTTTTTTTTTTTGGTTTTTTTTTTTTTTTTTTGCTTGGAAGACAGACAAGTACAGCTACTTTGACAGCACAAGACAGATTTACCACCATAGACCCATTTGCTTTGTTATTTTTATACCTAACTAGTGGTGGAGATCATGCCAACGTGGATAATGTGTTATTTACAAAGCATGTTGTAGTAGGCCAAAATTAATCCAGAACTTCCTCCCACCTCCAATTTTGTTTATTAAGACCTGAGTTATTTTAACTGGAATAGGGTCAGCCTTTATGACAGAGCTTTGCAGAAGAAGATTTAAATTTGTTACAGAGTACAGTGGAAGCCAAAGGGTCACTCTTAGGCATCTGAGCTAGATTTTGAGCTAAGAAACATTGGGGTTTCTCTGATGTTGTGGAGCATTAGACCACAAGAACAGCAGAGAGAAAATTGAAGACCATTAACTTTTCAGCCACAGAGACAAAAAAGAGACTCTGTTAAAACCAAGCAAATTTTAACAGTCAGAAACAAGGGCACAGTGAAAAGAGGGGAGTGGCAGTTTACTTACCTCCAGGAGCAGAGAAAGGCAGGAAAATCCAATTCTTCACTTGCGACCATTGCCGTGGTTTAACTCCAGGTGGCAACTAAGAACCATGCAGCTTCTTCATCACCACCCTCACCTCTGGCCCCTGCCCTGCCCCACACTGGGATGGGGAGGAGAACTGGGGATAAAACCTAAAACCTGTGGGCTGAGATAAGGACAGTTTAACAGCTGAAACACAATTTAGCTTAATAATACCAATGATTGTAACAGAAAAGGAAATGATGACACGGGAGAGAGCATAAAACCCCAGAGGAGCAAAGGGTGCACAGTGATACCACTGCTCAGCAGCCACGCCAGCCCATCCCCAAGCTCTGACCCCTGGCCAGCTCCCCACTTTCCATACTGGATGTGACCTGCCATGGATGGAAATCCCTTTGGCCACCCTGGCTCACCTGTCCCAGCCCTGCTCCCTCCCAGCCTCTTGTGCCCACTGGCAGGGCTTGGGACACTGGCAAGTCCTGGATTTAGGGTAAGCCCTGCTTAGCAACAACCAAAAATCAGTGTGGAATCAACGTGATATCAGCTATTCTCACAATGAACCCAAAACACAGCTCTGTACCAGCTACTGGGAAGAAAAAGAACTAATCTAGCTGAAACCAGGGCAGCAATTCATGCATGGCCTTGGTTTTATGGGAACAACAGCACCCCTCCTTCCTCTACAGTTTTTACTCCAGAAATCCTGTGGAATTTTTCTTCTTTGATATCCTACATTGTTTCATGAGAAGAAGTAATAATGGGCTTCCAGAAAACCTGTAAAAGATGTTTCTGCCCTAGTAATACTCAGTGTTTTACAAGGTGCTTATAAAAATGAAAGGACAGTGTCTACTAGACAACAATGTAATCTCCTTAGGTGTGAGGATTAAAAAAGCCAGTGTGCCACAAACATAATGAGCAGGCAGTCATTTCAGTAGAGCCCAGTGACGTCAGATATGGTCTTTTGAAGGTCAGCAGTTGAGATGATCTACATTATTACAAGTTTAGAAAAGGACCAAAAGTTCCTCGATCTGCATAAAATGTCCCATAAATTATTTTTGTTAACCTTTGCAGATAATTAATTTTAAAATGCAATGTGTTTTGGTGATCTACCTCAGGGAGAGAGAGGTCTGTGGTTTAGTAGAAGGATGCAGCCATTATTCCCTGTGTTCTAATTATTTATAATTCTAGATCCACAGCGAAATCTCTTGTTTTCACACAGGTTGTTCAAGCAGATATTTAATAATTTCCTTAAAAGACAGTTTTCTGATATGTATGTATGTATCTATGTATGATTATAGACTCACAGAATAGTTTGAGTTGAAAAGGACCATAAAAACCATCTAGTTCCAACCCCCTGCCATGGGCAGCCGTGCCTTTCACTGGATCAGGCTGCCCAGAGCTCCATCCAGCCTGGTCTTGGGCACTGCCAGGGATCCAGGGGCAGCCACAGCTGCTCTGGGCACCTGGGCCTGCCCACCCTCACAGGAAGAATTTTTCCTAATGTCTAATCCAAACCTGCTCAGTCTGCAGCCATCCCCCCTGTCCTGTCACTCCTCTCCTGTATAAGAAGCCCCTCTCCACCTTCCTTGTAGGTTCCCTTCAGGTCCTGCAGGGCCACAGTGAGGTGCCCCCAGAGCCTTCTCCTCTCCAGGCTGGATAACCCCAGGTCTCAGCCTGCCTTCACAGGAGAGCTGCTCCAGCCCTCTGAGCAGCTCAGGGCCTCCTCTGCACTCAGTCCAGCAGGTCTGAGCCCTTCTCCTGCTGGGAGCCCAGGGCTGGATGCAGAGCCCCAGGTGGGATCTCCCCAGAGCAGAGCAGAGCAGAGGGGCAGGGTCCCCTCCTCACCCTCTGCTCACCCTGCTTTGCTGCAGCCCAGGGCACGTTTGCCTTTCTGGGCTGTCAGTGCCCATGGCCAGCTCAGGTCCAGCCTCTCACCTACCAGCAATCTGTGTCTCCTTTTTTGTAGGAATGTCTGCAGCTTTAAAGATCAGGCAATTCCATGATTTATTTTTTTTCTTTTTTAATCAAGCTTTTTCCAACCAGCTAGTTCTAAGACTGGGGGATGTTATGATGATAGACACATTTTGAGATTTTTATCTTTTAGCATAACAGGCAGACATGATGCAAAATAGGTTTGGAGCAGAGACTCTGTAACAAACCCAGAAATGAACATAAAATCTTTGAGGATTTCTAGATCTGGAAGAGATCCATTTAAACTTCTCCAAAAAGCAAGGAGAAGACTAGTCAATTGGTGAGGAAGAAAAAATAAAAAAGACAGAAACTGTAATATGTCTCTATACATTAATAGGAAACAAAACCAGGATAAGTTATAAATGGGAGCTATAACAAAAAGAGCTAAGAAATAAGGAGGAAGTACATAATTTTGTGAAGAGAGGAAAATATGCTGGAAAAGAAGAACAAAAGAAAAAAAATGTCACAGTGGGTGGACTTGATTCCCCCTCTTAATCAATAAACTGAAATCAGCCTTACAGCTGAACAGAGGGGAGATTTATCACAAGTAAAGCTTATCTTAAAGGCAAAAGTGAATTAGTTTTGTTTCCACTTAATTATGTACATACATATTAAAAAAAAAAAGAAGGAAAAAAAAAAAAAAGAAGATAAAAGAAAAATGTACAAGTGCATACCATGACAGAATTCAGAGCAAGCCAGAGGAAGGAGTTACACCAGTACCTCAGTGTGTCTAGTTCACACAGCACAAAGGTTATCTTTTGGTACTGGCACTGATTCCTGGCTCTTTGCATCATTTCTGTTGTATCAGTGACACACATCTATTTTCTCATAGCTATAGAAACATATTACAAAATGACCACATCAAAAGACCCTCTTACCTACTGATGAGGACATTCAGGCAGGGTTCATGGCCTAACCTGAGAGCTGTTAGTCACATGCTGAAATGCAACTTAAAGCACGTGCAATAATTTCTGAAAGCTTATTCATACGCTTGAAGTTAAGCAAGTGCTTCACCACAGAGAAGCCTAAACCCCTCCATGCTTCTCATCCTCACCTCACCCTGTTTGTGCACACTGCAGAGCATCAGCCACTTTGCACTGATACTTTGGATGTTGGATGTAACCCACCGGGTCCTGTGTTGGCCCTGTTCCTTTGTCCTGTGAGTTCAGGGAAATCATTTTGATTTGCACTCACCCTGGCCCGCACTCTAGGGGAAGGCAGCAAAGCAGGGCTGAACAGTACTCTGGAGGCCAAATGAACACCACCTGAAACGACAGATGAGGAGGCATCCAAGCGAGCCACTGGAAGAATCCTGTTGTGAAGAGGACACGAGGAAGGGGCACGTGGGGAGGGTGTGGAGCGAGCCCTCAGCTGAGCTGGAGCTGACAGGGATTCCTTCCCACCACAGCACCTGCAAACCCCCTCCCGAGGGCAGGAAATCCCAAAGGCTGCCCCTCAGCAGCAGCAGCCCCACGGGGCAGCCCGCTTTTGGGTAGAAGAGTGGTCAGGAGCCACGGCTCCTGTTTGACACCCCAGGGCCAGCTGCACCCAGTCACCTTGAGAGACGTGAAGCTCCAGTGGCCTTGCAATCATTCATCTCCCTGTCTCCACGGGACAAACAGCAGGCACTCACCTGCACGTGTGGCTGTGGAGAGGCATCTGGGCAGTCACCACAGCCAAGCTCTTGTTAGCACAGAAAAACAGAGATGAAACACTGCCTTTACTGCTTTTCATTGATATTGAATTAAAAAAAAAAAATTAAATCAATATCCCTTTTGAGTTGTACCAACCAGCATAAAATAAAAGAATTGTGTTTCCTGATCAGCAGGGTTTGCTGCCCAGGGGCTGATACTCTGAGTAAGTCTGAAAGTCCTCCAGTTATTTTCTGAAAGGGTTGATTTATGAACAGTGAACTGCACTGAGCTAAAATATCATCAGTTTTCATCATTTACTGTACTAATGAGCTTTAAAATGATACAATTATGCACACTGTAGTAGTTACTATGTATATACATATAGATGCTTCAATGGAAAATGAGATTTCTGTTATCTACAGATAATCTTATAATTCAAAAGTATAAAAGATGATGTGTTGTTTTTTTCTTATCACACGGGCCTTTAAGGTTTAAAATAATTTAATAAAGGTTTCTGATGAAGCTGGAATAGTTGGTGACTCATAGGTCATCAGTGGGTGGCAGGTGAGAGAAGGGGAAGCCTAAAGCAGTTAAGGTTTTAATGAGACTCAAAGCTAGTTTCCAATTCAGAACATTCTTATTTTTTCCTGTTATTTTAACCACTACACAATGTTAAATATATTCTCTTTTCTCAGCTTATGTTTAGTCTGATTTGTTCTTTCGCTTTTCTCCAGAGTGTTTCTAAAAAAGAAGATTCTATCAGAGTCTTAAAAAATTGAAGGATTAGTGAATACAATGATATTTTAGCCATAATGTCATTCAATTATGAGTTTTGTTTTTTAAGACTCCATTAGTTTTGACTAAAAAAAAGCTACTATTAAAATACCATAACTTTAGTGCTGCATCTTGACTTATTCAGCACGTATTTATATAGAATTTAACTTGTGAGGAGAAGCCAGAATTTGACAAGCTTCCACAATTTCCCAAGCAAATCCGACTATGTTAACCATTTCCTGTGTCAGGAAGGCTGAGATTCACGTGTCAGCTCAGCTGAGATGTCATGGCAGGACCAAGAACCAAGCTCCTGGACCTTCTGTTCCAGCACACCAGACTGTTCTGCCTCGGCTCCCCCAGGTGAATTGCTGAGGCTGATCTTTCCATTGTCCTTTGGCTCCAGCCCTCATCCCATGGTGGGGAATCTCTCCTCTGCCCTGTGGATGCAGCCATGCCCACATTCCTTTGGAGAGGCTCGCTGTGTGAGTCAGCTGGACTGAGTGAATCACAAAAGAGTAAAAAGAAATGCAGCACTGTCCCCAGTGGCAAACAGAAGCCAAAGATAAAATTTAGAGATGTTTTGACTACGTGAACTTCTTTGAATAGCTTCTGGTCTTCACTTTTCACAGGCTTATGTTCTTCCATGGGGAAGAAAATCCTGGTTTCAGGTGTTTTTTTACCTCCTTGAGACATATATCACCACTGCACGCTGGCAGATTCATGCACTTCTCATTATAAAACAGATAATATAGTTCTGGTATGCTCCATTCTTCTACTCTTTTTAGCTTCTCCAGTCTATTCTGCTGTTGTTCACCAAAGACTTCAAGGAGCAAACACGACCTCTCCTCTCCACACACAGGAGCAATAGAACCTCTTGTGCTAAGCAGAACTGGAGAACAAATAATTTCTAAGGCTCACAGCCTGCCAAAATCCAAACAACTTCACAGAGCTTCTCAATATCACATAAACTAAGTGACAAGGCTCAAGAAAGTCTGAAGGTCTGTCCTCACACACCTCTGCACCCCTTTTATTTTGACAAAATGAAGCAGTGCTGAGGTTGGGTCAGCTCTCTGCCTGACTGTCTGGAGAGACAGGGTTCTCTCCCTTTGCAGGTGCACAGGACTGTGATCTGCCTGAAATCCTCAGCATCTATCCACATCTGGAAGCCATCTGGTTTCTTACAGGTGCTCTAAGTAAGAGAATAAATAGTGTTTCTTACTAGGATGAAAGAAATAAAGCAATGAACCGTAGACCTGACAGCAGCACAGAACCCTGCTACCCTCTGCAAAGCTTTTTGAGCAGGACTGACAGCATCACATGCACCAATTGCTTACTGTGTTCCAAACAACTCAAAAGGGAACACCCTGATCCTGCAGCAAAATGATAGCTTGATGCTGAGCTCTCCTGCAACTTCAGCTTCTCTTCAAGAACCTCCACAGCATGTTGAGCATCAACCCCAAACTGAACAGAGGCAGAGGATTACTACAACCCACAAGAGTAATCTAATGACTGAATCTAAATCAAATCTTTGAAAAAAAATAACCCCTAGGATTTAAAATTATTGGATCATAATTCTTATTCTGAGACTAACAGCCACGTGTGGGTTCTGTTCCAGAGGCTGTGCTGTGACTGCCTGTTGTCCTGTTGGTGCATTGAAACAAACAAACCCATTAGATTGCAACCAAAGACAGGAATATCCATCCTCCCTGAGCTTCCACATTAGCATCCCTGGTGTCTGAAGGCAAGCATTAATGAACTTCATGTTTCAAAACCTCTAATGGGAAAGCTGTCCTTGATCCATTAGAATGACCCCAAGGCTCTACCTGCTATTCACATCAGTTTAATAATCTCTGTGCACAATATTTCTAAAGACCTTAGCAGCAGCAAAAGTGATTTTGTGTTTCTTG
Organism: Vidua chalybeata; assembly: GCF_026979565.1. Taxonomy (NCBI): domain Eukaryota; kingdom Metazoa; phylum Chordata; class Aves; order Passeriformes; family Viduidae; genus Vidua; species Vidua chalybeata. The sequence goes on along the minus strand of NC_071535.1, from coordinate 62,403,236 downwards.
GTTTTATTTTCTTCTCCTGCAGAGCTCACGTTCAATCATTGTAAAGAATATGTTTTCCACACAGCTGCTTCCATGCATGTACAAGTGTCTTATGAAAGAAAAAAAACCCAAAACTGTTCTTTAACACAATAAGGTAGGACTAGGGATTGCTTTGACCTGGATTTCATTAACCAAACCTACAAAGAATTCAATGACTAATAGTATGGATTTTTAAAAATCTTATTAACCAATGATTTCCTATTCTTCCTGTCACTGTACTAGGCCAGAAAAGGAAGACAGCATTTAGCTGGGTATCGTACTCAGCAAGAAAGAGAGTTCCTTCCCTTTTAGAAAATAAATTATTTGAAATTTTGAAAAGGAATTAAACAGAAGAAAAGGATGGGGTCAAGAGTGAAACAAAGCTATTCAGCCTGACAGGTGGCTGTCTTGGTACTCCATGGACTTTCTTCTTCTATGCATGACAGTGGAGAAGCTCATTCAATCACAAATGACTTACCATGATTTCATGTGAGATTAGAGTGAGGCCCTCCTGTTGTTTGAGGAGTACTTTCAAGATAATATAACAGTGCACTGAGCCTAAACCAGCAGCTAAACACAGAACTTTCTTCTGGTTAAAGTCCTCTGCTGCTGTCTGTTGAACCTTCTGAATAAATGAAATTAATAGCAACTTAAGTGCAGTATAAAACATATTTCCTTTTCCTGTTCCTCTTGGAGATGCCTACAGTGACCTTCACAGAATCTTCATTGTAACCTTATCTTCACTTATGAGCGAGGGCAAAGTGAAATTTCTCAAAACCAATAGGCTTGCACCCCAGCACTCAGACCTTTTCAGCTTTCAGATGCAGACCTAGCATTAAAGACTCAACATTCTGCTGCTCTGCAGCAAAAAGAGAAGGGGGGAAAATAGCTCACAACTCTCTGATCCTTCCTCCCAACCTTACTGGGGGGTCCGAGGTTTAACCGATTGCCACGTAAGGGAGTTTCTGCTAGTTGAGAAGACTCCTGAAACATTTGCTCCATCTTCTCTCTTCCCTGGCTGTTTTCTAGCATATTTCCTGCCTCCAGTTCTCAGTACAGATGTAACAGCTCCAATTTTTAGTACAGGTGTAACAGGTCTGGGCAGCAAAGCAGCTCCAGGAGTCAAAACCCTATCCCAGGCACTGTCTGGTGCATGTGGTGTTCTATGATGTCCTAGGAACTCGGGAAGAGTATTCTTTTCCCTTTACTCTTGTTTCTGTGCAGAGTATCAGGGGAACAAGTGATCTTAATGAAGTGGCAGAGTCAGATCCTGAGGCTGTGTGAATCAGTCTGCAGCTCCTGGCAGTGAATGAACCAAGAGAAGAATGCAGTCCTCCAAATCTTAGAGTGCTTCAAATGTTCCTCTGCTGATTTCACTGCTCGTAAGATAGGAAATTTAATAAATATTTTAAAAGCGTACTTTTAGGCTGATAGGTAGCTTGTGGGCTGGTATCTTTTTCCAGGCTCACTTAGTTCTATAAAACCACTGCAGAAACCTCAACCTGAGGTTGTTTTTCTTTGTAGCGAGCTTCCTCTTCCCCCTTTCCTTGCCTTCTCACAAAAACAAGTACAAAGTGAGACTCCAGAGTTCTCTCTCATTCCTCTGATGGAGCTGATTGAGCTGGTGATAAGATTATCACATAGAGCTGGAGCTGCATTTTCGAGTTCTGAATCATACTACTAGGCTCTACAGCAACAATTATAGCCTCTTTCCCTCTTGCTGGGAGAAGTATGTGATTTAAACATGTTGAATTTACCCCATTTCCAAGAAACTGACATCAGACTGAAGTTTCTACCATAGTAAGTCTCTCCATCTCTGTTGCCAAAACTTCAGCATTTGCTTGCACATTTCTCTTAAGCTGGAAACGAATCCTGGGCATGCAGCATCACCTAAAAATGTTTCTGAGGTGTGGGAGGAATTTCAAGATCTGAAAATGAACAAACCATAGAAAATGTCTTGAAGCCAAAATACGATGGTAGAGTGACATAGTGACTGCATCATGATTTTTTTTTTTCTGGTTAGAGCTGCCAGCATTCACTCTTCTAGAGGCTTGATTTGCGTTAAATAGACCAAACCCATAAAGCTTCAGTAAAGTTTTATAAAGAATGTAAATGTCTCTTAAGAATTAATTATTCACTTTTTACCTTGAAATAAACCAGATTCTGGTACAAAGTACAAGTATGAAAATTTTTTCCTGTCCTAGCTTTCAATAGTCTCAAGAAAACTTATTCTGAACGGTCTACTCTTAATTCCCCTCTCAGCAAGATTGAAATTAGAGCAAAATTGCAAGCTTCATGAGCACAGGAGGTTAGCTCCAGCCAGCAGTTAGATCCACATCAGCTCATTTCCCTCAACTAGAAGAGGGAAAGAAATTGGAAGAGCAAAACAAAGTCAATTGACTCTTTAATAAGTGAAAAAGGAGTGAAAAACTCAACCCATCCAGAGTGACACGAAGGAAATCCCTCACCACGTGCTGATAACCAGCTAGTCCCTGGGGAATGGCTGCCTTGGAAATATTGCTCCCTGCTTTTATTGCCCAGCAATAAATAAACCCTGCTGTGCTACCAGCACTGCTTTGGTCACTAATCTGAGCCACAGCACCATACAGGCTCCAAGAAAGAAAATTAACCACACCCAAGCTAAACCCACCACAATGCTTAAGCCACCACAAGGACTGAGGGGGATTTCTTAAATTCTGGTCATTTTTTGTCTGTACTTTCAGTGCAATTGTCTAACAACAGCAAACTACAAAACATTCCTAAAACTCCATGACATTCCTGTAGTGTTTTCCTGTACTTTCAGTGCACTTGTCTAACCACAACAAACTACCAAACCGTCTGTACCTACCTAAACACTTTCTGCTCTTCTAAATCGCCAGCTTTTATCTGTTGACAAAATCACCACACTTGGAAACTGCATCCCTAGTGTAAATACTGCTCACCTCAGGGCTTCCCATTGCCACCACTCCTCGCTGAGCAGGAGGTGACAGTCTCAGCAGGTATTTGTGACTCCAGGATGGTTAGGCCAGGCTTGTGCTCCATTGCCACCACTCCTCAATGAGCAGGAGGTGACAGTCTCAGCAGGTATTTGTGACTCCAGGATGGTTAAGCCAGGCTTGTGCTCCATGGCAAGCACTCTTTGATGAGCAATGGTTAGGCCAGGCTTGTGCTCTATTCCCACCACTCCTCAATGAGCAGGAGGTGACAGTCTCAGCAGGTATTTGTGACTCCAGGATGGTTAAGCCAGGCTTGTGCTCCATGGCAAGCACTCTTTGATGAGCAATGGTTAGGCCAGGCTTGTGCTCTATTCCCACCACTCCTCAATGAGCAGGAGGTGACAGTCTCAGCAGGTATTTGTGACTCCAGGATGGTTAAGCCAGGCTTGTGCTCCATGGCAAGCACTCTTTGATGAGCAATGGTTAGGCCAGGCTTGTGCTCTATTGCCCCCACTCCTCAATGAGCAGGAGGTGACAGTCTCAGCAGGTATTTGTGACACCAGGATGGTTAGGCCAGGCTTGTGCTCCATTGCCACCACTCCTCAATGAGCAGAGGTGACAGTCTCAGCAGCCATTCATGGCCCCACGAAGGTTAGGCCAGGCTTTCCACCAGGTCTTGGTGAAGGCCATTCAGGGCGCTCACTCTGACTCAGCCCAGCTCCTCAGCAGGGCTCATGCCAGAACCATATTACGTGTTCAGAAGTACTTCACTCGGAGGTAAAATTTCATTCAAATCAATTCAAAAGCTTTTGTTTGCCTCAGCATAAGCAGGGCTTTACCACAGGTTCCAGTAAAATCCTTCCTGGCCTAAGTCAGGGAGTCAGGATCCTGGGGAGCTGGAAGGGACCTGCGGCATCCCCTAGTCCTGAGCCCTGCTGCCATGGGCAGGGACAGCTCCTGACAGACCTGGCTGGCCAGGGCTTTGTCCAGCATGGCCCTCAACTCCTCCAGGGACGGGGCATCCCCAGCTCCTGGGAAAGCTGTTGCCATGGCTCACCACGCACAGAATTTCTTAAGGTAAAGAATTTCTTCCCAATATCTAACCTAGATTTCCCCTTTAATTTCCACCCCCCACTCCTTCCCCTATCCCTGCAGTTTCTGACAAAGAATCCCTCCCCGTGCTCCCTGCAGAATCCCTTCAGACACTGGAGGGTTGCTACGAGGTCTCCACACATTTCTCATTTTAACCTTAATTTCCCTGCATCATTCATTAGCATTCACAGTGTGGTAAGTGTTGTCTACATGCTTCACTTTCCCACTCAAATCAGCCTGCCCGTTCAAGCAGCAGAGCTTCAGACAGCAGCATAAATTGCCTGTAAAAAATGTATTTGCAAAGAAAAGTCTAGACATTCCATGGCTTTGTATTTTGTGAACAAACGAGGAAATGTGTAGATAAAAAATCACTGGTCTGTCACCACAAAACATTGGTACTGTATCAGTAGAAACTGACATTAAACCTACTGATTTAAAGACTATTTTTCTGATTTCATTTCCTAAATACTACTTTTGGGCTAATGCAAAAGAACTATAGGATAGGAAAAGGGAAAGAAAAAAAAAAATAAAGATAAAAAAAAAGTGAAAAGGACAACTCTCTCAGCTAACCAGAGACTGCACAATATCAAAGCACGAGACAGAGTGTCTAAACACCTGAATAACTGATGGGCACGCAATGAGCACCCCAGCTGGAAGAGAGCAAGGGTGTGCCAGGACACTGCTCACCTAAAACTGCAGTGAGGGAAGAGCCAAAGAGTCTCCTTGGAGCAACGCTCAGCTGTGCTCTCGGGCTGACTTTACTCCACGTGTTGCTGTTGGCATCATTCGGGGGCGAGTCCTTTTTATCTCTTCTGTATGAATAAACCAGCACCTACAAGAACAAAACTGAGCGGTTTTGGTTGTTTTCCTCTTTTTTTTCTTCCTAAGTAATCAAATTTCTAAGTGTCAGGAGAACTTCTTGCTTCAACAAGGGTCTCAGAATGTAGTCATATCCAGACCTCAGTTAAGCTGGGACTTTACATATTGTCTGTAGGAGGAATGGATACTCAGCAAGAGTTACAGGGCTGTGGTGGGCACCTTTTTAATGGGGAAAAAAAAATAGTATTTTGTTCCTAAAAGTGAGGCAGTAGTCTTTCAAAATCTCTTCCTGAACTGACACTTAGAAATCCATGGTGAGAAGTCTCTGTACCTGGGTTTCATCACACCCCTCTCAATTTTTGGTTTTCTTGGCTCTTTCCTTTTCTTCCTCCTGTCTCAGATTTTCTGTCTCTTGGCTATTGCCACTTTTTTTTGGGCTCAGACCCTCATTGCAGGAGATAAGAACACAAGTGCAACTCAAAGCATTAATTCAGAGTCTGACAGAATATTGACAGCCCCCAGCTAGCCGTGATGGATTAACGTTCAAACTAATATATAAACAGGTACAGAAAAAAAGAATAAAACCACGGCCTACGATAGCATCTTGTGTTGAAGACCAATAGAGCTTATTTAATTCTAACAAAAGTTATGAGCATCTGCAAACCATGGAAATGTTAGGGAAAATATGACTGGTTTTATATCACTACATATTACATACCAATTATATATATATATATATATAATATATATATAATTATATAATATATATATAATTATATACTAATGATATACTTACATATATTGATATTTTATATAATATATATAACTATAGAAATAAATGTATAAATATATATATAATTATATAATATATAACTATATAACTATTTATATAACAATAAATATATATATATATAAAATATATAACTATAATATATATATTTTTATATATAATATATATAACTATTTTTTCATCAGCTGCTGATCAGCAGCTAAACAAGCCCAAGATAATGAGGGATGGGAGAGAGTGAAAGCTCAGGAGCAAAGAGGAGGTGGGGTCCACAGGTTCTGTGTAACACAGAATTCTTTGGAAAATGAAACCATCCAGGCTCCTTCTGAGTGGGACAATTCCACCAAGGCACAGGAACCAAGCCTGCACCCGCAGGCTGGAGCAGTAAGTGCAGGTTGATGATTCTGGGTTTATCTGAACGCAGAGCTGCATGTGCAGCCCAGCAGCAGTGCCACAGCCCCAGCAGAACTGTACGTGCATTTCATGTCCAAAGTCACACACACCTGGACTTTGGCAGCAGAGCCACCACAGTGAGCTGCTTGTTTGTCTCTTAGCTGACACAACTGCTAGAGGAGTCAAATATATTCTGGTTAAAAATGACCTTGTCAAAGCAATTGCTCTGAACCCAATCATTCATGGTTATATTTCAAAATATAACCATTGATCTTTGTTGCCTGAATGGTTTTCTGAACCACTTTCTCAGACTGAGGGGAAGTGGAAGATTATTAGGTGAAAGCAAGTACAAGCAGCTAATAGATGGAGTATATAAAACAGAAAAAATTCCGAATTCCAGTGGAACCCCTTGCACTGTGGCACTACATTCAGAACACAAACTTCTTGGAGACTATCTTGTCTTCAGAGAAAAGCAATTACAGTAAACAAAAACTCATTAATAAAGTTTTTTTTAATAGTTAATCAGTAAACACTGCTACACCCTATAAATATTAATATCCAATAAATATTAATTTTCATACAAAATGAAGTCAAGCATCATAAAAAGGATCCAAAAGAAACCCTCAAAAATCTCCAAATTATACATTCTTTTGCTAAAAAGGAAATTGTTTTTAAAGATGAGGTTTATGTTTTTCTTCTAATATAGATTTTTTTTTTCCTATTAGAAAAAATAGAGACCTGTTCCATGATTCAGAATAAGATTTAATCAGGCTCTTCTATGCTTTCCTCCATTGTTTCCTGAAAGCTCACTATGTATTTGTATGTGCAGCATGGCATGTATAGGAGAGGGAGAAACTCAAGAGATCTTTCCCATGATACTTTACCAGACAGCCTCTCTCTATATCTTAAAAACTAATTAAAATACAGTGTCTACTGGGAAAAGGACTAATTGGACTTATCTGCCCTCACTGTGCCATGTCACAGAGTGAAAAATCCTCACTAATGGTTCCTGAAACACCAATCTGAGAGAGATGGCATTAGATGATTCACAGAAGACAAGCATCTCTGCAGATTAATTACTTTTATTTTGTTCAGATTTTCTGATTTATTTTGAACTGGTTGTGGGGTAGTTAATAAATGTCATTCACTTCATTAAAAAACAAAGTTCTCATTTGCTGTAAATAGTAATCAAATTATATGTAAGAGAGCAAAAAAAAGTGCTATAATGCCCTCTGCTTGGTATTAAAAACCACCCCTAGGAGATTAAGATTTAAAACTAATTTTAAAAGGAATAATGCCGAGATTCACTTCCCTGATAAATGGAAAAACTTGCATTAATAGCGGAAAATAACAATAATAAAAAAAAACACCTCCCAGCCTTGAATCTGATGTGCCAGGGGACAGCAGCAAACAGGCAGAGATGGGCAGCAGAAATGGGCTGCCACCACTGCCAGCCCAAGGACTGAGACAGGAATAGGCAGAAGAATTATTCCTCTGGGAATAAATATTAATGTATATAAAAAATTAATAATTGTTAATAATATAGAAAATAGAATAGATAATAACATATAATAATATAAAATAGACAAAACTATAATAATATAAAATAGAATAATTGTTAATAATGAATATAGAAAATAATAAATATTATTATAAATAATTATTCCCTGGGAATGACACCCGGGCTCAGGCACGGAGCTACACAGGAAGCCACGTGCTTTTCCAGACACAGCATTCAGTGGGTTTTGGGGTGAGGGACAGAACCCAGGCCACTTTTCTAGAAGGTGGTGTAGTTCAGCAGCAGCAGAGAGTTTACAGGAATCAAACTGCTCCCTTTGGACACTGCCTCCCTTCAGAGCCCTCCACAACAGCATCACTGCACACAGAGCTGGGGCTGGCACGGGCTTAGGGCCCAACGCCCAGGTCAGAGGTCATATGGAAATCAGAATTACACTGAGCTGCTCAGACTCCTGGGCCTCATTCGATGGCTTTCCTGCAAAAGACAATTCCACAATACACAGCTTTAAAAGCTGAACTGAACTTGGGAATTTTCATTTCTCCTAACCTCACAGTCTCACTAATTAATTACTGCATTGATATCCCTGCAACAGTTCTGCTGACGCCTGGTGCAGGCTGGGCTGGAGCAGAGGCTGGGCAGAGCTAAAGAACAAAGCAGGGATTGATTCCAAGGATCTCCTCCATGGATCCACCTTGGGCAGCACCAGAGCCCAGCCAGGGCTGCAGCCAAGATGAAGGACCCAAGATGGACTCTGAGTTTTCACACTTTTATAAGTTTTGGTCCATGTCCATATGGGGGTTAATTGTCCAGCTCCAGGTGATGCAGTCCTATGCTCCCAGATTGCTCTCCCCAATTCCCTGTTGTTTGCACTTCTTGGGCCTTTTGGGTCTTTTTCTTGTCTGAACTGCTAACACTTCATATGAGTTCAGAATTACACAAGAATGCAGTACAGAATCTGGAATTCCTGAAAGCTAAACCTTAAGGCATCACTGCCTTCTCCCTTCCACGAAAACCATTCCTTTAGACCACATGCTCCACTAGAGTTTGCTTCTAGACAGGGTTTAAAAAACTACTACTAATAATAGATTTTTAAAGTTTCCCTAATTAAGCTTCACGTGACTAACTTAGGAGACAGTGATTATCACACAGCAGATGTGATTACTCCAGAGTAATCAGAATAGATTTACTTCACTGTGCAACTCAGAACATTCCCCAAGTCTCATCTAACCCTGCTAGAAAGGCAGAACTGAGAAAAAATTATTTCTGTTTAGCATGCAGCCTTTTTCTTTGCTGTATTACAGGAACTACTTATTTAAAAAACTCACATTTTGTTGACTTTTATCCTCTGCATCATAGCTCTGCCTTGCTAACCCTTCTACAGGGTGCAGACCCCGTGCATCCTGAAGGTTCCCAATCCCACTGAAGGTGAGAGCTGGGTATCCACTGTATTGCCTGGGTGCTTGCATCTGGAAAGAGGTGAGCCACGAGAGATAATTCAGAGTCAGTCTTAATTAATTCCTTATTTTCTCTTAAAAGATGCTGTTTAACCCTCATGGGTCAAATGTGTTTTACTGCCACCAAAAGCCAAGGTAAAGCACTTTAACCAAATGACTGACAAAACACTTCTAACTCTTATGAGCCATCTAAAAGGCTTCCCAAAGCAAGGGGCACTTCTCAGTTGCGGTAGCATAAGTGAAGAGTAAATTCTTTGGGAAAGATCTCTCTTGTTGTTTCCTTAAGCAGCCTGAGACTGGAATTGTCCCCTCTTTTTAAGTGCAGTCATGGCTGGAGACACTTCCCTTCAGCCTCAGACTGGTGAAATTTCCCAGCCTGCTTTAGCTTCCCTGTTGGCATTGAAACATACACTTATGATTAGAATGTTCCTTTTTGGTGAGATTTTTTCACACACATACAGTGTTCAAAACAGAACGATAGTAGGAATAATAAGTACTATGAAATAAGAATAAACTTGTTCTTACCTCTTTACTCAAGGTTGCCCTCCTACCTTAAATGCTTCTTTTCAGACTCTAAACATAAGAGAGCCCTTTAACACAACAATAAAAATGTGACTATTATTTGATGAAAAAAATTACCATAATGTCAAAAGAAAAAACAGAAGCAAGATTACATTCTTACAGTGGATTTCTATATTGCTGGCTTCATTTTATGAACTGGAAAATAAAAATTTAATCAATTTGCTTTAGATCAATAGTCTCAAAGGACTGGTGTTAAAATACTAAGCTATGTAGTACAAGAAATAAAATAATCCAGTAGAAAAATAATGTACTTGCAGCATAACTTTAATAGCCTTAAGAAAGGAGTTTTAACACTGACATTTTATTAGTTCTGCTTAACATCTCAGGATTTATAGGTAGCCAGCTTGCACAGAATAAATACGAAGTCTAGATATTAAATTAGAAATAAACAAAAATCTTGCAGCAAGTGAGCACGAACCTCACATGAGCACAAGATTAGCAGCATGTGTGCTGTCTTTGGGAAGAGGCTCTTTCATCATCTAACCTCTAATATAAATCTCAGTTAATGCAAATATGGCACACAGCTTTCCCCCTGTTTTTCTAACCTTAGGGATTACTCATTTAGGTGAATTCTACTCTTTTGTAAATGCTGCCTCTGAGCTGAAAAGCTAACTGGTTCTTTAGGTATTCTTCTGTGATTACTTTTTTTTATTCTTCTGCACTTGGTAGATTTATTTTGTCCTAAACCAGGCTAAAGCATTATGAAGCATAACTTACAAAGTTTGCATTTCAATAAGACCAAATATAAGAGTCTATCAGCATTCCTACTTCCACCAGCAGGCCCTATTCACTCTCTAGACTGTGTTTGTACAAAAAGGTTGATTAAATGCTTTTTTAACATATTATTATAACCTAATTTTTTAAAAATAGAGATATTTTAAAATAAATACATAAAATGAGCTATTGAGGAACATGTTCCCTGCTGCTGTAACTCCTCACCTCCCCTGAGACACTAATCTCTGACTAAATCAAACATGACAGACACCTCCATTTCTCAGGTCTTTATGCCCCCAAGAAGACTTTTAACAGTGAACAAAGGCAAGAAAGGAAACACATTTTGGTAGGACTTCCATGCTTTTAGTCCTCAGGGAAAAAATAAGATTACATACCCAGAAAACAGAATATCTCCCTAGAACCGCCTTCCTATTTTTTCGACTTTACGGATTTACTGGCTGGATGGCGAAGCCAAAATTTATTTATCTTTCAGTTTTTAACTGATAGCCTGGGAAGGGGTGATGCCTAAAGTTGGGGTGGGAACTGAAGGTGTTATAAGAATACTCTTAAGAGTATGACTCACAGCATAAAGGGAATGGGGATGAGCAAAGAACATGAAGCAAACCCAGGTTCTATAAAAATGCGACTGCTCTCATCTCTTGTTAGCTTCAACAAGAACTGAGGGGGCTTAGGCCCTAGAAGAGCATCTCAGCTGTCTTTGGGACCTAGAGAACAAAGTAGCACTATAAAAAAGGTAAAACAGAGTAAGAAAAAGCAAGAAAATAATTCCTTCTCCACAAAAGCAATCTTGTTTAAAAAAACCCAAACAAACAGCACAGGACAGATCTGTCAAAATAATTAAATTAAGCATATACTGCAAATTGCTGCTATTTGTCAGCCTCTGGGCATCTTTACACATAATGGCCAAAAAAAAGCCTTTGGATATTCATGGACAGACTTGAAAGGTCTCAGAAAACCTTCAGGATCTTTTTCAAAGTACAAGGACTTTTCTTGGTGTAAATTCACTTGACTCAATTCCTTGCTGACTGATTCTTATATATCATTCACTGAAAAATCAGGTAAGTCAAACCCTCCAGTATTACTGCTGTCTGTGTCAAATGGGCCACTGGACCATCACACTTGATCTTCTTTTCTATTTTTTGAGACTTAGAAGGCCTACCATGTTTTACAGAGTTCCTCCTTCCTCTGGAGGAATTGCCATCTAAGAGCAATCAAGTTTCACATTTGACCTGTGACACCACTATCCCAGTTTCATAATTCTAAAGATACAAATGCAGAACCTCATGACAGACAGCTAGGGCACTCATTGCTAGCAGATGTGGTTACCAGTAAATTCTCTCAATTGTCTGTGTTTGGTTCTTAGATATATAGGAGACCAACTCCTTTGTCCTCTCTCATGGAACTTTATTTATGAAAACAAAAAGTTTTCACTGGCAGGATTATGGAGTCACAGATTTCAATTAAGCCTTCCCTTTTTTCTTCAGGGAAAGCAGAAATGCGTGCTCATTTGTGACATGTCTCAGTTTTTGCTCATGTACCACACTCTGCTGGTTCATCTCTAAATAAACACAGCAAGGACTGAGCAGCATCTTCAGTTTAGTTGTAGGTGTAATTGCAATTGGAGATGGTAGCACTGATGTTCAGGGGATAATTCTGGAGAAAAATGGATACCTTAGAAGCTGTTTTTATGGAAACATATTAGTTGCTTCAGATGTCCCAGAACAGCTGAAATACCTGCAAGAAGCTCACCTCCACCAGGGTGTTTGAAGGTATCAGTAACACCAGGTCAGCAGGCCAGGTGTCAGCTTTCTGGCACTGTGCATCTTATGGGAGCAGGAGAGGTGACCCCACCTGTGCACTGGTGGAGACAGGCATCTCATGGCTCCTGCTTTCTTATGTTCCATCTGCCAGTGTTCCGTTTCAGGTGAAAGTTCCTTAACTTGGTTTCATGATATATTAATATCTGTATATATAAACTTTTATACAGAACTTCTAGATGTATATGCACACATACACAGAAAGACTTAAAAGCAAAATAAACCCAAAAAAACCCTACAGCCTAGCCAAAGCTATCTTCTCTTGGGTGTATACCAAGAAATCTCTGCCAGAAAAACAATATTCAATGCTAGAGTTAATATAACCAAAGGCAAAATTCCAAGAACTGTGTGCTAACACAGTAGTACAGCAGGTTAAAAAAGAGAGATTACTATCTTTGAAATTATTTCCATACTGTTCACAGTAAATGCAGGACGCTGACCCCGCTGCAAAGCCATTTAACATTTAGATTACATGAGACAGACAAGCTGGGGAATGAAATGACTACTGCATTCCCTGTTTTGTGGGGAAGCAATCACTTTGCAGGTGAGACCTCCCAAGAAATGCTGCTGCCCATCTAGAAAGGAGCAAGGCGAAGACAGAGATGCTGAGAGTCTGCATATCCAAATCATCACATCTGCCATGCCAATACACTGCTTTCAGCATCCTTTTATCTCAATTTTATTTCACTGTTCGATGGAAAACAGTGGGGACTGTGACTTTTCTAGCAGCAAAACTGGTGTCCTGAGTAGGAAAAGGGGTGGGCTAGAAACAAAGACCTACCTGACCAAGATCACACAAAAGCTGATGAGCAACTGGAAGCAGGAGCTCAAGGACAAGCTGGATTTGTGCCCATCAGTGCTGCAAGCAACTGAAAAACACAAAAATTGAAAGAATGGATTTCATATTGGGTCAACTTTCTCATTTGTTTTTAAACTTAACAACTTCAGTAGTTCAGTAGTTTGATAATTAAAGGAGTGTTTGGATTACTCCTCCACAGACAGCTCTTCCCTAGTGGACTAACTGTAATGACACTGAAGTCAAGTATTGCACATTTCTTTGAGTTTTAAGGAGAGAAAAGCACGGTTGAGAGGCAAGCCCTACTAGTAATTAAGTTCCTGCATCACAGTGCGTGATGCGCGCTCACATTCTCCTAAAACCAAAAGGAATCAGGGGTTTTCCCTCAGTTTATCTGTTTGCAAACGTTTGCAATGTATAGGGAATTGTTCTGGAAATCAATACAAAACAAAAATTAAACAAATAATATCAACTAGGACTGCTCAGCTTCCATTAAAAGGCTCCTATTTCTCTGTGGCTTCCAAGTGGAGTTTGGCTTTCCTGGTTTCCCTTTTACACACTGCTATTTATGAATTTGATGTGGTAGTTGGTTTGACAGATGATAGGACTGCTTGCAACTTACTCATGTTTGGATCCCTCTGTGAAAACTTCTTTTTTTAAGCACTAACCTCATTTTTTTTTTTTTTTTTAATGAAAGCAGAACTATTCTATCTTTATTTCCTTTAATTAATCTTCCTTAAACATATGGCGGCGACGGAATTATTGCGAACGACCTCTCAACTCCCCGCATATATTAAGGCCTTGAGCTAATCTGGTTGGGTGTTAAATTTAGCCTCTCTTTGCTATTAAAAGTGTGGCTATTGTGAGATTGTTCTGAATTACTACGAGCACGGTGCGCGTACGCGTGTGAGCGGCGGGGCCAAGGACGGCGGCAGGATTGCGTATTTCCCATCCAAAGGGGAGCACAGGCAGCGAGGAAGATGCAGCACGGTATGTTCCTGTCAGGGATCACACACAAACTGCCTCAAACACAGCTTCTGGTCCTCCCACAATGGGATATTTTTGCCACCCTTAATGACGCCAGGCAGGTGTTTACAGTTCTGATCTGTGTCCGTCTAAAGTTGGAATGAGGCACAGACACAAAATAGCAACGCTTGACGCACTAGACCGTGACATACTGTACGCACTGCAATTAAAATAAACTCTACTCCTGATCCTCATTCCTTCCTATGAGCAAACAAGAAAAGCTAGGAGGATTCATTCTGCTTTGTGGAAGGCTGCGCACTATTCTGAGAAGTGTAAAAAAATAATTTGCAGAGTGAACTAAAATTCTCTAAGCCACCTTTTTAGCCTTGGCTCACTCTTTGCCAGGTGATTTCAGAGAAGGAGGAAGGAAGGGAGCTTTCCATCTGTTGAGGTGTTAGGATTCTAAACATGTTCCTGAGTTAATTTTGACTCTTTAAAGTGTGAGATAAGTTAATATACTCTAAACCAATATATCGTGTCAATCAGCAGTGCTTTTCTCAATACGAGCCCACTCACTTCCGCCGCCTGCTTGCAGGCTCCAGAGGCTTCTAGCTCTGAAACTGTGCCTCCCTTCAGAAATGAAATGTTCAAGTGCTATCAACAAATCATAGATGTCTCTAATAAAATAAACATGAATATTGTGAATGGGAATAGAGATGTTGACACTGTTTATTCCCTTTGTGTTGATGGGGCGTTTTCCCTAAATACTTGCAAACATTCAGAAATACGAAGTAACACCTTATTTAAAAAAAAAAAAAAGTGGAAAGGAAAAAGGAAACATTAACTATTTATAAAATAGTTACATCCCAATACTAAAATTATATTTACTTAAATAGATACGTCCCAAAATATCTTTTTTCTGCATTTCTTTCCACTCTTTTTGAACCAGGCATAGAAGTCTCTGAAGTATATTAACTTTGTCAGATACTACAAGTCCAAAATATTTGGAATATTGTATCATCTTCTGGTCAGAACACATGAACAAATTTACTAAGTCTGGGCCTGCCTTAGTGCAATGTACTTTCCTAAGGAATTGAAGATGGCAGTGTGCATACAAAATGTATTATGCTTTAAGAATCCAGAATCTGTGTTATGCTTTAAGAATCCAGAAGCTCACAGGAAGCTGGAAGTTGTGTCTGGACCATCAGGTTTAGTAGGTAATTCAGAAAACATAGTCCATAAATTTGCCTAATCCCAAGATATATATTTGTTCTCTACAACAGCCTGTGGTAATGGGTTCTACAAGTATAAATCATGCAAAAATCCATCTTTCATTAACTATAAATTTATTTACAAGCTGAAAATTTTGTTCAGTGCATCAGTTTGTATATTTGTATATCCTTCTATTTTCTCACTTACCTCTTTTCCAAGCTGCAAAAAAGTAATCCAGTTCACATCACAATCCATATGAAAGATATTCCATGCTTTTGATCTCTCAAGCACTTCCTAGTTTTATTAAATTTATTAATTTATAAATTAATAAAGAAAAATTGCACAAAGTATTCAGAATTTAAATTTATGAAATTACACAACTTTACAAATAGATTTATCCAGCATCACAAATGAACTTCCTGATACGCTTTAAATTCCTCTGCTAATACTAACTAATATTCTATTTGCTTTTTTACCAGTGGTGAATATTGGGCTAACTTTTCAGAGAAATATTCGTAATTATTCCCAGCAGGAATTACCCGAGAGTCTCTGGTGTGGCACCAGGAAGTGAGCATGAGTAACCACAGCACCACACCAGAGAACATCTCGTTTATTAACTGGAGTGTCAGCCTAAGTACTCAAACAGCTGAAGGAAAACAATGCTCTCTACTAAATGTTGGTCTCCCATCTGCCCCCTCCCTGTGTCTCAACAAAAAAAAACATAAAAAAGCAAAAGCAAAACCAGCATTTCCCATCACCTCCCCAGCCCACCCCACTCTCCCCCCTGGAAAATCAAGCAGCCCTAATAGTGATTTCAGTGTGAGCCTCTGATGCAGCAACATCTTGGGGACATTTCTAACTTCCAGGATGAGTCACATCCCTGTGACTCAGAATCAATAGTAATTTTAATGTGCAAAAAAAAAAAAAAAAAAAAAAAAATTAAGATGGCTCAGGATCCTTCCTTAGTTAGCATCCTGTTTCAGTAGACACTGTCTCATGGGTTTACCAGGAGGATGAACAGAAGCTCAGCTGCTTTGATAAAATGCTCATGGGAGAGAACTTTCCCCCAAGCAACCCATGGGGTCTTGAGACTGGCAATCCAACCTAACAGCATACACCCAAAGATCAACAGACTCCAAACTGCCACCAGGAAAACAGTGTAGATTCCTTCTTATTGTGATTAAAATTTAACAGTACCCTAAAATAACTGGAAATAATCATACAAATTTGCCTATTCCTTTTTGTTCCTTTCCACTCAACACTTACCTCTAAAATGTCAGCTTGTCATCTGTCCAGCACAAGGTGCATGTGAGGAAAAAGTGGTGTCCAGGCACCCATCCTAACACTTATTTTCCCACTGTTGTGAATCTGCAAAAAAAAAAAAAAAAAAAAAATCTTGTTGCATTTTCTCCAGTGTGTTTAGGATGAGACCCAAAGTTAGAGAGCAAAGCATGCAAATTTATATTGCTGTTTTCTATCTTGTAACAAGCAGAATATTACCTCAGGTTTTAAGATGGTCACCATCTTCTGCTTGCAAAAACACAACACAAGGAATTCCACATGCTCCCCAGAGACAGGGCTGGATTCCTGCTGGGAAGAAACCAGTGTGAAGTTGATAGTGGTGACTGGCTGACCCCAATAATGATCAATCTGAACCTGAAGGATGAAAAGGAAATGCATGTTGTTGGAACTCAAAAATAAACAAATCCTAACTAATACTGTTTCCAGGGAGATGTGGAAAATTGGGGTCTTTTTAGAATCAAGACATTTTATTTGGAATTAATTTATTTAGCACTTTAGAATTTTATTTTGCTTATATTTTTTAAAAATAGACACATGCATATATAAACATATTAATAGAAAATACCTTCATTTTGATAAAGAGAACTAAGCATAGGAATGAGACCTAAATACAGGATTATCATCATTACTATAATTTGTTTAATAACATAATAATAATAATAATAATGGCAAAAGGGGGCAGGAGACAAAATCCCTTCCCATCTACAGACTACTGCACCAGACACACCAAGCATCTTTAAAGATATCAAGGAGAACAAGAACTCTTTATTTGACAAAGAGTAAGATAAAGAGCTCTTTATTTTGATAAAGAGAACTAAGCATAGGCATGTGACCTAAATACAGGTCTATTACTATCATTATTATAATTTGTTACTAATAATAATATTAATAATAATAATAGCAATGATGGCAAGAGGGGGCAGGAAACAAAATCCCTTCCCATCTACAGACTACTGCACCAGACACACCAAGCATCTCTAAAGATACTGAGGAGAACACGAGCCTGCTCAGCTGACAATTTCTTATCCTGGAGAGTTTGCAGATGTCCCAAAGCTGCTGCATTTTGTCTGTGCTTTTGGTGTGGTTGCATTCTTGTGCTAAACCACAACACTTAGAACTCCCATCCATAGCTCACCAACAATTTTTGCCCTTTTTAAAAAACAGTTTCTTAATTTGCCTCCTGTAAAACTCCTATAGTATTGGTATTGTAATACTAACTTCAATTCCAAGTCCAGGGAGATGCAAACTGAGGCCAGGGAAGGAGAAAGGTCTGCCTGTCAATTTTATCCATCAGCCTGTTGTGCCTGTCTGCAGCTATTATGTACATATACATACAACAGTTTGATATGCATATATCTGCCTCCTCCATGTCCTTCTGCATTCCCATTGCCCATAACCCACTGCAAGTGCCATCCTGACTCTGTTAAACTCTGTTAAACTCATCAGTTTGGAGGAAGACTTTGGTTCTCAGCTATCCTTAGCTGCATGATACAGATGGTTTTCTGCCTAAAAGCAATTCTGACCATTCATGCTCACAGATTTTTCCCCCTCCATTGAGTTGTGTGTTTCTCTCATTAATATTTAAATATGCTTTGCTGCAAGATGGGGAGCAAACAAAAAAAGCTTTAACCATTTAAATAAAGCTGCATAAAAATAACTTCAAATATTTTGTAATAGGAAAACACTAACACTCTGATATTCCCTCTCCCTCTCTCACAGACACAGAGCACCCCTCTTAAACCAATATCACAGGAAAATAAAATTTTAAAATGCTATCAAGAACAAATATTATGACCTTTCATAATCAGAAAATTATTTTCAGATATTTAAAGAATTCTAGACATAGTCTTCCCTGTAAAATTTTTCAATTCAAACACTGATGTTACAAAGGTAAATTTCTTAAATGATGTCGTGCTGTAAGAATTCTACAAATGATTCCTCAAAGCCTGAAATACTTTGCAAATTGAAAAGCAATATCAGAAAATATACAGTAAACTGTTCCTTTTATGGAATAGAGAGAAATAAATCATCATAACAATAATAGAAATAAAATCTAAAGCTACATTAAATGTACCTTATGCTTATAAATGGAGTTTGTGCCTTCAAGAACTTCAGCATGAGTACTAGGTGTAAGCACAGAGAATAAATATATTCTCAAATGCAGCAGTGAGTGGCTCACAGCCTAAATCCCCTTACTTATTTCAAATTAAATCTAGGAAATGCCATTGAAATGCATAAAAGGCTGATCACAGACAGCAAATTCCAGGCCTGCTACATATCACTGAGAAATGCATGGCCATAAAATCACACTAAAATACCTTGGCTGTCAGGCAAACCAAAGCAGCAGTGTAAGTTCAACCCCAAATTTCCCTTCATCTAATAGTCTGTGTGGGGCATTCCAACCACCAAAGGCAGCACCTGACCCTGACACACTCTCTCGCAGACAGAGTCCAGTTGGTTTTGGGTTTTTGTTTGCAATAAAAATTCCACTGTTCAGCCTTGCGTCTGAACACAGACATTCATCTAATTTTGTTTCCATTTTTTTATCTGTTTATCTGGTTTTTAAAATTGATAATTACAATAGCCCAAACAACTTAAAGTCTCAAAAGAGCTCAACACTTCTCTTCTTTGCCTTTAAAATATAATAAGCATTTTCTATTCCCTTGCCTTCAAAGGATGACAAAGTAAAGATTAATACAGCGAGGGACTATTTGATATTCACTATTTTTAGTTGCATGCATATTGGTGCAAAGGTGAGAACCTTTGCTTTTGAAATCTAAGCAAGTGATAATTCCTGAAGGAAAATTAGTGTAATTATTACATTATCTTCCAGCACTCAGGCATAGGAGGAGCAGAGTCCATTAAAGAAGTGACTTGGTATAGTAATTAATTAATTTCAATTCAACACTGTGGGACACGTGCTACGTGCAATATTAGCAGGTACATATAACTATCTCTTTGCTTATCTGTAACAATTTTGCATAAATTAAGATAAGAGATAAACCCAGTCTATCAGAACAACTAAACAGGTTACTTAAGAGTGTCTTTCAGATGTGTCTGTCACATAGTTGAATGTATTTTCATAAAGCACCTCGGATCAAGGGAGAAATATTCCTCCAACCATAAGTGATTTAATTCCTGAAGTTTTGGAGGCGATTAAATACCAGACCATACAACCCATTCACAGTTTTCAATCAATTCCAACACAACCTTATTGCTCTCAGCACCTTTAACTGGACAATTGGACTGCAGCTAGAGAAACCTGAGGTCTCCTTTGAAATTCACACCAGTCACAACAGAACTTTGGCTTCCCAGGGTGGGCAGGAATGTAAATAAAGTGCTGGTGGGAGCACTATTTTCTGAACCTCCTGTGGGCTGGCAGGTGCTTTCTGACTTCTGTTGATGGTTGGATAATTGTGACATATTCGCCATTGAATTTCTGCCAGCAGTGGAACAAAAAATTAAGGAAAACAAAAAATAGAGAAATAAAAACATGACAATAATTCTGAAGACTAAACTGCCCTGCTAGTTGTTTGTCTCTGGTATTGTTGCTATAAGGTCATATCCCCAGAGGCTGCATTTTATAAAAGAATATAGGATGCTATAGAAATGAATTTTACTCTTCTTTAGCAAATTACCAACACATCTACTGTTTGCAGCACAATGGGATAAGTATCTTTGTTACTAGAAGTGTCTTGTTTATAAAAATTATTTCAATGACCATAGGTTACACTAAGAGCTGGTCTGTCTGGTGAAGCAGGATTGACACAGTGAGAAAAAAATTTCATAGCACTGTTATTCTCTGTTATTCCAAACATCCCTGGAGAACAGACAGGCTATCTCTGTAAAATTAAGAGGTTTTTCAGTCCTCAAATAGATGCTCTGGTAAGAGTACAGTGGGTGATGGCAAAACCTCACTTGTTCCTGAGGGAAGAATTCAGGATACATGAGACATTTCTCTGACAGATTCACTCAAGCAGTGCAGCCCTCAGCTTACTCCCTGTGAACCACCCAGCTCAGAAAAAAATAGGAAACAGAATTACACTCCATCAAATCCTAATCTGAAAATCACACCTGAGAGGGGCCGAGTCAGCAGAACAGAGCAATCAATAAACAATAGGAGGTGAAAGGTGTGGGACAGGCCCAGGGCTTGGAGAGGATCCTTTGTGCTGTAGGCTCTTCCTCAGGCTCTGTAGGCAATGCAAAATAAACAGCAGTTTAAGAGGTGGCTCAGGCAATGCAAATTAAACAGCAGTTTAAGAGGTGTTTCTCTTGTACTTAAGAGCAAGAAAGGAAAACCTGGAGCTAAGCAGAAGAGCTGCCATTAATCCCAGGCACTTTGATCAGGTCCCCTTAGCTCTGAGACCAGAGATGAAGATCAGATAAACAGTATGTCTGTGCTATTTTATTAAAGATTTTATTAGTATAAATTACTTTCTATCTTCAACTCATAGCAGACCTTTTGACTTTGTAGACCACAGTCCATCCAGGAAAATTAGATACTTTGAGCTCCCATCAAAGCTGAGTTCCAATATAAAAAAAGCAAAGAAATTTCAAGATATCCATGAGAGGAAAGAAACATTATTTTGATACTGCAGTCCACTCAGTACTACTCTATTATTCTGGATAAATAAACACACCTTTTTTTAAAAAGTATTTTAGTTCCTATTCTCCAAATCTTTTCTGCCTTTTTTTTTTCTTTTGGATAATCCTGTTCTTCAAATAGATACCCACAAAATTCCTGATTCAATCACATTCACCTCTCAGTCACTCTCTTCTCAAACTGAACATCTGGTTTTCCCCCACAAACAGATCCAGAGGTTTCTCCATAGTAATGGTTTCATTCTTGTGGATAAAAAAAAAAAAAAAAAGGCAGAAGTGTAAATAAAAAAGAACCCACCTTAAACTGATGATGGTCCTCCCCAGCATCCCACAGAACACACGCACTGGATCAGCTGATCCTGCTGGGAAAAGGCAGAGAATGTCCACAGGAACACAGAGTAATGCAAGTCCTGGTGGAACCCCAACAAGTAATTGCACTGCACAGGCTGCAGTGACAAAGAGCAACACAAATATCACTTTATGCACCCCTGAGAGCTTGGACATGAATTTGCTATTACGTGAACTCCTTCAAGAATAGAAATAAGAGCATCTAGGCTGTGCACACGTTAGTGAGTGTTTTCTCCTCTCCATGGGCCAGGCCACTGAATGCTGAGGTGGGTAGAGGACATTCAGGTTAGGCAGCTAGGGAAAAAAAGAGATATTTTATTGCCTGGCACGAGGCTTTGCAAATTGCAAATATATAAACAAAGAGAGAAACAAACTGCTTTTAGTTCATTACTCAGTCCATGGTACGTAAAAATAGTCTGGCTCCAAAGACAAAAAATTCAAGTCAGCTCCTTGAAACAAAAAGTTGTGAGGAAGGAAATACTTAAAAGTTCAACTGAGTAAGGTGTATTTACAACTGTTTTACAATTTTGTGCCAAATTGTCCCTTTAATAAAACACTTTGTAAGAAACAAACGTGTAAATAGACAAATCCACAAGGCAAGATGCTACATCTTGATTTGTTAGAATTAGATATGTAATAAAATATCTCCGAAATTATCAAATTCTTTGACTACAACTAATGCTTGTCTCAGTAAGAGATTGTGGAGTTGTTTTCTACTTTGCTTAAGAATTGAGATAATTTGCCAGCCCACATAGTGGTTTTGGTCAGTCAGAACACATCACATTGGTCAAGTATCACAGCAGCCTCTCCTTCTGTCACCTATTTATAAAGAAAGAGAACATGTGCAAGGAAACCTTTAGTTTTTCTCAAACTTTTTTAACAATCCCATTTCCCGCAGCATAATTCTTTTAAACTTATACCCATGTAAGAGGGGGAAATGGGAGAAACAGGCATTTCTTCCCTAAAATTGACAAAAGTCAGAGAAGAAAGAAGTTTATCACCTTTACCTGGCACAAACTGATTTAAGCTGCTGGCACTGACATCAGAAACAGGCTTACAAGATTTATTTTTAATACCTGTTGGGAAAAAAAAAAAAACAGGTAGCTCAAAACACACTGCTCCAACTGGGTACAAGTAAAGGAAGATAACACTTCAGGAAGGAAAAAAAAAAATAAATCAAGTTTTCCATAACAAATAGAGACCTGTGTTTGCACTTCCAAGCAGTTCTTTTAAAAGGTTACCTGTGAAGTTTCCTGGGCAGGTAACTGGCCCAGACACACCCTTGGGCCATTCCAGCCACTGTTTGGGCCATGAGTCCTGCTTTGTTTCTCTTTGCTGCTGTAAACACAGGATATGCAGAGTTGCTATCATTTGGGTGCAGGAGCCCTCCACTCCAAGTTTGTCAGCTGCATTAACACTGGCCTTTTGGAAAAAAAAAAAAAGTTGTTGCAATGCAAGATCAATTGGTATCACCTGAGTACCCACATCTTCAAATCCAGGCAGGTGAGAAATCCCCAAACCTGCCAAATTCTGTTTCTCACCAAGCACGATCACTCATCAGACACCTGCAGTCATTTTTCATTTTTGATGGAAACCACGAAACCTGACAAAGCAGGAGGTGTCTGTAGCATACAGTACACAAAACAAATGTACACTAGTTTGCATATGAAATTTCTTAACACCTCCCTGCACGTTTTGCCTGAAATGCTTAGGGTTCTGTAGCCAAAAAGCATTGTAAAAAACAGACATCTCCTCCAAAGATATCCAGGCATGGGCTGTGTTGCAAAGGTATGTTTTAAGGTTGCTTAAAAAAGCATCACCAAAGATCTCACCAAAAGCAGATTTACTATAAAAGTGAAAGCATGACAAAGTTTCCTGGCAAGGTTTAGTCTGCTACTTATGGATGGTTAAAACACAACAGAGAAAAAGCAAACTAAAATCTAAAAACAATCACTCTAAAACCAGAATCAACCCAAAAAATTTCCCATGTGAAGGCTGCCCCTGAGCACCACAACTTCTCAAATATTACGGAGGGTGGCCTGGCAGCTGCATCAGTCAATTCCTTCAGGACACGCATCTCCCTGCTGCCCACACACCTGTGCACATCCAGGTTCCTTAGTGGCCGTGCCCCTGATCTCCACTTCCAGGGGGGACTCTGCTCTCCCCAGGCCCATCCTGCTGTCCCCCCACGCAGGAGGTGTGGGAAGAGAGGAGACTGCAGGGAAGCAGGTGTGAAGCACCTCAGCCTTTTGCACGCCCGTCGTTACCTCTTCACCAGCGCTGTGTATCAGAGGAAACAAACAGCAAACGTGCCCCAGGATTTCTGATATTCTCTTGTATTTACAGAAGCCATAAATCCCAGTTTCCTAGTAAAGGGAAAACCCTTCACTGTGATTTACATAATCTAACATTAGATATGCAATGTAACAGTAGCCATCTAAGACATAGCAGGGCTTGGAATGTTACCATATGTGGATTTATGAAGAGGATGTTTAGGAACCTCAAGAACTAAAAGAAAATATACCAACAATAAACAGACCACTGATCCACATGCAGCTCAGCTTTTATGTGAATAATTTCAGGGAAATTGAAGGAAAATAGCAGACAACAACAAGCATAACTGCAGAGTGACAGTGATTCAGAATAATACTACACTTGCCTTGAAAATGTAATTAGGGGGGCGAATTCCACTAACTTCAGATAAATTGGAGAATGAAAGAAACAAGGAGCACTGAAAGAAGTTAAAGTCCTGAACAGAAAAATATTGGAACATATGAATATTCATTGAAGATATGAAAATGCAATTGAACGTCTGGAGAAGATGTATGTATGTTCATCAGACAAGGAAACCTGAAAGCAAGAGCACACAAGTGCTTGGAGATTGTGATATTCCAGGCAGAGGGAGAGAAGCTGATTTCAAAGATAATTTGATTTGTGAATTGATGGAGGAGCCATTCCCTGTGACTGAAAAAAGAAAAACTCACTATAGAGCTCTTCTACACCTTCATGGGAAATATGAAATTCTAGTCTGATCGTGTAATTTACACACATATGGAGGTGTCAAGGGAAATAGTGAGGGTGAAACAGGTAGAAGAGAAAAAAGAAGGGGATTCTCTCTACTACTGCAATAAAATAAATTTTCAGAATAGTGTTCATATGAAAAGATGGAAGTCAGTAATGACAGTCAACCTTAGAGATGCTGCAATCATCTACTCTTTAGAAACTTGGAGATGTAGAATATCACTGATCTTTTAGAGAGACACTACACAAGAACACACTACAGACAAAGTCTCATATATGAGAAAAAATAATAAAACTTGCTGTCCACCATCTTCAACCATTGTTGTAATTCATCTACCCCAGCATGCTGATCCATTTCACTTGAGCGTATCCATACAGGTATAAACAATCTGCAGTCTTGTGAAGGCTTTTAAACTCTTATTTTTAGCATCAAAGACTTTGACTCAACATGAGCAGAAGGGTTTTTAAATCCTTGTCCTTTATCCCAAAAGTATTTGCTGCTCCAGAGTAAGACTTTATTTAGCCCACCATATTGATATTAATTTTCAGTGCTGCAAGCTGGGATGTCAGTGTACATTAACACCTGATCTATAAAGGGAAGGCTGAGATCTCACTGGAAGTATTAGTCACTGTGCCCTGGGAAAGCAGGGGGGTTTTGTTTGTGTTCTTGGCTCAAATGTCTGAGCTGGACATGCCTTGATTCTTAATAAAACATACACACAACTTCGGGCTCGTCAGCTGGAAACACTTCAGGATTAGAAACTTTCTCCAACTTCTTTAGCAGTTACTAACCCCCATGATACAATTACTAACTTTAGTTAGTAATTAGTAACTTTAGCAATTACTAACCTCCAGGAGACATTAATTCCTTTTGAGGGGCAAGAGGTCAGTGCAGTCTAACAAAAATACAGCTCCTTAAACCACGTATTCTTTGCCTGTAGGCAAATAACTTTTCCTCCCTTTTCCCCTATCTCTTTTTTCTTAGGGAAACCCTCCAATAACTTTGCTTTTAACAAGAAGGTGTTTTAGTTCAAGATTTGCAGTGTCACTCCTCAGTTAACTGGAGAGCTCATAGAGAAATCAGTCTCGTACTGAAGTATTGGATTTATTTTTTTTAGGCTCATAATTACAACAAATCACAAGATGATTTCTCATCTCACTGATAGTTACCTGCCTGCTCCAGAGGTCAGTAGGTAGCATTTCATTGCCTAACCTACTCTCTTTCCTCTGCTCTCACCTACAACTTCTTGGATCTCTCTATTATAGTACAGCCATACACTTGGTTTCCCCTTTTTATCCCATATCGGTCTTGTACAACTTTACATCCAAGCTGCTCGAAACTTCTCAGGAATTCCCATCCCAGAATACATTTCTTCATAAGTTCTGTGTTTCTAACTGCATGGTATCTCTTTTTTTGTGTCCCCAGCCCTTTTTTGTTGTTGTTTTGTTCAGGAAGAGGCCGAGTAGCATGCCCTCTACTTCCAAAGAGAGGTTTTATTTAAATGGAAGAAAAACAATAGAGCTGGTGTTTTCTGTATTGCTCACCAATAAACCTTCGAGCATAAAGAGCATTTGTACTTACTTGCTGATGTATATTTTATAGCATTAATTGCATAATAGGTTGTTGAACTCTTACACATGATCATAATAAACACTAGGAAGAAAAGAGAAAAAAACATGGTGTAATTAAAGTCAAGTCAAATGAAAAATACAACATCAGACAGCTTCAATGGAAATAAAAAGCTGTGAAACTTTAGTGTTGCCAAACAATTCTCTCTATTTAGATACCTGAAGCAGGACTTCCATTCTATACAATTAAAGCATCTAAGCCAATTTTATAATAAAAATATATTTTATGATAAAAAAATAGATTATATATATATATATAAAATATATTTTATCATCAAAATATATTCAATTATATCACACAGACTTTCTGGCCATGAAATTTATGACAACTCCCCAAATGAAAAGCACCTACACAGTCTATAAATTCTTGAGTACCTGAAATGCTTTCATTATCAGGAGATAAAAAAGGTGAATTTTCAGGAAAAAAATAGAGAAAATTTAAGGTTGCCATAAATGTATTTATAATATTATATTTCAAAAAGGTACAAAACACTAAGTATCCCCTATAATCTAAAATAAGGAGATGCATAGCAGACCAGGAAACAAAAAGCTGTCATAAGAACACTCAGTCTCAATAAGATTTCTGTTGGATGATATAATCTACATCTGTTGCTTGTGGAACATGCATTTTTTGGGAAGATAAAAAAAGCCCCAGGTACTATTAGAAGAGATTTTGTGTTTCAGTAGGTCATTTGATAGGCTGAAGGTTCTCTCTCCATCTCTAGGCTATCCAGGTGCTAGGAAAAAGCTACCTACTAGCACTAGGGAACCACAAACCCACATTCCAAGTTATTAAATCTCATTTAAATCATGCTATGTCAACACACACAGAAAGAGAGTTGACTTTCATTTAGGTAGTCTGGAGTACATTGCATATCTGTCCCAGAAATTCGCTGAGATTTCATATTAAGTCTCCTGGCACTTGCAATTTGAAGTTTGCACTTCCCTGGCCACAGCAGCACAAACAAATTCCTTCTTTTTGCCATGTTCAAGTAACACTGCAGGGGTGTGTGTACATACACACACACAGCCCCAGCCATGTCATAAACAGC
Organism: Vidua chalybeata; assembly: GCF_026979565.1. Lineage (NCBI taxonomy): Eukaryota > Metazoa > Chordata > Aves > Passeriformes > Viduidae > Vidua > Vidua chalybeata. Next base: position 62,376,156 of record NC_071535.1, on the reverse strand, counting down.
ACCATTTTTATAAATTTTATACATTATAAATTCAGAGACATATTCACAATTGTCCTGTGGACGTAACTTCAAGGCACTCTTTCACTTCACACCTCTTAGTTTGCATTCTGTGGGCAGTGATGGAATAGCAGTCTTGCTCTTCAGCCAGATTCAGGGGAGAGAAGCAAAATAAGAAAAGCACCCCACACTTGCTTTGCTACTTAAAATATTTGGGGGGTCATTTTTCTTTCAGGACCTGTTGTTCTTTCCATTATCTAACATTACTTGCATTTAAAAAAATCCATGAGTTTTCAGAAATTAAAAAAAAAAAAATAAAAAAAGAAAAACCATAACAAAAGAGAGCTTGGGGGGTATAAAGACTTGAAGACTTGCAGGCCTCCACATGCACCACATTTTGAAACAAGCACACACATTTTCAACCTCAGAATGCAACTTTGAGAGAGCAGTGAAAGAAATAACTCTTTCCTTCACTAATTTGACAAGAAACCATTCCATGAGATTATCCATGACCACGAGAGGCACATTTTCTGTAGTGACAGACATCTGAGGGGGATTTCAGCCTGTATTACAAGTTACACAGATCTTGTTTGGCAGTCACAATTAACGACTTGTAAAACTACAGCCAGAAATCTTACTTGCATCACAGAGTTTTCCCTGAGTATTTGTCAATATTTGGTACTTCAGGTACCTGCAATTAAATCTCTGAGGCTTACAAGTAATTCCAGGTTCCCAGACCAACACACATCTCGCACCAAAGAACTCCCTAAAATGTTCTCTGCCGCACTTAGTACTCAGACTAAAAATGCTTATTTCTGTTGATGCCACGGCAGTGCCAAGAACACAGCCTACCAGAGAATTTCAGAGATATGTGAAGCCACAACCATGTCCTTATGCCTTTTTCAACATCCTACCTACACCTCTGTCTGTCTTAGGTACATGAACACCTCCCTGTGTGCTCTACATCGAGACACGAGGCAAGGTCCCTGGTCAGTGGCACTCACACACAAACTAGGAGCAACTTGCTGAGTCTCCAGAAGAATAATGAGATAATAATCTTCTCATTTTATGCTATTTATAAATGTGTCAAATGTTGGTTTTGTAGAGCTAATTTTTGGCAAAAACGTGGTTTTCATTTTGTTATGTTATAGATCCCCTCTATTGGACTTTAACAGCCTTTCAAAGGTGAAATTTTATTTTAAAGTCAAAAGCAAAGTTTCTAAATTTTTACACCTTAACTAAAAGATCTTTGTAAAATAAGTTTTTATATATATAAAGTGTTTTGGTAGTGATACTAATGGTAATACCTTGCATACTTCAGTATACACACAAATAATAACCAAAACTATCAAAAAAGCTTTTATCGTACAAAAAAAAGATGCTTGGCTCAAGATAACAATAGACAACTTACCATCTATCTAGGACCTGTAGATAAAACTGGAAGAAGAAATACATATTAAGGTTCAGCTGGCTGGACTATTCAGGAAGACTTTAAAGCAACAACAAAGATGAAAGGTGCAAACACAAAAACAAAAATACATTTTTGGAACTATTCTAGGTGTGTCACATGAAGCCAAGGAGGAAATATGGGATACAACATTTACTTTCATGTGCATGTGTTGTAAAGTAACTGTTTCTTTATTAAATTGAAGCCCCATGGGAAAGGCTTTTCTGCTTCTAATATAATTAATCTCCACAACTCCTTTTTAAGAGCAAATGACTAATCAAAATGAAAAGCCATGTTTCTCACTTGTCAACAGGTTGAAAATCAAAGGAACCTTGGATACTCTATGATCAACAGCCTGACAGATAAAACAGCCTGACAGATAAAACAGAAGCAGAATGTTAATTAGCATTTAATTTGCTTTTGCAGTAAAGAACAAAATAATTGTTTCCATTTATCTAAAGCGTTTGAGGGAAGCAATGTATTTCTACAAAATAGTCTGTTCAGTTTGAGCTATGTGTGCATCAGGATGTCCAAAGCAGTTAAACCCTCAATTCAAGAAGCATTGCTTTTAACTTATTTTGCACTAAATAAAATTGCATATGCTGATCTGTTAGCAGAATAATCTTCAGATTATTCTGAATATTACAACAGTAATATTGCATATTGTTTTTGTTTGTTTAAATGAACAAGCACTTGGGTTTTTTCCAAGCATGTAGGGTGTGAGTGATGGGGTATTTCCCTCAACTGTCCCTGCAGGAATCAGCTGGTACCTGAAGTGAGGGAGCAGTGAGAGCAGAGAAGCACAAAAGGTGGAAAGGGCCACTCCCTCACAGTTTTACACAGGTGGGCAGATTTGACAAGGAGTTACATTTGGGCACAGCTGTGCCTCTTCTTGAAGGCTGGAGGTATGAAACAGAACAGCAGCAAACCAGTGGCAAGTCATCAACTCCTGGAAAAGGACAAACAGGACTGCAGGCTTTGGCACAATTAAAACTTCTGTGAGATTTCATTTTTTTTATGACAACCGATGGAAGGGAATTTTGTAGAACCTCCATTAGATGCTGCTGCTTTTGAAAAATCCTGTGGATTTTGTAGTGTATAATAAAATGGAGATGAGACACACAAGTTTGTGAAAAGGAGACTTGTGAGATCCAGAAACAGAGCTAGAAATAACAACAGTGGGGCTAAAACCAATGTGCTAGGAGACAATATAATAAATATATAATAGAGAATATATATATAAATATATATATATATTAAAAAAGTAGATATATAATGATAGTTAGGGGAAGTGGCACTACCACATTCTTCCCCCTCCCATCTTATGTTTCAGCAGGATTTGGAATAGCCCACTGCACACAAACAGTACACAGTAATGTGCTGTTACAACACTCCTTTTAGAAGCAACCATTACTTCTGTTACTTTTTTTTGAGTAATAATAGAGTCCCTAAATTTCTGTACTGTTAAAAAAATCAAAGCAATCAACTGCTGAAGTAGTCACATGGCAAAAATTGTGTGAAAGTACAGAATTGTAAGAGTCTTGTGGTATATGCTTCCATTGCATGCTTCATTCCAAGATTATGCAGCAAATGCTTAAAAAAAATAACCACAAAAAAGAGGGGCAGAGGGGGGAGAAATCTGCTTTAGGAGCACCCAGGAAGCTGGAGATAGGTACTCTGCATTCAGGTGTATTGGTCTGTCTGTTTCAGGATAAACAGTGCAAACCCTTTGAAGGAACGTGCAAAACTTCTGGAGTGAAAGTTCCTGAGCTGGAGGGATGAAAGGCATGGCAGAAAGGAAGGGATGGATTAAACCAGGATTGTATTGCTCTCAGACAAACACTAGTTACAAAATGTAAAAGGAACTGCTGAAAGCCCAGTAATTCTTTAACTTAACGTTATTTTCAGAAATGTTAGAAAGGTAGTAAAAATGTGTATATTGTTAAAAAAAACCCCTACACCATTTGGAATTATTACTCTTTCTTTTCTTGGACTAACATTTCCGGAGCATACCAGTGGAAAAAAGCTGGCTTGGTTGTACATGTGTTACATCACACTCTAGATGGGACAACCAAGTATTAAAAGAGTTAGAAGTCAGGGAAAAGATAAATGTGAAGATTTAAAGGCTAAACAAGAAGGATTGAATAATATGTCTATTACAGTGTCAGGCTGTAAGCATGACACTGATCATAGATAAACAGGAGAACAATTAAATAATAGTCTAAGTACTTCCTGTTAGTAGGAGTTTATGGAAATGGCTCCTGACTAAAATTCCTTAGACACTGCTCTCCAATAATTTCATCATTATTATTTACTACAATAAAAGACCACAGCACTTCTTTTAAACATTTTGTCTAAGTGGAGAGGTCTCAAGTCTTCAAGCATAATTGCTGCTAAATGGGTACACATTTGTAAAATTCTGTTCTTGTGTATGTGCTCTTCAGTAATTTTATTGGTGACTTGTGGGGAGAAAAGAAGAACAAAATCAGGGTAATAAAACCCAAAGGTGAATCAAAGCTTCAGGAAACAGTTAATGAAGAGGATCAGTGAAGAGCAGTCCTGGGGTTTAATCAGGTTCAAGGGGAAAGAAAAGTTTAGCTATAGCTGGACAATTTAAATCAACTACAGGATGGAAGAGCAGAAAAGGTTTTGGATGATCATTCATTAATATCATTTACTATAATATACAGCTGTGATATACTATAATATACAGCTTGCATACATCAGCAGGCTCAGAAAAAAAATGTAGAATAGATTTTTCTCTACCTAAATCTATGCACTGCTGACCTATTTTTGAGCAAAATGTGAGGAAAAAGAAGCACATGCTACAACTCATGCAGCTCCTGAATTCACCTTACTAAATTATATTAGAATATATATTACTGTTTTCTTCCTTCACAATTAATTCCACAACATAATTTGGTACTCTTCTTTGGAAGGAAAAAGGGAAAAGGAAAAAGGAAAAAGGAAGTCTATAAAGAGCAAGCTTACAGCAAAAAAGTCCCCTCTAGCACATCAAATGTATATTTTCTGCCAAAAAAACCCTATAAATTTTCTCAAAGTGTTACAAAAAACCTCTTTTCTATGGAAAGGATTCCAATGAACAAGACAAAAAGGAGCTCTGGTCCTTCATCACATATTCCCCTCTTAGACAGAAGAAAACAAATCCCACTTGAGAAATTTAGAGAGGACATGCAACAAAAATATTGTTTAGAGGTTATTAAGTACTGAAAAAATTTCAGTAGGTCTAGTGGCTTTTAGAGTTATATATGTAACTGAGAAAAGGAACAAAATGAGGCAACAAATCAAGGAAAAGGGAGACAAGGGGAGTCAATGGAATCAAAAGAACCGCTTATATCCTAAATATGTATTTGTATTAGTGGGCTTCTGTTAATTCTCTGAAGTGATACAGCCATCAACCTTTGCCATTTTCCAAATGACACCCACATAGTGATAAAAATGGCTTTTGACACGAGATACTTCAGTGTTTCTTTCTTACATTTCAGGATTTAGTTTTTCTTTTTAACCTTTTATTTGTGAACAAATCCTTGCCCTCCTATTTGCACAGAATGCACACAAACTCCCAAAGTGCCACATTACTGTTTGCAACCTCATTCTCCTCTTTTATTTGGCTAAAAAAAAAATAAAAAATTGAACTTAATACACTATTTTCAGGAAATAATTATAACCCATCAGCTTTCCCAAGCAGGCAGTGGATTTCCAGACAGGGGAGAGCATTGCCTCTCCTCTCCTTGTCTGAACACTGGCTAAACCCAGAGTTTTCAACACCTCCAGTAGTCAAATAGCCATGGAAAAATGAGATTGCTGCAAACAAAAGCCCTTCAACATGCATTTCCAAAATAAGGAAAGGCTTGTTTATGAGCACGTGCTGCTCCACAGGTACTTATGCAAACACCACAAAAAGACAACGAGTCTGAGAAATAACACAGAGACCTTGCACTGAGGTCATGCTGAATAATGTGATGGGTGAATTTGTCTGATAGCACATGAGGAGAATTCAAGCTGAAGAAATTTAACAGATTTTTAACTGAAGATGCTGTCTGCTGCAGAGAAAAATGTTGTTTGCTGCTTCTTCATTAAAATTTTACCAGACAACTAATGCTTTCAACATTTAAGAAAGTTAAATAAGGATAAGGTTTTAAATGCAGACAATTCAAAAAATGTGTTATAAGAATCACATGAATATTTCAGGTGTGGGGTGGGTAAAGAAATCACTATAATTTATATTTAATTTTCTTATGTTCATAATTAAGTGCCACATCACAATGTTTGCATTATGATAAAAATAGTAATCAGTGGACCTCAAAATCCAACCTGGCAGTTCTTATGTATTCAGAACAATATATAAGCATTTAAACTTATTATTTTAAACCTCTAATTTTAAGAGTACATAGAAATCCCATTTGTGCCAACAGGAAAATAAACCTGTGCTCGAGTGCTCTCCCATGTTACTTAACATAATGTTTCATTTGAACTGCTTACTCCTATTTGAAATCTAAATGACAAAAGGGAAAAATAATAACAAGCTCAAGAATAATGCAAAGAATTCAACTGAGCGACGCATGTTCTTACCTCAGACTTCTAAATGGGTTAACTTGGACCTCGGATGCCAAATCCAGGAAACATCGAGTAGGAGTAGGAAATGATTTAATGGCAACATCTGGCATTAGTGAGGCTTCTACTGATTCATTCCTCCATGATTCAGAAAGGTTTCTGACAAGCTAGGAAGGGTTCAGGAGGAAGCTACAAAAAAAGTCTTAAGTCTAGAAAATTATGAGCTGCATAAAATTAAAAGTTAAATCCATTTATTTTAGAGACCAAAAGATAATGGAGTGGTTACAGCAGCACAGAAAGTTATGCATCCAGAGAGAGGTGGTAGCATGGGATTTTCTTCTGCCCCACCTCCCCACTGCTGTGAAGCAATGACATGAAGTCAGTTGTAGACAAATTTAGAATAAAATAAGCTGCAAAACTTTAAACAGGCCAGTGGAACACAACTGAGACATTTCCCGTCACTCAGGCATCTAATATAACTTTTAAAAGAAATTCACACTCAAAAATATCTAAGGAATTCACAATGCTTCTCTTGGTTAAATACTCATACCCTGTTTAACAAAAGAGATCATTCTGAGTCTAAGTCTACCACTGGCTCTGAGAAAGGTCTAACCAGCTCTTCATCAATGGTTTTCCTGGTGGTTGCATCTGAGCCAAGATTGGATTGCATTATACTGAAGTCCAAGTTTACATTCTAAGATTTCCAAACTAGTATTTATCATGATAAAGCAGTTAGAATACTTTTAGGTTTTGTATAGCTTCTAGATCCAGTGGGTTGGACATGACTTGTGGATATTTATAATCTTTAAACATTTATTATCTTCTACTTTACCACTTACATTTATTTCTATATAATTTTGCAAACCCACATATTAATTTGAATAAATCACATTTTTCTTTGTGTGTTTGAAATTATCTTAGATGAAAACTGCACAGTGCCATACATACCATTCTCCTTTGTTAAGTATCTCATCTGTGTCAACACTCTTGGCTCTTTTGAAAAAATTCCACACCAACACCTGTCGCCAAGAAGGAAAGATAAAAGTACAAAATATCCCTTTAGATTTGAAAAACAAGTGGTTGCCTCACATGTCTCTCTTTGTGTTGTAAATTACACTACAAAAATTTCTCTGCCCCAGCTCTGTGAATCTCAGTATGCCTGTGCTAGGTACATGTTACTCTGCTGTGGTCTGCTGGCATAATGGTGAGGTTTTTGCTACTGCTGGATCCAGTAATCAGTAAAAAAATTAAAAATGTTAATGATCTCTTACGTGCCACTGCTGCCACAGCATCATCCTGATACATTCCAGCATCATTTGCAGTGCACTCCAAAAATAAAGGCACAACCAGTCAAAATATTTCCATACTTCCTCATGGAATATTTCCCACAGAGACTGAACAGGCACGAGTAAGGGCTTGCTCACTTAACTTCAGGAAAGTACCCTAAGAATCTCCTGGCACCCAGGAGTGAGCAAACCAAGCCAGACATCAATTTCTGGAATGCAGTGTAATCCCCCTGGTTCTCCTTTTTCCCTCAGGAGGGGGTTCCCACCTCTGCTCACAGAACTCCACATCCAGGGCCAGGACCCAACTGACCAAACATCCCAGGACAGAGAGGTTTGGGGTTGTTTTATTCATTTTGATGGATAATGTCTGTTCACAGAGCTCTTTCCCTCATTCCACTACCTAGACTAGGAAAGGAAACAAATCTGTTGGCTGTTTTAATTTGGATTCACTGCAGGAAACTAATGGGAGAGAGGGGAGCCCCCATGCTCTCAGTGGTTTGGCAGTCTCATCTCCCAGCTATATAAGAAACAGTATGTTTTATAAGAAACAGTATGTTTTATAAGAAACAGTATGTTTTATAAGAAACAGTATGTTTCTTGCAAAATGAAAAAGAATCTATACGGGAACATTCACACTACTGGGCTACTCAATTAATTTCTGCTCCAAGTAAAGTAAATAGACTGGTACCTCAATGAATATGTAGACATTTGTTTAAAAATAAGCCCTGCTTAATGATACTTAATTTGGTGGAACAGTTTAAACAGGGATATTTAGTTCCTAATTGCCTTGTTCTGCTAAGTACCCAGCACTCATAACACAGAAAAAAATTAGAAGCATTCAGGTATTTTTAAGGTTCAAGATCTATCACAGAATATAGATATCAGAGTTACAAGTGAAGGGCATAAAGCAAACAAATGAATTCATGTACCATCAGAATTGGTGTACAGAGGTTAAAGAAAAATTGATTACTAACAAGTCATACATATGACAAAGGCAGAGGAAAACAACCAACCCAGAAAATTAATCAGCATATAAATTCATCTTCTTACCTGAGAACAAATTGGAGTCTCAAGTACTGCTGTCAATATACCAGAATGCTAAAACTTTCTGCTGGAAGGTGTGGTATAGCAACATTTCTGCACTCCTGAGGTACGTAGATCCTGAAATAAGGAGGAAAAACGTTTTTTCTAATCCCAATTATGTAGTTCTACATGTTTTATTTAGCTCATTAGAGACAGTAATACCTTAGATTGTATCTTGATTGGCTTGCTCAGGGTGTTAAGACAGAACTTAAATAGCTGTAAACTTTATAACCATTTATGCACCAAATATATTTCTTCCATAATGCTATAAAAACAGATTTAAAAGGGAGACTTGATTACAAAAAGAGGGTGGTGGTGTGTATGAATCAATGCCATTAATTATCTATATTTATTCACTTTCCTTCTGTCTAAGAAAGGCCTAGGTTTTAGATATTTACTTATACATATTAAAATACATTCTCCTCATAAATCATCCTTCAGTCTACCAGTTTACAACTCATTGCTTGGAAACAACCTGTTCAGACATTTATTTGGATGAGCAGAACCCAGCCATTCACACAGCCAAACATTAAAAAAATGTGTTTTTTAACTTTTTTCTCATTTCTCCTGCTGTCTAATGGACAGCTTCCCGCACAAGCATGGCCTGGCTGCTGAGGAATGTCCCCTGCCCCAGCCCACCTCGTTTAATCCAACAGGGGCAGGGAGGACCAGGGCAGCAGCTCTTCCCTAGCTCCACCAGAGCCATTTGGCAAGCAGGTAAATTCCAAACTGGGAGCAGAGGTCGCTCCAGAGACCTGCAGAGATCCAGAGCAGGGAATTCCAAGAGTGCAGCACAGGACTGGGCTTTCTGCAGGAGGTCATACCGTGAGCAAAACGCCAAAGCATGGCAAACCCAGCAAAGCAGGAGTGGGAAGCATGAGGACAAATCCTGGGAGAGTAGCTCTTATCTCCTCATTTTCATCAGTGAAATGATGATTAATGGTTTAAATCACCTCACGGAGAGGACTGAAGTACTGAGCTTTCTTTAGTGGTCTCCCACTACAAAGAGAACCCTAATGCCTGTATTGCCTTGCACATCCTTGTCTCCAAATACTTTAAAAAATCTTAAATAAATTGGAAAACGCCTTTGGGAAGAGTTTTAAATTACTTTAAATGCCTCGTAAATTTTATAAAATAATCCTTACTGGAGATTAACTGCAATGTACTTTTATTTGTATATTATAGGCAGGAAAAGAGAAACCAAAATACCCCATAAAGCTATGAAGTAAATAATCTGTAAACTAAATTTATAGGAAATCATGTGGTATTATCAATATTAAAAAAAAAAAAATTGACTCTCTCAAATATACAGATTTTAACAGTGCTGGGACCATCCATGACTGATTTAAAATAAAGACATGTTGAGTGTATAAAGTTTTAAACACAATAAATATAATTAAAACATGATACAAAGATACTTGGTTTCATTCTTTCCTAATGATTTTCCAGCTATGAATGGTTTCTGGAAAAAAATACCAAATAGAAAGCTTCGATTTCACCCTTTACATCATGCAAGTGAAAATTTGAAAATAAAATTTCTCAGCAATTGTTCAAAGTATTTAGGTTCATCTAGAAAGGTCTGTGAATAAACACTGATACCACCTAGCATCTTACCAGGTAAAGAAAAGAGAAAGACACCTGCCTCAGGCTATTTTGAGAACAGCAATTTTCACATCCCTTGATAAACCTGAATTTGCCTTTTATTCTTCTGTTGAATGCATCCTTCACTTCACTTCCTGGGAAAAGACAAACAGTGACCACTACAGCTCCTCTGTGTCTTCTAACCAGGACAAGTCAAATTTTCCATTTGCAATAACAATTTCATAAAAATGATTTGATACAATTAAATGGAAGCAAGCATTTAGAGAAGGTGAGTTTTGTAACTCCACCTACACCAACGATTTCCCATTACTCCCAATTCTTTATCTAAGGAAATTTCCATGAACACAGAAATGGCAACACTTACGTGTCAGACTGCTTTGTGTGAAATAACTGAAAAAAACAACACAGCAGCTGGTACCAAGCAGGTCACATTCTTCCTCAGAAGGCTTTACAGCCCTTCTAATGATACAAAAATTGAAGATGCTTTCTAGGCACCACAATGTCTCAGACAGAGTGCTTCCTTCCTAAACTGGGGCTGGGGAGATGAGTCTGTGTTGGAACCCTGGATGCTGAGAACTTTACACTTCCTGTGTTGAAAGACACAGACCCTCAAGAAAACACTGCATTTGACCTCAGGCCGCTGAGAAAGCTTCCAAAATTAAATTATTGAACTGAGATTATAAGTGTGTAGTTCCAATGGAAGTGTTTACACACGGGTCTATCACATAGTAGGAAAGTTAGAGTTTAAGGTTTTAGAATATAGTAATAGATATAAAACCAAGATAGACGTTTTAGAACAGTAAATAGTCCTTCTTCACCTTCTTCTTCATGAGTTTAAGTAGTATTTTGTAAGTGGATAGAAAAGTCCACATTGCGAGACATAAGTGATTAGTTATTAAGTTAAAAGTAAAAATAATTTAAGTGACATTTCTTAATTGACTAGTTTTTCCTTAAGAGACCTTGTAGAGATAAATACAAGACCATTTAATAAATTATTAGTGAAATACTGTAGGACTCACAACGTAAAAGACTGTAATATAAATAAGAAATAATAAAGACCTGAATCCAAGCACAAAATGCCATCTCAAGTGCTTTCAATCCCAACCCTCACCACAGCAGAAAATAAACAAAACCTGCCAAGTCTGTGCTGGTTAATCTTCAGGGGACACTGTTTCTCAGTGAGAACAGCCAGTACACAGATTTTCTGCCTCCTGGCTGACCACTCCATTCTCCTGTCTGATGTGCAGGTGGGACAGGTTTGCATTTCCCAGTAACCTTTCTCCTGATCTATACTGCACAGCAGGGCCAGCTCAGCAATGCCACGGCCAAGCCAGCAAGCCAGGTCCTGGTTTGTGCCCAAAGACCAGGGGATGAAAAGTGCCAGGGTCTCCTCTCACCCCCAGGACTGCCCACATATTACTGCACCTGTAACCTCAGATAAAAACTGCCTGAATAATTCCACAAGATCCAAACAACGTGCAACCTGTGCCCTCAGCAGCTCGGAGGAGTTCTGCTGGAAGCAGGGAAAATGCTATATATCCTCAGGGGCTCCCTGGGATGGCTTAACTTTAGAAGCCTCAGGGAGTTCCAAAAGTCTATTAAGATTTACCAAGATATTTACTCTTCTTTAGCTCTTAAAAGGAAAGATCTCGCTTTGAACTTTCCTTTTATTTGCCTGACATTCTCTTACAATAAAACACCTCTGAGCCATTCAGAAATAAATGCCTACTTAATGTTTTCTGCTGCCAAACCTTATGATTTACTATACATATTTAACAACATGTTACTTAACAATGTTATCTTTCAAAATTACCAACATATGACCCTAAAGATAAAACAAATGAACATCAAGAAGCTGCTCTTTGCATAACTCTACAGACCTCAAGAAAGGCTTCATGAAGTCTTCATGAAATTGAATTAGAAAATTAGTAAAATTATACAGTGCTGTGCATTGTTCTCAGATCAACAATGAGTACTTTGAAGTGCCTCATTTATTCAAAGAAAAGAAAGTGGTTGTAACTGCATAAATTCCCTTTTGCTTAGGCACATTTGTCAGACCTGCCTGGCCTTGCCAAGCCTGGTGTAGGGTATAAAAGCTTTATACCAAACTTTATACCTTTGACCAAAAATGTGTGTGATGACTGTGGCCACAGGAGTTCACAACAAAACGCAGGCATCCAGAGACCAAGGGCTGGGGCTGCTCTTTCCACTGCCCTGCCAGAGCCCCGCCGCCTTCACAGGTCACATGTGCCTTCTGTGACTGTAAGAAAAATGAGCTTCTGAATAAAAAAGTAACTCTGCTTAAAAGGGCTCTTTCACACTGTCCATCTCCTGCACAATTGATTCAATTTTTTTAAAGATGTCAATCACCAAATTAGCTTTTTGTTACTATACCGTGTACTCCTACAGGAACAGAGGCTTTTTTAATTTATCATATATTTCAGCTAACGCTTCTATCAAAACTTTGTATTACTCTTATTAATTTAATCTGGTTATATTGCCTGGATTAGAGTACTTAAAAAAAGAAAAATAAATAAATAAATGTGATTCTTTGCTTCTTTACATAACCTTTCAGCAGATTTTATTGTACAGTAAAGATCAATGTTTTATACGTTGCTATAACTCAAGGGAAATTTAAATTAGTTTGGAGATTTCTGGAAGGAATCTAATCCTGTTTATAGCCATATGGAAAACCTAGAGGATGCTCACTTTGGATTTTGTATTAGTCATTATTCTTACATTTGGCCATTACCACCGTTTGTCTGGGTGCGATGACAGAATTGCCAGAAATAGGCAGATTCACACATGGCACAAGATGTCTCGCTAGGATGGATTCCTTCTTCTGAGTCGACAGTTACTATTTGTGGAGTTTTGGATCTTGTTTTTGCCATTCAACGCAAATGTTTCAAAACGTGCTTGTAGGAGTCCTTCAGGACAGTTCCTTCCTCGCAGAAATTAATAGAAAAACTCCTACTGATTTTCAGCTTTGTTACAAGGAGAAACCAACCAAAATAACTCCCTTGCCATTTCTCTCTTTTTTTTTTTTTTTATTTTTGATTTTTTTTTTTTGGCTGTCAGTTACAGACAAAAAAAACCAACAAAAAAACCTATCAAAGAGATGGCACAGACTTCCTGAGTGACTCTTTAAAGTTCACAGTCTACATCACTCTCATCTCCTTCCCTTCCACCTCCCCTTCCATCACGATCATACCCAAGAACCACTTCCACGCCACAAAATGTGTTCAAATACTGAATTTTATCATAATTGTGTCTTTTCATATGAAAGCCCCATCTTTTCCACAAACTTTCCCCCAACCACTAATTTTTTCACATCTCCTTTCTATGGAAACTAGGCTTCCTTTCTCCCAGCCTATCTGAACAGACCGTTGCCTACCTGGCAAGACCAGCAATGACTTTAGAGATAGAAAGAAAAAGAACATTCCTGCTCAAAGAAACCTCACACTGAAGGCAGATTGCTGATTCAAGTCAGGCACCAGTTAAATACACCAGGATATAAGAAGAACCACAAAGCATTTTTAATAATTCATTTGGCATGGATAGACACATTATCCTTCTGGCTCTTAGGCCATGGAAGGAGGCTGAAGGCTGGCATCTCCCAGAGGGCCCTCATTTGTAGAGGCAGTTGAAGAAACAATAAAAAAGAATAAATTTAGTTGGACCTCAGGAGGTCACCTGTTCCAGACCCTGCCTGGTGCACAACTAGCAGTGTTGCATGATGAATTCTGCAGCTGTACAGCGAGTTGTATGACGAATCCCCAGCTCAAGTGGGTGACATCAGATCCCAGATCTGTGGCACAGAAATAGAAGCTGTCTCCTCAAGACAAAACACACTAAGGGAGTAGGGAGCACTATAATTCTGGGGAGATTTCATTTCAGTAAGAGGAATTATTCTTATAGCCAGAAGGAGAAAGGAATATTTTTGGATCCTTGCATATTTCAAACTTGAAAAAATTGTATGATCTGTTACAATGAGTCCTATACTATTCCCACCCTCATCTGATGTAACATTAATTTTCAGAAAGGAAAGACATTTTCTGAATTGTTGATTAAGTTTAGACCGGACAACTTTGTACAAGAATATAAAAAAATATAAAAGCAAACTTTAGAAGCTACCACCAATGCAGAGGACTTCTCCACAGAAAATTCTCTTGTTTCTTTAGCTAGATTACAATAGGCTTTGTCAGGATTTGGGGAGGCAGTTGTATGATAAAGAAGGAAGAGAGAAGTCAAGGGAGGCAATGTTCCCAGCATTTAATCTCTGAATTGATTTAAGAGTGCCTTGGGTTACAGTGTAAGGTGTAAGCACATGATGTGTCCTACCACCACCTACGGTACCTTCTGAGGAGGTGTTGAAATGGGTGGAGCAGCGTTTCTTTTCTCTATGACTCAGCCATGGTAACTCGCTCTGGGGAAGCAGCAGCCACCTGAGGGGCCAGCTCTGCTGAGGGGCCATCAAGGACCTCCAGAACGACTCACAGAATCACATCCTTCCCTGCTCTGGGAGAGGCACCAGACAATCTGCCGGGACACAATCTGGGCCTTGGGACACCACGATAGCACCGCTGGATTCCCAGAGGACAAGAACTCTCCACCACCACCTCTGGACCTCCAGAGAAGGACCAGACCTTTCCACAGGACCACCACTTGGACAAGACCACATCCACCCCTCCAAAAGGGCTGTGATCACCATTTAATTGGACTGTTGCCACCCCCCTGACCAACAGGGTGACAGGTTGTACTCTGACTTTGCCAGCTCAAACCAGTGTTTCTGCAGCATTGCCTACATTGCCTGGACTGTAATTTTCCTATTAAATTCTAGCTCTGACTTGAGTCTCTCACAAGGTATTTGTGTGGGGTTTGTTCCTCCCTCTGGCTTACCTTCAAACCAGCACAAATAGCTTACAGCAAGACTTGTGCTCTTGAGCACCATCAAACACCTGGCCAGACTCTGGAGCAATTTACAGCTGCCATCCTTATCCAGCTAGTCCTCACCACATTGCTCCTGGAGAAGAGACTGAGGAGAGCTCATTGTGGTCTGCAGCTTCTTCATGAGGACAACCAGAGGGCAGGAGCTGATCTCTGCTGTAGGAATATAAAAAGGTAAAAGACACTTTCCAAAGCTGAGAAAGGCTGGGAAATTTCTAAACCTTCTCAAGGGAAGCTAGGAAGTTAAGAACCAAGTGAATACATTGATATTTATCACAAGGAACAAGAAAGAACAAGAACTTATTGATAGTCTGAGGTGTGAAAAGTCCTAGATATATGCTTTGCAAAGATAGAATAAGTTTCTATCTTAAAGAATGAATTATTGTGTATTGTTTGAGGTTCATAGAAGTCCTTTTGTTCATGTTTAACACACGTGGGTCCTTTTCTAATTGGTTAGAGTATAATGACTTTACACATTTTCCTTTATGCTATTGGTTCAAAGAATATGTAGAAAAAGGCTTTGCATGGGCTGCCATCCTGTCTCTGATCTGTGTTTGCATGGATGTTGTTATTTCCCTGTGTCTCTTGCTTTTTGCCTGTATGATACAGACAGAAAATAAACCCTAACTCTGCAGGCAGTCAGGGCCTGTCCCGCGTGTGAGACATGGCCCGATCCAGCATCTGCCTTGTGGTGACAGGTGACAGGACAAGAGCATGGCCTGAAGCTGTGCCAGGGGAGGTTTAGGTTGGCTATCACCCAGAGGAAGGTTGGGCACTGGAGCAGGCTCCCCAGGGAATTGTTCACCCAGCACCAAGCCCGGCAGGGTTCCAGAAGTGTTTGGACAGTGCTCTCAGGCACATGGTGTGACTCTTAGGGATGGTCCTGTGCAGGGCCAGGGGCTGGGCTCCACAATCCCCGGGGGTCCCTTCCCACTCAGAACACTCTATAATTCTATGTTTCTACCAGAGAGTTAACACAGCTTAACCAGCTGGTACCCAAAGAGGCAGGCACACCTGACAAGAAGCTGATATAATTACTGAGCCTCACAGAACGATCTCCTTTGGTTCAGAAAGCAATGACTGCAACCTTCAGGAGCACTGCATGGCAAGCACAGTTATTACACACAGGAAAGCCTGGACCTGCTGCTTCTGTGTCCTCCCAGGGCACATCCTTGGGGCTGGGACCCAATCCCTGTCCAGAGTGCTGAAATACAACTGCTGGAGAAACGCCTGAAGTGCCCTTCTGCCTTACCAGTGCTTTCTGGCTTAAATATGCTTCTAATAATAATTAACACAAATTTAAATGCCTAATTAAAAAGCGGGATAAGATTTCAGGTTCGCAGGTGAAAGGTTTGGGGTAATTTCAATTTCAGTTTCCCTCCCTTAAGCATTCTCCCAACTATTTGAGCTTTTTTTTTCCTTTCTTACAGCTGATTCTGAACACTTTCTAGAATTTCTCTTCAATTTCAGCTGCAGAACCACCCTCAAACACATCTCAAGGATCTTTGGATCCATGTACCTCCTAACCCTTTATACAAAACTCTTATGTTTCCAAACCTGCCCTGAACTAAGAATAAAATGGAATGTACTATGCAAGATGCATAATTCATAAGCTGCCCAAGTGGGGAAATTGAAGAGTGACAGGCATCTTCCTTTAAAGTAATCACATTTTGGATGAACTAGCTACCCACAGGAACTGAAGATCCAGATCTTCACTAGGAGAGTCCAGCAGCCTTTGCTCTTCCTGATTCCATCTGGAACAAGAACAGCACAAGAACCCTTTGTCTCACTGAAGTGTTCTCAGCTAACAGAAGACTTTGGGGTTTTAAAGCAGAAGCCAAAAATCAAATTCAGTTTTCAAGATTTGTAGCAAAATAATCTAGATTTTTCTTGCACACAGTGTTCGAGAAGAGTTACTTAACATGAGTATTAATGTGCTCTGTTATGATGACTAATGTTTTCAGTCTATATTGCATTCTTGTGAAAGAATTATTGGTGCCAGTACTGAAGATCTATAAAAGAAGATTTACAATACAAGACCCAGTAGAATTTACTGGTATAGCAATTTTAATACTCCATTCCCTCCCCCTGTTGGGCATCCATTAACATCAAGAGAAGGGAACTAATTCATCTTTTATGCTCCCCTGTTTCTAACATAACACATTAATGAGGACTTATTAGCTATTCTTTCCCTTTACATGTTGTTAACACTTCCTTGTCATGACTTCAGGTATTTTTTTTTTACTTGTGCTGACACATCAAAAGAATATAAAAAAAAAATATAAAAGCAAACTTAAGAGCCTATTAAAAGCAAACTTAAGAGTCTATAATCAATTAAATTGAGAATTACAGAATCATTTAGGTTGGAAGGGACCTCTTGAGACCTCCTAGTCCAACCTACCTGTTTAGCAGGAGGTTTTCCAGATCTTTCTTCGTTGGGTTTTGAACATCCCTGGAAATTTCTAGAGCACATAAGCACAAGAGTGTTATATATTTGCTCAATTTCTTCAAAATAAATAGACATCAATTGCAAAGAAAAGAAAGAATTTATCTTTCACCTCTAGCATCTCTAGAATAACTTCTGACATTGTGCAAACAGTATCTCAACATTTGAAAGGTATACCATGAATCATTCTAGAGCTTATGAAACTCTTCCTTAAAATCTAAAAGAAATGTTGTGGGGTTTTTCTGTTTGTTTTTGCTGTTGTTGCTGCTGTTTTGATTGTTCTTTTTTTTTTTTTTTTCCTGGGGGGTTTTGGTGGGTTTTTTAGGGGTGAGCATGCTTTTGCCAGAGTTAGGCTACTTCTTACTTACTTCCAACACAATCAGAAAGCAGGCACCAAATTTTCAGGACTTCTCTTGGTCAGTTCCTATCACAGACTTTCATTTTCTCTCCTAAGACAAAGCTGCATTTTACTCCAAGAGCTAAAAATATGAGTAAAAGGCATCAGTATTGCTGAACTCTTAAAGATTTTCTATACTTGATGAGCTGCAAATTACAAGGAAATAAGACTTAAGCCCTCCCTATTTCCTGTCCTAAAGAAAAATGACAAAAACATGTAACATTTTCTACATTCAAGTTTTTAATTTTGATATGTTTAACCTGGGACTTTGAGGCCACCACAGAACTTTGGATTTAATATCGTCCAAAAAGACCATGAGAAATCTCCATCCCAAACTCACCAAATGCTTGTTGCAGCATTTCTTGTGCTTGTGCACACTCAGAATGAAAAAAATAAATTAAAAAAAAAAAAGCTGGAGAAATCTGGTACTGCAGCATCTAAAATACAGTTTGAAAAGTATGCAAAACAAAGTGACAACAAGTGCCTGGTATTAGCTGGATAATGCAGTAGGTGATAAAGACATTCCTGGCAAAAGATCAGCTCCTCTCCAACACCTGGTGGGAGTGAAACCATTAAAAACAAAGCAGCTTCATGTTGTGGGGGCTCGTGCAGACATTTGCTTCTGGTTTGATCTGTCATGGTTTAAACTCTCTGAACTTTATCCTTCAGTTGCTTTGCTTCCTGTTTTCTCCTTTACACAACATTCAAGTGTCTAACATGAGTGAGTAGTATTTTTGTGAATGTTGACCAGTTTAATTTAAAAGATGTGCTAAATTTGTCTGATTATTGATTAAAAGCAAACCTGGGCTGTGTTTCAAGACTGTAACAATATCCTACCAGAGAATGGTGTTGTTTCCTATTTTGTGAACATTTTGGCACAACTTAATTTAGAATTCCTGTCTTCTTGACTAATGTTTTCCATTGCCTTGCCCTTATCTTTCCTAACACCAATTTCCTATTCCATTCAATATTCATAACAAATTAGCACCCAGAAGCAACTACTTCATTTCACACTGAAACGTTTAATGGGAGAAATTAAAGCTATTTTTATAATTTAGTCAAAAATTTTAGAAAAATGTTAGCAAGAAACCTCATCAGATTAATTCCAGGCTTCAAAATGCCTAAATTACTTTTTCCTAAAAACCTCATTAAATTTTTACAAGTTGCTAAATGTCCAGCTCTAAAGGCAGTACGTAGGTATGAAGTCAGCAGAAAAAGACAGTTTATGGACTCAACCTTAAAACTTGTTTTCTTCACCAAGGTAAAGAGCCTTTTGCTGAAACACTTGACCCCAGATATTCATTGATGAACAAATTCCATGCTTCTAATCTCTCCAAAAAGAGGGACCTTGGATTCCTATAATCAAAAGAGGGACAGTAACTGCATTTATGCAGATAGTTTTAACAGTTAAAATCCATCAGCAGCACTGGGGGCACAGATTCTGGTGCAGAACTCCACCACACACCTCTGGCCTTCATTAATCTCAGTTCAGCTGCAGGGCCAAGTCTGTCCCCACACCAGCCTAATGCACAGTGTGGTCACTGGAGTGCCTTGGAATATTCCTGGGCTGCATGAGACCCAGGCATGAATAGTCTCAGCATCATGGTGGCCAAACTCTCTGGTCTCCTCTGAGATGAATATGAGGAGCATAATGTTACAACCACTCTTCTAAAATACTCACCCGCTCTCAGAAGCAGCCATTCAGCCTGAGTCTGTAATAGCTGTGGCACACAGTCCTGCTTTAAGTGTCCAGAGAGCACTGGATGTTCAGAGCACTCCCTAGCAGCCACACAGAAATGCTTGTTCAGTAAGATAGTGAAAAATTCACATTTTTTCTTCAAAATCCAGATTTTTCTTCACTAAATCCATAAAGGCTATAAGCCCTTGGCTGAGAAAGCTGGCATAAACACACACCATCAATCTGTTCAGAGGAGAGGCAAGCCTGGAAAAAATCAGGAAGGCTGAGATGCCTCGAAACTGCCATGTAATGAGAACATAAATGGGCACCACATCTCCACATGTCAACAATTCTGCTTTGTTCCTCCACCGTGGCTTTTCAGGGAGCACCAATAACCTGCAAGTAAGCTGGCAGCAAGGGCAAGGGGCAGGAGTGAGTTACCACCCCAATCCACACCTCGTCCAGCTCATGCTGCTCCTTTAACATCTCCCAGCACTCACAGAACGTGGAGCACTGAACCAAAACCTATCCTGAGATTTTATTCGTGTGATCTTCCTACTGCCACCTTCCTACCTTCTGTCAGAGCAGAGCTCCCTAATGGAAATCACCTTGCTGGAATCAGATCAACAATGACCTATCAGTCCTCGCTGTTTAGCCCCCCCTTAAGTGGAAAAGGTTGTTACAGTAGAATTATCATTTTTGTATCATTTTGCAGCACTTTGGACTTCCTGATTAAAAAAAAAAAAAAAAAAAAACAAAAAACCAAAAAAACAGTATTCTTTTTAGCAAAATGTAGTTTGTGTACAAACCTGATCAGATTAGTGGGATGTGTCTTAGCCCGAGGCAGATGGAACTAGATGACCTTGAAGGTCACTCAAACTATTGCATAATTCTATGTACAGGCCTTTTAAACCTCCTTAAAGTAGTCAGGTGTTAGCTGATAGTTGGTCCCTGACAAGAAATACACCCTGCCAAACAGAAGAGGCAAACCTACAGGGCCTGAAAACATCACCAAAACCATGCCAATCAGCTGTGGGTTGGAAAAAAGCAGCGCCCTTTAGTAGCAAGCTGAAAAATTAATTTACAGGTGTAACTTTCAGTAAGGGTCAGAAAAAATTCATTCATTAGAATTACGGGAGGTAAAGTTTTCTTATAAATATTACAGGACCTTTAAAAAGTGTCATCATTGTAAAATGGACTTAAATCATATTCATTAATTATTAAGCATTACTCTAGTTCTTCACTGATGTTTTTTAATGGAATTAGGTTTCCTCAACTGCAGTACCACAATATCACTGCTATCTATTTATAAACAACTTTTCTTTAGGTACAGAAGTGCCTTTTCATGGTGGTATCAAAGTAGGTTTTCACTTGGAGGCAATACTTCTAATCTTAAATGAAAGCAATCCATTACTTGGGAAATGAAAGAGACAGATCTGAGGGTACCTATGAGTTTAATAGCATCCCAGATGCTCATTCACTATTCTCCCAATAATACAAAGTCAGATTTATAGTTTGGGTTTTTTTGGTTTTTTTTTTTATTTATTTTTTTAGGGGAGAATAATGTCTTTATATTTTAAAAGGCCTGGGAAGTCTGAACAAATGATGTCAGAAAAGCTGCCTGTTGATAACTGCTGATCTCTGTCCTGATTCCTCTAAGCTATTGATATTAAACATTTCCAAGGTCAAATGCAGAATCCAATTTCTTTAATGTATTACATTTTTACCTTAAATAAAGAACTATACTACATGCCCATCCTAATCTACCTTTTTACTGAGGGGTTTTATTACTTATTTTTATTATTAATTACTTTTTATTACTTATTATTGAGGGTTTAATCTTTACTGAGGACATCCCATCATACTTCTGATCCCCCGCAAATATGAAAACATTGCTAATGAAAAAAAAATATGAGAAAATAAATTAAAATACTTGCCCCTTGTCATAGAACAAGCTCTAGGAGCCAGTCTGTGGATAGTTAGTATCAGCAGACACTAGATGTTAAATACCAGTGCCATCTGTCTAAGCAAATGACAAGTTCTGTACCTCAGTATTTCTGTGCATGCAGGAGCAGGAATTATTGCATCCCTGTCTCCCCATTGGTATGCAATTCACAGCAGCTCAAATTACAGCTTAAAAATGCTGGGCTTGGAAAGGTTAGAAAGTCTTTAAAAGGAAATTGTCATCCCAGAATTGCAATTAAAAGTGTGTTTGCTTAACAGAATCTCCAAGCTACCACATCATACTGCCATAAGGTTCTCCTCAACCACTGAAATTGTTACTGCTTTCCAGAAAAATCTACCATTAACAAAGCTGCTGTGATGAAAGGAGATAAAACATAAAACATACTGTCCAAGATAATGCATTTACCTAAAAAAACCCTAGCAGAATTTATCTCTAGTCTGAGACTGAACAGCTCATTCTCCAGGGAGAATAAATACAGAACTCTTATGTAAGGAAGTACATTAGAACAATTCCTCTGGATTACGTGCGTACGTAAAGGCTGAACTCTTCTTTTACTCAATATAACACCACAGACAGCAACCTGAAAATGAAAAAAAACCCAACACAGCCACTGCAACATAAGAAGGCGACGACAATTTCAAAAAAACTGCTGGAGGTAAAGTCTCAGTTCCTTCAGCTTTGTGCCATCTTCAGACAAACAGGTTTTCATTCTGACCTCAGCATTTGTGTGCGTCAGCTCTCCCAGTACTATTTTTGCTTCACTCCTCTCATCTAACAATATCAATGTCCTAGAGAGTTCTGCCTGTTAAATTTAAATGTATTACCCTCAGTGCCTTAGTTTTTTGTTGTAAAGAATTCTTTATGTCATATACAGATTGTATACAGGTCCAGAGTGCAGCCACGTGTGTCAAATTGCAATAGGACAAGATTTTAATTAAACGTCTGGCTTCAACATTGTTATTCATACCAACTGAAAGTAAAACTACCATAGGTTTATTGTCTTTGTTTTGAGCAGAACAGACCACTGCCCTCAGAGCCAAACTGGGCACCATGCACTTTTGTGAGCTTCAAACAGCTACTTTTTAGGGTGGGTTTTTTGCAGACTATTGACATTACAATTCACTTTAGGATAACAGCACAAAAGCTGGCAAAGCTTTTTTTAATTTAAAATAGAGCAGCAGTGAAAACTCATGCCCAGCCTTACAGTTATCACCGAACTCTAAACTGTAGAGCCCAGCAGAAGGCCAGCTTTCTTCCCCCAGAAGGAAGTAGAAGTAGGTTGTCTGCTGCCAGGCAATGAAGTCACCCCATAATCATAATTTATTAACACAGAAATCTCACTCTCAGTTACAAGCCTCCCTGTTCCTTCTGTTTGGAACAGCTGTAGTTTGCCTCCTTCTCCCTCAGGTCAGTTCCTGCAGCAGCTCCCCAGAGGTGCCCTTCACAAGCACATTCTGTTTGCTCACTAGAGACTCGTTTTTCCCCTGGTGAACACACACACACACTCTCCCTTTGTAGCTCTTCTACTGCCACAGATTTTTTCTGCTAGTCAGGTAAAAATATCTGGGCAACAAAGGCAGAATGAGGTCAGTGATATACTTCCAACTTCTTCTTAGCCACCACATTCTTTTTACTTAGACAACTCCTGGCTTTCAGCCCACAATTTACTGCAGACTGCCAGTCTAGAGACCTAGATAGTCTAGTCTAGTCTAGAGGCCTAGATAGTCTAGTCAAGTCTAGAGATTAGATAATCTAGTCTAGTCTAGAGATCTAGATGGCCTGGTCTAGTCTAGAGACCTAGATAGTCTAGTCTAGTCTAGAGATTAGATAATCTAGTCTAGTCTACAGACCTAAATAGTCAAGTCTAGAGATTAGATAGTCTAGTCTAGTCTAGAGACCTACATGGCCTGGTCTAGTCTAGAGACCTAGATAGTCTAGTCTAGTCAACAGACCTAGATGGGCTAGTGCAGTCTACAGACCTAGATGGCCCAGTCTAGTCTAGAGACCTAGATGGCCTAACCTAGTCCAGACAGCTAGATGGTGTCTATTTGCTCACAAAATAGTGTAGATCTGACTCAACCCTCTCTTCTTTCAGATGAGGGAAGGTTGTCCATCAGCTTTTCCATGACCCTAAAGCGACTCCTGTCCATAGGGATTATATGGATATAATACATAGAAGTACATACAGGATGCAATCTGTGAGATTACAGATCCTAAACTGCAGCCCTGCCCTGCAGACACAAACACAAACATTGCCCAGTTTGTCAGCAGGCTGATGAGGAGACACCCTGAAAGCAGGCTCCCAAGAGCCCGGCAGGAAGAGCTCGTGCAGGGTCGGGAAGGGACTGCTCTCGTGCCCCAGAATGCTGCACTGCACTTTTATGAGCACTTCGGGGAAGAAAATGGCCTTTTAAAGGTAAGCATTTCTCACTTTTAATTCCAATTCCCTTTGCTACAGAGATGATGCAAACATCTTCCTTCAAACCAAACAGAAGATATGAATCTTAATGGGTCCTTTTAGCCTCTCAGTGCAAGCCATATTTCTCAATGTAAGGATACACACAAGCTCAAGGCACTGTGGTTTAACCCTTTAACTGTCTTTAACTGTCATAAAACTCTTACAAATCTTATTTCCTGACATCCACTACCAGTAGATTGTGCTGAAGTAAAGAACAAAATGAACTTTGCATTAAAAAATGACGCTAATTCTTTTGCAATCTCCAAAATCCACGAAAGACAGAAGCAATACATATATATGTAAGCAAACAAAAGTAGTTTATTACAAATATTTCAATTGACAAAGAACTGAAAGATTTGAAATTGTCTGATGCTATTCTGAATTCTTGCCTGAGGAAGGGTTTAGGTTGAAAGGAACATTAAAGCCCATCTCATTTCAGCCCCCTGCCATGGGC
Source organism: Vidua chalybeata (assembly GCF_026979565.1). NCBI lineage: Eukaryota > Metazoa > Chordata > Aves > Passeriformes > Viduidae > Vidua > Vidua chalybeata. The sequence goes on along the minus strand of NC_071535.1, from coordinate 62,351,820 downwards.
AGGGGTGCCTTCCTCTAGAGCAGGTTGCTCAGAGTCCCATGAAGCCTGGTTTTGAGCACTTCCAGGGATGGGGCATCCACAGATTCTCTGGGAAACCTGTTCCAGTGTCTCACCATGCTCACAGTAAAGGATTTCTTCCTAATACCCAATCTGAATTTACTGTCTTTTCAGTTTGGGCCGCTTCCTCTTGTTCTGTCACTACATGCCTGGGTAAAATATCTCCCTCCAGCTCTCAGTAGCCTCTTTGGCTATTGACAGGTGCTGGAAGGTGCCCCAGAGACTTCTCCAGGGTGGAAAAGCCCTCTCAGTCTGCCTTCACAGCAGAGGTGTCTGAGCACCCTGAGAACCTTTTTGGCCTCCTCTGGGCTTGCTCCAACAGGTGCACACAAAATCAACTGCAAAAAAAAGTTTATGGAATCCGGAGGAGGACCTTCCCCACAAGGTTAGGGCTCTGAACAAACGGCACTTCCTAAAACTTAGAGTAAGGAGCACCTGTCTTCTGTACCTAAACCTGCCTGAACAAGGGCCCAGAACAGCCAATATCGAATGCACCTTCACACAGCTCTTCAATAAAGCAGAATTCAACCCTGCCACAAAATGTTTAGCATCCTGGCCTGGTGTTCTCCTCCTTCTTTCATAAGATAATTCTATTTTTATCTAGCCAGAAGCCAACTTTATTCTTAGTAAATTTTTTTTGGTAGAAAAGTAAACCAGGGCACTTTCCACATGTCAGTGTAGAAATGCACCTGCGTGGCAACAGTACATTTAAATGAGAGAGTGCAAAACAGTATGTGGAAATTTCTGGCTAAATCAAGAAATTCTCTGTTTCCAACTGGAATAAACTCAGAAGTCAGAACATTTCAAGCACCTACTATATAACTTTTGCTAGAGTAAACATCAGCTCAGTTTCAAGTAAATTTTGGCTATGTTGAGTCACAAGGTCACCAGAAACTCTCAACTCTGAGTTAGTAACTTCTGAAATCTGGTTTTACATCTCTTTGAACTCCAATATGAAACGCTCAGATTGAAAATGTAGTTTTCAAAAAGCTCTGATTTGTCAGAAGAATGTTTAAAAAGAATACCCTGTTTACCACGTAGCTGTCTGGCAATATCCTGAGGTTTTATTCTCAATAACATAAATCTCACCATTAGCATCATGCATTTCACAAGTCAGACCACAGCTTTTAAACACTGCACAAATTGCTGATTTGTCAGAGTCCAATGCCAGGTGCGCTGCTTTGGGCTGGGATAGAGTTAATTTTTTCATACTAGCAGCTATGGGGCTGTATTTTGGATTTATGCTGCCAACAGTCCTGCTTTAGGTACTTCACACATAAAGGTTATATTTATAGAACCTATAAATATATAATATAAATATATTAAATATAAATATATTAATATATTAATATAAAATTTGCTCATTTGAAGAAAGCTACTGCTAGATGGAATTTCTGTTTGATAGAAAATATATTGAAATAACAATGGAGATGTAAGTTACACTCTGCAAAATACAGCAATTGCAGTCTCTGGTTAATCTCTGCTATGGATAAAGCTGCAGCGTTGGTGCAACAACCAAAATACTAGCAATGGAAGAGAAGGAGTAAATTAGGGTTTGGTATGTGAGTGAATACACAGGTATTGCCACGTGCAGGTATGATCTGTGTTTGTCTGGCCTGTCCCAACAACATCAAACTGGGAAAGCTCCTCGTGGGCCTGTGGTGTCTCACCCCAAATGTACTACAAAAGTAGAATTTCACAGCACAGTATGGACACAGAATTAAACATGCTCAAGACCTCAAGACTTCACGATCTCTTCCTGACAAGAATAAAAATTCCAATTTATCCGTATCTATGCAGGTTTCAAGCAATATGCTAGAATTATTCCTTACCAGGTACCCTCCATTTGAAAATCTGCACAATTCAAAATTCACCGTGCCATTTTGCTAACTGTGAAATTGTCATAATCAATAAAATTATAGGCTTTGTCATATTTTTTTTCAGGATTTCCAGTTTAACACTTTTTCACAATTAACACGTGCTTTTGCTAGAATTCTGACACAGTGCAACGGCTTTTGTTTTGTCACAAAAGGAAAATAAGGTGTCTTTTTAATAGATTTTAGCTACATTAAAGCAGCTCAAGTACTTAAATTTTTATTTTTGCTTTCCCTCCCCAATCTCACCAGTTCATTCCATCACATTTCATTTTTAGTGGGATATATGAAAACCATTATAGAGCATAAAACCACAAAGCCTTTAGACACTGACCTTCCATCACTTCCAGAAATGAAGGGCGTTGAGGAAATTCTGACACAGGAGCTACAAGCACGCCGCCACTCCTGGGAAGCTGCAGGAGGCAGGCAGAGCTGACTGGGGAAGCACACGTCTGAGTCTTCAGGGACAGACACCCTCTAGGGGTGAGCACTCCTCGCCCCCCGTCACCTATTTTGAAGCAAACAAGTTCCCATTAAGGACTATTAATGAGGTACCAAGAGCAGCTCCCTCTGCAAGGACGCTTGGCAAAGGCCAGGTGCTGGTGGCTTGGCCAGGAGCAGATCTGCTGCTGTGTCGGAGTCTCCCCCAGACTGGGGTGACCCCGGGTGGTGGTAAAGTCTCTCCTCCAACCCGTGCCTTCAAAGAAAGACTCAGCAGTCTTCAGCCGTGTGGTCTCAAGGCAGTTCATTGCAATAATCTCAAGGCACACACACTCCCTGACATTGTCCCTGACTCCTTCTCCCTCTGCGTCTCTCTCCGTCTCCCTCCATCTTCATTTCCCCCTCCCAAGGGGCTGGTGCCATCTCTTATATCACACATCACCTATTAAATGTTTATAGTTTTTCCCCAATGCCTATCACCTATATTGAACAGTGACTTTCTACTCTAAACCAATCTGTGAGTGCCAACACCACCAAGAACATGGGGAATAGGAAGGAGAAAGAAGGAGGACAGGGCACGCCCAAATCCCTCCATCTTAGAACCTCTGACCCCCATGTACAAAACTCAGACCCCTCTGTACAAGGCCTAAAATCCCCCTGTACAGCACTCAAAAATCCTTCCTTTCACTTTGTGATTACTTCTATTATAATATCTAAACTTCTGTGATTTCTTGTTCTTCCTGCAAGGTTGGTAAATTGTTCCATGGGTCAAACTCAAAACCACAGGGGTTCCTGGCCGCCTGCCAGGGTCTCAGAGGCTTCTGCCCTGGGCCCGGAACATCCCAGAGTGTCTGAGGGACACCTTGGGTTCTGACACTGGTGGAGTGCCTGCAGCTCCTGGTGCTCCCAGTCCCTCTCTGCTCCCACAGGTGACCCCTGTGCAGCTCCCTGCAGCTCCTCCCTTGCCCTTCTCCACTCAGCCAGTTCTTCCTGCTCCATCACACTGCCTATTTAGCTCTTTCAGGACATCAACTATTTTTTACTTTTCAACTGCCAGACTACAGACTTCTCACTAAATTCATCATTAAAACCATAACACAAGGAAAGGGAAGGCTCTTCAAAGTGATGCAGTCTTCCAGTGATTAGGATAGTTAAATATCCTGCCTTTAACAAAAATGCTCTGCCTTTAGAAACATGGATCTTGAGAACACAGACTCTCCATTTGCAGCTCTTTCTATGTAAATTTAATTAGGGACACTCCAAGAAGCTGAAGTACAAAGAAAAGCAGTGCCCTGATTCACATACAGAAAACAAAAAAGTTCTGTCCCTAACCTTAGCTCTTCAACTCCAGGCTTGCTGCTTACTCATTGCTAACAGGGTAGAAGTTTTCTCTTTTATAAATGCAATTCTTTGGAAACTTGGTCATGTTTTTTTCCAGGAACTCAGCATCACAGATCACATCCCCTTGTGTTATGCTGACTAACCACAAGAATTGTATGAACTGCTGTGAAAAGGTGACAAAAAATCTTGAAGTGCTGGGGCTTGAGAGGTTGAAGAACACTCAACTATGGTAAACTAAATAACACAGTGAGCCAGAAAAGTTATTCCAAAAGCTCCCAGTGCTCAGGGAGAAATAATATTTTAAGACATGGAACTTTTTGAAACATATTTGAGGTGGAAAATCTTAAAATGGTAAATAAAATTTATGATTTTCTAAAATCTACTGGCAAGAAATTTTTTTTTCAAAATGGACTAAAGAAGCTCCAACAGCCTGTGGTATTTTCTCCCTAATGATTGTGTAGGTAATGATACAATTTTATTCAGCATTTAGACTATAATGATTGCCATTACTTGGGAGCTACTCAAATGAAGATACCTATGCTCTTGTTATGCTTAGGCATTGAAGGCTGTCTATTTTATTTCATTCAAAGTGGTAATCTTTAAAGAAGACATTTTTCTACATTGAAGCATTAAGATGTACAGAACCTGTTAGTACTTCACTGATTTAATGACCAAGAATTTATGTAAAAAAGAGTGATTCTTGGTCAGGAATATCTGCCTGACCCTTGTCCTCTCACCTGGCCAGTTCCAAGTGCTGTGGAAGGTAAGGATCTTGTTCTGAGAGATGTGCAGGTAAGGATCCTACACTGGGTGTGTATGAGATCCTTCTTTCTTTATTAGCTGTTAAATTTCCACTGCCACCACAATTAACACCCTTCTCCACAGTTAACAGCTACTCCATTTAAAATTTTAATTAATATTTAAATCCAGCACCCACCCGTGGCCACAACTCATATATAAAATCCACAAACATGCAATGCTGAACTTGCTATTTTTCAGATGTTTTGAATGACAAGGTATTGGAAACTCCTTGCCAGAGGATAAACTGTGCATTTATCCAGTGTAGCCAGACTGCCTCAGCCCCCTCACTGGCTACTTTGGACAACCAAAGTCCTTTTCATATCTTCACTTCTAATTAAGAATCTCATTTTCTGTCAGAGAAATGCCTAACTAAATGCCAGGCAGGAAACTATAGGTTCAAGCTCCACCCAATAAAAATGAGCCTGAATAGAAAAGAGACCAATTAAATTTCTACTGAAATAAGGGATTACACATCAAGTATTGCAAGTTTTGTGGTGACCTTAAAGAGCACTTGGTATATTCTAATTACCTCTTGTACCTTAAGTGATAACAGTTCTGGTTGTGGAGTTCACAAGTAGCTGCTATACACAGTATTTCATGTAATGATTCTTAGTGTTTAGGAGTCCATGTAAACTTAAACATTATTGACTGCGACTGACATGACTAAAGCTGGTTCAAAAAATTGCATTTTAGCAAGAAATATGATTTTTAACTTTCTTTTTCATCCACTTGCAAGAATGTATCTATACCAGAAGCCTTCACTTTGAAATTTTAAGCTCACAACATAAAAAGAAGATATTTATTTTAGAAAAGAAAGGTATCAACCAATATCCTACAACTAGGCTTAGCCTTTTAAGCTTAAAGAAAGATGAAGCATCAACTGTACAAAGAAAAAAACCCAAACCACGAAGTGTTCAAAAAGCAAAATGTTAAGAGAAGGAATAGCTGAGTAGCTGAGTTTGAAAAATGAGACATTTCCCAGATACATCTTTTTATATATATATATATATATATACACATAATATATACATACATACACACAAAAAAAGGTCAAGTCTATAGAGTCACACACAACATTCACTCAGTAGCCCAACCTTGGTCTGATGCTTTTTGGCACCTTAAATAATAAAATGGTAATAAGTAATAAATAATAATAAATAAGAACATCTTTCCAAAGAGTGGCATGACTTCAAAAGTTGCAGATAAAGCCTACAATACACTATTTTCTTGCAAAGGACAGCCTAGACTTATTCATCTTTGGTCCTTTTGTAGCACCTACCCTGCAGCAGCACCAGGAGAACTCTGCAGCATCCTGTGGAAATCTCTGACCAGCCCCAGCTCCCAGCAGGATCTCATTTTCCCTGCAGTTTTACCCGAGTTCAGAATTAATTAGCTAGAATTGATTGGCATATTGTCCCTCGGTGACACAGTCACAATCTGGAGAGCATTTCTAAGGTACAGAGTTACAGGAGATAGTTACAAGTCTCATTACACAAACAAGTGTACAAATTAAGAAGATCCACTGTGTGGTAAACAAACCCCAAGGAGAAAAAATATGGAGTCAACTGCAAGAATTGGAGCTACTAAATCTTTGTTTTGGTTTGGGAGCACGTTTGGCTGGAGGCCAAATTTGGAAAGGATCTCCGGAATTCTCCCACACCAGAACCAAGAAGAGCCAGCCTCAGAAACCTGTTTCAAACCTCAGCGAGGCAGAACCTCAACCAACCCTTCCTATTGCAAGGCACCACTTACCCTCTGGTGAAGTGCAATGATTGTTACAGCAGAGATTTCATTTTAAATACTCTTCTAAAGAAATCTCAGGGGTTTTTCTTCTTTTTTTTTTCTTTCTAGTGGGGAACTACTACTAAACAAAATTGCAGCTTTGCTAGAAAATCACTCCTCCAGCAGCTCAGCATTACTTAGAGAGAACGTACACCATACCCTGTGCTACAACATGGTTTTCTAAAATCACTCCAAAAGCAGCCCATTCTCAGTGGGAAGTGTAATCAGTTCCTATCTCCATTTTGCTGCTGTTCCTTTGCAGTGAGCCACCACTGCCTGCAGACTGAGTGATTCCCCAGTTTCTGTCTTTCACTGGGGAGTTCAAGCAGGCACAAAAAAATCAATGGTGCTTCATGAAAATCACGTGTGTGCTGGAGAGCAGCACTGGGACTTGCAGGCAGCTAAAATCCAGTGCAGCACGCTATCAGGGAGAGCCACGTGCAAAATTAAAACATGCTTTTCTGTCCTCCTGCTAGAGTTCATTCATATAAAGCCTCTGCACAAAGAACTAACTGTTATTCTCACTGCCAAGATACAATTTTCTTCAAAGTACTGCTCACAATGCATAGAACTACCATTAAAATATTTATTTTTAATTGAAATTACTTTTTGTGAAGTTTTCCAAATAGGCATATGTACACATACATAGCTCTAAAAACATACATAAACTTCCTCTCCATAAGAAAGCACCGCAAACAGAAAAAAAATGGTTTTGGAGAAAGGAATTTATAGCTTCAGATTTGCTTTTAATAAAGAATTTGAAGCCACTCTATTATTATCATTCTTTATCTGATTCTACAAATAAAGGTTCTTTTGTGTTAGCGTATTTTGCTAGACTTCAGCATGTCAGAGCAGACAATTTGTGAATTAAGTTCTTGAAACAGATACTTTTCATGTCTAGGAATAGAACAAAATGAAGAACTGAAGTAGCCAACTGCAAAAGATCTGTCAACAATTCCTTTATAAAGGCCCATTCTCAGGAGGTTACAATTATCACAGAGGGACATTTTTTCAGGAAAATAATTTTGCCCTAGATGGCTTTCTGGCTTATAGTTTTGGGTTGGGTCTTTTATTCCTCTCTTTAAATGAATAATGACAGTCCCCATATCTGTAAGAGGAAAATTACTCATTACTTACCACTCACACTTCTCTCAACAGCCTTAAAAGCACCTCAGACTAGGTCTAGATTTCACTCATTTCAGCTTCTCTGATATTTGAACTGAAAGCTTCACATTAACACACTATCATAAAATCTAATAATAAAATTCAGAGCTAAGCTCCAATACAATTGTTTGCTTTGAAGATTTATCTGTCTTTTAGATCACACACACACAAAAGTCTGGTTTAGAGTAAAAGGCTACTTAAATGCACTTTTTTCTTCCATATATGCAGATACTGTGTCAAAATATGTCAAACAATGCAAAACATCCACTGTTTGGAGAAGGAACGAATGCTGATTCACCCTCTAGCTCAAGGCTTAACTCAAAATTCTCTCAAGACAAAGGCAAATCATTTGTAAAGTTGCATTCTAAATCACCAGGGAGAGCATGGCAAGGCTTTCCTGTTGCATGTTGTGAAAGCTATTTTTACAGAATTCTGGAAAGGGCAGAAATAATAAGCATTGATTTTAAGTTGCCTGCTATTTTTGGAAACTGAAGCAAACAGAACCCTATGACCCACAGCATCACAGGCCGTTCTGAGCTGGAAGGGACCCCAGGGATTACTGAGTCCAGCTCCTGGCCCTGCACAGGGCACTTGCTGAGCTCTGCCAGGCTTGGAGCTGGCACCACTTCCCTGGGGAGCCTGGGCCGGTGCCCAGCCACCCTCTGGGCAGCGTTTTCTCCTAATATTCCACCTAAATCTCCCAACACAGGCCATTCCCTCAGGTCCTGCCACAGACAGAAGGGACATGCAGCACTTCCCACTCTTCTGGAAGTTCATCTTTTGTTCACCATTTTAAGTTGTCCCGTTACACGTCAGAGCTCTGTCACACATTCTTCAGAAAAAGCAGAGTTTTGAAAGAAGGGCACAGAACAAATGCTACAGGTACTCTTACACAGCTGTGTTTTGCTTTGCATTAGAAAGACAAAAGGGTTCCAAACATTGATTGTTTGCATTACTGAGCCATTGTACTTCCCTGCAGACACAGCTCCTTAGACAAGTGAGGCTGGAGCACAGGACAGCTTTAAACCACTGCCATGTCTAGTGGCTTACTTAAGTCAGTTTTTTTCTGTACGCTGCAAACAACTTAATCTTTTCCATACAAAATTCTCAAGGACTTTTGAAAACGCAACAGCCACGAAGCCATTTTTCCTTCCTGTTTTCTCCTGAATCCTAAGTGCCCTTGGCAAGGGCTCAAAGCCTCCACGGCTGCTGACGCCTCATGCACTGGCAGAGAAGGTGAAGGTTGAGTCACTCCAACACTTAGGAATTGATTCGGAACAGCTTTTAGGGGTTTGGAAAAAGCTGCTCACCCTCAGAGCCACAGAAATGTTGCACTACACCCTTATGGGCTGGAAGAGAGGGAAACACACAATTCACTGTTGTGCTTCATTGTACATTCTATTCCCCCAGCCTTGGCAGCAGGGAGATGGCTGAGCTGCCTTTGTGGGAAGATGATTTCTGAATTGTGCACCTGGCACGCCCAGGGCTTCTCTGTCCTTCACTGACTGCCGTGGGCACCAGGGATGAATGAACCTGGGAAGACAGGTTGTTCTAATACTTGCTTTCCCAGCAGATAAGCACCCTAAGCACCAAGCCAGGCCACTCTTTCCTGGCTTCACACAGACCTTCAGGTGCCTTTTGAATTCTCAAAGCAGTTTATTTATATTCAAACCTCTTAAAATAAATACTGCCTCACTTTCAACTGTCTCAGAGTAACCACATCCCTCTCTGTCTGTAACAAAGCAGTACGTTCATTGTCTTGCTCTGGGGCTTCACAAAGATCCTGCTTTAATCTTGAATTTCTTCTCTCTCCTCCCCTTCCAGAGCTGCTGCAGACTGGTCTCAGTCCCCTGCTGAGCCCCCTCCTGCACTGCTGGTACCTTTCATCTTTCCCAGGGGCATTCCTAACACCCAACACCTGGGGCTCTGCCAGCTGGGAGCAGAGCTCTGCCTGATGCCTCAGGTTCAGTTTTTCTATTTTTCACATTCTGTGCTGCTCCAGTGTGCACTTCTGAGCTTCACATGAGGGGATGGGGAGCTCTGTGCACAGAGCAGGGAGACAAAACAATTCCTGCTCCAGCTGGGCACCAAGGACAAATGATCCAAAGCTCAGGCCCAGGAGCACAAACAGCGTGGGCTGGAGAGAGAAAAACAAGCAGGATGGGAGTGCCTGGGCTAAAGCTGGAATGGGACAATGAAGTGCAAGGTGCAAATGGAGCAGAGCTGATCCCAGTGAGAGCCCCCGGGAGCGCTCGTGCATTTTGGGACCATTTTGGTTCCTCTTGGCTGCAGCCCTGGCTGGGCTCTGGTGCTGCCCAAGGTGGATCCATGGAGGAGATCCTTTGAATCAATCCCTGCTTTGTTCTTTAGCTCTGCCCAGCTCTGCTCTAGCTCAGTTTTCCCAAGGCATCCCAAAGCATCAGGCTGCTCACAGCCCTGACAGAAACAAGCAGCTGAGGACATTTCCCATTCCCTGGGGCAGAATCCATCAGCTATATCTGGAGATTCAGGAACAAAAACCTCTGGGGATTCATGAACAACTCTGAATAGTCAAAAAAGGGCTTTGCCCCTATAGAAAAGCAGCTTGGCAAGCAAACAGAATTTATGTTATGTTCCTATATGTACCTTATGTTCTCAGGTCACAGTAAAAATGGCATTTCAGTCATGGTAGCTACTGCAGGAAGCTGGTTGGTAGACTTTTTTTTTTTTTTTGTTTAATGCTGATTTTAAAGTGGTCTTCAGAAAATAAAATTTGCAAAAAAGTTAACTTCTTCAAGAGTTTTCCCTTTTTAATAGAAATGCATTTTAAAACTGCTTTAAAGAATGGTTTTCAGGCTTCTTTTCACCAGGTAACCAGGTTTTTTTCTCTGATTTCTTTCATCTATTTGTAGATCAGTAATTTTCCCCCTAAATATAATGTGAAAAAGGAGCACATTCCAGGTGTTGCATTTTTCTCCTCTTTTATAGGTTTGGAGATGAAATCCTGAGGAGGATTTCTTTTTTTTTCTGCAATTACATTCAGAGTGTTCCATGTCAGTTTTACTAAGCTAGGCATAGCAACATTTATCTGACCTGAGCACCAGAGAAGACTGCAGCATCTAGTTCCAGCTCAAAATTCATTCACAAGGAAGGTCCTCATGTGGCAAAACACTGTAATTTTAAAAAAAAAAATAAATAAATAAGGTGTATTCCAGAGTTCCCAAGCTAAACTCAATATTTTAACTGACACAATTACTTTTTCCAGCTAGTAAATTTTTAGGAAATTGAGATATAGTGATGATATTAGTATATACAATAATGATGCTGAGATATAGTAATGATGTAATTGATATATTATGAATTTATAATTTATTTATAGAAATGATAATTTCTTAATTGGAGCTGGACAGTTTACTTTAAATGTTGCTGTTTGCTCTTCATGGTTTAGAACTGGCCAGCTAAGTGCCAGTTAACAGACTATAAATGGTAAAAGGACAATTTAAAGACAGCCTTATCTGCATGTGACTTCTCACACCTAATGAGGAACATGAAGAGAAGCCACTTTTCGTGCTTAGCTAAAAACCTGCGCCGTTCAGGCTGTGAGGAGAGAGCTGCTATTGCTGAGGTGAGAATACTCATCCCTGCTCTTTGCAAAGCACACCATCCCTTATTGACACCCCCACAAAAGGGGTGCCACCAATCTGCTTTGTAGCTGCAGCCACAGCAGCATTCTGTGGAGGTGATACTCAGCTGTAACAGAGATTGACTCACTACCCAGAGTGGTCTGAAATGCTCCTCATTTTCCTTATTATTACCCACCTTGTCTGTGAAAACCTATCAAAACATGCTTTGTGAAATTACACTTCAGCATGCATCTGCTGAATTTTACTCTCACTCTGTCTATGGTGAGGGTAAATAATACTTTCTAGGAAGAGCTGTTATGTAATGACTCACACTGAGTTGCTAATAATAGGGAAGCCAAAATGCAGTCAATTGTCCTGTCACAATCTAATCCTTTCAATTAATTAGCCTTGCATTTAGCAGTAAGCCTTGCATTCAGCCTTCCTTCTGGTTTGGAGTGGAATTTTTAAAATAAAAATTCAAATAAGACACGATTTTTCAGGGCTTAATATTGAACATCATCTTACAGACCGGTCCTGGTACAACATTTCCCTCCAGAGCATGGCTGAAGTCTAGTTGAGAAGAATTCTTCCTTGCAGTCTAGCACAACAAACAAGGGAGAAATTCAGTTGCACTCTTTATTATGTGCTTTTTCAGGTGCTCCTAGCATGCAAGAGAGCAAAAGCAAATTTGTGGAGCTGGTCAAGGATCCAAGTATAACACCTGCTTTGTTAATCATGTCTCAGTCACCCAGTAGCTATTAGTTAATTTTTGTATTTCTTCAATGTTCATAAGCTCTAGAGATGCTTACAATAAAAAGAAGAAAAAGGAACCTGCTGCCACTGTGCTTTCTTCTCTAGCTGCATGTGAGATTATGGCTGAACAACTCATTACCTGCCAGGTATTTCCTCTGTGCCCACAAAAACAAAAAAAAAAAAACCAAACCCAAACAAAAACCAAAAATCCCCAAACAAACTAAAAGAACCCCAAACAAACAAAAAAAAACACGCCAGAAAAAAACACTAAAAGAGAAAATTATATAAAAATAAATACTGCTTATCCCTCAAATTATTACCTAATTATTTTCAGTCCATCCCATAGATGCCTCTGTATGCAGCATGCCCTGCACAGCATTAATAAAACCACAGAGTTGATTTCTGATCTTCCTGTGTTTAGCCACAAGAAGAGGCCAAGTGTCTGCTGGGCAGCCCTGCCTGAGTGGCACAGCACAATTTCTGCTCCCTGTGGTGTGACCCCAACTCCTGAGTCCCTGGGATGCCTCAGCAGCTCCCAGCAAGGTGCAGAAGAAATGCAATGAGAGCTCCCAGCAATGCTGAACAAATGCAATGAGAGCTCCCAGCAATGCTGAACAAATGCAATGAGAGCTCCCAGCAATGCTGAACAAATGCAATGAGAGCTCCCAGCAATGCTGAACAAATGCAATGAGAGCTCCCAGCAATGCAGAAGAAATGCAATGAGAGCTCCCAGCAATGCTGAACAAATGCAATGAGAGCTCCCAGCAATGCTGAACAAATGCAATGAGAGCTCCCAGCAATGCTGAAGAAATGCAATGAGAGCTCCCAGCAATGCAGAAGAAATGCAATGAGAGCTCCCAGCAATGCTGAACAAATGCAATGAGAGCTCCCAGCAATGCAGAAGAAATGCAATGAGAGCTCCCAGCAATGCTGAACAAATGCAATGAGAGCTCCCAGCAATGCTGAACAAATGCAATGAGAGCTCCCAGCAATGCTGAAGAAATGCAATGAGAGCTCCCAGCAATGCTGAACAAATGCAATGAGAGCTCCCGTGCCAGCCTGGCTTGCCATGCAGCCACCAGCTGCAGCACAGGCTGGCAGGGGACACCAGGCACCTTTATCCTCGAAGAACCTTTCAGGGGTCGGGGATCTGGGTGTGCAGGCACGGAGTTAGCACTGTCTGAGGGGCACGGAGGCCTCCAGCTCCCCCAGTGCCCGGGTGCAGACAGGGCAGTGGCACAGCTGGGAACGGAGCTGGGGATGCCTTTCCTGGCAGGGACCTTTGCATCCCCCTCAGTGACATCCCTCACCTACTGGGCTGCAAGGCTGTGCGTGGTATTGGAGCCAAAACGATTCTGAAACACTATTTTGAACAAGTACAGCATGGAAAGTGAGCTTTCCTTGCAGTCTTCCCTTTTCCTCCTAGCAATCAATGACCTTCTCTTGCACTTCACTCAATTATCCCTTCCTTGCTGCTCTTAAGCTGTGTTTTGGAAGCCTTAATTGTGATAACATGCACCTTTACCTTGAGATCTAATCAGTTTTTGTCATTACAATATGCAAACATACCACATGTTCATCTAGTAAATGTATCTTAAGCAATTATGAAGCTATTAGCAACTTCCTGTGAAATTAATATTATCATAATTTTACCATCTTACATAAACATTATTCTGTATGAGGAAAATATTTAAAATAATATGCAAAGCATACCGTGAGGGTCTTTAAACTAACTTCTGTTAAACAGAAAAAAACCCACTAAGCTTTAACAAATATATTGGGCACTCCCCCCTCCTCCCTTGTCCTCAAAGCACAAGCCTTATTCAAACCTTACAAAAACTTAACCTGTGATCATTTCCATCAATTTAGTTGATTACTCTGCAACAAGACATAAGATGAACCAGATTAGCAGATAATCCTACCAAAAACAAAAAAAGAGACAGTCTTTTAAGTATTACTATAACTTCTGACTAACAGTGTTTCCATACGGAACGTGTCTCTGCGCTGAGAAAACATCTGAAGACAGTGGTGTCAGATAAACAGTACTTGGGAAGGAAACCCTGCCATCTTCCATGGTATCCCACAGAAAAGTCATGGAAAACGCCAAGGTGCACTGGCTTGACCCTGGCTGGATGCCAGGCACCCACCAAAGCTGCTCTATCACTCCTCCACGAGTGGGAGGAAATGTATAACCAAAGGTTCACGAGTTAAGGACCAGAAGAGCTCATTCCCCAAATACTCTCACGGGCAGAACCAACTTGGGGACAGGAATTGAACTTACTAACAAAATCAGAGCAGGGTAATGAGAAGTGAAACAAAGCTTAAAAACACCTTTCCTCCCTCCTTCCTGAGCTCTACCTCCTCCACTGTTCCCAAAAGGTTCATTTACAGCTGAACCAAGGAGAGAACAGTCACTGCACGAGTCAGAAGAAGAAAAAAGTTTCAATGTGGCTTACACTAAAGTCTCTCTGGAACACAGGAAAACCATTTCAGCAGAAGACAAAAGTGATACTGATGCCAGCAGCAAAGACAGCGCAGACAGCACCTGGGCTCCTGGAAGGTCTTTGTGAACCTGGGTAACGCCGTGGCTTTCGCAGAACCTCCCTGAAAAGGTGACAAACACAGGCTCTGTCACCATGCAAACCCCGTGACATATGGCCAGTAGATTGTTGGTAAATATTTAATAAAATGAAACTTTAGTCTCTCATGCAGAACCTCTGCCGCACAAAGAGGCAAAGGCACAGCAACAAAGCACGTGCTCTTTTCTGACAATGATGCTGTTTCGGGTTGCCCATGTCTAGAGACTAAAATTAAAGCTCAGTCTGTTTCCACAGTGTAATACAACTCAGCACAAGAGGCCTCTGTAGATTTTCTTTTTTAGTTAAACCTGCCTTCTATGGTTCAACAGCTTGACAGCAGTGTAAAAGTATATTGCTTTTGCTGGAACATCTGTCTTTCAAGCCATTACTAGTCCTCCTTTAAAATCCTCACTGTGAAAGCCAGTGGAATTTGGGTGTGGGTTTGCTTGGTTTTTCCCTTTGTTACTATCTTGTGCTTGCTCTAAGGTGTCAGATGCACATGCAGCACGGGTTTGGTGCTTCCAAAGAGAAAATCATAAAACACATCTCAATTTGTTAATCACCACTGATGGAAAACTGGGTTTTATAGAAGGCAAATTAACTTTTTCCTTTTGAGCTGTGATTGAAAAACAGAATTAGTTTAGCAGTAAAATTAGTTTAACAGCTTCAGTTCCAGGAGAACTCCAGAAAATCCAGCAGCTCCATTTACAACTGGAATGAATTGTCAGAATGCAAAACCACCACGCCAGAATTATGTGCAAAATTGCCAATCCAGATCTTGAAATTATGGATGGTTTTAAAAATCTTTACTTTTATGAACATTTTGTGAACATAATGAACACTGAGGTCAGGTCGGGTTTTTTCTTTTTTTCAAGTTTTCATATTTTTGCAAATGTAGGGTTACACTTATTTAAGTATATTCTAATTTTAGACCCAAATAATATTAATTTAATTTCTTCAGTGAAAACAAAACCCACCAGTGTTATTTCCTGATTTCTGCAGCTGAGTTCTTGAGATACCAAGTCGCCTGAAGAAAAAAAATTAAAAAGCAATGCAAGACAACAAGACCCACAACACGAGATCCGCTGTGAGGATTGGCAGCACTGCACATGGGAAGTATCAGCTGTGCTTGCCAGATTTCTGTGATGGAGTTAATCAGCCAGCAGACAAGTCTGTCCCAGCCCATTTGCTGCAATTACTTCACTTTCCTCTAGAAGCAGTAAGTCCCTGCTGTACAGAAAATCCAGCACTTGAATGGATCAATATGTGCATGGAGATCCTGGACAAAGGGCAGGGTCACTGTGTCTGTCCCCAAAGCAGTTACCCAGTCACGTTTGGACAATCCCACATTTCACCAGCAACATTACACATGAAGCATTTCTGAATTGTTCAAATTCTCCTCACCCCGCAAAGTAGAGGTACTTCTTTTTTGTCATCCATTAAAAAAAACAAAATCAACGTTCTTTTTAAAAATAAATTCACCCTTCAGGGCAACAATATTTCTTAAGGACAGTCAAATCCCCAAACTGCAATTATACCTTTTTGTATAATACTATAATCTTTGAACACTCCACACAAGGCTATTTAATTGAAAGTCATTTTCTGGTCAGCTTACTTATTTCAGCGCCTCGTTATTCACAGTCAAAGTTTCAGCAAAACTAAGAACAAACACATATGCAACACTGAAAAAAAAATTCCTGGCACCAGTTCAAATTAGCAATAACATTTGGAACATTTGTTATTTAAGTTTGTTTAATTCTTTCCATCCTAAGATGTGTAACAAGGCAACTTGTCCTATTTATCATTGAGAGATCTTCCGTCATCCAACCACGTCTCAAGAAAACATGAAAAAGTCACATTAGAATAGCATCTGTTAATGTGTTTCAAGTTCTGCAGATACCACTAGACATAAAGCAATAAATACAATGAGAAAAAACATAATTATACCCCTGATTTCTGATATGGTATTTACTGGTATTTATTTTATGATAAAATATCGCACACTGAGAGATTTTTCTTTAATGAAATACTAATAAAAATTAATTTTTTTTTCCTACATGCAAAGTACTACAGATGGAATCTTGAGGACACAAGCTTATCTAAGAAACTCAGGTTATGTTGATATGAAGGTTATAAATACAATCTTAACTACCCTTTAAGATTAGCTATTCTGTTACTTTGCATTGCTACCTATTCACATACTAGTTCAAGTAGAATATGAGACATACTTCAGGTTTTTAGAAACAGCTTTCTTCAGCAAAAAAGTAGACTTTTTTTTTAATATTCAAGGTGATTATGCCTCACAGTCTGAAGAAAAGAAGGCTCAGAGGAGACTTTATTGCTCTCTACAACTACCTGAGAGGAGGGGGTGGTGAGGTGGGAGTCTGCTCTTCTCCCAGGAGAGCAGCAATGGGACAAGGGGAAATGGCCTCCAGGTGTGCCAGGGGAGGTTCAGGTTGGATAGCTGGAAAAATTTCTTCTGAAAGAGTGATTTCACTGAAAGAGTGATTAGGCACTGGAAAAGGCTCCCCTGGTGGAGCCAGGCCCAGGAAGAACACAGAAAAAGAGTGGGCATTGCATCCCACAGCATGGTTCAGTGGCACGGTGGTATTTGGTCAGAGGTTGGACTTCATCTTGCAGGTCTTTTCCAACTTTAATGATTCTATGACTTTTCCTAACAACTTAACAAGAGGTCTTTAAGGTCGAGACCTGGTCTGGGAGATTTCTCCAGCACTGAGGATTTTCTTCCAGTCACAACAAGCAAAGATAACGGCCTGGCCATCAACCTCCCTCACCACACGAGGACACCCCACCAGCTGCCTCGCACTGGTGCACCTCTCTTGTGTTCCTGAGGCCCTTTATTTGATCCTTCCCTACCAAGGTGCACTGGCTTGACCCTGGCTGGATGCCAGGCACCCACCAAAGCTGCTCTATCACTCCTCCACGAGTGGGAGGAAATGTATAACCAAAGGTTCACGAGTTAAGGACCAGAAGAGCTCCAAAATACTCTCACGAGCCCCAAATACTCTCACGGGCAGAACCAACTTGGGGACAGGAATTGAACTTACTAACAAAATCAGAGCAGGGTAATGAGAAGTGAAACAAAGCTTAAAAACACCTTTCCTCCCTCCTTCCTGAGCTCTACCTCCTCCACTGTTCCCAAAAGGTTCATTTACAGCTGAACCAAGGAGAGAACAGTCACTGCACGAGTCAGAAGAAGAAAAAAGTTTCAATGTGGCTTACGCTAAAGTCTCTCTGGAACACAGGAAAGTGTTGAGACACTGCAGGAGTTATGGATATCAAGCAGATATTCCACACTTTTAAGACATAGCCTTCAGTTTCATTCAAATCTCTGTTTTCTGTACTTACATGCTGCCTTGCTTCAGCACTTTTATGACCATGTACTCTTATTTTATATTCCACTGGTGCTACCCAGAATGCTGGCGAAGCCAGGACAGGGAAGGCTCCAGAAACAGGAATGAGGATGCTCATGAAAATGTTTGCTGGCCAGACCAATGGAAACTTCCTAACACCAGATGATGCTTTTTCAGAGTGTGCTGCTTCACTTCTACTTTTAACTGGTTTCTGCAGCTGAACCTGACAGTTATAAAGCCATTTCCTTCCAAAGACCATTTTTTTCCCAGGAAGCAGGGACAGCTTTCTGACCAAAATTCGATTATTCTTTCCCCCATACATATATATCTATTCCATACACACACTTATATGTACACACACATACCCCCATGCGCCACAGATGTAAAATTGAAATAGGTGTATTAATTGAAATACCTATGTGACTATTCACTTACACTTGCCCATATATATTTACATATAGATGCATTCCCATATCCTGGTGCACAGGATCAAAGATCAGGAAAAAGACAAGAAAATGTCCTTTGCAGAGAGGGGGAAAAGCCTTTAGCACAAAGCAATAATACAAAGCATATTTCATTCTGCATAACGTTTCCTGCTAGCTAGGAGTCCTTTAGTTTTTCAACTGGACTGTTCAGCAAATTCTGGGTAATCAACAGGCCCCAGCACCAGATGCTCATTAACACAAAATTTGCTTTTGGTGCTTCTACACAAATTTTAGTGATCTTTCAGGGGAGTTGAATTAGCTGTTCCACGTACCCTGCAGAGCTATTTCCTGTATGACTGTGCTTCCCCTTCCCTGTGTGTATATTTTCCCTGAGTGCTTTGTGTGCCTGCTCCTCACTTACCTCATGTTGAAGTGTACTTTTGCATGCCACTTAAAACTTCTCAGCAGCCACGGTGAAGATGTGGCAGCAACACAACTCTCCCTGTGAAGCATGTGTCAGGTTTGGCACCTGCATGCGAGTCATTAGGCTTGGTTTTTATAAATGGCCCAAATATGGATTATGGGCTTTAATACCTTCTTGATCCCAACTTACAGAACTCAAAATTAATTTAAGCTCGGGAAGTGCCAATCTCTTTGACTGATTAAATTAAAGCCTATTTGAAATTGAACAATTAGAGGCCATTAACTTTTTAATAATTGCTATTACAATTAAAAAAAATTAGACATGGCTGACCTCCCATTATTCAGCCACTAATGTGCTGTCCTCAAATATTGTGCTTATGCAAGCAAGTTATTATATCATGAAACATGGCTTTTCATGGCTGTGTACCCACAGGCCAGCCCAGTTATGAGCAGCTATGGGCAGTCTAGCTACAGGACAGAAAAATGTTAGTGTGTTTGATTTTATCCTTTTAATATAGGTTTAAACAAAAATCTTCTTCACAGCTAGTTGAATGCATAGGGAAAACAGATGTTACTTTATTTCATTACCTGTTTCCATCTTCACTGAGTAATAGGTTGTCTTATTAAAACCTTACTGGAATACTGAATGACTCCCATCCTGGCTGTACTGATACCCCACAACTGCCTGAAGTTCTTTCAAGGATTTGCTTTGATTTAATTTTATATTTTAGTGCTTATGCAGCAGGTTCCCTAGTTTGTACAAAAACCATGATTTGTATTTCAACTTTAAAATGAAAATGCACTCTGATGCACCTTGAACGCCGAGTTTGCAGCCAAAGAAGGCTGTAAATAATTTCTTAGTGTTTTTATGAAGGCCAGGCTAGGTGGGGAAGCCAAAACCTAAGTTCAGTCATTTGTATGCTGTGCTTTCTAGGAGTCTGTGCAACACAGATGAGAGAGTGCAAGACAAAGTCTTTCTGCATCTCTTGATTAAAGTAAGAACCAATACAATCAAAAGGGCCCCCAGAAAAGACACCTGTCCACTAGGTACTCATGGTTTTTAGTAAATTAGGCTGGAACTGCAAAATAGGTCATAAAACAGAATTCTAATGCTACCAGAACTTATGAAATCTGCTAAACATTTCTTAAACAGAATTCAGGTTTCTTTTTTAAAATTTCAATTTGAAAAGACCAGTAAGAAAAGTTCCTAAAGCCCCTGGAAGGAACAGGAGAGCTGTTAGAGGGCTTGCACACTGAGAATACTGCAGACACTGGGATCTGAGAAAGCTGAAGAGAACACACAACACAGGCTTCCTCGAAACCTCATTATCACATGGCAGATTTTATGGGTTTCATATAAAGATCCTCAGTGGATCAGACTTAAAGCTGAATGAACCAAGTGAAGCAGTAAATTGCCTGCCCCTTCAAGTTACTGTAACGAACCAAAATTCAAGTAGTTCTAAGCTGGTCAGAAATTCTCCTTGTCAGAAACCCCAGCTCAGCACGGAGCAGCTGATGTGCAGCACACAGACCATCACCCTGGGCTGCTGCTCACTTTTCTGCTTCTTGGAGCATACTGAGCACAGCATTGCTTCTTAAAACCAAAACCAAACTCCCAAGGCATCCAAATACCACACACCACCAGTCTAGCTTCATTCAGTTCACTCTTGTCTGTAAATTTGTACATCCTAGCAGAGCTTTGAGTGAAAGCCTTCTCTTCAGGATGTTATATTGGATCTATGAAAGCTCAGACCCACAGCCCCAGTTGTGCCTTTCAGATACCTCTAAGTGTTGCTGAGGTTAAATGAGCCATGTCTGCTCCAAACAGATTAACTAACTAATTCATTTTAGGTAATTTTTTTCACATTTCCTAAGCTGAAAACAGAAACAATAACAAAGAATTGCTCTATAATTAATATGTGAAATTCTGTAAACCTCTTTCTGCACAAAAAGCAGAGCATCTGCATACGGCACATTAGCACAACCTACATTAAACTGTTTGGAAAACTGAAAAAGCAACAGTTAGACATAAACAGAATGTAGCACAGAAAAAAAAATGAATATATAACTCCATATAATATGCCATAGGAAATACCCAAAATATTTCTCATAGCTATAAGAATATCTTACTTTACATTTCGCCTTTTTGCAAGAGCTGAAACTTTGTGTTAATGAGTCCTGAGATCTGCTCTAAAGAAACAGACTCTGTGACATCTTTCTTCCCACAGCAGGACACACTCCACACGTGTCAGGGTGACAGAGGAGAAGCTGTATTGGAACACACAGCAGGAGCTGATCAATTAGGACAGCTTGACTCACATCACCCTGCCTTACCAAACTGACACCACAACAAACATGGTGGATTTTTGTCACTGAAACAACTTTATAGCGGAGTTGTTGAACAGGACAGGTACAAGAGCATAAAAATATTTTGTGTAAAACAGACAAGATGGCATGGAGCCTGATGGCTCCAGCTGTGTGCCCTGGTCAGCCACCTGAGCTCCTCGGTGCTGCTGGCCAAAGAGAAATATTACAACATGCTGCTGGGAAGAAGCAGACACACTGCAGTGGTTCAGTAGTGCCCTTTCATGTATCTCACACACCTGAACCACTTTTAGTCTGGCTCTAAGTTGGACACGAGGTTCATACAGAAGTTGAAGACATTACTGAGGTGCTGGGGCATCACAGAGCCAAAACTCAGAGAAGGCACTTAGGTCTGTGGCAAAAATTATCCTGCTCTGAACAATAATGCACCACAGGGTTCACTTTCAAGGATATCCTTGTTGAAGTCTCCCTCCTTTCAGTGCCCATCAGCTGTGTCTGAAATATCTCACTGTATAAGTATTTACTAACAACTTGGGATAGACAAGTGCTCCCTAAAATGGGGAATTTTGCTGTGGAAACAGAGAATAGCATTTGCTTACACATGCCACGAACAATTTTGTTAATCTTGAGCAAACACTGCTCCTCATGTGATCACAGTTTGCCAAATGAAGCACTACATCCAGCCTCATTAGGCAAAATCCAGTTTCTTCTTCAGGCAGTACAATGCACAACTTCATTTGTTGCCAGATTACTCCATCTCTAATTCCTGTTGCCAGAGGAAGCTGGAATTGTCATGCATCTGAAGATGCTGTAATGAAAATGGGTTGGCACAATTCTGTTCAGAAATTACTCCTCTTTTATGAGAAATTTCCAAGTCAACACAATGACTAGTGACTTGAAGCAGAAATGTTTCTGACATACCTCTGCCTGGATACTCCAAGAAAAATCTTCTGGGATTTAAATTAAATTCCTTCTACTGAAACAATAGGATTAATAAAAAACACTGATTCCTAATGGCCACAGACCCCACCTTATTCTGGTGAGGTGATAACAGATCCAGTCCATTCCAGGGGTATTGGGGGTACCATAAGAGCATCTCTGAAAACTGTTCCTTTCAGGAAATACTGTACCTCTAGAGAAACATGCAAAACTTTGGACTGAGAGGTAATCTTTGGCAAAATGGTACATTTTATTCTGACTTTTTCTTTCTCCTGACACTATTTTTGGCACAAAGAGTTCTTTCTTTTGCAAAAGATATGTCTCAGACCCTTTGGCCTTACTGGAGAGTAATAAATAAAACAGCCCCCTTTCCTTTTTCTTTTTTGTAACTTAAACTGGAACATCCAGCAAGGAAATAAATAAGTGGGCAAAAAAGGTATGTTTTCAACTTCCTAAAGATACAGCAACTAAATCTACTTCATTAAAAGCGAGCTGTTCCTTTGTATTCTTCCTCCCTGTCCTGGCCACTGGCAAAGTTGCATTATTATCCTATGAGTCATTCTTTCTTCAAAATATCTCTCTGGGTAGTACTTGTTAATTAAACTTTCTCATCCTCTCTTCCTCTTTCCCTCTCACAGTTGTTAGCTGCAGTCTCGTTTGCTCTCTTTTGAGCAGACATCTGTATGCAATCTCCCATTCTTGGAATAGTGGGGAGGAACTGAGTGTCTCTTACTACGTGTGCCCATTGAGCACACCACTGCTAATTATAGCAAGTGTGCCCTGTGAGTTCCACTGGCAACTTCAACAGCAAAGCTCCTTCATCTCCTCAGGACAACGTCATCTATTCTGCAATGAGTCTTAGGTGGCACTTTAGCTAGTGGAGCTGAAAGGTTCTCCAGTTTCACAGAGGAAAATGAGGAACGTCTGTCCCTTTTCTGCAGATGTGACTCTGCAGTGGCTACAGCAGCCTGCTGCTCAGAGACCAGAGTAGGAAATAAAGTGTCATTTGAATACATGTGCTAATAATGGCCTGGTGGCAGAGCCCTAGCCAAAGCAAACACCCATCAGATGTGTTTCTAGTAAAATCATACATACTGATTTCTTAATTTCATTTTGATGAAAGAAGAGCAAAACATTTTTCACAGAAACTAGGTTTGATTCCCAACCACATAAACAGACATATATCTTTTATTGTGAGCCTGTCCTACAAAATGCACAGAGAAGTAACTGAGTGAAATATCTGACTACAAATGAAAGGAAAACACAGCTGTTATTGAGGCTCGGTGAAACACATTCACAGGGTGGCTCTGTAGAAGGCCACGAAGTTAGAGCTTATGTGTTTATCCATCTCCATTTAACACCTAGCTCTGTACAGAGTAACAGCTCTGGCTTTAAGCAGATGGTAGAACAGGGAAGGTAAAATAAGACTGAACAGTTGCTGACATGTTGCAGGAGCAAGGTGAGCAGAGACAAAGCCTGAGCTGAGTGACACCTCAAGCTCTTCATCTGAGGCCAGACCTTCCCCACAGAGGCTGCTGCAGACATGAATAATTTGAAAGGATGAGAAGCCTACAATCAGGGCAGAATGGGAAGGGAGAATTCAGCACCTGATCTAACCTAGGCCAAGGGAATCCTGCAGCAAAACCAGGAAAAGAATTTACCTCATGAAAAACCAATCCAGACCTCATCTAGAAAGCCACACCTTTTGTAAGGACAGCCAAACCAACACACACTGAGGTGTTCTGGGCACCTCTGAATGCCTTAGGTCTGGCTCGCTAAACCCCCCAAGGTCCTTTCAAGACCTACATTTCTGTGGATTCAGGAAGCAGATACAGAGAAGGAGGATGGGGCATTTTATGTGTGATTTCTGATCTTTTTATTTCTGCCATGTACCAACATCAAAAGCATTTGTTGGGACTGCAGTTGTCAAACTGCAAGCCAGCAAGTGAAAACAGCTGTCTATCCTCAGCACCAACAAACAGGAATAGATCTGTCATCATAATTACAGCTCAGAGCTGGACTGTCTTCAAATACCAACAACAGTCTGCACTGTGAGCAATGTCAAATAAGCCTGACTCAACTGGTTCAGAATCCATTTCCTCTAGAGTGCATAATGACAGCCTTTCTCTCCCATGAAGGGTTGAAAAACTTTCTGTGTGAGGAAGTCTGTTATCTCTCATGTTAGATATTTCATGACTTGCTAAAAGAAATTGCCCTAGAAATCAGAAAGTGATTTACACATTTAATAAAATAATTATGCCATTTGTTTATGTGCACATAATTTAAACTTGATTACACTCCAAGAGCCTTGTTTCCTTATTACAGCAGTAACTGTCTTCAGATATTGCTTTATGCATCTCTCACAAGGGTTTATTTAGATACATACAGTAGCTCAAGGCATTACAAGGGAATACTGATATTTTCATGCCCAAATTGTTGCACATGGGCAGGAAAGTGACCGAGGGGTATCTGGAAGTATGCCTTGATGTAGCAGTGGTCTAGACAAAGATGAATCTCCTTAAGAATGCAATTTTATAATGTAAATATCACACTGTCAGGAGATCTGGTCAGCAGATTTACAATTAATATTATGATTCTCTGAATACCATTGGGTGTGAAAAAGAAACAGGAGGAAAAGAACTAGAGACAGTAGTTTCCCTTGGAACACAGAAGAAGCAAGAACCAAAATTGGGAGTATTTTAATAAATTCCCAGTCTGGCTTCTGAAGCAAACCTGCACACTGACTGCCCTCAGGAAAGCAGATCACATTCCTCAGATGTGCAGATTGCCATTTTGGAATGACAACTTCCAGTATCTGTTCTGTAAGGATATGGTTTCCCTTTGGCCTGGACATTGCCACACAGTCAGTTCTCAATATCAGGCAAGACAGAATACTCTGCTTCCCATCATGCATTACTTCTACATTCCCTAATATTTTAGCTATCATACCAGTCTACCTGACAACCAAGGTAAAAAATCATTCCAGTAAAGTAAAATCAACTGAAATTACAGGTCACCGATACCAATATCCATATAAACCAAACTGGATGTCTAGTAAAAAACTTTTGCCTTTTAAAATCTTCTAGCCTGAGGGTTTGCACATATCTGACATGAGGTTTTGTTAAACGTGCACTTTCATAGCAAGTGGTGGTGCTTGTAATGTGGAAAGTGCACTACTTTTGAATTACTATATCATTATCTTATATTACTCTAAAAGAAGGAGCCATAATTATAAAAGGAAGGAAAAGAAGAATGTAAAAAGAAGAACTACGTAAAAAGAGAAAGGGAGCAGTTGATCTGTAATTCCAGAAAAGAATAACCAAAGAGTTTCAAATTCATTGTCACAGGACCAAACAAATAATCTTAGTTTGATTTGATTTTTATCTATGTGCATGCACCTGAAAACCTGTAGCATGTTCTGCTGAAATTTTTAATTACAAAATGCAGGGTCGTTAGAGTCTGATCTTTTTTCACTTCATACCACCAGAAACAGCCCACTGAAGGAACATGGAAAGGTTTTAGAAGACTGACTGTGCAGTAGCACCCTTAAATTGAACAGTCCTTGTAACTGTAACTGATAGTTACCCTTGGGTTAAATGAGGGGCACTTGCTGGAATAAAATCTGATGGTGATTCCTCTCCTAGGTCCAGACTGCAGAGAGTAAGTCCAAGCCTAAATTCAGTATCATTATCATTTCCCTTTCCCTCCCTCTCCAGGGTCCCATGTGTGGGACAGGGGAGCCAAAGACAGCTTTGAAAGCTCTCGGCCACCTCATTTTCCAGAGTTTCTCCCTGAGCCCCAGCCCTCAGACAAGGATGGGCACAGCTTGGCGCTCACAAACACAAATATGAACCGTGCACACGTGCAAGCACAAACCTGTCACGTTGCATTATGCAGCGCAGTAAGCACGGCTCAAGCTGAGCCTGAAACTCAGCTGAGCATTAGAGATGCAAGTAAGCACCAAGGGAAGATGTGGATTGAAATATGGCCCTTCAGGGGGGCTTTTCACAGTGCCACAATGGATGCCTACCCTGTAGATCCTATCAGAGACTTAGCTGGAGCTTCCAGCCATTCTGAAAGCAATGCAGTCACGCTGTGGAATAAGAAATGGGAGCAGCGTGGGTACGTGCGCATTGCTTGGCAGTTTGAACCTTGAAAGAATTAGCTGGTATTAATTGTTACTATTTCTAGTTTAAGCTGCCATTATTCCACTTCACCCTAAAAATCAGTAAGATGTCAGGAGTTCATTCACATTTCTCAAGGCCATTTTTGGTTTTGGGGAAATCTGGGATCTCAGAAACATAAACCAAAACACAATCTCAGTATGGTTTACACCCTTCTTTTTCAGCATCTCTTCATAATTTATGGGTCAGAAACAGAGAGAAACTTGTATCCTTTCAGGATCCACTTTCAACTGATGATGAAATGTTGCTTTTTAATAATATACCTCTGATGAGGTGTATAAAAAGAAGAATGGTATTTTCTATGAATTATGAAGTCTCTCTGTACCTTTGGTGTGCTCTAGAACCACGCTGATTGAGGGATTAATTTTTTAGGCTTGCTTTCCAGAATGGAGAAGCTGCATTTAAAAGAGGCATTATTGTTCAATACAGTATTCTTCCCCATGACTAAGGTTTGCAGAATCTCTTTCAAATTTCACACAGGTCTATGTGAGGAATGTGCAAGGAAGAGAGAATAGAATACACCATCGCAGATCTACAAAAGATGATCTCAAAATCAAAAAGTAACATGTTATCTGTAGGTGTGAAGCTAAGGGAAGACCTTTGAGATTCAAAAAAAAGCTATTATTTGAGATATAATAAGCCACAATCTCCACTTCTAATTATGTGGCACAGTGAGAATAGGTAGATACCCTCAAGAAAGAGCCCCTGAAACCCACTCATCTTTTATGCCAGCTTGTAGAGAGAAAGGAACAGAAAGGATATATTTCAATTCCATCCTGACTAGATGGTGAATAAGTCTGTAAGAGTCATGAACATTTCTTAGATATTCTCTTTAATCACATATGCAATAATGTAATTAAAGGTGTAAAAACACACCAAAAATTAAAGTCTTGTCTAAAGAAGTGGTGATTCACAAGGAACTGAATACCCCAAACCTGGTTTGAGTCTGAGTCATGTGGAGCTCGGTACACTTCTGATTTTTGCCAAAGGCAATTGTAATAATGCTGGAAAAGATTAAAAGTTTAAATATGATTAAAGCTGTTAAGAACTTGTTTTGAAGCTTAAGTGGAGAACAGGTTTGGGTGCAGCTGTGAATCATGCCAGCTTCACTTTGGGAAGGAGCTTTCCAACACCTGAGCTGTGCTCTGTGGCCAGGAAAAGGAGCTGAAGGTGTCCCAGTGCAGGGATCCTGCCGAGTGAGCACGGCCACTGACCCCCAAAAGCTGCTTGCTGCAGTGCCCTGCCAGCCCCCAACAGCCTGAGACTGTCTGCAGCGGGTAAGGAGAGAAACTGAGAAGGAGGGATGGCTGAACTAATTAAATATGGAGCGTTTCTGTTTAAAAAGTTGTCAGAAGCTTGTCAATAGTGATTTAAATATGTGGGATGAGCCACATCCTGCAGACGTCATTCTCCTCGTCACCTTCTATACAGCTTATTTAGATTATACAACAACTTCTAAGGGTTTATATATAGATGTGAGGAGTCACACTTGGAGAAAATAGAAGATAATTGGAAAATGAGAGAAAAGCATCGCTTCTTTTTTGTAAGAAACACCATTGTGACTCTCTAATAGAATTTCTACTTCTCCCGATAGAGCTCACGAGCTCTGGTCTTTAACTACACAATTCTAGTTTTCCTGCTTTTTGATAGAAAGTTTGTGAATTATTCAGAATTGTTCTTTTCCCCACTGCTGGTAATGGAGAAGCAGCTACAGGTTATTCTCACCTAAAAGAGTCTGCACTTGCCTGCAATGTATACAATTGCATTTGAAAGTTCCACTAATACAGCTGGTCACTGTCACTTGTTTCCAGATAGATTTAAAATAGGATATGCACTTCCTCATATTGTTGACAAAAGAAACATTTGCTAAAAAAAAAGGTTAGAAATAGCTAGATAATTTCCTTAGCCAGACACAGTAAAAGAGGCTATATCATAAAACAACTCAATTTTTTTCCCCCAGGTATAAAGTCTGTGAACATATATTTTAGCAGAGAACCACTGGTTTCTGTAGGGCTTTGTTTTCTCAGGGAACTGAACAACAGTTTCTCTGGAATGTTCATTGTTTTTTTCAATACTTAAGAATGAAGGAAAATTTACAAATTAGCAAATTTGATTAAATCTACAAATGTATCAGTTTGTTGTTTTGAGAATGTCAAAATCATTACTTCTAGAAACAAAACCAGAAGATACACAGAGGCCCTCCCATTTCATACTTTGAACTCTGCATGCCTGCCAATTTCTTATTCTGACCTTTTGAGTCTGTGCTCAAAAGGTCTTAATTCTGATCTTAATAATTATTACTAGGGGGGTAGTTTTCATTTTTACTACGTGTTTTAATGAATTCCTCAGCAGGTGAAACACCCCTTTTCAAAAGCCCAGCCCCTTATATGAACCATCTAATTACCACACACATTCACAGCCTTGTTTGTTTGGTTTTTATGAATAACCCTAAATGAACAGGCCAACAATCCACAACCTATTTACAGAGCCAGCACTCAACTAAAACACCAACTTACACCCCCCTTTTTTTCAAGGCAATACTGATTCCAATTTCTAGCCTGGACACTTCTCAAACTCCAAACAGTTCATACTTACACATTCTTTAGCTTAAGGATTGTTATACCATTCCCAAAATGGCCTGACTTAACGTGGTGGAAGAGAGTGCTTGACAATTCACTGTTTTGGATGGCCCTGGGGAAAGGATTTGCATGCAACTGTGCATCCTTCCATGGTTTTCACTGGAACCAGACAAAAGCTAAGGCAAAGGAGCATATCCAAAAAATCCAACTATTTAAAGTGGCAAGACCTAGTGTAAGACAGAATATTATCAATATTGCAGTCAACTTTTTCCTAGTTCAGTTCATCTATGCCTGTAGTTGAAGTGTCCCATGAGTTTCAGTACCTTACAGCAGACTTCCAGTGAAGGAATGAAATAGGATTAACTTGAAGCAGATATTGCTGAATGGGGCCTGCAAACACAGAGCTAAAGCAAATATTAATAGCTCTGTCCAGTTCTCTACAGGATGGTACTTTCAAGGAAAATGTTCAAAAGCGTGTACTTTAACTAAATAACTATTCAACATCTAATAAACAACAATTTGTTATGTGGAATAGACCTCAGAGCAGAATATTGTACTGATGTCAATTTTCTACTTTCATTTGGTGCTAATAACCATGTAATTGACGAGGTGCAAATAAACATCTTTTCCAGTGCTTCATCTGGCTCTGCACGAGTCCTGGGTTTCCTAAGTATCTTAAGGACAAAAGATGCCCTCTTGCCAACAGATATTAAAAAAATGCCTTTCCTTTTTAATGGGATAAATCACGGCTAAGATAAAAGATTATTCCTGAATCACAGCATATCATATTAACAACATGCTCATGGAGGACACAGCATTTATTGTCCCCTCTGGACTTTTCCTCTGTTGACAGCAACTCCTAGAAATGAAGTGTTCTCTTTACCTTCCCAGGTGCATTTCTAAAGCTGCCATACCAAAAGTACTTGGGATAAGTGGATAAAAGCAGAGGTGGCACACAGTGCCTGTTCTCCTGACGCTGCACTGAGCAGATCCTCTCCCTTTTGAATATTGCCTTACTCTCATTTTCCCTCAAAACAAAACAGATCTTCCACTACAGGTCATTAGCAAAGTGCTGGAGAGCACCAAGAGACAAGTTCTGTAGCAAAATTACCAAGTTAGACCTGTAGCAAAAATGACACTCTACAACTTCCTACGTGAATGAGCGTACCAAAAACCGGACCTAAGGACCATCAGCCAGAAAAAGGGAAAGCTGTGGTAAGAGCTCAGCTCTTTGAAAGAAAATGACTGGCACTGCACTGTTTGTACAAATTGTACACGGCACAATCCTCCCTGGAGCCCTGACAGAAATGTCACTAAGCAGATTTCAGAACCTAGCCTCTCCTTGATATTCCCTTTGCTAGTGCAGCAGGTCCCACACTGCGATTCTGCCTCATCTCCCTGTGTTATGATGCAAAATACAGCACTCCACATTCCATTTACATCCAAAGTTACAGGTGGCAGCCTTTAAATCCTTAAATACTTCTCTGAATAATTGTCTCTCTTCTATTCTACATCTGTTTTGATTCCACATAGTTATTTTCGTTGCTATCGATGAGGACTACGTGTGCACAGCAATGCATTTATAGGCACAGCTGCAATACTGATAATAAAACAACAAATAATAAACAACAATAATAACAATAAACAATTGACAGTGACTGAATGGTGCTCTGTAATGATACAAAATCCACCTGACCAGGCACAAAGCCTGAATCATCCTCATATTAAATGTGACATTCTCTTGCCCACTAGAGTGAAAGATTCCTTTTCTTTACCTGCTCTCCAGCCCAACAGAGGACTTAGGAAGGGCAGGCAGCACATGGTACTGTGATAAAAATAACAAAGTAGAATACATCAATGGAACCAGAAGCAAAAGTAACCTCATGGTGCTGATTCACGTCATAGATGCCAACAACTCAAAAAGTTGCAGTTCATGAGTTTGTAAAAAAAAAAAAAAAAAAAAAAAAAAAAAAGAGTTTTGGCCCCTCTTCGTGGCTGCATGACAGTAATTTAGTAATTCTTGATGTAAAAGTTTGTCAGATGCATATTCCAGGCAATACCTCCTCCCCCTCGTTGAATCATACAGGCTGTGTCCTAATCAAATTATATTTTTGAAGTGTTTCCTCACTGAATCCCACAAGATTGTTTCTCATAGTTTCCCCCACACATGCTTTTGAAACTAACTATCCTGAGGCTGCCAGCAGAGCCTTCTTTCTTCTCCCTCTTCCCTACCCCCCCTGTCTTTTTTTTGAGGGGGGGGGAGGAAGAGAGTCATAGTTATGTTCGTCATTTTTCAGTCCCTCACAATCTGCCCTGTCAGCTGACAATATCTAAAAATATCAGGAAGACCAATGTTTATTTCTGTCATTTCAGGATTATGCCTATTTTTTTTTTTTTTCCCATAACAGAGTCACCACTTATTAATGTCAGGGAAACTCTTGTGTTCAGATGCTCTGTGTCCCCTTGGACTGGCAGTGACCTTCCCCAGTATTTGTGGGGAGGCTCATTGATCTCTTCCAGCAAATACAGCTGGAGGCTCCCCCTTAAAACCAGCGAGAGAAGAAAGACTGGAGAGCAGCACAGCAGAGCCATGGAGCCACTCACCTAAGCTGCTGCCATTTGCTCCCACCTCGTTAGGCAGTGATTAATGCACAAGAACAAAACATTATGTCTTTGGCTGCCCACTGGTTACCCCTGCCTATCACAAGCCAGTGACATCATACCCTGTTTTTTATTTACAATGCACTCACTGTTGTCTTTTGAATTGTTTCCAGTTGCATCCCAAGAGCTGTTCTCTGTGCCTTGTAATGACCATGTGCCACCTGTTTCCTCCCAAATTGGCTTGCAAGAAGGCTTTTAATCCACTTGTGCCCAGCCATTTGCCAAAACAGGTTTCATTGCTGCGTTACAGCCTGGTGCTTTCCAGAACTTTCCCTGATGTTCTGGCAGCATAAGGCAGCTGCTCACCCAGACCTGCACCCTCGGTGTGCTGTAGATGTCAGCGAACCCAATGGGAAGAAGGATGATGTCTAACTCCATTTCAGAAGGCTGAATGATTGCTTTGTTATAATTATGTTATAATACATTAATATGCTATATAAAAGAGGATACTAAATACTACATGCTACTTTCTCTAACTATCATATCTAACTCACAACTCGTGACCCTGTTCTCCAGAGCCCAGACACAGGTGGATCCGACTGGCTGTCAGGACCAAACAATCCACCACGATCCAACCAAGCGCTCACTCTGGGTAAACAACTCTCCAAACACATTCCACAAGAGAAAAACAAGGAGCAGAAACAGAAATTGTTTTCTATTTCATTTCTCTCTGTGCACCTCAATAAAAAATCCTGAGAGAGAGAGAAATGTGCTTGCCACATCGGTGCTCCCGCAGCCCCTGGCACAAAGGCTACAAGGAGGGCCAGGGTCACTGCAAAACGTGACCAGGGGAGGCTGAAATGCAGCTGTGGGGCGAGCAGCCCTGCGGGATTCACTGTGCAGGTGTGGGTGGAACACGCCCGCCCCGTGGGCAGAGGGTGCTGCCTGCAGCAGAGCAAACAGCTGACCCACACCAGAGCTGAGCTGGCAAAGTCAGGACGGCTTTTATTGACACACGGCCTCAGCTATTTCCCTGTGGGCCTCACGTCCAGCTCAAGCTGGCTCCACCCCGTCATCCTCCTCACCACAAACGAGTATTCCTAGAAAATGCACGCGGTGCAAACGACAGGTCTTGCTGAGCCAAGGAAGCATGAAGCCTTAGCTCCTGCAGGAGCAGTTACAGGAGGTCAGGGATGAGCTGAAAAGCATTTTTTCCCAGTCAGGAATGCCAGTGAGTTGTCTGGAAACCCCAGTCATCACGAAACACACAAAACCAACCCCTTTCTATTGGCAAGAGCAAACTCTGTGACAAAGACCATGCAAGTGAAGGAGGACCCTGCAGAGGGGCTGGCAGCTTCATTGAAAACTTTGCACATTCTCCATCAGCCACTTTTAAAAAAAGCCATGCACAATCTGAAGTGGCCTGGGGATTTAATTGCCACATTTATTTTTAAAAGCATCCCCATCTAAGATGACACGAGACACAACACAGTGTCAATCATTATTCCAAGCCAACGGATCCAGATTTTAGTAGGAATTGGTCGGGAGAAGACGGAAAGAGGTTTTGAACACATTCTAAAGTACTTTTTGCAACATATACAAGGCAAAATGTGCAGAACAAATCTGAAACAATTAGATATGACTATTCTGAATCTTGACTAGGAGTCAAAACCTACGTACTTCCACTGGCTGCACTCTGTCTCTCCAGTGCACTTCTCTTCCCCCGTGCTCTGGGAGTGCAGAGCGTGGGTTTAAGCCCCAGCAATGCAATTACACAAGTGTCACCCAAACTGCGGGAATAAAAGAAGCTCTCCAACACCATCTTTGAAGTGTGAGAGCATCAGGCACTGCTTTATCCTGGCCAGGATGTGCAATGGGAATCGTTCCATCCACACATGGCAGTGGAGATCATTCCGTCACACGTGCCCAGGCTGTGCAGTGAGAATCATCCCATCGTACATGGTTCTTCACCAGGCTTGTCACATTTTATACATAAAAAACCCAGAGAAATTCTCCCTCATTGGTTCTACATTACACAGCTCTTAGTATTCCATCTCCTACTGGTTATTGATCCCTTTGCCTTTGATTCTGGTTTGGCCCTCATTCTTTGGTTCTCCTATCACTCTTTTCCCAGACCAAGCACCTCCAGCTGCACCAGGGAGTGATGTCTGTTCCTGTCCATTTATCTCCTCTGTATCTTGGCTGCTCCCAACCTGCAGATGTTAAACTAACAGAATGCAGGAATCTTTTCCTTGTTGATTGGAGCCCATCAGGCCTCACCCAGTGAAACTCAAAACCTCAGTGAACAGGGTCGTATAAAGAAAAACCTTAATTCCCCCTTCCTGACAAAGGCAATCAAACCCATGACAAAAGTTACTGAAAAAATTTAAAAGTTCTGTTATTTCCAACGCAATATAAAACCTTCTTCATGGGATGGGAAAGGGCTGGGGCAAAGGCTGATGTTAGACCCCCAGTTTCTGTGATTAAGAAGTCTTTAGCAAGACAGGCCCCTTGCCAGGGCAGTGCAGCTGTTGCAAAGAAGCAGTGTACCTGGCAAGTGTTTTTCAGCCTTGCACCCTCTGGGTTAGGCAGATTGCTAGAGCTTACTTGGAAATTTCACTTCTGAGGGCTTTTCTGAGTGTTGAAGCTGAGCTGCTAGGACTGCTAGACACTCTTCTTTCTGATGTACCAGTGAGTGCAGACACCAAGTGTGCTGCTCCAGTTACTGCTAAGAAGCCAAGAAAAGAGGTCAATTAAAATTTGCCAAATCAAGTGTTTCTCTGGACATGATGGATTGCACTTGGGAAAGCTCAGCTAGGTTTGTGGGCTGCCATAACGAAATTTGGTCTGTCCGGGGCACTACCTGAATCTATCTGTACTGGTTGAGAACAGCATTCCCCTCCTCCTCTGGAGTTTTTTAGAGATAAAATCCAAGAGTGATGCCAAGGTGTTTCTATGATAAGGCAACAGTTACTCAATCCAGTGCATATTATAGCAATCAATATGCATCAACTGGACTTTTACACTCGTTCAGCAGCCTAAACTGAGCTTAAATGACTGCAATTTTTTCCTTTAATGCACCATAATGCCACAATCCACAACTGCCCTGGTTCTGGCCATGACAGAGCTAATTTTTGCAGCAGCCAGGGGCTGTACAACCACAGCAGGGGGGTTGGAGTGGGATCAGAGTTCTTTCTGGTTTTGCAGGGTGCAGGGTCAGTGGTGCTGGGTTCTGTGAGGTGAGCACTCTTTTGTACACTCTGCTATTACCACTGCTTTGTTACTGATCATTTCCTCCTTTTGCTGCTTCTGGTAAATTGTCCTTATCTCAAACTGTGAGCTTTACCTTTCTGTGCCTCCAATTCTGCTCTCTGTCCCACCATGAGGAGAGAAATGAGCAAGTGGTGCAAGGTCTGGGGTGTTGCAGGAAAGTGAGGAATACCCTTCCTGAACCACAAACACACATCAGAATTGCTGGGCAGTGTGAATTACACTGCACAGGTTCCCAGCCTTCTCTACAGCCTTTCAGGGCTGGACACTTTACCCTCATACCAGTAATAGTTCTGTGTCCTTCGATCCACTTATGTTTTACTGCATCTCTCTCACAGGCCTCAATCTTACCAGTGGCATCTGTATTTTCAGCCAAACATGGAGCAGGGTAAGCCCTCCAGAAAAAAATCCAAACAAATTCTCAGTTACCACTACCAATATCAGGAAAATCAGGGATGCCCAGACTGGTCTTTGTTTATCAAACTGAAAATGGAGGCAAGAGAAATTTAGTGAGACCCCTCAGTTTGCCAGCTGGATTATATTAGAATTTCTCCTGGGCAAGAAAGCTGCATCAGTCATACTGGATGGAAGCTAAATAGGCAATTAGGCACTTCCAGCCTAGACATACAGAGTATCTGAGAGGCTCAGAAACAGAAAGGACAGGAATAAGTATTAAGGAAGCTACACGGGGATGGAAAATTAGCTGTTCAAATTAATGTTCATCATCAGGATTAGGAAACATAATCTGGCCTATCAAAATTGCACTATGGCTAACAGACAGAGAGAGAATTTGGAGAGATATTGACAATATTTGTGCAGGTCAATTTGGAGGAAAATTTGTACACACTCTAAAAAGAAAAAAATATTATGATTAAAATAATCTTAGGTCGCATTTAATTAACAAACAATACATGAGAAACTCTCTGAAGACTGTAGGAGTGCACCCAATAACAGAAATTAATAACTGGACCATCAACATGACCAAGAGAATAGGGGAAAAAAGTCAAGATGAGGCAAATTGTATGAAATCCTTATAGAAAGGGTTTTTTACTCCACTGCTATTCCCCACATCTCTGCATTACAGATCCCTCACCATTACACACGACATCATTTTTTTTCCTCAGTCATGCCACATTAAGCTACAAGTACAGATGGAATAGAAGACATATCCCCTGTGCATGATGCACCTGTGTCCAGCCAAAGCTAGCACAGGACACACAGGGGAAAAGCACGTGAGAAGGTGCAGCTGTGCACACACCAGGGTGAAAAACTGTGGGCTGGCATGCTCAGTCCACTCTACTATGCTGCCTCACTCCGAGTTATTACATCACTCCATCTACACTTGAGGCAAGCTACTGCATGGCTTTAACATTTGTATATTCATATGGCATCTAAATATACCTGTAAACATATGTGTATAAATACTGTATCCAAGCTGCCCATCAGCCCCAGTCACCTCCCACCTCCTGCTCACTAATAGCACAGTCCTGCATCACCTCCCACTCAGCCAAGCAATCCTGTGCTAGCTGCTTTTGACATACTCACAGCTATATATATTTGTGAGCACGATAAAACCCTTCTGCAAAGTAAAGACAACATCTATTCTGCAAGAGTTACAATGTATTTTAGACTCACTCTGATGCTCTGGGGTTTTTTACGCTGTATTATGTGCTATATTTGCATATACACGCATGTCTGCAACTCATCTAGTTTGAAAAAGTACATACACTAAGACAAAACCAAACAAATAAACAGAAAAACAACCAGAAAGAAAGAAAAAAAAAAAAAAACCTGCAAACCTGGCCAGTTAGGTAGGCAAAAAAATTTTTTCTAGCGCAATAACTATATCTTGACAATTCTGAACTACTAATAAATCATACTAAAAAATCATACTAAATCATACTAAAAAATCATACTAAATCATACTAAAAAAGTAAATGCTGTGTTACACAGAGGTAAATCTCCCAGAGTGGCTGTGTTCTACTGTGGCAAGACAGCCTCGGTTATCAGTGTTCTGTATGTCCTGCATCAGTGCCACTTGCACTCACAGTCAGCAATTCCCAGAGCTGCTGTTCCACCTCTCCATTCCCAATACACGGCACATACGCTCCAAATCCATCACGGAATGATTTTCACATGATGCAAAGTTTCCATTTTCTCTCGCTTTTCTTGGGAGGATTTTCAGTTGTTTAGTATTTCGTCTCACTGCAAAGGGTATTTAATGATTCAAGCTGATTTTCTTGCTTAATTTCATCCAGCCATGCTAAAATAAGAAATCCCCTATCTTGGTATTTGGCCTTTTCAAGAGCATGTTAACAAATATACCAACATTTTGCTCCATACTTTTTATTTGGCCAAGTTAAACAATTTCTTTTCATGGTCAGCCTTACTGCCTTAATCTCCATATTGCCTTTAGTGTCTTGAATTAAGCTTAATCTATGGCAGTCCTTCAGTTTAAGCAGTTTGTGAAGCAAAAAGGTGCTCGTGGTTCACGGGGTATAGCTGCAAATACAAAAAGCTTACAAAACTCAGTGCAAGTTAGGTTTGAGATCCTTTCAGAAGAGTTTGCAAATGCATTTGGGCTACAGCATTTTGGTGTTACATGGGTTTACCTGGTGCAAAATGGTTTTACTTTACTTGGTTTGTGTGTTTAACAAACTCCTGTGGCTGATGGAACGGCACGGATCGACTCTCACATGGG
This sequence comes from Vidua chalybeata, assembly GCF_026979565.1. Classification (NCBI taxonomy): domain Eukaryota; kingdom Metazoa; phylum Chordata; class Aves; order Passeriformes; family Viduidae; genus Vidua; species Vidua chalybeata. The sequence continues at coordinate 62,314,605 of NC_071535.1, read as the reverse complement.
CACTGAGTGAGAGATGGCCTCACTCCAGTCTACAACACCACTTTTGTATCCCCACAGGACAGGAGGAGCACTCAGAATATTTCTGGAGGGACTGGCATTTCCAGAGAAGTGGACCTTGATGTATACCTGTTAAATGGAATTCTTTGGGTTTTGGCAAGGGCAGGGAGGAGCTGCCTCCCGTGGCCATTCCCCTGCAGCAGTTTTACTGTCACTTTATGAAGTAGTATGGTATGTTCTAGACAGAAATTGCTCCTCACAATAAAGACCTCCCTTGGCAAGCACAAGAAAAACAGAGCTAAATTTTTAACACCCCATACAAAATGTTTAAAATATCAAAGTATTTTCTGAGAACAAGACTGGGATTATGCTGGTATACCTCCACCCCTGAAGAGCCAGCTGTGGTGTTCAGATGAACATTAGACAGCTATTTTTATAACACCAATTAGTTGTATTATGACATTACTCAACAAAACCTTATTTCCAACCAGGGCCCCTCTAGCCAAGTGTATGTTCCATCGGAATTTCTAGGTGTCGAGTTTCCAGGTATCAGAAATTACCAAGAAAGCTAACAAAAACATTTTGTAAGTCAAACAAATACCATCACTATCTGCAGTTAAAGAAAAAAAAAACCCACTGAGGTCCTTAATTTAATCTTCTTTGCTGCTTCTCCTTAGAGCTCAACTAATTAGCTGCCATTTGTGGGGGTTCAAGCACAGGCCCACAGGATACCAGACCAGATAATAACAAGGTATTTTCTGAAGATCTGAGCATGACTCACAGTGCTGCATGAAGTGGCATGAAAACAAAGCACACATGCCAACACAGGAGGCAAAAAAGTCTAGGAAAGCATTTTAATTATGTTTATGCTTTCTGTGAACATAGTAATAAGTACAGACAAGCAAGTAGGCAGCAACAAAACTCATGGGGATTATTTGCAAACTGCTGTAAAGTTAAACTAATTAATTAAGTGCAATTGATATTCAGTTGCATTATCCTCAACAGGATAGAGGCAGGATTTGGTTAACGTGGACATTTGTTTCAACTGCATTTCTACATCAAAGAATCAAGACATCTCTTAAAAATTAAAAGTAGTATTTTCTCCAAACAAAAATATTACTGCAATGTGAATAGCAATAACAATGTTTCACTAATTTTAGGAAAAAAAAAAAAGTTGGTTTTAAAGTGTTTGCTCTAATTTAAGCAAATTTACATATTCTACTGGCAATAATTGTGAAAAGCAGACAAAGTAGGTTTCAGAAATTATAGGTAAGGACAAAGCCAAGGAAGCCATTCTGTTACAGGGGAGACTGACTCTTACCACATTGCAAACCAGATAATTTTCTGTTTAGGGCATTTTGTACTTTCTCTTAGCTCCACAAAGCTCCCATACATCCCAGAACACTCCCACTGCTTAGAAACAATCGTAGCAATTTCCCAGAAATGCTGATTGCATCCCACAGTGACCCTTTACCTGAGGGTCATTTATTACAACACTTTGTGGAACACAAGGCTGCTGTAAGAACACAGGTAATCCTTGAGTTTGATAACAGTCACTGTTAACATTAACTCATTCCCCCAGCTCAGGTGGAGATCCAAACCCTCACTTTGCCTTCCAAGAAACAAAGGTGTCACACTCAGAGTCAACCACTGAAAAGGAATGTGGGTACCCACTGAGCCCAGATTTGCAGTCATTGCCATTTCTCCTTCATACCCGCTGTTCTCATTTCCACATCGTGCCCACTTCTGCACTTCTCAGCTGCCACCCTTGAAGGGATGCACTGAATGCCGAGCTTAAGCTCATACCTATCAAGAAGTTTTGTCCATAAAGGATAGTGGGAGTTCCATCTGTAAGCCTTCACAAACTACTGTGGCAATCACTGCTAATCGCCCATGTTTCCAATGCAGTCAATATAAATAATTCCACAAACAACATTTGCAAAGTTCTGACATGTGGCAAATGTTCAGTAGCTATGTTTAGCACATGCTGGATAATCCAAGTTCTTCATACACATTAAATTAGTAATTTTGACTCATAAAACAGGAAAGGAAAAGGGTTTTAAAACCCATTTCAGCTATAAAAGGAAAAATGTGCATCATGCAGGAGTGCTACAAACTTACAGGAAGAGGTGCTTCCTTAATATAGTAAGCAAGGTACTTTTTCTAGTTTTGTACTTCCAGTGTTGCTACTAAAGCTTTTCTGTTGTTCAGCACAGAGGAACCTTTAGGTAGAGTATTGCTGCTACAAGTGCTCCTACACCACCCTCACTGAAGGTGTAGAAAGGAAACCCATTTGTTGGTACAGGGCTGTCAGAATAGCCCCTCAGGGAAAGAACAGACCTGCCTTCTCTTTTAGGAAGGCTTCCATACTTTCCCTAAACTTCTGTAGCTTTTATCAGCAGAAATTCTGGTATTGGCTCCCTTTGGAAAGGAAATGCTCAGTTGTTTCTCCCAGAGAAAGTATCATAGTTATATTTATGTTCTTTGGAGAAAGCAGAGTGACAGGAAAACGAAATCTCTTCCTACTAAAATCTCAGATTTCTGTTGCATAAATTTGAATATTTTATCTGCTAATGTTACTACAGTGCCTTGTGCTTTCCAGCTCTGATGCTTTCTCCTCTGATGCAGCACAGCCACTCTTACACACTAGAAGACCATTAGGAGAATGCTCACCTGCCATGGATTATTGGAATTGTAATCCAAAGAAAACTTAGCAGCAAACTGATCTCCTTGGAGATGCTACAGCCTGACTCTCACATAAAAATTACAAATGCCCACAACTGAAGCATTTGGCTGAAATGCTGTGGGTATCCTCTCTCCTTTCTTTCTTTTTTATTTCCCAAAAGAAAACTAAAAACTGCAGATGGAAGTCCAAAACTTTCTGTAAAAATCTGAGTCTTTTATGAACAGGTGGGCACTAGTCATGTTATTGCTGTGATTTCTAGCATGGCATTTGATTAAAAAAAAGAAACTGAGTCATTAAGGACAGCCTTTGCCCAGGGTCAACCACTGAAGTGGTGACAAGATGGAAAGCTGAGACAAACAGCCAGAGGCATTGGTCAGAGACAGTAGGCTGGGGAGAGGAACAGCCTGCACAAGGCACAGCTCTGACCAAAACAAGCAGCTCTGGAACCACATTAGAACCTTTGCCTCCTGAAACGGCCTCTTCAACTCTGCTCCCTGGCAGCCTCTCTTGCTACGTTGTGATTCCCCCATACCCCCACCCCAAATAATAACTTTTTCTGAACGAGGAAGAAGCATTATCTCCAAAGGCTCTCTGCCTTCATGGCTCTGAAAAGCTCCTGGCTTGCTCTTTCCTTTGACCATCTTCTAGGCAGCCATTCAGAGGAGCAGGACTGCTCGGCAGAGACACAAAACACGGGATTAGCATTCCTCATCAGTGCACACACACCCCACAAGATCCTCACTGGATGAGAAGCAGCAGGAGCATAGCTGGCTAACACTACATCAGGATCACTTTTCCTTCTGCAGTGTGGCAATTTAAATGTTCTGGAAAGGATTTGCTTTTAAGTGCACGTTTATTTGGATAGCCTTTCCTCTCCTTGAGCCTAACATAAGAAGCAGATCCAGCGCAGGGGTACTGAGCCACAGCAGCAATCCCACAGATTCCCCTCTCTTGCAGGATCTCAGGGTGTTAGTAAACAGAGCAGACAACCAATCAGCCAGGCTGCAGCAGCACACACATCTCCAGGAGGCTGCGAGAGAGCCTTAAATAAAACATAGTGCCAGCCTTGAGCGGAGAGCATGGAGACAAATGCCAGGGATGGGGAAGGTGTCGCTGGGATTACCAATGACGTGCTAATGGTGCTCCAGCCATCTCTGAGCCTCCTTCTCTGACTCACTGCCTCCCTTTGGAGGCTCCTCTCACGTCAGTAAGGGACTCAGGGTTATTCACAGATCACTGACTAAAAGCAAGCTTCAGCTGCCAGCCTGCATTCCCCTGCTCCTAGGAACAGGACTGAGGTCACTTCCAAGCAGCCTTTGAGCTTTTTATCAATAGATCCAATTAAAAAAATAAGTTTTTAAAAAAAGAGAAAAGAAAAAGAAAGGAAACCCAAAACAAACAACAAAAACGAGATTACCTTCTGCTCTCCTGTTTCTACCTCCCACCTCCATTCTCCACACACAGCCCTCCCAAAATCAGTTCTGTTTTGTCCTGTTTCCCAAAAGGGTTAAAAATTCCCTTGATCACAGCAAGAACTGCTTTATGGTTTCCAACTATTTTCAGAGTCCTTTGACTAATAACACAAGATTAAATATGTACACAAAGCTCCCAAGTGTTACCTGAGAGTCCAGCTTCAGGACAGCTACTAGAGAAATTTTTGGTTACTACTGGAAACAGAGGAGCCTCAAGCCAGTCTAACCGTTTTCTTACCCACCTGTTTCTAATTCATCCACCTGTTTCTAATTGCACTTTACAGCGTGCTGGGGCACTGTCTGACATGCCTTTCATACCATCCCTGCTGCAGGAAGTGCTTCAGGCACTGCCAGCACAACGTCTTGGGCTGAAGCCCCTTCCAAGTCACTATTACCACTCGTTCAAGTGCTAGACTCCTGGGTTTTTAAATAGGACTCAATGAGTTAGTCATCTTTTCATTCTAACTATTGGCTTAAGTCAATAAATCCCCAAATGGGACAGTCAATAAATCCCCAAACACTACAACCCAATGCAGATACTATTGCATTGCTTTAACTGACCACAGTGGGGTTTTTCCCTCTTCCATGCGCTGAAAAAAATATAACTAAGATAACTGCAACAGCACTATGGGACTGCAATGAGTATACTTGGAATCTACACATCAATGTGGCATAATATTTATGTGCCAATTAAAAAACAAGAGAAGATTTTTTTATAAAAGACGATAAAAATGAAGGGCCCCCATGTCTTCGATAAACACAATAAACTATTAATCTGCCTTCAGCACATACAAGCAAACACATCACATGTGCATTTCATAGGGCTCTTACCCATTCTTTTCCTCATAACTTCACATGCAGTTGTCCCTGTACTGCCTTCTCCACATCTTACTTATTCTCCTTCTGTTGCTGTCATCCAGGTACCAATTTTTCATCTGCAATCCTCCTCAGAGGTTGCAATGTTCTGCCAAGGTGGCCTCTTTTCCCACTTACAGCCCCCTTAACCAGAAGCAGACTCACTCCAGCACGGGCTGGTATTCCCTGGCCCCTCAGCTAATTCATCACAAAAGCCTATCTCCCCATCCTTGATTTCACAAAACAAGGTGATGATTTTTCTCCAGGGATAATCATTTCCATAGTTCATCAAGAACTTTGTTTCAGGAGGCAAGCCCAGTGAATGGTAACGTGAAAAGTGCTGGAATGAGGCTGTAGAGGCTCAAAAATGAGGCAGAGCCTGGAAAATGGAAAGGGCAAGGATGGCAATAGACTTCATCTGCTAAAGCCTTTTTGTTTGCTAACACTGACATGGAGATGATAACCTAGAGATGAGCTGGTCAGCAGAAAAAAACACTCAAGACTTTAACATGTTAAACCACTAGAGAAAAATTTTCCAGATTGTATTTCTTAGCACCCCAGCACAGCCTATTAAATGTGGCAATGAAGCAGACTGGGGAGGATTCTATTTTTCATCTCCTACAAAGCACTCTGCAAAAATAAAATACCGTGCCAAGTTCTCAGTTTACATTTTGTGACAGGGTGATGCTCTTAAAAATTAGTTGTACCCTCCACTGAAAGTATAGTTTTCTACTGTCATGACTAAATCTCCTGAAATAACAAGTCAGTTTATTTTCACACCCTACAGTTCTCTCTGGTAAAGAAATTCCAATATATTTTTGTCTTTCTTCTTCCTATTTTCAACATTTGTGACACTTCTACTTTATAAGATAAATATTTGAAAAGGAAGATGTCTCCACACTACAGAAACACACTTTTATCACACTGGCTTTTAAAAGCAAAGTTCAGTTCTGAAAAGAGGGAGAAATCACATAATCAGAAAATGACTTTGGATAGTCCTGTACATGAATTATTCATGCTCTATTTTATAGTCCCCTTTATTCTCCAAGAAATATCAAATGATTCAGCAAGCCTATGATTTTCTGTGTTAATCAGATGTCTGACACTATACTCAGGCAAGATGATGGGCCAAGGAAAAAGAACTTCTTTATGTGAGCTAACTGCAAAGACTCTTGACAAATCCCACTCAGTTGCATGTCTTCATGTAATAAGATGCTCAAAGGCAACATAATTACATCAGTGAAAATAGAAAAGCCTGTCTAACGATTTACAGCCTAAACTCTAAGATATCAAGGATATTTCCACCAGAACTACCATATACAAAATGAACCCGAGCTTTCAATTCTTTTTGAAAAAAATAGATACTATCTCCTTATTTTTTTATTTCAACTCTATTTATACAGCTATCATAGCCTCTGCTTTCTTTTTCCAGTACATGCCACACATCACCTCTATCAAGGATATACACATGTGCCTTATAATGACAAATATTTAAATATAAAATGGTCAAGCTATCTTTATATCAATTCTCAAATAAAAAGACAACTTTCTGGTTTGTTTCATTATTATCATCTAACCTTCTGAGAGTCCCGTTAGAGGATGTTTTACAAAGCCATCAATAATGGTCATCAACAGGAAGACAGAAAAACACAGCGTATTTTTCCAGAACAACCCAAAAAATCTGTAGGATAGCCTATATTGTTATATACATCTGTATGTGGTCTGTAGAGCAAACACTGAATCAGGAACTTCCAAATCCCTAATTTTTGGCTTGTTCTTTCTCTCCCATTTTGTTGATAACAAGAACCCTTATTGCCACACCCGCCAGTATTTGGTAGAGATTCTTTAGTTCTGTTAGTAGTACACTGTAGGTAATAGTAGGGCTTAACCACGTAAGGAAAAACTGTTATTCTTTACAGCAGAGGCATAAAATAAAGCATAACCAATAACCTTTTGCATGGACTTTTTTTTCCCCTGTACTACACAGGAAGATTTTTGAATAGCAAAACCAAAATGAAAGCAGCACCTCCATGTTAGAAGATGAAGTTCAGAGGTACAACTCAACTGTGTACAAATCTCAGTGTGGCCATGGAAGGATGTTCTGCTGGAGCCCAGCTTGTGCCACTCCTGTCTGTCTGTTTTCCTCACACCTGAGCAAGCAGCAGCCAGCTGAACCCAGTCCCCATTTGGGTACCAGCATGGTGCTTTATCAGATAACACAGAGCTGTAATCCTGAGTCTGTCTACACAGGATGTCAGGCTAGTAAACCTTCACATTCAGCTTAAAATTCATGGCCTGGGTTTTATGAAAATCAAAAGATGTCCTTGAGTAAGCAGGGCACTTCTCTAATACTGATGCTGAAATTAACACTTTTATGTGGTTTCACTTTTGAGATAGGTGTGACAGATCATGCAGATTTTGAAATTCCATTGAAAAAATATACATACATCCCTGTCTTCTGTTTTAATCCATGTTACAATATTTGTAATTTCCTACTTCCTATGTAAGACAAAATAGCAATAAAAGAACCTCACTATATTTTAAAATAGTAAATAACTAACAAGGAATGACAGGGAAAAAATGGCCCAGTATGATTGTCAGTTTGGGCTTCACTGTTGTTGCAATATTTGCTGCTTACTGAAAATAACTGTTGTGATTAGATAATTTTTTTCATATTAGAATTTTTAAAAAATAGGCTATAAAATACAAGATTGAAAAAACCCTAAAGTGCTTTGCATTATTTTTAATAACACAGGCTAGTCAACACTTCAAGACCTTAGAGCAGATTCAATTTGGTTTCTTCTTTATGGCCTTTACGTACCAGCAGCGTGCTTAGGAACGTAAAAAGAACAGAAGGCAGCTAACACTGAATTCCTAACAACCCTCAAAATCTGACTAACCCGTGAGGCAGGCAGAATTACTGGGGGCAACACACGATAGACATGGAGCGACTGAGCTAAGCAGGTTTTAAATACACCCACCCACAAGGATGGAAGAGGAGGACAGTGTGACAAGAGCAAGCCTTGGGACAGTAGACTCAATAGTTTTGCATCTGGAGCACTGCTCCAGTAAGGAGAAGGGCAGCAAAACAAGGCACTCTTAAGAAAAAAAATACATAATATGTATTTCATGCTCATTTTTAGCTACGCCCTTTTTTCCTGTTCAGTGGCTGAGCTGCACACAGCTACTACTCTCAAACCATCCTAAATTGTAAATCCTCTAGTGCAGGCAGAGTAAAGGCTATAAGAGCTGAAGCACAACAGAAGCAGTCACTTCCTTGCTTAATTTGCACAGTTGGTACAGCAGTTGTGCTGTGTCAGTCACAGATTTATGGCTGGCTGGAGGGCACCATGGTCCAGGATGAAGCTGACTGATCAACAGACAAGGATGCTGCAGGACAAAAGTTTGTATCAGTGGCTGGTAAGCAGGCCTGACAATGCTAATTGCCCTTCAGGAGCTCATTATAGATTGAGAAGATGCAGATTGTCCATCCTTGAAACAGGATTGTGAGAAAAAAACAACTTTATAAATAAGTTAGTGGGTGGCAATTATGCAGAAGAATAACGAAAATTAGCAGAGTGAGTAGCTTTATAAGAAAGAACATGAAACATACATATAACATGTACTTTCTCTAATCTCTTAAAACCACCACTTCAATACTAGCCATGTTATGTTAATTAATGATACTAGAGCTCACAATTGTGGCATTTCTTGGCAAATTGTATGAAACAGATGTCTGAGCCTGAAGATGCTGGCTTCTGTTTTTCCCCCAAATAGTGAGCTGTTAGCATTCTTTCTGCTGCTAACATATTGAATTCTGCTGCCATTCTCTCTTCTGTTGTCTCAGTGTTAAATCACAAAATACATTCTTGGTTGGCTGAGATGGGGTAGATGCAACAGTCCAAACAAAGAAGAGAAAAATATTAACTGAAACATGAAAAGATTCCCTTTTGCAGCATTGCTGCCCCCCAACAAATGCTCTCTCTACTAAAGGAGAGGTTGCTGGAAATATCTTCAGCAACTAAGGAGCAAAAAAGGATAGTTAGTGGAAAACACATATAACAGGCTTAGGAAGGGATGTTTGGTTCTATATTTTGTTACTGTTAAAGCTAATTGGAAATTGAAACCTGTTTTCCAAAAGGACATACAGGTGAACTTCAGCGATCCTTGGGGGTCACTTCCAAAGCAGGATTTTCTGTAATTCTATGATCTCTCTCCCAGATACCACAGAAGGAGCATGCATGACATTGTATTTCTGGCACTGAAATGATGTTCTTGAGGTGTTCAAGGAGGAACATCTTAGCTGTGTGTCAGAACCCACTATCAGACAAGCAATGATGCAGATCACCTTGGCCCCAATTACACTATCACCCTGCTAGAAAAGCCTAGTAAACAGAATTCACCAGCAAAGCAAGACTGAAAAACAAATGCTGAAGCCGTGCTCTCAACTTCGCTGGCCCAAATGAAATGTTTGTGTGCCTGTCTTGAAAATTTCCTTCATAGATGACAGCTATATTTTGAATTGAGTATTATTATCTATAGGAATGAAGGTGGAGCCACCACTGACACCAAAGATTTTAAACACCTGCTGCCCTTTATAGCTCTTCAGTGCAACCTTTTATCCCCTCCTGCTGATGCACTGCACCTGTGTGCCTGCTCAGCACACCTGGGCTCGTTACCTTTAATTTTATTCACCTGTCCTGCACAGCTGAACACAGCCCCCTCCCAATCACCACAAACTGTGTGCCTACAACAATTCTCCTTTTTTTTTCTTTTAAATAAATGCCATGTCTACCATCCCCTACAGGGCCCTTGCAGAAGAAACAGCAAATACAGTATAAGTATCCCTTGTGTAGGCTCCACTAACTCTGGAATGTGTACTGACCTTGAGTCACTCCCCAGACTTACACTTCATACCATCAAAATCCTTATAGCTACACTTCCAGAGTATTGACAATATCAACAGCTGTATAAGGCAACACACAAGAATAACAGTTATAGAACTCCACCAACAGCCACACAAGTTCATAAAGTAACACACAAAAATGACAGTTATAGAACTCCACCAACAGCCACACAAGTTCATAAAGTAACACACAAAAATAACAGTTATAGAACCCCACCAACAGCCACACAACTTCATAAAGTAACACACAAAAATAACAGTTATAGAACTCCACCAACAGCCACACAAGTTCATAAAGTAACACACAAAAATAACAGTTATAGAACCCCACCAACAGCCACACAAGTTCATAAAGTAACACACAAAAATGACAGTTATAGAACTCCACCAACAGCCACACAAGTTCATAAAGTAACACACAAAAATAACAGTTATAGAACCCCACCAACAGCCACACAACTTCATAAAGTAACACACAAAAATAACAGTTATAGAACTCCACCAACAGCCACACAAGTTCATAAAGTAACACACAAGAATAAGATAGAATCTACATGTTCCCATCCTAACAGCTGCAATTCACAAGCACAATACACATATTTTACCAGCAAGTGAGCACATGGCACTCAACAGAGCCACTCTGTCTCTAGCTCCTACTGCTGCTTTAACAACTTCTCTTGTTCCTTTTACAGTTTTTATTGCATTAGGTGGGCCTAAGTTATTTCCCATTGTGTTCCCAGCAGCTCACCTGTACCCCAGGTGTCAATTCCAGTCTGGTCCATCAGGCAGAGTCCCCCCACTGCTCTCAAGGCTACGCTGGGCTCCATCTCCACCTCGTCCTAGAGCAAAATCCCAAATCACACTGGGGTCACCATTACAAGGGAACAACGCTGGACCCACCACCAACACCAGAGAAAGCTTTGAGCATCTGCTTACCACCTTTTATCCCCTCCTGCTGATGCACTGCACCTGCGTGCCTCTGCTGCCTGTGTGGTTATTCAGCACACCTGGGCACTCCATGGCTCACTGCTGTCAGTGCTGCTCACCTGCTGCTCACAGCTGCACCCACTGGGGATGAGGCTGGGGCAGCCCCACTCCCAATCACCACAAACTGAGTGCCTACAACAATTATCTGTGTTAGTTTTCATTTTTGCTGAGCAGTGATTATACAGAGACAAGGCATTTCCTGCCTCCCATGCTATCAGCAAGGGATGCACAAGAAGTTGGGAGGGGACAGAGCCAGGACAGCTGACCCCAGCTTACCTCGATGCCTTGTGCAGGCTGGCCTAGAGCAGAGGCTGGGCAGAGGTAAAGAACAAAGCAGGGATTGATTCAAAGGATCTCCTCCATGGATCCACCTTGGGCAGCACCAGAGCCCAGCCAGGGCTGCAGCCAAGAGGAACCAAAATGGTCCCAAAATGCACGAGCGCTCCCGGGGGCTCTCACTGGGATCAGCTCTGCTCCATTTGCACCTTGCAGTTCATTGTCCCATTCCAGCTTTAGCCCAGGCACTCCCATCCTGCTTGTTTTTCTCTCTCCAGCCCATGCTGTTTGTGCTCCTGGGCCTGAGCTTTGGATCATTTGTCCTTGGTGCCCAGCTGGAGCAGGAATTGTTTTGTCTCCCTGCTCTGTGCACAGAGCTCCCCATCCCCTCATGTGAAGCTCAGAAGTGCACACTGGAGCAGCACAGAATGTGAAAATGTAAAAGCTACAAACCTGAGGCATCAACCTGAGGAATATTCCAGACCTTACCTGCCTCATGCTCAGCAGAGAGGGCTGGGGAAAAAGGAGGAAAGGAGGAAAGGGGAGGCATTCAGTGATGCCATTTGTCTTCTCAAGTCACAGGTTATGGAGCTCTTCTTTCCTGGGGATGGCTGAGCTCCTACTTGCCCATGGGAAATGAGGGATGAATTCCTTAGGTGTTTTTTGCTTACACATGCAGCTTTTGCTTTACCTATTAAAGTGTCTCAGCCTACAAGTTTTCTCAATTTTCCCCATTCTGCCTCTCTCCCTCACCCCACTGTTGCAGGGAATAACTGTGCTGGGCCTGGTTGCCATCCGAGGTTAAACCACAACAGTTTGTTTCCAAAAGTCTGTGAATTTGACACACTAACTTTATCACACTAAGCTGTTCAGAACCATGCTGTATTGCTTTCACTAGGATTTGCCATACTGATCTTTACAAAGCAGAGAAATATTTGCTAGGAGAAATATCCCCGCTTGTAGAATATGCCAGGCAGTGATTACATGGGGAAAAAAAAGGCAGCTTCTCTGTTTTGTAGAGCTTTGGCAAAACTGTACAGTGATACTGCAATCAGTGCTGGGAATTTTGAATGATAAAGCTAAAGAAAGATACAGTGAACTCAGAGCAGAGTGAGGAGCTGGCAGAGAAAAGGGAAAAAAATTTAAAACTCAACGAGCTGTTTGGTGAACAGCGGAGGGAGTTCTAAAGACATGGGTTATGTGCTAAGCTTCTTCTGATGTTTGAGTGGTATAGCTAACAGGCAGGACAATTTAACATTGAACATTACATAATTCAAAGTAATTTAATGAACTTTATGAATCCCAAGAGAGGCAAGATATTAGAGAAGAAAAAAATCTCCTAATGAAAACCTTGAGGGGTATCTTACTCTAATGCAAAAACCTATTTCTAGGTAATGCACAAGGCTAGAATGCAGCAGATGTGAAGTCACTTATCAGATCTGTTATATATGTTATCAGCAAGCCAAGGAGAAGCTCACCTCTCTTTGCTTCAGTTGTGCTTGGCTAAAATGGGGATATTGGGGGATAGATGGGCACTTTCTCAATCTTTGTTTTATCTATTCAGACTGCAAACCCCTCAGGGGAACAATTACTTCACTCAGTGTGTTCAGAGAATACCTTGCACAGTGGGATTCTAATTTCAGTTGATCTCTCCAATTGCTGCCCTAATACAAATAATAAATGATAACATATTAAGACCACCAAAGAACAGCCCTCCAGTTTAATAAATGTAAATCCTCACCAGAGATAGTTAAATCTGCTCTGGACTTAGAAATAGAAAATATATTTCAGGGAATAATCCTGAACCAGTAGGGGCACAGCTGACCTATTTTTATCTCTAGCTCCATGAATCACGGAAGTTAAAATGGACGTATTACAGTATCAAATCTCTATTTTGAATGATATAATAGAAGTGGAAATCTTTTGAAGCTCCTTTTCTTTCAGGCACAGCACTCTACATATTAAACCCAATGTAAGGTGCTTATCTTAGAGATATGGAATAAAAGCTGTTGACCTTTTAAACATAAAATCTTGGTGAGCTTTGGTATGGCTTGATCTAATTATACTATAATGGACAGAAGGTAATCTCTTATGTACTCTGTCTAGACACATCATCTCTTATCAGAAACCTCAGGGAGAGAATGGAACCTACAGCAGAGCAGTGATGTAGCAATCTTTGTTGAAAGACCAGGATGCCATGGCTTCACAACAGACAGCAAGAGATGCATGACATTGCTAAGCAACGCTACGAGCTGGTGAGGTTTTCCCTGGCTTCGTATGGTGTGGTAGTCAAGGAAGTAAGAGCAAGGGAAGAAAGACAAAAAACAACCAAATCAACTGAAGTGCGTAAGAGAGAAGGCGTGTGAGCAAATGGGAAAGCAGGAGAAAGAAGTGGGAATTAACAAAGCAGTTGTAGGATGTCTAAACTGCCAGTCCAGGAAAGCAAAAATGTTATCATTCTGTAATTAAAAAGTAATAGAAATCAATGTGTTTATCTGTGTATTTCTCCAGCTAAACTTTCATCATCCTATATTCCTTTAAAATTTGTAATCACATAGGGATTGCAAAGTGCCTCTTAAAGCAAACTGTGCTTTAAAGGAAATCACCATTTGTTAAAGCTCTTCTCTTGCAGTCAGGCTAGAGAATGTTTGAAAAACCACACAAGTGGGTTCAAATGTGATTGACAGAATGTTTAAGCATTTCAAAGGATAGAACAATCTGATAAATGGTAAAAACATTCCCTTTGACAGCTTGACAAGTTATTTACACTCTAGAAAGCAGAGATGTTTATTTGTCTCCATCTTTTCTCTCTACAACATTAGTTCTCAGATGATAAATAGATTTGTCTCCATGAGTAGATGCTCCCATGTTTTCTTCCTTTTTAATAGAGGTTCTCACTACTGCTCATTTAATCTCCACACAGCCACTGTTGTTAAGAGCCTTCCCAGCAAAAGAACCTCAGCAGATAACATTTTGAAGTACAGCTCAGGTTTTCTCTGGATACAGCCAAATCCATGCTCATGTGCCAGCAGACCCAGTCTAGAACAAAGCTATTGCAGCAGCCTGCTTCCAATCTCATCACAAAAGGGCATCAGCTGCACTTTCTAAACAAAGCCTTCCAGTTCCCTCCTTCCACTGACATTGTTCCTCAGCTCTCTGGCTCTCGTGCAGCTTTTGTCTTCTGTCAGAGAAATGCCACTTGGGGAAAGATCCCTGCACAACCCCAATCCATCTCTCACTCAGCAGAGAGGGGGTGTACCTCACCTTGTCTGCACGGAGTGATTCCTTCCAGGGAATACCTCCTGGCCTTGGTTTTTCCTGGAGTGCTTCCCAGATCAACTAAAGCTATCACACAGATGGCAGCAAGACTGCTGTCTCCTAGCTCCTCCAGGAGAGATCCCGGGCAGCTCTTTATCAAGTGATGCAAAGGTTGATGCTCAGTATTTCTCTGTAATCTGAAACAGTTAAAAGGACCATCCAAAACAAAGCACTGAAGATGTCATTCCAGCAGCCTTTAGGTGTGCATAATCACTGCAGCAGTCAGAACAGAATCTGCCTTACCACTAGTCCCCATCTGACAGAGAGTTTTCTAAAAATAAACAACTTAGTTATTGAAAAATTAAGATCACAGATAAGAAAACAATGTAACTAATTGAGACAGGAGTCTGTATCTTTGTAGGTAATTTGGAATCAAGTAAGTGTATTGTTTTGGAAACTTACAGCAAGGACCATATGAAATTAACACCCTTGAAAAAGAGCATTAATTACACACAAAAGAAGCCACAATTTCAGTGCCTTTAAGCTGTTTCCTATCTGATTCATCAGCAAGAACACAAGTAATCTTGATAAAAAACCAAAACCACTGTATTACACAAGGAGCAGCTATAAGCAGACTCTTGGGGTGAAATAAACCAGTAAAATAGTACTGCTGATGGAGCTGTCGCTTCCTGAATTATTTTTTTTCGTGAGAAGATTCTTTTTTCAACACAGTTTTCTAAGAATTTTTCAGTCTTTAAGTGCCTGTAATGAGTGTCTTACCTTGCAATGTCTGTCATTGCAGAAGCTGTAAAATTATTCTTCACATCTTATTGAGAACATGCTTCTTATTTCTGATAGCTAAAAAATATGTTCTATTAGACTAAAAACTCTCTACTTGCATATCTGGTTTTATTATTCAGCACTTTAAACATGATGTATTTAGAGAGGCTTTTACTTTCTTGTTAGAATGCCCCTAGCCCTATCTTTTTTTTTTTTATGTTACTGTGCCATGCTTTTAAATGCCTCAATAATAGTGTTACATCACAGATTTATCCTTTAATGAAGTCCACGAATTCCCAAGAAACTTGAAATATTTTCACGGCTCTGTTCAGGGTCCTCTTGGTTCAGCTGGGGAAAGGAAAAGTTTTTTGGATCACAAGAGGGAGCTCATATTTTTCTGCTATGTGCGATGTGCAGAGGCAGAGTGGAGAACTCACTATAAATCCACCTGGTATAGAGATGAGAAAAAACAGATCTGTCTTAATAAGCAAGTTGGATACAGATGCAAGTTTGAATTCAAATCAATCTCGGCTAAAGACTTTTTCACTGAAACCAGGATTGTCCCAGATTTTGTTCATGAACAGATAACGTCACATTTCAAATTGTGCTTTGACAGTAAAACCACATAACAGGTATGCTGATCCTCTTCTGTGAATAACTTCCATGGTTTCAGTGGAACCATTTATGGGATGGCAGATGTCTGCCATGAAGAATGATGGCTGCAAAATCCACCCTCCCTCTGTATACAACAGTAACATAGAAAAACTAATGCTCCTAAATAAATCTGGCATTCCCCATCAAGCCCCACCATGCACAGATTGCAGTAGCAGCAAGAGAGTTCTCTGGAGTTTTGGAATGCTCCTGAGCCATTTACAGCCCAAAAGCAAGAGTTACCAAAAGAGCAATGGGAAGGAAGAGAATGAGCTTGCTCTGCAGACTTTGGTCCCTGAGCCTGCACCAAACGAAGCCCAGAGAAGAATGCTCCAGAGAGCTATGCAAGGTGCTGGAAACACAGCAAGTCAATTCCATGATCAAAATCTCTCCTCCTTCTCCTCCTCCTCCACAGCTGAACTATTTCCTGAAAACCATTTTCTAATCTTTAGTCCTGTTGAAGCCTAAATGTCTGGAACTAAGAGTTTTTCAGGTTTTTATCAGTTCCCATGTTCTCAAAATTTCACACTTAAATAACTTTCAGATGTTTTCTGGCACTGAGCCAACTCTTTTCATCTCATTCCTCACAGGTCTGCACATCTTCCCAAGTAATCCTGCTCCCTTTGTATTGTTTTCACCTCTCTGAAAGAGCCAGGTCTTCCTCATTTATCCACAGACAAATACATCCCTGTGCCTGAAGGGCCCTGGAGGTGTGCATGACACAAGATGAAGAGCATAACTGTGAAACACCAAGAAACTGTTTCAATCTCAAAATTAAGTAGAGTTTTTTTTTAAATTTTTTTGGGGAAATAATTTCATGCATAGTTTGAGAAGAAAGCTTAAAAAGTTTTTCTGTAATCTCAAGCATCGTTTAAGCTTTCCTGTCAATATTTCACCACACAGTTTCATCAACTGCATGTATGGCCAGAAAAAAAGAGCACAGGTGCCTCCTCTAGATCAGTGTATTTTGGATATTTGCCTGTAAGTGCCCCTTTTCATGGGCCTTTCAGTCATTGTTAAAGATTTCAATGGGGATTATTTATGGAGAACAAAAAAAATCTGAAAGGTATTGTTTTCTGTGCAGATCTGTTTCAATGTTATTTAAACATTGATATGTTGGTGGATGCTCTGCTTTTAAAAACAGAAAAACTACAAGATTGTGGTCTGCTGTGCTGACTGGCTTAGCCACAAGCTGTTCCAACATCTGACTAAAACATAACAAAACTGTAATACACAAAACAGGTATGTAGGTCATTAGCAGTTTAAACTAAGTGACATTTATTAATTTTAAAAGGTTGCTCCTTTCTGCATCTAGCATTTGGCAGGTCCACCCATAATCCATTCTATCCCAAATAACTTCCCTGAAAACAAAGTGGACCACCTCCAAATTCACCCTATTATCATTAATAGATTCAAAAAGAATAAAAATGGAAGGCTTGCAGATCCATGCAGTTGGCCCTGAATGCATCATAGATATGTGTGGAATGTTTTGCTAATTTGCAAATCTATTCATATTATTCAGTTTTATTGTAATATAAATGCCATTAAACTCCTCATCATATTTCTCAGCATTGTGTGATAATTTACATTTCAATTCTGTTCATATGCCCTCAGTAAACTGCATAAAATCAGATTTTCCTTAAATACAATGTAAAATACCATTTGTGGCCTAACAAAAGTCATGCACACATTTGAAGAAAAAATAACAGAACAGAGTAAAAGAGCGTAAAATTTTCTAATCTCTCATTACCGCAAGTTAAAAGAGCAGCTGAGAAAAAAGAAAACAGAAGAATTTTATGAAGGGTTATGCTACATATATTCAGGTAATAAATGTATGTCTGACCTTTTTGCAGTACCCAAAATTGCCAGCTGCTGGAAGGCTTTGTAATACCCAAAACACGTATGTAGATCATGAGCAGTTCAAACTAAGTGACATTTATAAATTCTAAATGTTGTAATGCTGGTAATATTGGTAATATCAATAAAACAATGACACCAGCATTTCTATTAGAACACAAACTGCCTACCAAGCTGACAAAAAGCACTGGGCACCTTCCCATAGCTCACACCTGAGTCCAGTTTGTGCCCAGTAAGCACAACCTAAACCACGGAGGATGTTTGACTCGTGCCAGGCTGCACCATCGTTTCCAAAGAGAAAGCCACTTTACCATGGGAAAGCAAAAGAAACAGGTGACCACGAGTCTTGATAAGGAATGTCTTGCTAGTAACAGATCACTTGAGGACAGAGCTTTCTTCTCCATATTTAAGGCAGTTAAGCCACTTCACTGTGTCTGACCCAAACTTTTCCACGTTGGAGGGGAAGTGCCATCTCTAGTTTTGCACTGTCCAGAGGCCTGGAGCCCAGTCTAAACCTGGCAAACACTGGCAAGGCTTGGTGGCACTGTTAATGAGCCCCTAAAGACACCAGCAAACCACAGCATGAGCTGGCAAAAGCAGCAGCCTTTCCTTTCCCCCAAGGAAGGGAAAAACACTACAGCAATCTGTACTAGAGCCTGGACTCTGCAATCTGTGTGTGTTCGTGTGTCATAATGTGATATTCTAAATGCTTTTGTGTTAGCTCTCCAGACCTTTTCCTTGTAGCAGCTAAGGAACAGCTCAACTCATGCTCTGAGGCTGACATGATGTTCTGATACTCCTCATTTCCTCTTGGACACAGCTTTGACCATCACCACCGAGTTTTGTGTCCTCTCAATTCTCAGTTCAAACCTGAGCAGTGTGCTGGCTCCCCAGTCATCAGCACACCTACAATTAAATGGGATGCTGGGATCTTGTGCAAGTGAAAATGCTTGCTGAGTTTTGGTAACTGCTGACTCAGAACTAGGAACTTATAGAATGCAAATTTTCTATATGTGATCCTAAACCCCCCACAAAGCAAAGGGAGTCATGTGAAAATGTTTAAGGTATTGATATTTTACCTCGTGAACTTAACCATTGTTATTGCTACAAACACCAAATTTACTCTAAAATGTTCCCCAAATCTAGCACAATGGCCAAAGATAAAATGCAAATAGCAACAGTACAAACCTACAGGTGGATCAGCACTGCAAAGCACAGGCTCTTGAATGTTTTGCATGGCAATATGCTACCTGGTGTTTCCTAAGGCCAAAATTGCCAACAGCTGTCAATTATATTTAGACAGAAAGAGTAAATCAGTTGCAAAAACCCCAATCCAGAAGCTTTTACCTCCTGCATTCCAGAGACATGCCATTCTGTACCACGTGTATTGTCGAGCCTCCTCTCACACATCTCTTCAGCAAAGCAAGAAAATTGGACTCCTACTCTTGGGTCTCCTCTGCCACCTGCAGGGATGGGCAAAACCAAACAGAACAAAAAAGAATTAGTGACTTTCACTTGTGGCATAATGAGCAAAGTGTGAGAAATCACCACTTTCTGAAACATGCACTTCTTTTTTCCATTTACTAAACGGAATAATTTACAGTTGCTGCTCCTGTTTAGTGGCTAGACACCACTATCAATGCCAGTGTTTAAATAACAGTACCAAGCTTAAAGCTGATTATAAGAATTAGTCTTCTAAATTTTTAGCAAAGTGGTTGAAATATATAAGCTGCAACTACATTAAACATACAAACACAAAAATCAAACCAACACAAGTCTATCTTGAGACCAGTCTGGAAGCCTGAAACCCTTGAAAGACTTCTTTCAGTGATAATTCTAGCCTTTTATTCATAAAACCAGAATGGCATTCATCCAGTTCTTGATACACATTCTTAGATGACACAAAAACAATGAATGCCAAAGCACTGAATTACAAATAAATTAAGGGTAGCTCTTTTCAATGGAAAGGAACAGTATTTTCTAGTCAATTCCACTGGAAAACAATTCCAACATGAATATGTTTGTAAACAAGGGATGGAGTCAAAGCAAAGTAGTGACAACAAACTTAATACAGTATCCAAGAGGTCAGACATGAGGAGATGGCCACGCACCTAAAGAAAGGGAAGAGAACAGCCACAGTTATTTCTTCAGTTAAGCAAATACAGCTATTTTCCAGATTATATTTCTTTACTAGAACGATCCTGTTCCTATAATAAAACTAATATTCTGTCTGGGAAATTCGAATCAGCCTGCATTTTCTGTGAGCTTCAGAAAGGCTGGAACACCAAACTCTTTGAATGCCAGCTCTTGTCCTCTCGGTGGCACGTCTCTGCACACGCTTCTTCTCTTCCAGGCCTCAGGCACAAAAACTCCAAGTGAGCTCATTTCTGGCTCAGTGATTTTAGCCTGGACTTGGGGGACATTTGAGGCTCTTTGCTTTGTCTGGCTGGGGGAGCTTATCCTCTCCAAAGAAAAAGCTGCTGTCAAATAATAACCAGTTTAAGATTTCACAAAAGCAGTTGGGTCAAAGAAAAAAAAATTCATTTCATGTCGATTATTGTCATCTCCTTCAGCTGACTCTAAGATCTTATAAGACACTCCAGACTCAAATATTTGGCACAGAAGGACAAAGAAAGAATTACATTTGACCTACCAACATTTTCCAGACTCACTCCTGTCCTTACTTTTGAATAATTGTTCTCATATTCCAGTATTCTCATCTAGTTTCCACAAAACCTGCTGCACTGACTGCACCTGGAAGCTGGTCAGCAAGGAATTTAGAAAGCCACAGAAAAGGAGCCCAGTGCCAACATCTGTGATAGCTTTTAAAAGGGCAGGTTGCTATGTTAGGCAGAAAAGCAGGTAAGTCTCACTGGAGTGCTTGACAAATATTAACCCTGGTGAATTGGACTGCAGACATGTACATTTTAAGATGCTGATGGTTGTTTTACTGGAGATTTGCACTTATAATATGGATACCTGGTAATACATAATAGTTCATTCCTAACCCAACGAAATAATTAGCAATGATATGACCAATAAATAAAAGCATAAACTTGCAGCGACTCCTGGCATGTGAACAAACCATGCAAAAGAAGCTTGCTAGGCTGGCACAGCAGAAACAGCAGCTCTGGCTCCTCAGCACAGCCAGCACGTGTGCTCTGGAGCTTTTTGTTCTCGGTATGGGACAGGCTCTGCCTTTGCATCCCCTCACGCTGCAGTCCTCTGCAATTTCCCTTTGAACTATCTGCCATGTCAGCTGAATTTATACTAATGAGGAGAGCAGCAGCACTTCATGGCTCAGGCTAGCAGGGAAATCAGTTAGCTTGATCATAAATAGTTCCAAGCAAACTGGGAAGCAAATCAGCCTCACCCTGAAATAAATAAAATACAGCCTTCCCTAACACATATTCAATTGACAAACTTCAAAGCAATTTAGATGTCTTTACCTTAAAGTCTACTTTGTAAGTGATCACTATGCTTACATTTTAAATTTTCATCAGATCTCTTTTTTTTTTTCCAGTTTAGCAAACCCCAGCTGAACTTGGAATTCAGATTTTGCCCGATTTTGTCTGTCCTTTAAAACAGCTGCTAAGGCATTACACACAGCTGGCACCAACTGTCTGCTCTGTCATTGCTGGGGCTTTCTCAGGTCCATACTAATAAACACTATACTCATTTTTCCTGATCGTCAGGTGTTTTATGTGGACCTACTACAGACCACTGAAAGGCTGACAAAAACATCTTTTTTTCTTTTTTTTTTCCTCATTTCCCTCTGTAAACTAGAGCGCTCAAAATTGGGATTGCAAAGATGTCTGCTCAGTGAATTCAATCCTCTTCCTATGATAACCTGAAGGATTATTTGTAAAGCTTCATTTCATCCCCTTCTGATAGTGATAACTTGCTTCTTAAACTGGGTAATATACCTCACTTCATAAAGATAGCACTCCTATTGATTTTCTGCCTCTCACTCATTTCACATCTTGTTTTCAAGCTCATGATGTGGGCATATAATTTTTTGTTAGCCTACATCAGAAATAACCCACATCAGTAAAACACAAGGATGCTGTTCTGTCAGTAGCTCCTTCCCCTTATTTCAATTTCTTCCAAGATGGACAATGAAGCAGTTCCTGCTACACTTCAACTGGATTTGGCCTTCTCCATCTTTTTGAATGTGTTCCCAGGCTTACAGCTGCTCAGAATTTTTACAGGCAGGAAAACACACTGTAATCAAGGTGCCAGGGTCAGAAATCAGTATTAAGAATTTGGATTAAGACTGTGACGTGGGTGTTGTTCCCATCACCTGTAGTTTTATCCCTGTCTCTTAGCTGGGTCACTCCAGTCGCTGCTCCCCAGCCACACTCAGCTTACAGCTTGTCACAACCTTACTTTCAAAAGGTTATGACTTCAAGGGAAAAAGAATGCTACTACCTCAGCTCTTTCAAATTTGCATTGTTTAGGTCAACTAAACCAGAAAAGTGTTAATTCCAGGAAAGAGTGTAGACCATACAGACAGCTCTCAAACTAGCACAAATTCATAATGAACAAAACCTCCCCCCCCATCCAGACCTCCTCACAGTAATCTCCAGAGCCAGGCCCAGAAAAAACTTTCAAATGCAAATGTTCTCCAACACAAAATCCAAAAAAGAAAAAAATTAATATATCCATTTGCAGAACAGACTTTTACATCACCCATCTAAATACCAAGGAGAAAGGCCTAATGCTGTTTTCAGCTCCTCCTCCAAGCAACCTATTTCTTTTGGTCACTTGAAAGTTTTAGAAATATTTTTGATATCATCAGAACTATTTTTGAAGCGTAGTGTGTTTCAGCAGGCCTTTTTCCAGCTTCAAAAGGTGTCTGCACTTCAATAGTCTGTTATGTAGATGCATCCAAAGTTGGAATTTGGTTGCTGTTGCTTCACAGTCTGTCAGAAGCTCAGCACAGGAAGCATTGTCTCCAGCCAATTAATCCACTTCCCATATCATTTTGTGTAATATCCTGCAGCAGAAATTACAGACACTGGTCCAGCTCCCTCACTGCTCTTTCAGATACCTGTCAGGAGAGCTATTTCTTAACCAGCAAAGCATACCCATTCTGAAAAACTATGATGAACTGTCCCGTGGGGATTTTTTGCCAAGAGCTCAATTCTTTCCTCTTTTAATTTGAGCAGTTCTTATCACTAGACATGCAGTGTTGCACCCAAAGGAGTACAAACAGAAGCCAGATATAGGAAGAATGTACAAGAAACCAGATAAGATTTTTTTGATAAGCACTGGATGTTTAGTTACGCCCTTGGTCCTGCGTTACTCTGCTGTGTAACCCTAGATGCAGAGCTGGAGTAACCGCTGTGTAAAACAGAACAACACATCCCTGTCTCAGCACGTGGCACACGCCTGCTCACTTCAAGGAGGGAACTCTTCTGTGCAAAGTCCTCTCCTCAGCGAGTTCATCTTGAACTCACTCCTAAAGCCAGCACGTCAGCAGCACTCCCCAGGCACATGGCACCGGAGCGGGACCCAGGCCTCAATGCCGAGTGCACACGTGGCTTTAAGGAGCTTTCCTCAGGGCAGAAATATTGCTCTCGTGTCACGGGAGGAAAACCAAGCTGAAGAAAGGAAATATCATCTCCTTTAGAAGGTCACTCAATGTGTCCCTGGCAAGCTTGGGCAGCAATTGGGCAGCAGTCACTGCTGTGCTGCAGGCAGTACTGATCACGATCGCATGGAGAGCAGCCTTCACCAAGCTCACCAAACTGAAAACTCTCTGCTTCCCCAACACAAAAGTCCAGCAAGGAGCAGCTTACATCACAGGATAGGAGTGACTAATAATGAAAATACTGAAATGACAAAAATAGGCTTTGCAGCAATAGAGGAAGCCCATCTGTATTTTAACATTCGTACATTCTACTTGAGACATTTCTAAAAATAACCATACTGTTGTCACTGCTGCTCTTGACTCACGGAAAGATAGAAATACAAGATAGAAATACAGATAACTAAAGCTTCAGCTCGGATGGTGCCTTTAGCTAATGATTGAGCATGATTTAGTATTGAGTATGACTTCACTATTGATGTACGTTTGTTACTTCCCAAAGCTCATGGCCAGGACAGGACATATCCTGCAGACAAAGTGCAGGAATGCCACTAGTTCATCAGGATCCCTTCAGAGCCACAAGGGTCCAACTCAAAATGCTTAACATTAAGGAATTTACAGTCACAATATTTGTTTGTTTGTGGATAGTCCTTTTACAGATGAGAATATTCATGATTTCCTCATTCCACCATCAAATGCTTTGCAGAGACCTTGGACTATAACTTTGTGTGGGAGTAAATGGAAGAGTTACTTAAATAGCAGTAGCAAACTTAACAGCTCAGCAACCTGTGAACATTCTTTAATCTTGATCCAATAGTTAACTCATGGCCTAGATAATAGCACCACGGGTATATTTTGTATTCATTTAGGGTTTTACACCAGTACTGGAACTAAGCCACTCACAGTGCTCTATCATCAGCACATTCTTTCTCTCTTAGTCTCAATGTTCACCTCTCCCAGCTCCCTAAATTTGCAGACACAAAGGCAGAACTTTCATTAGATGTCAAGGGTGAGGCCCCAAAGATCTCCATCTGGTCCAGTGTGAAAGCCAAAGCGATGCTGTGGCTGTAAATAGAAATGCTAAAAGAGCTGATCCACAGACCATAACGTGTTGAGAAGGAGA
This sequence comes from Vidua chalybeata, assembly GCF_026979565.1. NCBI lineage: Eukaryota > Metazoa > Chordata > Aves > Passeriformes > Viduidae > Vidua > Vidua chalybeata. Next base: position 62,290,164 of record NC_071535.1, on the reverse strand, counting down.
GCAAGGCAAAAACAAAAGAAAAAAAAAAAAAACAAAAAAAAAAAACCAAACAAAAAAACCGCAAATAAAAACAAAAAAAAAAAGCCCCTAAGCCTCACCTCCACAAAAAAACCAAACCAAACCAAAATAAAAGGTGCTCACTGTCTTAGTCTGCAAAGAGCCAGGACTGTTTTCCTTGCTAGTCAAGCTTGCCTTTTTGGTGGCTGCTCATGAACTGTCATTTCACAGCAGGACCCCAGGCACACAACCACTGGGCACGTGGTAAATGCTAAACATGGATTTGTTCATCCCAACCGTGGGGCACAAAGGGGGACTGGGAGCACTCAGCAGAACACTGACAGGCTGCTTTTCTCAGGAGAAAATGGTGAAAATGCCAGGCCCTAAAAAATATTCCAAATGGTTTCACTTTTCTTGCATTCATAAGGCAGCACTATCCTATTACATAACAGTTTCTTTTAATAGCATCCTTTTGTCCAGCCCCATGAGAAAGGAACACATTCCTTTATAGGACAGTGGAATGCCAGTGGTTAGCTCACATCAACACCAAAAGATGAGCAGTTGGCAAAAGCATGTGCTTTTGAATTGCACATATACAAGGACACAGTAAATTAAAGAAAAGGCTCCATTTGTTGCAGAAGCTCTACCCTAGCCCTGTTTAATGAATTAATGATTCTAAATTCTTAGTTAAACTGCAGTGCTATGTTTTACTATTTCAGGCCAGATAATCAATATTTCAGAGGATGCACAAGTCAAGATGCAATATTACAATACAAACATCTTGAACATCAAGTAAGAAATATACATTTATGTTTATATTACCTGTTTCCATTTCTTCATATTATTTTTTACACATTATTTGAATAGTATTAGACCTATATTCAAGCTTTTCTTACAAAAATGTATTCATTAATGGGATCTGATTCTTCCAATGGCAATGAACTTTCATGTGAGAGATGAGGAACGTGTGACCTTAATACAGGTGGATATTCACAGAAAATGTTAATGGTGTTGAGACAGAGAGGATGGTCTAAATCTGCCTAGCTCCTAATCAAGCACTGTCACTGAATTCTGTAAAACAATGGCTTTGTTAAACAGAGAAATAGAAGTTCCTTTTCTCACCTTCATTGTTCATACAGCACTAAGTTAAAGCACGACACACAAACCCAGAAAGCATTCCTCAGTTCACATAAAGAACATAAAGAAACTTGACATCCCATACACTTTTGTGTACTGTCCTTTTAGCCAGCACTAAAAACCAGCTCTCCCATAAAGGCACGCTACACCAGTGCAAGCCACATCAGGGTTTCAGGTGAAGCTGCATCTCTGTGCACAGCCCACCAACACCTCCTGGGCCAAGCTGCTAACAGGGAAAACTGGGCTATTCCAGCTCTTTCCAAAGCCCACTCTTCTTCTTTGCTCAGCTTTCTTTATCCAGGGCCTGCCTATGCCAACAGGAGAAGGAGAGTGCAAATCCCAGGCACTGCCAAGCCCACCTTAAGCACAAGGGAACTCCTCCAAAAGAGCAGTACCTACGAACTGAAATAAATATTAGTATAATTCAGCTACAAACTGAAATAAACCTGTGGAAAGCTGCTAAGTCAGGACTCTGAGGAGACACATGTATAAAATATTGATATATAGTCAATAAATAGAAAGGTGAGTGCTAAACTGATAAACATTTGGAGAAACTCACCTGGAAAAGAGAAGGCTGCAGGGAGACCTTTAGCACCTTTCAGTACCAAAGGGGTCTGCAGGAAAACTGGAGACTTCTGACAAGGGCACGTGATGGCAGGACAAGGGGTGATGCTTTAAACTGCCAGAGGGGAGGTTTGTATCAGACATCAGGAATAAATCCTTTACTGCGAGGCTGGTGAGGCACTCTGGGCTGCCAGGAGAGCTGTGGATGCCTCACAACTGAAAATGTGCAAGATCAAGTTGGATGAGGTTGTGGGTGGATCTCTGCATCCCCGTGGATCCCCAGGGGCTGTGGGTGGATCTCTGCATCCCCGTGGATCCCCAGGGGCTGTGGGTGGATCTCTGCATCCCCGTGGATCCCCAGGGGCTGTGGGTGGATCTCTGCATCCCCCATGGATCCCCAGGGGCTGTGGGTGGATCTCTGCATCCCCCCTGGATTCCCACGGGCTGTGGGTGGATCTCTGCATCCCTGTGGATCCCCAGGGGCTGCAGGGGCTCAGCTGTCTCACCATGATCATCACCAGGGCCTGCAGAGGAATCTCAGCTCTGGCCCCCAAAGCAGCTCCTGCCCCTCCTTCCCCACTGCCCTTGGTGTTTCCATTGTTGTTTCCCTCACATGTTCTCACCTCCTCCTCCTCTCTGGCTGGAATGAAAACTGCCCCCACCTTTGTTTGGATTTCTCCTTTAATCTCTTATCCCAGAGGTGTTCCCACCATCCCTACTTGTCCCAGCCTTGGCCAGCAGCAGCTCCATCCTCTGAGCCACCAGGGACTGCCTCTGCTGGACATGGTAGAGGCTTCCAGCAGCTTCTCACAGGAGCCACCTCTGTGCCCCCACTACCAAAAACCAGGGCATGCAAACCAACACGACCAATGAAGAGCATATTTACCTGTAGGACCATGTAATTGTTGAAAAGAAATATTATTTTAACCATTTTCTTTTTTTCAAGGGCTATATTTTGAGCTGAATGCGTGTGTCCTTGTTCTTTGCAATGGAGTGGAAACCAAACAAGCCCTGACAAACAGCCTCAGCTCAGATGGTAACAGTGCCCTGCCACCAGCCCAGGCCCTAGACATTGAACTGTCTTACAAGAAACTGAGAGAATTTCAACTTAATTCCCCAGCACCTTGGTTTAGTAAAGATTAAATTTCCAAAAGCCTGGATTGACCTAACTCAAATCTGACATTGGACAGTATCAGCTATTAGGGATTGTGAAGCTGTGCCACAAAGCTGTTGCAAAACATTCATGAAATTTGCCCAAACATACTAATTTTACTTCAAAAGCATTCATTTTCCCTAATGCATGAGGGGGAAAATAACTTACAATCATTCTCTTTACAAACTTATAATCATTCCCTTTAAATAAGCAACCAAACTCTGAAAGGAAACCACCGTTTTCCTCCTGCATTTTCTGTGTAATCCTGGGCACAGCTATCAACACTTTTCATCACACAGAAGATGAAGAGGATAAAAATACGGAGAAATTCAAATTAAGAGTTTTCAAAATTTTTTGTTTTAGAATTTTGCTCCTCTCATGCCTGTAGAAGGTGAAAATAAAAGCTATGTAAAAGAAAGAAGCTGTTTAGCATCCTCCCCCACAATATGGGAAAATGATCTGTTTCTTCTGAGAGCAGTGTTTTAGCACAGTAGGATGTTCTTGTGTTGTGACAAGATAATGTGTGTGTAAAGCACTCCTGTAATTTAGCTGTCACACAGGCACAGCTACTCCAGTGCATGTGTGTCGAGGGAGAATTAGCTTTGATCTGAAAAATGCATCAGATGGTTTCCATTCCTAACACTGAGTCAATTCTGTTTGGTAAGAAATTAATCTGGCCATCTCACACACAGCCCCTGTCAGAGTGTTTAATGATGCTGTGACTGCATGGAGCTGTTTACATGGGAAAAAAACTGATGTCAGTACAGATAAAAACCACTTTTTAAGGGTTTTTATCTGAGTACTTCCACTTTGGAGCATCCTAGATATTTAAGGGCCATCAGGGTAACAATCTATCCAGCAAATTTTTCTGTGAAGGAAAAAACTGGACTACTTCATCTTGAATAGACACTAAACCTGGGAACTGAGAAACACATTTTCTGTAGCTTTTGTAACTTCAATATTAGAGATACAGATGTGAAAACAGAATTATTTTCACAATTATGCCTGCCAACATTATGAAGACTGACTGCAACTTGCTGTAGTTTCAACTGTTAAACAGCACAGCTGGTACTAGGTTTTTTCACTAAAATAACTCTCCCAAAACCTATTTAACTTCAGCCTCTGAGTTTTTCAGCACATGCTTCATCAGACGAAGAGAAAGCAAAACTAATTCCAATTTCACCTCCTGCACGTGCTCATTTGAGTGCACAAAGCATTTCTAAGAAATTCCAGAGCTCTTTCTACACCGAGAATGCTTCAGTCTCTCAAGTTTGGCTGCTGCTACAATTCACCTGTAACTCTTCCTTTGTCACAGGGGGAAAAAAAGCTAAACACCAGATCAGAAAAAACCCACCAGCTTAAATAAGGCCTCACTGTCCAGCATTCCCTTCAGTCACATCACAGCTCCCCAGAGCCTCAGCTCCAGGCACAGCCAAGGCTTTCATGGAGAGCTAGGGGCAGAGACTGCCCGCAGCCATTCAGTGCAGCACAAACGGAACAAGTGAAAACTGCACCCATACTTGTGCCTCACCAAGTACAAGCCTGGCTCTTCCACTTTCTGCCTGGCTTCTGTTCCCAAAGACTGCTCTGATGCAGTGAAAACATCTATCTTGAGGAACGTAGCCTTTACTGCCAGTACTCCACTTCTATAAATAAGTATCCCTCACTTTCTTTCCGTAGTAAATGAAAATAAACAAGAGAGTATGTGCACACAGATGGGCTATTTCAGGATTCAGTGCAACCCAGGCAGCAGGGCAGACAAAGGGGAAGCTGTGGTATTTTTTTAACTTTGAAGCTGATGGAGTAGGAGTGTAGAAAAGAATGAGGACTGTGGTGAGCAGCCCAAACCAAATAATTCTTGTGAATTTTACATCTCTTCTCAGGGAAGAGAACCGTGTCATCTCCCACCATCTCTGACTGTATACATGTATTTGTGGTTATTAGCTGTACTACTGAACAAATTACACCTCTGAGCATTGAGATTCCCATATTCACACTGCCTTCTAAGGATTATTCTTGGATGTGAAGAGAACACACATTAATTGGGCAGTTACACACACATTACCTGTGTTTGTCCTTTCAGCCAGAGCAGGGAAGGCAGAGCCATATTTCACAATCCAGCCCATAATGTTATTTTTCCAAGCCACAAGAATTAACAGCTTTGCCACCAGCCCTTCTCTCAGAGAATCAGCTCTCTGCTGGTGTTCTCTAGGCAGATCCTTTTATTTTCCCCAGTGATACCATTTTCTATTTACTTATCTGCTTTCCCTCAGGTACCTGCCTTCTTTCTTCCTCACTCTGCAGTAAGAACAACCTCTTTCCCTGCCGGAAAAAATAATAAAATAAAAAAATAAAATAAAATAAAATAAAATAAAATAAAATAAAATAAAATAAAATAAAATAAAATAAAATAAAATAAAATAAAATAAAATAAAATAAAATAAAATAAAATACACCACCTCTTTGGCCTCTTTCAAGTACCCCTTTGCCATGAAGTCCCACCTGGAGGTCAGCTCGTGGTGATCAGGCAGCTGGCAAATTGCAGAGGCTGTTGGTTGATTTTTCCTCCTTCCTCGGAGGAAACATCCATTTCACTTCCCTCTCTTCTCTTCCCCTGTAATCTCCATCCCCTTGCCCTGCAAACATGGGGGATGAAATAACAAATAAAATTAAAATATTAATATAATATTAATATAATAAAAATACTTATTTAAGAATAAAAATCCAGACCCAGTCTATTTTCCCCTCAATTACAGAGAAATTATTCCTCCCTTGCTGAAATATTTAAGCGGGTTTTTTTTGGGTTTTGCTCTTGATGATTGTGTATTTATTTTTCAATATCATCATGCTTCAGTGGTCTATCTTCGCTGCCTTCTCAAACGATTCTTTTGAGGAATACTGTGATTTTACTATAATCTCATTTAAAATACAGTAGATGGGATTTTGTCTTGATCTGTATTCTTGACTGCAATTGTCGGGCTGCAAAAGGACAAGTAGTAACAGGTGTACATAGAACTATGGGAGAAACAGCTTTTTCTTTCCTTTTTTTTTTTTTTTTTTTTTTAATCTCTGAACTGCAGAAGTAAATGAATTTTTAAAAATCTGTGTATGCAGTTTTGGGCCAGTTAAAAAATGTATCATATCATTCCTGTCTCTAAAAGTTTATTATATATAAGCTGAAAACCAGAAAACAACAAAGTCAGGATCTGAGTAGGCAGAAAAACCTCAACAGGTCTGGCCACGTTAGACACCCAGAAGCTGACTTGCTTGCCTTGTTGTACAAAGAGTTTAATGGCTTCCAGACACACAGCACTGCCCGGTAATCCAGGAGAATTAAAGTGCAATTAGTTACACCCTTTGAAATGAATATATCAGCTGCTCAATGGTCCCTTTTCTGTCCCTAGCAGGCTGTGAGCTGGGTAGCTGAAACAGGAATTGTAACCACAGCACAGCTTGGTCTGTGCACAGTGACCATTAGCTGCCTTTAATGGTTTGCTCACCGAGAATTCCCACGACAAAGGAAGGGCTGCAAGTATTCAAATAACACACCACGATGAAGATGCAAACAGGCATTCCCTGCTCCCTGGTGGAAAGGCAACTGCAGGACCAGGAGAAAAACAACTTACAGGACAAGAAAACCTGGGCTAACTCACTGAGTATGCACAACATCCAATAACCAGTGCTTATTTGGTGAATGTTAGAAGTGACCAGCCACAAAAGGAACCAGTCATTATTTGCTCCAGAATGCAAAGTCTGTTCATTAATTTTTTGTTGTTTTAAGTAAAATAACACAAACACACACAAGGATGGCTCTTCTAGAGTCAGTAGCAAGTAAAAGATTGTGTTGAAGTTCCCAAATGATAATTCTTATATTAGCAATGTTATTAATGACATTCTAAAGCACCTGTCCAAACAACAATTTCAGAAGCAGCACTGATTCTTCCTTGCAAGGAAAGCTCTACCAGCAGTTTTCAGTCTAACACAGCACGGCAAAAATAAGTTATTGCTCAACAGTGAGGGCTCGATGTTCATTTGGGAGAACACTGCATATTTACAGCTCTCTGGAACCACCCTAGGGGATTCTGGGAAGCTCATCACATAGAGCATCTCATTTAAACAAGCACCTAAGGAATTCCCATCTCCTGCCCTAGGCAGCTCATGGCAGTGGTGTCCTGCTGAAAGCATCCGCCAGGTAGGAATGGAGCTGGGTTTTTTACAACATGCCGACAAACCTCACCAAAAATCCCCACCTTTCCTGATTGCCTGTCTTTTGACCTTAAAAAGCCTTCCCCTAAAGGGCTGTGGCTATGATTTCGTTATCCACGTTACAAAGGAGGAAGAATTTTCAGTGCTTTTCCCTCCGCCTTTTCAGAGGCTCCCAAAATGCTTGAGCTGATGCCTCATGTTGAAACCTCACATCCAGAAAAGCTTTGTCTCTATAAGCTAGGAGAGTCCATTTTTAAATTTCTTCCTTCCTAGCATTTATGTTCCCTCCCTACTTGTTACAATGACATTCAGTGTGTACAGCAATATATTAATTTAATCCTAGTGTCTTTTCCATGGCACGATCAGTAAAACTTTGCAGCCCTGCACTTTGCAAACAGTGCCAATTCTAGAACACTTGCATTTCCTAACTGACAGAATTGTCCAATTCCAGGAAGAGCTAAGAGCATACCACTTAAAAGGGGGACTTTTATAAAAGATTTCCACAACTAAACTAAATATTTTCTGGGCTTGTTGTCTCCTCCCCATGGCCACTGAAAAAGTCTTCCTGCTTTTGTACTATTAAACTTTCTTTTTCTGAAACAGTTGGGAGCCATCCCTTAGCTAAGCCAGCTACTTTCTCTCCCAGGAACTACCAGGGGAAACATTGTCTGACCAGGCCAAATAAAAGAGGCCAGGAATACTTCAGCAGGAAATACCTTAGGCAATTGAGGCAATTGAAATTCCAGTTTTGGGACAGGATTTACATCTTGGCACTGCTTGTAAACCATAAACCCCCATTTTGTGCACAATCACTTTCTGCAAAATTTTTGAGGCCCAGGTAAGAATTTTTGTGGAACTGACACATAAAATGCTTCTCCTGTCATTAATATTGCAATAAATTAATATACAGGAAAAATTATTATTGCTTTCTTTTAAATGGACTTTTCTCTTGATCTAGAACTCATGAGATTTCTGAAATAGCTTCAGATGTGCTGTTTGCAGCCTTACATTAATCTCCATTATATAGCAGAGCAGCTTGTTCCAGCTCATTCTTCAATTACAGCTCTTCAAAAGGACCCAAAAATTTGGATGGAACTGTGGGGGACCGAATGGCAACCAGACCCTTCAATATAGTAGCAGTGTGATTTTCTTTGACTAAAGCTATAAAAGACACACATGCACACAGATATATAAAAGATACAAACACATCATGCAAAGCAATATCTCGGCACCCATGAGAACTTTTTTAACACACTGAGCAGGCATGCACCTGGTTGAGAGGCCCACACCACACGTTCAGCATTTGGGATCTCCATTACACCAGCATATAACCTAATGCCAATTTTGTTTATAAAACCCCTAATAAAAAGCCAGGAGATTTCTCCTCAGAGTCTGCTGTTCCACCTTTTATCCTTTCCTTATTCCTCTCACTGTAATCCAAATAAAGAGCCATGATTTCATACCTGCCTGCCCCTGGTGGGTTACCACCTGTTTTGCAGCTGGTGGGCCTCTTTCTTTACATGAAACAGTTTTCAAACCAGCCCTTCCTTCTGGCACCACGAGACAAATTTTAGTCCCACTAAAACTTAGTGTCCAATTGCCTTCACATAATCACAGCCACGACCCCAAGCACTTCTGTAATTATTCCAAAAAGACAAAAAAACAAAAAACCTGCAGCAGTTTGAAAACCTGCCTTTTTCATCCAAGATTTAAGGGTCTGTTTGCTCCTTCCGGAGACTACATATTGTGACATTTTGCTCAGTCTAACAGATGCTACAAACTACTCTTCTTAAAGCTGTGACCCTTATTCTTGTTTACTGCTTTTGCATAATGTGAAAAGACATATTAACAGTCTCTCCAGTAACTGGGAATTACTGCAATGGATTTATTCTTTACCTAAGTATTGTTCCACATACAGAAATTTCCAATGAAACTCAGCCCTATTGTAATGAAAACTCAAGACTTATGCCCTCATATTCCTCCTGATTGTTGTATGATTTCACTCTTTTTTTTTATTACAGTCCTCTAACAGCAGATGTATTTTATTTAAGAACCTGAGAAGGAAGCAAGTGTCTTTTCAGGACAAAGGAATAAGGGCATTTCAGAGAAGATTTTACTGAAGAAACTGTTGTTACCATGATTAAACCTTCATTTAGAATTAACTGGTATGCCAGCAGACAAGTTCAGATATCATGACATACACTGAGATACTCGATTTTACTGTATTAAGAGAATCTATATAATTCAGATTTATTGTCAGTATGTTCAAGTATGGAGGTCATTTAAACATGTTTTTATACATGATTTCTAAAGTTTGCTGTTAAGATTTTCTTCTTCAAAACAAAACACATGAGCACCTTTGGGATTTCAAAGACACTTTTAAAATTAAGACAATTTAATTTTTTTTAGATTAAGATGGCAAACCTTGTTCCTTGCACAAATGCACTAAATGATGATGTGCAACTTGGACTTGTCAAAAGCACTTTGTAACAATTATCACATTCAGCCATGCTCACCATATTTTGCACTTGCTGCAGCTGAGGTGCTTGAACAGGTGTCTGCAGTTTTGTTGTGATGAAGGCACGCTGATAAAGGAGGAGAGATGCTGACACAACCTGCTTAGCTGATCATCCTCTCTGCACTGCACCTGCACTCACCCCAGCTGCACTGCCTTTATGCAACAAGAAACACCAGCCTGGACAGAGGCAGGGAAGTGAGAAGAGTTCAAATCCACTGAACTCTTGAGAGAGCAGAGCAAACAGCAAAACCCAGCACCAGGATGCTCTCCATACCTATAAATGTGCCCCTTTCCCCTCTTCATCTCTCAGTTTCTTTCCTCTGACAGGGCTATTGCTAAAAAGCATTGTTTTGGAGTGCAATCTGCGTGAAAAGGTGCATTGTGCCTGGAGAATAGATCCCTGACCCACAAAAGCCTTCTGGAGTCACCACTCTGCCTCCTGCACTCAGGGATTCTCCAAAGTTATCCAGGCTGAGGAGATCTTAGCAAAGTCTTTTGTATTATACCAACTGCAGGAGCTTCATGGGGATTTTTATGCTAATGATTCTCTTTAATCTCCATATAATTCAGGCCAGCTAAAAATAGCTCTTTTACAAACAATGAATCATCATGACTTTAAGTGGATGCAGTTCTGCCACAATAAAGTTGAAATCTCTGTTCCAGAGCACCATTCTTTACTCTCTGCACGTAACAGCCACCCAACAAGCCACTGACAAAAATCAATAGGGTTGATTTTTCTTCTCCCCTCTTACTTCAGCTGCCAGTACTACGACCAGGGACAAATAAAGAAACAACTCCAAGTACCATACTAATTTGAAGGATAATTCCAGTAACTAAAGAGGACTTAAAAATTTCTTTTAAATTAAGACAATTAGTCACGAGATTGTCAAATCTCACAACAGTAGCCATGGTAATTTCTTTTTTGAAAGAAAAGAAAAAACCATCTAGCCCCAAAGCAGGCTGTAGGCCCAGTTTTGCTGCTGTTTAACCCTCCTGGAATGTGTGAGAACTCTGAGACACACGCAGCAGCTGAGCTGATTACCTATGATTAATTAGCATCCATCTCACATTAATTAGATCTCACTCACAAGTTTTTTCACAGTGTAAATACACATGTATTCCATGTGCAGAGATATCTCCCAGTGTCTCACTACCAGGAGACAAATAGCTTTGCAAATCTGTCTCCAAAGGTCAAGCAGGCCTTGCAGGAAAGGGTTAGTTTTGTATCTGTTGTCCATAGCCCGTTTTAACCTCAAAATACTGTCACCAAAGGAAGCAGAAACAGGCATGTTGAAATCCTAAACAGTAATTCAATTGGAAATTAAAAAAAAAAAAAAAGACAATCTAATTGGTTGCCTTACACAACTCTTTGTAGGCTCTTTGAGTTTTGCCAACACCCTTAAGGAATTCCCTTAAGACAAGTACGTAAGATAAAGGATTGTATGCACTTTTCTTAGAAACAAGGTGGAATAAATGAACAACTGCAGAGCAAAGGCCAACTATTAATATCAGAGGTTTAAGGCTAAGGGAGATCCAGGCGTTGGCTGATGAAAAGTAAGCATAAAATAAGCTGAAAGATTGTTCCCTGCACTTTTAAAAGCCTTCATGCATGAGCTTCTCTGACATTTGCTTTTGGATCTTACTATGTTTTATTTTGCTCTTTTTCAATGGAAGTTAACAGTGTGATCCCTGGGCTGCCTTATGTACCTTACCAGCAGTGAGACATATCTCTCAACTTACCCAGATCTCAGCCTTCATGACTCTGCTGTGCTGGGGTCCTGTAAAAGGATGCCAGTGTCAGTTTTGGGCAGCAGGATGGAAACAAATCCCCAGCAGTGTCCTGCAGCCTCTCTTACACAGTCACACAGGGTTCTGACACAGCAGTCTGAGCTGGAAGAACCCACAAGCACCATCAAGTCCAGCTGTTCAGGGAGTGGCCCATTTGGAGACTGAACCCCCAGCTGGGTGGTGTCAGCACCATGCTCTGACCAGCTGAGCTCAGGGTCAGTGCACAATGAGCAATTACAGACATTTTAAGCCCACTCTGTTTTAATTTTTTTTTTTAATTATTGCAATTAAACCAATGGCTACAGATGAAAATCACCAACCAGGAGACAGATGTCACAGCTGTAATACCTCAAACTAACCTGACAATCCAGGCAAAGAAACAGATCCTGAAGGACACCAGGAACAGTGAACCCCCCAAACAGAGGGCCTGGCTACATTTTCCATAATCCTTCCTAGTGAAACCAGAGGAGGAGAGATTTACATTAGATGTTAGGAAAACATTCTTCACTGTGGGGTGGTGGGGCTCTGGTGCAGGTTGCCCAGAGAAGTTGTGGATGCCCCATCTCTGGAACAGCAAGCTGCTGTGGTGGGTGGCACCCCTGCCCAAGGCAGGAGGGTGGAACGGGGTGATCTTAAGGCTGCTTCTAACACAAACCTTTTGATGATGCTGTGATTTCTGGGCAGCAGAAGATACTTCCTGTCAAAAGGAGCCCATTCTCTGGTCAGCCATTTTTCCCAGTCCAGAGAGGAGAGGTCAGGGAGAGGTGTTAAGATCCAGTTGTTACAATTGTCTCTGCCCAAATTAAGGTGCAAACAAAAGTGATATGCTGAAGTCAATACTAAAGATTTATATCTAACAGTGAATGTGGGGTGGGGATGGAGAGATAGAAAAAAAAAAAGAGGGGGGAAGAGAAAGAAAGTGACAGAGAGATAGTCAGTGGGTCCTGACAGCGTCCCACTGGAGCTTCCAGTCTTCTCAGTGTGAGGGTGGAAGGGATGGTCACAGTGATCCACCTGGGCTCAGGGAAGCATGAAAACACAGAGTACCCTGGGTTTACACTCACACAGGTTCACGTGGGAGCACCCAGCCACTTCCCCTGGAGAGGCAAGCTCTTCACTGATGATTTAATGCTTCGGATCAGGGGACACTTGGGGAGCCTCTGATGGAATATGACACCACATAAAACATTGCAGCTGCTTCTTACAGCATCTTACAGAGGAGGTAAAATAACCCAACTTGCACACAAAATATTCCGAAGCCCTTACCCGCCTTTCCCCTTTATAGCTATTTTGGCTTTCAGCTTTAGTTTCTTCCTCTTTCCACTTCTTCTAGTTTTTCCTTTCTCCTTATAGTTTCTTTCTTTTCTTCTTACTACCAAACACTGTTCTCTCTCCAAGCCAACAACTACCAAACTGTTACATTCACAGAAGAATGGACATTAAAGTTTGACTCCAATTGTTTGAGTTACCCCAGAAATCACTGCAGAGAACATCCGAGGAAGTACAGTCACATAACATACCCTGAAGGCCTGAAGTAATCTGGCCTGGAGGAGACTCACTAAAGAACACTTGTTGCACCTCACTAAGCCTTGGCACAGCCCCTCTGGAAAGGTTGTTCTTACATGAATACACACATATGTACATACATACTAAGATCAAGTTGCAACTGCAGGAAAAGAAGGGTAACAGTGAGTTCCTTTTGCATTTCTGAAGGAGCAAAGACACCAGGGGCTCACTTTGCTCACCAGCAACTGAAACCAGTATTCTGTGAAATGTGAAAGAATTTAAGGGCCATCTAGTGCTTAGATGCACCTCCCCACTTACAATTTTGTTTGCAATTTCTGAGGGTCAAGAAACCCTCAGAAGGGTAGATATTCTGATGATTTCTTGTTGTGTAAGAAATAGGAATAACCATTTACAAAGTATGACCATAGGAATGGCTCTCTAGACTCCCTCGGCTCAGATTAAGATTGATATTTTTAAAATGTTCAGTTCTTATTGTCACAATGAGTCAGAAAAAGCCTGTGTGGGGTGGGCTAAGTTACTTTGTGTGTGTTGCACCTCAAGCACATCAGCACAGGAACTTAGCTTAGCAAATTCTGGTGAGCTGCCATATGCCTTTACCTCAGGCTCCTTGATTTCTACATATTGTTATTCCTTTGAGTTTTCTCAGCATTACACATATTATTCCCTTACATCACTTAAACCTGCTTACAAATTTAAACTCATGCCAGCAAAGTCTTTCCTTGCAGTTTGCCAAAAACTTTCCAGCTTTGTGTACTTACTATATACACACCATGATGTCCACTTTAATTGCAAAGATGAGTGGTTTGAATTACTTTCTAGAAAAATGAACACTATCCTCATCATAGCCCTTTAGTAAGTGATGTTCCATCATCAGCAGGGTTTTTTCAGCAGCATACATATCCCAGAAAACATACTAGAACACAAAAGATGTCAATTTCTTTCTCACCTTGCATTCTACTTTCCTTTCATGCATTTCTACAGTGCTGTAGAAAACAAGATGCATTTTCCAGATTAAAAACTGTTTTTCAATTGTGTCACCAGTGAATGTTCCACTGTGCAATGTGCCACATACAATCTCACAAGTATCGTGAGAGAGAGAGCATGTGTGGGGAAATTCTACAGTACCTTTGTCTAGATTAGATTATTTGTAATGGTGACATCTGTGTATAAACTACCTTAGGAAATATTAAAAATTGATCTACTTTGGTAAATTACTAATAATGCTTTCATATACATTTAATTAAAGAAAACTCTCATACATTGCTTGCCTGATCAACATCCTGACTTTGTTGTCATCTCCATTTTTCAGTTGCTGCAGCCACTCCATTCTAAACGAATAAAATGCAAAAGAAAAAGGATTAGCCTGCCCTGTAGTGCTTTGATTCATCTCTGCTTTGCCCTGTTGTTCTCTATTGCTGCCTAAACTGGATAAAGCTCCTTAAATTGAAGGAAGAGCAGGTTCCTTTCCCTCCCTCTCCAGAGGGACAGCACAGTAGCTGTGATGAGGAAAGGACCATCTCATGTGTGTCATCATCATCACACAGGTCTCTTGTAACTTCCTCTGAACCAGCTGAAGTGCCTGTGGAAGTTCCTTTGTATTTTTAAATAACTGGCCCTGGTACTTAACACTTTGGAAATTATTCGCCAATAAATGTTTCAATTTATACATTTCTCAGAACAGGAATGCTAACAAACTGAAAACAGCTCTTCCCATAGAAATTTTTGCTAGACATTGCCATGGATTCCTTGTTTTGTAGCAAAGTGTGGTACCAAAATAAATCATATTAAATCTGCTATTAAGGCACTTTCACTAGGAGTGCTGTGAATCTGCCAGTGCACGGGCTGTAAAGAATAAAGTCTAACAAAGATTTCCTAGAGCTGACCAGCAAAAAGGGATGTAATCACTCTGTGACAGCACAAGTTGTATCCATCAGCATAAGAGCACCAACATATTAAAGATGCCTGAAATACCACTGGTTTGCATCCATGGAGACAATAGCTATGTGAAGTTATCAAGTTTTTCCTTTTTCCCTCAAAAGTATATTCCTAATTTTTTGTTACATAGGAATAACATTTTTAAGCAATCAGATAGCAATATTTAAAATTGCAGGCTTCAGAAATCTGTATTACAAAACCAACTCACATAATGTGAACGGAGTTTTTAAGCACCTAATGAAAATTTCATAACTTGATTCTCTTTTGGAGGTGTTCTCACTATGTGCACAAATGAATATTGACAGTTTGATTAAAAATCAGAATAACCTTTTTCAAAGCATTCTGATCTTAGCAACGGTGCATATATTCCTGGAGAAGATGGTCTAAAAGCCACCTTCTTCCTTCTTTTCCACCCAAAATAAATCCAGCTTGTCCATTCTGAGTTTATTTTAGTAATACACTCAGAAGCACACTGGTGTGGGGAGCAGAGGCATGGTTACCAGTGTTATTTCATACCAAGGTACTACTGGTGGCTGTTTCAGATGGCCCCGTTGAGAGCTCCATACACCAGAGCATCTTTATCTGGTTGGCCTGCTAGAACAATGCTATTTTTGGGGGGGAAGGTGGGGGGAGGAAGAAATCTATTTTTCAAGTAACAGATGGATAAACAGATGGGTGGAAAAGTCCACTGAATAGTGTGTTGGCTGCCTGTCACTGCCTGTAGGACAGCCAATAAATATCATATGGATTAAACCTGTAAACTAACATGTCCCTGTTTAATGAGTTCTTGCAGAACAGTAGGTGTTCTCTTGCCAATGCCCATAGAAATGAAATGCCACTTTGGATAAGGTAAATTTTTGCAAGGAGACCAAACACCTAAGCACAGTTTGTTCTAAGATTAATAACCAAAAGCAAACAGGGAAGGAAGCCACGTGGTGAAGTGTGTGCATTTTTACAGACTGGCTGTGAGGTGGTCCTTTTGCACATCTGGAACAGATTCCTGCAAATAACTTCACTTTCAGGACAGAGTTTACACTTAGGATAATGTTTTCATACTCCTCACACCTCTTCTTGGGAGGATTTTACACTTTTTCCCTCAGGCCTGCATAAAGTGCTTAAATCAGTAGCCAGCCATGGAGACACCACCGCAGGCCAACAGCAGAACACATACTTCATCCCCTTCTGGGAGACTCTCTCTATTTTGGGCTAACACAAAATTAGTGGGAAAAAATGCTGACACGACATGAAATTCCGTGTTTCCTGGCACTTGGGCTCCCCAGTGGCACCTGCATCTTGCATTGCAGATGATGACAATTTGCCTGTGTGCCAAAGGTGCTGTGCCTGTGAGGAATGGGTGGCTCCAGCTCACCTTAGAAGGCTCATCAGCACACGCACCATTATGCATGAGAGCAGTGCCTTTGCTTTCCTTCCAGCCCGCTGTCTAATCACTGAGCAATTTCTAGGTCTTCTGAGACAAAGTCGATAGTTTTTTCCTCATTCCATGAACCATCACTGATTTTCCTAAGAGAGGCAAGGCTCTTCCAGGCTCAGCTCCACAGGCTGCAAAATGAGACCGAGAGAAAAACGCTGCGCTGGCAAATCCGCCTTGGGCAGGAGTTCAGTGCTCCCGAGCAATGCCCCAGTGCCTCCACCACACGGGAACCTGGTTCCTGAAGTTTTTGAGAAAATACAAAAGCAAATATTCAGGTACAACAATCACAGGTGAGTTTAAGCGTTAACAACACTTTCGGTAATCTTTCACAGGTAGTAGAAATCGATTTGCTGGCTTTCAGAAAATTCCTTTAAGACAGTGTTCCTGAAGGGAGAGTGCAGGACTTGTTGATGCCACAAAACATAAAATATTTAGTTGCGCCTAGATGGAAAAAAATAGAAAAAGAAAATGCAAAATATTTTTGTTATGAAAATATAATCTAAAAACTCACTACCAATAGGTGGGGTGAATGTCATTAAAAATTTCTAAAAATGTATATACAGTTACAAAATGCTGAGAAAAGATATTTTGCACCACTATCAGACATAAAACTCTGGATGCATCCAACAGATCGTGGCATGACAACAGGAAACTGATTATTATTGGAAAAGGGAAGTAAAAATGAGTACAAAATCCTGAATTGGTGAGAAAAAAAAATTGACCTAAGATAGACATGGTGAAGATTACCTTTGAAATTCAATAGTACATTTTGCCATATGAAAGTGTCAGCATGAAGGCTTCTGTGCCTTTACACAACACCTTTTCCTTGAGGAGCTCCAAATCCTGTAAAGAGGTTAACAGCTTCATGACAGTAATTAGTTTAATATTACTCTGTTTATGTGAAATGCAATTAATGTGACATAAGAGGAAAGAAGAGAAGCCTGTGAATTCCCTTCTTAGCTCCAGAGCCTTTCCAAGGCTCCAGCACACCCAGCAAGACCACGGAGCTGAGCAGCCCTCACTCCACGCTGACACTGCTCCGGTGTACCCACCAACAGATAACTCCAGTTTTTAAAATGACAGCTCTCATTTTTCCTGCCTCTTTGGGCGTATGAGGCACATGCTGGTGCAGACATTGCTTGGATCCACTCTTGCCTAGGGCAGGAGAGCTCCTGAGTAGCTGGTTAGATTTTCTTAGGCACTACAGCAGCCCTTTGAGTGACTGCACACCTCTAGATCTGATTGAAGGGGTGAATTAAAAGTAGAATATTCTCTTTTAATGTAATGTAGCATGTAACCAAGAATCTTGCTGTACACTTAGTCATCCCTCTATGTGTGAATAAGCCCTCCTGTGAAAGAGCTGCTCTACTCTGGGCATATTATTATGATTGACAGAATCTGTCAGAAACCACAGTGAGGTTTTTGGCCTCTTTTCCTTAACTTACATGTATCAGAAAATGATTTAAGTAGTAGGAAAGTTAATAAAACCACTAGAAAGATAGCTGACATAAAGAAACATAGGCTGGAGAGTTTCAAATTTTGCCAAGCAAATCTTTGTCCAACTCTTTCTTTTTTAAACACAGAAGCCTTACACCCCTGAAATAACTAAATAATTCCACAGAAGCTTAGATGAAAATTAAATGAGGTTTAGAGGTGTTTCTGAACTAATTTTTTCTCCTTATCTGGTCAGTCTCTGGAATCTTAGAAATGCCTATGTCCCAGTTCCTGAAGGCACCTCAAAGTCCCCAAAGTTTGACAGCATCCAAGATTTCAAAATACAATTGTAGAGTATGAATCCATTCTACTGAATAAGAGCAACGTGAAACAATCAAGTGTTCTCAGCCTGCTGGATACATACAGATTTAAAGCTACTTCTGTATTTTTGCACCCCAGCAAGGATGGGTTATTCCACAGAGCATCAGCTGAAGCAGGGCATGAAGTAATTGCTCACACAAAAGCACACACAGTGAAGATTATTGCTAGCCTTTCCATAGTCTTCTCCTTCTTTTTCATTGTTTTTTTTCCTCAAGATCCATGTCACAAGCAGACTTTGTTTTCTCAGCTAACAAGAGGATTTTTATCACTTGGCTACTTCAGGCTTACCTTTTCAACATGCAGTGCAGTCAGGTGCATCCAGTTTCTCCAGCTTTCAGCCCACTGCCTGCCTCCAGCAGTCGAGGCTGAGATGCCCAGCAACTCAGCTAACAGCTGATTAGATTCTTGTACAGGTTGATGCCATCTGCAGCTGAGTCCACCTGTGAAATTATTTCACCAGACACATAAGGAACTCTGAAACTCAGCCACAGAAAACATAGCTACAGCACAACTCACAGAACCACAGAATATTCTGAGCTGGAAGGGACTCAAAGGGAGTCCAACTCCTGGCCCAGTTCAGGACACCCCAGGAATCACCACACGTGCCCAAAGACTTGGCACTGTGCAGACACTTCCTGAGCTCTGTGGTGCTGGTGCTGTGGCCATCCCTGGGGAGCTGTTCCAGTGCCCAAACACCCTCTGGGGGAAGAATCTTTTCCTGCTCTCCAGCCTGAAGCTCCCTGACTCAGCTCCAGGCCATTCCCCGAGGGCTGTCCCTGTCACCCAGAGCAGAGATCAGTGCCTGCCCTCCTGCTCCCCTCAGCAGGAATTTGTAGCTGCCCTGAGGCCTCCCCTCAGCCTCCTCCAGGCTGAGCAGCCCCAGTGCCCTCAGCCCCTGCCCACACCTTCCCCAAAGCCCTTCCCCTTCCCCTTGGCCTCCCTTTGGATGTTCTCTAATGGCCTCATGCCTTTTTTACATTGTGGCACCCAAACTGCCCCAGCCCTCGAGGCGAGGCCAGCCCAGCCCAGAGCAGAGCAGGACAATCCCTCCCTTGCCCGGCTGGCGATGCTGTGCCCGGTGTCCCCAGGGCAGGGCAGGCCCTGCTGGCTGCCAGGGCACTGCTGACCCGTGCCCAGCGTGCCATGGAGCCGGACCCCAGGTCCCTTTCCATGAGGCTGCTCCTGGCTGCACATCCAGCCAGGGCTGCCCCATCCCAGCTGCAGGAATTGGCACTGCCCTTGCTGAACTCCACGTGGTTTGTGACTGCCTGTTGTATTCCTCTGGGAAATGGGTTTCCCCCACACCCCCCAGAGACCCCTGTAGCTGTAACCATGTTAGTTTAACCCTTCCTTCCTTTCTTGACCTAACTGGCCGAGAGCCAATTATCTTTTCCTGAGCAGGAGACTAGATAAGGCCCTGTTCTTCCTTGTTCGCTCTCTTTCTCCCCTGGAAACCTTTGAGAATAAACATCTTGGAGCACATCGGGGGTTAGACCCTCCTTTGGAATCTTCTGCCTTGACCCTGAAATATTCCCCCAAGGCCCTCTCAGATCTGGGCTAGTCCAGTAACTCCAGGGGGCTGCGGGGGTAATTATTTGAACTGCCCATCTCTTTAACATGTTGAGGTCTCTCTGCAGACCTCCCTGCTTTTGGGGGAGTCAGCAGCTCCTTCCCATCTTGTATCATCTGCACACTCACCCAGTATCCCTCCAGGCCTGTGTGCAGCTCTGCCCAGCACTGCCAGCAGCGGCTCAGGCCCCGCACATCATCGCTGCCCACGGATCCTCTTCACACACACCTGCCACGCTCTGGAAGCGGTCTGGAGGACACCCAGCAGGATTTGTGTGTCTGTGGTCACACTGCTGTCACACACAGCGCCCACCTGAACCTGCCAGTGGCGTCCAGGAAGGATCTGGGCCAGCTCCCGTGGAGACACATCCAGGGAGGCTCCAAAGCAGCAGCCTGACCATGCACAGCCCCATCACAGCCATGCTTCTGCTGTCAAAAGAGAATCTGTTCATGTGTTTGACCCTGAAACATCAAAGCTGCATTGCTGCAGAGGTGATCTTGACCAGGATCCGGGTTGCAATACCTGGAATATTTGGTTTTTAAGGTCTACTTTAAACACAATATATGCTAATGCTATCAGTTCCTTGCTAAGGTGTGCAAGAGACTTATAATTTGAATGATCATAACAAATACTTTCACAAGTGTGTGTTATCATATCAGAAAATTAAAAAAAAAAAAAAACAAAACAAAAAGACACAGAAGAATGAGGTTGTCTGTATATTATTACTCAAGTTGCAACATTAATGTTGGGTTTAGACCCTGAACCTCTTACCACTGGATGAAATAAAAGACCTGATCAGGATTCTTTGCAAAACACTTTTCTAAAAAGTTTGGCATTTAAAGTGACAGTAACGCCCAACACTGCTGGTTTTAGTTCCTCCATTTTTTTTTCCTCTCCTTATGTTGAAGCCATTGCAAATTTGTAGGACAAGATGGGAAGGACCTGCAGGAAAATAGTTTGTAACATATGAGCAATGCAGGCTATGTAGGCTGACACAAATTTCACGTATCTTATTTAAAAGTCTTAGTGATTCACATTAGATTACTTTCTAAATTTATTTGTTGATAGAAGAAAAGCTAAAAAATCTCCAGAAAACAGCCTGCCATTCAAACACCTAAAAATGAAGATATGAGCAAGTGTGGATTATCAGGGTATTTAATTCTTAGTTCTTACCAAACTTTTGCCAATAAAATTTTTTACATTCCAGCTCTTCCATTATTTCACTTTAGGTTATTTAATGTTGAAAAGTCATGAAGGGAAGGTTTCATGTATAGTGTTTCTGAACTCACTCAAATCAGCTAACGAGAAAAACATCCCATCGAAGTCTAAAACTCATTTCGGGTTACATGAGGTTCAACAGAAATTTTGAACTTCTGTGGCTCGTGTAAAGCTGAGCCCCTGAACATTTCCAGACTACGTTTTCCATGTATTAATGACAAATGTGTTTAAAGAAAAGTGCCATTTTAAGAATTGCACCTATTATTACAAGGATGGCGCAATGTGGTCTCCCTCAAGCATCGCCCCTACTGCTTCCTTCCCTTTTCCACATCTTTGCTGAATCCAAGCTGTGATTCAGAAAGAGAAGAATAGTTCAGGGGCAAAGGCAAGCCCTGAGTCATGCACGCTCTGTGGAAAGAGTTGGTGTATCATTAAGCAATAGAGGAGGAAAGAATAATTGATACAGCCATGGGAGGACAGAGCCCACATCTGTGCTCGGTGACTCAGCGTGCTCCTCAGCAGCAGCACTGCAGACAAACAGCTCCAAAAGAAGTGGGGTCTTTCCAGAGGAGATCTGGCCATTTGCTACAGCCCAGAACATCTCTGCAGCATCACTCACATGTCAGTGGAAGTTATGCACTACAGGAGAGGGTTTAAGAAAGCATAGGGCCTCCTTGTGACTTCTGCTGCGCGACACAGACTACAAAATTAGCACTACATAAACACAAATCACCTCACCAAGGTGGAAGAAACACATTTTAAGCATCACAGACGAAGAATCTGGAGTTTAGTAATGACATCTGCCACCTCAGTTGTGTAATTTTAGTTGCATTAGTTCCATTATTTTCTTGTACCCCTGTTCACACACGGCTCTTTCAAACAATGGCCACGTCACACTGCAGCAGAAACACAGACATTGACTCATCTTGTTTTTAAATAAACATTAACTGAACATGGACAGGAAACATACCATAAACTCCTTGGCCTACTGGGAAGAAAATGGGTGTGCTGGTTCCCACTATTGTCAAAAGAAAACCCCAACAGAACACAGCTGGGAAAGTAGGTGACTCTACCAACATTTTCCATTTCCAGCTACTGAGGTATCAAACATAAATACCAGAGGTCAACACCATCTAGTGACCTAGAATGAGAAATGGTGTTCTGTTATTCCGCTCCCCTGTAGTACAGAATAAATCTTTACATGATAGTTGCCATTTCTTCATCAAGCCTGATTGGGAAAACCACCTATGCGTTGCCTTTGGGCAGTGACATAAAGCTTTCTGTAAAATTCACCCTTACATCTATTTATTCTATCTTTTTTTTGCCTTCAAACCACCCCAGAGTTTCTCGCATCTCTCTTTCCACATTCCAATTATTTACACTCCAACAACCCAGTTCTTTGGAATTGCTCTCTCTGTGAGCCAGTCTCTCAGCTGTCACATAGGTACAGGTGCAAGACAATATTGCAATAAATGGATTAACAAGCACAGTCCATTACTGTTGTTCACATTTAAGGGCTTACAAGCCACTAACATAGGAACTTGCCTTCATTAGCCTGGCTTCTTCCTCTTGAAGTAAGAGGCTTTATCTTCTCAAATACCCTAAGGATGGCCATGGTAATTAATGACAAAATATTCCTTTATGGCATGTATATGTATGCACATATGTCTGTTTGCATACCACACCTGCATAAACATACAATTAGTTTGGTTAAAACAGCACAGATTCATGAACTTTGTGCTCAGGTAAACAAAAAGTGCAGAATTCATCCAGAATCCTCCTCTCCTGTGAGATCTCTGATGTAAACAAATTCACAGGCTTTAGAAGTTATTTGCAGCACTCTTTATGTTGTCACAGTTATCTCTGTAAAATGGAAATTTGATATAAAACACTCGCAGAGCTTCTCTGAAATGTAAAGAAAAGTGAAACAGAGATGGAGGAATGGCCAAAACCTCCTCCACTTATTTTTCCTGTACCTGCATTTTGGGGTCCAGAAAAAAGAGCAGAATTTTCTTTGCTTCTACTTGAAATCTGAAAAGAACCCTATGCTTGTTTTCAGATACATAGGCAACTCTATTTCCTTCAGCATTTTGACTGAAAGTAATTTGCATTTTCTGATGGTCATCATTTGGAAGAGGTGCCATATTCTCATTAGCAACAAGCTAAGACTTTCCAACAAGCTCTGCCTTATTTCAGTAAAATGAAGAGAAGGGAGAAATAGGATTTATGCAGGGAAAAGAGAGAATTTGACCAAAAAAAATGGCTCTTGGGAAGCAGCAACTAAATGGTACAACCACGTGAAAGCTTCTCTGTGTAAGACAAAGTGTTTATCCCCTCAGTTTGCACCTTAAGACCTTAGCATCAATAAAGACCTTAAGAGTGGTAATTAGCATAATTTCAAACGAGTTACTTGAGTTTGCATCTCATTGCCTAAGTGATGCTTTACTCAACAGAAGGTGTTCCATACACACACAAACCAGACTTATTAGAAACGTGGCGGATGTTTTATTTTATAGGCAAGTAACATGCCAATGAAGATGGAGTTGGAGCAATAACACCATTTTGAGGCTGTGCTGGTGCCACGACAGTTCTGCAGCAGAAGCTATAGTGTAACTATCTTAATAACAGCTCTGCTGTCAGTTAGTTCTCTATATGCATGCCATTTGCAAATAGCTACAGAGATGTGTAAGTCTACCCACATTTATGATCACTACATATTTATGCTATTTACCCTTCTTCCTCATCAGAAATGACTAAAAGGTTAAGGAGATAAAGAGCACCTCGTCCCCCTGACAAACACTGCAAGGTGAGGGAATTTAAAAATGCTCTATTTGCTATTTCAGATAACTCCAGCCCTGTGGAATAATCAGTACTGCTTTTAGCAGTGCCTCTCTACAGATTTTTTCCTCAATCTGACAACTTTACTTCCCCTGTGAGAAGAGGACCAGCCCCATTACAGAGCACTGGAAATATCTACAGCAGATGGATTGTTATTAATGGGAAGACCAGAATTCGTTTATACAGGCAGAGGTGCCACAACACTATTTTTAAATACAAATTTAATTCATTTAGAAAAGAATACCTGAAAGTTTGAAGAAAGTAGACTGCTGAAGCAGGTGATAGCACTGTTAGTTTTAAGACCTGGAAGAGTTTAAATAAAGAAAGATATAATTACTGAAACTCTGCCAAGATTATAAAAGAAAACAATCATAAATTTCTGCAAGAACATATTAAACCCACACATGAACTATATTTCAAGGAAAGGAATCTTTCCCAAAACAGCCACTTAGGTTAAATGGGAGGAAATTATGAAACTGAATCACAAAGCTGTAGGCCTCACGTTCATATTAAAAAGAAAAATAGTAGGAACAAATCACCCACTCTTTGCTGTCTGTGATTGCTACTGCTTATTTATTAAAAAAAAAAAACAAACTAAGCAGGCAAAATTAAATTTTTCTGCTAATGAGTATGTGTTGACTCCTGTGAAACCCTAGTGAGGACTTCTCCACAAGTGCTCACCACAGCTATTTTTAATTTATTGCGTAGGCTCCAACATCCTGAATGACCGCCTGAATGGCCAATGAAAACACTCATTCTGAAAATGCTTTTTAACAGTTGCAGCTTCTGCGCATCCTTAATTCTCAGATAAGTGAAGCTTGCTGAGAAGCTTCCAATTTACTCTTGACAAAACGCATTGCTGTGGGTTGAGTGAATTACTGCTACATTAAAGGCACCTGCGGTGTTGGGCTGTACTTGAACAGCAGCACCTACTTACCCTGGCTGTTAACACCACTGAATAGAACAATAATACTCTTGGGAATATCCCTCTTTAACCTAATTGATTAATCTGAGAGAGAGATGAGGACTTCTCCACAAGCCCCTTTCACAAGGACCCGTGCTCATCCCAGTGAAGTTTTTCAATTGATTCCCTGCAGATAAGCCAAATAAGGAACAACCACAGGCAAAACACTCACCAGAGTCCAACTTGCATTTTGCAAGCAGAACTGGTTACTTCTAGTAGAATATGGCTTTGTTCTCAAGGGACACAAAGTTGGGTCAGCAAAGGTCCTGATGGACAAGGAGAAGGAGAGGATTCCTGGGTGAGCAAAACAGGCACAGGCAGCCTGCAGTGCAGAAAAGAGAGGCCATAAAAATAAAACCTGGCAAAACACATTAAATAATGTGTTAAAATATTAAATAATGTGCTCATTTCTGCATGCAGACACACATTTCATAAACTGCTGGTTGAGCATCAGATAGAATCTCCCATGGGCATTGAATTAGATTCTGAATATTTTTCCCTACACATCCTGGTGATCTGGAACATTTCCAAAATCTTTGGATTATTATTAAGTATATATGTATGAAAAAAAAAATATATATGGATATTTTTGAAACAGGATTTTCATCTCATGTTTTCTGCATGAGGGGCCTTGCCATGGGCCCACTGGTGCAGAGATATACCCTTCATTTATTATTGCAACTTGTGCAGCTCATTGTGACAATAAAAACCAGCACAGCTGAGGGCTTTCATCCATCCATAACTCTGGGTGGATTTCTCCAGGCCAGTGGTTAATTTTTTTACTGAGACTTTGATACATCTTAAGGATCTGTACTTTGTCCCTTAGAAACAGCTTTTTAATTAACTTATTTATTTATTGATGAGTGCAGATGAGAGGAAAGAAGCAAGGGTAATAAGGAAAGCACACACGCCCAGCCTATTAACCTCTGCTATTCAAAAATGCTCCAAAACCCCCTTAACTTTCATCTTTTCTCTCTCTGGATAGAAAAAGCAATGTTTTACATTCAGTATGGGGGAGAACAGACATCTTTGCCAGCTGATCTCTGCATAAAATGAACCCTAGCTCAATAGGGTTTTCTATTTACAGACATCTGTCACAGATCACCGATCCCCCAGCAGATTTAAACTCGGGAGAGATGAGAAATGGTTGTTGAGATGCTGCTGGAGAGGGGCTCCATGGCCATTTCACATGAAAGACTACAGGGTTCTAACAGTCTTCAGCCTTCTTGGACCAAGCCAACCCACTACTGGACCAAAGCCCAAACTATTGCATTTGCCAAAACTGTGCCTGTCAGCCTCCTCCTGATTTATTTAAAGGTGGTGTGCTGCTCATCACATACTACTTTAAATCATTCTAAATGGAAGGATAGCTGCTCTGATTGCTATAAAGAGACAATTGCAGGCTTTGCAAAGAAAGCAGGTGAAGATAAAGCATGAATTGCTATTTAATGGCAGTCTGACATACCTGCAAGTCAGCTGATGAGCTAGGAAGGAGAACATCACTGCTGGAAACCCAGGCTGCTCCAGACAGGTTAGCCTGTTCAGGAAAAAATGTTGTGAGAGAGAAATGGTTTCTTTGCCCCAACTGCAACATAGGCTCTGCCAAGCTAATAAATTTGTGTTGAACAAGGATTAATAGCTCTGCTTTAACTAAATTGCTTTCATTTCCAGGAGTAACATTCATCTGCACAGTTTTTACTAAATGAGTTATTAAAACAAATTCACATCGAGTAATTACAGACTGTGTGGATTTAAGATCATTATTTTAAGTGAAATCACAGCTTTTTGTGTCACTTTCAGGCATCTCAAGACCCTTCTGGCCTGCCTAAACTTTACCTCTGCATTTTGCTGCAATAAGGAAAATGTTATTTTTGTGCCATTGCCCCTTTCTGCCATGAAAAGTTGTCAGGGCATGCAGTGGGCTGCAGCTCCCCTCTCCTTGGACTTTGGAAAGGAAGCAGTGGCTGCAGTGAATGCAAGTGGAGCTAATAATACTAATTATTAAAGCCAACTGGATAGCAGTCACACACCTGCTAACATTTCTCAACTTTTCCCCCAACAACGCTTTAAAGCCTTAGAGCATTTCAAGCTGCTGGATTTAACACAGGGACAGATCCCATATAATTGCTAACTGCCCACCAGCGTGGCATAATTTGGGGAAAATATGGAAGCATGACTCAGGCAATTTGAATTATATCTCGACTTTAATCACTGGAAGAGGTATTCCCAAAGAACCATCTTTCAAATGAAACACTTCTCTCCACTGCAGAAGACAGAGCCCTCCAATTTACCCTGCCCAGGAAAAGCCGTGTGCATTACTCTTTCTGAGAATGATGAAATGATCCTCCTTATCCAACAACAACCGCTCAGTCTTTATGGCCACCCGAGGCAACTTTAAACTGCACAATCACCTGTTACACCAGTACTGCCAGAGGCATCCTCCAGCCCTCAGCACCACTGAGCAGTCCCTGCAGGCTGCAGCTGACAGCCAGAGCCAGCCACACCCAGACATCTTCCTGCTTTGTCACCGGGATTGCTTGAGGGACACGATGAGGGGCTGGTAAACTGTGGACCCCAAATCTCCAGCTCCCCCAGAGCTGTCCCCAAGGTCAGTCTGGTTCTGGCAAAGTGCCTCCTGTCACTCAGCAACCTCCTCTGGAAAAGGACTGACCTGGCATTCGAGGCTAAGGAAATTGCTCATTGGCAAAAACTGTGATTACAAAGCTGGATTTATAAACATTTTCATGCAGTCATTTAAATTCAACAAGAGCCTTACTGGGATATTGGTGGAATCTGAAACCCAGGGAACTCTCAGGACTTTGGGCCTGTGAGCCAAAGCTTAGAATTAAACCCAGGATTTGATCTGGGACCTTGGGAAAGGCTCCCAAACCGAGGTGCTAGAAGTGAGAATGTGGATTTATAGCTTAAAGCAGAGACACGTCAAGCTGAGTAAAGGAAAGTTTACAGTTTCAGAGTTTAAAATATAGAAAAAACAAAAGTAGTTCCAGAGGTAAACAAGGAGTTTAGAATGCAGCACTGTAGTTTGTGTGTCATAACAGGACTGGCTAAGAAAGCTTGCACTGCAGCATGGGTCCATAAGACGAAATATTTAAGGATGGGGTCAAAAACATAAATATCCTCAGTTGGCAGTGTTTTGTTGGTCAATAAATCCTTAAAAGGTCTTGTGGCCTTCTGAGCCATGCAGTGAAGATGTGAGCCCAACTCACCCTTCCTGCCTGTGTAGAAGATAAGAAAAATAAATTCCATAATCTAAAAAACTCAGAGGTCCCGCCTCGAATTCTTTCAAAATTCCTCACAGGATATAAAGTGTAAGAAATACTTTCGAGGATGCATTTGTAAAGGTTCATGGTTAAGAGAGGCCTTTATTCTTCAGAGAGCAAAAATTAGTGTGTTGATGTTGACCTGATTAGCTGATAAATCACACATAAGCAGGACGTAGCAAGAGCCTTTTTTCCTCCAGTTCCAACCTTTGCATACACCTTCATACACCTTCTGGAGTGGCAAACAGAGGGCAGGGGAGGATGGAAAGAGCTGCAGTTCCTGAAAATCAGAAGCAAGGGGCCAAAAATGACATGGCTATCCTGAGGGAAGCGAGAGGGGATGGAGGGTGGAAAGGAGTAAAGTAAAACTTAAAAGGAGGGAAAGAGAGAAAATGGAAAAGGGAAATACAGAAGGATTATACTTTACTGTCATACATAGTTCTGGGAAGGATAAAGAGCTTCCATTTGCATTGTTTTCTCTGCTGCCATGAAGGCTGGAATTCAGCTTTAGTGTTTCAGGAAAATTGATATTTTCATGCCCATGGGAAAACCTGGAGCACCATTAACAACAGAGGTAATGAGCATTGTCAGCACTGAGTCTGACACAGTGACTTGAACACAGCAACACCTCATAACTTTACGTGCAAGAATAAGCAGAATTACAGGTGAGGGTTCTGCTTAGAGAAAAGAAAACCCAGGCTCAGCACAGTTACTGCACAGCCTCACTACTAAATGAAGAGGAACAAACTGAATGCCTGCTGAGGAATGCCTGATATTCTGGAGGCTACAGGGGGTGCCTGGGAGTAATGCCACAGGTGGCACCCTGTGTAAGGGGAACATAGTCATTAGTTCTGTTTAGCAGACAACATTAATTCTGCATCCCTAATACAAATAATGAATTATTTCAAAGGAGAAACTACGGCAGAAATTCTTACAGCTTTATTTCCTCATCAAAATTAGAAAATAAACGAAGCCCCCAAACAAACAAACAAAAAAACCAAACAAAAACCCCCAAACACTAAACAAAGAAATGCAAAGTTCTCTTTGCTCAAGACTGTATTTGAAATAAAGAATGAATTGCCCTTTCTCTGGAAACCCAACCACTTTGTAACATTTTTTTTCTGTACAGAGAGTACTCAAATGAAACAGAATCTTGAAAGCAGCTAAAACTTGACTAGGTCAAGTAAAATATTTGCCAACTGTAACTATGGGAGTGTATAAACTGTGAAAGAGTATTTTAAATATGCTCCTGAATTACTGAACTATTGGGAAATGTGGTATTTATGGAGGGCTGTGCTCCCTTTGGTATACAACTGGATCTAATGGTCACCGCAATTAGATTCATTAATTATTTTTGTCTCAGAGACAAATGCTGACTGCTGCTGCTGTTTCACTTAATTTTAAAAGAACAATAGCCAGCTTGCCTGGAGGAGCAAAAGTTACCAAGTCCAAACAGCAACCAGAAAATACCCTCTACACTGAGCCTGTGATATGCTCTTTCCCAAATAACTAGAGATTTATTCATAAAGCCTCAAGTCAGTGCTCCAAAAAGTAAGATACTGGCACACTAGGGGGAGGCTGAGATTTTAATCTCCCAGTCAGTCAGTCAGTCAGTCAGTCATCACACTGGTGGCTCCAGCAGTGCTCTGCCCAGCTGTGCAGGCTGCAGCCCAGTGCTGCTGTGTTTACTCCAGACACAGACATGAAACACGGGCAGGGTCCTGGTGGAAAGGCTGGTGTGACAAATGCCCAGCCACCCCTTAATCACCTTTGCTTTACAAAGTGCAGCACAAACACATGGCAGGGCATTTGCCAAGCCCATTTAATTAATCTTCTGCTTTGTAATTTCACATCACCTGTTAGCTTGTAACAGCCTGAGTAGCAGTGAGAACTACAGGATGTGCGCTGTTTAGGCACAGAGCTCATATTTTTTAAAGCAGTGGAAACTTCTTGTATCTGTAATAGGTGCACCAGCACTAGAGACTAAATACCCTTTTGTCTCAAATAATTTTTCCGTCATCCTCCTGCCCTCCCAAAGAGAGGCAGTTAAAAAGAAATACACAAGCTTCAATTCCAAGGAATTTTTAGTTATAATTTTCCTAACTTTAGTTTTCTAAAACCCACTAAGCCACCCTGGAATGCAGTATAGTATCCACCAGTGAACCTGCCTCCACACCGAGAACTGGTTAAATTCAGCATCATCACATTTAGTCACTAGCACACAAGTGCTGGCAGTCAGCCTGCACTGCCCCATCCTCAGTGCACCTCGTTTTGCAGAGTTTCAAGTCCTTTCTGCTTCCAAAGAAGCCCATGATCAGCCTACTGACCTTAACCCCTGCTCTGCCAGCTCTCACTGCTTACCAAATTTCAGTTTCCATTTGGGCCACTCTAGAAACAAGGCATGCATGTTGTCAGCACTGGAGCAGGCTGCCCAAAGCAGTGCCTGGGTCACCATCCCTGCAGGGATTTGGAGCCATGTCACGCCTGCTGTGGCACCGGGGGACGTGCTTTAGGGATGGGCTGGGCTGGGATGCTGAAAGGCCTTTTCCAACCTCCACCACTCCATGATTGCAGAGCAAGGCTGGAGGCACAGCTGCAGGACCAGGCTTGCAGGCTGTGCAGGCATTAACAGGCATGCATGTGTCATTTCTCCTGAGAATGTGACTCCTGCACTGCATTGCAACACAGCTTCACGATATCTCCATTTTCACATCAGCCAAGACTGTCAGTACCTCTTATTTCAGTTCTTAGCAACGTCTACAAGAGATGTTCTCCCGTGTGAAACTACTTGATTAAAAAAAAAATTAATTTACAAGAAACATGTGGAGGGATGAGTTTAAAATAATGCTCAAATTAAAAAAGAAGCTTTCCTAGCCTGAATTGTTGATGACTAAGTGATTACTAAGCCTCCACACATTTTAGTGTACAAGTTATCATGATGCTTCAGATTTTTTTTTTACAGTTACTAACTTGTGCTATGACCTTGTTGATGCTATGTTAATATCATTAGTATAATTACAGCTAATATAAAGTTCTAACAACATTGTAAGTCTAGCAGAAACCTACTCCGAGCTCTAGTGTACCTTCAGTACAAACAGAAACCACACAGACTGTATTTTCTATATTGTCTTTGCCAGAATCACATCCACAGACTGGAACTGAAGAGATGACAACAGAGTACCTAAAACCTAAGTTTTTATTTAGGTATTCCAGCATGTATAAATTTTAAGATGTGATTTATATAGTGTCATTTATTTTCATTCCAGTTTCTGTCATATTCACTAGTGTTTCACAGTTTAGGCGTCTTTTTTTAAAAGAATGGTCAAAACCACGAAGTGTATTTGCCACTGTTATGTCCGCAAAAATTGTATGGGCACTAAAGAATAGACAGAACTTTTATACATACATGTTTCATTCTAATAATAATCCAATTATAAATTTTCAGAAACTGCACGAGTTTGTTTTTCTGCATTTTGAATTAGGCATCTCCACTGAAGTATTTTCAGCTAAGAACATGACCTCTGTTCTTTTAAAATTCCAGCTATGGGAACTTAAAGCAACTGCTGACCTGTAAAGCAAGTTATCCCCACGTTTTCTTCCTTCACCTTCCTGCTGGCAATAAAGATGCTCTTCCTGTGATCATTTGCAGGTGCTCTCCAAAGACACCAGAGGTACTCCCAGGACAGACAGAGGGTGCTGTATCTCCAGTTTTCTCCTTTAAAAAGACATCTATACACAAGCTGTCAAGTTTAAACTTGCAACCATAGAAACAAATTTAAAAAAACCCCTCCGGCTTGTTTTTCACCATTACAGCCAATCAAATTAAACTTGTAAAAGCAACAGGAAGAATAAGATTTGCCTGAAGATCAAGGCACAATGAAGAAATTTTTAGTTTTTATAAATATAGCTATGCCAGTAAGAAATTTAGACAGCTGACGGCTTGCTCTGTTTTTTTAGCTTTGATTTCCCATGAACAGATATTTGCCCCTTCTCCTGATTTAGTGATGTAATAGCAATACTGAAACACACATGGCATGCCATCAGTGAAATATGTCAAGCAGAAAAGTATTATACAGTATTACTTTTAATCAACTTCTAAGGACAGGTTTTACAGTTCACCAAAAAACAGAAAAGCCCTTCCCTCTCATTCACCTGAAATCAGCTTAAAGAGGATCCAGAAAGGTAAACACAATCCTAACTGCAGAGGAGACAGAGGAAAAACCAGAGAGATCATACTTAGAAACATATTTACCTCCCCACTATCAGCTCTTTGTGCATGAGAAACCGTGCTCAGCATCCACGTGCAGGCACTGAGCTCTGCCACTGCTGCTGTTCCTCCCCAAGGAGGCCAAACCCAGCAGTGAACAGAACGAGTAACAAAACTGCATATGTGAAATTTTGTTAAAATTGGATTTCAACTTCATCAAGAAATGTTTTAAAGACTTTTCAGCTTTACTGCCTGTATCTTTAAAATGCAACATATTTTTCTATTTTATCTTCTGCAGGGTCTGGGTGAAGGGAAAAAGCTGTTCTACATTCATTTAAATTATTTGTAAGATTTACTTGCAGCAATGAAGTCTTAATTAATCCACAAAATCCTGCTTTAATTGCAGTATAACTCTAGTGTAAAATGGCCTCTGCATTTGATTATATTTCTGAAAGACTTATAAACTTAATTTCATGTTATTTTAACTCACGGATAAGCTTTAAGCAGGTGCTTTACAAAAAAGTAAATGTATGGATATAAAGACTGACTCCTATCCTCCACTGACGGCTCTTCCAAATCCTGCTGTAAATGGTACTACACCTGCTGAAGGGCTCTTTCTTGAGAAGAGCACAAGGAAACCAGGCCTGAGCCCCTTTCTTACTGTTGCTAAAGATGTTAAGCAAGATGGACAGCAAAAAACTGACTTATGAGTTCATTACTTCTCTGTTTATTCAAATTTGTCTCATTTTTCACCAGCACTTTTGCAGAGTGATACTAAAACCAGTGAGTCACGACTGATTACTTAAAGCAACTAAGTTATTTTAAAATTTAAATTAATCAAATCACCAACAGTCTGTGTCTTACTGGCACGCTCCCTCCCCTGCCCATCACCTTTCCTGAGGGCACAGCTCTCCTCGCTGCTGTGACACTGCTCAGGAGCACCAGCTCTCCAATTAACACCATGCTTCCCCTGTGCAGAAAGTAATCTTGGAGCAATTATATGAATCATTAATAATCACAGAAATGCTACTCTGGAAAGCAGAATGCAAAACATCTGACACAACACTTGCTGCTGGAAGAGCCAAGAGTGTCCACTGATGTCAGCATTTTCCCATTTGCACCCCATTTGTACCCCTGTCCTTCCATCTCTCAAATACCTCCACACATCTTCACAGAAACTCACGTTTCAGACTGGGATTTTGTTCAAGTCAAGTGGCAATCTTGGCAGATGTGACTGTAAAAGACTACTGATAAAATACTCAACTGTGAAAGCTAAAAAAAACCCCCAAACAACCAAAACTGAAGAGATATTAATTCCTTATATTAATATTACATGCATTATGAAACTGATTCTTTCTCTTCAGGAAGCAATAATTGTCAGTAGGCCCTCACTGGCTATAAATGCAGACAATTGTGTTTATACTGTTAAATTACGTTTTAAATGTACAGATTTTTTTATCATAAATATTGTAGCCACAGGATAAGTGTGTCTACTTTTCAAATAATTATTCTATGCAAATTTTTTTACCAGGCAGGTACTTCTGACAGCATACCAACTTCTACAATAATTTGGATTAACTAATTAAATCCCATTGTCTAGTAAATTCAATAGAAAGCATGTTTGCAATGCATACAAATAATTACAGCTGGGTTTTATCCTTTTTCATTTTTTCCCACTCTTGTAAAGTAGTAACATGAAAAAATACACTCTTCAGCAACGTGCTCTGCCTGCACATATTGCATGGCACCAGAACTACCATAGGATGTTCTCCAGAATGATTGCCTCTACTGGATGTGTCTACCCTTCCCGCTGTGTACAGGACCACATCCTTGTCATGTTCCCTGAAAACACAGCACACAATGTTTTTTCTTTCCTGACAGACAGGTGACCTTGCGTTTGGCTGTATTAAAATGTGCGTTGCTTAGGCTCAGTGGAAAGTTTAAAAGTGGTCCCTGGTACCTTGACAGCAAGCCTTGGTTTGCAGCGAGACGTTTGCCACCGGACGCCGTCTCCTCCTTAAATAGAATTTTCAGCTGTGGCAAAACAGCAGTTAATTTCAGTGACACGTCACACACACCACGTTGGAAAGACTTCAGGTGTGCTCTGCAGACTTGTGCTCGGCTAGCAAGACCAGTGCCCAACACCCTTCACATCATTTAACGTGGCTCACCAAGTCCCACAACCTCAGAGCGGCGTGGGTTGGAAGGGACCTTCAGGACCATCCATTCCCTGTCCCCTGCCATGGCAGGGACACCTTCCACTGTCCCAGGCTGCTCAGAGCCCCACCCAGCCTGGCCCTGGACACCTGCAGGGGTGGCACAGCCACAGCTCCCCTGGGCAGCCTGTTCTAGAGCCTCACCACCTTCCGAGTAAAGAACTCCTTTCTAACACCCAGTTTGAATCTCTCCTCTTTTAGTTAACTCCTCTTTAGTGACATCTTTTAACTAAAACCATTTCCCTTTTTTCTATCGCTGCATATCTGTGCAAAAAGTGCCCATTTTTTAATGAAATTAAGAGAAATGCTTACAGGTACAAGAAGGCTTTAAGCAAACATATCCAGAGGTGTTTCTGGGACACCAGGAGGTGTTTTCTTCAGGCAAGCAGAGGTTAAAATTCTAGGACTCTCCATATGTCAGGTTTAAAGCTGAAAGTGAGGAGATGCTGAGACGGCAGAAACCCTAGACCCTTCTAAAGGGGGGAAAAAAAAAAATCAACAAATTATATATTGTCCTGGCTGTGCAACTCCAACCTAAAGGCAAATAAAAGCCTCTTTTCCTAAATGAGGGAGTGTATTTAAACAACCCTGTATGCAGTAGTTCAGTTATCCTAAGAAACTGTGCCTTTGAATTTAGGTGTGAGAAGTGTGGATTTTAAACACTTTTAAGCACAAGGAATTTTAGTGCTTTCAGATAATTTCTGAGGTACCAATTCTGCTGTAATGACTGGATGGTCCTTCCCTGAAGTGTGTCCTGAACAAGGCACAGCATGGCACTACAACTCTTCTGAGCCTATGCTGGAGGCACAATTTTTCAGATCTACAACTGAAATACATTTCAGTATGAAATCTCAGCTAAAAATAACCTTAGCTATTTATATTTAATGTTTGCACCAAAAAAAAAGAGAGTCTATTTAGGGTACAGTCTGTTGTCTCTACAACAGCTGAGACATGACAAGAGTAAGCAATATTATTTGAAGTGGAATGTTTTATTTAAGCAGCATGTATAATGAAGCTAGTGGAAAAATATTGAAATTTCAGAAAAGAATGAAATGCCCATCATAATTTAACTTATTTCAGATTAGTGATAGATGTTATCACCTGTACCTAAGAACACATTGTATGACTTACCTTTACCAAGGAATTAAACAATATCCAGCTGTTTGACTACACTGTATATTAGACAGTGAACCTAAATATCAACTGTATGACCCCAAAACTACCAGGAAGTAATCATTTACATCAACACAGAGAGGATGCTGGATGAAAGTCCAGTTCAGGATGATCCAGTCACTTGCTCAGAAGCCAGTCTAGTAGTCATTTAGCTGAGTCAGAAATTGCATGTTTTTTTATTCTACCAACCAAGTTTCAGACATCACAAATGAAATGCTGGTACCAATTTGATTAACTCAATTAAGACTTTTTTTCCTGAAGAAAAAAGAGAGATGAGTCAGAGGTCCTGAAGAGATGAGTCAGAGGTCAAAGAAGTTGAAACTCGTACTATTTTCCATTCATTTGTAGCAAATAAAACTAGAAAACCAGTG
Organism: Vidua chalybeata; assembly: GCF_026979565.1. Lineage (NCBI taxonomy): Eukaryota > Metazoa > Chordata > Aves > Passeriformes > Viduidae > Vidua > Vidua chalybeata. The sequence continues at coordinate 62,254,254 of NC_071535.1, read as the reverse complement.
GTCTTTTAAGATAAAATATCAACCCAAAACTAAATTTGATAGTAACTAAACAAGAACTTATATTAAATGTTCTACAACAAAGTATAGCAACCAAACAAAAAGCTAGTTAAGAGTGGGCTCTTAACCTGTCCACTAAATTAAAATAATTTAATACTTAAATTAAATTAACTATGTAATTAAAAATTAAAATAATTATTTAATTACTCTTTAATAATATTAATAAAAATAACTATAATAATTATAAGTATTAAATAGTTATCAAATAATAATTAAAATAATAATTATAATAATTATTAAAGAATAATTAATATTTATTTAATTATTTAATTAAAATAAATTAATACTTACCTCTTAATAAACAATCACCAGCAAAGGAGAATACTTCATGAGACCCACAACACAGCTTTTTTGATGGGCTAATTATAATTCCATCGACACCTACAAGTTGTGGTGGATCTGTGCACAGAAGTTGTGATTGCAGGAAGAAATTCAGATGGTCAAATACAAATCTGACTGCTTCACTGAAGTGTCCAAGTGCCACCAGTGGTTTTTTAAGAACCCCTTTTTACCACAGAATACATGTATTATTCACAATTATTAATCATTAAACAGCCAGGTGATCACTCAGACATAAATACTTGTTTTAAAAAAGCTAAGAGTCCACTTACAAATTCCTGGACAGAACATGGCATGCTGATGTCACTTGGTTTAAGAATTAGCTCTTGTCCCATAGGCATTCATGCCACAAATCAGCTGGGATAGAGAGACAGATATAGCAAGAACTCTTAGGTTAGTTTAAACTTACTCTAGACTAAACCAGACATCCGAATTAGGTGTGTGAAATCCACCCCCACAAAAATATGTCTCAATTAGCTACTGAATTTAGACTGTCAATGCCAGGATTTTGAAATTAATCTAAAGGGAATACTACAAACACATCAAACCTGCAATTTTTATAAACTTGGTGTTTGATACTCTTTTAAAAAAATATAATTAGTGTATTGTATAATTAGTGCCACCCACTTACATGCATTTAGCTTGCATTTTCATGCTCTGTACTACTTCCTAACCAAAAAGAAGCACAAAGGTAAGAAAGCAACGTTTTCTAACAGCCTTCATTTTATTTTTTCAGTTTGACAGTATCTGTCCAGTCAGCATTCTGGCAAGTAGAATGGAAGGAAATGATACAATCATATGTTTTGGTTTAGAGTTTAATAGCAGCTCTTAGCTTGGCCGACCTTCCTCTTGGGTTTGTTTGAATATCCTTGGCCTGGGGTGTGAGAACTTTTTTCTGTATAGAAATCCACTTTGAGTTGGATTTTCCACAGGGAGATCCTTGTGTGTCTTCTCCTTTGGAGGCATTTTTCAGAGCCTGTCTTATCTTCTGCTTTGAGCCAAGGTTGTACTTTTCTGTCATGTCAATGCCATGAAGGAAACGTTTGATTATACGATCTTCCAGGGAATGAAAGGACAGGGCTACGAGGCGACCTCCAGGCCTCAGAAACTTCTCAGCTGTCTTCAGCCCTATCAGGAGTTCATGGAGCTCATCATTCACAAATATCCTCAGGCCTTGGAAAGTTTTAGTAGCAACGTGCACAGGTCTCTGAAGCAAGTCCTTCCGTGCGTAGAGCGCTGATGCTGGAAAAGCACCTGTCACACATTTTAAAATATGAGTGTTAATAACTTAGTATTTCTACATCTTGCCAGCCACTCATGCAAGATGACTTTAAAGGAAAGCATAGTCAAAACTGAACCTTGAGTAGTGAGCTTCCTTCTTTGAAACATACCTTTATTTTATGTTTTGAATTCACATCTCTGAACGTAAAGCCTATTAAACTAAGATGCTTCGTGGTGAAGTGTTGGGTTTTTTCCCCTAGAACCTTTTAGAGAAGTTCCTTCTCCAAAAGCATCACCAATTTAAACTAAAAAAATAATGGCTGAAATCAATATAAAGAAAAAAAAAAAAAGGACAGACAAGTCTCACCTTACAGCTCAGTGTAATCAATGTCAGTTTGGTATTTGTGGTTGTGTTATGCTTTTAAAGAAAAAAAATAAATGTACAATGGGCACAATCTTACCTGTTTCCTCCCAGATAACTGCATTTCTTCACAGGCAGAGATAACTGAAGACAGTGTCTACCTGGTAATCACTACCTTTCAGTGAGTTACCTGAAGTTTAAGAGAGGTATCCTTGTTTGGGAATAGCAATTGTTGAACACTACACCTGTGTTTCTCCAAATGTTCGCAAAAATACCTTGAGAAATTTAGAAAATGCAGCTGACACTGCTGAGTTTTCACGTGCCTACACAGCAGAATGTATCAAACCACCAGATTAAGTATTTTTTTATTAGATGCACAAAACTCCCTCTTCCTTTCCCCAGAATTCTTATGAGTCAAACAAGTTTTTGCAGAGACCAAAATTTGGATAGAAATTTTGATATACCAATAGTCAATGTATTTTAAGCTCAAACTTTCATTACATGGGTACAGAACAAAAAGCTAGAGAAGGCTGATTTGATGGGTCAGAGGGACTAAAGTGCAAGAATCCTCTAAGATCTGTGAAACCTGAGTAAACTTATAATCTATTACGTATGTGACCACAGAAGTCTGGCAGAGATAAATTGAATAAATAATGCTAGCACAAAAGTGGACAGTTAGTTTTCTTAACAAGAGGCAGTACAATTAGGATGTGTTAGAATGCCCTAATTTCCTGTCAGTGCTAAGCTACAACATAAGGAAGAGAAGAGTTTGAAGTAAACACAGCTCACAATCAAGTAACTGATATTCTACACAGTGAAGTGAAAGAGAGGGATGCTATACCTCTGAAACTACTTGTCTAAATTCAAATTTGCATGGGTGATTGAAAATAAATAATAGACATATCATTACCCATAACAGGCTTGCACAGAAGCATTTATTAGTGTAATTCTTGAGACTTTTAAAGGTAAGATTTTACTTACCTAAGTAAGCCTGAGATTTTACTTACCTAAGAAAGCCTAAGTGTTCACAAAGAGTATCACAAACAAAAAAGCAATCTCAGTGTTCAGCAAAGACAGAGGAAAATAATGGGATTTTAAAAGTCAATCCTTATTAACAAAGCTGTTATAATGTATGCTATGTCCCTAAGATAGGAAAATCAGTTTTGCAGAAACCTACCTACCTTCCTCCTCTGATCTCCAAAACTAACAGCTCCTAAATTCACTGAAGAGACCCCATTGTAGCTGTGGCTGCTTCCAGTCCTTAAAGTCTGAATCCCTCGAGACAGAGAGTGGCAACAGGATTGACTTCTCCCAGCAAACGAGTGCATGTGGATTTGTGGCCTGAAGCTGTCTCACCAAACAGAGTAAACAGATGGAGCATGCAGGAGTGAGCCTTCTCCAGCACACACAAACTCCAGAGAAAGCTACACTAGCTAGTCAATGTCATTTCTGTCCTTGAGAATATAACCTTCTCTATTGGCCATGGGTCATAAAAAGAACGTGCACTCCCACTGTAGAAGTCACAAAGCTCTTTTTGATGAGAGACCTCAATGAAAAGGAGAGCTAGAAACCACAGAGCACGAGGAATCCCAAGAAACCAACACCAAGCCCGTGCTTACTGGCACGGTGTCTGCTCCCATGTCTCTTTGCACACCCATAAATGGGTTCTTTGAAAATGGAACCCTTGGAACAGCCACTGAGTGCCAGCTGAGTGTGATGAGAACTGTCTCTTAGAGCACAACAGAAAGGAACGTCGTGCTGGGCAAAACAAACACAACTTTGTTTGAAGGTCAAGTAACAGGCAGCAGCGCTGGCAGGATGCTCAGAACTGTGGGATGAATCACACCAGAGGTTAGAAGAAATTCTTCCCTTTGTGGGTGGGGAGGCACTGGAACAGGTTGCTGTAGATTCCCCATTCCTGCAAATGTATGGACAAGGCTTTGAGCAACTTGGTCTAGAGGAAGGTGTCCCTGTCCATGGCAGGGCAGCTGGAACTGGATGGCCTTTAAGGCTCCCTCCAACCCAAACCATCCTATGAATCTAAATTCAGCTTCTAAAGGCTTTGTAAAAATTGTAAATGGACATAGTATGCTGCTATCTGGGCAGGTTTTCATTGGTCTGCTCATCAACACCGATACTTTGCTACTGCAATACTGAACAGATAAATAAGAGAACAATGACATTATTAGCATGACTAGGACACTAACAGCTGTTTGCAAAGTTCTTCCACTTATCCTGCCATGGCTGTTGAGTGCAGTTTCCACCTACAATAAACTTCAATGACAATTAAATCTGATATTAATTTGTTACTACGAATAATTTATCACACACTGAAGAAAAATTAATTAAGGCCCAGATACATTCTGTAAGTACAATACAGCCTTACATGCCTCAGCTGAACACGCACAAAGAGAACTGCAGGCCCTATAATAAAGTACAGAATACTAATATTCAGGAAATTGGTAAAGAAGTGCAGCTACTTTGCAATTTTATGCAACCAAGCCCTCCCAGACTAAAAACAAAATCAAACTGTTTACATGCTCAAAGACTTACTGGTCTACTGTCAAAGACTGGGATTAACTAATAAATGTAATCTCTGGTTATTCTAATCTGGTTATTATTATATATAAAGTGTAATTTCTGTCACGCTGGCCTTCAGCTTTTTAGCAAAGGCAATAGATTCTGATCCATGTTCCATGGGTGAAAAACTCCCCTATCACTCTTACTCCTCTAGTTCAGTTAAATAAAAATCTATTTGTGCTTTCTGCTCAGGCACATCACTTCTCACCCAGGCCTCTCCAGTTACCAGGACACTTAAAGAAAATCCTTCCTGGTAACTGGCTGTTCAACATACAAAAACATTAAAAAAAATAATCTGTATGGGAAGCTTGTAAAATGAATTTCATTCATAAAAACACCACACTTCTGGCTAGATGACTGGTTTGAAATCCCAGTGAGAGAAATAACCATTTTTAGTTTTAGGATGCCCTGATGATAGTTACACTTTAAAAAAAATCTAATAGGTTCTCCTGTTGAAACATATTGAAATTTTAAAAGCCGGTGAATGGAATTAGCAGTGTGCTGTGCCTGTCAATACGAACTCTTAAAAGTCCCCAGAGTGTAGGAGAGTGGGAGAGTGTAAAAATTAATTCAGAGCGAGCACCTGTTTGCAGGAATTTGTCTGTTGAAGTGGCACTGCATTTAATAAGTTTCTGTGACACAACCAATGTTCTATTGTCTAGGCTCCCTCAGTACAGTGCTAATTCTCACCCATCTGAAATGCAGGCAATATTACAAATTACAAATTCCAAACTGATAATTAGAGTCTGTAAAAGTGAGCCAGTCTGAATGAAATTGACTTTACCAATTCAAGTCTTTTTTAAACTTCTAAAATGTCTTTAACATGCCATGATAAACTCCTTTCAAGTTAAGGCCAAATGATTACATGATCTCAAAATTGTTAATAGATTATGCATCTGAATAATGCTCAGAAAAAGAAAATGAACAAAAATTTACAGATAAAAAGGTATATTGCCCCCTGAAAAGAAATCAAAATACACCATTAGTTGTACAGAAAAAGCATATGAAAAAATTTTCAGCATTTGTAATGAGTCTTCCTGCACATGCAGTCAGACCTAGTGTTTCCAAACCACCCAGTGAGGTACAACAGAAGACACGAGAAAATACTTCTGAAATACAGACACTACACAAATTCTCAGATGCTGACACCCAGCTTCATTGGCTGGATTGTTTTGCTTGTGTCCTGGTTCCTATACCAGCCAAAATAATGACTCTGCTCTAGAAGATAATCAGGCTTACAAAGAAACTGCAAAATCTAAAATGCAAGATTTTATTATTCTAGTTAATATTTTATTTTTTAAAGGACGTAACATATAACTAATAGGTCATAAGTTTTACTTTGGTCAAGGCCTGAATTAGTCAGTGTTTTTTTGGGCTGTACCATCAAGAGATTCCTGTAGCTGTGGTCTCTGGCACTTTAGCTCTGGCTTATCCCAATAACTTCACCCATATAATTTCATGTAAGAATATATATTAATTACAGATGATAAATGAATCAAAATATATCACAGTTATGAAGAATTTCCTTAACGTTTTCCTAATCAGTTCAAAAACTGATAGGATCCACCATAGTGCTTCCTTACTGGATGAACCAGATTAAAACTGGAGGAAGTTTTATGCAAGCAGGGATCAGTGTAAGAGCTCTAAAATCCTTACAGTTACTTGTGTACTCCCAAAAAAGCACACCACACATACCTATTTCTTGTCCTGGCAGATGTGTGCTGGCCTCATTGTTTTTGGCACACACACTACCTGATGCACACCTGACTTGTGGATCAAGAAGCTCTTCAAATATAGCAGGGAATTTAGAGCGAGGACAGGAGAACCCTTCCCGTGGTCACAGAAAGTGAGCATCAACTGCTGACTCGCATGCAGCACATTAAACATGAAGGGATCTCCCACTGCTGTCTTTCATACACCTGTATTTTCACTCCCTGAGTCTCAGCCATGGCACAAAATTGTTTCAGAATTACTGAGTTGCTTGCCTGTAACATGCTATATCTTTAACACAGTGAGATGGTGGCTTCCAACTCAGTAGTAGTACACTGTCCTAATAAACACTTTTTCAAAAAGCATGGAATATATGGGACAAAGCTCAAAATTGTTATTTCAGGATATTGCTAATGAGGACATTAAAAATGTAAGGTTTATAAAAGCCTCATAGTGATTTATCTCTTTGTTTTTTTTTTTTTTTTTTTTAAGATTGGTTATATTCACTATATTTTCAGCAGGGGCTTACAACAGCAAGGAATGTCTTCAGGTCCTTTCATTGTACCAGCTAAGCTTTGAGCCTTGGTTGACTGGACATTTTGCTAAAGTATCCCGACTTCTACAAATCCAGACCTTTTTAATTTCTCCATCATTAAATTCAAGTGCCTTAGACTTCCAGTTTAAGTAACACAACTTTTTAAGAATGCCGTGAAATTTTTAATACTCTTCAGGATACCGGTAAAATATTTTACAGTGTTCTTTAGCAAATGTTAAATTTGGGTGAGAATTTTAAAGGTCTATATTCAAAGTCAGCAGTTTAAACTTATTCGTGACAAGATGTAGTGATTTCCATCATTTGGTTAAAAAAAATAAAAACATCCTGATGCTACATATTATGTTAATGAACAGGATTCCTGTCTTATATTTTTCCTTGAAAATTTTTCCTTGAGGACACAAACGTAAAGGTTCTTGATGCAAGCACTGCTCCTGCCTAACTGCACTTTCTTCAAGTTGTTTACAGTGAGGAGCAAGGAAGATGAAGTGTTTCAATAGTCTCTTCAGGCTGATCTAGTTGGCATGCACAAGGTGAAGCAAGCCATGCATTGCTTTGGGCTTCCTGATTCTTTAAAAAGACAGAAATTGTCTGACTTTACTCGTAATTGGAAACTGCCATGGTACCTCCCCTTAAAATATTAAAATACAGAAATTTAAAACTAAGACGGATGTGACATATCTGATATTTGACAGGATCAATAGCCAGGATAAAGAATACCCAAGGCTGCTGTCATTCTGTGGTTCACCTTGGTCGAGGAAATGATAAATCACTTCATGTTAAATCTATTATTGAACTAATTGTCAAACTACAATGCAAGGAAAAAAAAAACACAAAAGAAAAAAAAGAAAAAGGGAGCTGACATGAGAGCAGAAGAGGCAGGATTAGATCCCGCACCACTGCGAGTACAAATAGATCCCTCTGGGACTCTGCGGGGATTAATATTTCCTTTCCTCCTGTGCAGAATTAATGAGGGTACCTGCAACAATGCTTGCCAGCTGCCTGGTCCTGGTGATGGGGTAGATGCTGCGTGCCTGCACGATGGCAGAGGCGATCCTCCTGGCGTGCCTCTCCTCGCCGTACGCGCTGAGCACCGACGCCAGCGCCCGCGGCTCCAGGGCGTTCACCACATCGGCAGCGGTGGCCATGCCAGGGCACCTACACACAGAGCAGCCACTTATCATACTCTGAGGCCAGCTGCCAGCCAGAGGTGAGCTGCCACAGAGCCACACACACCCTGCACGCTGCCTCTGAGCCTGGCAATCGGAGGTGGCAGCGCTGGGAAAACACCTTGTGCCTTTTAACTCCTTCTCCTGCTGCTCTAGGTGCAGTTTGCTCCCTAACTTAAACTAGAACAGTTTTAACTTCCAGTGTTCTCATAAACCATGCTTGTGCCTTTTAATTCCCCTTCTCCCGCTGCTCTAGGTGCAGTTTGCTCCCTAACTTCAATTAGAACAGTTTTAGCTTCCAGTGTTCTCACAAACCATGCTTGCTCCTTTAAAATCCCCTTCTCTCGCTGCTCTAGGTGGATTTTCCCCCTTAACTTAAACTAGAACAGTTTTAGCTTCCAGTGTTCTCATAAACCATTCTTGTGCCTTTTAACTCACCTTCTTTCGCTGCTCTAGGTGGATTTTCCCTCTTAACTTAAACTAGAACAGTTTTAACTTCCAGTGTTCTCATAAACCATGCTTGCTCCTTTAATATCCCCTTCTCTCACTGCTCTAGGTGGAGTTTGCTCCCTAACTTAAACTAGAACAGTTTTAACTTCCAAGTGTTCTCACAAACCATGCTTAATAGTTTAGGATAAAGAATTTATTAGGTAGCTTGTATATTTTTTCTGATCAGTAAACTCATAGATGATGTACCCTGAACTATTTCAGTAGCCAAGTGACAGAGATGCAGATACATGGATTGAAGGCTTACACTGTTTAAATTGTAGTAAGTCCTGCAGTTTATATGACTAGGTCATTTCTATTATCTCAGGAGAGTATTTCTATGTAGAGTCTTATGCCTTTTAGTGAAAAGTAATGTTAAATTAAGAATAAATATATTCCAGTATCGTGCTAGGATGGAAATTATGTGTGACCTTTCTCTTTAGCCAGCTTTAGAATATAAACTTACCTCATATGGGTTCATTTTAGTCACCTTGCATCATATGTTGTTTTCTAGCCAGAAATGATTTCAGAGATCTTTTCTTTCACATCTCCTGCTATGAAAATGATTGCTAAAGAAGATAATTTCACATTACTTTCCACTAAAAGGCATAAGACTCTACATAGAAATACTCTCCTGAGATAATAGAAATGACCTAGTCACATAAACTACAGGACTTACTACAATTTAAACAGTGTAAGCCTTCAATCCATGTATCTGCATCTCTGTCACTTGGCTACTGAAATAGTTCAGGGTATTTTATGAACATCATCTATGAGTTTACTGATCAGAGAAAACATACAAGCTACCTAATAAATTCTCTTCTTCGCTTTCAGGCATTTTTCACTCCCCTGCAGTATCTTACAAAGATAAAAAAGCTTAGGGACAAGTAGTATCATAGCAACAACCATAGTGTAAGGCTTTTGTTATGCCTCAGGTGCCCTTTGTTCTTAGGCTCCTGTTCTGTGCTTGTTTTCTCAGGATGCATCCAACTTATATCTAAGCCTGGAGTTCAGATTCTTGAAATCTGAGGACTGAATCCCAGGAGAACCATGGAAGCATTTTGCACAAGACCAGAAAAGGCAAGCATCGTGAAATTCGCTGTGTTAAGACTTAACATTAATGTGGTAGGCTGATTCCTTAGAAATTGAGGCTTCCCATTGGCTCCTGTGAGCAATGAAAGAACAAATGGCATTTCTTAAGACGCCACACTCATCAAAACACCAAGAAAAAACTGCCCTTCTCTGTCATGTAACATGCCATGCAACCACAACCATCACCCATGCAAGACAGATCTTTGGTTGCTCATGCAAAAAGCAAAGTGCTGCAGAAATACATCAGGTTGTCTGAGGATGAGAAACGCTGCCTAAGTGGAAATTATCACTCCACGACTGATTTTCATGCTCTTGAAAGTACTAAACACCAATCCAAATTTCAACACAGCTGATTTACTCAGTAACCATTAATTTGACAATTTAGTGAGCCTGATGTGCCTCCCACACACAGAGAAAGGAAGCTCATAATTTTGCTAAGCAGAACTCACAACAAATACGTGGGCATGGAAGGCAACGTCACACCAGCACGTTAAGAGCAACGTGGCTGTCTGATTTCAGCTAGCAGATATAATGAATGGGATTTCATTTATTTATTTTTATCATGTTCCTTTCACAGAGAAGCAACATGGTCGTTGCACACAAGAGGGATGCTGCTCCTTTCCTGAGGGAGCAACTGAACCTGCTCGAGTGAAGTTCCCACAAGTAGCAGGCGTGGCAGAAAAGGAAAGGGACTGCAGTAAGAGGTTGTGAGCCTGCAGATCAAGTACAGGCAAGCTGTGGAAATAACAGGCCTCTGGAAGAGAGATGTTCCCGTGGCTGTAAACCCACACTCCAAAAATGTTACAACTTAAAGGTGCAGCTAATAAAACAATACTGGTCCAATCACTCACCACTGGAACCTTCTGCTCATTTCCAAGAAGGCAAAGACAAAAACCAGGGCTGAGCACCGAGACAGAAAAAAGCTTTTTGGCAAAAGAAAGACAGGATACTCATGCAGTATTAGATGTGGTTTGAGGAAAAGAATTCTCCATTTCAAGAGGAAAGGAAATGCACAGGAGGTGCAGAGCAGACAGTTTTTGAGGTTCAAGAAGAAATGCTCTATGATGATGTACCTGTCATGATCCATCCTCATGTCCAAGGGTCCATCCTTCTGCAGGGAAAAGCCCCTTTCAGGTGTGTCTAACTGCATGGAAGAACAGCCAGCATCCAGGAGAACGCCGTCCAGAGTCCCTGGCTCAACCCCAGACGAGATTAACAAAGCCTCTGACTCGCTGAACCGTCCTAGAAGAGGCTGAAGCTGCTTCCTGTAAGAAAGGAACAAATGAACAGCCCCAAGGTTAATTATAACAATGCCATCTCTCCCCCTTGCACAGCAGGAATTGGATAATAGCACTCAACTTGTCTCAGAAGCAATAGGGCAATTCCCAAAGTAATAGTTTATGTCTTTTCATATGTCAACACTGAAAACCGGTCCAGACCACCCCTCAGTGGCTACTTCTTGAACCCTTTACTCTCTTCCTGCTTCATCTTAAAGAAATGGAAAACTGACTAAAATTTTATTTTTTTCAGTGTGCAGGAACTCAAGAGGACACCTTCAGCAGGAATGTCCTGACTTCTGAAGTACCTGCCCTGCTTAGCAGGGCCCTTAGTCAAGAAAGGCCAAGGTGCAGAAAAGAAAGAATAGATCTGGGACCTAAAGAAGCAGACAAAATAAAACAAGAATGCACAACCTTGTGGTTAATATTTACCCAGCAGGAAAACAATTCCAAGCTCCTGCCATGGGACCAAACACGTTTTTAGTGGCATTTGTCATTTTAAAAATAACTGGGAGAGTGAGGTGCACTGAATCACAGGCAGGTAAAACACTTAGTGCATTTTGGATTTAGGCACCTGATCACTGCAGAGAGCAGTTTAACGAGCACTCTTGTGCTTACTGCTCTTCCCCAGATTTAAAGTGCTTCTTTCTCAATATTCCCGTGCTGGTAAGGAAAAGAGGAGTGGCAAGGGAGAAGAGAACACATCTTGGGCACACACGTGTGTCCATCCACACAGAGCTCAGGGAGGGTCTGGACAATGCTCTCAGGCACAGGATGGAATTCCTGGGTTGTCCTGCCAGGAGCTGCACTCAGTGATCCTGATGGCTCTGCTCCAGCTCGGGCTACCCTATGATTCTGTGACCTCTGAGGTTTCCAATGCTCTCCTGGGTATCTAATCCCAAACTTCTGGGTTTTGCCTGTATATAAACTGACTTACAATTACACCATTTATTTTATCTGCCTCTCAAAATCTAGATGGATTTCACAGACTCGGAAAGATTAATCAACATGTTGCTGCACTTTTAAGCAGTACCTGCAGAGCAGAACACGTTTCTGCCCATACCAGGGAGCCACTGCCTCCGTGTGGAGAGAAGAAGCTCCATTAAAAGGAATCCAACCACATGGAAGAACACTCAGCTACACAGTGCTCTCCTCATTAGAGCAGAGCAAATCCACCCAGCAAACACAGCACAGAACCCGGGAAGCAGTGTGAAGGGACAACTTCCAGGAGGGATATCATCATGGCACACACAGTTTGGAATTGATTTCTGTGCAGCCCATAACTGAACACAGCTACTCAGCATAATAGCAACTGACAGCTCCTGAAAAGCACAATGAGCCACTTCAGACACGTAAACCAATTTAAGCCACGTAGTTATAGAGTTTTGAGATTGGATTTCCTCCTCAATATAATGAGGGGGATTTTCTCGAAAATACACACCACTTTTTCCAGCTGTTTCTACCTTCGTGACTCATGCAAATGAATGAACTTTAAAATTCCATATGTGGGAGATGACAATAAATGAGACCCGGATAAAACTGTAAATTGCCATAGTCCAGTTCCCCAGCAGACAGTAATCCACATCAGTGGCTCTGAAGTAGTGCTCCACCAACCTGCCTGAAAAATTACTCTGAACACTATTTATTTATTGCTAGAGATTTACTTACATTTCTTTAAACAAGTCATAAATATGTGGATAGCGAAGGCGTTTGTGACAGCTTTTGATCTGTGATCTGCCAAACTTTTGTGATTAAAAAAGATTAATTAAAAAATAATTAAATTTTGAGTAAGTAGAAATTTACTCTTTGGTAGAGAGATGCTTCGGCTGAAAAATTTCTGGAGTTTGTAAATAAAAAAAAAAAGATTGAAGAATATTAGGCTGACATTTGATGTCAGTCTTTCAGCTGTGTGAAATTACAGCTTCTGTACAGAACGTGGTTGTTATGCACTGCCTTGTGTGCACCAGTGGTGGACACAGGCATCTTGTTGATTATAAATTCTCACTAAAACCAGATGCTTTTCGTGAGGTCATAAGGATTATATTGCAGTGTTCAGGCCAGCTCTCTGCATTCCTGTGCTCTGTGGAACAGAAGACACACTTTTAAGCACCTTGGCTATCTCACACACTTCAATTAATCAAACCAGGTACAGAGTGAAGAAAGATTTATTACCTTATGAAACACAAATATCAACTCTTTTTTTGATCAGACAGTAACAATGATAGTGGTGAAAAGGACTAATCTATTAGATTATCAGCATGACACATTTATTTGAAATAAAATATTTTACCAAGGATTCAGAACATTTGTTAGAAGATATTCTCCCCTAGTCTACCATTCCTTATGTCTCTATTCAAATTAAAACTGCCTGTTACACACAGGATTTATCAAAAATATTCTTAATTTCCCCTCAACTTCCTTTTGACTTCAGGTTTTTATTTACTATATATACTATATATAGTAAATATATATATAAAAATATATATAAATATATTATATATACTATATATATTGATCTATAAATCCACCTTCCAGAAAAATCTCAAATAAATAATAAGTAATGAACAGTTAAATAATAAACTATGTTAAAAAAACCTTATTTCCTACAGTCACATGCCTTCTGCTCTTCCTAGGTATGCAGAATTCTTTCCACTTTCTTTTTTCAGTCTTCCAATGTTTTCTTTGGTCAGTAGAGGATTTATGTTCGATGACATACTTACTAGTGTGAAAATCCATTACCCTTTCTGTCCTAATATATTGCAAAACCAGCGCTTAGTGGAAAAAGCAGGCAAGGTAAACCAGGGAACAGCCACCAATACCAAGAAGAACAGCCAAGCTTACAGTTCTGAGAAGCCCGAGATGAGCGAGCACATCAAAACCTCACGGAGCAAGACTGAAAGGGCCTTTTCATCCCGTCCTGGGGACACCTTGCAACGCTGCTGGGACTACAAAGGGTCACTCCAATCACTTCAGGCAGTCCTAGAAGGTTAAAATCTGACTAGACCAAGCTGCCTTGCTTAAGAGAAAATATTTAAGCTTAGCGCTTGAGCAGCATTTTATATATTCAGAGTATTTTAGAAACATAAAAAAAACTACAAAGAGCTTTTAGCTCCTCTCGTATAAATGGAGAAACAAGACTTGTAGGGTTTAATATTTAACAACTTGAAGATGCCATGCAGAAAGCTAAGACAATTTCAGAAACGATGGTCTGAGGATGTAAAAGAGCAGAAAATACCTGTCATGTGAGCTCTCATTTCAGGGGGTGTCTATGAGGCAATAGCATGGCAATTTTGCAGCCAATTCCCAACTGCTACAGACAAGCAATCTCTAACTTCCCAAAATACTCAACATGTTCACTCCCTCTTCAGTAATCTTGACATTCTATAAGAAAAATGTACATAAGATTTCAAAAGAACAATGGGAATATGGACAATCTAGCCTACTTTAAAAAGAATAAAAAGTTATTTACAGCGACTAAGGTTGTGGGGCCTTAATAAATTTTCCTGTGCAACAACTTCAGAATTCTTGGGAAATAACACAGTTGGAAAATAATACAGAACCTTGGGTTCAGCTCCTTTGTTCAGGTCATAACACAGTATTTTATTATATTATGACACATAGCGTGGTAATTCTGCTAGACAGGACTTGATCCACACTTCTCAACCACAGCAAAGAGCAGAATGAGAAAGGGTTCAATGCCTCCTAAAGTATTTCAGTTCATCTCTAGTATTCTGCAAAGCTTTATAAAAATATTTTTTCATTTTACTCAGTTGAGAGGGATCCACACAAGAAAAAAAAAAAAAGTAAAGCATTAACACTGCTTCAATGAAATAAATGGAATCTTTTCTCTCATCTAATTTCTCTTGACTGTCACAGACATTGACATGACATCAATCACTGAAGTAATTTCACATTTTCTTATGTATACACACTAACACTTGCTCTTGACGTTTCACTACGGCTCCACTTAAAAATTCTGTGTACAAACACACGACGATCCCCTGTCAGCGGTGAAAACCACATTTCACCCAAGCAGAACAAATGGCTTCCTCAGGAGAACAGAACGCAAAGTTTTTCAGCTAACTCTTGGCACTGCACACCAAACAAGGAGGTGCTCTGATGCAGTAACTGCAGGGGCACTGCCAGCACCCAGGGGTCTCACCCAGGGGCTGCCAAGCAGCTCCAGCTGTAACGAGGAGCCCGGTCCAGCCCTGGATTGGCACTGCCTCACCTGGCTGAGGTCCCCCACGGCTGGCAGACTGCTGCAATTCTCACTCACTGCTCCAGGCACACCTGGAAGCAAAACTGGGAAGTGTTCCAGCCGTAAATCCCAGGAACTTCCAGTACCCTGCCTGGGAACTGTCGTGTGTTACTGCGCCCCAGTGCAGCATCCCTCTCAAAACTTAATTTAGAGGTTTGATGTTAGAAGTTTCTAACAACCTCTCAAGCACACCTGCTCACTATTTAAATGCTCATTTGTATTTCTCTATCAACTACAAATTGTGCTCCACTATTCTGTCCACTAACACAATTTCAGCAAAAACTACAGCAGAAGACACTGTTCTAACTAAAGGGAAAGGCAAAATGTGTAAACCAAAAGCACAAACATCAAAGATGGTGTCCATTGAGTATAAATCCAAAATCTTGCCATATTAGACATCTTCCACAGCAGGTATACTCAATCTCATTGAAATAAGAGATAATTTACTCATTTTAATAAGAGATAATAACACTGTTCATAATGAACAGTGTTTCCTGCTACATTACAGATTAAGGAAGCAATTATTTTCCTTTTTCTGGCAAAACAAATGACTAGTAGAAAAAGGCAATCGAGGCAAATTTCAAAATTACATGTCTCACCAAAATTTGAAAAAAATGTATTTTTAAATTTCCTAAGTAACACAAGGTTTTGCTGCATAATAAGAGCAAATGTTATGCAATTGCATCTAGCCATTAAAGCCTTTGCTATAAAATATATAACACCATTATGAGTGACACCTCTATTACATAATATACGTAGCATAGCTAATATGCTGTCATCATTCAGATGTGCAAAGGAAAACAAGCTGTCAGAATGGTTTGCTTGTCACTTCTAAGCCACAAGAGTTCAGAAAAGTCATGGATTCTCTGACTTTGCACTGGGGGTTTCAGCAGGATCAGCTGAGTGATCACCATCAGCAGCAGCACCTCAGGACTGCCAAGCCCCCCCCGAGCCCCCTCAGCTTTATTCCAGCTTTCTAAAGGAGCGTCCAACTCACCACTCAAGTTCTAAGATCATTTTTTCACTGTAAGAAAACACAGCAAAGCAAGTTTTCTCAGAGTTGATAAACCTTAATAGTTACATTCTTCTTCTGCTGGCATCTTAAAAGACAGCTTGATAAAATCTGCCTCTCCAGTCCACAACAACCCACGGATCAATTCAGGCTTTCATTCAAGACACTAGGAACTTAATTGAGCTCAAAAGGAATGTTGCTACTGGCCACAGAAGGAAGAAAAGTTCTGTTTAAATCAGTTGCCAAAAGCCAGTAGAATACAGAAAGAAAACCTGGATGCACACCAGCAGGTTGAAAGGTATAAATTAACATCAGGAACATAAAAGCTGTATATGAACACGTTTCAGTCCCTGAATATAAGAACACTAAAATCTGTAGCAACAAGCATTGTAGACAGAATCTTTTCCAACACACAGGAAAGGGGCAGATCTCTTTTTTCCAGTGTTAACACACAGTCTCAGAGGAATCTGAAATTGTATTGGGTGTTGCAGACAAGGCACAAAAGCAGATTTATTACTCAATCAGCTTTACTGATCAATTACTGATTAACTGTGATCAGGTATGTACAATGACCAAAATACCACATATTACAGTTTAAAAAGACAAGAACTTACCTCAGTTTTGTCTCATTTGTTAAATGAGCAAAAAAAAAAGTGTATTTCTCTAGTTCCTGCTTTCCCCCACAACATTTCAGTTTCTGAATATGTTTCGGTCTTACTCAAATCAGTAATTAACTATTCTTTCTTTGACAAACCATTTCCTTGTTTGAAACAGTACTTAAACCTCAGAACAGCGAGGATAACATTTAGCATCAAGAATTTATTACATCTGGCATCAAGAATTTATTACAGATGATACAAGTAACTTTTTCTTCCTTCCTGTTCTTCTTTCCTAAGCTATGCCACAGAAGAACACGTCTCCAATTTGAATTGGCTCTCAGCTCAAGCATTAAACTCTCTGCCTGTCACTATGCTCCTGACTGTGGGGAGGACAAACAAGAGCAGCAGAACACAAGAGGAAAGCAAATAAGGACAGAAGGGAAATGGGGGCATCGCTCAGCCACAAGTCACAGTTTGCTCTTTGCCATTGCTCATACCAGGGCTTACCCTTTTCCAGACAAGGCAGCATGAACCCTTCATAAAATTAAAAACTCAGTCACATCATGGGTTTAAAAGACAGGCCAATAGTGAGTATTCTGGTCTCTGTTTCTTTCCCAGGAGCTTTTAGCATGCTTTTCTACCCAGCAGTGAACATCAGCACGCATTGAGATTTCCAGAGCAAGCCCAGTGTTTCAGCTGCCACTGCCAGCTCCCAGCCCTCAGGAGTAAACCTGGAGCAGCCATGCTTTGCCACACCACTTAACTCCACATCTTCTCACCTGCTGCCTTGGGAGGTTCTGCAGTTCTCCAGAAAAAAGAGATTCCTTTTTTGCTGTATTAGGTGACACATCCTAAAACCAACCATCAGAAACCAACAGCAATCATGCCACCAGTCATACTGGATTATGTGGATTATTTGTGAATAACTGAGTTGCATGCTCCACGCACATTTCCTCGTGGCACTGCACTGGTGAGCTCATTTGCAATGAGATCAGAGTGACCCCCATACCCAGGCAGAAAATCCACAAAGATTGCTTTGCCTCTGCTACTCACCCTCTACACAACTTTACCTTGTTACACTGCACCTGTTACTTCTGTATTTACCAACTCTGAAAATTGCCCCAAATTCTGAAACACTTAACATCAAAATTAAATCTCTATTTGCTTCTCAGAGCACTGCAAATCCCATCTTGGGAAGAAAGTGATGTGCTTAATCCTACTGCAGATTATAACATGTGTCTGCATAGTTCAAAGGTGGTATTTCACTTGTTCATCAAATCAAAACCAAATCATGATTTCCAAATACTGCACATGCAAAGTCAGGTGTATCCCTTAAGATAACCTTAGTTACATCAGTAAGCATTAAATTTTGGAAAACAACCGAGGTTCCACAAAAGAACACAACATTACCAAGCCCAAGAATGCTTTTGATTGAAAATGCTGTCTTAAAACACAAGTTGGCAGCCATTCACTTCCCCAGTGACCCTGACCTTTTTCCTAGTTTAAAAATGTCAATTTCAGAAAGCAATCATAAAAACAAAACTAGTTTTTTCAGGAGCCATAAGCATCTTGCTGCTCTTTAGACACCGCCAGTTAGCATCCACATGGAATTATACAGAAAATTCTTGATCAAAGTCTCATTCTGTTATTTCATTTATTAAGTGCCTTGTAATAAGAGCTGGGGAATTTAAATGCACGTCACCAGTGACAATCTGTCCTGACATTCAGTGTTTCCTGTACTGGCATTTTTACTTCATACAAGTCATGAAATGCTGCATTCAAATGAACTTCCCTCCTATAAAATGAACATCCAGAAATTGTGCAAATTCTCTTTTAAGTCAATATCAGAAAAAAAAAAAAATCTGTTTTTTACTGAAATTCCCTAGTCTCAACAAGGTTATTTTTTTATGCACAGAGACTACATGCAGTCTAACTACTTCTACTGCAGATTACAACATAAAGTCTGAAGTCGTAAATATTCGGAGAAGTAAGAGAACTTTCAATTTAATAATGTTTGCTCCTGAAAGTACACACACAGTTTTAAATTACTGGTCTGTAAAAAAAAAAAAAAAAAAACAAAAAAAAAAAAAAAAAAACAAAACAAAACCAAAACAACTGTGAGTCAGCTCTACCAAATATGCAAGTTAAGGAAACAGGTACATAATCAACAGTTAAAGAGATACCACACAGAAGAAGGAATATGGAAGTATAAAATGTGGCAGACTATGAGAACAGAAGCTGTTGCATAACCCACCCAAGGTATCATGAGACATGACCCTTACAACTCCATAAACAAAAAAAATCTTTGCAGCAGGTTTCTGACCTAGAAGGGGAAGTGCCAGTCTAGCTAAATTTGTTGCACATCCCCCAGTAAAGGATGGCAAAGTTCCCAAAAATATTACCAAAGAGAAATGTGACGAGCTCAAAGCAGCACGTGTGGAAATACGCACTAAATATGTGCTGGAGAAAACCCCTGCCCGAGCTGGAAGCTCATCAGCTGGGCAGAGCCATGAGGAGAAGGAGCAGCAAGCTTCATTTGGCCATTTCAACAGTAAACAGCTGGGAAAAGGGAAACAAAACCCTACAGTATGCAAGCCAGAAGTCTTAACTGGAACAGAAAAGTATTTAAAATGGAATAGTAAGACTTCACATCCAGGGTTTGGTATGCCATTACAGGAGCCTTGTCCAAAACAGAACAACTCCAAGTGGAACAGGACGAGCAGAAGTGAGAGATTATGAGATAATAACAAAAATCCCAGACTTGTTTTGCATACAAAAAAGGAGGGCAAGAATAGATGACAATATTCTACAGTGAGTATTTTAAATGCCAAGGAGAGAAATGAGCTAAGAGATATTAATCAACTATTAGCTGATTATAAATAAATTAGGTAACTGCTTTAACTGGAGATTTAAAAAAAGTTTCATAGAATGAAAAATTAGACTCTGGAATAGCTGGAGCACTGCATATAGAACTCCTAAGTACTTTTAAGAGAGAGCACAGTGAAGGAGATTAAATTATGCAGTGGCTTATAATTCCCAGCAATTGGATTCAGTGATGTGGCTGTCTGTTACAGCATGTTTATATCTGAACAGCTATTGTAATTCTCCGTTGAAAAGTTCACCCTGAAAATGTTTATGTGAACTTATCAGGACAGATACACACTACACATTTTACACGTGTATAAACACACTTCAACCTAAGAATAACTTACCCCTTAGGTATAAAGGATTCCTTTTATTTTTAGAAACCCCTTAGCTGAATGCATAAATACAACAAGTCTTCTTTCTCCTAATTTTTCCCAAAGCAGTTACTGGGGAACTTTTAACCAAGCAAAACATTGATATTGACTGGAAACTGCTATTTTCTGATGGAAAACTCAAAAAATACACTGCTCTCAGATAGAATTATTCTTAGCTTTTTTTTTTTGATCTTTTAATTCAGCAGGTGAGAAAGGAACTTCCATTTGCTGCCACAAAAGGATAATTCGGACCCCAAGATCAACAAATTTTGATTGTTATTGAAGGAAAAGTTCAAGAGTTCAAAAGTTGAGGTGTCTGCTTTTCCATAGGGTGCAACAAAATAGTCCAAAGGCTTTAACTTAATGTGATATAAAAGGAGATAAAAAAGAAACTCCCAAACAAAGTCCCAGCTTACCTTAGTGCTATTTTTAAGTATAATTCTACCCAACTAGAACAAAGAAGAACGGGCACCTCTAAGAACATTTTAACCTTCTGCTCCATGGCCTGGGACTCTGCAGGCTGTAGTTCTCTATGTTTATCAGCAGGTTCCCATCTGTTTTGTAAAGTAGCTGATTCCTCAGTCAGACAACTACTTTCTATCATGATACTAAAGGTTAAGATCTTACAAGTAAAATAATTACAGGTGATTTTCACATCAAGATGAACGCCCTTCCAGGTGCTAGAAAACACACAACATGATTTGATAGCCTTCAGAAAACTATAGTCTACTTCAGCATTTATTTAAAACCAAGTGTTCCAAACCTGGAATCCATTTGATCCACAAATGCTCAGACTGTTATACAGGTTTTTTTTTTTTTTTTTAAGTGCCATCTTTTTACCTAGGAATCCCAGAACTAGGTAACAATTTGCAAAAGAGACCTCCAGAGGTCTTCTAGGCCAAAGCTCAGCCCTAATTAGGTGGGCTCCCCAAGGCCAGGTCCAGTTGAACACCCCCAAAGGTACTCCCCAAGCCCTCCAGGAAGCCTCTTCCAGCACTACAGCCCTTGTGGCCATCGCATTCCCTGCCACACCTGACTGGAATTTCCTGCCTTTGACCTCCTGTCTCAGCAACTCCAACAGACTCCAGCTCTGTGGCAGCCCTTCAGGCAGGGGAAAAGCTTCTGTGCAAACTGTTCACAAAGTTTTGGCAAAGGGGTTTCAGTTATTTAAGTCTTTAAAAATACTACAGATCACTGATCGTGTTTTTAAGTTTTTTTCCCTAGAATTACCAAGACAAACTTAAAATTACAATGTAGCAACTGTGTATTTAATCAAAATCAATTAATAAATTAAATTAATCAAACTAGATTTAAAAAAAAATCAATAAAAAATAAATTAATCAAATAAAATAAATCAAATTAACAAAAAAATTATAAAACAAGAGCAGTTTGGCATTCCCCTGGAAGATTCATTCTTAGTTGTGTTCTGTCACATAGAAAGCTAAACAGTTACTCCTGAATCATTTACTTATTTACTACAAGCAGACTCGTTTTCCATATCAGGCTACTAATTCATGACTTAAGAGTTTTTGATGTTGGATTCTTGGCAGGATATAAAATAATTGCTTACCTGATGACATGAAAAATTTAAGAATCGAGCTCTAAACACAAGCTGGTTTACATCTCAGTATTCTTGCATGTTCTCAAAATAGCTGATTTTTCAGTTCCATTAAGGTTTTCTTTGGAAGTGCCAGTAAATTGAATTTCATTGCTCTCCATTTGCTACAATACTTTTTAGTAAAAAAAAACTCGTTATTGAGCAGAATAACTCTCAGTGGAAGAAAGCCTCATTTTTGTTACTACACAAATACATTTCTGTTCCCATTCACAAGCTGAACTACTGAAATCATTATCAATACCAAGAGCAGCCCTTCAAGTGGAAAAAATAACCTTTCATTTGGAATAAATGCCTCTTTGCCAATGCAAAACCACGGGTAATCCATTAAATTCTTCAGAACACTGGAGATGGCTCCACTGGCGCTCCCGCAACATGCTCGGGTAACATTTCAAATCACCCATGGGAGATACTAAAGAAGCATTTTACTATTTCATTTTGGCAGTATTATGATGCCTTACCTGCAGCATCTCTTCCCTAAGGTGGCATACCATAAGAGTAAGTATAACCCCATTTGAGAAACTCCTTTGAAAGAACCTTAAAATGTAGACACCACGTTTCCAGGAACAAAACACCAAATGAAACCAAGCAGAACTCAATAGAGCCACCCACAGGAAGTGGTTGATGTCAGGACAAGCCAACCCCTGGCTCCCTTCTGCCAAGCACTGCCACGAGCCTGGCACAGCAAAGTCCATCCCCACACAGCACCTGCATCACCAGTGCCTGCTGTGCTAAATCCAGTGTGGTCACTGGATTTGGTACAAAGGGTACAGCTCCATTTGCTTCATAAAAGTCATCCTCAAGTGATCCCAGAGCTATTGCTCTGTCTCAGGAAAGAACCCAGAAACCTTCCACTGTGAGTCTGACTGCTCAACACTCCTGCATTTGTCTGACTTCACCTGCAGCAGTCCTGGCATCGCAGTCCCTGTGACCACAAGACGTGAATTATCTGATGCACGGATTATTAACACCTTGTGGAAGACACTGTCTGCCAAGAAGACTCTCAGAGAGCTCCGGCACCATTAGATGGGGGGACACAAGGCAGGTTCACTTTGTTATGGCTGCCTGGCATCAACCATCTCACAAAGGAGGAGCTGAGCCAAACAACCCAGGCAAAGGCTTAAATCCTGGCAAAACCACATCGGGGTCTCCTCAAAACATGCAGATCACTCTGACAAATAATAGGGTCTGTCTGAAATGAAGAAAAGAGTAGAATCACATTCTGCACAATAAGGGTGTGGCATGGCTCCTTTATAAATGCATCTGCTAGGAAGAAATGCAGACACTTGCATAGCATAATTAGCAAGAGTCTGATAATCAAAATTAAGAGACAAGTAGCCAAGGAGTCACAGAACTAATCAGGTATCACCTGAAGTACTGGGCCAAATTCACAGCAAGTGCTTTAAAACAAGGAGTCAGTCAGCTGAAAGAGATCCAGAGACCAACAATGAAGCAGGTAGAAAAGAGGAGTCATGTGGAAACACTGGAAGTTGGGCTTTGTTTTGTTTTTCTTTGTGAGTAAGAAGGCTGGAGGGGATCTGATGGTTATCTCTGTACCAAGTTATTAAAAAGGCATCAGTGTTCAGCCACTCTGCATGCCAAGCCACAGCAAGTCAAGGAATGCTTGACTCAAGTGGCAGAAAAGGAGCTCTGAGCTGGACACTGGGAAAATTTCTTTATGTACACATAAACCACAAGAAATCACCAAGACACATTATTTATGCAATTCCTGTTATTATGGAATGTTTCTAGGAAGAGGAAAGGCAAACAGTGTTTAGGAATTCCAAAAGTACATTAGATTTTGTTTTAATTTTACAATTTAGTGACAGTGCTTGAACCCCTTGTTTCCAACGTCCATGAGTTATTTTATTTAAATCTTCTTTTGGAAATCATTTGGGGTTTAAGATGTTTCACTGCTAAGTTTGATCAGGAATTCTGCAGTTAAATTTCAAGTTGGCAAGTTAAATTTCAAGCTGGCAACATCAGATTTCATGTCATTGGAAAAGTGACTGATTAAATTTTTGCCTGTGTCACTCTGTTCTTTCTTCTGTCTCATCTCCTGATACTCCTGTAACTGCATCAGGGGTTTCTTTACCTTACCAGTATTTAATTTCTTTGTATTACAAGAAGGACATGGATAGTTGGCATCCTTGCCCATGGAGCAGGGGCTGGAACCAGACAATCTTTAAGGCTCTCTTCCAACCAAAACTATTTTTGAGTTATTATTTGGGGTATTTTTAAATACAGAACCCATATTTCTTTTCTAAAACAGAAAATTTCAGGTCAAAGCTGAGCATATGAACAGAGATGTTACAAAACAAACAAACAAAACAAAGTGGGTCATTTCCAGTCAAGTCTGAAGGGACCAGAGTACACTTAGAAGCATTTTCACTGACTGATTTCACTGAAGTGGACAGAGGTGCAAAGCCATGGTACTTTCCATGGCAACTGTAAGACATGCCATGTATGCTCTTGTGGAGTAGAAGAAGCAGCTAGGCTGAAATGCACAACCATGCACAATTTTCAGTTTTTTTCCCCTCTAAACAAAAGACCAAAACCTGTCTTTCACTCAATACCCTGAACTGCATATCCTGAAGATGTACCCTGAAGCTCACATAAAGCTTTTTTGGCTATCCCTGACTCTACCATAAACTTTAACTGCTGCTGTCAAATGGCCAACTGATATTTAATTTCTGTTCTTTGTATTTTGCCTGTCACATTCCATATTTGCATCTCTTCCATTCACTTTATCTCTGTCTCATCATATTCCCTTCAATCATGAATTATTCAGACCACTTGTCATTTTGGAATTTTTCTGATGCTGGATTTTTTTTCTCAGCAGAACTTACACACAGCACTTGTCCTCTAGACTTGCTTCCTACCCTTCAGTTGCTATAATTTTCCATTCTCCACATGTTCATTCATTTCCTGCTCTCTTCCATCTTCTTCCCCACTGCTTTTCTACATCTATCCAGGCAATCCCACAGGTATTCTTGCAACATAATAATTGCCATGGTCTGTGAACAATGAAGAGGTGTTAAGCACAGAAAGCATCACATAGAAAACCTTTCCTGCTTCCTAGGAATAAGAGATGTTGTCTTTATTTAGGATGCTCATTTCTTGGTATTGTATCTAATTTCCCAATGTGTAACACAAATAGTTATGAGACAAGCTTCTCCAGTATGACACAGAGTGATCAAATTGAACATATTCATTACAAATAAATCCCACTTCAATGACATGAAATCACTGAAATGTTACAGTTCTGCACAAATGAAAATCAACCTCCTTGGCTCATTACACTTAAACCAAGTTTTACCACCCAACCACTGGAGCTGGAGGGCTGAAACACTGACTTGTAGGTATGATTCACTTCTTCCCAAAAAGCCTTGCACTACCTCACAAACTGGACTTGAAAAAATCACTTGTGAACCTTGCATGTTCAACCTCATTTCTCACGGAATGGCAAACGTTAAGAAAATACAATCCATCTGAAATTAATTTGTGTATTATCACTGTCATTCTTCTGTTACAAACTTTCTTAATTGCTGTGACCATGAGAAGAGAGGGTGGCTGAATTACAGATATTCTCTGAGAAAGGGTAATGCAGTGCAGTGAAGGAGATTAATATTGCCAAGCAGATTAATCTAAAAAGCTAGCATTTGTGATACAAGTACCTCTTTGGGAGTGTGGGGGGAAAGGGGTAAGCAATGAAGGAATGCTGGGAAAATGCAGGAATTAAAACTGCAGTGAAACTGTGCAACTCTTGCCTGTATTATGACATACAAGAACCTTAGGTCATGATTTTTTAAAAAAATTGCCTATTAGGATATCCACATTGCAGCTATCTAGATTTTTTGCAGGTTGTGACAGCCTAAACACAAATTCATTTTGAACAGTTACTTCAGAACTTTACCAATCATGACTCTAATTTCCTTTTTTACAGAATCTTCTCCAATAGGTATTTTCTTCAATTTCTGCATGTGTAGTAGCAGGAGAAAGTCTACTATCACTATTCAGATACCCAGAAATTACTGTTCCAAATATTGCCTGAATATCTGCAAGCACCCAGGAAAGCGCAGCTAAAATATTCAATTGGAATTGTAAAGCTGGATTAACATTAGAGTGTAATTCTTATATCTCAGATTTAAAGTAGCTTTTCATCTTTCAGAAGCAGTCAGCCTTGTACTCACATTCCCAGTGAGGCACCACAGGCCAACAGAGAGCTGCAAAAGGGGGCTGTTCCAAGAGGAAAAGGCTGCTCATGATCCCCTCCATGAAACCCAAAAGCATAAACAAGCCATCTCTCCCCCAGAAAACCTGTTTAAAGAAAATATTGGAAGGATCACTCAGAAAGACAACTGAGTTTTTTGATGTGACAAACTTTCTCATGCCAGGGCAATCAATGAGTGCACGGCCCTGAGAGGAGATTCAGACAGGGGCAGAACAAATGTGCACACAGGAGGAACCAACAAGGCTTTCTGGAAGACTTCATGTCTCCTTCATAAAATTACTAGGCAATTAAACCCTTTCTCCCTCTCTAACTGCCTTCCTGTTTTCCCCAAAGAATCTGGAAACACTTCCTGCAGTTTTCCTTCTCTTCTGGAATCTTTTCTCCTTTTTGTTTCAATGGTCTCCAAATTCTGCCACCTCCTGGGCAGTCTCTCCACTCAAACAACCCCTTCTTTCTCAGGCCTCACAACTACTTTTTTCTACCTTTAACAATTTTCTCAGCCACTACTCTGCAAAAGAAGATGTTTGTCTCCATCAGCTTGGTAAGGACACTAAAACGAGCTGGCAAAAGACAGCACAAGTCAGGTAAAGAAAAAAAGGACAGGTAAAAGTCTCTGATGTGCTGCACCCAGAATATCCAAATTACAGGAGACAGCAGCAAGGGACGTCAAAGCACACACATGAAATATAAGAACCAAAACCAGACCATCCAAATTACAGGAGATACCAGGGAGAGATGTCAAAGCACACACATGAAATATAAAAACCAAAACCAGAACATCCAAAAAGTTTCCCTCTCGTGGCTGCTCAAAAAACGATTGTTTGCCTGGAAATCATATTACGACTGAATTACCCGTAAATGCAGATAGCTGACACTTTAAGATCAAGCAGCTTCTATTTACTTGGAAAATCAGGATGTAGCTGCCAAATTTAGATTGCAGCCACAACCTTTTACGCAACATGTTAAAGTTGCCCTGCTACAATAAAGATCAGAGCCTTAAAGAGAAGCATTTTTTGCAGGAAACAACCTGTGACAAAAGCTGGTGGTATTTTCACTACTGATTTAAAGAACACAATATCATTAATAAAGTGCAGCAATGGAATAATAACCTTATATAAAAGAGCATTCCCTTCTAGACAAACCTAGAGCACAGAGCAAAACAACATCTATGAACAAGCATTTTGTAACTTCAGTCAGCAGGCATCTCTGAATTCATTCCTGAACACACAGTGCACATCAGCCAGCCCTCAGGAGGAGATCACTGAACACCACACAGAAGGAAAACACATCTGCTGTAGGTCCTGCTTGCACACACTGGCATTCTTATGGCCAGAACACAGAACCAACAAGGAGGAATCACATCCCACAGCAGCTTCTCAGGCAGCTGCTCCATCCCACTTGGGATGTAGGGTCTGCAGGTATGCACTCGTGAGCCTTGCTTCAGTTCAGCTTTTTGAGGCAACGGGCAGCACCAGAAAGCTCCAGTGAAACTGCTCTCCATGTGTTTGTGACCAGCCCCCTGTATCCCTCCACACCTCCTGTATCCCCCCAGCTCTCTCCACCTTAAGCCCCTCCGACACCCTGCTGGAGCTCCCAGGCTGACCTGAGAGGATGGCTCAGCTGTAATGACATTAAATCCTAATAAAGGCTCCTGCACTGGACAGGGCAGCCCAGCTGCACCCCTGCCTCCCAAACACACGTGTACAGCCAGCAGGCCAGCCCAGGCGTGGCTCCGCAGAATTCTCTGTGACTGCAATCATTCACATTCCTCATTATGCTGTTTCTGGAAAGCCACATTTAGTAAGTTATAAAAAAGATCCCTTCCCTTATTTCTGTCCTGAGAAAGAATCCTAATTGGCTAGAGCCAGTCATAAAAATTTAACCATGTTTCTGAAAACACGAGTGCCAAAGGGTAATGCATCGCTAATGGCTGCCAGTGGAATAAATAGCAGTTCTGACGTCAAAACTTTGTTACACTCCAATAACTGGCTCACTTGGGGTTTCAGGTACAGCAAGTTACATGCCAGTTTTAAATAAAGTTATAAAAATAGAACACACACTGAACCATATTGCCACCATGCAGCCTGAAACTACATGATTTATGCCTAATAAAATGTTAACAAAGGTGACAGAGGGTATAAAAATAGTATTTTCTACCTCATAATATCCTCTTACTTGGATTTGAGAGGGCAAAATGAGGCAGATATAATTTTCCTTTTATTTTTCAAGACATATGGCCAAAATCAGAGTAAACAATTTTGAGTGGAAGTGACATTTAAGAAGTATTTATAATACCTTTAACCTGAAGATAGTATAGTAAAACCCAAGTTGTAAAAATCTGCATTACAATGCATCTCTGAGTCCTGCTTGAATAAACGCATTAAGTAGCAAGGAGCTTTGTCTTTCCACTCCTTCTGTGGTGCAGCTATTGAACAAAATACCCTTTAATTGTGTAAAAGATGCAACCTTGGGCTGTGCCTGTACAACTAACAGTTTAATGGTTCAGGGATTCAGCACCCAGATCATGAACAAAACCACGGTGCATGGATGGGGCTGAATATTCCAATTCAGGAACTTGCTTGAACACATAATGCTTAACACTTGAATTGAGGGACTTGGCAGTGCTGGGTTAACAGTGGCACTTTTCCAACCTAAGCAATCCTACAATCCTTCCTCTGCACAAAAAAACCCCAAGTTTTAGATGTGCAAACATGGCTGCACTCACGGGGAAGGGAAAGGACAACACCCTGAAGGTAACACAGAAGGCTAGGAAGAAGTTTGAAGAAACAACATTCACTTGAGAGCAGTGCAGGAATAGGGACAATTGTCATTTCTGACCTGTGGGCTCTCCAACGTTCAGTTCAAGAACATTAAGACACTTACACCACTCCACACAGCTTCCAAGGCAGAGGGAACTCAAAGAGCTCCCACTGCAGAGCAGAGATCACACACATGAAATCCCACCCTCGTAAAGGGCTGCTGACAGACTTACCAGTTACCTGCACTGTCCCTTGTGTCACTTGGAGCAGGAAAGATACAGGTGGTTCTAAGAGCCTCTAGAAGAACAGGAGTGAGGCGTGGCACCAGCTGCAACAATCTGCATTTGTAATCAAATTACCCAAGTATTAGCATAGGAAATCCACGGTGGAAATTTTGGAGTGAGAAAGGAAACTTTGCCACAACTCTTGCTCAAAAAAACCCAAGATTTGCCTACATAGAAGTGAATGCAGTCAAGTAACCTGGAGGGGAGTGTGGCAAAACCAAAAAAAAATCCCCTTGTTTCACATACAACAAAACTTGGCATCTTTCAAAGGCACTAGCTAACATTACTTAAATGTTTGCTAAATATTTACTCTTATTTGAAAGGATCACGAGGTTTAAGAGGGACACTGTGGTCAGAAACCTTCAGTAGGTCATGGAAATGCATGTGCTCTTCTAGTCCTGAAATATTTGAAATATTAAGTGGCTTCCTGCTGTAATGGCCATCTCCAGAGAGACTTAGAAATAAGCAAAAAAAAAAGAAAAATAAATTACATAATGCTGACATCCATTTGTGTGAATGTTCTTGAGCAAAAGCAATGCAGCAACATTTGATAAATTCAATAATCATTGCACTAAATATAAAGAGGAAGGTTTAGGTTCTACATAAAACTACAACAAAAAAAAAATCTTTATTTGAATTGGTTCTTGGTATTCCATACATTGTATTTCATACAAACTCTTATTGAAATTGGCATTTAAGATTAAAATATTCCAAGATGAAATTGCTTAGAAGTTGTTAAACTTACAACAAGTTGTCACGGGGTTGAGCATTGCAGATGAACCGTGTTGACTTAGGGTGTGAGCTAAACCAGTAAATCATAATTCCCTTTTCTGCTGAAATCATTTAACTCTAGAATAAAGTCAAATGTAAGCATCAAATCCTCTCTCAGCTCAGGTAAGAGCACAGGCCAAGACACTTTCAGAGAGGGCTCCACTTCCCCACAGAGCAGTGCTTGCTAAGAACCCTGAACCACAACTCTTTTTTTCCAAACCTTATCACAGGCAGTAAAGAAACAAAATTTTAAGATGCCATTCACTCCCTGCTTTACTTTTACACAGGAACCTTCCAAAAATCCCCCCAGTGATTCAAAGGAAAAAAATCTTATTTAAATCTTATAATCTTGTTTGAAAAAATTACTTTCAACTTACCATGATATTGCTTATTATTTACAGTACAGGTTTTGCTTTTCTTTGGTTTGTTGTTTTTTTTTTTCTTTAAAAGGCACATTCAACAGCTTCAGGTCAGTCCAAATTATTAGAGGGTTTGCCACAACTGACTTAAATTAATATTAAGAGATCATTATTGTACTTGACGTGTTATGCAAGTAACATTTCTCCTCTGCAGCATCTTTCAAAGACAAACAAATGAATTACAACTTCTATTTCTCAGAAGCAATTGAAACTTTACAGCACTAAGAGAATCAGAAACTATATTCATTTTATAACTTAAAAATGAAATTGAAGGCTTCATGAAATTAATCAGTAAGGAAGTGCTGGGCCAGTTCAACATAGAAAAGAGGGAATACTTGTAGTGAACTACACAATACCAAAAATAAGGAATTGGTAAAAACCTCCTGGTACAAGAAACAAATATTCCACAAACATTTGACACCTCAGGTGTCACAGCTCCTGCCACAGCCACAAAGAGATTTTGGAGGAGTAACAGTGAAGGGTGCACGAACAGAGTATTTTTCATGGAAGTAACGCAAGTGTCCAATAGCACTTTTGGCCACTGGTCCTAGATCTAAGCTACAGTGGCACCTGCAATCCAAGTCTTCAGGCAAAACTGGTGATGGCAGCAAAGGATGCAGCAAAGCAGAAATCAGAGGATTCAGGAGACCTCAGCCTCCTGAGGGAAGGGGTAACCAGGAGGTGGCTCCTGGCACGGGAAGGAGCTCAGGACAACAGGTCAAACCCCATGAGCAACTTCTGCCAAGTGCAGGGAATCCATGGGAATCCACACCCCTGTGAAAACAGAAAGCCACAGCAAGATGCCAGCTTGGCTGGACAGGGAAACACTGACCAGGCAGGACAAACTACCAGAGGAATCCTGAGCTGGATTTAAGAACACCTCAATCTGTCTGAAGCAAAAACTGGAAAGGGAAATGCCAGGATGATATGGAAGGCTGAAGAATGGCACAGGCGACCCAGGAATTAATTTCACTAAAAAGGCTGAGGCAATTAAAGCCTTTGCCTAAGTATTTACTGGCAAAATCTGCCCCAGGTGCCCACTGTCCTAGACCAGGAGGGAAATTGCTAACACCACAGCACAGGAGGACAAGTGAGGTGTCACAGGGAGCAGCTGGGCATGGACACGAGACCAGAGCGTGTCAGGAGAGCTGGCTGATGTCAAAGCCCTGCCAGCTTTCAGGCAAATCCCTGATAACTGTGACAAAGGCAGTGCCATGACAACTTCAAAAAAACCTCACGAAGGATTTTCCAGAGAAGCACAGGCTGGCAAACCTTCCTTCATCATTCCATGTGAAGTCTGCATAAAAACCCAGAACTCGAAGAGCAAGATGAGAACAGACAACATAGAAATAAATGAGGCTGATCCAGGAGTGTTTTACCTTAAATAAATCTAAGACAAAGTACCTGGCTCTGTAGATAACATGTCAACAGTATATTTAATTCCATTTTAATACAGCTTTTGGTTTTTCTCCTCGATTACCTTGGCAGGCAACCAAACAATGAGAGCCACAAAGATTAAGATTAGAGCCACAAAGAATATATGGGTGAAAAGCTGGATTCAAGGGCTGTTGGTGCCATGGATCAAGGTGTCACTTGCACCTGAAAATCCAGCAGGAGAAGAGAGCTTCCTTCCAGAGACAAAAACCGGCCCGACCTGCCAGGGTGAGCCAACTTTCAAAAGCAAGATTCAGTAATTAAAGGGTTTACACTGCATCTCTGAATGTAGAATTAATGCATAAATGTTTTTATGCACCATAATTTTATCATATATTTATCTATTTCTATTACATGTGCATTGAGAAGCTTCCAGATTGGCACCCAAATACTGACATTTCTTCCTGTAGCAATGGTTAGAGACAGGGAGAGACAGACATTTTTAGTTCTGCACACTTCTATTTTTCAATGTTTAGTATCATATTAATTATGATAATTAAAAATGGAAACACATTCCTTTGAAAGCAAGAAACTCCCCTGATTATACAATGAGATTCAGTTCTTGTTTTAAGCCATGAAGTCATTGCACAAAAGGAGTATTGAATTTCAAATTTTTAAAATTCAATAATGTTTTTTATTCACAGTTCTTGCTACGATAGATCTGAATTTATAATAAACTAGTATCTCAACTAAAGAGCAATGAAAAAAGAGATCAAATTAACATCAAAACCCTACAGAGATTTCTTTTTCAGTCCATTTTTTTTAATCTCCAAAATATGCAAGGAAACAGAACTCCAGGTTTCCTTCAGACATTGTTTTGGTACCCTGTCCATCAAGTATGCGACCACGCAAAACAAAGAAACAGATGAGACCAAGAAGACCATGCCTGCTGCTCTATTCTGCTAAATTCCCTATAAAACCATGACAGTCCAAATAGCTGGGAATAGCAACATGGAAATAAGCAGTGGATACTGTCTGGCTGGACTGGAGCAGAGCTCTCAGCACCCTCTCTCAACAGCCTCACGAGCAAGCTCGGGCAGCGTGGGCTGGAGGAGCAGCCACCTCAGGGACTGAGAAGTGCCTGCACAGCAGCTCCCAAGGGCTGTGCCTCAGGGTCTGGCCCTGCTGGTGTCCCCAGGGCTCCATACTGGTCCCAGTATGGTTTAACTTACTCAGCAATGACTTGGACAAAGGGGCAGATGTCCCCTCAGCAAGTTTGCTGATGACACAAAGATGGGAGAAATGGTCCCAGAGTGCCGTGCATCCCTTCCGAGGCACCTCAACAGGCTGGAGAGATGGACAGAGAAGAACTGTGCCAAATTCAACAGTGGGAAATGCAGGGTCCAGCACCTGGGGAGGAACAGCCCCATGCACCAGCACGGGCTGAGGACTGACCTGCTGGAAAGCAGCTCTGTGGAAATGCAGCTGGGGGTCCTGGTGGATGACAAATTGTCCATGGGCCAGCAGCGTGCCCTGTGGGCAATGAGGCCAGTGGGATCCTGGGGTGCATTAGGGAGAACATTGCCAGCAGGTTGAGGTTGGAGATCCTGCCCCTCTGCTCAGCCCTGGTGAGGCACACCTGGAGCACTGTGTCCTGCTCTGCGCTCCTCATTTCAAGAAAGACAAGGAGCTCCTGGAGTGGTTGCAGTGGTGGGCTGTGAAGAAGATTGAGGGACTGGAGAATCTTTCTTAACAGGAAAGGCTGAGGGAACTGGGCCTGTTCTCCCCCAGAAGAGAGGACAGAGGGCAGGACCCTGTCAGGGTGTGAGAGTGTCAGGGAGGGGTCAGGATGGAGCAGGCTCTGCTCTGTGATGTGGAGCAGCAGGACACAAAGGCACGGGCAGAAACTGCTGCACAGCAAGTCACACCACAACGTCACCAAGAACTTCTTCCCTGTGCAGGTGGCCATGCCCTGGAACAGACTGTCCAGAGAGGAGTGGAGTCTCCTCACCAGAGATATTTATTTGAGAACATTTTGGCACAACCCTGTGCAATGTGAATGACCCTGCATGAGCAGGGAGGTTGAACAAAACCTGCTGTGGTGCCTTCCAACCTGACCCGTTCTGTGATTCTGTGGAATTTTCTGTCACAAGAATAACTTGAGAGGTCTCATCTCCTTTGTTCTGTACAGCAAATATTACAACCAGCTCAAAGCCTGGCTTTATGACAGGTCATGTATCTTCTCACCATCACCAGCCATTTTAGCTAATATTATTGTTAATCTATTTGAACATTTATAATGGGTTATTTCAAAGGCAAAAGAGAAAACTATTATAATTATGCATTGTATTTTGCCAAATCTAGATATTTTTCATGGCATGGTATGCTTTCCAAACAGGCAGAAATAAGATCATTTCAACACCACAAAAACCCTACCTGAAGCATACTGTAAAAGTAAACCTATTTGTGAGGTTCCCCCTCATTACCATGATGATTAATTCCCCCTCATTACCACACTAGAATTAACCTTTGTATTCAGCCTTTCATTAGCTGCTGGTATTGACACATAGACCACATTAACCTGAAGGACATAAATTTCTGCTGAAGAAAATTTCACCCAAATTTTGTTAGCTTGAAGAAGTTGCCCTGTCTGCTCTCAGAGCAGTGTCCAAGATGGTCAGCTCACTCTAAGTGAAATAAGCTTTGTTGCAGCACGAAGTTTAACCAAGTGGCAGTACTGATTATTCAAAGTATTCACACAATATTCAGTATTCACACACTTCTGGTCCTGCTGCTTGGAAAAGTGACAAACCACACATTTCAATTCTGCCATGACACGTAATTTTTACTTAACTATAGAAAATTAATTTTACTTATTTATTTTTAGAACACGAAAACGTACTAGCATAATCTCACGCATCACCAGTTTTTGGCTGCAACTCCACTAAATGCCAGAAGGTATTTAATTTTAATGCTGTACTCACTGGGTGCTAACATCCAGCCAGAGGCAGACTGCAGAAGGGGTTGAATCCACTCACATGCTGCAAGTCCCACATCACTCCAGACTGCAGTGCAAGGAACCAAAACTCAGGCTGAACTCAGGTGAATGAGATTTTTTGCCTTGTCTTTTGCTGCTAATTGCCCTGCTCCTTAGGAAGGGCCAGCAGTGATGGAGGAGCTGGGGATAAAGCACCACCTTACCCTGACAGGAGATAAAATATTGCAGCTCATCTGAAAGGGTGGGCAGCCACGATGCAGCAGGGGGTTCAGCACAGAAAACCTGGGGGGTTTAGCAGCTGCTCTCCAAGCCTTGCAGAACAACTTCCTAGGTTTTTTTTTTTTTTTTGAGAGGCAAAGATGCTGGTTTTCAGGAATTAAAAAAAAAAAAAACAACCAAAAAAAGGTGCTTTTCCAGAGAAGGTTTGCTGATTATTCAAAGTGTTCACAGAATATTCAATATTCACACACTTCTGGTCCTGCTGAAAGGGAAAGGAGTGCTCCTCACCTTCCTCTTCCCCCTCCCAGCCAGGCAGGTGGCACAGATCCTCTCGCAGGTGACTGGCCAGTCTGGACATCATTGCCAGAAAGAACTGGGTTCTGGTTTTCCCACGGATACTGAAGTGTTTAGATTGCAGCAGCCTGGAGCCTGTCGTGAGCACAGTGGGGCTGACAGCACTCAGAGTGCCAGTACCACAGACTGTCTGTGCTGCTGCTGTCTCTTACCAACCTGTGTGAGCCAAGGCCACCCAGCAGCCAGCCCTGGCCTCCAACACCTGCACCAGCCAGGGCTGACAAGGCCAGGCAGCTTCCATTCCACCTTACTGAGGCCTGACACAGAGATGCTCTGAAATCTCTCTACCCTGACCTTTGCTTCTTGATCAAGCTCAGCTGATGGATTTTTCAGGCATCCAAATCCAAAGCAGCAGTTAAACTGCCTGATTTTCCTTTCAGTCCTTTCAATGTTCTGTCCAATGCTTAGCACAGCTGAGTCACGAAGAATAAAATCAAATTAAAATTCAAATTATGTTTATTATCACGACAAGAAAGAACCAGAATTATGTAGTCAAAGTAATTCATTTTTATGGTCTATGTCACCTATATGCATAATCCTAATTCATCTAAGAGTATCTGAAGCCCAATGACTCAATCAGAAAAATAACCTGAATTTCTCTATACATTTTTATATTTCATAGTTAAGTGTAAAGCTCAGTTCTGATCCAAAAATCTGTTTACAAATATTTTCATTTAGTTACTTGTTTTTCCTTTTATCAAAGTAGAAGAAATAAGATTATGAATCAGAGACTATCAGCTTTTTTTTTTGGTTAATTTAGCCACTTAGTAAATCATGTGTTTATTTTAAATACCAGCATGTCTCAACCTTCTCCCAGTAAGTGACAAGTATCCTTTTGTCTACACATTCATATAATTTCCACCTTCACAGCAAACTGCTGCTGTCTTCTGGCCTCAACAATCATCATCTATCTACTGATGAAATAAACTTTTGTCTGAGTTGTTTGATACAAGAAGGAGTATTTTAAAACAGTTTATGTCCCCTTGATTTGTGCAGAGTGCCTTAATGCCTCCTGTTGTCAGTGTGAACAAAAATAAGCTAAATATGCAGCCTGGTACAAACTTGCTAAGGAATATGAAAATAATTATCTTCTTATCAAGACAAAAAGATCTGTAAACAACCAGGCACAAAAACCTTCTGATTGGAAATTATTACCTTCCTCTCTGCCTTCTCATCAGAAAGTTTTGCTATTATGATAAACTAAAATTTAGAAAATATGGAAGCAGTATTGTATCGGTGTCCTTTATGAAACAATGATTGTTTTTATTAAAAAAAAAACAAACTGTAAACCCTTGTTACTGTAATGAAAATATACCCAGAACTCAACTGTTCATCTGGGGAAAAAAAAATGCTTAAACTGTTTATAAGATATTTCTAAATATTTTCGAAGCATACATTATAAAATGTTAATAATTAGAATTTAAGGTCTACAATCATTCACATGCATTTTAGCAATGAGATGGTTACAAAGGCAATATAAAAGTCCTTAAGTCATCCAAACACTTATAAGAAACTTGATCATCAAAACCAAGGAGGAGGAAAATTGGCTGAAAGAAAAATCTGATTTCTCCTTTAGAGATCAAAAAAGTTCAAAGATTATTTCAGTGGCACCAGGATTACAAGTGTGGAGCTGGTTACAAGTGCATAGTATCACAAAGTAAAAAAACCTGAAAGTTTAGGGGTTTAGAGTATAGTAATAAATATGAAGTAAAATAGAGGTTTTTAAAACGGAAACAAATTGTTCTTCTTTACAAGTTTAAATAATGTTTTATAGTTAAACAAAAAAGTCCGCATTGGGGACTTCAACCAATCAATTAAGCTAAAAAATAATTTAAATTATCATTTCTTAATTAAATAATTTAACCTTAAAAAACCTTATAACATTTTGAAGCTAACCCACTTATATTTGTTGCCTGCGTTTGAGAGACAGCAGGATGTTGACACACACAGAGAATTCTTGATAAAGAAATAACCTTCTAAGTATCTAATTAAGTATACTTATATGCAGTCAAGGCACCATTGTAATGACTATGCCTTGACTGCACATTAATTTCTTATGCAACTACAGTTAAAAGCTAAATAAAAATAATATATAGCAAGAAAAGCACCAATATATAATACTCAGCTACAACTCATAAGCACATTAAAAAAGCTTATCAAAACTGGAAAAAAAAGAGCTATTTTTTATAGAACTGGGGAAAAAAAAAATCTATTTTCCCCAGAGCATACAATGCACAGCTGATCGATCACTTTTCTTCTGCAAACTTTGAGTAACTCTGCAAGCAAAATCCACAAGCACCCTCACACCTCAAAATCACTTTAAAACTCTCTTTAAATGGTATTTCAATTGCATGAGGAATTCTGTACTATTTAGCCATACTTTTGGGGTACAATTTCTTAATCTGCTCAGAGAATTTCAAAGCACATATTTTTTTCCCCCCTCTGCACTGGCTTTGCATGGGTTTCTCCTACTTAAAATCTTTCCATGATGTTGGTTAATTGCCAGATTTCAGCCACCTCTCCAGCCTCTTCCTTTCAGTGGGCGTGCAAGGGTTTTCTTGTACTATCTACTGACTGAATTTTATTGCTACTGACTGCATTTTATCTGGTTCTCCTGCATCCTCAGCAGCAATTCCCAAGTTGGTGGCTTCCCCAGAAAGCACGTCAAAGGATTCCCACCCACACACTGAATATCTAACAGACCCTGACCCATTTTCGCCTTATTAAAGCAGCACTACATATTTAAAAAAAAAAATAAAAATAATAAGCAGCACTACTAAACGAATGTGAGAGCTGCAGCTGGAACTCCTCCACACCCTCTTCAGATTTCAGCTCTGACAAAATCGCCATCAAAAAACAGCGACGCGTTTAAAGTGCAAACATCAAATGCATTTTTCCTCAGTTTTCTCCTCCAGTGATTTATTACTCCAGCTGTCTTTCAGTTAAATATAGGGAGGATTTCATTTACGGCTTCTGAATATAGAAAAACCCCTTAATTGAGGCACCTTTATCTCCTCTTGCCACATTAGCTTTGGGCTATTCCACAGAAATGCTGAGGTTGGAGGCACCTCTGGAGATCACCCAGTCCAAGTGGCCTGCAGGAGAGGGTCACCTGGAGCAGGTGTGCACCCTTCGTGCAGACAAGTTCCTCCTCAGTTGAGGTGACACTCCTTGAGTTTTAGTCCATGGCCATGGACAAACAAAGCCACACAGCGAACAACAATCGGGACTACGTGACTTTACCAAGATTATTGCCTTCTAACCAGAACAAGCAGTAACACATGCAGCATTTCTGCTTTCAGCAGGGAAAAAATGGCAACAGAAAATTCACCCGGAGCATGGCTTTGAGCCTGCCCGTTGCACTCACAGTTTCAGCCAGGGGGAATCAGATTTTACCAGTGCTGGTTACTCAGCAGCCTCTCCCCCAGCTTGGTGCTGTCAGCCCCAAGGCACTGGAACCACCTCGGGGAGTCAAAGAGCCTCTCCCTAAACAGGAATGCCAAGCAGAGGAGGGGAGAGCAGCCCGGAGCAGGCAGAAGTGGAGATGTTCACAGCCCCGTGTTGAGGCTGTCCAGTGAGGTGCACCGAGGGCTGTGCCTCTCTCACAGGGACAGCCCCACATCTCCCAGGCTGCCACTGCCACTTCTGAGGCAGCACAACTACTTCTGTGGCTCCCCAGTGAGCCAGGCAGCTATTTCATCTGAGAACACACCTGACCACATACAGATGTCAGCTGGGTGAACTCCCCAGGCTTTTGATGCCCACACGGATTTGAATTGAACTGATGCAAGGTTTATTTCTGACACGGTGCAGAAAATGGACAATAAAATCCCATCATGTTAAACCAGCTGTCTTTTAATGAACACTGAAAAAAATCCATTTATCACAGCTCCATATCTCAGAAACAAATCCCTTATACTCAACTAATTTGTAAGCAAACACTGGCTTTACCTGTTTATAAATTACATCCTTATACCTCCTTTCAATTTGACAACAGTTTATGCAACTGACTTCCCAGGGAAAGCAGATTTATAGTTAGCACATATAGAACATTCTTTTGCCATAAATTTTAACACAAGCTATTATAAGAAAAGATAATATTTACCTTATGAAAAAGGACTCACCTGTTCTTTCTAATAGGAAGGACAGAAAATGAGGGAAAAAGACCAGAGCAAATAAGAATATGGCTCTGTATCCTACAATACATACCCAGTCATCTTTCAATGATTAAGACTTTTCACCAACAACACCATGTTATTTAAGGAGCCACTTCATTCTGAGCATAGCTTGCATCCATAAAGGTAGACACCAGCATCAAAAATAAGAACTAGGAGACCTCCTTTGTCTATTAAACCATAATAAGTTACATCAACTGCTGTACAAAGTTCATCTTTTCAAAGCAAGCAGAAAATTACTGATGTCAATTATTGGCAGAAGAGCACCCAACACTTGTAAAATCTCTTCATCTATCTGGAAAATGAACTTTTCACATCCAGGTTTGCAGAGGATACTTTCAAATAAACTTATACTGAGTCAGAGGATTGCTTACTGTTGCTTTATGTTGTGTGAGTGTTTCTAAAAGACTGGTTTTTTTCCCATGACAGAAAGAACAGAAGACTTCACAACTCCCATGACATTTGGCAGAAAATGTTTGCAAGGCTTAGTTCAAAAGAAAATGGACTTTCCTTGACAATATTCTCCACAGCATTCTGTCAAAAACGAGCATTCTCTGGAGAAAGGACAGTGGAGAGAGGCATCCCACAGATTTGTAGATATACACTGCATGCCACTGCAGCCCAAAGAGAACTGCAAATTTAGAGAAATATATCTAAGTGGTCTTAGAGAGTCGGCAGTGTTATTAATATTTAATATTACTGCTATTTAATATTAATTTAAATATTACTGCTGCCTTAGAACTTCTTTCTATGTGGGACAACACGACTGAAGAACCAGGTGGTTTCTTATCCACCTCTTCCAGATTTCTTCTTACTGGAAATATTTACTTCTCTTCATGTTAAAGCTCTTTCTGAAATAATGTTTTCAGCCTGACTGTGAGTATTCTCTCCTTACTACCTCACCTACATTTCTTAAGTCTTTTCTATTTCATATTATTTAATTTTGTGTCTATGTATTTTTACTTCTTGGTCAGATTGAAAATGTGATTTTCTGAAAAGCTCACATTCAGCTCCATATATTGCACACTTGTGCACCAATGCACTGATGCTCTGACTGGGTCCATTCCTGAATTAAATAAAGGAGCAAGAACTTGGCAGAACTAAGAATGATGTGAAAATTTGCACTTAGCAATTGTTCATTTAGCAAATTCAGCACTCTTATTTAAAAAGAAAATTGAAGCACAAGCTA
The DNA here is from genome assembly GCF_026979565.1 of Vidua chalybeata. Classification (NCBI taxonomy): domain Eukaryota; kingdom Metazoa; phylum Chordata; class Aves; order Passeriformes; family Viduidae; genus Vidua; species Vidua chalybeata. The sequence goes on along the minus strand of NC_071535.1, from coordinate 62,213,907 downwards.
TACACAGAAATTGTAGCTTATTAAATTGTTCAGTAGCTTCTGAAGCCAGTGGCAAAATACTTAGCAAACCCAATACCGAATTACAATTATTTTGGGGTTTTTAAAATTAAAATATTCATAATCCATATTTAAATGACCTAATTATTTTAAAACATATTATTCCACCGTTTTTGTGAAATATGTACCACAAAGGTATGCTTTTGTGCTAGTTTGCACTCCAAATCATCTCAAGGCAAGCAGAACACATGAATCTTTTTAAAATCTCTTTTTAAATATAAAATTAGCTACTTGATGCCTGCTTAAAATTAAAACTGCAAAATACACATTTACTCCAAAAAACCTTAAGAAGAAGCTGCATGCAAACAGTCCTAAGGAAATTGAACTGGATCTCCTGTTCAACAGGGTGCACACAGCACAGGACGCCATTCCACAATTAGATATTAGAACTAAAAAACTACATCAAATTGAGGATAAAACCCCAAAGTACCAACCACGTTTGTAGCAGAGGAGGAGACAACTTACGGGTAGGCTTGTGCCATCTGCTGAGCCATTCTGTGAGCTGTGGGGTCCCTGTCCAGGGCAAACACACTGATGCCACTGGCTCTCGCCAAGAGAGCTGCTGTGTGACCTCCAGCTCCAAAAGTCATATCCAGGAAACGCTGTGGAGGGAAAGCACACACACCTTTCACCTCAGAGCAGGGACAGTGTGATGGCTGATACACAGCTTAGCTGGAAAATCTCCCTCGTGTACTAGAGGAAAATATCCCGTTGCCTTTTTGGAAGAGTGTTTTTTTTTTTTTTTGTGCAGAATTGCAACTGTGGCAGAATAATAGTACACCAAAACAAAACTAAAAATAAAAAAAACCAAACACCCACAAACAAACAAATAAAAAGACCAAACCCAAACCACCAAAAAAAAAAAAGAACTTAATGCTGTGTTAAGCCTTCTTTTCCCTAAAAAAGAGCAGAAGAGCAGCAGTGTTTGCAGAAGCTGCCCCATGCCCCCTCCTCCTTTGGCCTGGAAGCTGACTGCTGAAAAGGCAGGAATTATTTCTGTTGACAGAAATAACTGGCTCTTCACTCAGCAAGGCAGCACTTGTATGACTGCAGCTCCACTTTGGAAATATTTTCTTTCCAAATTACCAAGTAACTGTCTGTAACTCTATAGTCTAGGGAACGCACACTGGAGCACAGAAAGAAAAGGATTTTTATTGTTTTTATGACTTTGTATCTAAACCAAAGTACAAGTGTGACTGACTCTCTGCACCTTGGTGTTCCCATAAGTTTTTTCTCTCACTTGGTTGAGCTGACCTCTGTTGTCTGGGGGAACTCAGGCTAGACTTGAAAAACAAATTCTCCATGTACTTCAAAATTCATCTCTGCATGGGGTTTTTCTCCCCACTTCTCAGATTATTTTTTTAAGTGGAACAGGTGGTTCCTTTTATTTTGAAGACTACTTATCAGCTACAATCATATTAAATAGAAATTAACATGAACTAAACTTACTCGCACAAATTACACAGCCCAAGGGTAAAAGCACCTTTTCAGTGAAATTTTCCTATTTAACTCTTGAAAGAATTAAGATTCACCCACAAATTCCTTTGGATAAGAACAGAAATTCAAAGGCAACAAAGAATTAAGATTCACCCACAAATTCCTTTGGATGAGAACAGAAATTCAAAGGCAACAAAGACCCAAACATTTTTCTGGAAACACTTTTTAGAAAACAAAGACTTTTATATTAAATTCCCCCCCCCAAAAATAAAAAATATACTTATGAGACTAATAACAGAACTCTACTGAGGCTGGAAGTAAGGACAAATTATGATATTTTAAGATCCTTAGGCTGCATTATTTAACACAGTTCCCTAAGCTTATGCTCTAGAAGCAAAAGTTTCCTACAGTATTTTACAAAGCTAATGAAGAAACAAAATTTAGCTGGGTGATCACCCAATATTAAATTGCATCACTCACATGGAAAAATGAAGCACTGACCCAGAATTTTTTGTAAGCAGTATTTATAAGACAAAACTACATTACAGTCTACACAAATGCTGCCACAATCTATTTAAGCATTCTGATTTATCTTCTGCCATAACAAAACCAGAAGTATACTCCTTGAGGCCAATTAAAAAACACAAACTGAAACAGTTAAAAAATGTGGTTGCTTCTTTAACACAACTGAAGAATTTAGCTAGATTTTAAAGATACTTGCAGATGCTAAAAATTCCAAGCATATTCTCTGTAAGTTCTCACATACCACTAAGATTCAGAGAAGCTTTCTTATTAAAGATTCCAATCACTTTGGGTTTTCTTTGCATTGTACTGTTATTTGTACTACACCCATAAAAATCCAACACTGGCTATTGAGTGGGATATTAAACTAACTAGCTACTTTTTTATTATCTCCCTTCAATGAAAATTATTTATATAAAAATGTCATTTTTCACTCTGCATTTAGCTTAGAAAATTGCAAAAATGAACATGAATTGTAGAAAACACACAAATCCTGCTAAATTACTTTTTAAATGTCCAGGGTATATCTGTTACGCTTTGATTTCCACTCAAGTTATTTCCATTTAATCCTTACCAGAACTAATGTACATAAGCAATGAACAGACCTCTAGCTTTTATATTCTAGTTCTGTAGGGAAATCCATTTAGCAAATCCCTTTAGAAATACGTGGAGGAGCAACAGAAAATTAAAACCACCTTTTTTTTTTTTGCATAAGATTAGCCCACTCAGAAATGCACTCAAAAAACTTAATCACAGCAATCCCAGGTGTCATTTAGGATTGCAGCAACACATAACAATCAAAAACCAACCTATATTACATCATGATTCCTCTTGGAAAGAAAAAAACAAGGTTAATCAGCATGAGTCACGCCTTCATGGTTTTGTTTTGCTCAAAAAAAACCAAACAAATGCTCTTATTCTTCATCTTCATGGAAAACCAGGACAAAAACTTGCAAAAACATCACGATTGTCTGTCCTAAAACAGACCTACAGCCTTGGCAGGAAGAGTCACGGAAGGGACAGGAGTGTCAGAAGAGCTACTTCTACCTTCAAAACATAAAATACTTGGAAATAATCATTTTATTCCACTTCAACTCACTAGTAACATGAATTTCCAGAAAACAGTCTTTTCCCACTAATATGTTTAACTACTTGTTTATTTCCTGCATGTCTGTTTGTCTTCTAAGCATCTGACTCTTCTCAGTCATCTCTACAAAGCACTGAACACATCTGATCCTCCTTTCACCACCACTTCTACCAAGTTCTCAGTTCCATCACGTTTGAACACAAAAAAAATAAAGAAATACTAAAAAACTAAATTGGCCTTTTTGGCCAAACCTCCAGACAGTTTTTCTTTGTTAAGCAACATGCAACACTGAGATTTTTTTATTGCAACATGCAACACTGAGATTTTTATTGCTGGATGAATTTTTGAAGATGCTCTAGCTCATTCAAGAACACTTATATTTTGTTTAACAGTCTTACTGCTGCTGCTTTCATTCATTTTAAATTTGATCAACTTTAAGCTTGACATACACACTGCTTATTAATGAGCCACACAGAAGACGTTGAAAATAAACCAAAAATAAACATGGGTAGAGAGGAAGGGGGAGAATGTACCATGACCCTGTGACAAACTCCCCATGTTCAGTGCTGAAAAGCTTCAGTGAAGAGCCCAAAGCACCTGGAATGAACACAAGCTCACTGAATTCCACTTTCTGAAAGAACCAACACACACCAGCCAAACCTTTAAGGAGCACCAGGCATGGTCCTTAACCTGAGAGCACCAGAGTCAATCCACATTCAGCTCCTCATAATCCAGCTGTTCCACTCAAAAGCCACACCCTGCATCTAGAACCTGAAAAAAAAATAACTATCATCTTAAGCTATCAAATAGAATAATTAAGATATTAATGGAGCATTGATCAGATTAGAAATTAATCACTGTAATGTCCTGCTTCATAAAATGCTTCTCACCCATTCCTCCCATCTTTCACGCCTGAAATAAAAGATGCATCATTTTTTTCTTCCCCTTTCTCTCTTGCCTACTAGTTTTTAATCAAATGAAATTAAATGACATTTTATCCTCCTGGTCCTATAAATACTGGAAAAGATTATGACATGAATTTCTCCTGCAGTGAGTCACCATTCCATTGTTAAGTTATGATAGTCCCATCAGAGTCCCCCGGGAATTTCATAATCAGTTTGTGACTGCAGGTTTTAGAAAGCATTTGGCTCTTTCATGACACACAGACAGCAACAAACAAAAATTTCACAGCTTTCATTTTACAGCTAGCTCTAGCGTAGTTAGAGAGACACAAAGAGCTGGAGATCACCACTTAAGTGTACAAGATTTTTACTGAAAAGCTCTCATAATAAATACCTTTTAAGCATTTCATTTTACCATGGCTGATCTGTAATTCCTCTAATGATGTTCCACATGCAATAAGGTTTACTCCACAACGCTTCATAGCCTTTGTGATTGTTTTTCCTTTGCTGTGTAACAGAATGGGACTGCAGAACTTACAGAAAACTGAAACTCAAAGGTGACACACCAATTGAAACATCATAATGCTTGTTTTTAAAAGCTCACAATTCCTCTCCTCTTTCTTTTTTAAGGACAAGAACTTTATACTCTTCTTTAAAGTCATTTGATCCTTTAGATGTACGACTAACCCTAATCACTTCAAGCACTCCATCAGATCTTTCTAAAAGTGTTTTCTTCTTCCTCTCACAACCCTGACATTTTCTGAAAGAGGACTTCACCATACTGGACACCATCTCCAAAAGACTTTGGCAAACTGTACAAAATCCCTTGACATGCTGAGCTGGGATGCAGGACGTGCCAAACACCCTCCTGTCCTGGTGTCCGTGCTCCACGAGCAGCCTCTCCCTCCTCCCTTCCATGCCACAAACTCCTGCCAGCCACCTTTCTGTCCAGACAAGCTCTCACCTTGCTCACACTTACAGGGCACCAAAAGATCATTAATCCACTGTCATAAGCAAGCACACATAAGGCATCTGCCATGGCTCTTTCCAATACATAAAATTAATTCCTTCTGAAACCAGAAAGGCTGTTATTCCCCAAAAAGTGACCTTGCAATACATAATTATTTAATTCTATTAATTAATAGAATTTATTTAATTCCATTAATTAATTCTATTAATTATTTAATTATATCCTTTAACTCTATTATTCAATCCCCAGTCCTGTTTGTCCACTTTTTCTATTAAATAAAAATTAAAAACCTATATTGACAATGACCATCTTGGGTGCCTTCAGCAAGTGTAAAACACCTAACACACCTTACCCTCCAAGCTCTCTGATTAAAAATAAAATAAATAAAAATCAGCCTTCCTAGAAAATGCTGTTCCTTCCTGCAGTCCTGTTTTGCCCTTCCTCCGGTGATTTAATGCACAACCACAGAAGAGACAACCCCACAATTACTCCCCTCTGAAACTCCTGTGTCCTGCTGCTGGCATTTGTCCCCTTCTTGCCTGAAAGAAAGGTTCCAGTGAATGGCAGCCATTCGAGTGCAGTGAGTGGAACACTTTGCAGTCCTCCTCCCAAATTAAATGCTCAGAAGAATCATTGAACAATAGAGATGTCAAATTTAAAATATGAGCAGAAGAAAAATTGGCTTGCAAGAATCACACCCTTAGCCAGTACCATAAAAAAAATATATTTATATATATACACACACCATATATAACACATCAATACCACATGTAACATTTTTACAGTGATGCATGCCTAATGGAGGACTTCCACCCAAAACTGGGCTTCACAAGTGATAACCTGGAATCACAGAACTCTCCTGTGAGAGAAAGGAAATAGGGCCACAAAGCCTGCTGCAGCAGCTGAGAACACAGCCCCAGCACCTCACCCTTCATGTGTCACCTTCCAGAAGGGCTACAAAGAACAGCAATTATTAAACTAGTATATTTTCAGTTTTATCAATGATGAAATTAGCATATTTTCAAGACACTTGCAGAACATACTTGTTTTGAAAATGGCACTCTTTCCACTTTTTACAGGATTGGAAAAATAAAACCAACCAGAACACTGATTTATTTAAAATATACTACAAAGAAAAAGCTGAAGAACAGCTAGCCAGCATCCAAGCTATGCTGCCTAACTTTTTAGCTCACTAGAAGAAAAGGAAACACCTGGAAATTGCTGCCTGAAGAAAGAAAAACAAAATGGAGACTCTTTCATGCAATTGACATTCATGCAAATGCCAAGGTAACAATATTTTTTCTTGGAGTGTTATTATAATACTGAATACTCTAACGAAGGCAAATTCACAAAAACAAATGGTTGCATGATGAGAGAAACAGGTTCTGTAGCATTTCTGTACTATTACAGCCAGCATCAGCCAGTGCATCCCAAGCAATCCAAGCGAGATCACAGTGCTTCTCCCTGTTTTTACTGATCTTTCTCAGGGGGATGACAAGCCCACATTTTTCACAGTAATAGACATTTCATACTTGAAATGAGAGCTAGTGTTTGCTTGAAAATGCAAAGAAGGTCAAGATACTAGGATGTTTGTTAAGGCTAACAATAAATATTTATTACTGTGTTGCCAGCCACTGTTGGTCTGTATCAAAGTATTTCTTGTTTTATTTGTATCTATTCCATCTCTTTGTGGAAAAAAAAAATCCTGAGAACAGAAAAGCAATATAAACAAAATAATCAAGACATTGCAAGATGCTTTTTGCTACTTCATTCTTCTGGTGCTCCTATGATGAGTCATGTTCTCTAAACTTGCTGCCTGAATTTCCTTGTTATTCACAACAGAAATTGTTCATTGTCACAACACAACTTGTTTTCCACTCGGCTTCATTTTTCAAATATCAACTCTGAGTGCAATAAAAGACATCTGACCTCTTGTTCAAACACCTTGGGTTTTCTACAGCTTACTATTTTTAAGACACTCAAGTATTTAATATACACTAAGCAGAACAAACAAGCTGAATTCAAGTGGGGAGCACTGACAACAAATTCTATAGGAACTTTTTCTAGCAGTGTTTTTTTTTTTTTTTTCCCCCCAAGAAATAGCTGATCTGCTTTATCCTTTTATTACCACATCTTTCACAAATAATCACTGCAAAGGTATGAATAGAGACATTTTAAAAATAGCTACTGTTGTGTTTCTTGAATAAAGTACACAGACTATTGTCTGGGCACATATTTAAAGTCCACTGGGAGAAAAGGCAATCTCTTCTCAGTCCCTCAGGATTTTATTTTCCTTCTGCAAAGCTCAAAATTGAGAATTAATGTTTAGTGCTGGCCTTTGTCAAAACCAACCTCACTGAACCTATAGTTTCAATAAGCACAGGGAGAAAATTAATCCTAAGGACAAATGAAATCCACAATCTTTTCCTTCTAAGAGCAAGGGAAAATACATCCAAACTTCAACGTGTTTTCTTCCAATTTCAGGACCAATTTCAGCTTCAGTGGATGAGCAAAGATTTTTCATGCTAAAGTGCATCTGGTCTATATGGCAGAAGACAGGAACAAAAGTTCTGTTGCTTTGAAATCCATAATATTTACCCAAATTGAGTCACTCACATTTCATTCAGGCCTTTCCAACAGCTATCCTGGCATTCTTTGAGACACGGCCAAAAGGCACAAACATTTGTGTATTGTTGAGGTTTTCCTTTAATTCCATTTCTTAAGTCATCAAAATGCTTTGAATTGACCATGATGCACCTTAAAAAGCAGGAATCTGTGGAGATATTGAAGTGCTATAATTTTAAGATAATTATCCAAGTGGACAGAGAAGCAAAAATTTTTTTTTCAGAAAAATCTTCCCATGTTGGTGCATGCAGCAACAACCTACATGACAATCCTAGGAACAGAAAAACGTGATTATTTTCTTTTTTAATACTATTTGTAATGCACAAAGAGATTATATACCTATAGAGAGTTCTGTTCAGTACATGCCTACCAGCAACCACCAAAACCATCCTGTTCACAACTCTAGGTACCACGTCATGATACAACTGGCTTTCTGTACCAATGAAGAGAAAGCAGACTAAACCATTTGGTCCAAATTCCTCCACAACCTCCAAAAACCCAAGCAAATGCTTTTCACCAGCACTGACCTGTGCACGTGTGCATCATGGGCTGCACAACCAGGATCAACTCAGGCTGCAGGAGCTGGACCACCAAGTACCACGGAGCTCACCTCAGGCAATGCCTTCACGGGATCATTAATGTGCCCATAATCCTGCTGTTCCACAGGACAGCAGAAATGGGTGCTCCTACCACAAATGCCTCCACTGACAAGACCTGGGGGGCCCTGGAAGAGCAGCTGAGGGCTCCTTATGGCCATCAAGCCAAGCAGGTTTGTGGCAGGGGCCAGCACACTGAATGTCTGAGCTCTGGGGCAAAGGCAGGTTCCACAGGGTGAATTCCATGTGATGAATATTAAACTTCTCTGCCCAGGGAGGGCTGAAAGCTCCTTTTAATGGTGCAGGACGTGGGCAGGAGGATGCAAGGTGCTCAAGGGGGAATAGCTGGCAGACTGGGACCTTCCCAGTCCCTCAGCCAGCAGGGAAAGGGGAGGGCAGCACGCAGCCAGGAGCTCAGGATAAAAGGAGGCTGCATCCCCCAAAACCTCGAGAGACACCCCTCAGGGCAATGGCTTAGCAGACTCCTGCTTTATTCAAATAAATTTGGTTCTTCAGGCCTCCTCTGTGGGCACTGTCCTCTCACAGTGTGACTTTCCACACACACATAAGCCAGTTAAGCTGTTTCTGGGACCAAGCATCCTCACACTACCAAAACCACATACCTGCTACAGAAAATGCTTTTTAATTAACAGAAAATATATTCTTCCCAGGATGTTATGCTCTAATGCAGATGTTTTCACAGAAAACACGAATGGAAGGAAAAAAACCTGTTCCATAGCCAAGTATTTTAAAAGAAAGCACAAGTGTCAGGTTTATGTATTTGCACCTGAGTATCTAAAGCTCATCTGCTGCTGAAGTTGTTCACCAACAAAATAAACCCTACGTTTCTCCACCCTCTTTCCCCAGGTCACCTCCAAGGCACGCACAACTCAAGCCTTCAATCAAGATTTCCACAAACTGCTGATTCTGAATCAACTCACATCAGCACTGATAATCCCCTGGAGCTCTCTGATGTGACAAACACATTAAAAGCATTGTTTAGATACGCTGAAAACAGTAATTGAAGGGGCAAAGTTTTTACATTAAAGGAAAAAAAAATTCTCCTAAACACCATGTATTCAACATTTGCATTTCTTACAGCACTACACAAAATTCTGTCTTTCTGTCACTACACAAAATTTCACACTAATCACACAGTCACCATTTCATCTTCTTTCCTACATGGGCTGTGAGCTGTTTCTCAGAAATCTTACTATCAGTTTTTGCAAAGTACTGCAAAACATGTGAGTGTAAAATTATTATGTGAGATATATGCAGAAAATCTTGGTTCTGCAGCTCATCACTTTTGAAGCCACACGTCTTGGAGCAGTTTGGACAGATGATGACCAAATATACAAGAAAAAAAAAAATAGGACTATCTTTTCTTAACACATGCTCTGAACAACAAGTCCAGAAAATTATAATAACTAACAGGAAGATAAATTTTAATTGTGCAATAATTTTAAAGGCATTTTTAAGGTACAGTTTTGTCAGCGATAAAAAGGAAATCATTCCAAATCTCTTTACACAGACTCTATTTCAGGCACCATTTTGCATTTTAAGTTGCTTACAATTATTTCTGAACAACCTGTGTGTGCAGCAAATGAAAGAACGTAGCACAAAAGGAACTTTGAACCACTCTCCTTAGGTCACTGTCAGCGTATTCATGTACAAATAAAAATAAAAACCAAAAAGCACTTCTTTACAAACGCTGGTAAATGAACATTTACAAACCCAAAAAGCCCCAGAGCCAGGGACTGCAGTGCCAGTGCAAAGTCACAGCCAGGTGAAGTCGCTCAGGGCAGCTCAGTTACACAGAGCAATCCAACAGGCAGGTGTGGCCTTTGGAAACAAACACTCCGTGTGGAACAGACACAGCTGGGATCACCTTTCCTCTGAAAGACACACGGAGTCTTTTTTCTGTCAACTCAAGTTCATGGCTGGACTCAGCTTACAGCTCTGATCAGAGCAGCAGCCTTAAAACCCCACAGCATGAGGAAACCTCACAAATGTTCTCCTGCCAGTAGCTCAAAAGTGTCCTTAGTCTAAATAATTATTATAAAAATGAATTATTTTATTATTATTTTCATCATTATTATTATTTCTTTTAATTTATTTTGCATGTCACAGAGTAATAAAATAAAACCCCAACCAATTAAAAAAAAAATCACAAGCAAACACACAAAAAAACCCCAACCAACACCCACAGAAGAATACAATCTCCTTGAAAAATTATCTATTTTTACTGTTCATCTTGGGCTGAAGTGTAAATCCAAGATCATAAGTTGCACAAAGTTACAAATTCAATTGTACTATGAATCAAAGTTGTTGTTAAGAGTAATTAGCCCTCAACATCAAAAACTACTCATCCACACATTTTAGATGGTTTTCTCTTACTAATATTATTTCACTTAACATTCCCTACTGATTAAGTAATGGCTATTAAAAAAAAAAAAAACCACAAAACAAAAAACCTCAACAGATTTTAAAATAAATTTCCAATACATTACTCTCCTCCAAGAGAAAGTCAAAAGGCATTCATTTGGGAATAATTCCCAATTTGGTTTTCACATCATTCATGCAGTAAGTTTGTTCACTGTTTTTCCAGAAACCAACTCAGCGAATTCTCTTCTCTCTCTACTTATTTTCCTTCTTTGTATCTCGTGTAAGAAAATGTTAAAAAAAGGCTTCTGAATTTCACCATCCAAAGGTGAAAGTTCTCATTCCACCTGCAGAAACGGGACTTGTCATCTTTCTGGAAACATTGGCCCCCAAACAAGGTGAAGCATGTCATGTTTTCTTTGAGGTATGCAACAGAAACCCCTTCTCATAACAAAGTCATCGTGGAATTGACATCTTCCTCACAGGATGAACTCAGAAAAGACAACAGTGTTTTTCCTTGGCAAGAGAGAGAAGAAGAGGTATTGCTACCAAGAATGCAGGTTACATTAGTCAAAAATAGAATATTTTTGGACCATGGTAGAATTCAGCCATATATTCATGAAATACCAAAAAATATTTTCAAAGGCTTTACTTTTTTTTATTTTACATTGAAATATCTCAAAATAATTTACAATGACATGAAAAGAATTTTTTTTTGCAATTTTATAGTCTATTTTTCTGCAATTGCTTGCCATATTGTAAAAAAAAACCCCTGTAACCTTACTGATAAAGTAACTAACTGTAGCTGAACACAGTCACACTAAAACAAGTGGCAGCACAGCTCATTTTTCAGTATTTAGAAATGCAGAGCTACTAAACTTCATCCAACAGGGAAGATTTAATGACCTCCAATACACTGTAACTGGAGATGCTCATATTCTCCTCCAGCATGCAGATACTATACACCAATACATAATTAAAGAACAGGCAGTTAGTGATTTATATTTATGTGAGATCAGTTTTACAAAAAGGAACATACTTCAGGCTCACAGGCAATTAAAGCCAGATTAATTTCCGACCACAAACATGAGTTCAATCTCCTAGTGAGAACAGCATGACTTGTAATGTACTTTTATACCCTTTATTACATTAATGCAGCAATCAAAACAAAAACTGTCAATCACCCCTGACAAAAATACTGAGCATAGAAACCTCGTAGAACTATGCAGTTTTCATATAGTCTATTGATTGGAGAAGTAATCTATTGATTACTCGGCCCTTCAGAGCAGGAAATCAAAGACCAGGAATTCCCAGCCCCTTGTGCAAGCTGCCCAGGTGGTTCAATAGCAGCATAAGAAGTCTCAGCAGCGGGCAATTATAGTAATAAAATATCTTTAAAGTGTTGATCTAAGCCAGTGGCAAAGTGGCATGCAGAACCTGCCACCTGAACCCGGGTCCCTTTATTTCCATTTCAAGGCAAAAACAATTAACAATGTCCTGCACCCCTGCATGGAAATCTCGAGTGCCCTGGTGGGGACCCCAGAGCTCAAGGGCACAGCCAAATCACACACAGTTCTGGAGCAGGGGGTTTATTTCTTCAAAAACCAAGATGTTCAGCTGCGAGTTACAAAAGGAATAAACAAGCAGATTAAGAACATAACAGATCACACTTTAGACTAAAGCTGTTGAACTAACTGGTTGCATTTCAACGCGACAGCAGAGATGCTATCGTAACCCAGAGGCTGGGGAGAGGCAGCACTTCACTTTCTGCCAGCACTGTTTTACCAGCAAAGCACTGCCTGTGGCAGCTTGCTGCACAAGGAGGAGCTGCCCTGGCTCACATCTGTGAGCTCTCAGTGGCTGCAACGAGAATTACATCTCATTACACAGATTAGATAGAGACAGTTTTTAATCAGCTGGTTCCACCACAGCCGTGCTTGAAAACACAACAACACCTAACATTCTACTGCAAAAAGCTGCTTTAAAAATCCCCACAAGCACACAGAAAACAAGACAGCTTTCACCACAAGAAGAAAGAGGATAAATACAGTAAACTTGCTCCCCTTTGTCTGTTATTTGTTGCCTGCAAACAAGATGTTTTACTCAGTTTTTTATGGTGATGCTCGTATGCCGTGATCCCTTATTAGAGACCAAAGGAATTACCATTAGCAAAACCAACTTGCTTTATGATCTGCACACACATAGAATACAGCTCTTTTCAAGCAAACCTGTTATCTAACTCGAGATCAAACAAATGAATGACAGAGTAGGGAAGACCATACAGATAACAGTACCAATCCCATGTAATTACAGATAAGCAGCATCTCCCTCAGCACAACGCAATTAAACGTGTTTATTCAGCTATCTTGGAACCAACACGCACAGCTAGATGGGTCTGTCAGTTTTGGAACTGCTACCTTTACCCTGTATTTTCATCCAAAAGTTAGTTACACAAGAAAAGAAAAATTAGAAAGCAATTATAGTTTTAAATCATCTCTTCAATGGGCAGAACCTGAGCCACCAAGTGTGCTCTAATCCATGTTAGACATTTAACAGCTCAAACAGGATTAAAGTTTATCTTAGTGGTATACATTTTTTCCTATTGAACTTCCCATAATCTCTTGTGCTATTAAGTTTATTTTAAGGTGGGAGCATTCTTCTGCTTTGAATCCACGCTACACACACAGCATCCTCATCCAGGTGGATGCACCCAGCCACTCTGCCCAAACAAACACCACACAAATGAGAGCACACAAGGGCTGCTGCTCACCCTTGCAATTGTCTCCACCTTCTTTCCATGAGGGGAATCACTCAAGAATAGTCATGTCTACTCTATACACCACAGGTATGTCAACATCCTAAAAACCAGTGTATGGAAAAGTCAAATGCCTTAGTGCAAACCCTAGCACTGTTATTTCTTTTCTGCCCACGGTAAATCATTCACTATCCTGCAGATGTTATTCAGCAGCAAGTAATAAAAAGACAACATATCAGAATTACGGAGGAGGGCAACAGCACAACCCACCAATAGCTCAGAAAATGTACCAAAATTCATTTTAAAAAATGGCAAAATCAACTACTACTGATAAAACAGAGAGGAGGGGCAGGCAGGTCACAAAAATCACCCAAGTGCAGCTGGACAAATCTAAAGGCAAATCAGAACTGTAAATAAAAGTTCATTGAACAAAAAAACAACCAAATCCTAACAGATCAGTTTAAGCTTTCCTAAAAGCAACACACAAGACAATCATGTTTGCCACTACAGCAGTCAGGACCCACAATTCATACATGAAACTTATTTTCCATAAAAATAACATATACCTTGTCCACTCTTCCTGGTAGCAAAGTATTTTATATAGTTTTTTATCCACATACATATCACAGAGGAATGGAATTATGTCCACAAGAATCTGAAGTGTTTGCTTCACTGAGTCCACCTGGACAAGCTCTTACATTACTGAGACTTCAGCTGACCCTGTTATTCAGCATTTTCTGTCACAAGCATTTGGAAAAAAAAAATACTAAGACTCTTGAATTCCATTTAAAAAAAACCTACTTAAAAAACAGAAGTTTTTTCCCTATGCTCCAATCCCATTCTGCTTCCTAAAAAAAAGCTGAAGTACAACTTTAACAACAGAAAATAGTTTGAAGGTTAATATAAATATGATACCCGCACTACAGACATTTTCTCCAGAAACCATTAAATAACATTTTATTCAAAAATTGGCATAAAGACCAGAGGACTGGTTTCTTGTTGCTACGTTCCAGTTGCCCAGGTGTAAAATGAAACAAACCAGAGGATATCAGATATGAAAATTGGATCAAGTCTCACTGCCAGCATTCTTTCCAGGATGGGAGGGAAGCTTGTCAGTGTCACACACACATCTACACCACAAGGAATTGTCACTGGCAATTCTTCTGAAGAGGTCACATCCCACTACCAAAAAGTCTCTATGCCTTATCACCCCAGACTCTGGAAATGACTTTTGACAGCATCAGTGATCACAAATTTTATTCTCAAGGATCAGCATGAAAACAGCTCCGCAAAAACAGGAGAGAGAAAATTTCACCCTACTCTATCCAACACTGTACTTCTGCTAAAGTAGAAGTAAAACACTGTACTTCTGCTAAAAGAAGTAACATGTCAGATTATGAACCTACAAAGATCCTCTAGAAAATCCAAGTGATTTGATAGAGCTTCTGGTGAGGAAACCAGGGAAATTAACTGATTTTGAAACTTGTATAAGAGCAAAGACTGCAAAAGTCCACGCTACAGCTACACAGAAACCACGCCTCACTTTGATGGGGAGACAGCATTGCAAAATTGAATCTCATGTGGGGAACAGAGCAGGAGGTCCCTTAACCAACAGACAAGCACAAACATTCTGCACTTCATGTGGTGGTGCTGAGGCAAGGGCAGGGAGCAGCACTGCACACACATCCCAAACACCTTCACTGCCCTTGCTGCCACCAGCTCATGAACTGATATTCCACAGCACAGAAATCCTGGTCCCTCTCCCTGCTTGGACAAGGAGCACCGTGGCGGGCACAGAGTGCAAGCATGGAAAGGTGCACGGGGTCAGGGCCACGGCCACACGCACAGACCAAGCACACAGTGAGCAGGGGCACCAGACCCAGCACAGCAAATGCTCCAGTCAAGCTTGTTTCCAGCCTGCTCTGGGCAGCTCTGCTGTCACCTCAACCCTTCCTGCTGTGGTTTAGGAATGGCACTGCCATGTTCAGTACCCACACCGAGATTCCCCACACCATGGCTCGCCCCCTCTGCATCAGGATGGAAGGATGCAGGGATGCAGGATGGAGCTGAGAACTGAGGGCACACGAGGGAAAGAGGAACTGAAGGCACAAGATCACAGGTCAAGGTAACAACAATTGACTGGAAACAGCAACGAAATAAGAAAACAAACATTAACAGCAACAACATTAACAACAATATTAATTAATGCCTTTTATTAATAACAAAAGGCATAAAGAAATTATTGACATGGACAAACATCCCTGATAACAGAATAGCAGACAGCTCCCTCCAGGACACTTTCTGAACCCAAACCTTCTTCCCAGGAGAGAGTCCCTTCTGCCTTCTCCCAACAGTGACTTGATGTGAAAAACACCAATCACTTGTTTTTTAAATTCTTAAAAGTTTATTAGTACCAAAATAATTATAAAAAATAGTACTAAAATTCGAGTAATAAAAATTTGGACAATGAGGATTAGGACACTCTGAGACAATAAAAAGCAAAGAATTCCAGACACCCAGATGTTTTTGGGCACTGAGCTGCCAAAACCACGCCTTGTGAACAAAGGAACAACCCTTAAAAGCAGCAGCCTGTTGCATATTCATACATCTCATACATGGGGCATAAATTCCTTGCAAATTAAGAGTTTTTCTGCTTTTTGTCAACTTCTTCCCCTTAACCCTGGTGGTTCCATAAAGACAGAGAAGGTGGAAGGATGTTTGTCTTTTCTGATAAGGAGGCTGTAACTCGTCAGGTCTCCTGTTGCTGTTATCTCTGTGCAAAGTTTCTTGTTTATCTCATCCCTTTCTTGAGCTAGTAAAAAATATCTTACATTGCATAGTTTCTATTTTAACATTATGTTGTAACCTAAAACTATATTTAACACACTACTTAAAAAGGATTAATACAGTATTACAAAATGACCCTCCATAACACATACAGTATTCAATTTAATATTTGCGAAAAAATAATTTTGTTGTTGTGTTTGATAACTTGGCCCTTGTATTCCACTCTTCTGCTTTCAGCATGTATCTGTTTTAATATACTAAATACTATATATTTTAATATACTGAAACAGAAAACTAGCAACCTGATTTGCTGAGCAAAAACAATGACATTCCTAAACTGTATAGGAAAATGCTTTACAGAACCATAAAAACCACAGGACTAAGAATATGTTTCCAAGTGTACTTACTGGACTGTTTGCTAAATTATTTTAATTATTACAGTCTTTGAAACTATTCTAAAGTTGGTACCTTAATTGCCTCATGCCCTAGTAGGTGTTAAAATTTATCCTCTGGATTTTCCAAATGCCAGCTCCAACAGGTTCTGAGCACTAATTCGTGCCCACTCAGAGACAGGTCAACAAGGCAGAATTTTTTGTAACCTTTGCTGAAATAAAGTCTTGAGTCTCTAATTATTCTCTCTACCAGCAGATAAAAGACTAACAAATACTTCCAGGACTGGTGCTACTGATGCCACTTTGTGATTTTAATTTTTTCCTTTCCTGCCTAGAAGAGCAAACTGATCCACCAGAAATTTGGTGCAACATTTGTAAAAGCAATCCATCCACCACAGCAAGCACAACCATGGGCTGTGAGGTGCAGCATGTCCATGCACACAGAGCAGAACCTCTGAACACCTGAGTGGTCTATCCAGTGCATCACCACCATTAATTTGCTGCTGTTATGAGGAAAGCCTCGTCCCACGCAATTCAAAAAAGCATGATTTATTAATTAGTGTATGTAAATGCTCCTGAGATACAAAAATCCCATTAACAGATGAGCAATCTTGTTTCTTTATCTTCAGTGCTCCAACTTAGACTGATTCTGCCAAGCCACAACCTAATCCAAAGGATTTTGAAGTGCTAAACCCCAAAAAAATCTATGTGCTAATGGTGTGTGAGAAACAGGATGAGAACAAATAGGGAACTATCACCACTTTTAACTCTGTAACCAGGATTACATGAGTAATATTTTACAAAGTAATCAACTTTATCACCAAAACTACTGCTGTAGCTTGAACTACTGTACAAACCACAACACAACAGTTCCCTAATTACTAAGTTTAAAATCCAAGTTACAACTTTTCATCACAGAAATCTTTTCTTAAATCTCCTACGCAAAGCAAGGGAAAAAAAAATCTTCCATTTCAGCTAAACTTTTCTGATTTTACCTAGAAACAGAATACTTCCAAGTAGAGTTTTATTCTCTTCAGTGACTGTAAGGCAAGTGAATGCTTTAATTCAAATCTTTACTGCTTTCTTTCAAACTGAAAAAGATGCTTTGAAATACGCTGCATTTTACTCTTCAAGAACTAATTCTATTGCTAGTCTCTAGGACAAATATGATTTTGGTAGCCATATTCAAAACATCTAAGCATCTTCACAACTGATGAAATAGAGCAGATACCTACATGACAGAGCTACAGCCATAAGCCTACTTAAAAATGTAGTTTTTAAAATTTAGATAACACGCAAAACCAAAATAATAAACACTTTGCTGGAGAATAAAAGCAAATTGGGGAAACAAAAAAACCTGTTAGAAAAGGAGCAAAACCAGATAAAACCAAGCTGAAGACAAGAAAGGGAAAATGCACGAAGAAGGAAGTCCTTTACAAAGGAAGGAGGCTGGAAAAGAACTGCAGCAGTAAGCCTCACACTCCTAGGAGAAAGTTGGTATGAGGGAAATCTACAGTCCAGAAAAACAATAAAACCACATTCAAAGAACAAATTTCAGAGCCAGCTGATTGTTTCAGGAGAGAACAGAACACCTTCCATCACTGCTGCTTTATATGAAACCAGGCTTAGATGAGGACAAGAAAATAGGAAATGTGGAAAAGAATTCCCTTAGGACACATCTCTCTGGTCCAATAAAACATCCAAAGGCTCCAGTAGTTTTCTGTGGAGGACTATTAAAATTGTTTTTATACAGCTGCAGCAGATGGTATGATTCACTTATCTCAAAATAAAAGAGCTCAGGGAACTTGATGATATTATCAAGCATCAAGTTAGAACAAATAAAAAAGTGCCTTTCATGCAAATATTGAAACCATGAATAACACAGGGAGAAGCCTGGTATTTAAGACACTTTGTAGAGAGATGGAACTTGAAACAACACTGTGCCAATGACTGCCACAGTTGAGAGGGCCATGATGCACAGATATCATCACACAACAGCAGAAAACTTCAACCAGAGTGACACCAGACAACTTCAGAAATCTTCAACCCATACAAATAACACCTTACCTCTTCAGAAGGCTGCAGGCTTCTGCCCACACAGAGCAACACCAGGGCACTCCAGGAGGCTGCAAGTGGCTGATCTTTTTGTCCTTCAGCCCAACCTTTTATCTCCTCCTGCTGATGCACTGCACCTGTGTGCCTCTGCTCCCTGTGTGGTTATTCAGCACACCTGGGCACTCCATGGCTCCTTACCTTCAATTGTATTCACCTGTCCTGCACAGCTGCACCCCCTGGGGATGAGGCTCTGTGTGCCTACAAATGGTACTGTACAAATACAGCCCCCAATTTCCCCCTGCAAGAACTCCTTCAATTACTCTTGTCAGGTACCACAAGGTAGAAAATCATTCTCTCCCTTCCCCTTCTTTCAGGCTTCCAGTAGCAGCTGCAGCAATGGAATTTTCAAGTGCCAGGGACTGGACACCTGGCCAGGTACACTCCTGATGTGAACTAGTGCTGTGTCACTGATGCTCTTGTGACTCAGCAGTGTCCTTCGAGCTAAAGAGCTTCAGTGGGGAACAGAAACTGTTCAAGAGAAAAGGAATATACCATCAAACCACCTTCTACCTCCTCCAGTCTCTAAAAAGGCATTTGTTCACCATCCCAGCTTCAGTATTCATCACATACACAAGTAGTACAGGCCTTTCTTAAAGTTCAAAATTACTGTCTCAGTAGTTTTCAGAAATAAGAGACTCAGCTGCAACCAGCCAACCATTCATGTTCTCACTCCTCTGTTCTCAGTGGGAACAAGCAGGAGTCCTGCACAAAGCTTTGTTTTCTCTATGAATGCAAATGACCAAAAAAAAAAAAAAAAATCAAACCTCGCTTTTCTCCCAGTGTTTTAAGGTTGTATTATTTTCCTTAATGAAAGAGACAGCTTCAAGACATGTCCTGTTGTCCCACGTCCTCCATACAGCCCTTTGCCTCAAGCTGCATGATGGTAAGAAAAACAGACACAGAGGAACTGAAGAACAGGAGAAAGAAAGGCTCCAATGCCACTGGAAAACACTGCTCATTACCTGGGGACGGTGGGCACACACGTGGACCAAAAAAAAGCCATTTATTACTATAAACCAGGGCACAATACAAGATGAACATCAGACATGGAAACTACCAAAACTGAAAACGTAATCTGCAAGACAACACAAAAAATACATTTGATTTTTCAAAAGCTTTGAATGATGCTTTAAAGAGTTTAGGAATAGTGAAAAAACATGAATCAGCACTAATAGGACAGCTCTTAATGACGAAAACTTTAAAAAGTCCTCAAAGGACTCTAAACATCTGCAAATGCACAGGCATGGTAAAAAGCATTATTACTCAATATGTGACCCAACAGAGGGAAAGAATTCAAACTGAGCACTATAACAATCAGAGAGGATAGTAAAAGATAATGGCAGTGGCAGGTCTATTCAACAGAAACAACATCTTAAACCACACCAATTTTAACAGCAAAACCAATTCATCTATGTGGCTAAAAACAAAATACTTCAGTGGGATGTCAGTCAGTAACACAGAGCTGACAACTGTGCTTTAATTACATTTGAGACTGTTACCAATTAGTTAGTCTACAGCACTACAGGCTTCATGCTATGACTCAGTGCACTGACTCATGCAGGAAAACTTTTCCTACAGAACTACCCAGGCACCCACAAGGATGCAAGATCAAAAGGAAAGCAGTTACATTGACCTTCTTAGCAAAAGTCTTGTTTTAAATTTAGATGACCAAAAGTGGATACTGACACAACTGCTCAAGTAGGCCTTTTGAAGGGGAGACTTTCAGGAGCACTGCTTTAACTCCATTGCAGATAAACATCTCAAAAAATCAAAGTACAAATAATGCTTTGTGCAGTTTGAAGCTCAAGAAGCACATTTTAAATATTTTTTTTTGTTTTGTTTTTACAAGCTGCTCAAATAGCGTTATTTATTATTAATGAAAATATCTACCATCAAAAAAAATCCTGTTTTCTGTCACTTAAGAGTCCTGGCTGATTTGAACAATTGAAGGCTGAATTTTTTTCTGTGTCAGAAGTAAAGTTATTAGCTGATGGAAAGGGGTGGGAAAGAGTGACAAAATGTCTTCAGCCATCTCGTTTTGGGGAAAAAAAATACCTTTGCTTAGATTTTTGAGTAATAACAACTCTACCATTGCACTAAGCAGCAATGGGATTTTCAAGTTTGGCAGTGAAAACAACAGGAAGATAATCCTGGGTGAAAGATTCTTCTACTGATATTCCCCAAAAACATGTTAAGATTTCCAAAAGACTTCTGTGCCAGTTGTTCTTCCTGAATGCTCAGGCCACGATGCCAAAGCTGCAAGTGCAGGATCCTGGAAAAGGAAAGCTGTGTTACTTGTTCTCACCTTCTGCTCCGATAGAAGAACTTAGGAGTTTTATTTTAGGCCTGGAGGAATGGGAGGAACAGGTAAGGCTCTTGAGGGTTAAAACGAGCATGAATGTTGCAGTTAAGGAATATTTTTAAATTAAAGCACGTTTTCTCCAGAACTGTACTAGAACCTACCAATGTCAGTATTTGACATGAGTTTTTAGCAGGTGAAAAAGCCAATCAGTTAGACTACCAAGCTGCACAAGATGTTAAGTGGTAGGTGTAGGAGTAATTAGGCATTATTTTCTCATGTGTGTTTTGCCTCTTGTAGTTAATTTCTCTCAGCACAGGTGTTTACTGTGTAATTCCACAAGCCAATTAAACACAGCAACACGGCGCAGAAAAGTGAAACAGAAGGAAAAGCTGCATTTATTTCTGACGTGTTAGTGTGTTTAGCTGATGTGCCCAAGTCAGGGAGGGACAGGAGCTGAGGGAGGCAGCGACACAGGGGAGCAGGGACGCTGGACCTGTCCCCTTCAGCAGCATCACGACACTCCACCGCCTTCGTGCTCAGCCTGGCTCCTCCAGCAAACCCTCAGGAACAATCCACCACCTCCACTCCAGTCTTCTTTCCCAAAGTGAAGTGACACTGCAAATGGCAATATCCAAGGCACTCAGCTGGCAGAGCGACACCGGAACTTTGGCCACGCAGCCCCTGTGGCTCTCAGGAGTCACCACACCAAGCAGGCAGGTCACCCTGTTCCTCATTTTTCTCTCTGTAAAACTCAGAGACTCTGGATCTGCTTCCCAGACACCCTGTGACCTCCACAGCTGCACGTGGACGTCCCTCCAGTGTGCTGCAAAGCTCTACACCAAAATGCTAACCTCGTGGAAAAACCAGGGCAAGAGGCACTTCTGCTCGGGCTTCCAAAGCAGGATTTCAGCACTGCTGCCCCTAAATTCTGCCAAGTAGAAGCAGTGCTACTGTTCAACTTTACAAGAGAGCTGTAAACATAAATTCTGTGTAATGAATTTGAATTAATGAGTCTATAAAGGTAATCTGTGGATGATTCAAAGGTTGTAGGGATATAATTCAAGAGACAAAAGTCTAAATTCAAAGCAGAGTTTGAACAGTAAACAGCATATGAGACATGTCCATGAACAAGATATCGAGTTTATTTCCCCAGCACTGTGTGGCTGTATCTACCTGAACAGGCCAGTGCAAGGAGATTCTCAAAGGACAGAACCACCATTTTCTCTGGGCCCCTGCACAAAGGCCAGCAGGTTTTACTCCACATCATTTCCAAGGTAATTTTCTTTTTTTAATATTATCCCTAGATTACAGTTTGTTTATAAATTCAATGCCAGCCAAGGTCAGCATTCAATCCTGCTGAACAATTACCCATGTAACAAATTCTTCATCAAAAAAGAGAGAAGTTCTTTCTCTTCAAACAAAATATACACTATGTATGCTCACTCCCAAACTCACAGCAGCAATACTGCTGGTTTTAAATAATGGCATCTATCAAACCTTAAACTATTTAATCATGTTTCTAGAACTACTTTTGCTAAAGTGAAAATACTGATTAGAAGATTGAGCAATTGGAGATCTTCCTTCCTCTTAGCATTTCAGCCTCCAGTGGGAGAAAAAGGAGTTTCCTTGAAACACTCTCCCTCCATTCCGCTCTGCTGGAAGTCCCCTGTGGTGAATGACTGTGACCCATGTAAGCTGAAATACCTGCAGCTTCTCAAAGCCATTTAACAAGGAGTTCAGACTAAATCTCGAAAGTCAAGGTCTGCCTACCCCTGATCAAGTCCAAATCCTCTATCTCCAAACTTCCCTTACATTTCTCCATTCCAAGCACTGGTTCTTTGGTTGACTTGAGATGTGACTTAAAATGGCTAAGTATCCTGTGTCCTCCCAATTTATCTCAAAATTATTTATTGCACCTACCACTACATCCTACCTAATGCATGTATAAATCAACCATGTAGAGAAAGGTTTGTATTTTAATTTTTGCATAACAACCCAAGAATTTGTCCTCAATTCCCATTCAATAGACAAGAATTAAAACAGCATACTGTTTTATATGTCTGACAACAGGCGGGGTTTTTAAATTTACATGAAATAAACCAGATTGTGAAAAACCATTGGCATTCATGAGACAAGATATCTAAGTTATTTGTGAGATAGCAACAAAGATTTGTTAGTAAAGAAATGTACTTTCAGAGAAATGCTGGAAGAGCTCTACTGTTTTTCTAAGGAACTACACACACTCAAAGTCTCAGAAGAAAACATTATTAAAACATACCTTGCTGCTATTCACACGCAAATAGGAAAAACTATCCTGGAACTAAGAAAATAAGAGGTCAATGAGACCAAGTTATTATTGCATTTTTATACTATTTTATTTATATTTAGTAAGAAACAATATTTAGGCTTCAGCATGCTAATAAACTTTGCTTTCTCTTACGAGAATTAAAAGTATTTTGCAAGTAAGTTCTGTAAAGTAAATCAGACATAGCTGTTTTTAAGCTAGAGCACTTTGATTTTTAATCACCTGTTCAAAATCAGAAGGGAAAATAATATTACAAATCCAGTGAATCACACACGGTCCACAGACACCCAGCTATGCTTTACTCGCATCCTGAAAAGTCACAATTTTTTCATTTGCATTCTGTAACTTCTGTAAGGACTCTAAAAATGACAGGTGA
The DNA here is from genome assembly GCF_026979565.1 of Vidua chalybeata. Classification (NCBI taxonomy): domain Eukaryota; kingdom Metazoa; phylum Chordata; class Aves; order Passeriformes; family Viduidae; genus Vidua; species Vidua chalybeata. Next base: position 62,190,297 of record NC_071535.1, on the reverse strand, counting down.
CTTACTGGACGGCTCAGTGTTCTGATGTCATCTCCACGTCAATCAGTAACAACACACTGCCATGTTGCAACCTAAAATTCCTCATCAATAACAAGGAACAGAAAAGGAACTCCTGGAAAATGCAAACAAGCTTTATACAAATCTGTAGACCCAGTACCAACAAGATGCCACTGGTGACACCGCTATGAAAATTGTGTATTCATCTATACAGGCGTAATGCCCAGCCAAAGCTTGCTCAAGTGTACAAGAGCTGAACTTGTCAGTGAAAATATTATAAAGGGATTAAAAGGTATTATGCAGGATAACATGGCCTGCCAGAAAATAAAGTTGACCAAAAAAGTGAAATGTACATTTCTGTATTTTTTCTTATGGCAATACATTACACCATAAAACCTGTTGTTTTTTCTGGCACCTAGGAAAAGATCAAATTAAGCACATAGCAAAGAAGAAGCTTGGTTGCAAGCAAAAGATATCTCCTATCAGTTCTATACAGTACACGTCTTTCACCCATGTAAAAAGTTATCCCTTGTAATTTCAAAAAATAAGGACTGATAGGTAAAACATAACTGGACTAATTTTTTTCCACAAGTACTTTCTGACAGACTGTGAAATGATAAAAAAGTTGTTTACACACCAAGTCTAACAATCTACATCACCAACAATGAGAACATAAATGAACAGCTGGCATTTAGTAGGAGAACCTTCTCAGATCACACATTAAGTACAACACAGAACGATTCTCCAGTATTGGCCTATTCACCAATTCAGTGTAATTCAACCATCACTTCCCATTTTCCCAGTCATGCCACTGGAACACTAACAGAGGATGCTGCTAGAGTGTACTAGTGTACAGCTGAAATATCTGTAACAGCACTAAGTTTGCATATCCAAGAATTTCAGGAACTTGCACCATCAACCATCTCTTCATCGTTTCACAGAGAGGAGAAAAAAGATGGCTGTGAACACATTTTGCAGCACCCATCAATCACAACCACGTAATGCCTCAAAATAATTTCCAATGTATTTTCTTCACAAAGGTTCCATTTTCTGATTACAGCTAAATACAAAACAGCATATGAACAAAAATGAACAGGTTTTGTATGAAAACATATAAAAAGGCATTTTACCTCTGCTCTGCTTTGTTTTGCACTCCTTACTTATTTTCTAGAGCCCCTTTCCCCTTGCACAAGAGGTAAGAGAAGCAAACAAAACCCACCACCTGCCTCTGCCACCTGCTTTTAGACAGCACTGGCAGAACTTGCCTCACTATGCATTATTTACTTCACTCATTTTCCTAAGAGTAATGTTGTCTGGAATTAGATTTAATGACGTTATGACTCAATCACACCATTATTAACATTTCCATAGGAAATTAAAATTTCAGTGTCTGAATGACTTCAGCTAATCATCAGACTTAACAAGAAAAAGCTGACTTCCTCTGCTACCTCACAAGAAACTTCTTTCCTCAATTATGACCGAAGAGATATTCAAGATGCAATGAAAATTTTACAAAGGCTCAAGTAAAAATCTAATTCTTTATTATTAATGGTTAGCCAATCCCAAAAAAAGCCATGGATGTGTTTTTGATAAGCCTTGGCTGCCAGGTTCCTACAGCAATTTTGACATTAAATAATACCATTTTGATACAGAGTCAGCCTGAAACAATATTCATTTATTTTATTAAAACAGAAGAATTTGTCATTTATTAAAACACAGTTATTAGAAAAGTATTTTCCCAAGATGCTGAGCATCAGCAAACATCACTGGAATGAAGATAATATGCTCAGAAAGCCTGGGAAAAAGAAAAAATATTTTTAAAAAAATCAGACCATATGTGTGCATGACACCTGTTTAATCTTCAGATACCTCTTTAAACAACAAATTTAGTAGCTTAACCTCTTAATCATCTCTTTACCCAGATCAATTCTGTGCAAAACTACTGCCAACTGTATAAAACACAAAATAAGAAAACAAAACCTGCAGATATCTCCCATACTCCACCTGTGATCTTCAATCATTAGTAATATTTTGTGTGATCGAAAAAAAAGTCTGCATTTCTGTTTGCAAACTCAACTTCAAATATTTAATAAGAAAGCTTAGCCAAAAGGCTGACTAAAGACACACAGTACTAGATGAGGAGGAAATGAGTAGCTACATATATTAATTATCCCCCTTTCTGAGAACACAGGCTCACTCAAGTTAAAATTTAAAGGGCTTAGATTACTTTCTGGTGAATTTTATTAGTTTTCCCCAAGAGGTGCAAAGACTAATGCTGTCACAACAGCCACGGAGAGCACACACAGCGTCACTGCAAGCTGAGTCACCCCAAAGCACTGCATCTTGCTTTATTGTAACACAGCATCCTAGGCAGCCTCCTGAAGCGCCGTCGTTTGTTATGTGCTCGAGCGGCACCATAAAACCAGACCTGCACATCTGCAGGGCTGCTGGCAGCCCCTGCTGCCTTGCTGGTCTCTCTGGATACAGCAGCTGCAGCCCTTCCTTCCTCCACTGCCACAGAGAAAGATGCAGAACCAAGCTGGTGAGAGGTCTCCTACTTGTGCTGCTGGTAACACTTAGATATGCCTCCAGAGAGCCAGGATGCAGCTGGGAACATGAGGAGGTCAGGCAGATGGGCAGGAACTACAACCTGAACATTCTTCCCTGTGCAGCTGTAGCCATCAGCTAATTCTTCCTCTCATCCAAGTATTCTAGTTCTTCTAAAGACCCTAATTCTTGAAGGATAAAAAAAGTAAAATCTGGAGGGGCTTCTTCAGCATGCCTCATTCGTATCCTGCCATCACTCAGATCCAAACCCACAGATATTTTTCATTTCCTGGTACCACAGGCTAACCACTCAGCAGTACCACCTTCAAAACAGAGAACAGGTATGCAGTGCTGCCAAATTAATGGCACGTGCTTTCAGTCACCTGTCAGCATGGAATTTAAGATCCCTGTACTTTTGGAGGGCCCACTTCAGAAGTCAGTAAAACAAGCAGACCACTGAAGAGCGTGACTTTCTCTGCCTCCTCAGCTGGCAAGCTGTTCATGAATATCACCTCCTGTCCTGTTCTCTTCCCAGGCCCCTTCTGTCCTCTCTCATCTTGGGATGGCACTCACACAGATGTAGGTGCTGTAAAACACAGATGACATGTGTTGGCATTGCACTGTTAAATAATACTCCTTCTACCTTACTGCATTTTATTTTGCCTGTATGGCACAGCAGAGAGCAAGTGGTTGTAAGTCAAGGAACGTAAGCAAATGGGGTCTGCTTTTCCAAATCTGCATGTGTACACTGCCATTGTAGAACCAGACAATATTAGTATTTTAAGTACTTGAAGGACTATCTTTTGCACATCTTAGTCAAAACTATTTTGAGAATGTTTTCCACTTTCACGCACTAACTTCAAAAGCTAACTTCACTAAAAACATCCCTCTTAAAGTATGATTTTAGGCAAGTATTTCAAACAGTGCTAGCTGATGAGAATCCATTTAACTAGTTCCCTAGTAGATACATCCAAAAATACTTTGCACATATACACAATCTATTGCATGGACATTTTAATACACTTCCACACACAGCTGTGACCTGAAGCCTGGCTAGCCTCTTGTGTAAATTTACAATACGTGCAGCCAGGACATCAGGCAAGGTAAGAGTGACAGAAAAAAACACACAGGAACTACATGATCAACTGAAACAACTCTCAATATGCCCCAGTAACATTCAAGTACCACGGGAAAAAAGCGTGTTCTGGAATTCCCAGAGTGTTTTCAGAATTACTCTGTTAATTTATTGACTCTTGCAAGTTTCTGTACCTTCCTTCCTTTTTTACACCAATCACTACAAAGCTCACTGTGCTGCTGACAGAAAAAAATCAGCCATAAAATTTGCATATAGAAAGATATTTTCAGCATGCTTCTCACAAAAAAAATAGTTGTTTCTACAATAAAGAACATCATGCAATTTGATTGCTTTAGGTGACCTTACTCATTTTACAAGTCCAGTGAAAAACAGGATAAACAAAAAAAACCTTTTACTATTATCTCCATGTGTGTGTAGTCCTTTTCCAAAACAAGTATTTCATCATTTACCTCATGATGCAACTCATATTCCCTTCAAAACTTGGCATTTTGGCTGCATTTTACCAAAATATTCATACAACTTGAGAACTCAGAATTAATTTTTCCAGATGCCTTTTCAATTCCCCTTTACTTTGGGCACCTTGCAGAAAAGTTCAGTTTTGAGAACCTATAGCACAAACAGGTCGTTCCAGTTAGAAATGATCTGCAGATGGCTTTGGAGGTGCTGTGATGAGAACCCTGGTCACCAGCACCACCGTGTAACTATTTATACACCACAACACTTGGAAAGCTCTGCCACAGAACAGAAGTCCCCTCTGCAGGGTGCTGTTCCGAGAAAGGTTATTTCTGCCTTCAAGCATTTCTGCTCAGTACAAGGCAGAAATATGGACAAGAACACACAGAAACTGAGACAACAATTTCAGAACTGACTCTGCTTTCTCACACCAGCAGTCTCCCTCAGCTTCCTCCAAGTGTGTCCTATTACCTGACTAACTAGCTCTGCAGAAAAGGAAGGAAACAACCAAGCTCCACATCAACATCCAAGAGTAGCAACAGAACCTCCAGGAGGTGAAAAGCTGTCTTCAAACCTGAACCCCAGAGCTCAAGCAGCACTTCACTCACAGCAAAACCATGTCTGGCTGTCAGCAATGTCTTATGCTTCCTTCCTGTTATTTTACAAGTCCGTGCTCATACTTCTTCTGAAAAAGAATCACGTGATGTTTGGATGTGTGAAAATAGCAACTATCCTGAAAAAAAAACCAGTATGTACCTGAAAGAGTGAAAGGAGAGCTCATGGCAAAGCTGCATGTTCTCAGGAAATACCTGTCTCTTTCTAGAAACCAACACATGATTTCCAAGTAAAAGAAATAACAGATGAAACATAACACATGATTTTCAAGACAAAGAGGATACCTCCTTCAACGAATGCCAAGCAACAAAAACAATCTGAGTAACATCACGGAGAATCAAAAGGGAAATACCCACAGTGAGTCCTGGCTAACTTAAGATGATGTCAGATGAGAGCTCTTTGGGGAAAACTAACTGCCTTCTTTTTTTTTATATAAATTAACATAACGAGGTAAAAAAAATCATCTACTATTAACAGCTTCTGATGAACCCCTTAAACACTGGAGAAAATGGAAAAGTCTCATTGGTTATTTCTCACCTCAAGTTTGACCACCTACCATTTAATTTACAGATACTAAAATAAAACCACCTTCTAGAACTATCACAAACCACATAATGCTAGCAGAGCTTATAGTATCTCCATTATAGTCTCTTCTAGATCATACTCAACCATAGATAAAACCAGTCACATAGAACCATGGACGTCATCAGCTTACAGGCTTCCCCAAATAATCTGAGTAGTGCATAATATTTGCTTCTCTTCTAGTTGGAGTTTAAATATTATATATAGAAGTATTTGTTGGTGCTGGAGCACTACCATTTCCTAGAGCTTCACAACTCAAAAACCTTGAAGATTCTCATAAGAACAGTTGAAATTTCAGAGTTTCATCCTCTGGCATTCATACTAGAACTCACTGCTATTGAAATTCTTACACTTAATGTTATAGCCACAGTATGTGGAAAAGATCCACATCTCTAGTTAAAAAGAAATCTGAGCATTGCAAAGGAAAAAAATAGGAAAAAGTAGGGTGAAAACTGGGGAAACATGCTTCTGGATGTCCAAACATTGATTCAAAAGAGGTTTGGTTCTTTAAGAGAACAGAGAATTCTCCAGAAACTGCAAAAACATTGGTCAGGTATTTGCAAACAATGTGCATGGACTGAGAAGATTAAAATGTAGTGTAATCAATACAGTAAACCTAAAGAGGAAATTACTTATGTGTGGACTTACTGCAAGAGACTTTTCATTGAGCAGTGAGGTAGATTGGTAAAATCTAGTTTGTAGTCTTTGCTTCAAAGACAGGACTACTACAGGGACTTTGCAAAACAAGGCAATAAAGGAAAATTCAAAGATAAATGGAAGTATTATTGCTCCAACTCCTGACAAACAGATTCCCCAAAGGAGACAGTCAACAAGAATATTCAGTGGGAGGGCACTAACATCTTTATCTCAGCAGTGACTCACTCTTAAGTAACATTTCCTTTCACAAGAACCTCTATAAGTAAAATGAAAATCCCATTCAGTGACCATAACTCTAGGGAGAACATCATCTTTCTAATTAGATTTTTTTATATTGGTAGCTCCTTGTCTTAAGACACAAGAAGAAATAGAGGCCCAGATCAGCTATTTTATAACAAAGAATATAACTCCATCAAAGCTGAGCAAAGGAAATCATTATGTGCAAGGAGAGAATAAAGTAGAAAAACTAAATTCAAGAGAGGAGCAGTGCCCTTCCTTTTCCACTTTGCCCACAAAACAAAGTGTTCATAGACTTCCTGTCAAGACTATAATCTTAAAAATCTAAATTTATGTGACACTCCCAGTTGACATCCCTGTTAGTACAAACTGATTAGCACCACTCGTGTGAGTTAGTGAGAAATTGTCTAACCTGTGTTCAGGCTTCCACTCACACTAGCAAAACTCAGGTGACACACTGCATCCTTTTGCACAATACTTATTTTTCAGGGCTTCAGAAAGTGCTGTGAATACAAACAGAAAAAGAAAAGCAGAAGTGCTGAACAGTTTCCAGTTTCAGTCATGCTGAACAGCTTGGCAGCATTAAAAATGCTTCAGTTTGAGGTAAACACACTTGGGCTCTCTTATAGCAGTCACCAGTGGTTCACTACTAGCTTAGGAATCTGAAAAACCATGTACACACAGGCTTGAAAAAATCCTACCCCAATAATAAGCTATTTTACAAATATTTAAATTACAAAAAAATATTTAAATTAGATAAAATTTTCAGGGGCAGTAATAGTTGCTCTCCACAGTTCATTACCTTGAATAGTTTCTTTTAGAAGTCCTGTTGCCAAGTAAGATTTTCTACCTCAACAAAGAGAGTCTAATGGACACTGATTCATCAGGCTCTTCTTATCTAAGCAAAAACTTACACAACTGGAAAAAATATTTCACCTAGTGTATCACAGTTTATATGTTCATTTAATGTGTGAAAATGTCATCACAGTTCTGACATCAAAATAAAATCTGAACTCAAAGTTCCTTATGTATTTCTCTAATTTAGATACCTTCAACAGTAGAACGCATACCAGAGCAATTTGTATGCTAAGGTGTATGCTTATTTGCATTGCATTAATGCTATTTGCATTTTCACTGCTTCTTCAAAGACTTAAAATGATACACATGGAAACACAACAAGATTTGACTGCAAACTTCTGACCATTGAATCCACCTCTAACTTGTTATATCACTTTGCCACTGTTGGATCATGCTGTTCTCAAATAAAAATAAAAATATACACACACTTTGACTCTTCTGCTTCTTTACCTGTTGTTTCAGTCGTTGTAGCAAAATAACATATTGATAAGCCTGAACTTGTAAGATTCTATGAGGCTAACATGAGCACCAAAATCACAGATGAAAGTACCTGAAATGTGAACATTATTTAAGAACTTACATTACTCAAAAAATCTTTTTAAACGGATACTGAGACCACCCAGACAAAAACCTTCTCCCTGTGTATCATTTTTTTCAAGGACACCTGTAACCATTTACTACCCCAGACTCCAAAAGCAAACCACTTAGAGTGCCATACCCAAACAAGAAGGCTTGAACCAGCTCGCCATGCTAATGGGGCTAAACAATGTTGAAAACCTACCTACTTACTGCTCTCATACAAGAGCAAGAGGGCTCTTCACAAACTGATGAGATAACCACACATGAGAACTCCCCTCTGAGTCATTAACATAACCTTAAGAATACACAAGTGCAACTCAGAAAGACAAGCACAAAAGCAACAGAATAGTCAAATATGACAGTTTTAATAAATACCACCTACCTGGGGATTCAGGCACACAGACACCAGAATTTTATTAGTTTGAATACAGAGTTTTAATTTAAACTTCAAAACAATTGAGGACCTTTGAAAGGTAAAACTGATTGTTTAGGAGCAGCCCTTTATTCCTCTAAATGAAAGTCATCCCTACTCTCCAAATTTTTCTGCTGGACTGTTAATGGATCACAAATGTCAATAATCATTTAACTCACCTGACCTGGCTGAGGGGATAAAAAATTAACAACCTCCTCCAGCATCACTGGTATGTGCAATCTTCCAGAATTACTGTTTTCTGCATTTTGAGGCAGCTCTTCAGCTTCACATCTCTGGACAGTTTGTTCCTCTGACTCAGAAAGCTTTCCTGATGAAGACTGGATCCTTCTGGCCAAACCAGCCACATTTACTGAATTCAGTTTCAAGTTACGCAGAAACAAACATCTGCAAACTTGGCACAGATTTTGAGGGAACATTTTGGAGTTGATCAACCTAGAAGAGCAGTAGATGTTGGGAATTACTTTGAAACAAATACTTGAAATAGTGTATTTGTTTAAATAACATAGGGGAAATGCTATAGGCAAAGCTATGCACATTCCAAGTTGGGCAGCTTTACAGATACATCAAGTCAGCAAAATGTTTTCAGAACATTCGAGATTATCTACAAATCAATTGTGCTCAAGCTGTAAGCATATTCTTTGCACTATGAGCTTTTAATATCTGCTTTTGTTGAATTTAGCTTGCCAGAGGCTACCAATATTTTGCCTGCATAAGGATATGCTGACAAAGTTACTCTCCTGATCACTTAGGCTTCAACTGGGTCGTAATTCCCTCAGTTTAAATTTGCAAGTGCGCATGGCTCCAGCTGTGGGCAGGCTCACAGATGTGTTTTACCACAAGCCATAGCGTGCCTACAGCAAACACCTCTATCACCGCGGTGTGCTCCGCTGGTTTCCCCGGCCTGGAGTTCATTTTCTCCCCAGGGGCTGAGCTGGGGCGGGTTTGGATTCCTGCTGGGCACAGCAGGGAGCAGACACAGCTGGGCAGGTGAGCCAGGCGCGCCCGAGGGACATTGCAGCCCAAAGGACGCGGTGCTCCGTTCAGCGAGGGGGGAGAGGGCGAGCGGGGCGCTGGCACCGCTGCTCCCGGTGACCGCCGTTCCCTGCGACGGGCCCCGCTCTGCTGGATTCGGCCGGCCCCAGGGGAAGGCGTTCCTGGCTCTGCCCTGCCTGTCCGCACGGCTTCGGGCTGCCCCGCTGACCCCGCTCCGCCTCAGCCGCCCTTTCTGCCCCTCCGGCCTTCCCCTCCTGCCCCGGCCCCGCCGTGAGGCGAGGAGCGGCCGAACGGGACAGGCCCGCCCTGCCCTGGGGCTGCCGGAGGGCCTCTGCTCGCGGCCACCGCCTGCTGCGCTCGGAGATCTTCTCTCAGGCGAGCGCAGTCCGTGTTTTATGGCATTTCTGTGACAGCGCTCGCCTGCAGGGCAGCGGGCCCCGCCGCGGGCTGCGCCTCGGGCTCGGCCCCGCGCTGAGCGGGGCAAAGGCAGCGAGGGCCAAGCCCCCGCCCCGCAGCGCTTTTGCTCGGAGGCCGCCGGAGCGGCGGCAGCGGCCCGCTCCGCGCCGGGCCCGAGCGGGACAGGGGCCGGGGCCGGCCCCGCCCGAGCCGGGCTGGCCGCACACGCGGAGCAGAGGCCGCCCGCTCGCCCGGCAGCGCCTCCCTTCCCTCACCCCCGGCCTCCCTTCCCTCCGTGCCTCCCTCCCCTCATGCCCGGCCTGTCTCCCTCCGTGCTTCTCTTCCCTCCGTGCCTCCCGTCCCTCATTCCCCGATTCCCTCCCGGCCTCCCCGCGCACGGCGCCGCACGCCCGGCCCCACGCACTTACCGCTGTCGCCGGCGCTGTGGTGACGTCCCGGGGCGCAGCCAATGGGAAGGCGAGGAGCGCGGCCTGGCCGTGTTTGAATCCCGCGGATGGCGGTTGGTGCGGCCGCGGCCCGCGGGGAGAGCGGGAGCGAGCCCGGAACGGCCGCGGCACGGCCCGGGTGAGACACAGACACAGAGAGAGAGAGAGAGAGAGAGAGAGAGACCGGGAACGGCCGCGGCACGGCCCGGGTGAGACACAGAGAGAGAGAGAGAGAGAGAGAGACACCGGGAACGGCCGAGGGCAGTGCCGGGCTCACAGAGCGGGCAGTGCCGAGGCACGGCCGGGCTCACAGAGCGGGCACGGCCGGGCTCACAGAGCGGGCACGGCCGGGCTCACAGAGCGGGCACGGCCGGGCTCACAGAGCGGGCACGGCCGGGCTCACAGAGCGGGCACGGCCGGGCTCACAGAGCGGGCACGGCCGGGCTCAGACCGGGCAGTGCCTTGGCACGGCCGGGCCCAGCCCGGGCTCACCGAGGGAGGCCCGGGCCGCCGGCAGGCAGCGCCTCTCGGCCGGCCCGGGGGAACGCTGCGGCCGCAGGGCCCGGGCCGGCGGCGGGCCCCGGGGAAGAGCGGCCCGCGCCGGGTGAGGAGGGCCCGGAGAGCCGGGCGGGCTCGGCCGGAGCGGCGAGCTGGCCCCGGGGCGGCGGCAGCGGCCCCGGGAGCCCGCACCGTGTCCGCTCTGGGCCGGGCCGGCAGCCGGCGGCAGCAGAAGCGGCTGTGGAGAGGAAATCCCGCTTTGGGCTCGGGCACTGCAGCCCGTGCGGGGCACGTTACCCCAAATCCGCTTCTGCTCCCTTTGGCTCTTCCTGCGACGTGGCTGTGGCGATCCGGGCAGGGCGACACGGGCAGCTCCTCCTGCTGAAGAGCAAAAACAGGGCTCGCTTTAGCCCACAGAAATGGGGTGTCTCGTCCGAAAGCTCGGTCTGCTCCAGAGGGAAGCCCGCAGGGCACCGAGTGTTTAAATTGAGACAGGAATTCCCAACTCCCCGGGGCCGTGCCGAGTTCAGTCGCCCTTTGGGGCGGCCGCAGAGCTTCCCAAGGGCTCGCTGCCCCGGGGCAGTGCCTTGGCGAGCGCTGGGCCAGCACAGGGCCCTGCCCGAGCGTGTGAGCTGCTGCAAGGAGCGAGTTCAGGCTACACTGGAACAAACCCTGTCTGTCATTGCAGAAAGGAGCCGGGTGCTGGGTCTGACCGAGTGCTGGCGGCGGGGCTGGGCAGCAGGAGGGATGACTCCTGCCAGGGAAGAAGATGTGTGCAGCCACGTCAAGGTGGTGGTCCGTGTGCGGCCGGAGAGCCAGAAGGAAAAGCAGGGCAGCTGCAGCAGGGTGGTGCGGGTCATTGACCAGCACGTGCTGGTCTTCGACCCAAAGGAGGAGGAGGTTGGCTTCTTCAGCAGGAGGAGAGTGACCCACAGGCACACCTTCAGCATGATTACACCCTTACACATTAAGACCTGAAAGGAGCATCCAGTTCCTTTCTCCTAAACGTCTCCAAAAAGGCAGGTTCTGTAGGAGACAATCTCCATAACATGCAGCTCATTTTAAGGCTGTGCTGGCAAAATAAAACCATATTTTTTTATACTTGGTTTTACAGCCATAGTGATAGGGCAAACTACTGTCAAAGCAGAAATAACAAATGGAACATTTGGTATTTCTTTGCTTTACTATGAATTCTTTACATTCCTTCAGCCTGACAGTCACAGCCTAGCTTCACACGTCTTCAAAAGTACAATTTTGTGAAACCCCAACGTGTGAACTTGGTGTCTCCTACATACTTTCAAGGCCTTTCATATCTACCTCCTTTATATATATATATCTCATCCATCCATCTCCTTTTCTTCAGAAGAAAAAGTTCATTTTTTCTATTCAGATTATAGAAGCCAACACTCTAAATTCAGAAATATAAGAGAAGCCATAACACAGAACTAAATAAATGCAGACAGATTTCAAAGTATTTGAAATTTATAAGGTGATGAAATACTAAACCTTTTTCATGATAATGATATAAATCGTTGGAAAATGTAAAAATTAAAGTTGTAATTCTCTTTGACCGCATAGAAATCAGAATCACATAATTTGTTGAGGCTTCACAACTCTTAAAGCTGCCTTATTTTACAAGAAAAAGTGATGAATTTACCACAAGGAAATCACATTTAATGGAAATAGAGACTGACTCCTAATTGCCTGTTGCAAGTGAGCACTAGAAATCTGATTTATTTTTGCATATATCAATCTAAATACTGTACTTCTGTATTGCTTTTGATACAATTTATTTTATATATTATATATTGTTTATTATATATTTTGATATTTTAATTTAATTATAGTATTTATTTTTCTAATAAAAATATTAGCATGGAAGAAGACTATATTTATTTTTTCATACTATTTTAGTATTATTATAGTATTAATATTTATGTTTTTTGTCCAAGAATGTTAGAAGAATAATGTTTTAAATAAATACTGAAGCAAATAAAATTGTTTTATCAAAGGAACTACTAGCTCCATTAAATTAACTTAAACTTGAAAGAACATTCCATTCTCTATAAGTGAACAGTTTTAAGTACTCAGGAAGCTCCTAGTGATAAAAAGCTTTTATATGATATGAATACTTTGAAACTAAACAGTGTTGACTTTGATTTTTAGCAACCCAGATAAATGTTTTCATTGTATAAGTTGAAAGGATGAGGAACACATTCTGCTGCAGAAATTTTCTAATACTCCTTTACACTGTTTCTAGTAGGAATAGAGAATTCCTACTACATCCTTCCTATTCCACCAGTCAAATACTCTTGTAGATTTGCTGGGGTGCAATGGGCATCTTGTCATCTTTGATCCTTATCAGGATCCTTATGACTCTTTCTAAAAATAAAACCATTTTGTCATGTTGAAGAAGCTGCTTAGGAAGTAGAGAATCTCTCACTTAGCAATTTTTATTTCTAAAAAGTAATAATAATAGAATCCTTGTTTTTGAGGGAAGCATGGAAAGGATTGAAAAAGAGCATGAAGAGTGTTTCTCAAAGCACAGCAACATGGTATTTTTAGAAAATAAACCCAGACAGAAAACTGAAAAAAGCACATAAGCAATGGGTTTAAATGTGGGCATCTAAATTCTCATTTATATCCCAGACAGCTAAGGCCTTTGCCAAATTTGCCCTAAATACCTGGATGATGTGTGTAAAGTTTGGGTTGAACGGGGCTGGGAGGCAGGGCAGAGGAAAACAAACAGAAATTGATTCCAGTGGCAGGGTCAGGAAGCATCAGGGGCAGGGCAGACTGCGCCAAGAGCTTTCCTGATAAAACAAAAAACTACTGTATTCAAGCCAAAACATATGGAGCAAGGAAGGGGAGGTGCTTTTTGCAAGCCAAGTATGAAGAGGCACTGCTCCTGAATTTAAGGAGCAGCAGTAGATGGGATAAGAACTAAAATGACTTTTGCTCTGACAATTTAACACATACTTATTATGATCTTTCTCAGAGCAGAATGGTTTGTTGGAAGAACACAGTGCTCAATGTTTCCTAAGAATATTTTTCCTATTCTGACCACGAGCTTGATGCTGTTTTGGCATAAAGGCAGGTATAGCTCGTGTTCAAAAGTCTGTAATTTTTGGTGAACAGAGCTGTCAATCTTGTGACAGCAGCAGCAGAACTGCCCAAATGAGAGTTCCTATCACTCATTCAACATCCTTAATTAGCTGCACTAGGGTCTGCCAGCAGCACCACAGCACGTGAGTGAACCTGAAGTAGGAGAGCAGAGGTTTATCTCAGGAGCTGGGCTGAAACAGCCACACTGTCCTCTCCAATCTGCTTTCTGTTACATTTTATTGTGCTTCGCCTTGCACCAGATGGGTTTTGCTGACATCCTAAGGAACACAAGTCTATTTTTAGCTAGATGGTCAGGTAGCTTCATTGATGGTTGGATGTTTTGAAATCAAGGTGGTCTCAAAGATTTTCACAAGATCTAATGCGTGTTATTTTTCTGGAACGCAGAAAATCAAAACAGCCTGAAATACCTCCACGATCTCGGCGTTGTGTTAAAAATGTTCACTTTATGAATAAAAATGTAACAGTTGCTTTTTATTTTCAGTACATCTAAATTAGCATATATAAAGATAAGATGACTTACATGAGGTTTTGACTTCTTTAACTGCATATTGCTGCGGTGCCACTTGGGAAGGAATGTAAGTTCTGAGAAAACATCTGCCAAGCACACACCTCAAAATCGTGGTACCATTTCACTTGCTGATGCAGGATCACGGAGGAGCAGCACGCCAGGAAAATCACATCCCTCCTAGAAAGGACCAAATGCATTGTTCAGTCATTGTGGGAAAGTTTGCAATTCACTTTACCACTACTCACACTCAACACAGGATTGACCTGCTGTTAGAGTTTTGCATTCAATCATCACATTCAATCTCTTCCTTGTCTTCTGTTATTCTCTATTACTCTGGTTTTTCTTCCAAAAGACCTTTAGCAGTGGATTGAATGCTTTCAGTACCTCAGATATGATAAAGTTGTAGGAATTTCCTGAGCTGAGCCTCTGTTTGGTCACCTCTTGGCAGCTGGGGTTGGGACAGGAGTCAGCAGAGTTCTCCACGAGCGAGGAGGGAGCAAAAACTCCAATTCCTTGGGATGACTTTTCCCTGCAGCGCCCCTTGGGAGAAGTTCGACTTTTCATTTCCAGCTCTGGTAAACGCAGCCATGACGTGAGTGTTTGAAGAGAGAAGCCCTGCAGTGATGCAGGCAGAGCACAGGAAGGGCAAAGAGCTCGGAGACAGGGCTGGGAGAAAGTTCTGGTGTCATCCCCTGTGCAGCCAGGAGGTACGGAGCAAAAAAAGGCAAATTTCTGTCAGTGTATGCACGTGGAGAAATTGCCAGCTCCCAGAGTGCCATATTAGAGCAAGTTCTACACCCACAATGGGGAATAAAAGCCACAAGGTAGTGATTTCTGCATCTTAATTTTTAGTATTTTTAGTGGATTATGTGTTTTTTTTTTGCTTTGGTTGAAGCTTTTTTTTTTATTTACTGCATATGTACTGAAATATGTGTGTACTATCTAATATGCTGCTTCTCTCAAAACAGTAATTTAACATGAATCTCATTAAAGCCCTTCTTCCTGAGCAGATAAACAAAGTGCTAATGTATTTTTAATGAGGTAAGGTGATTTCTTGCTGTGAAAATGGGCCTAGACCTGTAAAAACACCATTTTCTTTCTACCCAATGAGGATAATGATGAGTTTTTATCAATGCATCATTGTCCTATTTGCTGCTAAGACTGACCTAGTGAGCTACATAGAAGAACTAGGGACTCCTCTGCCAATAAAAAATTCATTATTGCCCTTCTGAAATTGAATTGTTTCACTGTTTGAATTGCTATAAAGACATTATCATAAATTTCCACAAGCTTGTTTGAATTACAGATTACAGTTTTGACTTTTTTTCTTTTTTTTTTGTTTAATTCAGGTTTCCCAGCTATTGTTGCTGGTCCCATTTAAAGTGATTCCCATAGAACTAGGGGGCATTTATTTTTGGGGGGTTTACTGTGCCCTCAACTTCTCATGGTTGGTCTGACTCTTTCTTTCTAAAAAAAATTCATTTTGCCATGCTGAAGAAGCCTCTCAGGAAATATAGAATCTCTCACTTAATTTTGTTTTTAAAAGGTAATAATAAAATAATTTTTTAAAATTCTTGGTTTTGAGGGAATCCTTTTTTTGTTCCCCCTTGAGGGAAGCATGGAAAGGAGTGAAAAAGAGCATGAAGAATGTTTCTCAAAGGACAGCATCTCAGAGTTTTTAGAAAATAAACCCAGAAAGAAAACTGAAAAAATATCTGAAATGCAATTTCTGAAATACAGACATTTCCTTGATAATTAAAAGCAAATTAAAACTGATTAAAAACTGATTAAAGACAAAACAAACAAACAAAAAAAAGATAGGAAGTAAATTTTACTCTTTATCCAAACCCTTCAGAACCTCTTTGGTGCCACTTAGCACTGGGTACCTGGGGAAATTTCTGCTATCTTTGTATATTTGACACTTCAGATTGTATTAAAATAAGACAATGACCAAAACATGCATGATTTTCTCTATTTTTACTTTATGCTGAGGTATTTGAAGTTTTATTCCCCGAATTAATTAAATTACTCTCTGACATTTGTATATTATTATTACAAAGATCCTTAACCTTTTGGGTTTGGCTTTTGTTTGCTTTTTACATTTTAGTCATGCTAACAGGTATGACAGACCTGTTGCAAGTTTGTTTGAAATTTGTCTGTGGGGACTACAGTCTTTTACACTAAGTTAATTCCATGTGTTTCTCATTGCCTTCCTAATTCTTAATTTATGATAATCATTGGATTATTGCTTATACCTAAATTTAGCAAAGCTCTGAAGTACAGAAATGTCTAATTTTATACAAGGCACTGGGGAAGTTCAAATTTATGTAAAACCTCTGCTTTTGGTCAAAATGTAAGCAGCAATTTTTGAGGAAAAGATATACTTTTACCAATAGGCAGTTAATATCTAAATGGTTAATGTATGTTGCATACAAAAAATACATCTGGGACAACCTTGGAAGCTATTTTCCTTTCGTTTCCTAATTGTAGAAAAACTGCATCCATAAAATAATTATTGACTCCAAATTGAACTTCAGCGAGTTGCAAGAGTAATTTGTGAATTATTGGCACTTAGTTTTATTCCATGTGGGACTTCTCGTGAAAACAGATATTTTTAGAAATACCTGAGGCCAATTTATTACTACATTGGTAATAACAAATTCTGATCTAAGTGTGCAGATCCTAGACAAAGACAGGGGAACTTTTTTAGGAGCATTTCATTTCAAGGGCTGGAGATTAGTTTGGAAGAAAATTGAGCAGTGCCATCTTTTGCTGGAAGAGACTAACTGCAACACTCGAGTGAGAATGTTCCGACCAGTTCTGATTTGTGCACCCAAATTTCAGTCAGTTCTGTTCATCCCTAATAGGACAGACCTTTTTTTATTGCTAAACACAGGAAAGAACGTTTGCTGCATTTGGTGAATTTTTGCTGAGAAGAATTGAAGAACAGACACTGTCACAAACAAAAGTCAAGACCTGCCATTATACTGGACAGATGTCCTCCTGTAAATGAAAACATTCAGGTCACATCCATAAGAATAGGTTATGTGCTTTTTACAGTAAAGGCAATGCATTCGAGTTTGCTGCAGCTGATGTTTTTAACAAAGGGAAATAAAAGCACCTACCTGTAGCACTGCTGCTGAACCACACTTTTCTGAGAGGAGAAATCAAGTCAAGGGTGGGCAGAAGGTCTTGGCTTTCAGTTGGGTAGCTCTGGGAGGAAAGAGTAAAATGGAAAAGAGCAGGTGAAGAACATAAAACCACAGAAAATTTTTCATCTCTGGTTTTACCCATTGTGTGTGATGGTGACTTAGCAGGGACTGGTGCTTTATGAGCAAAGCAGTTTTTAACAAGTAGCTCTGTGAAATTCCATAGTGCCTTTCAAAACTGGGAGTTCTGGTTTTTTATCAATTCTTCATTTCCTTAAGCGTAAAAACATGTCAAATCCATACCTATTATTTATCTATTTTTGGGGATTTTTACTCTTTTATAATACTCCTGGGAGTTCCTTCTGTAACTTTTGTAGCTGGTCAAACCAGGACTCCTAAATCTGGATTTAGGACGTCAGTCTTTTGCTGGAGATGAACAGTAGATTACCTACAGGCCTCTGCAGTTTGATGTCAGTACCTCAGCAGGAGAAGAAGAATAGAAGAAGAATACTTTTCAAAAAGGAGAATAGATGAAGAATACTCTTCAAAAAGGAGAAGAGATGAAGAATACTCTTCAAAAAGGAGAAGAGAAGAAGAATACTCTTCAAAAAGAAGAATAGAAAAAATGTGCACATTTACATGATACATGAAATGGATTCATAGGACATACCCTGCACTACAGGAAGTTCCTTCCTTCCCACCACACAGGAAATTCCCACATGGAAGTGCAAGATGATGGAAAATGGTTGTGGGAGAGGGAAAGAAGTGAACATGCCAGAGTAGGGGAGAACCCCCTTAATGAAACCCTCCTTTCACACGAACATCCCCTATCCCACCAGAGACAATGACTCCAGTAACACAGAGATTTTTCCTGAGCTGGCAGAACTGCCACCAGCCATCACCAGCTGCAGGAGGAAGCACAAACCTTGGATCATCCTCTGCCTCTGGGGCTGTAAAAACTCCTCTACCTTCTCCATGCAGATGCGACCTGAGCTTGAACACTGCACGTATCTGAAACGACAGCCACAACACTCCTGCTCTACCCAAGCCCCAGATGATCTAATTTCTTAGATTTTTTTTTTTTTCCTCCATGGGAATATCCAAATCTTTGCTAGAAACATGCCACTCCTTTACAAACAAAATTGTTTCACAAACCACTATCAATTATAAAGTGTATTTTTTCTTGGTGACTCTAAATTTACTTTCTAACTTCCAGTTCTTGACAAACATGGTTGAAACCGATTTATTTAGTCCTTTAGAAATGGTCTACTTCCTTTAAAATTGATGGAATCAAGCCATTATTTTGATTTATATTTACACATATAAATATATGTGCATATATACACATATATGTATAGATACACATATGATATACACAAATATAATATTTAATATATATATGTATTTATACATATATATGTATGATATGTCTGTAATTATCCATCATTATAAGGAAGATTATTCATCATTTATAAGACTAATAACTAACACTATAAGATATGAATCTTTTTATCTGTCAAAGCCCCAAATTTAGTTCTACTCCAGTAGCTTGTATGAAGGAGATTTGGAAAATGCATTATTTGCCACACAGCTCATCTTGCAAAAAATATATATCAGAGATATAATATTATCATAGCTCTGATAAATATAATATATCTAATCAATACATTTATTAGATAACAAAGATTCTCATGAGACCTAGACATATTATTCTTGCTTATTTCAAAATCCAAAATGTACTTTATGGAATAAAAAATTCTCCCTCCAATTCATTTTGATAAGAAATAATTTAATCTAATGTATTAATAATTAATCATTGATATGTTCCACCAGTGAAATTATCACATCGATTTTATTCTTGGTTTTCCCAGCAGGCTTTGCTAATGACTGCTTCAAAATGTCAAGAAATGAACTGCAAAAGATTTCCTTTGGTTGTAGGAGTAAAAACTTCACTCCAACAACAAAATGTTGATGAGCACACCCCTCTCAATCCCCCTGTCTCTTGTGGCCACAACTTGCTCACAAAGTTCCACATGAAAATTATTCAGCAGCTTCATTCTGTGTCCTTAGTTCCTAGGTTATATGAGCACTGAATTCGGAAAGACCTGAATGCCACTTACTTAAATTTTCTTTAAATAACATCTCTTAGGGGTTTGGCCACGTCAGTGCTTTCATCAATATTGGTACAACTCCACAGAACACCCTGATTTTTTTTTTTTTTTTTTAACCGAAATAAACTTATGGGAGGTAGAGTTTAATGCATTCAGACTTTCCAAGCAATTTCTGCATTAAATAGGGTGGTGGTCTTTAATAACATGAACACATCTGAGTGATATAAGAAAAGTATTTTTGTCCACAGTCAATGGTCAGCTAAAACCAGAACAAAACAAGATAAAAATAAAAAAAAAAAAGCAAGTTTGTGCACTGAATGTTCCTTTGTAGAGCAGGAAGAGTTCTTTTCCTCTTCTATAAAAGAATAAATGTTCCACGGGGAGAAAAGAAAAAAAAAAAAAAAAGAGCATGGCAAGAGCAAGAACCCCCCAAAAGTCCTGCGCAGTTTTGGGGTAAAAATGAGAATGGTGATGCCTTTCCTGCTGAAGTGAGTGACAGTGGCACTGCCCTCTTGGCCTTGGTGGCTCTCAGATCAGATTTGCACGCAACAAAATTCACATTACAGCTCCCAGCTGTAGTTTGTTAAAGGTTCCCAGAGTAAAATCTTAAACTGAGGGGACATTTTGGGCATTTTTCCCTTTATTTTTTTAAGAACTAAAACCCCATGGTTTTTGACACTGAATATGCTTAGATGTTTCTGCACAATGCAAAACCCTCCTTATAATAGCAGGTACATTAAAAAAAGCAGTAAAATCAACAACAACAACAACAAAAAAAACCCAAACATAAATCTCTTTTTCAACAATTCTAATGCATTCCCTTCCAGGAGTGGGATTTCCAAGCTATTCCTCCATATATTCTGTTTTGAGAAGCCAAGCAAATCCTACAGGGCTTCCAGATCATTCATGGTCTTGCTCTTTCCTCACTAAGTTCTTTTTCCCAAGTAATTAGGTGGCACCTACTTACATGCAGTAGACTAACCTCTGTCTCACACATCCATGCCTCATTTCCTCATGTAATGCTCTTTTCAGTCTTGTTATTTATTTTCTTTAATATTACACTTCCAGCTCTGTAGCCAGATGAGTCACACTCATTGCCATCCACAGCAGCACTCTCCAAGGCCTCTGAAACAATAAAGTAATTTATAAAAGCTTTTCCACCAAAGTTATATACAGAGGATCTAACCTTTATTTTAGTGGCACTTGAATTATGACAAAGCTCCGTTCAACAGAGATTATTCATAATAAGAAATAGAAGAACATAATGTATGTTATATTATTAAAAAAAATTAAAAAGGAAAAAAAATGAACCCACAACACCACAACATAATGGTGTGAGACACAGAAGCTTACAACCACAAACTCTTCTTCATTCAAAAACAGAAAAAAAATAGACTGAAATTTCAGAGCATTTTCCTTCCTTGCCATAGAATAGGGGAGATGTAATTCTTAAAATTTCTTCACTAAACACAGAATGACTGACTTATTTCATTGCAGCAGGAGAGCATTTTAAAATATTGTCTCCCTGTATGCTCTTCCCGTTCAGCTAGCATTATTCCACCTACATTTATTGCATTTTGCAATTAGAATTTGGGATAAGAAAGTAATTGTTCTTGTTACTTCCTGAAAGTGACATCAACAGAGACAAAAAAAAAAATGTGTGTGGGATAAAAGAGAGGGGTTCTCTCCAACACTGCTTCTAGCACACAAAAAATGTTTTTAGCCAAGAATGAAGAGATGCAGAACTCAAAGAAAGAAGAATATACCTACCTGTAAGAAAGGGAACGTCCTGTTCTTTTTCCATGAAGGAAATACCATTGCTTCAATATAGAAACACGACTTGTGGAAGCACAATAGATCCCTTTTTCTGTCATTTTAACCACAAGTTCCAGCACATTCATAACAAAAGGCATACACTGAATGAGGAGATGAAGAACTGTCATTTATTTATATTCATTTATATTTATTTATATTCATATTAATTGTGGCCTGGCATGTTTACCTCTCCCAGTCTATCAAACATAAGGTGAGCTGTCCTGGTTATATGTGCTTATGTGAGAATGACACAAATGCTCA
Source organism: Vidua chalybeata (assembly GCF_026979565.1). NCBI lineage: Eukaryota > Metazoa > Chordata > Aves > Passeriformes > Viduidae > Vidua > Vidua chalybeata. The sequence continues at coordinate 62,168,940 of NC_071535.1, read as the reverse complement.
ACAGCATTCCCATATTGAGGAAGGTATCTCTTAACTTGCCAGGAAAATAAAAATTGCTCAACAACAAAGTAAAATTTCCTTAATTCAGAATTCAAAGTCTAATGTTGTGTAGTTAATGAATTCTGTCAACTTAGGTTGAAAATAAGAACCTGAACAGACCAGTACTGCAGAAATGGAAAAAATACTAATCTATGGTTTAATTTTTTTTTTTAAACAAATGAATATATAAAACTTCCTTTATGTGGTGTAAAAGCTGGAAATGAAATTCAGGAACTAGACTCCTACACTTCTAATCTGAAGTTTAGAACACATCTAAAGTGAGAGTATCTTGTCAGAGCAAAAAGATGACCAGTCAAGCAACACAAAACCACTAAGAATTACCAACTCAGTTTTGTCCATGGGAAGATCAGTCCATTCACATTTAAGGAATACTTGTTTTGTTCCAAATTAAACTAGCGTTACATACAAATTTAAATACCATAAATTTTCACTAGTTAAAAAAAAATAACCTAAACACAACAAAACATTAAAGGTATCATTTTAGTACCACTGCAATGCTATTAAAAATCAGAGCACATTTCATGCTTGCAGAGGATGATGAAGAGGAACAAAATTTATACCACCTCAAAAATCTACTTATTTTAAATTGTGCCATGAGAATTACATAATACACTTCCATTAAATTTGTTTTCATACCTGCATATTTCTGGAGACCATGGCATGTTACAGGCCTGTATAAATGTCGCATATGCAGTTTTCAGTCCTCCTCTACAGAAAATGCTAAATTTCTGTAATATCCTATAAAAAGAGAATTGTCGTTGGCTGTGCACTGGTGCTGTAAACAATGTCCACATTCTGTGTTTTTCCCCAGAGCTGCAAACCCCATGAAATGCTCAGGAGCCAGGCAGCACTCTGGGGAAGGATGCTGTGAGGGTTCAGCACTGGGGACGTTCCCACGGAGTGCAGCGAGTGCCAGGTGCAACCTCACCGGGCTGAGGAGCAGAGCTGGGCAGAGCTAAAGAACAAAGCAGGGATTGATTCCAAGGATCTCCTCCATGGATCCACCCTGGGCAGCACCAGAGCCCAGCCAGGGCTGCAGCCAAGAGGAACCAAAATGGTCCCAAAATGCACGAGCGCTCCCGGGGGCTCTCACTGGGATCAGCTCTGCTCCATTTGCACCTTGCAGTTCATTGTCCCATTCCAGCTTTAGCCCAGGCACTCCCATCCTGCTTGTTTTTCTCTCTCCAGCCCACGCTGTTTGTGCTCCTGGGCCTGAGCTTTGGATCATTTGTCCTTGGTGCCCAGCTGGAGCAGGAATTGTTTTGTCTCCCTGCTCTGTGCACAGAGCTCTCCCATCCCATAATATGAAGCTCAGACCCACACACTAAAGCAGCACCAAATGTGAAAATATAGAAGCTGAAACCTGGTGCCTCAGTGGAACAGTGATGCTGTCACCTTGCTGAGGCACCTGTGGAATGGTGATGTTTTCAAAGACATTGCTCTTGTCTTGCCAGCTTTGAAGAGAAGCAGCTCTGTAGATTGGCCAATGAAGCAAGGGCTGCAAAAACCACATGGGTGAAACTGATAGGGCCCCACTCAGTGATTTAAAAATGGATCCAAGGCTTATTTGCTCTTTTCCATCCAAAATAGTTTTATATTAAATATAGCTAATTCAAAATCAAACACCAACCTGTTTACTGGAGAAGCACCAACAATAAACAGCTTTATTTCAGCACTTGGGTGACAATTCTGCAACCTCTGTAAGCTTAAAGACATGTACTCAGCTCTTCCCCCTGCACTACTGTAATTTTACCCTGTATTTGGAAATCTAAGCATGTGATAGGACTCATGGTAACTTCAGTAATTAAACTCTTATCAGAAGCAGAAGAGAGCACAAGGTGGCAATGGAAAAAATTAAAAAAATCTCAATTCAACATAAATCATTTACTTCTTTCTTCAAATATTACCATCCTTCAGGGAAGTTTTCTCCATATTGATGGTGCTGCCATTGTTGCTTCTTTCAGTTCAGGCTTCATTATAGGGGTAGATGCTGTCTCAGATTTCTGATGGTTTTGCCAGTTTGTGTCAAGATTCAGCTTTGTTAAAAAAAGAAAAAGAAAAAAAGCTGTACAGTAATATTTTCCAAATTCTTGTGTTTGAAACAAGCATTAAGAATATTAAGAGTATTTCATAGAAAGAAACTCGAGGGTACATGCAATGCTCACAGAAGGAGTGAAGATAAAGAGTCCATTTTTTTGGTAAGAAGCATTCCAAGTAACTGTTCTTATAGGACTTGATACAAAGCTGGGTTTTTTTCCAAAATTGTGCCTGGTTCCATTTTCAAACTCTCCAGTCCTGTATGTCCCTGTGCTTCTGTAGTGCTCCAGAGAGTTTAATGAATGATAGACCAGGAGTTGTTAGGACGCTGTGCTGAAGGGAAAGACTCTTCTGAGTCACCAGCAGTGCCCAACTGCAGACTCGTTAATTTGATTAAAAGCTTGTCACAGGCTGCCTGGTTATGCAATTTTCAAGTATTACATAGCCTGAGACCTCATTAACTGAACTTTTACTATTTTCACGACTTTTTGATTTAAGCTGTTGCATTATTATATTGTTTGCATCATCAGATGTGCCACTGGTCATGTGTGTAACACCTGAACCTCTGCAAAATAATCCTTCTAGTGCCTACGAGGAATTTATTTCATTTTTCAGCTCTTTGGCAGGGTTTGGAATTATGGAACATTCAATACATGCATGTATTACACAGCTTTGGTGCTGGGCCCATGTCATAGGTTTGAAAAACTCTATTCTACATTGAAAAACTCTGCATAGGGAGTTTCATAACATGAAAAAAATCTTCTCTCCCTAAATAAACTAAAAAACTATTTTAAAAATAATTAACTAAAAATTCTACATTTTATTTCTTTACATTATCAATAAAAATTATAAAAAATTCTAAAAAAATACTTTAATTCTCACTACTTTTTTTTTTTTTTAATTACTATTAATAAAACTTTCTTTATACCCTTTTTAAATTTTAAGCCTACTTGACATTTCTCCTAATCCTACTTCACAACAAAAAATAAATACACTGGTAATCAACCAAAACCAAACCCACCACACTGATTAATACATTAACCAAAACATCATGAAATTAATAAAATCTCAAATTAACAAACCAAAACCACTACAGCCCATCTCTGCATCCAGTTTGAAAAGTAGTTATCCAACCCAAAAGTTCTGCTAATAAAGAAGCTTGTAAGAGAATTGAAACAATAATTCGAAACAAACTTCATTTCTCTTTTTCAGAAAGTAAATTCAAATAGGTTGCAGGTGAAAAAAACAATCTGAACAATTAGTTCCATAGCTGCTTTCCTGAATGCACTTCTTTCCCTGGTGGACAAAGTTATTAAGGTCACAGTGCTAAGATTATTCTTTCTATGAATTACTCAGTACTACAAACCACAAGGCAATCAGCAATAAATAAAATATTATTCTGAATCATCTCAATAGATGCCACGTCAGTAGGTAGCAGATAGGCCATTACAGCTGAAAAAAACCCAAAAACCATTAGCAAAGCCAACTCAGTTAAAAGTTTCAGCTTGCATTACCCTCACATCAACTATTAGCACCATTTTTAGAAGGAAAATGAAATGATTTGGGTCACGTCCAACCTGCTCTCTGTGGTGGCTGCAGAAAGTTCACGTGTGTCAAAGATGCAGAAATCAGCTGAGATTTGTTCCTGGTGGAGCCCTTGGTGACAGGCCCGTGCCTGGCACGTCTGCAAAGCCTGTAATTAATTACCTGGCTCTCTCATCAGCTGCTCCAGCTCTGCAGGCAGTGCTCCCTAACCCACACTTCACTGGGAATGTAGTGCTCACTGATTAGGACATGTGAATGGCAGGCAAATTCTCAGCACCAGACCCCTTTTTTATCTCAATTTCATCTAACTCTCTCTCACAGACAAAAGCACCTGCTTTAGACACTGCAAATGCTCTTTCAAAGCTTGACACTTTTCCCAGTCACTGCACAGTTGCATCCTGAAGGTAAAATAGGAAAAGAATTTTTCACTCACTGGAGGTATCTTTTAAACAAATTCTGAAAATTTAGAGACACAAGCGTTCCACTAGTGTTGAAAAGGAAAATATAAAGTTTAAAAATCCCATATTAACCAAGACCAAAGGAGCTAAAATAGAAAGCTGGTAAGGTTTTATTCTGAACACTGAGCTTAGCTCAGTGGATTCATCTGAAATATGCCACATGGGACTTAACCAAAGGGAAATCACTTTTCTGGGAAGTGACTATTACACTAGCTAAGAAGTCATCAGAGCTGTGAGCAGAATGGTTTACCTGGGATTTTGTTGTGAAATGTGATGAAGTCCTGTTTTTAAACCTGGGCCATCCATCCCCCATCCAGGTAATCAGCTGCCAAGAAAGAACAGCACATGGAGGAGCCAGTGAATGCATCTTTCTGGAGCTGAGGCATTTCACATTTTCTAGTACACACACACATTCTTCTACCTGAGCACTGCTCAACTTACACAACAGCAAAAAAAGATATATCAAATAGTGCACGAGAAATCTGGCAAATGCCACGTGTTAAGGCAAGGATCTTACTGAGATGCATCTGAAAAAAGCAGCACAGTCATACAGCAACAGAAATGTCTAAATCATAGAGCTGAAAATCATTTTGAACAAATGACACAAATTAACGAGTGCAGTTCAACAGAGTGATATTACTCCTCTGTCCTGGCTCAGAACACGCTGTTGCACCTTCATCCAAATTAACTTGCTCCTTTCTTTGACACTGTGATGGACCTTTCATCTGCAGTTTCTCTGCATTTCAACAAGACACAATCTTGCCTGTAAATGAGGGCGAGTGGAGCAGACAAGGTTTGAGAGATTCATCCTCATGGATCCTCGAGCTGAGCAGCATGCAAAGTCATGCACAGTGCTGACCAAGTAATTAGTATTTGAAATTGTTAGTGGTTTAGAAGTATTTTATCAGCTGTTTCAATATACAACTACAAAATATTGTCTTTCACAGGATTAAAAAAAAAAAAAAAGCAACAGTTCATTAAGCACAGCATCTCCAGCTGGGCAAGGGAGGGATTGTCCTGCTCTGCCCTGAGCTGGGCTGGCCTCACCTCGAGGGCTGAGGCAGTTTGGGGTGCCACAATGTAAAAAAGGCATGAGGCCAATGGTTATTAAATGGATAATCTTAACATTATATATTGCTTTTATTTTAAACAGACTTTGTCCATGGAATTGTGAATGATAAATCCATGGACTGTGGAACGGTTCCAGCAGGAGGCCCCTCACCTGTACAGTCACTGTGATTTTGCACCTGTAAATCATTGTGAGTTATGTAGCATGCTTATTATGAACTGCTCAGAGTTTACAAGGAGTTCTAGTTTACAAGGAGTTCTAAGTTTGCTCCAGAGAGCTCAGCTGAGATAGCTACCAAGCTGTCTGACAGCTTCCTTTTGATTCCACTAGGCAGGTTTTAATGATTCTTTTTTTTCCCCCCTATTGCTGCTACAACTCTTAGGGAAGCATAGAGTTGACTTTTCCACCCAAAAAAACCCTAGAAATTCACCTGCTCACCACTGCTTGCAGCTGGACTACAACTGGATTGTTGAAGATCCCTTCCAACTGGAACTATTGAATTCTATTCTCTCCCATCCTGTTCTTTAAAAAACTTATGGAGTTGTAGGAAATAACTGACAGGCCCATATCTAGAAGATGACTTGTAAAGTCTAAAAGTAAAAACTGTCTAAAAAAGTACCTAAAAGCTGTCTGGGCTGGTTTCATTGAGACTACAGTTAAGAAGTTTCCTGCCTAGCAGCTGTACATCGATTTATCAGCTCCAAGCACAACTTCTCTGCATTCCTCTCCACCACTGAGGGCTTCCTGTGCAGCAACACAGAAACTGCCTTTGGATGTCCTGGAAGAACAATCCCAAAGTGAATGAAGGGCCTGTTGAGTTTACAGGACATCTATGAAATCCAAGCCCTGTCATTGTGCATTTTACCCCTCATTCAAATTGACAAAGAATTCACCCCAGAAAAACTAATAAACAAACCCCAAGATGAATAATTTAACAACAAATTCCCAATATTGCACAGGAAACAGCAGGAAGAGGAAGGGTTTATTGCTTGGTAAAGAACTAGTCCTTTCAAAACCAATTTCTAGAAGGCAGCAATTCTGTCATCAAAAGCTGGAGTGGTGAGTTAATGAACCAAAGATAATCACTTCTCACTGGCTCTGGCTGCTCTGTTTCTCGAAAGAAGCTTGGATGGCTTCTTTTTCCTGGAAAGCAGTGGAAATGTGAAGTGGAAATCAGAAAGCAGAGGTTTAAATTTCTAGATTTTTTTTTTTAAAGTGAATCAAAGTACCTGTTTGGGGAAATAAAAAGGTTAATTGAACCTACTTTTTAGCAAAATTAGCATGCCAAGGGAAAAAAGTGTCCTCAGTTCATTTGGCATTAAAACTGGACCATCCAAGCAAAAAAAAAAAAAAATCCCAAGATAAAAGTCTCACTAATGAAGAATACTGTAGGAAGACATTTATCTATTTATCTACGGCTCAGTATTTTTATTTACTTATATTTTATTAGAATGAGCTTTGGCAAGGTTGTGTTTAGCACAGTTACATCTTTCTGGGCAAATTGCTGTACAAACTACATCTTGGAAGAGAGAGATAATTATTTTTTAAAGACACAGATGGCCTGGACTGCCAGAGTTCAAGAAGTGTTTGGACAATGCCCTCAGACACAGAATTTGTCTCATGGTCTTTAAGCATAATTCCACCAATAATGTTGAACTTTTATAGAAGACATCAGTTAATGAACATTCAGAATTGTGAAGAAAGAGTTATCTTTCCTAAAGAAAATACAAATTAATTAATATTCATGTATTATTAAATGAGACATACAAACTTTTGGGACGATTATAAGCTTTGGTCAGTTTATGTACATAAAACATAAACTAAGATCACAAAACTATGGAAATCAGATATTTGTTATCACTGTAGCACTGTTCCTTCCAGAGTATCTCTGATCTTCTCAATGTTGTAAGACTTGGCTTTTGGGTGAAAGAAGGAGCCTGTAACCAAAGACACCAGGGAATTCTTGAATTCTTACTTTTTTGGTGCATGCAGAGCCTCTATTTAAAGGCTCATACAAAAGGTTTCTATAGAAACCTGAAGGACTCAGCCAAGTGGTGCTGAAAAGCTGGACCCCGAGGCCTACACAAAACCCACAAAAACATTTCTCTGTTCCACTGGCTCCTGAAACCACCAACCCCTATCCTGCTTCAGCATCCATCCCTTATGCACACTATTGTGCCTTACACCAGCACCTTTGGAAGTAAAACACTCTGGTAGCTGTTAAAACATTGCTAGACCCCAAATTAGGGAGCTGAAAGTTAGCTCTGCTCTCCTTTCTGGCCTGTGCTAGCTCCCAGGACAGGCAGTGTGAGCTGTACTTGTTCTGAGGAGCCTTTGTCCCATACAGAGTTATGCTTTCAACTGTTTCTCACTAAAAGAGCAAGTATTTTTGGTTGCTCCTGAAAGTCATATTTCCATAGTGATGCTGACAGAAATGTGCAATACATCATGCTAAGTGAAACTTAGCTCACTATCACAGATACTGCTCCCAGCTACCATTTTAAACCCAGTCTGGAATATTATAAGTTCAAAACTTGGTGGTTTTTTTTTTTTTTTTCTCCTGAACCCTATTTTAAGATTACGTTCATTATGAAGCATTCACTCTTAATTCTCAGCTTGTTCCCCGTTTGTGGGTTGGTTTGTCTCAGTTAGCTGAAAGCAGTTAGTGACTCATTTCAGGGTTAGCTTGCTGAGCTGCTCTGGGATTGTCTTCCTCTTTCCTGTGTGGGGAAATCCTCTCCTACCACTGCTGCAGCCCTACAACTGAACTTTCAGAACGCCTCTGAAAGCATTCCCCACCCTTGGCACAGTCACTTCCCATCATGCTTGATTTCCTACTCCACGACCACCAGGATCCTCGTTGCTGAAACAGTTTTTCCTGTGCTTCTCTCCTACTTTATAAATGTGCACGTTTTGTTGGTGGTCCAAATGTAGAAATCCAGAGACACACTTTATTAGGTGGCCAAATCTGACGACTTCCAGTGAGCAGAAGGTGCAGCACAACAAAGATGGAAGGCAGCTGCCCTCTGTCACTTCCTTGGGGCAGCTCTTCAATGTGCTCAAGAGCACAACACACATTTCTTCTGTCTGTTCAGTGGGACATGACTCTTGCACAGAATATTTTTTCCCCCCTGGCAATACTCTCAGAACCGCAGATTCCTTCATTTCCCTACTTCTAATATTTCATTATGTCTCAATTCACATTGAGAAACATTTCAACAAGAACTTCTTTCCACTCCACCCAGAAAAGCCTGCAAGAATGAGAGAACTTCAAAGCTCAACAGCAATGGCAATGTTGAACAAAGAAACACCTCTCCAAGAGACAGGGAGCATCCATTTCTCCCTGAGTTTGCAGAGCTGCAATAACAGGACACACCAGAGATCCAATCCAAAAGATTATTCATACCATTGATGAACAACTCTCACAAGTGCTATGGAGTTTGGGGCAAGTTTATCTTTGCAAAGAATTCATGACATCCCTCCTTTCAATCATCTCAGGTCCACCCACACTGACATTTCACCAACCAAACTTCTGTAATACCTCAAAGCACAAGGCATTCTCTACACATCTGCTCAGGTCAGCAGCAAATGTTATTCTTTCCTAGCCTGAAAAAAAACCCCACCACCCCCAAAGACAAGAATTTGCTCCCTCATCCTTGTAATAAAGACTACTCAAGGTCAAGATCAAGAAAAAAGGTTTTTGTCCTCATCTTCTGTCCTCCCCTCAGCTTGTGCAATACCTTCTTTCACAGAGTGCACAATACATTTCCAATTGGAACTCTGCAAGTCTTGCAGGTTCTTTTTCCCAGGGATAACCCAGATCAGACAGAAACAATATGACAGATATTCCATATCTTGGTCTATTTCCCATGGCAAAAATAGGGAGCTACCACCAGAGAATTTAACTCATAATTATTATTTATAGACAACAAAACACAGTCTATTTCTTAAATTCTCAATTTACACCAACAACCACAACGTGAGTTCTTCTGTGATTATTTCAGATAAATATTACATTGGACTTTCTCCTGTATTTTAATCACCAGCTTTGTCAAGACCAGGCTGTGCTTTTCCAACAGTGCTGAACAGCTCTTCCTCCCAATTCTGAGGCAGCAGTTTGCTTTTCACACGGATGGACTTCAGTGACATACTTCACTTCCCAGAAAACGACAGGAAAGACAAGCAGAGAGTTAGAGTTGCCAAGGAGATTCATGTCTCTGCTGCAGACAAACTTCTGTCTCTGATCCTTGCTATATTTGATGAGCTGCATTCAACGTTGGAAAACTACTCATAGAAGCTACTGTGCTACTTATGCAAAATCATTAAACCTACAAAAAGACCCATATCACTATTTCTCTGTCCTTAGCATGATGCAATGCTAATTCACATTCACTGGTTCACCAAGAAAGTCATTTTACAAGATTCTGTGAGTATTAAATGTATCATCCTCAGATTTACGGATTTTTGGTTTGGAAGTAAAGTCACCTTGCTTGCAGCTTGCTACTGTTTCATGGCATCAACCGTATTAAAATTAATTTGTATTAAAATGAACTATTACCTCTAAACAAAGTAAGAATCCATTACTGCAGTTTTATAAAATCCCTCATTAGCTTCTGAATTTTATTACTGTAACACTTCAGCGCTGTGCAGACTTACTCATGAAAATTGCTTTCAAAAACCCCACGTCAAGGAATGCTGAACAAGGATTTCAGAGCCTTTTAATTAATTTTTAATCTTTGTTCCTGAGTATGGAGCTGATGTCAATAAAATGTCCAGGAGGACTCTAATTTATTTTAAGAAAAAATGCTCAGGTTTGTGCCAGTATTTGCTCCCAGGTATAGCTGAAGTGTTTTATCTTAAACAGCCCAACCAAGCCAGCTTCAGGCAACTCATCTCAAGTTAAAAATACCAGCTTTAGGAATGAAGCACAAAAAGCAAAGTGCAGGAGACAGGAAAACAGGATAGAAACAATAGAAAAACCTGTGCTCAAGATTCCACTGTGCCACTATGATTTGTACCTGCTCTTGCTGAGCCCTTAAACACAGGTATAATTAAGAAGTTAATTTTTAATTAATTCCACTGAAGGAAGTAAAGCTGCTTTGTATGCAGCACTCTCTGGAAGAAGTACAACATTGTTCTCAGAACATTAAGATCTCAGAGAATGCTGTTGAAGATGATCAATTATAATTTTTCTGATGATATGAAATAAGAACTGCCCCACCGGCCCCAGAAAGTGCCCTCTCACAAATTTGAACTGAGACTTAAACAAAATGCTTTTTTTTTTTTTACAATTTAAAAGAGATTTAAGATGCAAATAAATGGAACACATTTAGATCTCAGTCAGAGGAAGCAGTTAAATTCACTTGCAGAATCTAGTCAGTTTTGAAATGCATCAATAGATGCTTTGGGGAAAGGTCCTTTTCTGCTTTCAGAGGAGGCATTGCTCAGATTTCTCTGCTAAATATCAGCACATGTACAACAGACTGCAGAATGACTGGTGCTGCTGAAAAAAGATCTCAAAAAGGGGTCATAAAGGGAACAGGCATCAGATTTGATTTAAGGACAAAATCTCCTAAAAATAACATGCCTGTATACAACACCACTGCAGCAAAGGAGAAATGGATAATTATAACAAATTAAAATTGAGGTCCCCAGAAAGGAGCAAAATACAGACAAATTTGACATGCTAGAAAAAAAAAAATCTCAAAAGCAACACATACCAGCAATGTTTTAGACTTTGTCTCTGAATATTCTGCTAGGGGTAGTAGTATTTTTTTATTTTGCCTTAAGAAGGAAGGAATGAATTAATTAATTGACTAATACTATTTCTTAAAATAAATTTTAAATGTATTAACTTCAGAATTTATTTACTTGCTGAACAGAGGTTAAACAAATTAAAATCCTCTTAGTTTTTCAAAACAAAATAACTGTGTTAAATTGAAAATGGATCAATTTACTTAATATAAATCTTATTCTGTGGTCAAAATACTCTGTCATAAGACTAATGTGATCTTTTAAGTTTGATAAAATTGTTTCCAATGTTGTGATCTTCCTAATATTCAAAAAGAAGGCTTCTACTGAAGACTGATGTAGACTAGAACCAGTATTTATTTCCATCTTGGAGAAGGAGCTCAGCAGAACAGGCTTCTCAAGAAGGAAGAGCAACTCCAATAAAGCAGAATTTCCAGGGTGTCTTGCTGTATTAGAGCTATCATTCCTGACAGAGGAGCAGCAGACTGAAGGCTGTGACTAAGGACAACTGATTTTAATTGTGGAAAATTAACCTTGTAATTTTCTAATAGCCCTCTAGCGAGAGATCAAATACAATTTGAAAGCATTGCTAATAAGATGTCCTTAAGAAACATTTCAGGGAGGTTCTATTGTAGAAGAGGATTAATGAAGGTGTAAGCTACAGGGGAAAAAAAAAAAAAACAAAAGAAATGGAATACTCCATAGTGCATCTGGCCTTTGATACAAGAATGGTGAAATTGAAAGATGCTCATCTGCATATGAATGCATTCCTCTAATGAGGAGAGGCAAAGTGAACCAGGAAAGCAGGGAGTGAGTGAAGCTTTCCTGCTCTAGGCTGACAAACATCACACAAACACCCAGAGCAAGGACACCCTGCAGACTGTTTTGGGTCCTGGCACTCAGCAGATGACAGGAATCCAGAATCTCGTCCCATCTTAGGCAATGCTCAAGAAAAAAACCCTCACTTGTTGATGGGTACAGCTTCAGCTGTAATAAAATCAAATAAACTAAATTAAACTAAAAACTTCAGGTGGTTGGGTGCAGCCCAGTAAGCTCTTCTAGGTCTGGGTTGAATAATTTGCAGCAACCAAATCCCATTTTATGGGTACCAGTGAGGATCACGAGCACACCCTGGACACCCCAACACAGAAACCTTGCCTAAACTTCTTGCTGAACGTCCAGTTGAATTTTCCCTTTAATTAGTCTATCAGTTCTGTTTCCTTGCTCTGTTAAAGTTGTTCTTATTCATGATGGATAAAAGCCAGGACTATTCCAGGTAAGACTTTACCTTTGAGAATCCTATGTTTAAAATTCAACCAGTGCAGGTCTGATAATGATTTCCTTCTTGTTTTCAGAGAGAGTAAAGATGCCTTCAGTGGATATTTAGCAAATAAAATGTCTGCTTTTACAAACAATGACACTTAAGGAAGGTGGTATACATAATTATATCCTCAAACACAGAAATCTTGCCTAAACTTCTGGCTGAACATCCAATTTAACGGAAGTCAAACTAATTACTTACCCAATACACATATTGCAAAGCATCTACATTTTCACAGAGCTAATTTCTGCAAAATTAACACTTTCAAAACAATGTAGCACCCAGAATACCCACTTCCAAGCAATATTAACATTTCAGATGTGGGATTCTGGATACGAGACAAAGATGAGCCTCAAATAAATGAAATAAGCAAGACCTAGGCTATTTTATTCTGTTCTCCAAGAAATTCACCTTATACTTTTATGTCATAGAGCTTTTGCTTCTTTTTTTTTTTTTTTTTCTCCCTTAAGAACCAAAGTGTCAGACTGTCTCCCAGGCAACCAACAATAGGACAAGAAGACCTTTAGGTGTGCCAGGGGAGGCTCAGGTTGGACACGAGGAAGAATTTAATCACAGATGGGGTGACAGGGCACTGGGAGGGGCTGCCCAGGGAGGTGGTGGAATCCCTGTCCCCGCAGGTGTTTAAGGAAGGACTGGCTGTGGCACCCAGTGCCATGAGCTGGGTGACAGGGTGCTGTTTGGCCAGTGATCTCTGCAGCCTTCTCCAGCCTAACTGACCCTGTGACCTGGGCTAACAAAGCTGCCACAGGATGCAGATCAAGGACCCAGCCCTGTCCTGCTGAGCGTGGGCCACAGGGTGCCTGCCTTTAGAGAGCTGTGATGAAAAAACAGTGGGCTGCAAGCTCAGAAAGACATGACCCACAGAGTTCCCTCCTTCTCTCTTCCTACCTGGCCCAAAGCTGTGCCACCTCTGCTGCCAGCCAGCTGGCACATTCCCATCACACTGATATTACCAAACAATTCATCCTTTTGCTGCCTCAGGTTCAGCTTTTCTGTTTTTCACATTCTGTGCTGCTCCAGTGTGCACTTCTGAGCTTCACATGAGGGGATGGGGAGCTCTGTGCACAGAGCAGGGAGACAAAACAATTCCTGCTCCAGCTGGGCACCAAGGACAAATGATCCAAAGCTCAGGCCCAGGAGCACAAACAGCGTGGGCTGGAGAGAGAAAAACAAGCAGGATGGGAGTGCCTGGGCTAAAGCTGGAATGGGACAATGAACTGCAAGGTGCAAATGGAGCAGAGCTGATCCCAGTGAGAGCCCCCGGGAGCGCTCGTGCATTTTGGGACTATTTTGGTTCCTCTTGGCTGCAGCCCTGGCTGGGCTCTGGTGCTGCCCAAGGTGGATCCATGCAGGAGATCCTTTGAATCAATCCCTGCTTTGTTCTTTACCTCTGCCCAGCTCTGCTCCAGGGCAGCCTGCACCAGGCATCATTTCATAACAAACATCCAAGACAACTGACTAAATGAATTTACTTCTTGCCACGATGGAATGAAGTGGCTGTTCTGCCCCTCTTCTTTGGGTCCTGATAGATCTTTCACAGGTCTTATGAATATATTTCTACTGAACAAAGGCTGACTAGGAGACCAAAATTATTCCAATGTAGGTCTAAAAACGTATAATGAACTGACTGTCTTAATGGCAATTGGGGAAAGAATGCAAAACAGAGAGGAAACACATTGCACCTGCCCTGTGTTTTCATGTGACTTCAGCCTGGGATGTCTCACAGGTAAAATTTCTATTATAATTTTTGTTAAATTGACCTTTGGGATGAGATATGTCATAAGAAGTCTGGAAGTGAAGTGGATGATACATTATGCAGCCAATAAGGAATTTTGTGATGAAAATAGATATATGGTTTTGCACTTGGTTTCTAGAGAGAATCAGATAGTTTTGGACTAGAACTCATTAATATCCATTCATATACAGATATGATAGCTATTTGTACAAAAGTTGCTGAAGATGGCCAAATACCAGGATCAAGACATTCCCCCCCAAGCAAAGACTCTATATTTTGTTTTAGGGAGTAACAGTAATTTTGTCTGCCAGCAGAGGATACAATTATGTATGCCACCTTAAGTGTCATTGTTTGTAAAGGCAGACATTTTATTTGCTAAATATCCACTGAAGGCATCTTTACTCTCTCTGAAAACAAGAAGGAAATCATTATCAGACCTGCATTAGTTGAATTTTAAACATAGGATTCTCAAAGGTAAAGCCTTACCTGGAATAGTCCTGGCTTTTATCTATCATGAATAACAACTTTAACAGAGCAAGGAAACAGAAGAACTCACAGAATAGTTAAAGGAAAAATTAGACCAATATGGCTTCGTTTTCCAAGCAGAATAAACACTTTGGGAAGAGGGAGAAGCCAAGGAAAGAAATAAATGTGTTCCCTAGAAACATACCAGAGGAAGAAAGCAGCCAGGGAAAAGGCTGTGTGAAAGGTCAAGGTGTCAACAGGACAAATATGCAAGAGCTGTCCCTAAATAAGTCTAAAAGAAGCCTCCTATGCATCACAGGAGTAAGGATCTGGAAAAGATGCTCAGTGGGAACAACAATATTTACTTAAGATGGGGCTCCTTTAACTTAATGGAGGCAGATTTTGCAAGAATTTACAGTAAGAAGGGTTTTCATTTGATGGGCCAGGTCTTTCAGTGGACTGTGTTCCAGTTCTGGCCTTGGCTCCATCTCCTGCAGGTTACCTTGGCTTAGGTGGGAAGTTGCTGTCCACCACCAAGATATTTCATCACACAGACATGGCATCAAAGCTTGGCTCCAGATAAACAAATGTCAAGCTATGACAGATGGGATTCAGGGAAGAATTAACTTCTCCAATTTCAGACTGACAAGAGCTCGTAGATTTTCATCATTTCCACTCACTTAGGAGGTGAAAGTGGGAAGAATAAATAGACAGAGAAGTTTCCTTTTGTGTCTGATTCATTTTAGCTGGATTTTCACCTCTCTGGAAAGAGCAGAGCTGGGAAGATCCCCAGACATCAGTTCCCTGAGTTATGGAATCCAGCTTCAATTTCTTGTAGAATCCTCTATGTGCAAGGACAGGATGGAGATTACTTCTATCTCTGGAAATGTCAAACATGAGATCACAATATCAAAAGTTTCTTACATAAGGCACACCATACTGCTGGCTGCACAGGATGATTTCAAGCAATTTATTACCTCCAGTTTCATCTGCATTTGTTTTGAAAACATTAGGGTGATGGGGCAGTAAGAAAACTAGGTGAGGCACGTTCAAACCTGCCAAAATGAAATGCTTCCAGAAACAGCTAAAATAGAATCTTTTCACATGTGATAGAAGGCAAAGAAATCCTTCTGGTGCTCTGGGAAGAACAACAGCCTTTTTCATATGCCAAGAGGAGAAACATTCTCCAGGCTGGGAGCAGCCAGCGCAGTGAAGAGCACTGAGGAAGAGGAAAATTAAGATGTATGCTCTACAACTCTGAGGGTGCAAACTTGATTTCTTCAGCACATTTTGGCTTTAGTAAAACAGGGAATATGTTGAGGGGAAAACAGTGTCCTGTCTGTAAAGTCCACTTTACAATTTAAATAAAATTGGAGCAAACCTGAGTAAGACATCTCTACATCTAAATGGTAAATATAATGGGCCTTCAAAGACAGGAATAACTGGGAGGAGGGAAAAACCCCAAAAAACCAAAAAGCAACACTTCTTTTCTGAACTGATCAAATATTCCAAACACAAATAAAGAGTTCAGTGTATTTGAATAGAATGTTTAACCCACAGCCCTTCCCCAGTTCACCAGGTAAATATTTTGCTTTACCTCAAAGTTCCTGTGGACTGAAAATGGAAAGAGGCCTTGCTGCATTATTTGTAGGCCTAACTTAAGATTCAGAGAATTTTAATAACTTGGCTAAATCTTATTGCTATTAATACAATTCTCCCATCTATCACTAAGTGAAAAGGATATTTCCCAAAGGACATAGAGAGCCAAAAGATAAGAATCAAATCTACATTTCCATAATAAATACCTAGATAATAAAATTCTCTATTTTTAATGTTGTGTACTGCAAGACAAACATGTACAAGTGTAGGTGGCTTACTTTGGTTTTGGGATATAGAACTGAACTTTGAAATATGAAAAACATTTAGTGAGTTCAATTTCACCTTTAATTTGAGCGCTTCTATACTTGGCCAGAAGAGGTGGTTAACCATTTAATCATATTTTTCACACATTTATGTTCAAAATGCACTGGTTTATGCTTTTAAATTTTCTTTTATTACAATGAAAGCGACTTAAAATTAAGTGTGGGAGGCATAAAAAAAAATCCACCCTACCCAATGTCAGGAAGAATATCAAATTATTGATCTGTAGACAGGAGGAAATTAAATATGGTATCCCCTTCTCATTTAAAAGAAAATAACTGCAACAACTCTGAAAAAGTTCACAGAAGAAATAGATTAAAAACGTTGCCATGAAATGAACTACTGCCTTGAATGTATCTTCTGCAGGAGTTTTGTTTATGGAACACAGCAAGTACAAGGATTTGTCAGGAGTGCGTGGACTTAACTTTGCTCATCTCAGCTTTTGTGCATACACAGTCACAGAGACACTTCACAGCTGTGACAGCCAAAATTGTTACTTCATCTGGGAAAACAGAATTGTTTTCAGTGAGGCATATCATCTTAACACATTTTTGCTTCTGGAATTTCTTGAAAACATCTCTGCATTTTATTAGGAGTCAGTTTAATAGGTGGACAAAAATCAATCCATGCTTTTTTTCACAGAGAGCTAAAAATAACTTTTTTCAACTCTGACACCTGAATTGTTGCATTAATCTGACATATTTTATCTCTATTAAATACTCGTGAGGGATCAAGTCAAATTTCTCACTTGAGTGTAAACTGTTTATATCTGTATTTATTATATATCTATTTATACCTTCACACAGAGAGAGCTTGCTCAATAAAGCAAACAATGAATGAGGTTAAAGAGGCAAGGACCTTAGAGGTGCTAGCAGCAAGAAATTCAGAGGCACAACCACGAAGACCAGTTTCAGCTCCAGCC
Source organism: Vidua chalybeata (assembly GCF_026979565.1). NCBI lineage: Eukaryota > Metazoa > Chordata > Aves > Passeriformes > Viduidae > Vidua > Vidua chalybeata. The sequence continues at coordinate 62,151,636 of NC_071535.1, read as the reverse complement.
TCTGCCAGAAAGCAGAGCTCTTTAACTGGCAGCAGAAGCAGCCAGAGATGGCCACCCTTCAGCTGAAGCTTTCCTTTACACTGACATTTCTTACATTTACTGTTCCCCTGTGATTTAGCAACAGCCCCACGCACCTCAACCCCCAGGCTGCCAGAGGAGAGATCCATTCCTCGACCGAGTCCCATCGCAGCCTGGGCTCTAGCACTGATGTGCACTGCTGGTTTTGGAGCCAGCAGTCAGAGCCATCCAGTTTGCAACTCTTGGGTATGCACACTCCAAGTTCTGTATTGATCATTTGAGGGAAAAAAAAAAAAAAAAAAAAAAAAAAAAAAAAAAAAAAAAAAAAAAAAAAAAACCACAAAAAAAAAAGTCTTTGAAGGGTTGTGGATATTTAGACAGCAAAAGCTCAAATGGAGGATCTGTAAAACATGGGAAAACTCTGTTTGCAAGGGATTTTGGCTGTTCATCTCCTCCAAACTCCTGCTCAGAGCAGGGTCAGACATACAATGAGACACCTTTGCTCCAGACTTGAAGCAGTCCTGTTGGAAAATCCCTGAAGATGGAGAATATTCAATTCTCTTGGGCAACCTGTTCTGCTGTTCCAGTGCCCGAAGGTGAAAAGGGCTTTCCCCAGAGCACAGTTGGAATGTCTCATGTTCCAGTTTGTACCTGCTCTTTCCCACCCTCCCAGGCCATGCATGCCTTCCTTCACATTCAACTGTATAAATGCACAAGTAGGATACTGCTTCCCAGCACTGACACTACAGCTGGACTGAAGTTAAATACTCCCAGTGAAAGTACAAAAAAATATGCTTTTTAACAGCCTATTTTTGCAAAATGGAGATTTTTTTGTAAGTAAACTACTTAGCAGTTCACTTAATGAAACCAATAGAAAAATCAGCTAACCTACTTTCCTCTGTTCACAGTTTCCATTCCCACCTCTCATGAATACTTTTCTGGCCTCACAATCTTCTCACTAAAAGAAAAAAAAAACCAAACAGGGACTGAAGAAGAACTAAAAACAAAAGCACATAAAAATAGTACTTAAGTGTAAAAGTTCAGAATTCCCATTTGAAAAATTAAAACAACTTCAGAACACCTTTTGTACCTCCATTGTTTTTCAATTGCAGTATAGCTCAAACCCCTTCATCACTATTCAACTTGCATAGGAGAAAAAGTTTGAAGTTCTAGTTTAGCCTTCCTTAGACAAGAAATTTATTGCACCTGCAGAATTGCTTGGAACTCTTAGCACTTTCACTTATTCTTTTGATCAAGAGTATTGGAAAAAGAGCCTCTTGTACCCACCTTGATTACTGGGGAAGAAAATCCAAGCCCTGTCACAGCACAGGCTGCAGAGGAGACCACGACACCCAGAGTATCACCAGACAATTCCAGAGAGCTCCAGCCCACACAGAGCAACACCAGGGCACTCCAGGAGGCTGCAAGTGGCTGATCTTTTTGTTTTTGCAGCCCAACCTCTTATCCCCTCCTGCTGATGCACTGCACCTGTGTGCCTCTGCTCCCTGTGTGGTTATTCAGCACACCTGGGCACTCCATGGCTCATTATCTTCAATTGTATTCACCTGTCCTGCACAGCTGTAGCCCATTACCACAAACTGGGTGCCTCCAAAACACTAAGAAAGTCACAAAATATTAGAAATAACTCGAATTTGAGACATAGCATCATTGCTGGTTCTGTTATCTGTGACAGATATTTGGACATAAAATTTCGTTAATTGAACAGATTTATCATGGAATAATTTCTATGCAAAGGCCAACATTTCCAAATGTCAGTACCCAAAAATCCATCTCCAAGCACACAATTAAACAAGACATAATTTTCAACTGTACATCTGTGTAATTTTAACTATTCTGTGAAAACCTCATGAGCTCCACACAAGTTTATCTTTATATTGCACGTATATATGATGTCAACATTTTGAGAAGCTTTAGGTTTTGAGGGGAAGGATTCCAAGAAAACACTTCAGATAAATCCCCTGCTTGCCCATGGACACTAAATAAATCTCAGCTATCTTCATAGCAGATTACATCCTTCTGTTCTTCACAACAGAGGAGACAATAAATGGTTGAGAATTGCTGACAAAAAATATTCTAAAGCGATAGAAAGTTCACTTTTGTGGATGGTGACTAACATATTAGGCATAGTATGCTTAACTTATACAAAAAAATGTTTCAAAACATCTCTGTTTATACAAATTGCAAAGGGTTTTAAGAATTTTATTCTTAATTTCTATAGAAAGCAGGTATTCCCGTTTTTCTATCTTGTTTCCATCCATGTGGATCCATGCACCCAGACAACTGGAAGCAATGCTCTCAGTCTTTATGCTAAACTCTTTTTGTTGTATGCAATGGTGTTTTGGACAACAACACGAGAGCACATTTCAGCAGATGTGTGCAAGTCCCCAGTTTTACAAGAGGGAAATTGAGATATTAAACGTACATCACAAATTTAGAAGTAAGCAGCTGGCTGACAAATCTTTCCTCTGGTGATTCCTGTCTTGTTAGCTTTTCTGTAAGTCTCCCAAGAGTTTCTCTAGCTGCACCATGTGATATTTCACTACTGCTGTTTTCTGCTCTTGCAGCAAAACCTCCTATTTCATCGTAAACAAATAGTGTTAACACTTGTGATGCTTAATGTTTTGTCAGTTTGCTCAGCAAGTGTGAAGAAAATGCAAACACTTCCAAGCCTTTTTTTTCGTGCTGTCAGACTGCACTAAGTTGAGGAGATCTCCCAAATGGATGCTACTGGAAGCTGCATTTAGATAGTTTGCTGAAAAATTAAGAGTTGACGCTCATGAGATTCTTAAAACAGGCAGCACCTGGTTATTAACCCCTTTTTTGTCTACCTGGAGCAAACAAACAATTTCAAAAATGCTTATAGGCTGTGGACATATTTTTTAGCTGTGGCAGGCTCGCTTCCCAGAGTGGCTTGCCTTACTTTCACTTCTGTGAATGGCTTCCCAGATATTCCTATGCATCATTTCTGTACACATGCTTCATATTAGATTTTGATGTGCAAATCTGTGCATGATCTACCCAATTAGATATGCTCTTCAACAGCTTAATTTTTCATAAATATTTATATCTTTCATCGCTTCATGTAATTAGTCCTTTATCATGAGGGGAATCAAAAACTGCTTTGCAAAATATGGGTTTTCTTTATTCTTCCACTGGTTCTATTCCTACAGCAATCTTAAAACAAGAAAAAGGTGGCTGTGTCCCATAAATCACTAATAACAGATATATTATCCAGTTGCAATAATTTATACCACCTTTAACAAACGAGGGTGGCTTTGGGAAAAGCTGATACACACGATTTGTGCTGGGCTCAGAGAGGTAATCCTGCAGTTTGCTGTCCCCTTGGTTTTAAAAGGTGCTTGAGGTGCATTAAAACATGGAAAACATGAAGCTGAGTGTATCTATCAGATATCTAGTGCTTTCTGACAAGGCCTGTGGTGCTCATGCTGGCCTCTAGCTGCTAATCTAGAAGGTTAGGTGTTTCCGTGGATCCTAATCTCCAAACCCCATGCATCTGTCTCAGCTACTCCACTGCACCTCAAATGGCAAGAGGTGCTTCCTTTTAAGCAACTGAATGAAGCCAGGAATAATTAATTTAAAGCTGTTGATGAGATGCGAGGTACCGAGTTGCTCCATTTGTTATGAGAGACAAAAGAAATTCTCACTCCTGGGGCTATCCCCTGTATTTGGGCCTTGGGGGGATGTGGGTGTGGTGCTGTTGGTTCTTTTTTTAAAGGTCTGTTTGATTGGGCACTCTGCAATTGAGAGGCTTGGTTTTGGTACCCTTCCTCACTTCCTGTGCAAAATCTCTACTCTTGGGTTAGTCTCTTGAGTGAAGGAGGTCACTAAAATGTTTTACAAGGGAAACAACCAAAAGAATGAATGCACTGGCAAACTCAATTTCTTATCTCATACTGGACTTCTGGTTTCTTTGTTTTTTTTTTTTTTTTTTTTTTTTTCTGCTTCAAGATGATTTTTAAACAGACTTGAACAACCCTTTACATAACATTGTCAGTTTGAACCAGATTTATTTGTCCAATGAAGTGTGTTTTATCAGAACATTCATTACCCTTTTTGAACATAGTGGAGTCAAGGATCAGAAAGCAATTTTCCTTCTTTCCTGTTCTCAAAACCATGATTTTTTTTAGTGAGGTTAAGCAGTGCTTTTTCAAATTCCCTGTGCTTGATGTGTCATCTATCGATGAGTCAAGCCTGTTATGCTGGAACTCTGAATACACGAATTGTCCCTCACTTTGAAAACTTTTGAAAGGAATGCTTTATTTTTTCCATAGGTAAATTTGAAATAAGTTTTCTTTTTATTCGTAGATGTCATGGCCATACCCATTGACACAAGGTGTTTGTATACAGGCCCTTCAAATATTCATGTCTGCACCATGACTGCACTGCCAAACCATCTCTTTTTTGAAACACTAAAGCTACTACATCAACACGAACAGACTGGAATTTCTTTGCATTTTTAGAAACATCTGCTCTACATATCACTGTGTAATATATCTATATATTTACTGTGAAAGAAATTAAGGTGTCACTTTGCTGCCAAAAATTTAAGCATGTGCAGGACAGCACTATTTTTGACACAGTGCAGATGGAGTGCTTTAAAAAGGACAGTTTAGCCTTTGCAGCCACATATAATGGATGTATGCCCATCCTCCAGATAAAAACAACTCTGTGGAGTGAATGTTTAGTCTACCTTCTTGCTTTACACTGAATTTTATTTGTAACAGCTGCTTTCTAGTCCACATGAAAGTACTATTGATAATTGAGGGAAGAGCTTTGCATTGAAAATGTGAATTGTGTTTTTCTTACTGACTAGTTTGGTCCCTTCTGTAAAGTAAGGGAGTTTGAATTCACAGGTCCAAATTCCCAGGCTTAATTCTCTCAAGAAACAAGGATAGGCTGAATGGGGTGTTCTTTGAGACTCTTGCTGTGAAACTTTGCCAGTATGTAGAGCAAAATACCACATTCACAGGGAGAGATGCAGCAAGCAGGACTGAGACCCTGCCCAGGGCTTACAGCAATTTCAAAAATTTCAAAAAGCTCTTACATCCTTCACCCTGCTTGGAGCATAAAAGTGCAATGGATACTGGAAAGCCTGGGGGAAATATTCAAGGATTGGCATGCACCAGGATGCAATAGAAGAGCAGGAGGGGAAGATTTGTCAGTCTCCCAAGACACCCAGTTCATCTCTACAGAAGAGACAGGGGTCAAAACGAGGTATTTTTGGTTTTGCCTGCTCCATCTCTTAATTTCTCAAACTCTCCCTCTTCTCAGTGAATGCTCTTTGCTGGACATTTTTGGTTTTGGGGTGGTCCAGTTGCAAAAGGAGCTGATGGTCCCATTTCAATTTATGTTATTACTTTATATTAGACTGTTAAATAAATTGTCAATTAAAAGAACATATCTATTTTGCATCATGTAAAAAGTTGAATTTATTCAGGAGCTGGTCAGAAATATCTAAAAAAAGAGATAAGAAAATCAAATTTTCTGAATGTGTACATAGCCATCACTGTAAAGTAGATATTCCCATTTTTCTATTTTGATTCCATCCATGTGGATCCACATCAAATCCAGATCAAATATCACCCAGACAACTGGAAGCAATGCTCTCAGTTTTTATGCTAAACTCTTTTTCTTATAGGCAATGATGTTTTGGACAGCAACATGAGAGCACATTTCAGCAGATGTGTGCGAGTCCCCAGTTTTGCAGGAGGGAAATTGAGATACTAAACACACATCACAAATTCAGAAATGTATTATGGTAAGTAGTTAAATATCTCAATGGCTGTGATTTGGAGAAGAATTTGTAAGAAGGAAAGGGTGATATCCCAGCATGGATATTCTTCTGTGCTCTTTCACTTCCAAAGCTGTATGGAAGAGCCAAGATCAACTTAGGTTTAAACATTCTCGTGCTAAAATCCCTTTCTGGTCTGTCCAGGCTCACACATTGTGTCCCACACTGAGAAAACAAGGGTGCAGGTCTGTTGGTGTCTCAGCCCAGGCTGGAAGAACCCTTCTGAGGAGTCCCTGCCCAGCCCTTGTGCTGTGCTCTGGGTCACACTGAGGGGTGAGCTGGGCTGTGTCTGCAGGACACAAAATGGATTTTGTCTGCAGGACACAAAATGGATTTTGTCTGCAGGACACAAAAGTGGATTTTGTCTGCAGGATGATGTCGCCCTGATTTTCAAGAGTTTTCTAAAGCCTTCTGAGTTGACATTCTTGTAGAGAACTTTCCCACACAACTTTCTGTAAACAACCTGTTGTTTTGCATTCTTTCACAGAGGAGGAGAAATTTGATGTACAGGTAGTTTGTCCAGTGTCCTTGGAGAGGTGGCACGTTCACCCTCCAATCCACTGGCGCCTTTTGAGAACTATAAAAGATTGGAGTCAGAGAAAATAAATGAGTCTCTTCATCGTGACCAAAGCTGTGGTGCGTCGTTTTTGCTTGTGTCATCTGGTGACAGGACACAAAAGTGGATTTTGCCTGCAGGACACAAAAGTGGATTTTGTCCTGCCCCGCTCAGCTGCAGAGGGGCAGGCAGCAGCCCGTGGGACTAGAGTAGAGCTGCTCTGACACAAATCCAGTGGGATGGGGATGTCAGCTCCTCAGCACCAGGCATTTCACTGTGCACATCCCCTCCTGTGCCTGCCAGGGCCATGTGAGGCACCACGACCAGAATTTCCTGCATATGCTCCCTCCCTGTGCCTCTCTCACACAGCCAGGCACGGAGCTTGCTGCTGAACAGCACAAGACATTCTCATCCCTTGGTGCCTGAGCAATCTGTCTCTGTGGTCTTCCCAGCCTTTATGAGCCCAGGGATCTGGAAAATAAAAAAAAAGAAAAAAAAAACCAAACTGATGCCAACTAAGTCCCATTGTACAGAGGAAAGCAGAGACAGCTCAGGCTGGCCCTCACCATCCAGAGCACTGTGCTGATACCACCAGTAATGTAGAAAAATAAACGCTTCTCACAACTGACAATTTTTTACTTTCATTTTTCTTCCAATAGGTGATATTGAGTTTGTGTAGACGCTTTTTCAGATGAAGAAAAATGAGGCAAAATTAAGTGGCATTGAACATCAAAACATCACTTTAGCTAAGCAGCAGGATGTTTAGATCTTTGCTGAAAGCTTATCTGAACTACTGGAAGCTCCTTGACTCTGCAAAATCATGCAAAACATTTAAAAGCAGGTCAAATATCAGGCACTTCAGCTGCCAGGAATTTCCCATCAGCAAAAAGGGAGGGAAGGAGCTCTCCCATCATTCCAGAACGTAGGAAAGGCCAGTGCCACAGTCAGGTGACAATCTAGGGGTACTGGGTATTGTTCTGTCTAAATTACCCTCCTAAGAATTTAATTACATATCATTATTTTTTAATATGAATAGATTTTGTTCTTTTTAAGCAAGACCTGTGTCTAGATTCTGAAGTATTCTGCAAATGCAGTGCCATGCGTGCTTCTGAAAATCCTTATGGACAATTATGTGTATAGAATATTTAATTGCATGTGCACATATGGATTGTTTCTACCACTTGCATGGACACATCCCTAAGTGTTTGCACAAGCAATCATAATATTTAGACATAATTTATTAGCTGGACAATTATACAAATTATATATTTGTATTTTAAATGAGTCCCATATTTTTATTACATTCTGTGTAATATTTGATCAACTCATTAAGAAACATGAGGATTAAAATTCAGGAGTGTCTGGATGCATGCCTGTTACACTCAATTAGTGATTGCTGGGAAAAGGATCTGAGAATTACCATACTGCATAAGGACAAAGATCTACACAGCAATAAAAATATTCTGCACAGTAGTTTAATAAGATTCACTGCCTTTGGTAAGCTTGAACAGGTGAAGCAAAATCCAGCATTTTGCATCATGTCAGGGTTTAATTTCAGAGTTTTATTTATAAAGGTTGCAAGTCATTTAAAGAAAGGAGTAATTGTCATAGTAGGAAGGTGTAATATTACAGATTTCTTCCAGCCATGTTTTAATGGCTTCAGTGTATGTTAAATATTTAAACACATATAACATACATTTAAAAACTGACAGAGCAGCAGAAGGTAAAAACACTGCACTTTTGGTACAAAGATCTCAGCTGCAACACGGAGCAGGAAAGCAGAGTAACTGAGTAGGTGTGGATCATCCTGCCAAGGGGCTGAGAGTGCTCAAAGGGTTAAGGATGGCAAATCACATTTTGTTGCTATGTGCAGCAAGGATAAAGATCTGCTGGAACCCCCTTTAATAGGTGAAAGGTGGTCTGAGCCAGCACGCACACACTGACGTCCAACCCTTCCCCAGAGAATCAATGATGTTTTTGTGTGTGTGATCAATGTAATATTCCACAGCTAAATTTAGGGGCTCCGCATCCTATGAAAATTGCACCTCTCCATGTCTAATTAACAATGAGAAATTGTGCTTATCTACAGGTTTAGTTGTTTAATCTACAAGGTTCTGATTAACTTGATCTTTTTAGTAAGAACAAAGGAGTATTTAGGGGGGGAGAAAAAAGCATTTCTAATGCTGTTTACTCAGAAGGAATCCTGTAATTTTCCCTAGTCAGCTTGCAAGGATACACCATCTTTGCTGTTAACTCCCCTAACCCAAGCAGCATAGAGTGTGAGACAGACTGCTAATGCAGCTTGCACTGTCTCAGTGCATTGCTTGGTTAAATCATAAACTGTGTCTGCAGAGCCTCTCCTTTTCAGCTTGGAATTTTTACACACTTTCTGCTATAGATCGCAGGGTTCAGCGTTTGATTTTGAAAAAAAAATCAAACATTAAGAATTGAAACCCGGCCTCCTTGTCCACAGTATCTCATTTGAGGCATATTTTACAAGCAAAGGACTCTTTGCACCACTGTTAGCTCCCCTTTCAGCACTGGCACTGCCTGCTGTGTATTTACAAATCATGGGGGGAATACTTGTTGTTCCACCAAAGTCAGAGGGCGATTTGTCCAACTTTTACCAGCTCCTTTGTGATGACACACCTGCCAGAGTGTCTGCAGCCCTGCTGTGGCTGGGCTCCGTGCAAAGGATGAGCCAGGAAAGAGAACCCCTCTCATCACAGAAACTCTTCCAGGACCCCTCAGCAGCTCTCTTCTCCAAGCCCTCTGAAGATGCTTTGTTTATATGCTATTGCCCTGCCTCAAAGTTTATAACAAAAAAATCATTAAAATGAAGATTTAAAGGAAGAAAGAGTCCTGAGCCTAAGGGAATAAGAGTTCAGTTCTGAGTTCTCATCTAGGGTGCTCTAAAGCCATAAGCAAACCCATATGGCTTAATTTAGAAACATTAATAAAAGAAATTAGCACACAACGAGATTTCTGAGAATCTTGCCACTCATATCAAACTGAAAAAAAACCCCAAAACCATAAAAGTCTACCTTTGGAAATACACTCTGCTCTCTTGCAGGTATTCTTCCCCTCAGCCTGATTCCCCGTGGGTGAAATGAAAAACTGAAGAAATACTAGTAATGCAGTGTCACAAATGCAAGTGTGCATTCAGATATCTAAGGGGGGCTGCCCAGAGCACGGGCTCAGGCCTGGATCAGCTCCAGGAGCCCCCTCCAGCCACAGCCATCGTGTGGAAATCACCTTCTCGAGTAGAAGTTCACCAGGGGAAAATGCCAAGTGATGCAGGCATTACTTTGAAATAGTTTTTATGGGAAGCTTACATTCAAATGCATTTCTGTAGGAAGAAGCCTACGCTGGCAAATAAAAGAAATTTGCAAGAACCCATTAAACCTACATGTAGGAAATGAAAAAAAATGGTTTGGCCAAAACCTGCAGATTTGTATGATCCCAGGGTGCCCTCGTGACTCAGGCAGAGACTTCCCCTCCAAACAGAAAAGTTTGTAGTATTATCATTAAACCAACAAGAAAAATATATAATATACTGGTAAATATATAATATATATAAATTATAAAATATATGGTAAATATAGAATAGAGATATTAAATATAGAATTTATATATATATATATATATATATATATATATATATATATATAAATATATTGGTAAATACATATATAATATATTGGTAAAGATATTATATATATAAATTTTATATAATATATGGTAAATATAGAATAGATATATTAAACATAGAATTTTTTTCTATATGTAGAAAAATATATTGGTAAATACATATATAATATATTGGTAAATATATAATATAATTAAATTATATAGTATATTGTAAATATAGAATAGATATATTAAACATAGAATTTTTTTCTATATGTAGAAAAATATATTGGTAAATATAATATATATCTTATAAAATATGTAATACATGATAAATATATATTTTATATATATATAAAATAAATATATTGGTCAGTAAAAGTGATGCTTCCATTTTTCACTCATTGGCAAGCAAGCAGCACATGTGGAACCCAGCTAGAAAGGTATTTCATCATTTCACTTGCTTGCTCCAAATAAATGCAGAATTTTGACCCATGTTTAGGACAGCCTACACATGGATTCACAGACACAGGAGGTATTGCAGCTCTTCAGGGATATTTTAGATTTCTCGTGCTAGAATTGCTTTCTGATTTATCTGAATTACAAGCCAAGCTGTGATACCATCATCCCTCAGTAGATGCAATATGGACTTCTTCAGCTGGTCCATGCTCTCCTTTTCCTCCTGTGGTTTGTATTAAAGACAGAGTTTTTGCAAATGTTTATGTTACCACAATAACATGGCTCTTGCCATCTGATGAGGTGACTGTAAATAGAGAATAAAAGAATAGAGTGAAAAAATAATAAAAATAATAAAATAAGAACAAGAATGAAAATAATAACTGGAAGAAAAAAATTGAAAACGTGCTTCCCGTTGCGGTGGACACATAAATAAATGAATCAAATGTCCTAAAGCACTCATCTCTGCTTGTCTAAAGGAGGCAAGACAAGCAGGACTGCAATCCTGTCTAATGTGTGCTGATAAACGGGAGGGCTCATTGTCACGAGCATTCTGCACCATCTCCTCCCAAAAACAGGCTCCAGAACCTACACGTCTCTCTAAACAAAGTTTTGGGGGCATTTTAAAACCACATGGCCTCCTGGGGGATAAAAAAGAGAGTCAATCACATATCCTCCCTCATAGAGTCAAATAAAAAAAAAAAAAAAAGGAATTCTGGTTTGTTCTATGGATAAAGAATATTCCCAGAACACAGTTCATCCTTCCTGTCTGTAGAGTGTTTTCTATTAAATATTAAAACAAACTGTAGTGGCTGAGAGGCAAAGGAGCCCCACTGTTTAGAGGGAATAAACACTGTTAATGCCATTACTTCCAAGGGGTTACTGATCATTATGAAATCCTGATTAATCACACATAAAACAAAGAAGACATTCAATTGAACGTGCTTGGGTTATTTAAGCCCTGTAGCTCATCTGTGCACAAAATAGGATGCAGATGAATTTTAGCAGTGCTCAGGTATTTGGGAAAGCCAGCCACTGCAATTTTTCTTATTTTAAAAGATGTGTCCTACCAATGACAGGCAAAATACCCAAGAGAATTACCCAAACTCAACTCTCCAAAACCACTCAAAATATGCTAAAAATCTTGTTATAATCCCAGATCACAAGCTAGGGAATTCAGACAACTCCCTACATCTGATAAGAGTTAATATGATGGAAAGAATGAAGACCAGAGGGACAAGTGGAAAACTAATTTGGGAGAAATTCAAATCTTAAGTTTAAAATTTCATCTGAGGAACTCAGGGGCTCAGCTCCATCCCAAGAAAAGAAGCAGGGTGTGTGTGGTAGACTCACCAGAACCCCTGAACCACTGGGAGACAGCACTGCCACTTGATAATTTGCTGGAAGTTTCTAGCTGGCAGTGCTTGGGCTGCATTTAGCCTGCTCTTAACTGTGCCTCTTGCTACACACAATGATGAAGGCTGACCTAATGAAAGCAGAATTAAGTAAAGCACAAATCCTGTGTGCAGTGGGCTTTTTTCAGGTGTTTACTCATCCCATGCCCCCGCAAGCCCAAATGCTAGCTCATTATTCCCAGCAGTACTCCGTCTCAAATCAGTGACACAGGCACACTGAAAGGTTACTTGAACTATCCAGAACCTGCTTTTGGAGCAAACTATTCTTCCACGTGTTCAGCAGCTTTGGAAGAAAAGAGCACAGGCAGGCCTATGGATTTGTGTGTAACATTTCTGAAGCAATTCTGAATGCCACTGAAGCAACAGGTAACTGCATTAAAAGGAGACAAAAACCAAACACCTCAGCAGGACCACGGGGTGTTTTTCAGCTGAGCCTGTCATGCACGTTTCTGACAAAGTCTGGGCAGCTTTCAGGATGTGTGCTGTGTCTGTGCACTGAACAGGGCTGTTGTCCATCGAGATAATGCTTTATCTGAAGCAAAGAGGAATGTGTGGGATGAAAACTGAACTGGTTGAAAAGTGAGGAGCTGAAGGACAGAACAGGTAGGCAGCTTCCAAGGTTTCATGCAACAAGTTTCTGGTGCAGGCTGAAGACTCTTTCAATCACTGAACCACAGGCAATAAGGAAAATATCTGTCTGTGTAGTATAAGGAAGTATTTGCTTTGCCCTTACAGGGCATTTTTTGGTCTGTGCAGTGCTGTGGGCTCACTGCTCTGCCCTGGGATGCACGCTGCTCATGGGAAAAGCCAGTTCTGAAAATAGGCCAGCTGTTGGAACAAGCCCAATCACACTTCCACCCTTTTCACAGGTGATACAATCCACCCTTCCCTTTCTTAGATTAGTTTTGCTAAATGCATTCCTTTCCCCTTTAACAGATTCAATAGAAAACCACATAAGTCTTGCATAGACAATACTTTTAAACAGTCACGGACATGTCACTTTTACTTTTCTCCTCAAGACAAATTCCTTCCCTGGCGTGCATAAACTTTCTAGAAGACGGACTTCAGACTTGCTTTTAGGAACTCAGTGAAGAGGCACCTTTGAACGTCAGAGAGGCTTAGTCACCTGATTAAAAGCATCCAGGAAAATCTCATTATTTGAACTGTTTCCTGACCAAGAGCTGAAATGAATGTGCCCGTGGAAGCAGCTTTGGTTGGAGCAGCTGCACAGCGCCTGTGTGAGTGCAGGGTGCAGGTTTGCTTCAATATCCGGAGAATTCCTGTTCTCTCCCAGCTCAGCAGCTCCTTCTCTGGAAGCCTGAGTGGCAGAAGGAGTTCTGGGGAACGTTTTTGGCCCTGGGGTCACAGAGAGTTTGGCCCTGTACCTGCGTCACGCTGCTGACACAAAAACCCCTGGTAGTGACCAAAATGTCATTTGTGGCTTGCGGTGCAGAAGTGCAATTCTGTGCTAACAACCCATGATTGCTTGTTCCTGCCTTCATTATCTGTTGATGCTAACAAAATATGGATTTACCAGTGTATGACAGCTCTGCTCTTGATATCTATGGCTTTCCTGTAAATAAATTAAATTAAATGCAAATACAAAACCCCCCAAGCCTAACCCAGCTCGTTCTGTTTGTACTTTTGTCACTGCAGGCAACCAGAGTGTGAAGCAGGTAAGAAGTCAAGCAAGCTCTTGACGTCAGTTATTCCTCATTTGGAACAATTTTAAACAATCTTTGACTTATGTTCATATGCTGATCATTGATTAAGCCGCAGGGATGTTTCCTCCAGTGTTTCTTCACCTTTATTACTATAAACAATGTAGTACTTTTCCAAACCACTTAGTCTCAGACTCTGTGTACAGCCTATTAATAAATGCACCCTTGTATATTTTGTTTCTCATTAATACCAAGATGACAGCTGATATTCTGACAATCTCTGGGTCTCTGAAGCACTCATCATGATCAGCAATAAGTCATGTTTATTTCTTAGTTGCACTCAAACATTAGAATTTATGCACAAAGAATAAATCATTCCTCTAACAGAATGATCAGTTTTTGCATTTCTCAATCCAGTTCCACATTACTCACTTGGCATTTTCACTTAAATGAATATGCTCACTTAAAATAAATAGTAAGGGAAAAACAATAGCAGCAGAAGAGGTTTGATAGTCACGTAGCGTGCACATAACCATCACTAAGGGACTCCTGGTGTTATGAGAACCCACTGACGCCTGCTTTCATGCACAGGGCTTTTAGTCAGAGCTCCTTTCTCCCAGTGTCTTTTATTAAAAACAAAGGAAGGTTCCAGTTCACAGACTAATGAGCTGTGACACAGCATTTCGGCTGTTTTCAGTAAATATTTCGTGTGTGTACCTGGATTTCACGTTTCTTCCTAGCAGGGAACCCAGCAATGCAGACTGCTCAAGCTTTGTTTTCAGCCTTTCCCCAAAACACTCAAAGAAGCCACTGTGGTGCCTTGCTGCTGCCTCTTGGAAGCCTCAGCTTGCCTAAAGACAATGGTTTTTCAGAGCAGAGTCATTGCAAGAAGTCTCATCTCAAGAGATGAAGCGTGAAGATTTCTCAGAGGAGCTGTGGATGCTGAAATTGCTGAGCACATAGCCTGGAGGGTCAGCTGTGGGTCCTACATGAGAGGGGCTCAGCCTGGGGGTGTCCCTTTGGCAAAGGTGGAAAACCAACACCATGACCCACCACAGCAAGAAAAGCTGCTAGCAAGAAAATGATTGCTCTCCTTCTCACCTCTGGGTATGGTCAGGAATGGTTCTTGCAGGCTAGCACTGCTCTAGAGAGGGGCAGAGCAGAGATTCTGAGGGAAGCTGGGGAGGATGAGTTCCACAAGGTTGGAGGTGGGAGGAAGGCAGCAGGAAATAGCAGGTCTGCAAAAGTACAAGTGAGCTGGTTTAACCCCTCTGTCTGCAAGCTGCTGGGCCACCAACCTCATTCTTCTGATTTCCAGTCTGGTTCCATTCTTCACAGAAAACGTGGCATGTTGGGTTGGGTTTTTTTTTTCTGCCTGATTATAAATTTGGTGCATCCTCAACTGAGAATGGCCCAGCAGAGTAGACTAATAATGGAAATTGGTTTGGCTGGATCAAATGTCTGTTTCTGCCATTTCCACCACAAGGGGGAAAAAAACCACCCAAAAACCTTTAGAATGTTTTCTTTTATATGCTTATGTGAAAATGATTCCCATTGTTTTTTTAATTCAGCTATTCATTCATGGGCTACCAGAAGCACTGATAGAGAGCAGTGCAGTGCAGAGCCCTGCCCATGGGAGCTGGGTATTTCTCTAGTCAGGGCAGGCAGCTCCATGATCCATCCATCCCTCACCAGCCAGACCTGAACCTTCCAGCAGCACCGTGCAGCACAGCACTGGTTTTATTCTGCCTTTTACTGCTATGGTTTCATGCCTCTCTCAGACATCTTCCAAGCTGGGACGAGAAGGAAAGGCTTTAAGTTTCCTCACGCCTCTTTTTCGACCTAAAAGGTGTTGAAGCATTAAGTAGCTACTGCTAGGGTAGTTCAGCATTTTTGTGTACATGGTGATAGCAATGGTCACTGCTTCTGAATATTGAATTCACAGTGCAACGGGCCATTACATTTTTTTTTTCCCCTTTCTGCTGGGTATTTGGAAATACTTGGGAAACAAAAATTATCATTGCATTGCAGCAGAGGGTCTACAGGGGTGGCTTCTCTGAGAGGCTGGCAGAATCCTTCCCGTGTCCAGTGGATCCAATTCCAGCTGCCTCCCACCGCTGGCCAAGGCTGGGCCCGTCAGCAGCTGTGGGAGTGCCTCAGGGGAGAGATTTAAATAGGGGGGAAACCCCAGCCAGGGCAGCAGCTGCTGGACAGATGGGTGAGAGTGTGGCAGAGGAAGGTCAGTGCAGGAGGAGGGCCAGGAGGTGCTCCAGGAGCAGGAAAAGTGTCTAAGCAGCAGGGACAGCATGTGATGGACTGACCACAGCCCTGCACTGCTTCGTGGGGAGCAGGCAGAGAAGCCTGGAGTGAAATTAAACCTGTTTTTAAGGATTTGATCTTATTATCCTACTCCAATTTTATAGGTAATAAATCAAATTTATCTTCTCCAATCAAGTAAGTCTATTTTGCCTATGAAGGTAAAACAGATATATAATAATATGCTGAGTGATTTCTCTGTCTTTGCCCTGCCCCACAAGCCTTTTGTGATATTTTCTGCTCCTTGTTTTGCTGAAAAGGGGACTAACAGTGGCTTAGTGGGGCACCTGGCAGATAGCCAGTGTAAATCCACCATGCCCTTTACCCATCAAGGCATCACCAAGTGCAGCACCACAGCTCTGGGGTAAATTCAACTCCCTTTGAGACTAGCAACACCAGCCCAAACACTTTTCCCCAAGATATGAAGTGCAAGCTGCTCATATGCCAATGGAAGCTGCTGTGAAGCTGAAAAAGTGAATATATTCAGGGTACACTGAGTGATACAATAAGAAAAGCTTTCCTCATCCACCAACACCACCACGTTTTGAAGGTGGAACATAGAAAAAGGTGGAACACAGAAACCATAGAAAATGAATGCCTGGAAGAACTGGGAGAATTAAAACATAGCCACAAAAAAAAACCCCAAAAAACAACAAAACAAACAAACAAACAAACAAACAAAAAAAAACAAAAAAAAAAGGAAAAACTAACATTTTGAATAATTCTGTGCTTCTTTCAACTCTTATTGCAGTATTCCTTGCAATTCTTCCACTTGGCCTTGTTCAAATCATCATTCTTGCTGCAGGAAGGACAGCAAAATTATTGCTGCAAATTAAAAGGCCATGGACAAGGAATGGAAACACAAAGGATATATCTCCAGGCACTTTTTTCCTGCTATTTGTTCAAAATATTCTTTTCTGAATGTTCTGAGGTTTATCCTGTGATTGTTTTGTCAGGTGTGTAAATTCCAGCCTACCAAAGAAACACAGGATCGATGTCTAAATTGACTTACTAAAGTTCAACACATCTGGGGAGGTTCCTCTGACGTATTTTTTGTTTATTTTTTCATTCAGGGCACCTACAAAGGGTGGAGGGCTGGCAGTCCCTGTTCTAACAAGCACAGCAGAGTAGTAACAGATGATCCTGAACAAGGCTGAGAGAGGCCTGCAGTCCTCTTGGCTGGAATCTGAAACCCAGGGAACGCTCAGGACTTTGGGCCTGTGAGCCAAAGCTTAGAATTAAACCCAGGATTTGATCTGGGACCTTGGGAAAGGCTCCCAAACCGAGGTGCTAGAAATGAGAATGTGGATTTATAGCTTAAAGCAGAGACAGAACCTAAGGAAAGGAAAGTTTAGAGTTTCAGAGTTTAAAATATAGAAAAAACATAAGTAGTTCCAGAGGTAAACAAGGAGTTTAGAATGCAGCACTGTAGTTTGTGTGTCATAACAGGACTGGCTAAGAAAGCTTGCACTGCAGCATGGGTCCATAACACGAAATATTTAAGGATGGGGCCAAACCCATAAATATCCTTGTTGGCAGTGTTTACTAGTTAACAAATCCTTAAAAGGTCCTGTAACTGAGGGTCTTGTGGCCTTCTGAGCCATGCAGTGAAGATGTGAGCCCAACTCACCCTTCCTGCCTGTGTAGAAGAAAAATAAATCACATTATCAAAAAAACCTCAGAGGTCCCATCTCTAACTCATTTGAAATTCCCACACTCCTCAGCACCATGTGGATTCAAATTTGTAACAGTTTTGTCACAGGTCTGTAGGGACCTGAAGGCCTTTCTCTCCCCTACCCCACTGCCCAATAAAATCCCCCAAAATACCTCTGTGTGTAGAGGTAATGAAACACTCAGGTTAAACCCACTGAAAGCAGCTGCAGAGGTTAGAAGAGAAATACTATTAATATGCAGTGCTACTCCTACACCAACAGCTGAAAAGGCCTCAGAAAAACACAAATAAACTAATTAGAGACAGAAAAATCTTCAGATGCCCAATCACACACTGCACCACCCCCCTGGATCAGCAAGGGGAAAAGGAAATCAGCAGTTTCACCTGCAGGCACGTGAGCCAGGCACCAGTAACCTTTGTCTGGGTAGCTTTGCCTGTAGGTGTGAGATGGTGTCCACAAGCCTGTTTGGATAGCCAATTAATCAATTAATTATATACAAATGCTATCCATATGTCTGCACCTGTTTTTTTTTTTTTGGGGTTTTTTTTTTTTTTTCCTTTTGTTGTTTTTTTTTTTTTTTTTTTTTTTTTTTGTTCTTTCATTATTATTATTTTTTTATTTATTTTTCATTCATGAGAGCTGCAACAGTCTCTAAATTCCCAAAGGAACGTGTGGGAATGCTGGCCAGCTGTGAAATAATACTGTAACAGTCAAGTTGTCAATGCCTATAACAGAACACTGAAGTCAAGTCGTTGTACAAAGCAAGGGCCTCTAGTACAATTTAATTGCAGTATTTCTGCTGTTGATTTCAAAATTTTGCAATGCTTACATTTCCTGGCTTGTATGCAAGACTACTAACCAACTTTTAGGGCAAAAATTCTTATTTAATTTGATGCATAAGACAGGGGAGAAACAGGTTAAAAGGGGAAAGAAGGACTCTACAAGGTCTAAGAGATGACTCGTGCAAGATCAAGCATGCATATGAATTTATGAACATACATCTGCCTCTTTCTGGTCATTAGATTCAATGACCAGATTTAGATTTAATCCTCTTCAGATGGAGGTTTACTTTGTTCACCTCAGTTTCTTCCTTTTCCATTTCAGCAGTCCCATCACAAGTCAGGCACAGGCCAGAGCTGGGCGATTCAGCTCAAAAGGACACACATGAACTGCACAGTCCTGTCAGCAGAAGACTTGATTTTCAGAATAAATTGCAGCACCAAGGCATTCAGTAGTGACAGTGAAAGCAGAACCAAAACAGAAATGCTGCAGCTCAGATCTCGTGCTGTTTTTATGCAGAGATGCAGATTAGCTTTGATCATCTTATCAGTGGTGGGTCTAGTTTAGGTCAGGATGTGCTCTGACACAGATCTTCATGACACATTAGAGGTATAGAGAGTAGCAAATTTTGTAAAAGTCAAGAATGCAAAAATCTAAAGCAGAGAAGTGATTTCATTGCTGAAGAAATAGCCAAGATCTTCCCTCAGTTATAAGTAGTCCTAAACTCAGAGATCTGCAAAATCATAATTGTATTTTCTTCTTGTCCACCTAAGAAATATTGTGTATATTCTCAGTGATGGGTAAAAAACTGCTTATTAACCCACCTAAGAAATATTGTGTATATTCTCAGTGATGGGTAAAAAACTGCTTATTAACCCACCTAAGAAATATTGTGTATATTCTCAGTGATGGGTAAAAAACTGCTTATTAACCACCTGCAACTTTTCCATTGCCTGTGGAACCACAGTGCCAAAACCAAGTGTTTTGCAAAGTCACTTAGTGCCCAATAAAATTAAAACCAATGGAAGATTTTTACATTTCATAAAACTTTGTGCACTCAAGATTTCAAACCAAAGAGAACTGTGAAAACCTTGGTGGAACACAGGAAAGCATAAGGCAGGGGCTCTTTTCTGTATTCACCAATAATGACTGCACAACTGTGGAGAGAAAAGAAGTGTGTTAGCACTAATAATCTGCCTCCCATCAAATGTAAAAATCAGCATAAACCTCCCTACAGCAGAGGAAGAGCACTGATTAAATATCAATATCAATATCCAGTACTGGACCATTCATCCCCTCTCAAGATAGGAGGTTAGGGAATGTGTTCTAGCAGATACTGGCAGCACTTGGAACATTCCCTTCATCTTAAAAAAGATCTCAGGCACCCACTACTGTCATCTTTACATTTATAGTAACCTGCCAGTTTCGACTTTTATTTAAAGTAAGTCCTAATTGTACATGGGATTTTAGGTCTCAGTTTAAATTTGAAATATGAAACAGTATTCTCCTACAGATTTTTCAAGGAAAGCTGAGAAGACACTATTTTTTAAGAATACAAGTAAAAGAGATGGGAAATAGAAAATCCTTTTTTTTTTTTTTTCCCTCAGTGTTGGGAGAACAATAATTTTAAATAGAGATGATCATGAGTAGTGCTTGAAAAAAGACAATTTCATTCATAGACTTGCAACTGTATTTTTATCAGCCAGAATT
The DNA here is from genome assembly GCF_026979565.1 of Vidua chalybeata. Taxonomy (NCBI): domain Eukaryota; kingdom Metazoa; phylum Chordata; class Aves; order Passeriformes; family Viduidae; genus Vidua; species Vidua chalybeata. Next base: position 62,131,588 of record NC_071535.1, on the reverse strand, counting down.
TAAAAAATTGCCCTGTGAATTGCATGATTTATTTTTTTTTATCATTCAATACTTTATTTTAATATAAAAAATTCCCACTGATATGTCATTCCTGTAGAAATATTACATTATTCGCAAAAGGAGCTCTTTACCCCCCTTGGGTTTTCCACTCCAAGCAGGGAAATATGCTGCTAATATCTGGCTGAGCTCCAGAAGAGGAGCAAATATCTGGATGGGAAAGGAGTACAGACAATGGGACCAGCATATGCACGCCCTGACCTCAGAAAAGCTCTTGCAATTCCTGCACTTGCTCTGTCCCTGCCTGCTGCCCTCTCCAGTGAGCAAATGCTGCTCCTCAGAAACATTTATTTATCTATTCTACATTTATTTATCCATTCTGCTCCTGCTGCTTCTCAGGCCTTCAGCAAACCTGGAGAATTAACATACTGTGGATTGCATTTCTCACACAAGAGAACATCAGATGTTTGCTTCACTCCAACAGGTTCCTGCTAGCTCCTGAGAGAACCTTGTTAGCAACATACATGGTACTTTATATACAGTAGCTTTTATCTATAGAGAGCCCATAAAAAAAACAAACAAAAAACAAAAAACAAACAAAAACCCAAAACAAACAAACAAAAAAAACCTAATCAAAGCAAACAAAATGAAAGGATTGAAAAGTAAATCCAGATTTTGACATGGCTAAAATATCCCAGTTTGAGGCAAATGGTTATCTCTCCTCTTTTCCCCTCTTCAACAAAAAATGATTAGTCAGTTTTCATTGCATGGTATTTTTACTATTTATTTGGATATAGAGCGGGAGGTCTGCAAACTGGAGCCCAGCTCAGAGCCAGGACACCAGGGAAGGCATCTAATAGCCTAGGAACTGGAGTTGCCTTTAAATAAATAAAGGTAATTTGAAAAACTACAACAAGACCAGCAGCCTGGGGAAGAAGGAGAGGGAGCTCCACAGGCTGGACAGAAAGTCCCTTCCCTATGCCCCAGAGCTCTTTGTGGCTCTTGGAAATAGAAGTTCTGGCCCCTTCCTTTCACCTGCTGAGAGCAGAGGCAGAAGCAGCACATTTCCTTATGCCATAAGGTTCTCACTCATCATTGTGATTTTCCAGGTGTAAGTAATATATTTGATTGTGATCATCTGGCCAAAATGTATATGAAAGCAAACATATTAAAAAAAAAAAAAATTCAGTTGTTAAGTTTGGAGTTTATTGCCTCAGAACTTAACACCACAGTCTACAAAATATACGAGCCCAATAACATAAATGCTATATTGCATTATGTCCCAAGCTGCTTGACAGGGAAATAAACACTCCCATATCCCTTATTGTGTGGCTTATAGCTATGCTTGGGTCCAAATTTGCTGAAGACTATTAAACACCATCTAGGATTTATGGGTTTCTATACATTGTCCAGCAAGATGCACTGTCATGTAAAATATTGCCAAGCCTTTATCCCCATGTTACTAAACAATTTTTATACACTCACTTGCAGCATCGTGGAATTTATCAAAAAAACCAACCCCACGATGTAGTAGCCAAAACTGAAGAGGCTAAATCTCAATTTAAAGACCAAAAATGACATGAAAGAAAGGCTGGGTAAAGTTTAAGCCAATGAAAGTATGAGTCATTATTATATAACAAGCAAGTTGGATATATTTTAAGCTGAAAAAAAGATAGGTTGAGAGGGGAAGAGAGCACAGAAGTGGGAGTCAACAGGGGAACTGAGGTAAAGTAAGTGGGTATGTAAAAGTTTATGAGCACTATTAGGAACTTGCATGTTCTCTTAATTCTTGTTTACCTCCATTCTTTAAAGTCTCAGGTAGGACTGGTGTAAAATGTTAACAGTTTTCAGCCCAGGGGATGGAGAGCCCATTCAAACCACACCAGTGTAATTAATTGCCACTGGGTAGCTATTAGGCAACTTCTAGGTAACTTTGACAAACTTCTTCTGTTCATAGAAGACACAGCTGGGTAGAAATTAGTCTCTAAAAATACTTTCACACAACCTGCTTGTTTTCTAGTCACTGTCTTCTTATGTTATGCTCATTCCATCTGTCAATAGATATGAGTCACACATTCGACCTTTCAGTTTCACTTGCGCACATAAATTTCTTCCAATTTCCTGTGAAACAAACACTTTTAACTCTTCCTGGGCCAGCACTTGGCACAGACAGCAGGCTGGCGTGGCTGAGGCAGGAGCAAACTCTCCTGGTGGTGCTCTTCTCTCTCCAGCCTGCACTCCCTTTTCAGGGTACATTGTCCCTGCATTTCGCTGACCGCCCTTCTGCCCACACTACCACGACTTGATCTGGAAAAGCAGCAAATAATATGGGATTCCAGTTCAAAAAAACCCAGTCTAACTGTTTTTTTCAAAGAATTCTAAACAGCAGAGGAGCAGATACAAGTCACTCCTGACAATACCAGCCATGATCAGCAGCTTCACTGGAGTAAAACCATAATTTTACATAGGAAAGCTATAATTTTACCATATTTAAACCTGAAGCAGTCAACATTTGGTTCAAAGCTAACTTAAAAATACAGACTCATGCTTGCCCAAATGCTACCCACTGACATAAATCATGATGCCTTTACCAAGTGATCTTTGTTCCTTCCCAAACGCTATAAACACCTCCAGCATGAACAAAGAACAAACACAGCCAGGAAAAACACAGCAAAAAAAAATGAAACTCAGAGCATTATTTTGGGATTTGAGGGTTTATTGCCTTTCTTTCAGGCATGGGGCACAATTTAATTCAATCTTTCAGGAAGCTTTAAAGACAAAGGGGAAAAAAATGAATTGTAGTAAGAATCACAAGGCTGGACTATGGAGAGACCAAATTCTGCACAGTGACCTGGTAAAGAATGAGGGAGACTGGAGGGTACAGTTTGGTAGCAGACCTCATTGGCAAGCTCATTTCACTCACGAGTGCAGAAACAGCAGCTCTGCAGCTTTCACAGGACAGAAGACTCACAGGCTGTCTCAATTAAGCTCTACAACAGCAGACAAGGCTTTGGCATCCTGGCTCCTGGACCAACTGGAATATTGTCCCATCAAAACACCCAAGCAAAGTTGCTTTTCTGCCCTGGCTGAGATTTCCCTGTTGGAAACTGTCATTCCCCTATTTTCAGCTGGAATTGGAGGGCACCTTCAAGGGAGAAGAGAGGAGTACAAAGTGCAAAAGCACAAAAGCACAAATGCCAGGGCTGCTGGCAGGGCTGAGGGGATGAGCTGTGGCTGGGGTGGCACTGGGGTGGCCCAGGCTCCTCTGCCTGTGCTCCAGTGTCACACCTAAAGGGACACAAGTGAGGGGAGGCTTCAGCACTGAGAAGCAATTTAGGAAAAATTCTAAACGGTGGAAGCACCCAGAAAAACTTCTGCTCACTTAGGGATGAAGAGTTTTTGACCTTGGGACGCTGGCACATTAACACTAAAACAATAAAACAATAAAACAGCGTGTGCTGCTATCACAGATATGCCCCAGTCACTTATTTAAGTGCAGACCAACCAAGTTAATCCAGGCTGACATCATAGATGTGCATATCTGGCCTTTGTGTTAAAAATCTTCTGTTTCCTTGCAGAAAAAAACCCACTTAAAGGATTGACTTTCCTTCTGGTCACTTATTCTTACTGCACACTTTAAGAAGTAACTAAAGAAAGAAGAATTTCAAATAGTACTGAGGTCACTAGCAAACAGGAACTCTGTGCATTGGTTTCTGAAGAAAATGAAAAAAAAAATGCATGTATGGACAACCAGAGCTGAAATTAGCAATAAGCAATATTAGTCACCATTTTTTCCTTTTCCTTGTTATGTGGGGTGGGGTGAAGTGGAACAGTTGTTATGGTTTTTTATTGTGTCAAGAACCATTTAATCAGAATTTGTATCCTGATATTTTGGTCATCATGTGCCAGTAGGCTAAATTAAAATCAGCATTCTTCAGGTTCTTTATATTTATTAGTTCAGATAAACAGTTGCCATTGGCACACAGCTGACAGTAACACCTAGAATGTTAAAATAAACCAAAAAAACAAAAACAACAAAAAAAAAAAAAAAAAAAGGCAAAAAATCTGTTAAGTGGCTGCTCTGTTTTAACAGGCATCTTTTCTGTGTCAAACTTCATCTTTCAAAAATATTTATAATACATGATCCATTTACAGAGGTACAGCAGCCTACTACTGCTTTCTTAAGGCTTCAAATCTCTTGGCATTTTTCTTCAACTTCCCAAAGCATGAATGTCCATTATTGCTTAAATTTCATCTCACTGAAGTCAATTGAATGTAGAAGTTGAAATGTTAATATGAAAAGTTCAAATAATTTTTTTCCCCAGGAAACCATTATTGATTTATAATGCCCAAATTTATTGTCAATTGTGAGCCTATGACCTGGTACAGACTGTAATTTAAGGCTAATTTTAAATACAAATAAGTGCCATTTATGTTTTAATTAGTTGAAGTCAGTGGGCTTGAGGTTAAAATAAATTAAGAGTAAATATGTATTTTAAGTGCCTGATTTAATAACTTTTTTTAGTTACTAGCAAAATCCAAGACAATCAGCACAAGTAGAATGAAGGGAAGAATTAAACATAGCCTGAGCTTAGTTTTTCTTAAAGGGTGCTTCCCAAAAACCCAAACAAGTGGCCCATATATTGATATCAGTAACATGAAGAATATTAATGCTACTGTTATCAATATTAATTAATTGCAGGTTCTTTGCCAGATATGCATTTCCATCTGTTGATTCACCCCTTGATACAAACTTTGCAGCAGATCTGCAGAGATCCAGTAGCTGTAGTCATTTATTTGTGTCAGAGGGCTCCTGTCTAGGGAAGGTAAAATTTGGGAGCAGTCTTTTGGTTTGAAACTCTTTTCTGAGGCAGCCAGCACCACCAGCCTTTAATTCCATAACCAGGAATTAGAAAACTATTCTGCTATTAAAAGTATTATAGTAAATATAGTAAAATTTACCACAGTAAATATCTATCATATTTACCATATTCTGCTATTAAAAGTATTCAAGTAAATATAGTAAATTTACCATAATGAATATCCATGGTATTGCAATTCTCATGAAGTTTCTAAAAACATTAAATTTTAAAAACAAACTGAAAAAGTTCATTACTGTGTGTTCCTTCTTTCCTGACAGTTGCTTAACAGGCAGAACTGGTCCAAAGCAGCCCAAAATGTCCAAGTGTTGTTTCCAGCAATATTTTCCAACCACAGCCACCAGAAAATTTATTAACTGCTTGCAAACATATAGGGAAAAACGTCAAGTTTTCAAAGAGCAACAAATTTCACACACCATTCAGTTTCTGCAGGTTGATCTGGAGCCTAAAGTTTCAACAAATGATGCAGAATGTGAACAGGCTGCTTATGATGCAGCATACTGATATGGCCAGGCTCCTTCATCTGTATGCTGCAGAGCTGTGCAGCTACAAGCTGCATTAAAATTGATGAAAGGCAATGAAACTCCTCTTGGATGATTCTGTGCATCTTTGAGTTGACAAAACAATGCAGCATTTCCCAGTTTTGTTCACAAGGAAACCTCCCAAATATTTTGCTGGTTTTATTTGATGAAATACATTTCCTCCAAGTAACTTGATTTCCTGCTCTGATGCTGATTCACTATTTCCACTCTTAGCTCATTGCACACTCCAGCTGAGGACTACAGATTAAGCCACTGTTAGGTTAATGACAAAAAATTATGTGCTAAAATTAAAGGACATGGGAGCTGTGTAAAATCCTTCAAGCCAGGTGTTGTAAAAGTCCTAGCATGAAGGACAGCTTAGGAAAACCCTGCACTAAAATAAATGAAGTGCATCTAGTGATGCATTGTAACGTGTAGAAGACAAAGCCAGACCCGTGTGCTGGACAGGTGTGTGCAGGTGCACTGCAGAGCAGGAGGGTGACATGCATGGGGTGGCAAAGGGGTTTTGTTTGGGCATGGGAGGGCTGCAGCTGCTCTGCACGCCTTCGTTACGCTGCAAAGGCAGTTGTGCTCTCAGTACTAATTAAACCTTGGGGAACAATTTGTTGAGGTAGCTGGAGAAAATTCGGAAGAGAGCAAGAGAAGAATTTTAATGTTTTAATCCCAAGCAGAAGCAGAAACATCCAAGTTGTAATATTCTGGGGTGCCAGCAGAGGAGCTCCCTGACTGATGCTGCAGAGAGGCAGAACTGAATTTACCAATGTTTGCAGCACCTTGCAGGAGTGAGTCCTTTCAATGCAGGTACATTGTTACAGGAAAAAAAGAATTAATAACTGCATCCTTTTATATTGTTGTGCTGCCACAAAACACTCTTCAGTTTGTCAGGGTGGAATTGGAGAGTTTATGGTCGAATTCTAGAAGTACCCCAGGTAGTGGCTTTGAACCACTAAATATTTTCCTGTTCATTTTTCTAATTATTAACAAATGAAGGAACCACCACTCTTCCAGCAAAGAAATTCCTATTGTGTTTGGAAGGTTTTTGTCACAAAAAGGATGGGACTGCTTTTATTCCTTGAGCTTTACTGCAGCATCAGCCTCACCACATGGTTGAGGCAACAGAAAGATGGCAAAGCTCACACACAGCCAGCAGCAGCCAAAGATTTCTTTGGTACAGAGCCTTTTAAAAACTTTCTAGCTAATGGCACGTTGCTAAAGCTCACAGACAATTGTTCTATCCTGTCACTAAAAGCACAGTGCACCTGCTGCACACAACACTGGCTTGTCTGCTCTCTGTTTACAGTACAATGTACCATTATTATACCATTACCATTGTTATATTATTGTTACAGCACCATTGCCATTGCTATATTATTGCTACCAATACCATTACTATTGCTAAATTATTGTTACCAATACCATTACCATTGTTATATTATTGTTACCAATACCATTACCATTATTATTGTTACCAATACCATTACCATTATACTATTATTGTTACCATTACCATTGTTATATTATTGTTACCAATACCATTACCATTTTTATATTATTGTTACCAATACCATTACCATTATTACATTATTTTTATACACAATACCCCATTATTTAGCTTTAAACCTTCTCCTATCTTGCTAGGCATATTTTCCTGCAGTCTTAAGGTCTATCTTAGCCAAGCCTAAAACTCCAGCTGTGGTTTCATGTCCTTGCTTGCTGTACCATTGTAACTTTTTGTGCTTTCAGACTTTGCAGCAGTTCTCTGTTCTTTCTGTTTCTAAGGCCTGCTTTCCCAGCTTCCTAAAAATCTCCTTACCTTTACCTGTAACTTCTGTTTGCTTTCACTACTGACAGCCCTCTCAGCAGCACCACTGAGGGCTGCACTCCCACGCTCTCACGTGAGCTTGTACCAAGGATGGGCTGCCAGCACAGCTAATGTCTGATCCCTCACCTAAATGTGAATTTCAGTGATGGCTGCTTTCTCTTCTAGGTCATAGCTTCGAGAACTGAGGGCAGATAAAAGCCAAACAGGATAAAAGAGACTGCTTCTTTCTCGGCTGACAGAAAAAGTGGCAAACTGGGAGGGTGTCTAGGGATCAAATTAAAAAAAAATCAACTAGCAACAGTTCCCTGCCAAGGAAGGTGAGGAGGGATAAAAAGGGAGGAAAAGGTGTTTTCTAGATTGGCTAGCTGAGTTAGAGCAAGCAGCTGTGCGATACAAAAACTACAACTTTGTTACAGATTTTAAGGGGTAAAAACACAGGAGAGCTAGAGTGAATCATCTGAGGCCAGGCAAGAGAGAAACAAGTGCACACAGCTTTGTGTATTTGGGGACAACTTCTTGCTCAGATAATATTTTATAACACTAGAGATTAAAGAATTCCCTTTTTTTTAGACCTGCAAGAGCCTCAATACTTTATAATCCAGATAAAGACATCATAAAAAATAATACAGTTGAATTCTTAGCTGGGAAACACCATGGCAGAATAACAATTAAAAAAACCCAAACAAACGAAATAAAAATTTTCCTTTTACAAACACAGACGTCCCTCCTCGTTTAGACTTCTCAGGTACTTTTAGCTGCTAAAGAACAGTTGAAACACTGTAGTTTACCAAATCCCACTGCTCTGTTAAAGCAACCCCTTCTGGGGTTCCATGAGTTTTCCATCTGCTACATATAATATTTCAAACTTCCTAGGAATCTTTGCTTGTCTTCACCACTTTCTTCCCTACGTTCCCCATCTTCCTTCACCCCTTTCTGTCCAACTTCCCTTTAGCTTCTCTTTCCCTCTACAAATCCATCACTCCATGGTCTTGTTCACAGTGCTGCTTTTCTTCCCTCTCAAATTGCATTTCTACACACACTTCCTGCATTAACCTTCTCCCCCCAGCTTCCTCCTGCTATTTCAGACTGCAGCCATCCTTCCTGGAACAAGATTCCTCTTGTTCCTTAAGAGAGCAATGCAGGAAAATGACAATATGGTATAAGGATCACCTAAGCTTCTGTTCTCACAGAAGGGCCATACTCATGATTTTTAACAGTCTGTAGGAAAAGGTGGTCTCTAAGTTTGCTCTCGAAGTGAGACTTTTTCTGTCCTAAACTACATCTGATATTAAGAAGCACAGACATCTGATATTAAGAAGAATTTTAAAAATAATTGGCATACATGTCTAGCTAACACATAAGATATATTTCATTTGTTTTGAGGAGGGAAAATGACCCACCAAAAAACTCCACCAGAATCCTGAACACATAAATAACCAAACTCAGCCTTAAGTAAGTGATGTTCAACACTGAAATCCTCAGCAGCTTAGTGGATACTCAGCAACTGAATCCACAAAATACCTTTTTTTTTTTCATGCAGAAGGAAACCACCTAGCCCTAAATATTTCTCCTTTAATGTACTCAAACATGTTTGGGGATTCTGTCAGCACCTAGAGGCTGCAGTCTGCCTGGGCACCAGGCAGAACAAAACACTGTTTTTTTCAGCCACCTAAAGGTTTTCATGTCTGGCCAACAGCTACATACATTTAGAGTTTTAGCAAAAACTACAACCAGCCTCCCTCCAGAGAACCCCTCTCCTCAGTTGCTCAGGATCATAAGAGCTTGTTCATTGAGATGCCCAGAGGACCAACTGTCAAATAATTGCAACTCATAGCCAATAATCCCAGGACTTGTTATTAAATTTATTTTTAAACAAAGATTGTGCTCTGAGCTGGGAAAGCATAATGCCTGTTATGCAGAAAATAAGCTGAATCCTTTTTGTCAAAGGAAGTGAAGGATGCACTCCTGACCATAACGTTGTCCTCTGGACTTCCAAGATGCAAACTGCCTTTTGGTTGTCATCTTCCACAGAGCCCATGCTCAGAAAACCCAAAGGCAAAATGGCAATGAAATAAATTATCAGCTGCCTCAGAAAGCAAGGAAGAGACAGTTTGGAGCTTCAGCATTATGAGATCCATAATGTCATTCCTCTCAGCAGAAAAAGTGCAGCCAATAGGGAAAAAAAAAATCTGGTAGGTCTGTTTCTCTACAAGATAATTTATTACCATGCCAAAGTACTGCATATAACTTTTGTGACATATAAACCTTCCTTTGAAGGTTCAAATGATCCATAATTATAGCTCTTTACAGAAAGAGGAAGAGTAAGTCCCTAGGTGATAAAGTCTTTTGAAGTAATGTTTAAGACCTCTCCTCATGGATACTCATGGGTATCATTTGTCTGTTTCAAGAGATCAAGGGTAACAAAAGAATATGGAACAAATTAAAAGCCCAAGAAATAACTGAAAAAATATCAGTAAAGTTGGATAAGTTATGGACATGTACCCACCAAAATGGTTTGGCAGAAATGCCCATTCTGTTCCCAGAGTGAGAATTCAAAAGTTTGAGCTCATTTCCAATCCAGCACTTTGCTATTAAACATGTTTTCTTGGTGCAATTAAAGGGTTCAAGGCAGCAGGCAACTGGAGATGAGCTGAAGATGTGCCAGGACTAGAAGGTCTGCAGAGAGGAACAGGTGAACCAGAACACACCTGCATTTCTAACAGCAGCTGCATTAACCTTGTCACCCTCGATTTAAATTCAGAGGCCTCGGAGAGAAAGAGCTGGTCCCAGCAGAAGTTAAAGCTGGGGCTAACAGCAGGGCTGGGATCAGAGGGAGGATTGTGTTTATAGCAAGGCCTTTTGAACCTCTGTCCAGGCCATGTGCAGGAGACAAGTGATTACAGACAAGTAAATATACAGACAAGTGATTTCATAGAGAGACAGGAGAGAAATGGGGCTAAGATTTGATGTTGAAGAGAGCCCAGGCTGAGAGGGGAGCTGGGCTCTTTGGAGGAGGCTCTGGGCAGCTTAGATAGACACTGGAAATAGGAAACAGTGCATGGTAGAGCCTGGCACTGGGAGGTGTCAAAACCAGATTCAGGCTCAATTAGACTTAAAGCAAAAAGTATAATGTATAAAGCATAAAGTACAAAGTAGGATTAGACTTAAGAGTACAAAGCATCCTGCTCTCCCAAACCGAAGTAATCACTTCATCCTACAGGCATCCCAAAGCAGACTGAACACTGGAACTGATGCACATTACTAAGGTCAGGCCTAGGAGTCTGTGAGCTTAAAATTAACAAAAATCAAGGTGCATTGACAATGCTTGTTACTCAATCCCACGGGGTAAGTCAGGGCACTAAGAATATATCTATGGCTGCAAATAAATTTTGGAAGTGCCAATAGATTAGGATGAGGGCTGTGAATCACTTGGGAACTGGATTATGTCCTGTGTGGGCAGAAGTTCTCAGGTTGCATGGTTTAGGGTGGGGACAGAGATAATGCTGTGAAATTCAGTGATTTAGAGCTAGATTTATATCACAGTGCTGATGTGGCCCCAGGTCTAGGACAAGACTTAATGCTGACAGAGGCTGGGATTAAGGTTGAGATGGGCAGAAATCCCCAAGCTTGGCTAAGAAAAACCTGTGAGCTTCCTTAAAAGATTTATGGCACGTAGAAGGTTGTAAATTGGTAAAAGAAGAGTTTAATAGAGATTTGAAAGCTCCAGAAGGACCAAATATTTTGGTGCAAGGCATAACAGTGCAATACATCTCAGTAGCCAGGGAAAAAGATCAGTAAAAATTCAAGCAAATTCCGTGAGCACCTAAAAGAATGGAAGCAAACCTAGGGCTACCACCTGCCTTTAGCAGCATTTATTCTGCAGGTGGCCCATTTCCCCAAGACAACTCTTTGTAGGTGGAGAATAAATACAGGAGTCATAACAGCACTGCACTAATAACGACCCAGAGCTCAGTGGGACTGCTGTAATGAAATCCCAGGACTTGATTTCTGCATTCTCATGTCCCAGTCAGAGACTAAAAGCACTAAGGCATGCAAGGCACTCTTTTCAACTTTTCACAAAATATTTATATTAAAATAAATGTCAAAAAGCAAATATAAACGTAGCTTAAAGTAATGAGAACATATTCTCTGTCTAGATTAGGGGAATGGAGACAATACCAGGAAAATTGGTATAAGGAAGCATTGCAGGCAAAATTACCTGTTTAAGGTTTGTTTTGGTTTGACTTTATTCAGAGAAGTGAAAACAATAAGCATCATAGAAAATTGCTCTTGAAAGAAGTTGTAGGTTCTTCTCACTACCTTTATGCACTGTTTCTGTGTTTCATAAATCAGTTTCATATGAGGATAAAATTTCCTTATGTAAATTCTGTTCTAACTAAAACACAAACTTGGCTTTTTAAGTCAACCTTAACTAAAACAAAACAGGCAGAAGTGACTCCCAGTTAAAAAAATAAAGTTAATTTTATTCAAATGCCTTAACATGCAGAAAAGATTTCATTAGTGTTCCAAATTTTCATGCTCTCTGTACCGTTTAGAAATTGTTTATTGAGGAATGTTACTGTTTAGAACTTTTAAAAGCATAGTTTCTGATCTGACAAGCTTGAGAATAAGCACCAAAGAAAAGACTCACACCGTCTGAAGCCTGTGTAATCAGCAAGATGAATTATTTTAGAGAAAGGAGGAATTAAAATAACATGGAGTTTCCCACAAGCAGGGCAGGATATTTTAAAGACCCAGTCCAAAAGCAAAGCATCTCCAATTAGTGACGGATCAGTAGTCAGGTCTGCGTGCTCACCTCACCCGTGTGATAGCACAAACAGCTGCATGTTCTGCTTCTCCCGTGAACCCAGCTCCCTTCCCCACGCCTCAGAGAAGTCTGTTACATCAGCTGTGAGCAGCAACCACACCAGGGCCCAGCTCTAAGCCAGTCTGGGCTCTGATGAATTGTTTTTGTCCAAGAAGTGCACTGCCTCGGAGCCTCGCGCCCCACATCACTCTTTCTCCACCTACATAGCATTTAGTCAACTGGTGAATCACCAGATCTCATCAGCGTGGCTTGGCAGCACCTCCCAGGCACAGCACAGCTGCAGAACGCTGCTCAGGCCACATGGGGTGTGAGACAGGGCTCAGAAATTTCCTACTAATGCCTTTGGGGCCAGGTCAGGAGCCTCTGGGGCCAGCACAGCCCGATCAGAAACTCTGCAAGTGAGTGTGAGCCTACAAGCACTGCAGCAGCAGGCACAGAGCATCCCAGACAGCACTTTTAGGAATAAACAGTCAAATGTCTTCTCTTTCAGCACTTTTAGGAATAAAGAGTCGACTTAGAAGAGTGGTGGAAAACCCAGCAGAGCTGAAGGTGTTCAAATACTCCTGTAATGAAGGAGGCAGCTGGGGTGGAGGAAAGAGTAGGAGAAGGACACGCAGAGAAAATACCATTTTTGGTGGGAAGGAAGAAACAACAACAAAAACGAGATAAAATTACCAAGCTGACATTTCAGCCTTCTTAAAAGTAAGCAGAAAGACCATGGTCCTTCGGCCAAGAAGTTTCCTGGGAAAGGCAGGCTTGGTTTGCAGTGCCCCTGACAGAGCCCGGGCAGTCCTGGCATTGCTCCATTGACACCTGGCTGATGGACAGTCTGTGCAGTGCCAGTGAGCTCCCTGCCACGGCTCACTGGAATTCACTGCCTGCAGCTGGGATGGGACAGCACTCCTGGCCTGAACTCATGGAAGAGGTCTCAGTTCTCCTTTCTGCAACTGGAGCCTTCTGCAAGCAGCGGTTCAGAGGAGCATTACTGGAGATGAAACATGGCAGTCTGCATCACCTCAACAAACCCCAGACACCCCAAAAACTTCTGAGCAACCTGCCACTTAGAAGCCATGCTCGTGATGCTAAAAGTTTTAGCTTTTATGTTTTCCAGGTTCTGTGCTGCTTCAGTGTGCACTTCTGAGCTTCACATGAGGGGATGGGGAGCTCTGTGCACAGAGCAGGGAGACAAAACAATTCCTGCTCCAGCTGGGCACCAAGGACAAATGAGCCAAAGCTCAGGCCAGGAGCACAAACAGCATGGGCTGGAGAGAGAAAAACAAGCAGGATGGGAGTGCCTGGGCTAAAGCTGGAATGGGACAATGAACTGCAAGGTGCAAATGGAGCAGAGCTGATCCCAGTGAGAGCCCCCGGGAGCGCTCGTGCATTTTGGGACCATTTTGGTTCCTCTTGGCTGCAGCCCTGGCTGGGCTCTGGTGCTGCCCAAGGTGGATCCATGGAGGAGATCCTTTGAATCAATCCCTGCTTTGTTCTTTAGCTCTGTTCTAGTCTCAGTTCTAGATCAGCCTTCTCAAGGCTTCACTAGAAATGAACGTTTGAGCTTTGGTGCTTTAAGAAAGGGACCTGCATGTCCGTGGTGAAACATTTTTACTGCTAGAGCTGATTAAAAAGGAACAAACAAGGTGTGAGGGGTCAATAACTAAGCAAGTTCTCCAAGACTGACTCATTTACACAGAGGGGATTTTTGCTGTGCTGCAGTCAGTACAGCAAGCTAAGGAGTAGTTATGACTGTACACTCCGCACACAGCTGCATGGAAAAATTATTCTTTATTTGCCATTTTTTACCTTCTTCACAAGTGCAACAAGAGGACAGCTTGGATAAGCGTAGGGTGTGGGTTTGTGGCAGTCAGGCTTAAGCCATCTTGGCAACTACCTTGCTACAGAGACAAATTTCTGGATGCTTTAATTCAAAAGTAGACTGTGTTTATGTCTTAAAATTTTGGCTTTTGACAGAGAGAGAACCAAGTGACATGACTGAGTCCTAAGCCCTGGCTCACTAGCAAGTCCATGAACCACCCAAATTACCAAATTATTCCTAAGCACAGGGACTCATTTCTGCATTGGACTGTATTTCGTTCTGGCTGACCATGGGAAATAGCTGTTTAATACTTGTCTAACATCTCAGGTAAGACACGGAACATCTCCAGAGCATCCCTTCAAGTAACAAATTGTTTGGCTGTTTACATTCCATGCTTTTATCTCCATTTCCTAAGTGGGAGCCCCAGATTTACAGGCCCTTCTAGCCAAGTAAATTCTCATTGCCACGAGTCTGATGCTTATAATGTGCAATGATCCTCTTACCTCAAAACAACAGCAAGGTCACGTATGGGCCTCGGAGCACAGAAAACATATTAAATCTGAAAAGACAGCGTAAGCTGTCTGACCTCTCCTCTAGCAGTGCCAAACATCTCTCCTGTTACCCTGCCTCTGAAGGAAGCTTTGCTGGAGAAGCCACTTCACACCTGCAGAAATATCTTTCCTGAATGATGGGGTGGTTAAAAGCATAAAATATTTTTATTGCTCAAGTTTCCTCACAGAACCAGCGTCTGGCTGCAGGGCACTTCCACCTACAGACCGACATAAAAAAGATCCTGCTGTATATAAGCTGTCCTCCCCCACTGGGCAGGGGTAATGGGAGAAGGGAATTCTTTAGTTACTACTCTGCCTCGCTGGAAGACAGACATTCCCGTAAAACTGTGTGTGGGAGCGTTTCACACCGAAACCAAAACAGTGCTAAAAGTAAATTCAGCGAGCTGCTCCTCACGCAGCGCAGCTGCTCTGTGGAGAGATGGGGATCTTTTATTACACACACGCCTCCTGCCAGACACCAGCCCCGCTGCAGTGCCACAGAGATGGCTCTCCTGCCCTTGTCCAGGGGGTGCTGCTCTTAGGGCTCTTGGCCAAGGCACACCTTCACATGCCAGCCCCAGCCTGTCCCTTCTCACCCTGAGGAGCCGACAGCAATGGGCTGTTTCTGACTGCAGCCGTGTTAATCCAATTAAACTCGTGTTTGGGGACTACACAATCAGCAGAGTAAATTGACGTGACGCCCCTGACTTTGTAATTACCCCAGATTTATGCTGCCAGGAGAAGGAGCGTGGGCCCAGCCTTACAGCCTGGCCATGAACCCATGTGACAAATCTGCTTCATGGGAAAAAAGCCACTGCACCTCATTGCTTCACGCAGCACCGCTCCAGGGACCTAGTGATGCCAAAAACAAGTCTCACTGCAGCCATGAGGCACCACATTTTAAACAGAAAGACCCTGCTGTGATGGTTAGGTACCTGAGTGACACAGGGTAACATGGACTGGTTTGTTTTTGCAGGTTTTAACCTCAACATGGGAGAAAAGGAAAGGTTTATTCTCTGTCTTAGACCAAACTGACAACATTGAAATACTTAATGTTTAATATAATTGATTTTCCACCCACCAAGAGAATAGTTAAGGACTAAAAATCAATGCCAATCTCTAAAGTCCTACCTTTCTGATCACATTTGACTGTTCTGTAACAAGTTACATTGAACAGTGTCAAGGTCAAGGGAAAAAGGTAGCCAAAGATATATTGCAGTCAGGACCATCACACCCTTCATAATAAACAGTATCAAAATATTAATGACAAAATAATTCTGCCTGGAAATAAAACTATGTTGGCAGTTTAGGAGACTGGTGTCCTAGAGCTGGCCTGTATCCCTGTTTCATATCAAAGGTGAAAAAAAACTTACAACATTGCAATTCTGTGAGCATCAGTGGAGTACAATCATGGCTTCATACTTTGCCTGGAAAATCCAACTACTCTGAAATTTCTGGAAGTGCTAGCCCAGAAAAACCTACTCTTCCATTAACCACCAAGGGAACTTCCTGTCTCAAACATTTGCAGCTTAGATTTCTCTGTCCTTCAAGGCATAAAGATAATTATTTGCAAAAAAAAAAAAAATTGAAGAAATGTTGACTTTTTAAACTCTAGTACCATTACCAAACTATATTCTTAGGGCAATCTAAGAGAATGACAACAATGGTCAGGTACTATTTATGAGGGATGCCCATTTTTGGAAGGTCACTGCCCAGGTCACATTGGAGATGGTGCTAAAAATTTAAACATAAGAAGCAACAGATATTAGATATTACACATTAACATTATCATGATCCTTTACAAACATTAGTTCACCCACAACATAATGAGCTTTCTTTAAGAAAATGCTACATACTCTGTGTCCATGACACATTTTCATCCAGACAAACCAAGAGAAGCTTCAGCTTCTACTGTTTCACAGTTTTGCATCATTATTTCTGCATGGAAGTCCTAATACTGTTTTGATAAAAATGCTAAAGCTGCCATCACATCCTGGACACCTTAACCAAGCAGCAAGCCTAGAGCCAGCACAACCAGTTAGGAAAAGTCATTATTATCAGCATTGGATAAAGATACTTCTAATTTACATCAGATGTCTGAGAGTCCTTTATTAATTAATAAATGGGCATGAAAAAGACTAATCCCTTCTTTTATAGATTTAAATGGGTTTAGAGACCCCCAGCTCCTTTTCCAGAGAGCTGCTTGACCCACTGACTGCTCTTTGCTGACCTGTGCATTGACTAACCCTAAGGAGCAGAGAACATCCCAAATGCTGGACTGACGTGGGGATAAAGAGGAACCTCAGGGCTGTAGACACCCTGCACTTCTCCCCTCTTTAAAGAGGTGATGCCAGAATGGAACTTGTGCCACCAGCTGCAGCCCTGGGCACTTTCTGCCTGGAAGGTTTCACCCCTGAGACTGGGATGGTCAGAGCCCACCCATGCCAAGCCCACCGGAGCCAAAGCTCCTCGCTGTGCCCGTGGGAACTGCAAACAAAGGCACTCTCTGAGCCCGAGAGCTGAGCTCCCATTAATCTTTGCAGGGAACTGGGTCAGAGAAGCCCCAAGGCCTCTCTGAGCTGCATAAGCCAGCAGAGGCCTACAAAGGGATATTTCTGCAGCTCAGAAAGCCTCGTGCAAAAGAACAGCCAATTAAGGGTCTTTTCCAGGCACACCCGTGCAGGGGTAGCAGGAGAAAGGCAATGGCCCAGCCACTGCTCAGTCCCAGAAACATCCTGGGGCTTCCTGGGCTGGCTGGGGGCAGGCAAGTCTCTACAAAAGAAATCCCAGTGGGTGCCAGAGAGCCTCAGGCTACCCTTTGACACCCCCAGGGGACTGAGAGGACACCAAACTAACCTAAGGGCTGTTACAGCCTCATTGCAGTTTGGTTGCAGTGCACTACACGGAATTTTTAACAGCAGCTGGTGGTTCAAAGGTTCTCTAACCACTGTCCAAGTCGTGGGATAGCCAGCAACCTCTGTTTCCTTACAGCAATTAGGAATTTTTCAGACAGCTTAACGGAGAGATAGAGGACAACATTTATTTTAGGCAAGACATAGAATGTGCTTGCTCAAATACTATTAATGGTAAGAGCACGTAAACACAGCAAAACAACTAAGAGGGAACACAAAACACAGCTTGGCACAAAGGAAGAAACAATTTTCTTAGACTTCAGCATCTTGCAAATGTTGTAAGGAAACAAGAGTGCAAGCTGGGTACCAGACTACCTGTATGGTGTGATGCAGAGGGGCACTAATGTTAACCTAATACCTGAATGTATTCTCTGGGAGCACTGCCTCCTGCACACCAGCTAGTTGTACCAACAGACAAGTCTTTTTAAGCCTTATTTTTTTTCCTAAATTGGCCCCACCAAGCACACCTTCCCCACACTCACGAACACAAAACTCCCATAAGAATCTCTCATTATTCTGGAAGACACAAAATTGCCAATCCCAGGTGAGGCTGTAGCAATGACAGAGCCTGGTTTGTGTCCAGATCTATCCAAGCCCTTCTTTCACAGCACACAATTGTGTGGAACCATTCCCACCCTTCTGCTGCTGCTGCTCCTTCCCAGGAGTTTTAGGTAGCACAAGAGCTCTCCCTGCTCCCTCTGAGCAGCCCTGATGGCTCTCTCCAAAAACACCCAAGAGAAGTTTGAGAGGCGATCTTCCCCCACGTATTTCTGCTTGCCAATGCTCAAAAAAAAACAAGAGGGCAGCAATCTGAACTCGAAGATGTACAGGGTCTCCCTATCCTTCCTCATATTGTTATTAATATTCAAATTCTGGATCATTTTGGAGTCCAGGCATACAAAGAAATCAGGCAGTAGGAATAATCACAAATAAAGAACCCTGGACATTCTGAAAACTTCACATATTTTTTAAAATTAATTTCAGCTGTATTTTGAATGTGTGGGAAACAGCCAGCCTGCCCTCCTCAGTCTCTCTTCCCTGCACTCTAATATATCCATTTTCCCATCATATTTATCTTTTGGAGCACTTTCCCCTCATTGTCCCTGATGTGGCATTATCCTCATTTGCAACAGTCTTACTTTCTTACCTAGCTTTTGGTGGCAGCTGTATCTGAATTTTCTTTTTCTTTTTTTTTTTTCATGTTAATCACTTTAAAGAATTTTTTCCTGCTTCTCATATGAATGGGGCCTAGCACAGGACACACTCAAATTTTGGATTATCTACTAAATAGCACATTTTACCTGGGTTGGATTGGATGAGGGGAGAGCAGTGGATACTGTCTGGCTGGACTGGAGCAGAGCTCTCAGCACCCTCTCTCAACAGCCTCACGAGCAAGCTCGGGCAGCGTGGGCTGGAGGAGCAGCCACCTCAGGGACTGAGAAGTGCCTGCACAGCAGCTCCCAAGGGCTGTGCCTCAGGGTCTGGCCCTGCTGGTGTCCCCAGGGCTCCATACTGGTCCCAGTATGGTTTAACTTACTCAGCAATGGCTTGGACAAAGGGGCAGATGTCCCCTCAGCAAGTTTGCTGATGACACAAAGATGGGAGAAATGGCCCCAGAGTGCCGTGCATCCCTTCCGAGGCACCTCAACAGGCTGGAGAGATGGACAGAGAAGAACTGTGCCAAATTCAACAGTGGGAAATGCAGGGTCCAGCACCTGGGGAGGAACAGCCCCATGCACCAGCACGGGCTGAGGACTGACCTGCTGGAAAGCAGCTCTGTGGAAATGCAGCTGGGGGTCTCTAAAGCCATTTAAATCTATAAAAGAAGGGGTTAGTTTGTTTTCATTTTCATTTATTCTAACCAGGCAGCACAAGCAAAAAAGACTGATGATATCCTCCTGCCAAGGGAGCCTCCCCCTATCCCTTCTGCACACTCTAACTGGACAAACTGAACAAGAAGCACAGGTGAAGCCTTGTGGCAATGATCACCTCCTGACTGCACAGAAATACTCTAAAATCTCCCAGAGAGGGGTGGAGTCTCCTCACCAGCGATATTTGAGAGCCACCTGGGCACAGCCCTGTGCAATGTGCTCTGGAATGACCCTGTGTGAGCAGGGAGGTTGGACAAAACCTGCTGTGGTGCCTTCCAACCTGACCTGTTCTGTGGGATTAATGGGAAAACTTCCTGGTGGAATAAGAACTCAGTATGGTAACATGTAGGACAGCAATGTCATTAAATACTCCTGGCCTGGCCATGCAGAAATGGTGGGAAATTGAGATTTTGGGGTGAGGGAACAGAAGAAAAAGACATTTACGAAGTTTTGAGAGGCAGTTTCTGAAAGTATTATTTGTAGGCTACCTACTGAGGAGAAAGTGACACGTTCCAGAAGAAGAACATTACAGAGGTAAGGAAGGGTAAAACAAAACAAACACTTGATCAAATTTATAGGAATGATGTGGTCAGAAAACTCCCTAGACACTGGTGACACCAGGGCTCCTCCCATGAGCAGTACCAGTCATGTGCAGACATAGAAGGAGTTACCACAGCACTTCTGGGGGTTTATTTGCAGGTTTCACTTGAGTCTTAACTCCAAACACATGGGAATGCAGCATGCCACAGTAAGTTCCTATATACAATAAATAAAGTTCCTATATAAAGACTAAAGAATGAGAGCAAGGACTCGCATCACATCACGGATAGCAGCAGGTAAAAGAGATGCCTGATAAGATTCCTTAGCCATGGTAGCCATACAGGAAGCCAGGAAGGACCAGCATTGTGCAATATTCTACAGCCTGAGAAACACAAACTTCAGCTGTGCCAAACAAACAGAGCAAAGGATTACTCACCCTGGTATTTCAGCAGCTCCCACTTCTTCACTTCATATCTGCATGTACGTGCCATGCAGGTCTCCAGACATCCAGAAGCCCAGGTTTTTCAAAAACCAAAGCTGCACAAGTAAAACAGCACTGCTGCAATTCCTAATTTATTAACATCAGGAAAAAGACAAGGAAAATCACATGTGTTAACACTGAACTCGGAGTTCAAAAAACCAAGGAAAATGAAAAAAGTGTTTCTTGTGCTCACATGCTCTGTAATCTGATCAGGAGTACAGATTGGTTACAGGTGCAGGCAATTGGCTACAGGTGTCACTCATCTGAGACCTGACCCAAAGGAACATGATGGCTTTCAAAGATGCCTCTGATTCTTGCATGTGGGCTGACCTGAGTATCTGTTTAATCTTTCTGCAGCTGAAAGCACACAGTTCAGCTAGTGACATTTTCTTATCTGAAGCTGATGTGAACAAAAAGAATCTTAAAATTAACTGTACTAGAGTTTTAAGTTACAGTGCACAGAAAATTAAAAAAAAATAGCATGTGCTTGCAGACACGTCAAAGCTCAGAAAAAGAAGTGGTTTTCGTTGGGCTGTATCTAGGAGCTTGGGTTTTTTTAATTTTTCTTTTTTATTTTAATGTTATAAACATTAATCTGTGACAACTGACAAAAGTCAGTGGAACTCTGATCCACCCAGTAAACACCCTCAGAGCCCCCCCCCACACACTCAAACTCTCTTGATCCAACCTACAATTAGATGAAGAGCTTGACAAATTCAATGGATTTTGTTCCTGTTACAATCCTTCTGAGGGAATGCCTAGGTTTTTTTTTGTTGTTTTTGTTTTTTTTTTTTTTTTTGCAGTTTTTTTTTTGGTGCCTCAATAGTCTGTCTGTTTAGACTCTCTGTGCTTTTACCAGAGATGAAACACTCAGCATCCAGCTGCCCGTGCAGCCTCCAACCTCCAGTTCTGCACTTGCAAAAGCCATGCCAGGGAGTGGCAATTACCCTTCAATGACTTTATTGACTTCGAATGATTAAGACGAGCATGACTGACAAAGCCGTACTGACCACTTTTATTTTTAACCCAGCACCATTCCGTACCCACCCAGAATTAGCTCCCTGTGGTTCCTGCAGGAAGCAATGCTTCACCACTTCTTAAGTCTCTGGGGCTTTTACAAGAGTTATCCTTTCATCACTGCTCATAATGGCTTTTGGAAACTTCTCATGGCTTTTCAGATTTGGGGGGAGCGCAACAGAACTCTGTTGTTGTCAAGCTGTAACTTTTTATTATTTTCTTCGTTTGGATTAACTTATACTGCCATCATGTGGGCAGAAATAAGAAAAAACAATTACTCGGTGCAATCGCCCAACTTGAAAGCCTTCTTTTCCTTTTAAAACCTTCTTCTTACTGCCAATGCGAGCACTTACTCAAGGTTACTGAAACAGGGGGAAGACAAACCCCTCATTACTGGTTTGTTTCTGTTGTGACCCCACAGAAAATGTGCCTGAGGACCCAGTGGAAGGAGCTGTGTTGGAGCTGGGCAGTAACTGAGTAGCACAAGTGGGAAAGGTGCTCCCCTGGATGCCTGGTGCAGGCTGGGCTGGAACAGAGCTGGGCAGAGCTAAAGAACAAAGCAGGGATTGATTCCAAGGATCTCCTGCATGGATCCACCTTGGGCAGCACCAGAGCCCAGCCAGGGCTGCAGCC
This sequence comes from Vidua chalybeata, assembly GCF_026979565.1. Taxonomy (NCBI): domain Eukaryota; kingdom Metazoa; phylum Chordata; class Aves; order Passeriformes; family Viduidae; genus Vidua; species Vidua chalybeata. The sequence continues at coordinate 62,109,698 of NC_071535.1, read as the reverse complement.
AAGAGGGACCAAAATGGTCCCAAAATGCACGAGCGCTCCCGGGGGCTCTCACTGGGATCAGCTCTGCTCCATTTGCACCTTGCAGTTCATTGTCCCATTCCAGCTTTAGCCCAGGCACTCCCATCCTGCTTGTTTTTCTCTCTCCAGCCCACGCTGTTTGTGCTCCTGGGCCTGAGCTTTGGATCATTTGTCCTTGGTGCCCAGCTGGAGCAGGAATTGTTTTGTCTCCCTGCTCTGTGCACAGAGCTCCCCATCCCCTCATGTGAAGTTCAGAAGTGCACACTGAAGCAGCACAGAATGTGAAAATATAAAAGCTAAACCTGAGGCACCATCCTGAGCTTCAGCTGCTCTTCCTCAGGCCCCTTGTCTGACACGACTCCTGGGGTGCAGAAATCCCAGAAAACCACAGAGCAGGCAAAGCCAGGCAGGGCCTGATGCACCACTGCAAGTGCAGAGTGAAAACAGGAGTGCAACACTGCCAGGCTCCCAAGCCATGCACAGGACTCAAGGAAGCAATCAGAGCAGGGAGCAGCTCCTTTCCTTCCTCATTCCCAAGGTCTGGGTGTTCACCCTCTTCCCTGGGTGCTGCAAGAATTGATTTAATCACCTTTTTGAGCATTGGAAACTTCAGCTGCAGTACCGTTGAGGATGAAGTTTGAAATGACAGAGAATGACCCAAAAGTATAAATCTTCCCTTTTATTTTTTTACAAACAAACATAATTTGAAAGAAAATTACCACAGAATTTTAATTCTTTTATATATTTATTATTTGGAAGAACTTAATCATTTTGGGAAAAAAAATTCAGTTGTCAAGTAATACTTATTTGTATGGACTAAAGTTACTTAAAAAAAAAAAAATTAAGACCTGTACAGTTTAAAAAAAGTAGCATAAACACATTATAGTGCCAAGAACCCCAGAACACAGACTGAGATAAGAATATGCTGGAATTCCAGAAATTATTCTCGAAAGACCAACTGTTTTCAAGTTTAACTACACGATAGAAAACCAGGGCTGGGATGTTTGCACCCATGTATGTATGTCTCAATAGATATCTCTCAAGTTTAGCTTACCAAAAATCTGTGACAGTCTTGAGTGAAGTAGTAAAATGTCACAGTAAAGGCTGGATTTGCCAGCTTCGTGCTGTCTCTCTGCACAGCCCTTACAAGCTGTTTTTCATGGCCCCAGTGAGCAGCAGCAGCCCTCACAATGAGCAGCACTGTATTCCAGAGGGTCCCACTGCTCGCCCTGGGCTCAGCACAGCAGCTTCCAGCAGCCAGCAGAACATAAATAACATATTGGTTTCCCTGCTGGAGAAGCTTCTGAAGAGGGATGCCTCAAAATCTATGGAATATTCTTCTTCAGGAATCCAACCTGTAGCAGAAGATAACAGTTAGCACAAGAAAACCACATCCAAAGTGTACAGGACCCAAGGCTGGATGTCATAATCACTTTGTAAGCAAACTTACCTTGTCTAATGTAAGGAATGTACACAAAAACACCCACGTGCTGCCACACAAGGGTTGCTTGAGAAATCAATACTCACCAAGACTGAAAGAATATTTCCTCTGCATTTAGGTACTGTGGTTACCATAGCTTTTTTTTCTTTACAACAACTATTAATAACTGTTATATTAGGAAATGTCAATTATACAATCAGTTTAATAGCTCCACGATTGAGCTTTTAAACTATTTAATGTGCAGGAGTAACTCCATTCATTCATTTTCTGGGTGCCATTTTCCCTCTGTGTTAAAATCAGGTATATTCCCACAGCTGTCCTGGGGCCTTCAGAACTTGCTGTGTCATATCTTTCTGTTATGCAAGTTGCAGCTAGAGGTGAGAGATAACTGAATTTATACCAGGTGTACTTATTATTGTCACATTGTAGGTAATAGGCAGTTATGGTCACTTAAGGTAACAATAATTCTTTGCATTTCATGGCATTAGTTCATGTGAAGATCAGGTTAGTTCTCTCATTCACTAGGAGTGACAGCACTGTTCTCTCATTTGCCTTTAGACACAAGCTTGACAAACGAGACTAATGGGAAAAAATAGATTAGGATTAATAGATTAGATAGATTAGAATTTTTTTAAAAAGAGGGTACAGCTGCAAAACCAGAAGAGAATTAAAAAAGGGAGGCATGCAAACTCTACACCAGGAATTCCATCAAACAAACTGACAAATTCGTTATCTCCAGTACATAACAAATTTTCGTGCCATTTCTGTCACTGAGGCTGAGGTTCAAGCTTGACAGAAAACACAGGACTCCTCCTAACCCATGGATCAAGCCTATGTACAATAAAATAAACAGAAAAAAACGGGAAAAGAAAGCAGGCAGCACTTATTTAATCTATCCACTTCAGGTTCACTCAGTCTTAATACTTTACATTAACAGGCTCATAGTCTTCAAAGGAAATACCTCGATAAAAAAGCCTTGTGAGCAGTGGGGCTGGAGGGCATCCAACACGTGTTGCTCATTTACCAGTGAAGTGCTCACCAGCCTCGGCTGCAGCTCCTTCTCTGTCCCACCACGTCCCCTGTAAGCAGAAATAATTCTCAAGAAATGGTGTAAGGAGTTCAAGGAAAGCAAATACCAGCACAAATGTATCCCATCCCTCTGCTCACACAATTTCTGTGGTACAGAAACGTGAAGAAACTCTTCTGGCTTGGCTTGAAGGGAGCTCCATGGATAAACACACTGCATTTTCACATGGAGTATGCTTTTAGCCAGCTTGAGAAGGATTTCTATAAACACAGGGCAGAAAGAATGTTTCTTTCTTCTTTTAAAAAAGAAACATTCTTTTAAATTTCTTCTTTTTAATTTCTTCTTTAAAATATTTAAAATTGCTATCTGGGGTTCTAGGTTTACACTTGAAATAACTCTGTAGTCTCAGTGAGATTCATTCCCTTCAGTTACGTCCAAGAAGAATGTATCACAGTGTATCTTGTTAGTTACCCAGCAATTCCGTCAGAAAAGCTGATGGAATATCTGAACTCTGATGCAGAAAACCCACACTGAAATACAGCCCCTCCAGCAAAGAGGGACCAGACAAAAAGCACTGTACCCTCAGCAGAAAAGAACAATTTACCAGCATGCAGAGAAGCAGCAGCAGATGCTCAATATTCCTAGGCAAACTTCTGCCTAGATAAAACATACAACCAAGAAAATAACTCTTCAGACCTTTTCCTGCATTTGATTATAAGGCAGCAATCTCTAAAGGCTCAAAGAGGCTTGGGTCAGGATCTTCTCACCTTGCCTTAACTTGTAAGGGACGTTTAAAGTTCTCCTTTTCTTTCCTCAGTCAGACCACAACATGCAACAGTGGTGAGATAAACAAATGATTTTGGCTAATCAAACCTAAAAATGTATCTCCCCTTCTTTCCATGGGGAATCAAATATATTTCCATTCTTCTTCCCTAAGCATCCTAGAGGTGAGCCCATATTTCATGCGCTGTTTCCTGGGGCTGTCTGGCCATTTCCATTTAATGCTCAGGGGTGGTTGAAAAACAGGCAAGGGCTCCCCAGATCCGAGGGGATTCACTGCAAAGTCTGATTCCCCAAATCTGAGGGGATTCACTGCAAATCTGGCTCCCCAAATCTGAGGGGATTCACTGCAAAGTCTGGCTCCCCAAACCTGAGGGGATTCACTGCAAAGTCTGGCTCCCCAAATCTGAGGGGATTCATTGCAAAATCTGGCTCCCCAAATCTGAGGGGGTTCACTGCAAAGTCTGGCTCCCCAAATCTGAGGGGGTTCACTGCAAAGTCTGGCTCCCCAAATCTGAGGGGTTTCACTGCAAAGTCTGGCTCCCCAAACCTGAGGGGAATCACTGCAAAGTCTGGCTCCCCAAACCTGAGGGGGTTCACTGCAAAATCTGGCTCCCCAAACCTGAGGGGGTTCACTGCAGCTCTGGCTCCCCAAATCTGAGGGGTTTCACTGCAAAGTCTGGCTCCCCAAATCTGAGGGGGTTCACTGCAGCTCTGGCTCCCCAAACCTGAGGGGATTCACTGCAAAGTCTGGCTCCCCCAATCTGAGGGGGTTCACTGCAAAGTCTGGCTCCCCAAACCTGAGGGGATTCACTGCAAAGTCTGGCTCCCCCAACCTGAGGGGATTCACTGCAGCTCTGGCTCCCCAAATCTGAGGGGTTTCACTGCAGAGTCTGGCTCCCCAAATCTGAGGGGAATCACTGCAAAGTCTGGCTCCGCAAACCTGAGGGGATTCACTGCAAAGTCTGGCTCCCCAAACCTGAGGGGATTCATTGCAAAATCTGGCTCCCCAAATCTGAGGGGGTTCACTGCAAAGTCTGGCTCCCCAAATCTGAGGGGATTCATTGCAAAGTCTGGCTCCCCCAAATCTGAGGGGAATCACTGCAAAGTCTGGCTCCCCAAACCTGAGGGGGTTCACTGCAAAGTCTGGCTCCCCAAATCTGAGGGGATTCATTGCAAAGTCTGGCTCCCCCAAATCTGAGGGGAATCACTGCAAAGTCTGGCTCCCCAAACCTGAGGGGATTCACTGCAAAGTCTGGCTCCCCAAATCTGAGGGGGTTCACTGCAAAGTCTGGCTCCCCAAACCTGAGGGGATTCACTGCAAAGTCTGGCTCCCCAAACCTGAGGGGGTTCACTGCAAAATCTGGCTCCCCAAACCTGAGGGGGTTCACTGCAGCTCTGGCTCCCCAACCTGAGGGGGTTCACTGCAAAGTCTGGCTCCCCAAATCTGAGGGGATTCATTGCAAAGTCTGGCTCCCCCAAATCTGAGGGGAATCACTGCAAAGTCTGGCTCCTCAAACCTGAGGGGATTCACTGCAAAGTCTGGCTCCCCAAATCTGAGGGGGTTCACTGCAAAGTCTGGCTCCCCAAATCTGAGGGGATTCACTGCAAAGTCTGGCTCCCCAAATCTGAGGGGATTCACTGCAAAGTCTGGCTCCCCAAATCTGAGGGGATTCACTGCAAAGTCTGGCTCCCCAAATCTGAGGGGAATCACTGCAAAGTCTAGCTCCCCCAATCTGAGGGGAATCACTGCAAAGTCTGGCTCCCCAAATCTGAGGGGGTTCACTGAAAAGTCTAGCTCCCAAATCTGAGGGGGTTTACTGCAAAGTCTGGCTCCCCCAACCTGAGGGGATTCACTGCAGAGTCTGGCTCCCCAAATCTGAGGGGATTCACTGCAGAGTCTGGCTCCCCAAATCTGAGGGGAATCACTGCAAAGTCTGGCTCCTCAAATCTGAGGGGGTTCACTGCAGCTCTGGCTCCCCAAACCTGAGGGGGTTCACTGCAAAGTCTGGCTCCCCAAATCTGAGGGAGTTCACTGCAGCTCTGGCTCCCCAAATCTGAGGGAGTTCACTGCAGCTCTGGGAAGAACAGAACATTTGAGCTGAAGCACCAGCCAGAGGGGCTGCTCAAACTGGGCTGTGGCCACACACACGCTCTGTGTCCTACAGCTGAACCCCTCAGCAGGGCATTTCCCCAGAGTCACAGGAAAGAAAGGAGTTAATACTTCACAATCTTTGCATTCCTCAGTTGTGACCCTCAGAGTCTGGCTGTTTGCCAGCTGACCACTCCAGGCTCTGGTGCTCCCACTCCAGGGTTTCTGGGGAGGAGAGTTCACACCAAACTGATGAAATCAAAGCTTGACAAACTCAGAATTAGCTTTATGATAAAGACAGGTGGGTTTGACAAGCTAGCTGTTCCAAAGGCTCAGAATTAGACACTGCTGCCTCACTGTACATTTCAGGGATGTGCCAAGGATTGGAAGCTCTATCCAGGTCTGAACCTTTCTGCAGCAAAACTAATCTTCTGAAATCGTGGTTAGACAAACAAATCCTGGCACAGATTGGGTGTGTTCATGGAAATACATGAAAGTACCTGTAAAAGTAGAGAAAATGTGTCTTTTAGTAAAACTCCCTCAGTTCTCTTTCTTTCTTCTGAATGCTGTACTCCTCTCTCTCAAACAACTTGGGTCTAAGTGATTAATCTGTTTCCTGGGGTGATGGAAAAGAATCCCAGGTGCTTATGTTACAGTCAGTTAGGAACTGAGTTGTATATACAAGGCTAAAACTGAAAAGACTGATGAAGAAAACTTTTTTTTTTTACAAGGTTTCTGAAATTCCTACCTGAGGGATAAGGAGATCCTGTCATAAGTTCTCTTTATTAAAATAATATTTATCCAATTGTATCCCAGAATTAACTTTAAAAAGCTGTCATTTAGTTATTATTTACCTTATAAATCTCATAGAGGTCCAGACCTAAGGACAATTAACAAAACATCAGCCAAAACTGATTGTCCATGCTTGAATACATAGAATATAAACACTACTCCACCAAAAAGCTGTTTAAAGCCCTGAGAGCTGGACACAGCCTGGTGTCGTGCCACGAGAGTGCCCAAGGCTATGCCATGGCAACCACTCTGTCCTTACACACAAATATTTATCCATGCAAGTGTCCAAGCAGACTTGTGAGCACAGTTACTGCAGTTCTAAAGGCTGCACACCTGGGCTCCAGAGGAATTCCACTGTTCAGGTGAGTAAGGGCAGTGCCAGCTCAGATGAAGGCACAACGTTTGCCTTTCTGATCTGAATTTACAGCTCTTCCAGTGTGCTCTAAGTGCTGGCTGCAGCCGCAGTTCTGGGGAAGTTCTGCCTTTACACTATTTCTCCACATCCAGTGAAGAAGCCATCCTTAGCAAAACTTTTTGATCTAAAGTAAAAGCCCTAAGCTCTGCTCTGCTCTTGTTAATTTGGCCCCTTTGGAGGAAACAACACAGCCACGAGCAAATTTCTGCAAAGGGCTTTAAAAACAAATTCATCTGCTCACTCTTTTGGGTCCCCAAGACTGCAATGTAAGCTGGCTTGGTCTGCAAGGTTCTCCCAATGGCCCTGACAGAAGTCAGAGCAGTCCAGCTGCACCAAAAGCTTTGGTGTGGGGCTTCCCTTGTGCCCTTTCTCTGGATTGCATTGGTACTGCTGGGTGTATCCTGCTCTCCTGCACAGCTTGTGAGGGATCGAGGCTCTGCCCCCGTGACCGTAGGGATAAAATCGTGGCTCCACAGTCCCTTTCTTGAGTCTGGAAAAGTCTTATCTCTTCTGACCTAGACGGGCAGAATATCCAGTCCCACTGCTGGGTGAGTGGTGGCCCACTGAAAACCAAAAAGCCATGAGAGCACCTAGGCTGAGGTTTGGGCTCAGAACCACGTGGTGTGGCTTATCTAGAATGAAGGCCAGATAAGCTAGGGGACATCAGGCTGGCACAGACCCCACAGAGAACAGGAGAGACAGCACTGGCAGCCACACTGGGAAAGGCTTTGGAGGGCGCTGCATTCTTAATTTGGGGATTACCATAAGAAAAAGGCACACTGTGGCAGATGAAAAATGAATTAGCACTTTACAAATGAACAAATAATAGTTTCTGTTTGTTATCTTATAACATTATGAATTGCATTTGCAAAAAAAAAAAAAAAAAAAAAAACCAAAAACGCCCAAGGTTTAAAAGCCATTAAATTGCCCAACAGGCAACAATGTTTTCTTAGGACAGACAAGAGAATAGAGATGATGCAGTATAAAATAAACCCACCCTTACTGTTCCAGAAGATGGGATGGCAAATTGTTGTTAAGGGAATTTCCAAATGGAGATCTCATATGAGCTACTGCATTTAGGAGTCCTTTGAAAGGCAGCTCTTCTGTCCCCTTTTTTGTCCTATATACTTTGGCCTGTCTACCTCCCTTCCTGCTGTTGTTTTTAAACAACATTTTAGATAGCCTCTTCTTCAAGAACCCTTTCCAGGACTATCTTTTTTGTCTTTCTCTGTTATTTTCACTTGTAGGAAAATACAAGTACATTCCTCATTCTAGGAATGAGGAAGTTACTGGTGACCAAATGCTTTCACCAGACTGCTTTTTGAGGTTTCTTTTGCAATAAAATCTGGGAGAAAGGCACCCATCCTTTTAAGTGACTGAGATGTACTTGTCTTAGAAGTGCTGCTTTAGATCTGAGAAGGATGAGAGGCAATGCAACAAGTGCACATCAGCTGATGGAGCATGAGATTCTCAAAGTAAAACACACTGTCCTTTCAGATTTTAAAAGGCAATATTTCCTATTCCACACAAGGAGCTCCAGAAAGGCTCATGCCTAAATGCTGCTCCCAGAGAAACAAGAATATCAGATTTTATGCATGTTGAGGGGCATTATCTGATGCACTGCAAATAGAAAAGAACAAACTGGTTGCCATTAGGCAAATTTTCACTCTACTAGGACAACTTAAGCAGATGGGTAAATTTTTATAATTCTTCTTGATACACATGTGAAGTAACTCTACTGAAGGCTGTAGATGCCAAAATGAAATCTGCATGAAGTATGAGCCAATAGTGTTCACTTAGAGCAGTTTAGCTCTTCATGTCTCTCTCATGTAAAAATGCCCCAAAACCAGGTAGAAGGTAAAATGTGATCTTTTGAAGAGACACTGAGCTAATGATTCATGTGCAACTGATTCAAACACTGAAAACACCATGATGAATTGAGGGCTCAGAAGATTTGTCAGGTAAATGAAGGCAATTCTTTTGGTTTGGGTGAGAATGCAGACGAGATAGTGACAGGTCAGCACAGACCCAACAGCACAGGAGATCCTGTGACAAATCCCCAGGGAGACAGAAGCATTAAATTTAGATGGTGGACAAAAGAATTAGTTACATTAGAGTAATTGAGATCAATTGGAACATCGTGTCCCTTCTTGAGTCACGGTTTCCCTTGTAGTCTTTCAGAACAATTACTGTTTTATCAGTACAGGGAGTAAGATAAGGGCTTCAGAGCTGCATGTGCCTAATTGAGGTGATACACAGCTTGTACTGGAAAAAAACCCCTGAGTTTTGTGATGTGTCACCTTAACTGGTCATGAAAAAAAAAAATACTTGTTTAAAAACTCTGTTCCTAATCATATAAAAAAAGAGCAGGCAGGCTAAAGTTTAGTTAAGAATATAATAATTGAAATCTTATATCCTCATGCTTTCCCTGCCTATAATCCCTATAAAGTGTTCTTAGCCCTACAACCCAAATAAAATATTTTTAGATTTACTTAATTGCATTTTTTAAAAATATATCTGTGATCTTCCCCATGGAATTGGGCAGAGCAGAAATTCACAAAAACAAATTTTCAAGGAAAAAAATTTTTGGTCAATCTTTAGCAAAAAAAAAAAAGTAGGAAGAAGAAGGGAGACATTTTGAAACTGTTGAGCAAACTCAACAGTTGATCTGAACAGTTGAACCATTGATCTTAATTCACTCTGTTGAATAAGAGGGAGTTTATTCCACACGAAATAAATGTTTTCTGTAACACACCTTAAAAAAAAACCCAAAAACAAACAAAAAAAAACCCACCAAAACCAAACTACAGCCTGTGTCAGTTGTTTGAGCCAAACCACATTTTTTTGGGTTATATTTAATTCAGTAATTTCATTTCCATGAGAAGACAGGAGGTTTTCTTCCCTCTATTTCTCAACACGCATCTATACTGGAAGCACAAATAATCTCATCCATAGCAAATTTCTTTTCAACTGCCTATTCGAAGAACTCGTTTTTAATGACTTTTGCTTTGTCTGTTAAGCCCCTAGAATGTAGGAGACTTTTTTGCATCTTCCACTGCTTTGCAGGCACCAGTAACTAGAATAATCACCAGCAGAGGAAAAGCTGAGACATGGAAAAAGAGCTCCAGCAGCTCCAGTTACTGGGGACGACTCAGGAAATGCTTTCACCAGACTGCTTTGTGAGGTTTCCTTGGCAATAAAATCTGGGAGAAAGGCACCCATCAAGTGACTGAGGTGTGCTTGGCTTAGAAGTGCTGCTTTCATGGTACAGCTGAGAAGGATGAGAGGCAGTGCAACAAGGGCACACTCGGCCATAGCTCAGAGTAGTCACAGGTTTTTTCATTATATATAACTTTCTAATCCAATGGAAAGCTGCCACAGAGTTTATTTTGCTTTTCTAACTACCACCTTTAATTCTGCTGCACTGTGGATGCCTTTATCCAGTGGGCTGCTATACAATGCACACACACACGTGCTTCTGTTGTAAGAGCTGAACTCTTACACAATTACATTACCACACCACCAACCCTTCACCACCTCACCCACCCAGCTCCTCACTTACTTAAGGCACATTCCTACTTACAGCTCTAGAAACACAACTTTACAGCTTTTCTGCTTTCTGTCTGTGTGCTTTTATTTTTACATCGACCCAAGCTTCTTCCAAGGCTGCAGATCAAACCCTCCAGTGCCCGTGGAAGTTTCTGTCTTTCCATTTCCTACAGGTACGAGACAACCGAAAAAACCCAGACACATTTATCTGCCCTTGCCTGCCACTCCTCATTTACTGAAAAATTCACACTATCTGAGCCTGGACTGAAACAGAACAGACCTGGACAAGCACAAATTGGGGGAGAAAGATGTAGTTCCTACAAGAGAAGCAAACGTGTGAGAAGTGGGGAAAAAAAAAAAAAAAACAGCAAAAAAAGCTCAAAGAGCATTCACTTTATAAAGTCAGGTAAAAATAATGAAATGTCACGTGTAAAGTTTGATGTGATCTTAATTTGCCACATGCAGAATAAAATTGATTTTCAGCTTAGTTTAAGTTCATGACTGAAATTAGAGTTCAGGCTCTTCTTTGCTATCATTTGATAATTAATTAAATAATATTAACAAGGCAGTAGTGAACAGTGTTTAAAAACTTGCTATTTTGAAGTAACTGAAGCATAAATGTGATTTTGTTGCCTCTAGACTAGTGAATGATAAATAGTTGCTCCCAATCAATGAGGCTCATTTGAATGTGGAGTAAATATTTACATCTGAATGATGAATATCTGAAAAGCAGATTTAGCATGGAAAGCATTATAGGCCGTTAATTGCAGCACTATTCAAGTTGCCACAGAAGCAACATAAATGAGGCATTTCAAAATGAAAAGACAGGCATTTTTGATGCTTCTTTTAGATTAATTTACTATCAACATTATCACTTCTTACAGCAGAACAACATGGAAGAGGAAATATGAAATATGATGGCTGTGATTAATTACCATAAAATTATGAGTGGGCAGTGTCTCATCACAAGGAAAAGATGTCTTTGCTTGCTGATGAGATGAAGCCAAACATCTGGAAATAAATCTATTTCCTTACTGCTGGGATGGAGAGGGACATGAAAATGACAAAGGCTAACTGCAGATTATTCAGTGCCTCAGAGCAGAAATATTGAAGTCCCCTCACTTCCCAAATAGCCAAGTGATAAATAAATAAAGAGCAATGAAGACCTGAGGTCTTTATTTCTTAAAAATATTTCTTGCCTTTTTCTAGAAAACCACTAGTTTTGGTCCATCTGTTAGTGTTAGCTTTGGAACATCTCATGCCACGGTCTCAATTTTGCCTATTAACTGTTTATATTCTCATTGTTTTTTTCCCCACCTGCTATTGGTGCTTAAAGGCCACTTTCACCAGTTTTCACTCGTGTATGACACGTCATTTTAAACTAGGACTTTCATCCCAAATGCAAGTTTTATTAAAAAAAAAACAATGTCAATTAAAAAGTAACTTAAACTGGAAAAAAAAATAATTAAAAGGTGCTGCTTTTTTCTTTGGTGGGAAAAAGGAACTATATTACACCTGGAATTCAACATCATCACAAATTCCTTCAGTGAAAAATCTGCAATTTTCAGGTTAAAATTTCTGTTATGAATTCTGAAAAAAGAAAAGTTCAAATTTTTTTTGCCCTGTTTTCAGACTATAAAAAGCCTGGGTCTTAATTAGTTAAGACCATAATTATGTTACACATCTACTTCTAGTTTGAATATTTTCCGAGTTTAAGTCAACAGCATCTGGGAAAGAACAGAAACTTAAAGTTTCCAGAAAAAGAGCAGAAAATAGTTATTTAGCTATATATATAAAATATATATATATATAATATATATATAAAATATATATATAATACATATGTATATATATGTGTGTGTATATATATACACCATATATATACCATATAGATAGATAGAGAGATAGATAGATAAGAATATAGCTCTACATATATAACTATAAAAGATATTTTTCTGGAAAAAACATCATCTGTTTGAAAGAAGTGTTCTGGCAAAGGAAGGCATGGGAGCAGTATGACTGTTGCTAATGAAAAGATTAATCTTTAAGTGAGGTCACTCACTGCCACTTGGGAAGACAGGATGAAAACACGTGAGAAGCCACTAAAACAGTGGATTTTTCTCTTTTCCTGATCTCCTGAGCCTGGTTAGCTTCTCCTGAGCTTGTCATGTATTGAATACATAGTGCAACAGTGATTTCCCAGCAGTGCTTGCTCTCCATGAGAATGAGTGAATTAAAACACTGTCTAATGAGTGAATAAACATTTTCATTTTTCATTTTTCTCCCTGAGTACCACTCCATGCTGACAACCCACAAAGTGATGCACTTTTGACAGGTACTACAAGAGTGAGGGGCTGAAATGTCTTGGATAAGCTGCTGGCTTGTCTTGGGTACGTGGGGCCACAAGCTCCAGCTAATGTCATTTCTCTTGCATTTCCACTGATATGAAATCATTTAAATCAGGCTGGTAACAAATGAGACAAAAGAGGCAAAATCCTGCTCACTTTTAAGTCCCACAAAGTACCCAGGCATTGTCTCAATAGTGACCACAGATTCCCTTTTTATGTTTCTGATTGCAGCTGAAAGGCATGGCAAGAACAGCAAAGCTTCTCATACTCTGTGCATGCCAGAATTGTCAGGATAATAACAGTAATAATAATAATAGTAATAATAATAATAGTAATAATAATAATAACAATAATAACAATAACAACAATAACAACAATAATAACAACAACAATAATAAAATAATCTCTGTGCAAGCCAGAATTATCAGGAGGATAATGATAATAATGATAAAAATGATAAAAATGATAAAAATAATGATAATAATGATAATAATGATAATAATGATATTACGACAACTGCCATTTGTTTAGTTGCTGCAGTGAAACAAGGCGTGCAAAGGCAAAGTGATAAATTGTGATGCACTGTCTGTGGGTCAGAATGGAGCTGAGGTGCTTCAAACCTGACTTAATTGTGCGTGTTAATCAAGGTGGACAGACATGACAACACCTCCAACATACTCCAGGTGCAGAGAGGGGGGAGTTCTTTCTGCTCAGACTGATTCAGGTACCCTGCACCTCTCAGCACACATATAACCAAAGTTTTCTGGGGGAAAACTGAAGTGCAAAGCATTGCTTTGCAGGCTGCCCAGGAAGCACGGTGCTGTCCCTTTACCTGTGTCTCACCCGTGGCAGCAGAACACCCCTGATCTCAGCTCCACAGCCCAAACAGGGCCTGAGCCATGGGGATCCTCTTTCTGTTCCTCTCCAGACTATGGCTGGGCCTGCCCCTAAATCATCTCCCTGCTCCAGACTTTGCACAAAGTTCAACAGCAGCTTATGCTTGGGGTGAAGCTGGAATGGCACCAGAACACCTTCCAGTTTGTCAGCCTTAGGACTGGCTTTCAGCTGAAGACAGATCCTGCAGAGCTCATGAGCTGAGGCTGAGCTGCAGCATGGCTGGGATGTCCCCCTGTGACATTCTGGAGCTGCAGCATGGCTGGGACATCCCCTGAGATATTCTGGAGCTGCAGCATAGCTGGGATGTCCCCCTGTGACATTTTGGAGCTGCAGCATGGCTGGGATGTCCCCCTGTGACATTTTGGGGCTGCAGCATGGCTGGGACATCCCCCTGTGACACTTTGGAGCCCAAACTCAGGTCCAAGAGAGTGGCTAATACTCCCTGGTGCCTGATATCCCAAAGTCCTACCAGGCAGTGGCTTTCCTCTCTGGCCCTAACAAGTCTGCCCGTGGCAAAACTGTGCTTAAGGACTCTGAGGTCACTGCTCAGATCCCTGATTCCAAACAGCCCAAACTGAAAACAGCCAAGAGGCTGAACTTTCCCCAGCCTGATGCAGATGTCACACCAGGCAGAGCAATGTTTTTTTCTGTTGTAATTAATTAATTTTTCTCTCTTAGTCTTGATTATGCTGCAGATTATCTTCTTTCCAAGGCTGTTGGAATATGAATATATATATATATATATATATATATATATATATGTGTGTGTGTGTATGGATATATACACATATATACGTATATATACACATATATACATATATAAATTATATATATAAATATTAATTCCGTATAGGCATATGAATTTATATATACACACATCATATATCTATATCTATCTATATATATATATATATACATACATCACACAAAATGTAAATGAGAAAATGAGAAGCAGGTAAACATTACTTAAGAATTATATCTAAAAATTAAATCAGAATCACATTATTTTTATCTAAATGCAAAAAATGCTATACTTTTGGCTTTTAGGAGTTTTTGTCAGTACATAAATAGTGTGAACTGTGGGTTAGGGGCCCCGAGTAAACAAGAAAAATGTAAGTGATGATTTTGTCTCTTTCCCTTTGACAGCAAAGGATGAAACTCACTACTACAAAAGAAAAGAAAAAAGTTCACATCGTTTTTGGAAAATGAAAAATAAGAGTGAAAATTATATGCCAGAATAGAAAGAATTAGCAGTTCTAAGGTCTCATATTGCAAATCTTTCTTTTGTACATAGGCTAGTAAATCACAGTGGGAGCCTTGTAACGAGAAAGAGATGTCAGATGAAATCCACTGTGTTTCCAGAGCTATGTATCACTTTCCCAGATGGGGCACCTTTTTTTTTTTTTTTTCCCAGGCTGTAAAGTTATGCTCTAGTGGCTTTTTCCTAAACACACCTATTTGATTCATGCCAAGAAGCAGGAAATGGCAAATACAAAAACGCTGGCTGATGCTGTGTACCCCTGTACTGCTCTTTGAGTTCAAGTTCTGCTTTCACTGCTATGCCTAAGCGTGCCAGAGGAAGGCAGAAGATGAACACATTTTCTACATCAAATTGTAGTAAAAGCATTCATGACTACTCCACAAACAAGTTCTGAATAATCCATAGATTGTATAGAGCCCCTGAAATCTAAGAACTATATACAAGTGATAAGTTTCAGCCTTGGAAAGAAGATAATCTGCAGCATGATCAAGACTAAGAGAGAAAAATTAATTACAACAGGAAAACAGAATTACTTTGCCCACATAATGCATTTTAAAATTCAGGTATGTGTCTGCACAGAGCAGACAGCACTCTGCCCTGTGTACAGTGGTATCAGCTTACAAATGACAGTGTTGCATGAGTTGAAGCCTCATTATGGGGAACAACAACTGGCCCCTGTGCTGTACTTCAATTTTAAATTATTGACTGGACATGAGAAGTAAAAAGGCTTTTGCACTTGTGGAACTGATTTATAACTGAAAGCAACACACTTGTCTTCTGATACAGAATTTCTGTGTCAGAATTTCTATTTCTCTGTGAAGAGTTTACAGTGAGTTGACACAGTTTATAATTTAACTAAAAAATCAGGAACCTGTTGCTACGGCAGTACAGTCAAAGAACACAGCTGAGGTATTGACTGCAAAGAAAAGAAAAAGTCCAAAGCGACCCATCAAAAATAATTCTAAAAATCATATTTTAAGGATGCAAAAATGCCCACGCCTGATTTGTGCATGCGGTTGGCACAGGATGGTAAGATGGGGTCATAGTGGATCATGGTAACGTGGGTGATCTCAGAGGAGGGACAGGGCTTGGGGGACACCAGGCTGAACGTGAGCCACCCATGTTCCTCTGCAGCACAGCAGGGTAATCGTGTCCTGGGCTGCAGCAGGGGGATTGCTGCCAGCAGGAGCAGCCACGGCACCAGAAATGAGGGGATCCTCTGCCCTCCTCAGCCCTCCTGAGGCCACTGGACTGCTGTGTCCAGGGCTGGCCCCCCAGTCATCAGAGAGATGTGGAGACACAGAAAAAACCAACCAAGTGCTGATCAGGGGCCTGGAGCCCCTGTCCTGAAGGAAGGCTGAGAGCTGGAAATGTTTAGCTCTATTAAAACTACAGAAACTACATTTTACAATGGCAGATTGCATGTTCTTTGCTCTTGCCTCTCTCTTTGCAGTTTCTAGAACATCCTGTGCACCTAAACCCAATGGACAAATCTCGGGACTGGCTTAGAGTTTCTGGCTAAGACCTAGCAGCACACTGCTAAAGCACTACTCATTGTGCTTGGGCTTTTCTGGCTTTTTCTTAGCTGACAAATGATATGTATTACATGTACGTGTTCTTCCAACCTCATAGTCATATCATTTCTGTATTAATATTCCACGTAAAGTCAAGTTAAAGCTTTTCAAGTGTACTGCACGAGTAGAAAAATTGATTTTTTTTTTTACTCTGTGTCAACTCAAAGAGCAGAGATAATATTTTTTTATTATCACTAATAATTTTGAAACATAAAAACTACAGTTTCTGTTACAGCCTAATCTAACAGCTCCTGGGGACAGATTCCTGGATCCAGCTTGCAGTTACAAAAGCTCAGATTGCCTGGTGCTTCCAGCAAGGACCTTACAGTGGGTGCTTCCACCAGTGACCATTCCAAAGCCCCTAAATGGCTCTGCAGGTGAGCACAGCCTCGTGGCACTGAACTGCTGAAATTCTAATTGATGCACCTCAAAGTCCTGGACACATTTTCAAGGTAAGGCTCTAAATAAAGCAAAACACAAAAAGACCCTCTATGCTACAATATTACACCAAAGGCTCATGGTCTGTCACAAACCTACCTGCTTCTGCTGTCCTGGGCAGCTGTCCTTGGGAACCTGCAAGGATTTTAAAACTACGTGTCATTCACCTTAATTTCCACCCCCATGTTGTCATTTTCATGGTTAATACATTTCTCTTCTCTTTGAAGATGCTTCATTATTTTCTGGTTGGATTAGTCACTCCTGTTGGAGTGACTAAAACCAGTGACTAAGAGCATAGATTATTCTAAAAATAAGAAAATACAACACTAATTACCAGGCAAGAAATTAATGTTTACAGATTTTTCACTCTTCCTTTCTACATGCTTAACACTTTCCCAGCTTCAACGAATCTAAATGTACTCAGCAAGTACTAGAATATTTACTTCCAAGAAAAAATAGATGGACAAGTGTGGGAATAATCTTTGTAACAACTGTCAATGTTCTCTTAAAGGAAAATGGAACTACAGTAACGGGAAGATGTAGAAAACTGCAATTTTGCAGTAAGCACTTTTATTTACATTGAGTTTTGCTTTATGTACTGTGCAATAAGGTTCAACAGAATGTACCACAGCTTTCCTTGAAATAAATCAATTTCTGTATTTCTATTGAAAAGGCTAATATCCTCGAGTTCTTTCAGGGCCTAGAGATACATCCCACAGATCTGATGCCTTGCCTAATGGGAAGGTTTACCACAACAGTGCAGTTTGGGCTGCTGTCTTTGAACTGCTGTGATGGTGTTGTGCATTAGTGGTTTAGGCAGTTTAAAGAACTTTAAATTCCTATCCGACCTCACCAAATGGAGCCACCATCAAAGGCATTGGCAAATGGGGGCTGGATAGGAATTTGTGCAGGCTCAAACTAAGGGAGGACAATGGCAACGTTTACTCTGCCATTTACTGCACAGATAAAACCCACAAGAGAAAATGGATTACACAAGCAGTGTAAAATAACTCGCATGGAGACCGAAAAATAAAAGTGAAAAGGGCAAGAGAGACTGTTCAGACTGGGTCCCTTTGCCAAACTTGCCTCAGACTTGATCAAGAGATTATGTTTGAAGGATTTAGCACCACCTAATTATTATTGACTAATTTAACACTTACCAGTGATCTCTGGGCAGCAGAGGGGCACAGGAGCTGCAGGGATGTCAAAGGATGTCCAGACCTCTGCTTATAGGGCTGCAAGATGCACCTGTCTGTCCCCAGGTTCATTCAGGTGGGGTAGACAGGGAGAAGAATTATTAAAAAAAGGCCTTACGAAGTCAGGCCAGGCTTTGCTAAATTGCCAAAGCTGCCCTGTCACCTCTTCCACGTGCAGCTATCCGCCAGTTTGCACATTCCCACGTGAAGTTATTTTGAGGATGAGAACTTTGTTAACACAACAACCTATTTTGAGGGTGAAAAAAAAAATGCACCTGCAATAACAAGGGGTTTGTCCCATGAGAACCAGTAGAAAAAATATGCAAACAGTCCAAGAATGGAGAGATCTGATAGACAAGTAAAATGCTGTTCACTGACCAATGAGTTAGGTGGCAAGAAAACCACTAACCAATGGGAGCCACACATGAGAACTGTGAAAACTGTATAAAAATGATTATGTGACTAAAGAACCAGCTTTCCTGTGTGAAGAAAATGGATTCTTGGCTGATTTGTTCCATTAATTCAGGCAGTAATGTGATGTCCAGGGGCACTGGGGATCACCAAAGACCCCTTGTGCTGCTCCTTGCTCAGAATGGACGGAATTGCTGAGTCCTGACCCTGACTCAGCCGGGCAGGAGTTTCAGGAAAGGACCAGGAAACAGCAGAACTCCTAAATCGAGGCTTAATGAGGACCCCTGGATTCCTGGGACTTTAGGGCCTGGATTCCTGGGATTGTAGGGTGGCCAAGGAGCAAGGGGGGAGGGGGCCAGGGGAGGGCCATGCATAGTGTATGTTCCTGTAAGATTACTTTTCTACTTAACTTCACTC
The DNA here is from genome assembly GCF_026979565.1 of Vidua chalybeata. Lineage (NCBI taxonomy): Eukaryota > Metazoa > Chordata > Aves > Passeriformes > Viduidae > Vidua > Vidua chalybeata. The sequence goes on along the minus strand of NC_071535.1, from coordinate 62,091,042 downwards.
ACCTTTCTACTTTTACTTCAGTGTAAGATTACCTTTCCACTTAATGTTGGGGCAGTCAGGGTTGGATCCAGGCTAAGTGGCAAGATTAGGCAAAGATTTGGTGTAGTCAGAGCCTGTAACAGTAGAGAGTTCATTAATACATCCTGAGTGAAGGGAAAAACAGTGTGGACCTTTGGATAGAGAATGGATTTCACTGTTGTTCCATTACTATTTTTCTTAGAAATATACAGATATTTCTTGATGAATTTATTCTTAATATAATTATAAATTATTTAACCCAGTTAATTGTATTATAAGAATTAATCAATATGCTTTTCCTCTTATGTTTACTCCCCCAAAACAAAGCTAAATTAATATTGTAATAGTGCTTCAGGCATCACTTAGATCCTTAGAAATTAGAACCCTGCAGCATCATGTGCTGTGTAAAAGCAGGAATGGTGCTGATCCTAGAGTAGGTAGAGACAGCAAGAGGAAAATGAGCAGCAAAAGTAAAAACGAGAAAAAGATGGCAATCTAACAGGCAATGCACCAAGCACTTTCTGTACCTGCTCCTTACAGTTTCATTATCAGTCACAGGAAAAATACGAGGGCAAGAAAAATCTACTGCTTTGACTGAATAGTACCCAGAACTTGTTCCCAGCTGGGAGAACTGAGACCAAGATCAGAGAGAAAGAAATCTGTCAGTACAGTAAATGTACTTACACATTGTTTTGGTAACAAGATCCAATTTCATCTAATGCAAACGTCGAGGTAGAAATGATAGCAGAGGAAACCATTACTGTTGAATGCCATCTAATAAACCTAAAACACAATATTATAATATTCTACTATTTCTCCTCTGAGTCAAGGACTAAGAAGTCATAATAAATTCATCTTAAGAATCTGATTTTTGCCCTTGTTGCTTGCAGATTTGGGAAGCATAGCTGGAAAAGTGTGAGCATGTGTTGATATTGCAATGTCAATATTGATATGTTTGCCCTACCAGTTTGATGCAGTTATCTTCCTATTCAAGCAGTTAATACAAGTTTTATTAACTATTGGCTGCTATTCCACATGTCCTGTTTCCATTTTAACTAGTGTTTGCTCACTTTTTTGGGGGGACACTTTAGTTGCTAATATTGTTGCTGTTACTGTTCATTTTCTTACCTCATTTCTGCTTCTGTTCTTATCTCAACATGTGATTTTTCCCTCTTGAATTCTCCACCTTTGGGTGGAAGGGAGGGGGGAAAGAGCAGCGAGTGAGCAGCTTGTGGTTCTGGAGTCTCAGTGAGGGGGTTACCAAAAATCTGTGAAAGAAAAAACTCCTTAATCCTAATTTAGGGTGTTATTATTTTACTGTCCATTGGGTATTAGATCCAACATTTGGGACACCTTTTTCTTTTTGCCACTGGCATCATTCCAATTTATAGGTTCAAAACTACATTTTTAGTGGAGTAGGCATGAAATCCTAGAGAGCAACGTTATTGACTGGGATTTATTTGGATTGCAGAATAATTGGCAACACAGCAATTTTAACTTTTTTTTTCCAGTTGTATGTGCACCCCTAGAGGGATGAAAAGGCAAAGGAAAGCACAAGAAATAAATCAGTGGTGACACTTATTGTCCTGGCAACCAATTATGTTTTCATTGATATGAATTGGATTTTGGGGAAGTAAAACAAGATCCCAGACTGCAAAACTGTTGAAGTGTTAATTCCACACACTCGGTTGTGCTCTTCCAGTACAGCTGGCAAACTTCTGCACAGTGCAAATTCAAACAACAAATAAAAGCTAAACTTTCCCAGCCCCTCTAGGAATGCATGCAGAGAAGAAACACAGTTTTATTTTAGCTGAAGGAACGTAATGCCTGGACATTTTTTACAGCCTTGTTGCCTGTAACTCATCTGCAACTTCAACAATTTTTCTGTGCTCGTTGGCAAGCAGGAATATGTTCAGATGAACACACAGAAAGTAAAGAAGTGAATGAACATTTTATTTGAAGTGGGATTTTTTTCCTGAATGCTTAAAAAAACTACTTTAATTTTACCTGAGACTATCTGGAAATAAATCTGATTTTCAGCGGAGAAATGGAAATCTCATTAAAGGCTATTTAAATAATATTATCTAATCAGTGTAGATGATACACATATTATAGAAATAATATAATGTTCAAATTCAAAATCAACAGAATTGATATTAGTTCTCTTCATCATCAGCAATATGCCACCTGATATTTCAGACACATTAAGTTAATCTGAAATTTAATTTCCTGATATTCTGTATTGTTTGAACATCTTAGTATTTGAATTCTTTCATCTGAACTACTCTGGCTCTGTCTGGTTTAATTGAAAAATGACATATGGCCACAAAGACAAAAAAATATTCAGTGATGATTGTTAAAGCACCATTTTTTCATCTGCTGGAAAAATACCTTAAATGGCAAGGTCAGGAAGGAATTGCATATCTAGAAACAGCAACATTTATTAAAGGATTTGGAATGCTAGCCAGCTCCTTTTCAAATGATTCACGCTTAATTCCTTCAGCAGATAATGATACACAGCAACATTAATATTGCCATTTTACAGCCAGCTCTAGGGAAAAATTGATTTTTTTAGCTCCGTTATTTGAAAACAAATTCAGATTTTGTTTCAGGGTGAGTAGGTAAGAAATACCCCAGAGTCCTTTCAAGTCCTAAAGAGCCACATGCTGCTGTGCTTTCACATTTTGGAGTAATTCTCCATGCATTCATTGATTCCTTTTGTAGATGAAAGCAACAAACTGAGCAGAAACAGGCCATAATATTTTGTCACATTCTGCCCCCCTTTCAATAAAATAAAGTAACTCAACAGACTTAGAGCAGCACTACTGAGAACAGAGTTGTTTGGGCTCTTTGCCAGCTGCACTTCAAGCTGAACACCAAAGGTTAGTGACTCAGAAGCACCTGAAACAAACACGGTAAAATGACTTCAGTGAAGAGCACTGATTTTCATTCAGCATAATGACAGTGTTTTTCTGTGTCTGTGGATCATATTTGTGATTAGTGTACAAAACACTACTGTCAAGTTTATTTTTAAATGCATGTAAATCAGTCTTTAATTATATACTTCTACCTATTTTATATTACTTATAATACATTGCTATATATTTGTTTATATATTGCCATTAGTTATATCAATACATTATCAATATATTGCTATAATGGATGGCAATATAAAATACATAATCTATAATATATATAATATATATTACAACAAATAAATATATAAACAAATATAATATCAGTATATCAATATATTATTTAGATAACGCTTTTATCTAAAAAAATTGCACTTCTACCTCAGCTTTTTACCCATGGCAATTGACAGCATGAGCTCATTGAGGGATTTTAATTCCTGCAGGGCAATTCACAGATACATACACTCACTGGCAATAAAAATGTTCCATTGATCTTCCATAAATATGGAAGGAGCTAAATATAGCTCATGCTATTGTGGGCATATGTTGTGCCTCCAGGAGAATGTGATTAGATGAGATACTTGGAATAATTCCATGAAACAACAAATTGAGATAATGAGTGCACTGAATAACCAAAGCCTTGCAGACATTTATGGACACGCTTAACTTCATGCACACTAATCCCATTTAAATCAAAACGTGCCTTTGCAGAGGCAACACGGAGCTGGATGCTAAACTGGAGATTTTTAGTGTGTATCAACAGAATATCTCTGCTCTCTCCAGTCCTACAACACTCTGAGATAGAAATGCACTCACTCTAAACAGAAGACACTGTATTAAACTCTGTGGCTGAACCACATTATGAACTCAAATCTCACAAAACCCACTAAGATACTCTATGTTTTAGATTATCCTTGCTAAACTAGACATCTCAACATATTGTAAAGTCATAAAAAAGGGACATTAATTCCTAGATTTGTCAGATTTTGCTAAAACATTCCCAGTCATAGAATTGTAGAAGATGTATTCATAATGTGCTGAATTTCATCTCTTCAACTTCACAATATTTTATATTATTTTTAATTTACTTTTTTCACTAACTATTATCTAATTAGCAAATTAAGGTCTCTATGTTTTAAGTGGAGCCAAGAGGGGCAGCCTGCTATCTGAAGGAACTACTTTTCTTCTTCCTTAGATATAAAAAGCAAAAAATTCAGTTCCAAACCTCAAGACACATGCTTTTCCCTGCATACACAGTAATTTAGTGACTGGAAGGTTTATTCTTATTAGAGAACCAGAGGTATTGCAAGCTATGTACAAAACTGAAATTAAGAATGCTCTTTTACTTCTATGGGATTGTTACCTGCAGGACATCAGCCCTAAGATCTGTGGAGTGAGGAAAAGACTGACATTTCTTTTTCTGTTTTTTCATCACCACACTGAAATGACAGCTTACTCAGCTTTGAAGGATGAAACTCTTACAGTCCTGTAACCATAGAGTTGTTTCAGCTGGAAGGGACCTTAAAGTTCCACCCCCTGCCATGGGCAGAGACTCCTTCTCTACCCCAGAACTCCTTCACTACCCCAGGAGTCTGTCACTAGCCCAGAACTCCTTCACTAGCCCAGAACTCCTTCACTAGCCCAGAACTCCTTCCCTACCCCAGAACTCTGTCACTACCCTGGGACTCCTTCACTACCCCAGAACTCCTTCCCTACCCCAGAACTCCTTCCCTACCCCAGGACTCCTTCACTAGCCCAGAACTCCTTCACTAGCCCAGAACTCCTTCACTACCCCAGAACTCCTTCCCTACCCCAGAACTCCTTCCCTACCCCAGAACTCTGTCACTACCCTGGGACTCCTTCACTACCCCAAAACTCCTTCACTACCCCAAAACTCCTTCACTACTCCAGGACTCCTTCACTACCCCAGAACTCTGTCACTATCCCAGGACTCCTCCACTAGCCCAGGACTCCTTCTCTACCCCAGAATCCTTCTCTATCCCAGAACTCCTTCCCTACCCCAGAATCCTTCCCTACCCCAGAACTCCTTCACTACCCCAGAACTCCTTCACTACCCCAGAACTCCTTCACTATCCCAGAACTCCTTCACTATCCCAGGACTCCTCCACTAGCCCAGGACTCCTTCACTATCCCAGAACTCCTTCCCTACCCCAGAACTCCTTCCCTACCCCAGGACTCCTTCCCTACCCCAGGACTCCTCCACTAGCCCAGGCTGCTCAGAGCCCTCCCAGCCTGGCCCTGGGACGGGGCAGCCACAGCTCCTCTGGGCAATGTGTGCCAGAGCCTCCCCACCCTGGCAGGGAAGGATTTTCTCCTCATATCTGATGTGAACCTGCTGTCCTTCAGCGTGGAGCCATTGCCCTGTCACTGCAGCCCCTATAAAAAGTCCTTTTCCATCTCTCTTGCTGGCTCCTTTCAGGAACAACTGGGTCACCTTTCGAGATTTTGGTACCCTGAAATGATCCCAGCAATGATCCAGGATAAAGCCATGCCTCAAATCTTTCATAAAATATATATATAATTGTATAAAGTATATAATATTTGTATAAAGTGTATATCCAGGATAAAGCCATACCTCGAATCCTTCAATAATTGCATCAAGTATATATAATTGTATAAAGTATATAACATTTGTATAAAGAGTAGATATAATTGTATCAAGTATATAATAGTTCTATAAAGTATGCATCCAGGATAAAGCTATTCCTGAATTTTTCAATAATTCTATAAAGTATGTATAATTGTATAAAGTATATAATATTTGTATAAAGTACATATATAATTGTATAAAGCATATAATATTTGTATAAAGTATATATCCAGGATAAAGGCATCCATCTGCCTGCAGAAGCAACCTTACAGCTTCATTTGAAGCATCTAATTCTAGATACTACCAACAAGCAGAAAACTGTTGGGATATCTGTTCTTGATATATTATAATCTATAAAATATTTCCAAAATTTTGTAATTCCACTGGACAGATAAAAATTTGATAGAACTGTGTGTTTGCATAAGTACTAAATAAGATTTTCATAATATAAATAATATTCTAACTGATAAAATAATATTTCAACATATTCTAATATTAGTTGAATATTCAACTAATATTCTAATATTAGTTGAAATATACAGTTTGAAGTGGAAAAAAACCCAACTGGAGTAGACAGCAAATACACTGAAACAGAAGAGTTTAGTTATTGCAGAAAAATTACTTCTCTTGCAAGGGAATGACACCATCAGACAAGGTGACATGGAAATTAGAAGTGTTTCATGACGTGCTGCCATTTCTTCAGCAGGTTCTAACAGACTGCACATGAATAAATTTATATTGCCAGATCCTTCTCTTTAGATTTCAGAATAGGAAAGTATTTGAGGTATAACGGTACAGTTCAAAATAGATTTCTCTCTTTTGTGATTTGGCGTTCCATAAGTCTCTCTCAAAGCTCTATTTAATGTATTTTAAAGATGGACAAAAAAATGAGTCAGGCTGTGATCAACTGAACTGGAAGAAAAAAACAGTGACAGCTGCCTTGGGTGAACCAGCAGAAGTGATGTACACTCAACAATAGCTCTAAAAAGAGTCATCTGAAATGTTTACCTCAAAAGCTTGATGAACCTTTCCAGCTTTCTCAGAAATAGCAGTAAGGATAAGAGTTTGTTATAAACCCTTCCTTGATTTATTCCAGTAAGCAGCAGAACAGGAAATCTTTGAGAACACAACCTCCCTAAAGACTGATTTTTAAAACCGTGTTATTTGATGCAGTTTTTGATTTTCATTAACCACACTATTGCAAACATCTTAGGCTTGCCAGTGTGAACACAATGGTTAAGTCTCCAATAAATCAGCATCTGCAAGAGCCCCTTACTATGAAAAATGGTGCAGGCTTTAGTTATGAGGGTCTATTTATTTTAATCTCTATCTGCCACAGACTTGTGGCTTTGTCAAAGAGTGACAGTTTCTTCAGGCTCTGCAACAGAAATCTAATGGAAAACACAAGGGCAATTCAATGGCTGAATCAGAACTCAGCTTCATTGCACAAAGCCATCAGATAATTTTAGAAATATCACCTTCACCGCTTCAGTACACTGAATTTAGCAGTAGGCTGCCAAGTGCTGTTGACCTTGCAGCAAACCTGTTGCACCACACACACTCCAGAGAGGAACTGTGCACCTCCATGTCTTCCCAAAAAAGCTACTGACTCCAAGAAGGTACATTGTAGGAATGTGCTCCCTGTCGACGGAGTAAACAAGTTACTTTTTGTCTCCTTAAAAAGGACAAAAACTTAGAAATTTCTCTCCTCAATTTGGTTAAAAGACACCTCATAGGACCTCAGAGACTTCACTTCAAACTTAAGGATAGCCAATTAGACAGAAGCTAAAAAGTCCCACAAAGCAATTCATTAGAAAAGAAAAGAACAAAAGAAGGAAATGGCTTTTGTGAAGTGTTTTAGCAGGAGCAAGAACCTCTTGCCCTGGCTCGGTTTTTCTCTGTAAAGAGCTTTTTTACTTTGCCTTTTATTAAAAGTTTTTGTTTCCAACACTGTCACAAGAGCCATCCTTCATGGCACCTGAGGTAGCTGAGCTATCAAAGGTATAATGTTTGTCTATGAGACCTTGTAAGACCCGGCTGGAATAGACAAATCATTAGTACATGATTCATCTGAGCAGATAAACACGGTCATTGCTGTTATCACCACACCCAGCATTTTTGTTTTACCCAAACTCCAGAGCCACTTCTAAGTGTCCACCTGGAGTAATTCACTAAAAATTCACTTCAGTGAGCTGACCCACTTGCGGCAATGTTGACCTCCGCAGGGCACTGCTGAGAAAGCAGAAACTGGAATTTCCTGCACAGCCACAGGAGCCTGCAGTGTGAAATGGCAGTCATTTCAAAATGGCACAAATTGTATATACGGCTACCAAGGTGGTGGATGGGTAGTGCCACAGGATTTACACGTGGTTTATGACATGGCATTCATCACAGAACTTGAAATGTATCAACCTTCATTGTCTTTTCACTCTAAGCCACAAATCCCCAAATTTTGCAGAAAATTTTTCTAGTGTAGGAATTCTACGAATTTTTCTACTTTATTGTTCACAAAAGAATACCTTTGTTGAACAAAACCCTTTTCTTGAAGAGATTCATATTGTATTAGTGAGGGTTTCAAAAGAGTCTCTGTGGCCAGCTTTTGGTTTTATGCTTGCTTTAATCTCTTACACATGAGAAGGTGCAGAGTTGAGTACAGCAATTACAGCTGAACAAATATAATAAATTAAATACTAGATAAAGCTCCTGTTCAACGAGAAAATTTCAGTCTGATATTTGGAAACTTAAACAAATTAAAGGTCAGTGACTATTCAACTTGGCAACGAGGAGCCCACCCTCTCTATTCCAACAACAACCTAACCTTTCATATCATCTGGCCACTCTTCTGGTTGTATAAACCAATTTGCTCTTGCAAAAGGGATTTCTGAACTTACTGGGAATTGAAATAATCAATCTTATTCACATGGCCGTTGATTAAAAAACCACTTGATTTTTCCTCTCTGGTATTTTTGTAGAATAAGGATTTTTCACAATAATAAAGGATGCTAATTCCAAAGTATTAATTTTTTTAGAATAAGGACTTTTCACAATAATAAAGGATGTTAATTCCAAAGTGGTGTGCAACCAGTTTAATATTTGTTGCAGGAAAATGTAACATTTTACACAAGAATGGGTCCTGTGATTTCTTGAAAATTTTCCAGAGTTTGGTATCTGGAAATTCTTATAAAACTCTGCTAAATACAGTTTGCTTGCTGTAGAGTTTTCTTGTTTTGGTTTGTTTGGGTTTTGGGGGTTTTTGGTTTGATTTTAATGCTGACTGATTTGATTTTCTTCCCAACAAGCAGCAGTAGTAGTAGAAGTCTGATTCTACTCTAGTGACACCACTACTGCTAATCAAGATCAGAAAGGAATAGTCTTCAAATTTTGCTTATTTGCCTTTGACAGCACTGCAGATATTTTCCAGTAATACAAATTATTTCCCAGATCAATATTTCCCAAAGTAAACATGCTATAAGTTTATCCTAGCCTGATATATTTTTCTGCTGGTTTTCTTTTTCTTTTTTTTTTTTTTTTTTTTTTCAGATTGGTACAAGGCCAGAAGACAGATATTTTTCTCTTTTCATTTTTCTTCTTCTATAAGAATATCCAATCTGGATTTTTTAAAAAAAATATTTAAGAAGCTTGAAAGATGTCAAAATTGATTGAAAAGAAATCTTTATTATTAATTCCAAAGTGCTTTTCTAACAGCTATGTTTAGACTTTCTGTTTAAAAAAACTGAGCAACAGAGGAAACATATTGAAAACTAATTTTTAAAAAGATATTTCTGTTCTGACCAGTGTTGATAAGCAGTTCTGTTCAAACAAGCGTTCTCTGTGAGAGCTGATAAAAGAGAAAATGGAAAGAGAAGGCATTTGAATGCACTTAAGGTCATTTCCCTTTCAACTTTGAACTACAGATGGACAAAATTAAGCCTAAATCTCATCTCAAAATCATCTTTAAATAAAAACGCATTTGCAATTTGGATACAAATTAGAAAATACTTTCTCATCACCAACTTAACCTCACAGCTTGACAGAGTGCCCTGTTCTACACACAGATAATGAATTAGCACTGCTGGGGAGGGCTGAAATTTGCCAGCGCCTAATAAATAGGTCAGGAAAGGGTAGGAGGAGACAGAGCAGTGGTTGGTGGTTTAAACAGTGACAGTGGGAAAACACACATCACTGGGGGAAGAGCAAGGCCTGGCTCCTTCCTCTGGGGTGTATCTTAAACTGTTAGCAATCTCCTCTGTTTCAAAACTGAATTTTCATGCTCCAATTGCTAGTTAAGTTCATATAATTGTGCAGATCTCTTCAGATTGTCTCTCTGAAAAATCTGATCAAGGTATTTACTTCAAAATTGACATCAGATTCAATTTACATCTACTTCACCAGTGCACAAGGTGCTTAACGCTGGTGAAATGATTAATTTATTTATTTTATTACTAATATTAATTTATTTCAGCTGTTACATGATTCTTTTATTAGTTGTCCTTTGGTATCTAAATCATGTAATTCTTTAGGGGCTGATACTGTTCCAGCCTGCCAGAGAACTTCCACTGACATTAATGAGAGCCAGATCTGTGAATTTATGACAGAATAGACTTAGCATGAACATTGCTCATTTGGGTATATTTCAGTATCTGGGCTGCAGAAGCAGCTCTCTATTAATCAGCCCATTAAAGTGTTACTGTTTACCATGGCAGGGAATTTTCCAACTGAAACAATTCTATGGTTATGGGATTGTAAGAGTTTCATCCTTCAAAGCTGAATAAGCTGTCACTTCATGTGATGATGAAGAAACAGAAAAAAAAATCTCAGTCTGTTCCTCACCCCACAGATCTTAGGGCTGATTTCCTCCAGGTAACAATGGACATAAAAGACTATTCTATTTAATTTCAGTTTTGTACATAGCTTGCAAGACTTCTGGTTCTCTAAACAGAATAAACCTTCCAGTCACTAAATTACTGTGTATGCATGGAAAAAGCACATGTCTTGAGGTTTGGAACTGAAATCCTATTATATTTCTATGGAAATATATATTAAATATATTATATATATATATATATACACTATATAATTATATAGTATTTATAATTATAATTATATAAATAAATATAAATAGATATAGATATATACTAACAAATTTTCTATAGAAAATGAAAAGTAGTTCCCCCAGATAGCAGGCTGCCCCTCTTGGCTCCACATAAAACATAGAGACCTTAACTTGCTAATTAGATAATAGTTAGTGAAAAAAAGTAAACTTAAAAAAAATATAAAGTATTGTGGGATTGAAGAGATGAAATTCAGGACGTTAGGATTACATCTTGGGTAGAAACTACAGGGTTGAAGATGAAAATGCAAGCAAAGGTTAGCACTCAGCTATCCCCTTTTATCAGGCATTTTTACCTGGTATCAGACATTTCTCATCACCAGTCTCAGTACTTGCACTTGCTGTCAAATCTCAGTTCTGGTCTCATGAATTTTAAGCTCCTTTTTGCTTCCAGGAGGCACCATTCACAAAACAGTGAATCAAATTTTAACAAAATTTCCCTTATTGCTTCTTACACTTATTGTATTCCTCAAAAGCTACAGAAACAGCTGCTTTCCCTCTTTTGTCTGACTCCAGATGGGAAGAGAGCTTTTACCAGGTTTTATGCAAACACACAAACCTAGTAAATGAAGAAGAAAACTCCTCCCTTCATCAGTGGCAACGTGCATCCCTGATTCTCCAAGATTCCACAGCAAGCCTAAGGATTAAAGAGCCAGAAGAACATTGGGGTGCTAGAGGGAAGTGTTGAGAGCTCAGCTCACCCTTCCCTCCCGTACTCTGCTCCTCCACGACAGGCAGAAGAGAAAGGATGAAGAAAGAAACAAACTGTGAGCTGCTTCTGCTCTGCCTTCCAGCATCCCTGAGAAACCATCCCAACAGAGGGGTTTACCAGCATGGAAACATAGTGCATCCTCCCAGGAAGCTTAACTCAGGAAAGAAAAATCAGAATAGATATATTCATATATGTAGATACATATTAAATGAATCACTTGGACATATGTGTAGATAGTTCTTTCTCCCTGTCCACATTTTATACAAACAGGGGAGTTGACAGTTTGATGTTTTCTGAGCAGCAATAAAGCTGCACCCTTGGGTCCCAAATCCTTCTTTACAATTACGTGCCACTCTGTCTTATTCAACCTGTTCTTGTGTTCCTGAAGTTTTTAAAAATCATGGCCACGTTAAGCGGCCAATGCATTGTTTTGGCTTCTAATATTCTCCTCCATTTTCAGCTGGGGAAAAAAAAAAACAAAACCAGTTGAGAATTATGTAATTCTGAATCAGTCCTGTCCTTTAATTTGTGAAGATTTTAGAGTCATTCTCAGATAATTTGGTTCTCTGGTGATGTACTGAATTCTGAGCTGCTTGGTCAAATACCTTTACAATAGATATGTGTTCAAAACCACCAATTAACACCAATGAGTATAACAATATCACATGTCCAAATAATTTCATTACAACAAATTTGTGAAAAATTCCTTGGCAAATAGTGCAGAGACAGTAGTATTCATTACTTTTCACTGCAGAAATCAGAAAATATGACTTAGGATATGAATACATTATTTAGCCAGATGGCTTTTCCTGATATTACTTTTTAAATTAAAATGAATCCTGATCTTTGAACAGCCTGTATTAGGAACCTCTCCATTGCTCACCGGCGCTTTTAAAAACCAGGTGGGCTCATTGAAACAGTTCTCCCCTCTCAAGAAGCTGAGGAATGACTTCCAGCAGGGAGCAACAATCTCCTCATGCCTTTGTGCCTCTCCTGCACACAGAATCTCTCACCAGGCCAGACCACCCAGACCTCTCAGCACCTCTTCTATTGTGCCATCCAAATGTCACTCCCAGCTATTTTAATCCTGGGCCACATTAAATATTTGCGACTGCTTTAGATAGTAAGTAGGGCAAGTTATTTTCTGCAGAAATAGTATTTACTGTGCGTGTGGGCGGTTGTTTTCATTCCTTGATTCATTCCACAGATGAGGCGTGTTGGGTCCTCCAGCCTGGGAAACGTGGCCCAGGAATTTACATCTCCTCAGAAGTGACAGCTGGCAGAGGTCACTCAGGAGTTAAAGATGAATAAAAGGGCCCTGAACATCAGTCTGGAAACGGTTTTATGGAGTGAAGCTTGTTAGATCCCATTTTGCAAAATTGCAAGCTGATGGGTAATACTCAAAACAATTTCCTAACAGAAAAATGACTGCAGAAATTTAAGGTAGGAACAGAAGCAATCTGCTTTCTGAAGCTAAGGGAAAGCTGTTTTCAAGATGCAATTTTAAATTAGTCAGATTTGAGAGACTGTTACCAGCACAAACTGAATAATAATAAAAAAAAAAAAAAAAAACAAAACCAAGCAATACCCAAGACCTTACCAAAACAAGACTAGTTATTTCAGATACTTTTCTCAGTATTTCTGCATATTCACCAGATTGACTGGCCCAGCATAATCACCCTGAGGGACTCAGTTATGCTTGACAAATCAGAGATTATGTGGCTCTGCTTGTATACTCCTGAAGCAGGAACTCACTCTCACATTTACATTCTTGTTTGCTGGATTTCACTATTTTATTTAAATTTGTCATTTATTATTTATTATTTTCAAATGTGGAATAATGTTAATGTTTCTTGGACCTGAAAATAACCCTATAATCAACACTTCCATTATTCCTAAAAATTGCAGCAGAGACTTATAAAAAGGGAATTGGAGCAAATACCCAGAGACTTTTAAAGCAAAGCATGTTCTGACTGGCTAGAGCAGTGTAAAAATACCAGGGAAATGACTTCCCTTCAATGTACAGTTTTGGCCCACTACTCTATGAGTTCAATAAAACCAAATTAACATCCCACTTGCACTTCAAGGAAACGTCTGCAGAGGTTTACATGGATAATGCAAAACATGGGGCAATGAATTCTGAAACACCCTCTGCACCCTTCTGACTCTACTGAAATATGGTCCAAAAATACTTTTAATAAAAGAAGCAACTAACACAGGCTTCTTATGCTGGAAATATTCTTAATATTCTAGCTTTTTGCAAAGAACCTAAAGACTGCTCAAAATGAAGAAAGAATATAATATATAATTATATATTATGTACATTTTATATAGATAATTAATATATAATATATTATATATAATTATATATAATTATTATAGTATTAATACATACAATTATTATATAAAATTAATAATATCTTATAATTCATATTATATATTAATATATTGTATTGATATGATATATGATATAATTTTTGTTGGCATGGGGGTCAGATAATTGTTGATTAAAAAGACTAAACTACTTCCTGTGATGTGCTGTAATGTACTAGGTTGTAAGTACCTAGCTAAGGCTGCAGCTCAAAAGTAAAATAAAAAAATATATATACAATAAAAAAATACAGACATTGTCAGATTTCAGTCCTGCTCAACAGGGAGACTTTAACAAAACTCAACTTGCCTCTGAATCCTGCCCCCCAAAAGTCCCTGAACAAAGTTAAGTTTACTCTTAGGAGCCCTATTTTCCACAGCTTTTGGGTCTTTCACCTGAAATCTTTGAATCCTTTGTAAAGCTTTGCTGTAATTTTTGGTGCCTGGAACTAGAGGTGGGATTCCATAACATTCTTGTCAGTGCAGGGATAATACAGATGAAGCATTTTCTCCCCACTTCTGAAGGATGTTCCTCTAATAAATTAAGGATTACAGCTGCTGGTTTGAATAGAACTCTGCAGAACATCCTGACAGCTCCTGACAATTTCATTCTGAGTTTTGTTTCCATGAATGCAGGATATCCAAAACCAAATTATGCATCATAAAAAATGCATTAGGAATTTTTTTTTCCTGATATTACAGATACAAGGCTTCACATTCCAATGCATTCACTCTCTTAATGAGTTTTCCTAGTTCATAATAGCAAAATAAATAATTCTTTGCTGCTTATGGCTCACGAGGAAAAGGAAAATGGAAGAGATTCAAGGCCATAAAACCTGCTCCCAGGAAGGACAATCCTGAGTGGCCTCTCCATCTCCATAATGAATAAACCAAAGAATTCTGAAAGAACCAATTTGGCTGACAATTTCGAGTGACAAGTCCAGCCATCAGTCATGCTTCCCCAGTGCCACTGCCTGAAATTTGTCCCACACCAAGCCCTGATTCTGTTTCTCTCATCTGCTACTTTCAGAGCATCAGAAACGTCCTTCAAGTTTCCCCTTTCCATCATGATTATTCACATACCATAACAGAGGCACATGACAAATCTCTGCAGCAGCAAAATTTCCTCTAGAGAATGCCCCACAGGTTTGGTCTGAGCTCTGGAGATTGGTGAGTTTGCACAGGATAAAAGGCAAAAAAGCCTACAAACCAAGCGTGGACTCTTTTCAATGAGCCTGAGGCTCCAGAAGTGTTCAGAAAATTTATTCAGCATCAATCTATATCAAGCTGGATTTAGGAAACATCCGAGGGACACCAAAAATATATGGAAAATTCACTCGGTGAATTTCTACAAAAATTATTCTTGGCTTGCAGGCTTCCCAAACCAGCAAAAAACTCGAGATGCTCTAAGCAGAGGCATCTTGGAGCCCCATTCCCAGTTTTTCACAATGTTTAATAGGAGATAACAGTGGGACTGGCTTTCTACATTTTTACTATAAAACCAGGAAGCCCAAATCCTTGGATTTTCAATTAGAATCCCAGCTTTGGGATTTCAGACAGCCAACAGCAACAATAACACTAATAGCTTCAATTTCTTTCCTCTGTTCCAGAGGCCTTGAGAGAATATTTATTTAAGAAATAACATATATTTGGTTTCCATAACAACATTTTCTGCATGGCAGTAAGTATAAAAACAAATGAACCCTGCCATTCCTACTGTTCTCTAGCAGCCAGTTCTGTCCTCAGACAGCATTTTTAATTAGCATTTAAAGAATAAGCTGATTTTTCATATGGCACACACTGGGGTTTTGGGGTTTTTTTTAATCCTCAGAGTATGGCTTTTCTGGATTTATTCCTTTTTTTTTTTTTTTTTTTCCATAGAGATCAGACTTACAAGTTCAATACATCTCCCTTATCTACATCCTGCTGGGTATTTCAAAATATTTTCCCATACATAACCAGCAACTTGTTACATTCCTTCTGTTACTGGTGTGCTACCTTAAGGGCCATATACTGCTGAAATATGCCTTTAAATTATCAGCAGTTACTTACTCTTACCACAGACTTCCTTCCAGTGTTACATTTAGGAAGGGCTGGCACAGCATCCAGGATGTCAAATGGTTCTGACGAGAGCCACAGTTCATTTTTAGAATATTCAAGGTACTGCATTTTCTGCAAGTACCAGACAGAATTCCAGGTTCAGTTATCTCTCACTAAAATAGAGCTGGGTTAACAGAAGGTGGCGTGCAGTTGGTGGCAGAAGAATGATGTGTTCAGACAAAAGGAAAAAAAAAAAAAAAAAAAGAAGAAAAAATAATGACTTTTCCTATTCTAGGCTTGCTTTAAAGAGAGACAAAAAGTGTTTCTTTCTTCTATATCCTGTATGCATCTTATCTATCTATACCTGTACATATATCTACACCTCAAATATCCTGCATAAATCTGTATATATATTCTAACCCTGTATATAACATCTAATATCCTGCATATAACATCACAACACCTAAGGCTTGGGGTCTGCTGTTGGAAAAGTTCCATACACAGCCATGGCAAGGATTTACACTTTTTTAAAAGTCTGATGCAATTTCCCAGGTGTTTCACAACCACAAAAGGCTCCATCCAACAGCCTCCTGCACTAGGGCCCTGTCTCTTTTTACCCACTGGCTTCCCAGTCTTTCCCAGCAGGGGAAAGATGGATGGCAAAATACATCATGCCTGTGATGCTGTACTGATTTTTGCAGAGGAAAGTAAGCAAAGAAGCCATAAAACCATCTCTACTTTCAATTTTCTGGTTGAGGAAGGCTCACAGGAACTGATGATAATGAAAAAGCAGGTCCTTAGTTTAGTTTCTTAGAAATAGCACATGGTTTTACAGGTGGTTGCTGTGGATGTTTACCTTGTTTTGAATTTGTGCCCCGTTTAATGTCTGCTTTTACAGAATATGTTCAGCTACAAGCATGAGGCCTCCCACGCTTTAAGGTCCTGCCACCTGTGGGTTTTATTCTCATTTGTGAAAGCACTGCCACATGAGAACGGTTTGCACATGTAAAAGGGGAATAAAACAGTGAAATTCATGGTCACTGAAATTGAAACCTTCCAAAAATCTATGTCAAAGAAAGCTGCTGGCATCCACTCATGAAGGGGTCAAATACATAAAGTGCACATTGAAAAAAAACCACTTATACTCTCAAGGAGAAATGAGATTCAGATTCTGGTTTTAATGGCTGCCCCCTTCATAAAGTAAGCATTTACCTTGTCAGTCAAGAATGGCACTAAATTGCACAGGAATTGCAATTTCACTTGTGGATGGTTTCTAAAGGCTGCAGAGACTGAGTAGAGAATAAACCAGAGAAGCTCCAAATCTGTTGATTATGCTGTATTAAACCAGTTAACAACCCAATTCACTGCTGAAAACACCTCACTCAAGCTCTTTGCAATTCTGAACAGAAAATATTCCCTTTGTTCAAGTGAATATTTCCATTAACTTTCCCGGGGTCTTCCCATGCATTTAATTTTCCTACTGGTTTCGTATCTATTTATGTCCTATTTAATACTCAGAGTGGAAATTTCACTTTTCACAAGGGCCAGGGTATGCAGTTGCAGTAGCTCAGACAGGCATCAAATATATATATACACTTTTTAAAATAAAACCAGCATGTGTATGCATATATATATGTGTGTGTGCAGACACACATGGTTTTCATGGAAAAATTGCTAAATTCTGCTAAATCTAAATCTGTTGCTGCTGTAAACCAGAAGGGGCAAAAATACAAAGCAGTTCCTAAAGCGACCAGTGAATGCCATTATCCACAAAGGGCAGTGAAGCAATTACAGCAAAAAGAAAAAAAAAAAAAAGAAAGATCAGGCAGAAAAAATATTGCTTTTGTACTTCAGAAAGTGTAAAAGCAGCTCACCAGAGCACACTGCCACTTTTGTATCCTATTTCTAGCAATAGTTCAGATCCACTTGCATAGAAAAAAACTGGGGTGTGTTACACATAGAGAATTCATATTTTTGTAGCTTTTACTTCAGCATGCACACCTACCTGTGTGCAAAACAGAGCTAACCAAAGACATTTCTTCAGGTGGCAGGGAGAACAACCTCAGGGTAAAACCTCTTTACTCAGGTTCAGCTGTTGACATGAAGTAGTAGTTTTCAAGATGTGCCTTTGTGAAATGCAATGCCTTTTGTAAAGAATTGGAATTGTCTGTAGAAACAATCCCCCAAATAGTATGTGCATGGGGATTATTTTCAGTCAAAATCATTGTAAGTGATTGAAATTATCTGTAGAAACAATCCCCTGTATGGAATGTGCATGGAGATTATTTTCAGTCAAAATCACCGTATGATTTCCTGGAGTGCTAAAAATAAGGCAGATTTCACAGAGCACAGCTTTCCTCCTTGCTGCTTCTTTTTTAAACAGCTGTTCACCATTTCACCCTAGCAGCCACTGACACTCTGAAGGCAAACAAAGGCAAACCCATCCTTCAGTGCCTCTGGAGACAAACTGCAATAAGCCCTTCATCTCATAATCCATCAGGTGTAATTGGCTCCATGCATGCCGAGGGGTGAAGCATCACCTGGTGATGGTCCTGCACAGCATTCAGACCAAGCACTCATTGCACCATTCTAATAAAAAAAAAAAAAAAAAAAAAGAGAAACCAAAACAGATGGTTTTGCTGGGAAGCACGTGATGCAAATAGGTTTGCCTTCACGATCCAGGTCTGGACAAAAGTCATGAAGGAATTAATTTTTGTATTTTGTTACTCTTAATCACGCAGAGGGCCACAACACTTGAATGGGAAGCAATGCATTTCTTCCTACCACCTCCTTCTCTTTCAAAACAGCTTGTGCAACACCAAAAGAGCAGAGGAAAGGGAGCAGATGGTGAAAGATGCACCCTTTAGCAGAGCAGCCCAAAGCCTCAATTTAAGCACTCCAGAGAAGGCCAGGTGCTCCAGCAGCTGCTGGGGATCACAGGAGCTTTGCCAGGCAGGCTGAAATAGTCCAAGGATCCCAACACAAAAGGCTTCTAATCTACCTGCAGCTCCACGAGGCTGACAGGTGTTTAATGCCATTCACTGCTGGGTTAAAGAATTCTCCACCCTTTACATCCTGTTAATAGCACTGCTTAACTGAAATCAAATAAAAGCTCCTTGCAGTACCCATAAATACAGGTACTTCCTGCAAGATGCAACAGAAAATTCTTATTTTAGAAGAACACATACATATTCAAATACCTTAAACTCATTTTAGACAATGTGCTGTCCTTCCCAGACAGAACTTTTCCAGATTTCTCTGCAATTCCTTCCAGTCTCAGAGTTTCAAGGACTCCTGTTCATATAGGAAAATTTAGAGCATTTCCATTCAAATAAAGCTCAGCATTAGCAAATGCAGCCCTCATCCTGAAAATGAGGTTGCCAGGGGATTACAGTGTGCTATTCCAAGAGAAAAATAAGACAGCAATTCCACATGCTACAAGTTGCTGACTAGAATCAACTGTAACCATAAAGACCTAGTCACAAAAATCGCTTTTCTTAATGAAAATGAAGAAAAATAAGAAATTTTGTTGTGTTTTAACAGCAGGAATTACTAACTCAAGAGCACAGGTGTTACTTTGAACAGGCAGGAAGCATAGTACCTTTACCAAAGTCTGCTGGCAATTTCTTTTGGTCCAGGGTGCACCAGTGCCTTTTTCAGGCACCTGACCACAGCCAGGGGCAGAGCAGAGCTTGAAGCAGCTCCTGCTTGCTGCCTTCACCTGCTGTTGTCCTGCTCATTTCATTTCCTATTCTTGCAGCTGGATGTGCACTGGACCTCCAGAACCACAAAGGATCCCAAAGGAGTCATTTCTGTAATAAATGCTTCTCCCACAGCTCACTGCTGAAGAGCACTGCATCCATTCATCTCTGAACAGCTGAAACTTGGAATACATAAGAAAAATATAATCTCCTCCACTGGATTAACACTATTCTTCAAAAAAAAAAAAAAAAAAGGTTGGAACAAAAAATATTGAAAACAACTGCCATATGATGAAATGAAGGGATTATTATATTTACAGTCATGAGAATTTTTCCCTTTTTTAAAAAATTAATCTCTTAACAAGGGACATGACCATTTACCTCTGAATATATCTGGGAGTAATTCATAAAGTATCCTAGCAAGAAGAACATACCAAAAGAGAGGGTGAAACCTCAGTCAATCCTAAATAAATCTAATTTTTTAGCAGATATTCCCTCAGTTTAATACAGAATGAGTCATATTTAACTATCCTTCTAGCTTACAAATGGAGAGATCCTCAAATTTTATTTTGTGTATATAAATAACATATGTGAATATTTAACACTTTTACAAATACTCTTTTTTTTTTTTTTCAATAAAAAGCTGCTGATAATGCACACAGTCCCAAAATGAGAACAATGTTTGTTTGGATTTCTGAGGCAAAGGAGATATGCTATTACTATGTAATGTGTTTTGCGTTGCAGAATAGAAATACAAAGCAGATTATTTTAGATAATGCTACAAGAAAAACTTGTATTAGTGCATTAAAACCTGGAATGAAATAAGCTTAAAGAATCATTTGAAACTATTTGATATGAAGAAACTGTAGTTGGTGGATTTCAGTTTGCAGCCTTTCTTTCCAGGGGTCTATGGACTATTTAAAGAAGGGATCCACAAAAAAATTAGTTATGAAGAACAGCGTAGTGTAAGGACAAAAAATTTGGTTTTATTGGCTTTAAGATCTGGCAAAGGAAGAAACACTTTAACACTATTGCCTTCCCTCAGATGGAACAACATTTTTTCACAAATGGGCTTAAGAAATTACTAAAAAAGAAATAAAAAATTCAAATGCAGTTTCCTTTCTCTCTGAAGAAAACCAAGGGTTTACTTCATAACCAGGAGATCGTGAATTGTATGGAGGCTGATAGTGGGAGACAGAGTCCTTCATTTCTTTAAGCTCTGCTCCAGAAAATTAAACCCAGGCCTTTTTGCAGTGCTTGTTCTTTCCTGCTCTGAAACAGGGAAGTCACTAAAATAAAAAGATTGTAAAGTTCCAACCCAATGGTCTGGGCAGAGAAAGGGGAGGAGATGCTGCCTATATTTGTGAATTGAGCTATAATTTTTCTACCTGTGACACCTTAAACTTTGATACTTGTAGATATTATAAGTAAGGTAATTTCCTCCCTCAATTTACACTAATCAAACAGACACACCTTCTATTGTTTAGACATAAAAGTGAAATACATCATTTATGAGGTTTAGAGTCATAGGCTGAGCTGAACTTACTGTTGCATTCCTCTCACACAGATGATGCCTCAGGTTCAGCTTTTCTATTTTTCACATTCTGTGCTGCTCCAGTGTGCACTTCTGAGCTCCACATGAGGGGATGGGGAGCTCTGTGCACAGAGCAGGGAGACAAAACAATTCCTGCTCCAGCTGGGCACCAAGGACAAATGATCCAAAGCTCAGGCCCAGGAGCACAAACAGCGTGGGCTGGAGAGAGAAAAACAAGCAGGATGGGAGTGCCTGGGCTAAAGCTGGAATGGGACAATGAACTGCAAGGTGCAAATGGAGCAGAGCTGATCCCAGTGAGAGCCCCCGGCAGCGCTCGTGCATTTTGGGACCATTTTGGTTCCTCTTGGCTGCAGCCCTGGCTGGGCTCTGGTGCTGCCCAAGGTGGATCCATGGAGGAGATCCTTGGAATCAATCCCTGCTTTGTTCTTTAGCTCTGCCCAGCCTCTGCTCCAGGGCAGCTTCCCAAGGCATCATGAGTACAAACAAATTCTGCTGGCAGTGTGGCAGGAAATGTAGTGCTAGATGGGCTGGTTCTCATCCTGCAGCAGAGGGCAGGTGACCACCTGCTGCACATTCTTCTACTTCTTTCCCCCTAAACTGCCCCATTTTCTGCACCCAACACAACTCTCTGAGTTACAGTGACTGCTTACCTGACTGGGTCCATGGGAAATATCCCAAGGGCTTCTGCATGTGTACCACACCATATATGTTTCCTGGCAGAGTCAAGATTAATCAGTTCCATTTTTAGAAGCACTATTACTCATTTGGGCTTTTTGGCTTTCATTTTTTAATGAGGTAACCTTCTATCTTTGCACCTTCATTTCCATCCTATGAATTAATCAGAAAGTGTTATCCATACAAACTCTATCAATGTTTTTCTAGTTTAGATGCAGTTTCAAGGTTCATTATTGCATTCAATCATCAAGAAATCACTTCTGCACCACAGCTGTATTCCACCTACAAAAGTGAGCAAGAGCTCTGTTGAAGACACCTGCAGAAGTCTAAGTATTTCACAGCAAGAAGCATTAGGAATTGTGTTGATCAGTTCATAAGGCAAAATAGAATGAGATATTAATTCTAATAACCTGCTAATGTCACCAACTGAGTAAATTTTGACAGGGAATGAATCCTGGTCTTGTGTTATTGGTATTAGGCTGCTTTTTTTCCTGCATTGTTCCTGCAACTTCCTGCAGTTGCTGCAGTATTCTGGTAACATGATGTTCCTACAGGTGCTGAGTGGGAGGATTGCAGTGGGGGATGTGATGGATGACTCTCTCTGGAAGCACAGAGCTCCGTGTGTCTGTCTGACAGCCCTGGAGCCTTATGATCCCCTCCAGAAGCAATTGTGCCCTTCAGTCCTGGTACTGCTGTTTATTCAAGGTACTAGCCCCATTTCCATGGGGCTATCTCAGTGACTGACCCTCAGTAGCTCTTCCAAATGCAGGAAGAGCATTTGGCTTTTCAGCAGTTTTTGATAAAAGAGCAACTCTGTCTACAGAAAATCCTTTCATTCTGCAGTAAGTGAATCCCCTTCAGAAAACTGTAGGACAATTAAAACCAGGCACTCCGGTTAAAAAAAAAGAAAGCATATTCCTGTTTCACAGTTGGATGCCTAACACAAACTGAAAGGAAAGTCTGAAAACAAATTAGATGAGAAAGGATTTTTAAGGATTATAATTTTTTGCCTAGATGGTTATTCAAATCAGGTTTTTTTGCCTAACGATTACATTTTCATACTTATGCTCTCACATGCACACACGATGCGTAGAAAACCTACCACGATTTATTGCCTGCAGTTTCAAATTATTTGTCAGAAAAGATGACTGTCAAACTCAGTGCACTGCTCTATCCTCTTGTACAACAGAGATAAAATGTGCTCAGTGCACCCTTTCAAGCACCAAGAAGTAAGCACACTCTAAACTCACAACTGAGACGTTTTAGAGGGTTTGAAGATGATAAAGGGAGGCTTTCAGGTGATAAAGGGAGTACTGCCCTAACGAGGGGATGTTTTGTGAAATGACACATCCATGTCTGAACGTGCACAAGCCTGCAGCAGCCAGACAGGACATAATGTCTGACAGGTGTGTGTAACACACCTGGGAGAGGCAGTGGTGGTGTGAGCACAGGTGTGCTGCCACGGGGACAGGGAGAGCTACAAACCTCCAGGTACAAACCAGGACAGCAGCAGGGGGCCTGAAGCAAGCCCTAACCATAACAGCTCGTGGCTGTGTCATTAAATCATGGATAGCATTTACCATCCTCTACCTGCCAGTTGCATCTGTGTTTAGTGGCACATCAGGCAGGAGAGAGCAGCTTCTACACAGCCCCAACTTTACTCATTGTATCTACTTCTTTACTCAGCAGCTTGGAAAACCAGACAGGAAAATGTGGTTTAATAAGACAAAACTGATGCAGAACGATAGACATCTTTATCTGCATTTGGCACTGAACCTGGAGAAGAAGTTGGATTTTTTAATATTCTTTATATTTTTATATTCTTTATATTTATTTTATATTAATTATATTTTTTATTCTTTAGTTTCATATTTTTATTCATCTTTATATTTTTCTATTATTTTTATATTATACTTTTTATGTTATGGTTTGACTTTCCCTTGTACAGCAGTACTTAATTCCCATGTTTGCAGATCAGTATAAGGCATGTAAAAGTGCTTGGACAAAAGACTTCATATAAATGTTATTTAACAGCACTTGAATTGTTGGTTACTTAGTATTCACAAGTCATAAAATAAAGACTTGGCTGCTGTCAGTTCCACTTAATCTGATAGGAAAAAAAAAAAGCTCATATAAGGAGAAAAAAAAAACTCAGGACAAGCATTAAGAAAAGTACTGATTTCTAAAACTGAGCGTTGCATCTTTTACTACAAAACTTATGGATGGAAATATTATCTGACTTTAATAACTGATAATTACTGAAGACAGATCATTTGTGAGACATTCCTCTTGAGTAATTTCTATAATCACAAAAAGTACTGTTACTATTCCTACTGACTTTTCAGAAGTATCTGCCAAGAGATCGAAGAGTGATCTGGTAGTGGAAGCAAAATGGCTACAGCCAAAATTTGGAATCCTTTTTGTTTTAGGAGAGATGGATGAGAAAGCTCAATGCACTCCATGTGAACGGACCAAAAAGCACTGTCCAGCTAACATAACTGATCAAAAAATTACAGTCAGAGACAGAACCTCAAGATGAGATTAAGTAATTATTGGTGTACCAGTATCAGTGATGTGGCACCACGGAGCCAGGCATCAGAACTATCCCTTATCCTTGTACTGACTACAACACTGTCACACACAGAGGAGGAATTCACATTCTGGTTTTTCTTTTAGCACAGAACGAACCCATGTACACAGAACTTACAGATGTGGCAGAGAAGAAAGGAAATACTTCAATCTTAGTTTCACTTATCACACTCTCTTTTTCCTGTTGAAGGCAGCAAAGCTAACACATCATGAGGCTCAGAGAGACAGACTTCTGCTTTACATTCATAAATTCTTTGTTCTTAAAGAACTGCAAGTAGCATAAATTAATATAATTTAGTGTTCACTAACACAGAGTAATGGGATATGTTGTACACAAATTGTGATTGAAAAACTAAATGAGCATGGAGAGGGGTTTGGCATCTCCATGTCAGAAAGATTTCTGCCTAGCATCTTGCATTCTAAGGTTTTAAAGATAAACCCCAATATGTGGGCTGTTATTGCAGAGTGGATTGGTGAAGCATTCTCAGTGTCATATTTGTCCATTTGGTTTTTGTGGGTTCTTTGGGCTTTTTTTCCTACTTCTATTGGGGTTGGGATTTAAGGTTGCATTTAGACTTACTTGTTTATTGTTTTTATTAATGTTACAGCTTTACAGCTGTGAGTTCTGTAGTCTTTCATTAGTAAGGTACAAAATTACTAAGTGTCTCTTGTTAGAAGGTCTTTTAAGGCTAAAGTACCCAATTAAGAAATTACACTTAAATTATTTTCTCTTTTAACCCAATTACTGATCACTCAAAGTCCACAACGCAACTTCTCTGTCCAATTACAAAACATCACTCAAACCCATGAAGGAGAAGGAAGAGGAAGGTAAAGAAGAACAACCTGTCTGTGCCCTAAAACCTCCATCTTGCTTCACATTTTTTACTATATTCTAAAACCTCAAACTCTAAGTTTTCCACCCTGTGATATCACACACTTCTAACCAACCCCACACCCGTAATCCCAGTGCTATTAATCAATTTTGGAAGCTGGCTTCACGACCTCAGGTTAAATGTAGTATTTTCTTAAGAGCTAGTGCTCATTAGCACACAAAGCCAAGAATTCTCAGTATCCAAGGTCCCCACAGTTCTCACTGCTCCTCAGCAGCTCAGTGCCTGTGGTGATGCCTAACAGGCAGCCACTACGGCACCAGAGCCTGCAAGTCACATTCCGAGCCATGGTAAGACCAGACAAGTTACATATCAAAACTCCTCCTCTCCCTGATTTCTGCAGCCCACGAAAGAAAGAAACCTAAGCAACAGACCAGAAAGACCAAAATGATGGGGGAGCTAGGACTGCAGGCAACCCACAGAGTTTGTGTGGGGCCTGAAGGGTGCTGAAGGCACAAACAACCTTGGAAGCACCACTTAACTCTTACCCCCACACTTCACTTGGGTGCCCTTCCCAGAACAACTGTCAGCTTCTCGTTAAGTAAACATCCCCCTAAAGGAAATGGGATTTGGAGCAGGAGGGCTGCGCTCCAGTCATTTCTGGAGTGCTGGAATTCACAGGCTTCCCCCTGCTCTGCCCCTGGGGCTGACGCAGCAAGGCCACACAGCGAGGGCCATTGCTGAGTGCTGGCAACACAGAGAGGCTCAGGAGAGGAGGCAGAGGAGCCTCCCCTCTCCCTGCCCACCTCAGACTGCAGGGAGGAGTGCTTTTTTTCCTGGAAATACCCTGCACTTCCCACTACACAAGGCAATGCAGTGGCTCGGGGTATCCATTTCCCTGAACTCAAAGTCAGCTGCTCACTCTGACTTCTGACTCCACCTGATGAATTACCTTGTCTGCAGTGCCTGACCTATAAATAAACACAACATCTGTTGGGGTGCTAGGTCTGAAATCCTGGCTCAATAAATCACTCTCCAGAAATTCCCAAAGCTACGAACACCCTTTCCACTGCATCTGTGCTTCCCCCTCCTCTGCCATGCAGATATCTCCCTGCTCTCCCATCCAGGGGGAATCATTTCTGGGGCCTTGCTTTCTCTTTTTCTGCCCTTTCCTCTGCCATGCAGATACCCCTCTGCTCTCCCATCCAGGGGGAATCATTTCTGGGGCCTTGCTTTCTCTTTTTCTGCCCTTTCCTCTGCCATGCAGATATCCCCCTGCTCTCCCATCCAGGGGGAATCATTTCTGGGGCCTTGCTTTCTCTTTTTCTGCCCTTTCCTCTGCCATGCAGATATCCCCCTGCTCTCCCATCCAGGGGGAATCATTTCTGGGGCCTTGCTTTCTCTTTTTCAATTTCTCAAAGGCGTACCTTCAAGAATAAATAGGAAGACTGTCACAATTCAAGAAGATTGCTGGGTTTCCACAGGGGTTGAAGTTTTCTTCTTCTTTTCTCATTTTCTCCTCGGTAAGATATGAGACTTAATGAGAATAAATGCCTGTGTTTATAGAGGAAAAAGCTGAAATCAGAAAGTGCTTGATCTCAGATCAAGCATCAGATCAGCATCACCTTTTGACGGAAATACTTCATCATTCAAACAACAGGTCTACTACAACCAGCAAAAGGAGATTTATGGAATGGTTTGAAATTGTTTTATGAAATGTTTCTGTTTTATGTTGAAATTGTTTTATGAAATATGGTTTGATATTAAAAGAAAAAAAAAAATGACCACCCCTAAAGTTAGCATCAGGATCATGTATGGCTTTGGTGTTAAGCTGAAAATTTCATGGGGACACCATCCATGCAGATGCAAATATCAGATGGCAGTTTTTATAATCTATCAGAAATCAGAGCACAGGCTTTGGTAAGAAATTACTTCAGTTAAAGATTCAGGGCTAAGAGAAGTCCTGCAGCTGCCTAAGACTTCTGGCCTTGATGCTGTGTTGAACAAGTGCAGCCCAGCTGCTCACGTAGCATAAATTCATTCCTTCTCTTTCTGAAAGAAAAGATGACATTTCAAATATTTTGGGTAATAACTGATGCAATTAACATCCCTTTGTACACACTGAACCTTTTGCTTTCGAAAGCTCATTTTAAAATATTTTTCCCCAATAAATTTTTTCTCTTACTTTCAATAATAGGTTCAGAATGTAGATTAAAATACTGAAAAATATTTAAAAATGATAATATTATCCAGGTTTCAAAGTGCAATTCAAGAACTCAGTGCCTCATTAAGAATTTTAAACTGCATGTGCATTTTTCACTCTTTAGTGAAGGACTTCATATGCAACTTTGAAATACATTCCACAGACCCATTTCAACTATTAAACCTTTGAAATACATTCCACAGACCCATTTCAACTATTAAACCTTTGAAATACATTCCACAGACCCATTTCAACCATAAAACTTTAGAATAGCTGATGAGGGAAGAATTATTTATAGCTTAGCCTTTGGCAGTAGGAATTCTAAACAATTTCTGAATCAAGCTCTATAACTTCAGAGGGAAAAAAATAAAAAAAAAAGAAAGAAATCTCTGAAGCCAAAGGGATAAAAGAGGAAAGTGGAGGTACTTTTTTCTATGAAAGTATTGGCATTTATGCTCCTATTTGATTTGTAATTTTAGCAGCAGCTCTTGTACCTTACACCGAAGGCCTTTGATGCATTTTGCCAACCATAATGAGTACATCTTAATATTCCTCTAAAGCAGCAAGGCGGTGTCCTCAAACTTCGGATGAGAAAATGACACAAATGCACAGAAAGGATTTCTGAGCCATTTGTGGAATGCATTGAGCCACTGAATCAGACAGTGTGCACATTTCAGATCACCTAGAAGCAAGTTGTCAGGCCAGCTCAGTGACCACAAAGAGAACACAGAGAAAGAGCTGCCCAGGAAGCTGGGAAGCTTTCTATTCTAGCTTTCTATTCCAGCAAGCACTGCCACAATGAAAGGAGCCACTGCCCCATTTAGGAACAGAATCCCACATCTTTACCTTCCTGAAAAATACCTTTCATGCAAATATGTGTTTTATATATCTATATAAAAAAATTATCGTTCTACTTATTGCAAATCAATAACTTCTACGGAAAAGAGAAAAATAATGTTATTTTCCTGATGCTCATATGGCAGAATATAGGACTATGAGGTAGGAAATAGAATGCAGAAGAGACAAAGCTATTTTTGCCTTCATTTCCCTTTACTGAATACATTATAGGTTTTCAGAGGCACTGTGTGGTGGGACAAAGAGGTGCACAGGAAAGCACATCCAGCTAAACTCTCCTTCTTTCCACCAGCTGAATGACACAAAGGAAGCAGTGCTCTGCCCCCAGTACTTTCAGAACTTGGAGACATGCTGTTATTAACCTGTTCCAGGCACTGCAAACTCTCCGTGCATGAGAGGAAGTGATTTTTTCTTGCTGCTAATGATTTAATTGAGAGATGAACAGGAATGAAATACAGTAAAATTCAGTTTCTGACTGAATTTTCAGTCTATATTAAGTCAGTTTCTCCCTTGTGTTGCAAAAAGGCATTGTGTTTATCACTGTGAAGATTACAACAGGTTAGGGAGTAATCCCTGCTGGACAGCCTGGGTCTAAAATACCAAAGCATCTTTTTATTTCATGCTACTTATGCTGGACTGATTTAGCCCATTCACGGCTTAAGCACTAAGTTTAATCCTCAGAACTCTCAAAACAAACAGTCCATAACACTCACATGAAATGCTGATTTTTTTCAAGTGCAGCTGAAGAGATTATTCCAACCCTCACCCAATGCCCACAATTCACTGCCCAAGTCAGACAATATGTTCTGACACTAAAAACATCAGACTCTGCAAACATCAAGGTGCTCAAATTCTGCCCCAGCTTACTACTGGAAATGGACCTTCAATGTGTCCTGTTTCTGATCAGCACTATAGGATTTTCTTTCAATATTACAAAAATGCCTAGCGATTGGTGGATCTGGTTCTGCAAAAGAACTGCTAAAAAAATTTAGAACACACAAGGCTTTGTTTAAATGCATCTGAGGCCTTGCCTCCATCTCCCCCTTCCTGTTTATCCAAGAGGGATTTCAGAGTGTTCTCTCAATGATCCCTTGACTTGTGGGAGGGTGTGGAATGCCAAAGGTGTGATGAGCAGCCCAATCCATTAAAAGTGTGGCTGCTTTTTTCCCTGGGCAGGCTGGACCATTGTCTGCTTTTATTCCTCGAGGCACACCCAGCAAAGCAAAGCTGGCAAGAAGGGATGGCAAACACACTTGGATTGTTTGTCTGAAAACATCAAGGTGCAATTTCAAGGGGATTATCCTGCAAGGAAAGATACAAGGAAAGGAATGAGACAGTATCAAAAGGGACAAATCCACGTAAAACTGGAAATCTGGAGCCAGCTCTCTCAAGCATTGATATTTCCGTGCAGGAGGACCCGAAATGGAGCAGCCAGTGGGTGTGGAGAGGAAGCACTATTGAAGGATTACCTTGCCTGGACAAAATTAGGAGTTGCAGAGAATTTAGGGGTGGTTGCATTTAGGTGGAAGCTGTTTACTCCACACATTCAAAAGCTGGAGCTGAAGTTATGTCTTACCACTGGATATATATATATATTCATGGTTTAAGTAGACATCCACAAATATTAAAATTTAGGAAGTCAGTTACTGTCTGTCCTCAATGCAAGTGCCAGTAGCAGACTCTGATAACATCAGTGAAAGTGAGAGATGTGCTCTGCCCATTTGAACAGTGATTAAAGCACAGAGTATTCCTGTCAGGATTTAATCCCTAGTGCAAGAAATCAGCATTTACTTGATGCAAGCCCAAAGAATGGTTTGTCGTTAATATTCTGAATTAGAAACTTGCCAGAGTGTCCCAAATTACAAAAAAAAAAAAAAAAAAAAAAAAAACCAAAAAAAACAAAAAACAAAAAAAACAAAACCAAAAACAAAAAAAAAACCTCACAAACATATTTGGATCTATATTTCAGCTATCTAAATACAGCAACAAAAAATAAGGGATAGCAGGCCATTACAGAATATATTATCAATGATAGAGGAAAAAATTCCATTTAGTTCTGTGGGATCCATCCACCAGGCACACCAAAACTAGAATTTTCATAGTAAAAGCTTCAGTGGATTCATGAATTAAGTTTTTCATGACTGACATGTTGGAGTTCTTCCAAATCATTTCAGCACACGAGCAAAGTGCAGCCAACACTGTCCGTGGCACATTTTTTTATCCAAAAACCTTTCAGGAAAAGCCTTCATCAGAAGTGGTGAGGTGATGGAAGTAGTCAGAGAGGTTAAGCAAACAAAGAGGAGGAAAGCAGTTCATAAAACAGGAGAGCCCAAGGATTAATTTGGAAACTCCTCTGCAATACCCAGGAAAAATAATGTCGCTGTCTCTGTGAAATGGGAAGCAGGGAGGAACAAATGGTGGCAATTCTTCCAAAGTCTGCACGTGGTTTGAACGTTGCACATTTATGTCACCAGAAAACACCCCGGGGTCTGAACTGCACCTCTCTGTTGCTCAGCCAAGCACAAGAAGGTGCTTCACTCACACTTTGCTTTTCAGATTTTAGATGTGGCAGCTCCCAAATACTCGAATCCGTGAACTCTCCTACTCCTACAGCAGAGGATGCTGACACCCCAGAGCCAGCGGGGTCAGGCTGGACTCCAGATGGGTGATTCAGAGTCAAAATGCCTCTTGAACTTCTTAATAAACACACATAAACCTGGCCTCAGTGAGCATCAGTGGAAAGAGAAAATGCAAATCACAGGAGACTCTAAACAAGCAAGTTTCCCTAAGAAGGGAGGAAGTAAGTGATTGTACATAAAGGGCTGGGATAGGAATAAATATTCTTCATTTTAAAACAAAAAAAAATTGTATTTTTAATTTAACTAATTAAATTCTTAATTGTTCTCATTCTAAAAGTGTGGTTTTGTAACTAATTGTATCAGTGTGGAAAAATGCATAGCCTGCACAATCTCTGAAACTGAAACAGTTTGCCTCCTGAAAACTATAAAAACAGGACAAAAGTTTCACCTAAAACCAACACATAGCAACCATCAGTTCATAGCACGACTGTAAGAGGCTCTCCAGTGCATAGAATTTCTCTTAAAAATCCATTTCCCTTAAATTTCTTATTTTAAACAAGTAATTAAGCACAGTTCAGGCCCTTATGAGACATAAATAAGTATGCTTGTTAGTCACAGCAGTAGAGGTAGAAAGAAAATATCTCACAGGCAAGTGGCACAGATTTAATACCTTAATTTTCTCCTCCCACTTCAATGTCTAGGAAGTACTGTAGCAATGCACTAAGGCCTTAGGTTTTTAGATTCTACTATCAAACCATTTCCTTAAGCAGGGGCTGAATGCATTAATACATAAAAATAAATTGAACTTGTTTAAATATGACCTCAGGAAAGTGTTTCTATAGCAATGAAACTTGCAGCAGTGACTAGGCAAAACCTGCTTTCCTGAGATTGGAACAGAGGCATCACCTTCATCCTAGCCAACTGTGAAATTATTTCTCCAGAAGAAACCCAGTTGTTTCTTTCTGCATAACCCCTCCAAGCTCAGCCTCTCCTCTTAGCTCACATGGCTGAAGCTGATATTTTGAATTTTCATTTTCATATGCACAACCCCTTAGTCTCTCATAGTGACACATCCTGACCATTCCCAATGAGGTTACTGTCATATGGCTAAATTCATTTTCTTGGCTCTACCACCAAAAGACTGCTCTCTTTTTCAGCCTGTCACAAATGCCTGACCCAAAGGGTTTTCTAGTGAATGCATTTTGTAGTTTATAGCACAGCGTAGCCCTTGCTCTGAACATTTGAGTCATCTCCAGCTCTGTTGAAGGCTGCTGTCACCATCCCCCTGTTCAGCTTTCCTGCAGATTGTCTCCCACTTCCCACTGCCTTCTGGATGTGGGATGAATTCACTGCAATTCATCAAATTAATCTTTTGGTGGCATCTTGCTACTGCAGCCCACCAAGCCTGGGAGTTACCAGCTGTAGGATGGGTCTCAGGAGCCAGGCTTTGTGCTTCCAGGGGAAATGGGGCTGGTTTAGGGTTGTTCTCATCACCTGCTGCTCAAAAGAGAATTCCTGCAGCCATCCCCCTGTCACCACGCGTTTTCACCCTGCAGGGTGAATGCATTTTGATTTTCAAACCACCCATTTCAAACCTCAGCTTTCACATTTCAAAATCTCAACTTTCAAATTTCAAACTGCAACTTTCAATTTCAAACCTCAACTTGCAGATTCCACAACCTCAACTTGCAAATTCCACAACCTCAACTTGCAAATTCCAAAATCTCAACTTGCAGATTCCACAACCTCAACTTGCAGATTCCACAACCTCAACTTGCAGATTCCAAAACTCTCAACCTGCAAATTTCAAAATCTCAACCTGCAAATTTCAAAATCTCAACTTGCAAATTTCATTTTCAAACCACTCATTTCCCACAACAGGTTGCAAAGTACCAAAAGGAAGAAGCTCAAGGTTTTCTTGTGCTATGCATTATAATTAACAATCCAGACTGCTCTTCTAAACTATAATACATAATCATATAATTTATTTCTTATTTTCTTACTATAATATGCGATCGTTTTTCACGTTTTTCAAATTTCCTTAGTTAGACACACTGCTTTACAAATTGATATTTAGGCATTTGAATGAAAGAGGAAAAAAAAATTAATGTATCCTAGCACTCCCTGCACTTTACAGTCATTTCAAAACATCAGGAAAAGGTTCTGGGCTTCATGCCAGCTGAAACTACTGGCATAAAATCTCATAAAGGGACGTGCACACCTTCAGCTTTTGAAGCATTTATTCACTGCTGACAGAGGAGCTGCAAAGAAACCAAACTCCAAACAACAAATTACTCAATTTCCCCCCTGCTTCACATAATCACACAGGCAATTTTGGAAGTTTGCTTTATGATCACCTTTCAGGTGAAAATTATTCATGAGTTGGACCACTTGACAGGTAGAACTTTATTTATCTGTCAAATATTTCACCAGACAAGGAAAATAACCATTCTGAGCACAGAGTCAATAGCTTCAGTTAGGTGGAGGAAAAAAAAAAACCCTGCTTTTCTAGCACGGAGCAAATATCATCAAAGATTTATTGCTGATTTTCAGTACAAGTAGGAGGATATTGTAAAGCTGAGCTACAGCTGCACACTTAGCAAGATTTCCCCATGTGTCTCCATGATTTTTTTTTTTTTTTTTTCTGGAGTGGGCACCTGTGTGACCCTGAGGTGGGAGTAAAGGGCACTTGCAACCTTGCTGCTTTTGCTCTCAGAATGAAAGCACAGAGACTCTCCAGGGCACAGAAGGCACTGAGGGGCCCTTTACTGGCTGCAGTTATCCCTCCTGCTGCTGGATTTATCACTTACTCTGCTGCAGCAAGACAAAGTTTGCAGCTGTTTCTGATGGGGTCTGGCTGGGCTGAATACCACGAGTGTTTGGGTAACGCAGTGAGATGAACAAAACCAACCCTTTCTTAATGAAAATAAGTGAAAATAAATGAAAATAAGTGAAAATAAATGAAAATAAATGAAAAGAAATGAATATCATAAATGAAAATCATAAATGAAAATCATAAATGAAAATCATAAATGAAAATAATAAATGAAAATCATAAATGAAAATCATAAATGAAAATCATAAATGAAAATCAATACCTGCTTCCAAGCCAGATGAATAGGAACCTGCGTTATCACAAAACCTACAATGTTTCACCACAAAACTTAGGCCAAGTACTTGCAGACTGAAAGTTCTGCTTTGGATTCTGGTCATGCAGACCTTGTAAGAGCAGACAGAGCATTCCTTGGGCATGGGGCTGAATTTCATTCCACAAACATTCAGGGATATGTGGTGTAGCTCTGCCCCACTGGGACTTTGCCTAATGCTGACCTGCAGCTATCTCGTTTATGGATAGTTACTAGGAACACAAAAACAAACATTTTCTTGCCTCGAAAGTAAGGAATTCATTTCCCACACCCAACCTGAAATGAAGATGTCCATCAGCGAGATCTCTCCAGGTTATCTGCAATCTGGAGAAAAAAAAAAACCAAACAGTTGCTGGCCCTTGCCAGTCAAACCCTGCAGAAATTTAGCTTGCAGCACCTCTCCTCCTGGCTTGGGTAGGGACAGAGCTTTTGCACCAAAAGAGGTGAAAGATAGACCTGTATACTACAGGTAAATACTGGATATTTCATAGTGCTTTAAATGCCATTTCATAGTATTTTAAACACTATGAAATACACTAAATATATTAAGTACTTAATTAAGTATTTCATAAACACGATGAAATACACTATTAAAATATCCATAATATTTTAAACACTATGAAATACTGGGTGAAATATTGGGTTAGGGTTAAAAATTGCTAATCAGGGCTGAAACCACTCCAAAAAGAGAAGCACACTCAATTTGTTCTCACAAAAAAATTCCCCACAAAAACTCCACAAAATAGTTAAACTAAGTTATTAGAATAATCATATAAAAGAAATAGAATGGCTGATGAATGGCACAGATCATCAGTCTTTTAAAATTATTTTCAATTTTCTTCCAACTTTTGACTCTTTAAAAAATATATCCATTTTTATTTACATCACCATCAGCAGTTTCTGTGCTCTCTTGTGTGATTTATTAATTCTTACTTCAATAAATAAAATGTCCATAATTCTAGAATTTCTGCACGCCACCATCCATAATTTTTTTAGTAAAATACCCCATCTACTTTTAGTCAACAAACTTGTATCTCCAGCATATTTGTTCATTTAATATTTTCCTTTCCCTATTAGCATCACCTACCCTACTTTAAAACATTTTAATTAAATTCTATCCCCGTCTGCAAAGTCACATATAATACAACAAAGTCCTGCCCTGAGGACAGAAATTAAGAGAACAACAGGGAGTCAAAGGAAGGTTTTTTCTCAGGGTTGTCCCAAGATCTGAGGCCCTGAAGTCATTTCAGTAAGAGATGGGAGCCTTGTGAGCTGCTGGTGGGAGAGAAGCTGCCTGCTGACACTTCCCCTCTATGACAGAGCACCTCCAGTGCCTTGAGTCTTGGCTAAAATGAGAGGTGAAATCTCCTGCTACCACCTCAGCTTTGACCCAGCAGCCTCGTTCAGAATTCCTGACTCTGAGGTTTACATTTTGCTCTGGAAAAGGGATGCTGATAATAAATAATAACTGCAAAGTGCCCGAACCCCTGAGACTGCCACACTGCAAACAGCTCCACTCTGGGGACCTGTGGGTATCACCAGCTGGGTTCAGAGGGATTACCAGCACACACAAGGCTGTCTGCAAGCTTAATGCCAGTGCTTTGTGACTAATTCACCCTAATTAAAATGTGACACAGATCTACAGAATCTAGTAGAATTAAATAATTGCTGTCTGAAGGCTCTCCATCGACCTGCAGTGTCGTGGTGATGCCTGGTGAAGGCTGGCCTAGAGCAGAGGCTGGGCAGAGCTAAAGAACAAAGCAGGGATTGATTCCAAGGATCTCCTCCATGGATCCACCTTGGGCAGCACCAGAGCCCAGCCAGGGCTGCAGCCAAGAGGAACCAAAATGGTCCCAAAATGCACGAGCGCTCCCGGGGGCTCTCACTGGGATCAGCTCTGCTCCATTTGCACCTTGCAGTTCATTGTCCCATTCCAGCTTTAGCCCAGGCACTCCCATCCTGCTTGTTTTTCTCTCTCCAGCCCACGCTGTTTGTGCTCCTGGGCCTGAGCTTTGGATCATTTGTCCTTGGTGCCCAGCTGGAGCAGGAATTGTTTTGTCTCCCTGCTCTGTGCACAGAGCTCCCCATCCCCTCATGTGAAGCTCAGAAGTGCACACTGAAGTAGCCCAGAATGTGAAAAATAGAAAAGCTAAACCTGAGGCATCAATGGTGTGTGATATGGGTGCCTCTGTCAGGAGCAGAAGCCACAGAACACCTGGGGAGTCTGGTCTGAGCTCTGGACAGAGCTTTTGGGTAGGCTTGGCATGATAGATATAGATAAATATCTGGAGCTGGAAACAAAGATCTACTGGGGAATCTCTGCCTATCCCAGAGATCAAAAACTGAACAAAAATATCTCCTGGCAGCCCTTGCTCACTGCTCCTACTGAGCTCTAAATTCAGCAAAAGCTTTGCTGTTTCTCAGAAACAATATCCTCCCACTATGATAAAATGATAACTCACCTAGGTACTGAGACATTTTAAAATATCTCTGATTTTGGCTAGCACAGCAACAAATAGGGCTGTTCTTGTTAATTAAGCAATACATTTCTAAAGGGGGCTGATAAGCCATGTACATATCTAAGTATCTATGCTGCTGGACATAGAGCTCCAAGGGAAAACGGTCACCATTCACCCAGCTAAACTTCATGGTCACAAAGTTGACAAAGTCCCTGCTCACAAATAGGTATTTCAGGTGAAATTGATTATATCCATAGGTAAAATGGATTATAAACAAAACGTTGAAGGAGACACTTTGATAATACCATGATATATAGGCAGTATTTTCTGTGAAAAAGTCCTTTGCAATTAAATATCCTTATTTCCTTGAAACTTTCTTCTCTAAAAGGTACAGAGAAAATTATAGTTGTTAGGGTTGCATCACTTGGTCCAGCTCACAAAACATTCATGCTGGGCCATTTCTCTTGGATTCAAAGGGCTGAGAACTTGTGGTGTGCACCATGAGAAATGCACTCCCTACATCCTTAGGAGAGGCTTTACTTTGTTAACTACACTGACTCAACACAAATATAGGTACAAACACTTTGTAAGCACTTCCTGATCTCAGAAAAGTGTTTATTTTATTAACTGGACTGTTGGTCTTTAAAAAATATATCGTACCATGTCCAGGCAGCAAAGAGTTTGGGAATTCTCAATAATAGTTTTGAAAACTGGTCAACTGCTCATGTGTTCTTATATCCTAGAGCTGACCTTGGCTGGTTTACTGAGAAATACAGCTCAGCTGCTGGAGTTTGCATCAATTGTGCAATATTTCTGTCCAATTTATAACTATTTATCCTGTAATCAAATTCTAATGATTACGGACACTTTGGGAAAGGCACATGTCGTTATTTACAAACACAGAAAACTCTGCTTTCATTTTTTCATGCTTGCCTTAATTCCTTCTGCTTTGCATTTTTTTGTATACGTTTCTATTGCTGCTATAGAGCTTACTGAATTTTTAAATAAGCATTGTGGTTTTACCTCAGCCAGCAACTAAGTCCCATGCAGGCACTTGCACACAGCTTCTCCTCCCTTCACTGGGATGGGGAGAGGAATCACCACTTATGGGGACTTTTGAGGGAATTTTTAATGAGTTACAGGTGGGATTTCTGAGTTGCTTTTGATGCTGTCATTTATTGCTTTTATTTTTTACTTAGATAGGCAGGCTGAGTTTGATTTATATTTTTATTGTATGGTTTAGAAGGTCATAAGACTTCTAGCTCCAAGAGCTTTTAAGGATTTATTGATTAATAGAACACTGCTAATAAAAATATTTATGTTTTTACTTCAATCTTTAAATACTTTGTTTTACTGATTTGTGCTACAGTTTAAGTTTCCTTAGTTAATCATGTTATTATATAAACTTATAGTATTCTAAACTTCTTGTTTATATTTGTAATTACTTTTATATCTTAAACTCTAAAACTCTGAACTTTTTTCTATTTAACTTAAGGTGGTTTTGGTTTCAATGATAAACTCTTGTTTCTAGTACTTAGGTTTGGAAGTTTTTTCTAAGGTCTCAAAAAGAATCCTGTGTTTAATTCTAAGCTTTGGTTTACAGGCCCAAAGTTCTGAGAGTTCCCTGCATTTCAGATTCCAACACAGGGGAACCAGAAGAACAACTCATCAGTTGAGATGAGGACTGTTTAATAAATGACATAAAATAAAGTATAATAAGATTACTGCTGTTATAATTATAGTCTTTGTAGCTGTTGCTATTGTTGTAATGAAAATGTGAGAGAGAAAGGGGCAAAATGTCCCTTTTAGGTATTTTAGGTATGAAGAAAGGGGGGAAATGGGCAAAATGCAAGAGGAACAAGTGATGAACAATGCCACTGCCCAGCCTGTCCCCAAGCAGTGACTTTGCCCCTGGCCCAGTTCCCCCAGTTTATGTACTGACACAACCTGCCATGGATGGAAATCCCTTTGGCCACCCTGGCTCACCTGTCCCAGCCCTGCTCCCTCCCAGCCTCTTGTGCACCTGCCCACTGGCAGGGCTTGGGACACTGGCAAGTCCTGGATTTAGGGTAAGCCCTGCTTAGCAACAACCAAAAATCAGCGTGGAATCAACGTGCTGTCAGCTATTCTCACAATGAACCCAAACACAGCTCTGTACTGCACTTGTACTGAACATGGTTTCTCTTCTGTTCAGTACTGGGGGTATTGTCTAGTTCTGAGAGCACCTTTATTCAGTGTCTCCTAAGATAAGGAATAAATTTAATGTCACATAACACTGATATGTCTCATGACAGGCAGATGGTGTTACGCACAATCTGTAAAGTGTCCTTGAAAAAATGTCTGTGATTAGATAAAAACTTGAAAAAACCAGGAACGTATAATGGCACTAGTGTTGTGAATACCACAAAGCCCTGCTTGGCAACAACCAAAAATCAGCGTGGAATCAACGTGCTGTCAGCTATTCTCACAATGAACCCAAAACACAGCTCTGTGCCAGCTACTGGGAAGAAAACGAACTCCATACCAACCAAACCCAGGAAAATAAGGGGAATATATTTTAAAAAGCTAAAAACACCACCTCTGCAATATATAAGAAACAAAAAACCAGACAAATGTGCTGATTTGCAGTTATCCTCACTTGCCTTTAAATTATTATCAGACCAAGCCCCCTTCCCTAGGTCATCTGCACAAAAAAAAAAAACAAAACCAAAAAACACTTCTATGGAAGTTGGACAAAATCTGAAGCTGGAAAAAAAAAATCTATCATCTCTGCCTCATTGCTTTTTTTTTTTCCACTGAGCATCCTTGAATGCTTAGATGTCCCCAGGATGCTTTCCATTTTGATATTAAAGCCATGAAAAGGGGGCACTTCCTAGTGGAAAATGAACTCTTATTTGCATCTGTCCATGCTGAACACCATATGTCCAAAGGATAAAACACAATGCACTGGAAGGGCTTTAGCTGTTAATATTTATGATCACTCCAGCCTTCTTTTTCCATTTATAAATGGTTTGTTAGAGGACCACGGTGTCTCCAGATAAATACATTATTAAACATCACGAGGAATTCTCAGGCCCAAGCCAGAACTGATTTCGAGCAGCTCCCTGAGTATTTTCCTACTGTTGGGATGTCATTCATCACCAAAAGTGCATGAAATTGTGCTGTTCCATGGGATAACAACAATTTAAATTAGAAGAAAATGAAAATTAATAGCAGAGTGATTTCTGATAGACATTAATGTTTGGATTAATAATTCCTAATAAAAAATGTATGAAACTTCATTATCTGCCAAGAGGCTAAAGTTAATTGCAAGCTCTGTCACTGGTTCCCATTTTGTGCAGACAGTCACCCCCCCTGGGCCTCATCCTTAGGGATTTTGGTTTGGACCTTCATATTTTATCACCAGTTATCTGTAAATATCAGCCTGGGAATCAGCACTCTCAATCCTTCCAATTTGGCATGACTTTAATTGCACTCATTATAACAATTTCTGGTAATTTACAAAGCCTAATATATATAAAATACACATATAAAAATATGTATTTTATATGTATATAATATATATATGCATATATATATAATTATTCTTTCTATATAATGATATATTATACATAATATAGATAATTAATTATATTTATATATAAAAGAGAAAATATATTTTTATATATATAAATAAGATAAAATACATTATATATAAATATAAGATATATTTTATATATCTTATATAAGATATATATAAAAATATATATAAAATATAATATATATTTTATATATTATATATAAAATCTATAAAATACATTTCTACAAGTTCATTCTAGTATACTCACACTAGCAATTAACCAACACTAAACCCACCACACTAATTAGTACAGTATGACTGCTTCTAAATCCATCTCCTAAATGCAAGAAAGACCCCATTTTTATGTATTTCATGTATGAGCAGCTGTAAACAAGGGGGATGCTGTACAGACCTGCAATCTATTAAAGCTCTTTTAAACACTTTTTCTAGTTTTATCCTTAGATAACCTTGCCAGAAGATATGAGCAATGTTTGCATGAATTGCCATGAGATTGCCATTCATTCATTCAGTCATTCATCCATTCATTGCAGAGCAGTCTCTCCCCAGTCTGGTCTGTAGCAGCCACTGTAAAACAGCACACGTAATTCAGCAGAGATCTGCCTTGATCATGGTCTCTCTCTACTCCACTGGATGGCCATTTTCACTTTTGGGGACATATTTCTATAGATATGTCACAGCCAAAATCCTGGCTGCTCGTTGCACAAAAACCAGACAGCTCCAGTAGCCCCCATCACTTGTCTTTGTTTCTTTGATTAAATATTTGTACAATACTTTGTATTTCACAAGTACTGCTCAGGTATTTCAGGTCATTAAAAGGTCTGGAAAGCAAGGTGCCCCACAAAAGCCTGCAGGGAAAGCACTTCTCTTTGGAATAATCTCTGGAGATTCTTGGGCAGAGACAGCCAGAGAACCAAAAGGATATTTTAAGAGCAGACTTTTTTCCTTTTGCATTAGCCACAGCGTAGAACCAGCAGCTTGAAGGCCCTGAGGAAAGCTGGGGGAATTGAGCAGCAAGACAGCTGACAAGAATATATATAGTGAGGCTGGAGATCTTTAGAGAGGCATGAAAACACTCCTAAAGGAAGTTTGATTACTCTTCGCTTTTATCCTCTGTTTGTTCGAGCAAAATATTATACATAACTTTGTCTGTTTGGGTTTCTAAATTACCACTTGCTCCCAGCTACTGATTGCCCCAATTGCTCATTTTATCTTCTTTTTAAGATAATTGTAGGGCACTGAAATCAGTATCCTGCCTATTTGAGTATTTGTACAGCATTTACCATACGTGGCACTGTTGCTGTGCCAGGATTTTACACTAATGTACTTCAGATGCAACACATTTTCTGAAAAATACATACAAAACTCAAAAAAGAAAATACATAATACTGGATACATACCAGGGAGGATGGAGGGCTGAAAGAAATCTCCTTCCTTACAAGAGCTGAAGAACACCTGGTTCAGCACAGATGGAATTTAAAACACAAAACAATTCCAAAAGAAAATGCATACTGTATCCACCAAAACTATTTCAGAACATGCATTAGATTTCACTTTCATTAGTTTTCAATATTTATTGCTTCCCTTTGCAGCATCTTACTGATTTATAAACGTGTGGGATACCAACGTTTGTATCTCCTAATACAATTTAAAAACTCATGAGGTTAAACGCTTTCTATTTAAGCACTAAAGACATAAAGCCTGCAATACCTACATACTTTCTAGAGCTTGGTCTCTCAACCCAAGACATCCAGAAAGAGGAAGGTCAAAGTCAAATCTGTCACTGAGTCCCATGAGCAGGTTACAGACAGAGTTTATGAGTTTATGAGCTAACATATTGATTTTACACCTTGCTTCTAACAAGGATTTAAAGTTCGCAGGCACACCAATTTCTGACATTTGTATTATTTAGAACAGCTAACATTACACTTCTTTCTTTGCTCAGAGTTAACTTGTGGAGTTTTAACTTCTTTTTGCTAGGGTTGGGATTAAATGTGTGAGATGGTACTTCGTGTTTAGACTCAGATGTTTATTAGCTCTTATCTATATTACAGTGTTATAAACTGTGAGTTCTAGAGTACTTCACTCTAACAGACTAAAAATGGAGCTTCATCTCTCTCTCTCTAGAAACCTTTTTAAGGATAAACTGTCCGATTAGAAATGACACCTAACTCCATAACTAACTACCTGTAACTCACAATGTAAACTTTTGTACCCAATTATACAGTACCACCCAAGCCCATAAAGAAGTAAAGAAGACAGACTAGCTGCTGTCCTAAAATGTCTATTTTGTTTTAGAACTATTACTATATTCTTAAACTCTAGGTTTCCCACCCTGTGATGTTACACACTTCCATTCAAACTCCACCCCCACAGTCCCAGTTCTGTCATTCCATTCTGGAAGCTTCTCCACAGCCTCAGTGTTCTCCTGGGGGTCAGTGCCTGGCAGCACAGAAAGTCTGGAATTCTCAGCAGCCAGGGCTCCAGCATTAACTAAATCTCAGCAAGGCTGAACACCTCAGGTTACACCTCATACTCAAATTGAACTGGTAGTGCTCAGCACGTAAAAGAAGCTGGCTGCAGAGAGGGACCCTGAGTGTCCATGCCAGAATAAGCCTGTGCTTGTGTGAAATACCTGAGGCAACCTAAGACAACCTTTTTGCCTTTGCTTCATTTATTTGCTTACCTTTTGCTTTGTTTCATTTCTTTCTATACTTTTTTTGGAGGTATCTATTTCTATTCTTTTTTTTTCCCTATACTCTATTTTGAAACAACTCGTACAGTTCTTGCTTCCCAGAATAGTGATTTCATCAAATGCCAATAAAATCAGGTGCTTTTGCATTGCTTCTTTCTGCTTCACATTTGTACTTCTACAAATATAAACATGTGT
This sequence comes from Vidua chalybeata, assembly GCF_026979565.1. Taxonomy (NCBI): domain Eukaryota; kingdom Metazoa; phylum Chordata; class Aves; order Passeriformes; family Viduidae; genus Vidua; species Vidua chalybeata. The sequence goes on along the minus strand of NC_071535.1, from coordinate 62,048,207 downwards.
GTTTCTGTGTATACATACATACACTTACTTTTCCCCTTTGTAATGCTGGAAAGACACACATTTTTAAATTCATATATTCCTAAAGAACATCAGATCTACTTTAATGAGCCTTTTGTTCCCTGCTTTTCAGTTGCCAGTTCTTTCTGTTCAAAATATCTAACATTTGCTGTTATTTATTTGGAAGAACTGAGATTTTTAAATAACACAGAGCTTGCCTTCAAACAGCTTAAAATGTTTAACTTAAACCTGAACTGGAGTCTGCAGAACCAGACTGTTCCTAATTGTATTGCTCTTACAAATGTTCAGATTTATTTCTGTCTTGCAAATATGCACACCTATGTTAAATATTTGCTCTCACAGAGGCTTTTTGGTTCATAATTTTCAGATGAGCAGGGTGTGCCAGCTGTGTTACACACTGTGCCCTGTGTGTCCACCCAGCAAACAAAAGCACATTTTGGAGTCTGTGCAAGTGGACATTGGCCATTGTGTAATTTAAAATGCAGTCAGCAAAGGCCTCACCCAAAGATGGGTGAAGCAGCTCCCTGTGTTTCAGAGAACTGTTACTTTCTGGCTCATCAAAGATATATAAATCCATTTTTACCACTATCTACACCAGTTAAGATTACATTCCTTTCCTGGCTGAGTTGATTTGAAAATTATATTGAAGCTTAGTATTAGGTATCATATAACACAGTGTTACAAAAGGTTTCAATTAATATTAATTATTATTACTATTTAATTAATAATATATTAAAAATAATCAAATTATGTACTTCTCTTCATACGATATTTCTAAAAACCTTGTGGAAATACCAAAACATGAGAGCTTCCACGTAAGTCTTTTAAATTAGGGGGGGAAATTTGAAGTGCCTTAAATGTAAACAAAGTAGGACCAGATTTCTGACTTCAACAGATAAAAAGCCTACCAAAAGCTATAAGTGTTGATGTATGTCATGGGAAAGGATTCTTTTGTCATTTCTGGCAGCCCATTATGGCATTTACTGAATTAATAATGGCTTCAATGTTTAAATACATAGCTAGGCAAATATTTTAATTATTCTAACGCGTCAGTTTTTAAAACCGTCAGTACCCACTGGCGTGGAAAGAGTATTTGCCCGTCACCAGTAATCTAAATTAAACCTCCTGCAGCACTTGGAGCTAGGAGCTGAGGAGCCCTGTGACTTGTGCACGGCGTCCCCACCTGTGCTAGGATCTGAGCACCCGTGCTGCTGAGCTTTGCTGGGCAGGGCAGGGAGGCTCCTTGCACTGCAGCTCTCTGCCTGACCCAGGAAGGATGCAGCAGATGCAGAGGGTTCAAGTGAGGGCACCAAGAGCCTGCACGTGACCCCCTGGCAGCCCTGGAGCCATCCCTGTGTGTTCAGAGAGAGCTGGATTCCACTGCACAGCCACGGCCGTGACCCACTAAAAGTGCTGCTAAAAGCTCCCTGGCCTTTTGGAGCTGGCTCCCACCGACTCAGGGCTAAAGATTGGCTCAAAGTCTGAAGCAGAAAGCAAAAGCCCACCCACGCCACGTGAGAGCACCTCTCTAACACCAGATCCCTTCCAGACAGGGTGGGATTTTGAGGAATTTGGAATGAATTAGAGACGGGACCTCTGAGTTGTTTTTGATGATGGGATTTAATTTTCTTATCTTCTACACAGGCAGGAAGGGTGAGTTGGGCTCACATCTTCACTGCATGGCTCAGAAGGCCACAAGACCCTCAGTTACAGGACCTTTTAAGGATTTATTAACTAATAAACACTGCCAACAAGGATATTTATGGTTTTAACCCAATCTTAAAAATATTTTGTCTTATGGACCCATGCTGCAGTGCAAGCTTTCTTAGCCAGTCCTGTTATGACACACAAACTACAGTGCTGCATTCTAAACTCCTTGTTACCTTTGTAACTTCTATTTTTTTCTATATTTTAAACTTTAAAACGCTAAACTTTCCTTTACTTAGCTTCTGTCTCTGCTTTAAGCTATAAATCCACATTCTCACTTCTAGCACCTCGGTTTGGGAGCCTTTCCCAAGGTCCCAGATCAAATCCTGGGTTTAATTCTAAGCTTTGGCTCACAGGTCCAAAGTCCTGAGAGTTCCCTGGGTTTCAGATTCCACCAGTGCATGACTCAGTGTTAAAGTGTCTGCCCTCAGCTCCCCACGGCTCTGGCCCTGTGTCAGCCTCTGCAGCCCCTCTTGGACTGAGGCCCTAAGGGGTGCTGAGGTACAGCAAAGTGGCACAACTTCCCTAAAACCTCCCAAAGTAGGGGCAAAACACATGAAAAAGAAATATTTCTGTGAGAGGAAGAGTCAAGACATGAGTTAAGGCAAACCTCAGTAACCAGCCCAACCTAAGCTTTGCACTTGTTAAAAAAAAAAGTATCTAAAGTAATAATGTTTCACAAAGGAAAATAAATCTAAAATATATTTTTAGGTATCTTTATTCTGCTCAGACAATTTTGTTTTCCACTGAATCAAAATCTGCAAGTTTCCCTCCACAGCAGCAGGTCTAGGGAACCATGTGGAAGTTTCCCTCCTCTGTTTCACCTTCCATCCCACCCTGTCTTGCCCTTACAGGCTTTCACAAACCCACAGCTGGAAAAGCAGCAGGTGGAAAAACTGCTTTGCCTGCTGGGGCTTTCCTCCCAGCTCATCTCACCTTCAGTCAAAGAAGTTTCCATCCAACAGGTGGGATGTGACATCTCTGTCCTTGTCACTGCCACTGCTCCCCCCCAAAAAGCTGACTTTGTGCCCGCCAGGGCTTTTGTACATCTGCATCCCAATATTCCTGTGCATTACAGCCACACCATAAGCCAGCTGTTCTAACAGCTCTGGAAACCTTCTGGCAGATGTTTGTAGGTGAGCAAGCCACACAATTTGGCTTTGAAGTGAGTTAAGTGTAGCTAAGTGAGCTAAGTGTAGCTCTTCTCAAGCACAGGGAACAACTGGGAAGAAACAACTGGGAAGAAACAACTGGGAAGAAACAACTGGGAAGAAACAACTGGGAAAGCCAGCAATGTCTCAGCAGAACAGCAGAGGGAAACAGAGACACAGAGCTCAGTGCAGAGCCAACACTGCACTGAGGTCGTGACAAGGAGGTTTGGTGGGTCATGTGGACTGATCAGTTCAAACTCATCATATTCAGGCTCTAAACAGTCGAAAGGCTGAGTAAATAGACTGACAGGCAGAAAGGGAGTCATGCACATGAGAACTGTAATTTCTTAGAATAAAGAAACCACTAGGTTACAGCATGCCTCTGTGTGATGCTTCTCCATGACTCAACATCACTAATCTGAGAATATGAATGTGGGAGGTCTCCTTGCACTATTGGATATTGAAAGCGTGGGAAAAGGTGTGTTCTACAATACTTGGCTTTCTGGAGCTCGTACACTTAAAAAAAAAAAACAAATTTCAAAGCCATGTGGCTCACTTAAGCTCTGAAGGTAGACAAAACACAGAAAATATTTCCTAAAATTTTGCCAGAGCAAGTTAGCTGAAGGTTATTTTTACTCCAATTTCCCCCTAGGCAGCATTACCCATCTTATGGCCGCATACAGGAGGGTCAGTTGAGAACACACAACAGGGCAAGAGGTCTTCTGTACTAAAGCTTTCTAGGAGAAGAGGAGTAATTTTGGAACTTGAAACCTGAAAGACCTCTTTCCCCACCACTATTTTCTACTGATTTTAATCTGCTCATTTAATAAAATTTAGGGATTACATAACTGTAATTTAATTCGTAATTTCTTTTTTTCCTAAAAGTTTCTAGGAAATGCCTTGGTTTTTTTCCTAGCATAGAAGACGAATGCCATTTTTATTTCTAAAGACAAATGTGTTTTCCATATCCAAGTCTTTTGTTAACAGAACTTGACACCTTTTCAACTGACATAAAGGGCTCTTCAGGTCTTAGTGTGATACAACAAGGTAATGAAAAATTCTCCCCTGAAAAATATGAAGGTCTTAAGTGTATCTGGGTATACTTTTATATATATACATTTATGTGTGTGTGCCCATGGATTATACATTCACACTAGAATATTATATATTTACACTTGTTAAAGATAATGCACAAAAAAAGAGAGACAAGACTAAATAAAATGATAATAATACATTGCTGTGAAAGAAAATGAGAAATTATTTCAGAGTAACTGATCTGAACTAGATATAAATATGGTAATTAGTACTGCTGGGTTTGTGAAATTATGGAATCCCTCTTGTAAATTAAAAGAAACTTTATCTTCAGTGAAGATTATATAGGTCTCAGACTTCCCTCAGCTAATTGATATGGTTTTCTACTTGCAGATCTTACTGGGCAGAATATTTCACTCACAGTCCTTGCTCTCTGCATTTCTCCCCCCACTGTCAGTTCAGTGTGGATTTCAGCACTGATCCCATTCCCAATTCGGGTCATTCTCCTGCAGTCTATCCTGCCCTATTCCAGCCACACTGACTGATGCTTGTGCAGCAGAAATGCCATGCAAGTGTCCTAACCAAAAATATAGGACAGTGGTATTCCAAGTTCCTTAAATCAATACTCAATTAACTAAATCCAACCTCAACACCACAGAGTGCCCAGTCTTTTTTAAGGTTAAGTGCTCTGTGTGTGCATTTGTGCACGTGTGCACATTCCAGGCAGAAGCCATTATAGTAAAATCTGCTAGGATGGAGAATGATGAACAAACTCCATTTCAAATGTTATCCACATAAATTCATACATGGCATATTAATGGTACATATTCTTTTTCTGTATTTGAAATGTTTCTCTAGACTTCACGACCTAAAACTGTCTCTCTAAATTTAGCTGAAAGAACTGCACAAGTAAATGATAATGTACATGTCATAATATAAAATACAGGCATCCTTTTAAGTGCAAATTTTTGGTAGGTGTGCATTCAAACACTAAAAATATGCAAATAAATAACCAAGTCTATCTTCCTCTCAGAACAGGGTATGACATTTCTCTGTGTGGACAAGTCCTGTCTGCAATTAGAGGAGACTAACTGGCACAGGGCAGCTGCAAGCAGACCTGACAGCTTCTGCTGACCTCTAGGAATTGCTCTGCCCTTGAACAGCCATGCAGTAACAGTTTCTAAAATGCTCTGGAGAGCTGCAAATCATTTACTCTCCCTCGCAATCCCACACTGGCTTTGTGGTGAAAGCCAGACTTCTTACTGAAGTTCGAATTAATCCATATTTTTTTTCCAAAGGTACCTTAAATGCACCACTTAGATTCTAAAAAGTCTCCTCTCGAAAGCTGCCTTAAAGGAATTTTCTACAACATGTAGAAGTCACTCGTGCCCTAGCAGTGGAAATAAGACACAGCCCCAGAAGAGGTGTCCCAGAGGGTACAACCTCTGCAGGACCCCCGTCCTGTGGGTTTCATTCACACGTGTCACACACAGGAGGCCTCCAGGGAAAAGTGGGCACAAATGGAATATACTCTGGCACTTACGCTCCTCAGCCAAATCTCAAGCCAGCAAGGAGCTCACTTTCTGACTGAGGGATTACAATCTCTTCTGAAAACATAGGCTATTTGCAGGTTTTTTTACCAAAATTTGCAATAGATAACTAAACCCCATCAGAAAAACTGCCTGGAACTTATTTTGAGCAGATGGAAGTATTTTTTGAAGATACCCAATGCTGATGTCTTAGAATATTACCAAGAAGCAAAGTTTGAATCTGAAGCATGGGAGAGCTACAGATCTTTTCAGCCTCACTTCTAGAGATGCAGGATCATCCAGCACCTGACAGCAAAATCCTCCCAGGAGCATTATGCTCCCCCAAAACATTGGTAAAAATGAATATGGTTCTCAAATCCCTGGGGAGAAAATAATCACATGAGAAGACAGAGCTCCTCACCCACATCAGATCATTACAACTCCAAACTGAGACACTCAGAAAAGCAGAATCAGCAGCAGAAGAGTTTTTTCCCACCTTCATCAGTGGTTCTTTTTGTGCTCAGACCTGGGAACTGGCCCCAAATGCTCTGGTCTTCCCAAGAGTCCAGAGCACTAAGAACGCAAGCAGGGTTGCTAAATTCTTGTCAGATTAAATTAAATTTTCCTCTGAAGTGGAAAGCATCATTTTGGATCAGAATGGGAGGTAAAGACTTGCAAAACATTGTAATTGGGCAGATCTGCATGTGGTCAGGATTTAAACTGCTTATATTTGTGTCAGTAAACCTCCTCAAGAGCCCAGCTCACTGAAGTACAGTGTGAAATTGTCAACTGCCAGCATGACGTGGCTCTGGACAGTAAAGGCAAGACATTGATGCAGCCAAGAAACAAATTTACTATCAGACTTTGAACTCCAGAAGAACTAGAATTTTATTTACCTCTTGATCATGTAAGGCATTCCAGATTCAAACTGTGAATTCTAAAGCTCCATGTCAAGCTAACACTTGAATTTCAAGCAAGTTTTCAAGTATTTGAATACTTGATTTTGACCCATCTCCAGCTAGAAACATCAGAAATTCCTAGGCATGTCTGGTTTTGGTTATGGAGCATTACCTATGTACCCAGCTTGTAGAACCAGAGGACAAGGACACTTTTCCCTGTGAAAATTTACTTTGGGACTTGAAAACCAAACTTTCATTTACCTGTCTCCCCTGCAAGGCTCCCCACAACAGATGTCCTCAGGGTTTATCTATGGAATCAGGCTCCACAGAAGAAAATAAAACAAAAGCCAGCTGCACTCACACACCTTTTTATGTTGAACTTGCCAGAATATTCACTGGGAAAAATGCCTAAAAATAAAACCTTGGATTAACATAACAGGTCATGGAAACCCACACCTGCAATGCATTGAATTTAACCAGATAAAGTGTGCCAACCACTAAAATACAATTTCACCAAAAATCCTCCTGTTTATGCTCCTTGCTATACAGGCAGACAAGATAGCCCATAGTTTTCCTCCCACATACACAGCTGGAAAAATACAACAATATTTTTAATTTTGCTCTGCTTTTCCCATCTAACTCCGAGCAAAACTTGCCAACATTGTATTTCACTTACTAATACTAATAACAACTAATAGTTGTTTCTGTGAGCAGCCTCTCCACTTTTGCCTCGCTGGTAGAAAAAGTGATGCTGCCCCAAAGTGCCAAAATGCAGCAGGCTGAACTGGCACTGCTTACACAAGTGTGTCTGTCCCTTCTCATCTCAGCACCCCACAGTGCTAGCACAAACGTGCCTGCTCAGTTCATCTGTAATGCAAGCCTCTGCAGAGAGAAATGAAGAAACAGTTCAAAATGAGGGTATCTCCATCTTTTCTGGGCACAGTGGCTACCACTGGAGGCCTTGGAGGAGCATGCTGGCTCTCCTGGCAGTGCAAAGTTACTGTGCTGCCAGGGACAGGCTTTCAAACCTCTTGTGTTCATTCTCTGTAAACATATGAAGAACTCAGAGCACTTAATTCAGGTATATTCCCACCATATTTAATTGTTTATTCTTGTCTCAGGAAAAAATGGCACCTCTCACACACATATACACACACAAAAAAAAGAGAAATAAGGATTTCAAAAAGGCTATGTCTGATTCATCTTCTGTTTGGGACACAGAAGTAAATTTGTGGCTTTGATCTCTTTATCACTTCCTGAACATCTTCCTCATCTAACACATTTTGTTACTGAAGCTGGGTAAGGAATGTGAACACTACAGCCATGAACAATCACTGAGTATCAAGTGACAAACATGGTCCTCACAAAAACACTACAAATGTTTTCACTGAAAATATTGACTGGATTCTTATGGATAATGGCAAGAATTCTTAGGGGTAGTGTCATCTATTTGAAGCAGGTGGCAAGAGAAGGCAGCCTACAGTAACTTGATGGGGTTTTTCCACCTCAAAGCATTTAGCAGGTGATTTCCTGGAGCTATGCCCTGTGACCCTTTCCTCAAAATGCCTTAGGTAAACTTCCATTTCTTCAGCAAAGGACAAATCCATTCTATAACATGGTTCTGAGAAAACAATGAAAAGAAAGACGCTTTAAACATTCCAAGACCACATTGTCCAAATCAGAGTTTAATAAAGAAGAGAACTTGAGTAATCAAGACTACCCTGAATAAGAAATCAATGAAAAAACAAAGGGCCTTAAACTTGGCTGGGATCAATTTGAGATCTGTTCTGTATCAATTGCAGACAAAACTACTACCTAGGAGTGCACAGGAAATCTCTCTGAAACCAGGGCTCGTGGGCCAGCAAGGACTGGGACTGGCTCTCAACACCTCTGTGGTGCAAGTGGACTGCAGCTAAGCTGACATTCAAATGAAGTGTTAGGATTAAGGGCATGGACTGGAGAAAAAACACCAACCTCTTCAAAATTTCTAGTTTTTAACTACACCATCCATAAAATGGCAGAATTCCATGAGTGAAAGAAGATTTTTCTAACCATGGTGAAGTCATGACGGTGTCTAACCATGATGAAACAGACAAAACATAAGGTGATTTTGGGTCATTTTGATTTTGGGTCATTTTGATTTTTGACTTTGGTTCATTTTGACTTTGGGTCATTCTGATTTTTGATTTTGGGTCATTTTGATTTTGGGTCATTTTGACTTTGGGTCATTTTGATTTTTCATTTTGGGTCATTTTGATTTTTGGTCATTTTATTCTGATAATTACTTTGATTTACAACTAGCCTGCCATGGTTCTCATAACTTTCAGAAGTGAATGCCATTAAGGTTTCACAGTTTACCCAGCTCTGTATTTCAGAAGACAAATGAGATATATTCCAAAGTCTTTAAAAGTCACCCTAAGAATGAGGCACAGTAAGTGAAGCAACTCACAAGAATAGCTTGGTAAAAAGTTTAAATCACAGCAAATTCACTTGTAGTAAGAAATGCACTTTGTGGAAATAAGAAATAAATAATTGTTAAAAAAAAAATAAAAAAAAGGAGAATCATGTCAGCAGCTTGAAACTGGGCCAGCTGGAGTTGAGTGCTGCTCCAGGCTTACAAACATGAGAATCACAAGAGCATGCCTCCGGAGGGAATAGAAAGTGCCCCAGGTAACCACGCCTCTGCTAAACCTCTGAAGTAAATAGGCCACAGCTATTACCAGCCAAGGAAATTAGGATAAGATAAGGTAACACCAGAACGATAACTACTTGAACAATTTGCAAATGAAGAGCAATGCTCGCACTCCCGTGAAGATTCTCAAGGACACAGGAAGAAATTTGCAACCTGTAACAAAATTCTGCTTCTGTTTGTGTTGTAGCTGGTACCACACTGCAGGGCTGCCAGCAACCTGCTATTTCTCTTTCCTTAGCCATGAAAAATACAACCATCAGGTTTTTTTTTTTTTTTTAATTTTTGCCCCCTAGAATTAGGCCCCCATTAAGCAGTGTCTTACTGCAAACAGTGAAAATAATCTTAGGGATTCCTAAGGATGGCAACCAAGCAGAAGAGACATTCCAGTCACAGCAAGGCAGGTGGGTAACCTATTTCCCTGCAGGCTAGTACATTTTGTCAGCTTCTCCTCTCAAAGTCTCACCCCAGGTGTCATCTGCTACTCACTAATTTATCTTGCTTAGTCCCATGTGTTCCCCTTCTCAAAGTCTGGCTGTACTGCTTCTCTTTTTTGCTCTTCTAGCATAGCCTGTTCTCTGTTTCTGAGTGAGCAGGGTACTTTCGTGCTCTGCAAGATGCCAAGATTCAGGCAAGACACTGGGAAAAAAAAAAAAAATCCAGCAGGAAAAACAGTGAGGCACTGATACAAAAGCAAGGAAGAATCAGGGTCTGCTTAAAGCATGAGGGGTTCTGTTCTCCTGTTAAGATGTAACAAACTTCAGTTGGAAATCGAGCATCATTTTATCACCCTCAGCTAGTTTAGAAATGTTCTATACACATAAGGACAGATCCACACTAATTTGGATATGATGCTATTATAATATTCAGTAATATTCAATAATATTCAGTAATATTCAATAATATTCAATAATATTCAATAGTATTCAATAGTATTCAATAGTATTCAATAATATTCAATAATATTCAATAATATTCAATAATATTCAATAATATTCAATAATATTCAATAATATTCAATAATATTCAATAATATTCAATAATACTCAATAAAAATAGTCAATATGCCAGGAGAGTATTACCATGGCTAAAACTACTCCAGCCATGAGCACTAAGGGCAAAGCCACCTCTTGTATTCAGCATACAGCCCAGGTAATTGATGGAATTCCATTTCCCCCAGGATAACTGAACACTGCAGAGCAAGGAGCAGCAGCACCTGACACACCTGGGAACCAGCAGCCATGAGACTGAAAGGAAATAGTTGCAGAGAGGGGAAATAACCCAGAAAAGCCTACAGATCTCCTGTGCAATATTCTCATCTATTTTAAGCTATAAACAGCAGGAGAAACAAGGAAAGGGAGGGGCGAGGGGGGAGAGTGTTCCTGGGAAGCAAGAAATATTTCCTGAATATTATTGGTAGAATTGCCTTTTTGAGAGAAAACATGTGTGTGCTGTGATCCTAACTCTGGGGGACAAACCCCTCTATTTGCTTCAGAAATAGAATAAACCCTCAATTCATACATAGGTTGCTGCAGATTTATGCCTGTGTCTCTCCTTTGATTGATGTGCATTTTTCTATAAACAGATTACTGGTCAGCTTATTCCCAGCCAACACAGGCAACCACAGCAGATTATTTATGTTTTAACCTAGTTACAGAAGAGCCCTGCTTGGGAGCAAGTGCTTCCTTAGAGGTCCAGAGCTATTTAAGCCTTGCCACCACTACTTCTTGCCAGACTAAACAGGTAATTTATTTTCCCTTAAACATCAGATTGGTTTGATATTTGCCAGCACAGAGCATGTTTGAACTGACAACACAACCTCTTAGGAGAAGCATGAATCTGTTCTGCAAAAGAGGATGGAAAGATAAAGAAAACGGGCACTTTTTAATACTACAATAAAACCATAATGTTTCCAGGTACTGGAATTGTGCCAGCAGAACTTGGTACATCATCTGGAGGCAGACAATTCCAGTGCAGTTGTTGCTCTGCTGAATGGGAAGTAAGCCCATGAACATGGATTTATTACATCCCAAACATGCATTGATATTACTGATAGCAGGGCCTGAACTCTCGAGTTCAAAAGATTTATGTGAGCGAGTTCTCCAGCAGCCTAAAAGAATAGTGTGTGTTCTTTCAGCCACACAGGCTTCTTCCAATTTTCTCAGGTTCTTCTCCAAATTAATTTTATAAATACTTTTTTTCCAATCAAGTCACTCCAGGTGTTGTGTCTTGCTCATTTTTGGCATATGTCTGACAGCTCCAGCCCTTCTACTGACCCAAACAAACCTTGCAATGCAATTGGTAACTAGACAAGTTGACTATAGCAAAATTTCTATATTTTAAAGACTTTAGAAGAAGGAAGAATAAAAGTTGGTTCTTGGAAAAGACTTTTACCATGTACGATACAGGCAAAGCATGATTAATAAAAATCTCCCAAATGCATAATCAGTGTAATACTCATTTACTGCCATCACTGGAAGCGAGAAACAAATTTCATAAAAGTTAAATAAAAAAGGAAACAGCCAAAATGCCTGTTGCCACACACCTGTGTATAGCAATTAAATTAGCCAACTTGCCTTTCCTTATAAAAACTTTGTGAAGTAGAATGCATTCAGAAACACTGCTCAGACAGGATTTCCTAACTTCATGGGCATGGATGTTCCCAGAATTGTTCTTTGCCTGCCCTCTTCTTTTAGGTTTAAATTCCATATTGCTTTTAGGTTTAGGGTTTTTTTTTGGTTTGGTTGTTTTTTTTTTTTTTGTTTGTTTTGTTTTTTTTTTTTTTTTTTTGTGGTGGACTGGGGATATTTCTGCATCCTAGTAGCAGAGTGCTCATTACTTGATCTTTTAAACACCTAGATTCTTGTGTTCAGACTGCTAGGCAATGTCAAGGAATGCAAAGGGGAATATTAGATATCACTATAGCAAATACAGAAAATCTAGCAATGCCTTGGGTAGAGCAAAGGAGACACAAGCACAGGTGGTTTTGGGCATACAGAGGCTGGGGTGTTTTTCACTGTGCAGGAGATGCTCCTGACACCTGCTCCTACAGAATAAAGGCAAGCAAAGGCAGAAACTTGAAAAGCTCAGATTAACTTCTCAGCTGGTTAAAGTAGACAAAGTGCCTTGCACTCAGTGTGCAGGACTGAGGCAATTCTGATGCTACAGATAATTCTACGTTCTGCTGCACTGCAATACAATACTTGTTGTCATATCGTCTGAAAAATCAGAATGACAGGATTACTGTCTGACTTTAGACACACTTGTTAAATCCTCACAAGCCATAGAATTATCACTAGCACTGACCTGTTTAGTAGAACATTTGTTATAACTGAAAATGAACGTACATTGTTGTGTTTGCATTCTGGCCACATTGGTAGCTACCTGAGATTTGGTGCAGAAGGAAAAAAATAGAAATATCTGTGAACAGAAGCTATTTGCAGAGAGGGCCTGAGCTCCAAAGTGTGCTGCCTCACTTCTTGCATTCTGCTGTGTGGTTTCAATTTCCTCATACAGCATTTTATATCAAAAGTAAACACAAGAGGCAGTGGAATAATACTAGAGGAAAAACAAGGCAAGCCAAAGGAGAATTCAGGCTCCTCAGTCTGACCTTTACAGCAATTCTTTTAATATCTCAGGGAAAAAAAAATAGTGGAGGCCATTAGGGATTCAGCTGTGTTCCAATACCAACTCAACCCTGGCACACAAATACAGAGAGAAAAAGGAGAGTTAGAAAATAAAAATCACAGAAACATAATTTTTTTCTTTTGTTTCTGTTACAATATTTAAGAAAATAAGGTTTCCATTGCAGCTGTATACTAATTTTGATGTGCCCACAGTGGACAAATACTTGTAAAATTTTAATTCTGATAGTCTTTTATTACAATTTTGCAAGAGTATGGTGGGAGTATTTTTTCCTCAACATCTACTCATGACTTTTCTAACTAGCCAAAGGAAGCAACAGCTTCTGGCCATGGCCAGAAAGGTCAGGAGCTGCGTGGAACTGCCCAGGCAGAGTTTCTCTGTGAATTCTGCCCCTTTTTCTGTGAATTCTGCTCCCTGCAGAAGGCTGCCCATGCACCAGCCATTAATGTGGTTTGCAGGCAGGCAAGGTCTCAGCCTGAGCCAGGTAGGAAAAAAATCTCCTGGTGGAGATGGAAGTGACCTGAAACTCTCCTTCCTGGTTTGGATCAAACACATCCTGCTCCATGTGTTGACACGTGGGCAGAAATGCAGCCTTCCACAGCAGGGAGAAGAGCCTAAGACAGTGATCATATTTTTCAAATTTCTTATTGCTATGTAAGAACAAAACCCAATTTTCCAAAGAAATTCCATTTGGTATTATGTCACTGGCATCAAGAACAGCCATCCTCTTGTTCTATTGATGCTGCTGTAGTTGGTCGTGTGCTGTTTTATTTTAACAGTAAGGTTGGTCTCTTACTCAGTCTTTTCAAACTTAATTCATCTCCATTAATATCTTTTACTAGCATCTAACATTATTTACCCCAGAGGTCTACACTCAGATTCTCACTTCAGGAAAACATCTATCATATTATCATTATTATAGATAATATTATCATTATTATCTATCATCAGGAAATCTATCATTATGTCTTTGCTTCACCAACTACCAAGGATGCATATATAAGTGCAAACAGAAATAAAAATATAAATATAAATTCTGTCCTTAGCTACAGACTCCAGAAAAGTACTCTAAAAGTAATTTGATTTTTTTATAAAACTGTGTTTAATAAAGATAAAGGAGCTATCTACTTACATTTTAAATTGATTAAATCGCTATCACTTAGATGCATTTGAGGAATGCATTGCTGTAGAACACAGGCATTTTTAAGCAGTGAAAGGATGCCTGATTTTACCCAGTTAGCAGACAGGGATTATTTTTAAGAGCAGAGCACACAGTGCACATGAAACAGGGAACACATTCCTTCTGGAGTACAAGTTCAAGATACCAACTTGTAGCCAAGCTTCAAAATCTCCCAACTGTCTCTGCACCTTTTAAATGAAATATTTTTAAATGAAATATTAATATGTTTACCATGAACCAGCAGGGAAACCATGGCTCATTTAGAGACTGCTGTTCCCTATATTTGAAGAGTGTATTTCTGCAGAACAGTTGCTGAGAATTTTGTTGAATTTTCACATTATCATTTCCCAGGTTAACACCTCTCAGGTTTGGCCTCTCCTTTTGGGGAAGTTTAAAAGGAAAGTTCAGGGAGAACTGTTCCATCTCGTATGAGAATGATGTCAGGGAAAAATAGGCAGCTGCCAATTACCAAGAATATTCTAGGTATGAACTGGGAGTGGTCTCAGACTTTGGGTGGTGAAAGAAACCAAAACAACCTACCAGCACAAAAACCCAAATCAACCCTAACACCTGCCAAGTGAAATTTCACCAAAGCTTGATCCAAAGTGAGCTCTCCAGAAATCAGCAGCAAGTCTGGCAGCACGACACTCACACCGACCCCACTCCGAGCCAGGCACTTTGTGTATATTATCCACTAAGTGTGCTTCACAAAGCTGACAAGAATTTGCTGATTGACTCTTAGTAGGAGCTTTTTATTGAAAAAGTTACTGTCAGAACCCAAAGGTGACAGGGTCACCAGTTTCAGTGTACAGTCAAGAGGATGACTGACTGATAGATGCAAGAAAAGACCAAAACTGCCTCCCCTGTTCCCAGCATCAGTGAGAAATCAGCAACAAATGGCTGCTAAGCAAACCCATGATGAAAAAGCCCAGCTACAGAGCCACCCTCACGTGCTGTGCCATTAATTCTGACTACCAGAGGAGAAGACCTCCAAGAGGTTTTGTAGGGTGGGTACAGTGTGAGAACAGCTAACCTCGATCCACATCCAGAGCAGCCAGGGAGTTGTGCTGCTCAGGAAACTCACGCTGGGGCTCAGGGACACAGACCAACCCCTCTGCCATCTGCAGCAGAAGGGAATTTCACAGCCTGGTCCTCAGCCTGAGCTGCTTCCTCACAGGGGGCTGCAGTTTCTCGTGGGAAGGGCGAATGGGAAGCAGGATGTCTCTGGTCTGGAGTTGAATGGGCTTCATTTTCATCTCTTTTTTAAATTGGTTAAGGAGCTGAGAAGTTGGACAGACACATCTGGCAGAACCAGATCTAGAAATCAGAGTTCAAAGACTTTAAAAGGGATTGTATCTTTCCACAAACACTTTAAAAGGGATTGTATCTTTCCACAAACACTTTAAAAGGGATTGTATCTTTCCACAGTCCCTTTTAAACAGTCAGGTTGTCACATCTGAATTCCACACTGAGAACTGTGTTACACAAAAGCACAGCACCTTCCAACTCCACTTCCAAGTGCAAAATGCAACATGAAACCTTCCAGCAGCCATGTGATAGAAAGCAGCCTGAAGCAGTGCTCTGCACTGTCTGAATTTAAAGATAATGTCCTGTTTGCAGAGGCCAACACAAATCCCCAGTAGCTCTGCACACTTAGTTGGTTTTTGATGGAATTCAGGACCCGAGGTTTCCATTACAGCTGTATACTAATTTTGATGTGCCCACAATGGACAAGTAACAGTAAAGTTTTAATTCTGATTGTATTTTCACTCCAGTCCGAGAGCCTGTGACAGCCTGACTGACTGCAAAGTGAGAGTGCCAGCGTGGTCTGGGGTAGACAAAGGGAAAGCAGAATCCCAGGGGAGCCTGAAATTTGGTGCTGGGGGGCTGAACCATTGAGACCTTCATGCTGTGAGTGGGAGGGCAAGGTTGTGCACTTATTAAAATTGACAAAACTCGGCAGAGCTGCACTGGCCTGGGTGCGAGAGTCATAAAAAAGATCATTAAAAATGAATTGCTTCATATCCCAAGATGCTCTTCCAGTATAGGAATATTTGATTGACTGAAACAGCAGAACAGCACACAGACAGCCTGAGGAGATCAGGCTGGCAATGGCATATGCATGATTACACCATCCATTTCTTCCATTTAGTTTTCCTCTGTGTTTATTGCTGTGGTTTCTCTAAATTGCTAAATAAATGGAAATATATTCCATCATTTTAAATTAAATTTGGTGAATTTTAGGAGTCGTGAATCTCGAAGACAAATTGCAGCAGCTGGAGCTACAGACTAAGAAAAATTATGTTAATGGTCTTAAATTATCCTGTAAAAGAACCTCAGCAATGTCACCCTCTGAGAATAGCTCCCGTGGAAACCATCAGGGAAAAAATGGGAGGAAGAAAGAAACACTGTCACAAGTGCTGTTATTTTGAGGAATGGAAGTCAAATCTTAGTGGCTCCTCCCCAGTGCAAAAGAGTGAATTGAAACTTTTGTCACTGCTCTGATCTGAACTCTAAACAACACAACCTACCCTTGTGGCTTTGCTGCTCCTGTGTGCATTTCTGATCATCCCTGTGGAAAGCACAGGTAACAGCGTCAGCTTTCATTTCAAATAAAAAAAGGAATTACTGAGAACCAGTACCTCATTATGAGAGCCACTCTTAGCAAATTTAATTTTCTCATTTCTTCTACTGGTATGGAGACCCAGTAGAACTTTTCCTTTCCATAATATGTAAAGCTAAGCAAAGTTCTTCCTTCTCAATAAAGTATTAAAATATCTCAATGTCTTTTTTTAAAAAAATAGTTAAAATAATGGCTACATTTCTTCTGGAACTCCAGAGCAGCAGTAACCTGAGCAAGCAAATAGTACAAGCTAAAGAAAATTTTGGAGGTTTTTTCCTAATTGTTCAGTAAAGTGAAATAAACATTCTAGCTTATAAATCCAAACTTCACCTAGACCTAAACACGGTAGAGATGAGAAACTTATCTGTAGGAAGGTGTCTTTCTTTGCCATCTGAAACGTCTAGAATGTTTCACAGCTTTTCTAAAATCTGCTTCTGGCCAAGATGTTCCAGGTGCTGCTGGCTTGGCAGGCAGACAAAATCCACTTTTGAGAAGCAGCCTGGGGAACCAGCAGCAGGCAGAACATCAGGGGCTTGTCTGGAGAGAGAGCCCCACCAGGCTACAGCACATGGGTATTCCAAACTCCAGACCCTACAGGGTTTGTGGCAATCAGAGCCCTTCTTGGGACTTTTTTTCCAGGCAATCTATAAATTATATAATATATAATATAATAGGTATTATTTATATCTATTATTATATATAATCTAATTTATTTAAATATATTATTATTTATAATATATTATATAATTTTGATATAATTTAATTTCTATAATCTATTATATAAACATTCTGCACTAAATCTTTTTGTGGAAAATTTAACGTAAAAAAAAAAACCTTAATTTTTGTGGCAAAACATCAAATTAACCTGGCTCTTAATAGCTGTTCAGCCTGAATCACCCCAAGACTTCCCCCAGTGGCCTTGCTGCCTGCTGTATGTCCCAGATCTGCTCTCCACCTCCTCAAGTCACGCTGTATAAATCATCCTTGGCATGCCAAGCCTCACATCTGCCCCCAAGTTAAAGGGCTCTCTAAAATGAAGACTGGTTTGCATGTGCAGAACTAGCCCCTGACTTGTCCATAGTAAGTTAGGAAATAGAAAACAACAGGAAGGAACAGAAAACTTGGTTTTTTACTACTGCTACTTGCACAGAACACACAATGATAAAATTAAGTAGAGTTTGAATACTACAGAGACTTGAGAGAGTTTTAGAATCTTTCCAAACCCTGACTTTGCCTCAGGTTTAGCTTTTCTATTTTTCACATTCTGTGCTGCTTCAGTGTGCACTTCTGAGCTTCACATGAGGGGATGGGGAGCTCTGTGCACAGAGCAGGGAGACAAAACAATTCCTGCTCCAGCTGGGCACCAAGGACAAATGATCCAAAGCTCAGGCCCAGGAGTACAAACAGCGTGGGCTGGAGAGAGAAAAACAAGCAGGATGGGAGTGCCTGGGCTAAAGCTGGAATGGGACAATGAACTGCAAGGTGCAAATGGAGCAGAGCTGATCCCAGTGAGAGCCCCCGGGAGCGCTCGTGCATTTTGGGACCATTTTGGTTCCTCTTGGCTGCAGCCCTGGCTGGGCTCTGGTGCTGCCCAAGGTGGATCCATGGAGGAGATCCTTTGAATCAATCCCTGCTTTGTTCTTTAGCTCTGCCCAGCCTCTGCTCCAGGCCAGCCTTGACCAATTTGATGAACATGGTACATTTTTTAGATGTTTATAGAATCACTTCTGTTTTTCTGGAGTACATGGAGCTGTGGTAGAATGCTTAATTGGAGCTCCATGTTCAGTGATGGGATATAAAAATACTCTAAACATCTGTACCTACTGACAAGCAAAACCATACAGTGTGTATGTAACAAACAGAGATTATCCACAAATAATGTATTAAAATCAATAATAATCAAATCAATAATAATCAAATAATGTATTAAATATCAATAAACGTGTTTCCTCAGTCCTGGTGTTCTGAGGTGTGACAGGACACTCCCATTCTCAGTGCAGACACAGCAGTTCTGGTACTGCTGCTTTCCTTCCCTTGCTGCTGCCAAAGACATCATTCTCTGGGTGCACTGGCCATTCACTTGGACTGCAGCTGCATTTATCTGCCAAATTCACACCTTTCTGTTATCAAATTCACACCTTCCTGTCCATTTTCTCTCAATCTGGAAACACTCCTGTTTATGATAGCAAGCTTCAATTTTATTTAATCTATAGCACCCACCTCACCATGCACATAGACATCCTCAAAGCTAAGGAAACATTAACAAGTTTCTTTCTCTGAGACAGGGGAAAAACAGATAGAATTTAACAGAAACCAAATCAGGTGCTTTGCCTAACAAGACCATTTTAAATGAAAATTTTTCACTGGGTGCTCCATTATTTTTATTTTTTATATACTGTAGTTTTTTGTTTTTTTTTTTTTTTTTTTAATTTCCTTAGAACTAAGCAGAATTTTTCTGGGCTAATTTTTTTAAAATTTAAGAGTTATGCATTCATGTATCTTTCCAGACACACTATTTAGAATCCAGCAGCCCACAGATCCTTCCTCCTCCAAATAAACCGAGTTCATTATTTACACTTTCAAGCACAGTCATTAATTCTCTGAGTGAATGAAGCAGGGTTTAGGGCAACAAATAGTCAGCATATGTTTTGTGCAATTTTTTTTTTTCCCCTAAAAAGAAGTAGACCTACATTTGTGTAATTTCTCATCTGCTCTTGGGTAGCTTCAGCACTACCATCTGGGGGGAAGCAAGCTGTTTTATCAACAAACACTGAGCTATATTGTCAGGGAGATAAAAAAAAAAAAGAAAAAAGAACAAACTTCAATTAAGGGTTTTATGAATAAGCTGTCTGAATTAACCATTACACAAGCATATCTTTTTTTCCTGGAAAAACACATGAAAAGAATGCTTGTTTATAATTCTAAGCAATGTTCTCGTTCTCTCTCTCACCAAAAGTTTGATTCTGAAAGAGATTAAACAAAGCTTTGTTTATTTTCATATTTGATAATGCTTGTTTGTTCTACAACATGAGTTCTAGGCTTTGCACATCATCCGGAAAAAAATAATTTGATGGAAGAATTAATTCTTGAAGGATTGATTACTTTTTGAAATGCTTATGGTTTTGCTTTTTTTTTATTGTTGTTAGCTTTTAATGAAAGATTTTTCTTTAGAAAAAAAAATATTTTAGGACATTTTTTCTTTTTAGTTCTATGTATCTGAAAAATTTGACCCATGATATTTGCACTAAGGAAAAAAAGAAAATCAACATACTATGACCAAAAAAAAAAAAAAATCCCCAAAACATTTTCCAAACAAATGAGTAAATATTTTCATTTGAAGTTGACAGTGAAAATTTCAGTGCTGAAGAAGAAAACAGAGTTTTTGTTAAGGGATTAAGTGAATCAAAAATCTCTTTCAAGCACCCTATAAAGGAGAAAAAATAAAGAGCTAGAAAGGCTTTGCCATTTGCAGAAGGAAGCTGGGGAAAGGGAAATTTGGCTGCTGTGTGGAGGAGTAATTATGGTTACAAATGCCACAGGACACAGTGAGTTAGTTGCCTCCAGAGGAAAACTGAGCCTCCAGATAGACCTGCACATTTTGCAAGGGAGGCCAGCACACAGTGGAGGAGCAGCAGATTAGAAACCCCATGAGAAATCCACAGAGCTGGGCAAGATTCACGCGAGGGGGATGAAATGAAAGACGAAAAAAAAGGATGAAAAATCCCTCCGAGTTTACCAAAGGTCACATTCCAATCAGGCACGGCCTCAGGACATGGAAACCTGCTGGCAAGTCAAAAGACACGGCTAGAAATGACCCTGAGCTGGAGATCCCCAGGCTGCCCTTGAGCCATGATCACAAAAGATGGGCTGGGGGGGAGGATCTGCTCTCAAGTGGACAGCCAGGCTGGAAATGGGAGAGCTGGAGCAAAGGCAGCAGCCAGAGGTGGGCAGATCACAGCCCGTGCAGCAGGTGACTCGTTCCCCTGGGCTCTGACATGAATGGTAACTCATTCTACAACACCCACCTGCTAAAAATGTCACATTTTGGGTGACTCCCCAGGAACAGATAGCACTTAGGACATTTCCCACCGATTTCTTTGGCCTTAAGGCAGAGAATGTTACTTTAATTTTGGATAAGGTGAGCAATAAATAACATTGCTGGAAGAAATAACCATGAAATCAGTGCTGAAGGTTGGTAACTCAGTGTATCACTTTCCATCCAGTAATTCTGGACACCACATAAAAGACCACTCATCCATCTCACGGATCCTTTTTAAAAATTATTTCAGTAAAACACATGGTATACTCATCCGTTTTAAAAGAGTTCAATTTCCTTCACTTTCTTTTAAACATAGCAGCTTGATTTTTTACAGGTGAGATTTTAGAGGTGAGATTTTGCAGGCTTGGTTTTCATAGGTGAGATTTTACAGAAGAGTTTTTCAGGCCTGGTTTTCAACAGGTGAGATTGGATAGAAGCTCCCTGTGAGCAGTCACCATCACCTGGCTATGTGCTAGTGTGCAGTACAAAACATCTTAGTACATAACATCTTCTGCTGAATAAACACTGACAAACCGTGCACTTGATGTTTTTTTAAAGCATTTTTCCCCCTAAACACCCTGTAGTGCTGAATGCAGCAACGTGAACCTACGAGCTAGTGCTGACAGGCAGATCCAGCTGCCTGCAGGGAACCTTGCATCTGGGTCCTGCATGGAGCACAGCAACTGACCAAGAGCTCAGCAGCCTAAAAGCAGAGCACCTCCTGTGTTGCTTCAGGAGCTACCATCACACACATAACACTTTGGTGGTGTCCACACAGCCCTGACCTCCCTCCTCAAGGTGGAGAGAGAACAAGAGCTGCACTTGCAACAGATTGCCCTGAGCAGCCAGCAGGGATGGGAAAGGCTCACTGACACACAGGGTCTCAGCTGCTCCCTTTGCTGTGGGAAAAACAAATTGTCCACTTGAGTGCCTGCAGTGAGTGCTGAGTGAAACCAAAGAACTCAGTGACTCCAGTTTCACCAAGAGAATTGAGAATTTCAGTATATCTTCCAGGCAAGAGGCTGGGGGAATCACTACACAAGTGTTTAGATTCTGGAAAACAGTTGCACCCTGTTGCTGGTTTTCCCAGCTTTTATAGATGAGACAGCTGAGAGGTGTTTTAAAGGATTTCACTCCATATCAGTCTCAATGAAAGGTGAGACATGACAGATGTAAAACTCAACACCATTCCACCAGAAGCCAGCCCATTTCCAGGTTGCAATTCCTTATAAATGCTTTTCAGCCTGTTAGCTGCTGCCACACAATGCTGCTAATACTCCTAACAACAATCACCTATATTTTTACACCACATGGTCCTGCTACAATGCATCTTTCACTGCTCTAATTCTCCAAAATATCTGGTCTTTCTGCAAGGCCACTGTTTGAAACTCGTTCCTGGTTCAGTCTCTCTCAGCCCTGTCATTTCTATTCCATGGCCTCTCTGAGTCAGCACAGCTCATCTCAGAGTGTGCACACAGACGTGCAAGGCTGTGTGAGCTTTCTGTCAGGTTTTGAGAATCCCTTGCACACCCATTTCCCACATCTGTGACTGCAGATGAGGCACCATTTCCTGGGGACAGAAGAGGTGGTGCATGATAACACTATTATCACAACATCATCACAACATCATCACAACATCATCCTATTAATACCATAAAATTATAACTGTATTATCCTGCGAAACTGCCCAGTGACCTTTGCCTAGCTGGCCACCCTCCCTGCTAGTCTGGGCTCCTAGTAGGAGCCAGGTTTCTGCCAGGCTCCTCACAGGGACAGGCACCTCCAGGAGGTGCTCAGGTTGGGTGGGATCATTTCCTCCCTGCAAGTGCCCATTTCTCCCCATTAAATACAAAATCAATAGAGCAATGAACTGAAGTTATGCCTCTTCCTTCAAGACAGGCAAAACTGAGAGCTTTTAACATCTACCCCAAACAACAGTCCTTGTCCTAAGATAGAGAATAAAATCCTGAGGGTTTCAAACAAGGGAAGGGGTAGGGTCAAGGAGAGGAACAATGAAGAGCTCTAGTTACATGGACTGTTCTAGTCATGATGGACTGTTTTAAGACAGCACACATGGAATGAGATCAGATCCTCCTCACTTCATTCTACTCTACAGAAACTTTCAATAAACTTTACAATTTTTTTTAAACAGGGTGACAAAAATTTTTCCCCCAAAATCCTTTCTCTTCCACGAAGAGTGAATATGTATCATCTAGGAACTAGTTCCAGTGATGCTGGTGATTTGTAAGCTCCTATAGATTTCTTAAGATGCTTATAACCCTAGATCAGCAAATTTTAAAGCACTTATTCCCAGAGGGATCAGTACACCTTCAGGAAATGGGGAACCATTAGGATCTTTTCAAAGAAATTATCAACACTCCTGGTCTTTTACCCTGCATAAGCCAAGATTGCACAGTAGAGCCATGTGCCTCACAAGAATTATCTCCTCCATCAAAGTCCTGCAGTGAAGCCCCAGAGAAACTGCTCAGACTGCTCAAAACCAAGTCACATACCAAAGGCTGTGTGTTAGCCAGCAATTCTAACAGGACAAAATATATATAAAAAAAAAAAGTCACTATGCATTGCTATGATTTTAGGAATGAAAAACTGGAATAACAGAAGACCTGTTAACTTATTCTGTTCTGAGAACAAGTTCAACACGGAAAGGCAAAAGAGAGAGAAAGAAACAAGCCATAAACTGTGCCTGCCTTCTGTAACAGAGGGGAGCTGTAATTGCTTTTTTTTTTTTTGTTCATTTAGCAGCAAGCCTTCCAAATGCAGACAAGCTTTTTTAACTTATCAGTGAGGAAATCTCTGTCTTTTTGTAACTTATAGTTCCAAGAGAGAACGCTCAGCCATCCACCTAATTAAGAAGAGGGACTCTTCAGACAAGTGACTAATGTTGAAAACAGCAGAACTCAATATTATCTAGGGGGAGGGGTGTTTTAGGAAAGCTAGATATATCCTAATTTTTTTCTCAGAGCAGAAATAAGTCTGAAAGTTACAGCTTTATTACAAAGAACACAGGTGTAAATTGCATTTCTGCTACATATCATGGTATTTCATTAAAACACAAAAAAAAAAGCAGCACATCACTCAGTGGGCTCTTGCAGGATTTGAGGACACACCATGAGCAGCCTCAATGTCCTGGCTGAGAGCAGAGCTTACCTGCACACCCTTTTCCCAGCCCTGATTACTTAATTACATTATAATATAATTACAACGTAAATCATCCCACTGTACCCTACAAGCACATCCCTGCTAAAGAAAAAGGAGTTTTGAGCTCACAGTGCAGTTGGCATTTTTTCAGAGCATGGCCTGGAACCGACTTCCATGACTCTATAATGTCATGCAGATGACATCAAGAAGTTAACAGAAGGGAGGACAAGAGTTGAGATTTGCTGTTGCACATATGAGGTGACAATCAATGCAGCACCCTGGAATATTCTGAGGCAAGCAGACATTAGAAGCCCAGATGTCATCAGGCATTTAGTAATTACAGGCAAGGAAAATCCAACTAAAATCATGGAACGGGTTAAAAAGCACCTTTTGGTAGACTTAGGGAAAAGCAAAAGTGGCAGTAAGAAAATAAGACAACTTTTTTCCTTGCCAGCAAGCTTTATGTACATCTCATAAAGGTGTTGTACATCTGTTTTCACAATTAAAGAATACTTTTGGGATCCCCCTTCTCCTTATTCTTGCATCTTTAAAAAGAGCACGTTGAAGAGGGCATGATCAATATTTATCCAAGAAACACACAGAATCAAACAGTTTTGGCAGAAGATGTGCTCCAGGAGAGACATCCACAAAACATGATCAGTAGCTACAGGAGAGCAGTCCAGCTGTGCACCCAGGGAATTAAGCACCATTTGTGTCCTCTCCTGACAGCTCACCCCCTCAGACTCCTGGGCAGAGCACACAGGGACACTGGTGGGTGATGCTGAAGAAGAAAATTAAAGGAGAACTGGAGTAAAAATCAGAGTGAAAGGCAAGGACTCCAGTATGAAATACTAAATCACAACACCCAATAAAATACACATTGCATTTTTACTGCAAGAGTCCCTGGACAATCAGCTGCTTTCATTATCATCTCAGCTCTACCAGTCTGTCCTTGCACTGCCTTGTAAGCACTCTAAAAACACACAGAGGTGAGGTTACTAATGAAAGCCAGCACCCATCTTTGTATTAACTGCTCCTACACCTCCACTATTTTGAGAGCACTGATTTGATCAGCAGCTGCTTCACAGTCTAGGTCATGGGCTTGGATCTTCTTTTGATCTCTACCTGTTTACATCCACTCTTTTTTTATTTATTTGAGGTTGGGTGATCACAGCAGTACCTGTGGCTTCACTCAGCATTTATAAAACACTTGGACTAGGCAGCTGGAGCTGTTATCCACAGAGCCACAGGACAGCTGGGGCTGGAAGGGACTCTGTGACCCCCTGCTCTGACCCCTGCTCGACTTGTTAGAGAACTGATTGGTTTTTAACTCATTACCTTTACTTATTTTTATTGTACTGTAGATACTTTTATTTATGGGGTTTTAACTTATATAAACAAATGCTTCATTATAATTTCCAAATTTTTAGTTTGTTTTATATAATTACATTCTTATAATTTTTTTATTATTTTAAATTTTACTATTTTAATATTTTACTATTTTTTGCTATTAATAAGAAACTATTAGTATAGTTTCTCATTTACTTAAGGTATATTTTTAATTATAACTACAGAAATATAAGCTTATGGGTTTTTTAATGTTTATTTTATTTTTACATCATTTTAAGTGTCTTCTAAGGCTACAGATTAAACTTTTTAGTGCCTGTAGAAGTTTCTTTTTTTTTCTGATTCCCACAGATAAGATCCCCTCAATCATCTCTTCTTACTCAGAAACATGAGGTGGGGAGAGAAAAAGTAAAAATCTTCACTTGTGCTGTTAACTGACTCACCAAATCTCAGGATATTTCACCAAAAACGCTGCACTAATTGGCTCTGGCTGTGCAGGTTCTGGGAGAAGCCTAGCCCTGTATAAAACAAATATCTCTCACTGCTGCTGCCTGTTTCTCAAAGCTCCCACTTGTTCCAGCTCTCCCACAGTGCACTGAAATATCAATGCCTTCCCTTTTTCTGCTCCAGGTGCCAGTACAGATGTGTTCTTTCACAGTTTGATTTGACCTGAAGCACGGGGCTCATTCTACCTGCCAAAGCACTCAGATCAGGTGCTTCTGCACAGCTCGGAAGAGTGAGAGGGCCAGGTTGTGAGACAAAATAATTGTGGTGTTTATTGACTGATTTAGAGTCCTTTTATAAGTGATGATCACAAGCTGGCATGAAATTTAAGTAATAGGAAAAGAAAATTCCTGGCTATGCCAGCACATCTAAGATAAGGCAGATCAGCAGAGCTCCTATTAAAGCTGAAGACAAAAATAAAGCTGGAAGAGCCAGCCAGCTCTTCTGACTGAGGCCGTGGTGAAAACTCAGAATGAGCTTGATGAAATAACTGCCCTGAGGGAACATGACCAGAGCAAAGTATCACATGTGGAATAAACTGATCAACTACATAAATGTAAGACAAAAAAAAAGCCAAAAAAACCCACTACTGAGGCTTGTAAGGTCCTCAGAAGAGAATCTGGGGTTCAAGCAATTAATCTGAACACACATATCTACCAAGTCAGGCTACTAGGGGAAAAAAAGCAAACCATTTCATTAAAAGAAAAGGAGAATCTCTCTGTATAAGGCTCAGGAATTTGTTTCCTCTGGTTGACTCTGGAAGGATACTGCCTAAAATTCTGTAAGGGGCTATGGGAAATGACTTACAGACATCTTAATCAAGTAGAGACAATCCGATCCAAAGGAGGATAAAAAGGATCAAAAGTGTTAAAAGTGCAGGAGTCACAAATTGTGAGTAAAGACTGAAAAGATTGTGATGGTTTGATCTAGGGAAGAGAAAACCAAAGTACAAGACACAATAGCAATTTCAAAAACATGAAAGACTGCAAGAAAAAGAAGGCTAAAAAACTGTTTTCTAGGTATAATTAAGGAAAGAAGAAGAATCAAGGACCTAAATTGCAGGAATTGGTGTTAGATTAAACTTACATTTTCTGTGTAAAACTTTTCATAGCAGAAAGATACAAAACATAAATTAATTGTCATGGGGACTTGTAATATTTACTGGAAGGTTTTAATTATTGGAGGGCTTTAAGAAGATGCTGCACAAAAATCTGTAACACAAGCACATTTGTGTTGTTGCCCTGGGAGAGCAGGAATCTACACAAAAACCCTTGGTCAGCTCCAACTTTACACATGTATAATTGAATCAGTAATTTACATTTGTTTATTACTATATTATTAGTAATTTTTCAGACTATCACTAAGAATTTTCAGAGGGGAAAAAAAAATCCCATTCCAAGGATGACTCACAGCTTCCCTACTTTTCATTCTGCATCTTCTGGGACAGAAGATGAGGCCATATTGTCATGTTTCGTTTGTTTTAAGTAGTCTTGAGGACCAGGCAGAAATGCAAAACATTCAAATTAAATAATGAAAACGCCCTTCCTTCCCATTTTGAGGCATTATGTCATGCCAAAATGGCTTTTGTAAGTTCATCCGAGGTGAGCAAAAAAGGAAAAGCAGAAATGGAAAGGAGACATAAGGAAAAAAACCCATAATCCACATATCCCACCTGCCAGTAGGTCACAGTTCACTGTCTAAAGCAAGCCTGAATTCACTGTCACTCTTGAAAATAAATGTGAAGTTGGAGTGCCTGATTGCCAACAGATCCCACAGCAGAAAGAGTAAAAGCAGGCTGACATCATATTTTCTGATCTATTTGGGGCCTTTTGTATAACTTGAGTGTAAAAATGGCCTCTAGACAAAAATTTTACATGTAGACCTAGAACTATTCATACTTTTTCCAAAAATAAACCAAGGGCATGTGTCTCTGATAGTAAATTTTCTGCTTGAGTGAGTTTTCATGACAATGTGAAATGCTGCAGAATATAATGGTCGTGTCAAGGGTGTAGCAAGAGCAGCCATATGGGGGAAGAAAACCACAGTGAAAGCTGCCTGTGCTTCATTCCCTTAGGAATTTTTTATTTTAAGTTATTTATAATTATATCTATAATTATAGATATAATACGTATAATATAGAGAAAATATATATAATGTTATATCTAATATAATCTACATAATATATATACTTTATTCTATTTTTTTCACTTTTTTATTTCCCTCCGTGAAGGCACTAGTGTGTTGAATCTTGGGAAAGAGAAGGTCACAATTTCAGTGAGCCTCATTTCTTTAAGGATTTCACAGAATTGTGGACTTCTGTGGATGCACACATTAAATGGCATTAATGTTGGGGATACTGTGCAACAAATGGAACAGCCTCACTATTTCTAGAAATGACTGGGCAATTTTAACCCTTAATCAAGGGAAATAAGAAAAGAATATTCACCAGCAGCATATACTTCTGAAACTTCTAGATATACAGGAAAACAGTAGTGATGAACACAATCAGCACCTTTAACCAACAGAAAATCTTTTTAAAGCCTAATTC
Organism: Vidua chalybeata; assembly: GCF_026979565.1. Taxonomy (NCBI): domain Eukaryota; kingdom Metazoa; phylum Chordata; class Aves; order Passeriformes; family Viduidae; genus Vidua; species Vidua chalybeata. The sequence continues at coordinate 62,020,137 of NC_071535.1, read as the reverse complement.
TTTTCTCACTAATCACCCATGAAAATGGGGTGTTAGGAGTTAGGGTTTATTTTCTGTCTGTATCATACAGGCAAAAAGCAAGAGACACAGGGAAATAACAACATCCATGCAAACACAGAGCAGAGACAGGATGGCAGCCCATGCAAAGCCTTTTTCTACATATTCTTTACACCTTTTCTTTCATGCTATTGGTTCAAAGCCATTTTACTCTGACCAACTAGAAAAGGACCCAGGGGGGGTTAACATGAACAAAAACACTTCTATGAACCTCAAACAAGACACAATAATTCATTCTTTGAGATGGAAACTTTTTCTATCAATGCAAAGCATATATCTAGGACTTTTCACACCTCAGACTATCAATAAGTTCTTGTTCTTCCTTGTTCCTTATGATAAATATCAATGTATTCACTTGGTTCTTAACTTCCTAGCTTCCCATGAGAAGGTTTAGAAATTTCCCAGCCTTTCTCAGCTTTAGAAAGTGTCTTTTACCTTTTTCTATTCCTACACCACATCATCACTGCTCTGAGCTCAATTCATACATCTGCCTCTCAACAGGCCTTAAAGCTGAAAGAACCCTGCTGGAACTTGGGTTTCTGAATGTGACTTGTGTTTGTAAACATGAGCTAGAAAAGCAAATCGCTTTTGTAGTTGCACTGAAAGCATAAAAATATGTGATTTTACCATAAATCTTTAGAAAATTCAAACTGGCAACCAGCACCATCTTTTGCAATCAAAACCTAAAGAATAGTAGGGCTCTGCACCAGTTTGTTTTGTAGGAAAACATTCCCTTCACTGTGTTTTTGTGCCATCACTGCTAGTCCAGTGAGACAAAGTCACATGGTTATCTCCTGTTTAAAACAATATAGATGTAGAGTGGACCAAATTTGGCTCCACTCTGTCTTCTGCTGGTTGAAGATTGTTTTCTCAGGCTGGAATTTCAATGGAGCCAGTGCAAGTAGGGGAATAAATTCCATTCTAATAAGCCCAAGTGTGTAAATCCACCAGCCTTCCCTTTAAAGTGTAAAATGACCGTGCCCATGAAGGATAGGCTGATTTTTCAGAAACAGCAGCTGTATCCCTCCCTAATTTTATCAGAAGTATCAGAACCTACAGAATGTTCTTTTACTTGTCCTATGGCTTGGAAAGCTCTCTCAAGCACCACATCAAGTTTTCTAGTTCTGTGTCAAACCAATTAATCCCAGTAACACTGCACTCTGCCTTATGTGTTTGTTCCATAGGGATACAGATACTCCTCAACTCCTGCAGTGCCTTCAAATGAGACGTATCTGAGCCCAAATTTTCCTCAAGTCCTATTTCTACAATGATTCCGAAAAAAAAGAAGAAAAAAACCACCATTACTCTAATGAGGCAGATGAGCATTCTTATTTCAGCTAAAAGAAACCAATTTGTCAAGAGAAAGCAATCAGATAGCTCTGAAATACAGTAAAAAAATCAGGGGACTGTCTAGAAAACTATCTAGGAAGTGTTGCAGTACACTGTCCTCATTGCATTAAATGTCTCCAATTCAGAGTGACTAATGGAGGATTGACAGTAATTTGTCCCTAACATCTTACTCCTGGTAGTGTATATTACTTAATTTTTAACACTTTTAATTTAATTTTTGAGTGTTTTTAATGCTCAAAATTTAATTTCAATTTAAATGCTTAAAATTTAACTTTAATTTTTTTGAGCAATACAACTGGAGAATTATTGTAGTGTATATAGCCCTGTGCAACAACAGACAATAAGAACTTAGCCCTTAATCCAAAGAAGTAACAATGACAAAAAAAATAAACTGGAGATGAAAACAAGGGGGACAAAAAAGAGATCAAGTAGAATTAAAACTTTAAAGCTGGTATCATCACCTCGTGTTAATAACTCTCACCTCACTTTTTCAATAGGGAGGTTGGACAGTGTTAATCTGGGGAGACTTAAAGAAAGCAAGGCTAGAGGATGTTTGAAGAAATGGGATGAGGATATAGGCAAGGAAAGGGGAAAATAAAAAATGGGGGAAAAATAGGAAAAGAAAAAGGTAATTTTGAGATGAAATAAAGGAAAATAATTTGTGACAAGATTTGGACATATATGACTTTGCTGGACTACTCTGAGTCCAACTTCATAAAGAAGAAAAATCCTTCAGATACTTTCCCGTGTCCTGCAAACCCAGCTGCTGCAGGGGCAGCAGAGTGATCATTAAACAACAGCAAAAGATCACACACAGCAGCTCAGTAACATCTGTTCTTCAAGAAGAGAGTGGCTGACCAGTGTGCCTGGTGATGGGCTTTCCCTTTATTAACAAGCCCCTCAGCCTAAAGCAATGGAAAATTTCCCACATCCTGTAAAAAGAACTAAAGAGGTGAAAAACCTAGCTGGACAATGGTATGCTGGAATAAAGATGATTATAACTGTAGGAAAGCCTTCACTTTGCACTGTTCTGTGCTTTCCTTGGACTGCTTTTGCAGCACTCTGACTCCACTGTCTGCAAACATCCAATTCTACCCTGCAGCCATTTCCAGAGAACTGAGCAAGGCCAGCCTCCCTTGGCAGAGAGCTGAAATCATACAAAATGCTTTTGGCATTTCTTACTTGCAATCAACTGCTTGAGCACAAATAAAAATTCAGCCCAGCACGAACAGCAGGAATATGTGGATTGTTGTCGTGTCCAAACCAGAGAGCAAATACAGAAATCTCATCATTTAAGGGGTTAACTGTAATGGGGACTATTTCTCTACAGAATGCACACACAGAGGAGCTTTCTTAAGGGATAGGAGTGGGCAGGAATGAATCAGATAGATTTTAATGGCCTCATGCCCCAGACAGTGAATTGTCTTCAATGCAAGCATGAAATGTGTAGCTAAGATATGGCTTCATATACAGCACACAATGAATGTCATAAATATTAAACATACTGTTTCTTATAGCTGCAAAGCAGCTCTCAATGAATTATAAACAACTTGATGTCTATTTCAAAAGCATTCCCCACACAATGATCATTTTCTCTAACATACTCTTATTTCTAATTATTCATAGAAAAAAGCAGGTCACTAGCTCCTAGCTCGTAACTTGTCCATGAGTTTTACAGTAAATTTTCACTGGCTTAAAATCAGTCTGTTTGCCACAGAAAGAGCATAAATCCTCTCTGCTGTGCTATTGCCAGATTGGCAGCACAAGTGTTTATAGATACAAATATGACCATATAAATATGGCACTTTGTCCCTGTTAGCAGACCACATATTGCCAACCCTGGTATGAAATATACCATCTAATAGCTAATGAATTCACCTAATCTAATGAAACATACCATGTGGCTCTCCAGAAGACACTTGACCACTGCTCTGTTAGCACACATTTGCCAGCAAACCAGCAAATGGCATAAACCCAAAGTTTTCCTAAGCTTATAAATCAAATTAATTTCCCTTGGTTTTTTTCTCCCCCTTTTCCCCTCCTTTTGCATATTTATCCAGCTGCTCTAAACAGCCACTGGGATCATGACAGTTTAATGTCTCTGCTTTGAGGTCTCACATAAGACAGGCCATGATTTTCACAGGACTTTCACCTGGAGCAGTCTCACTGAAGCAATAAAGATAAGAGTATCTCACATTTTAACCACCAAAGCACAGCAGCATGGTAGCTGACATTACCCCTGTCCATGCCCAGCAGCAGGAAAACCTGACTCCCTGAACTCCCCTGTTGCCACCCCATCCATGAAGAAAGGCCCAAACCCAATCTCTTCTACTGCAGATCATGTTTTGTGTGTTTGGGAGCTCTTCAACACACAAAAAGCTTTTTTTTTTTTTTTTTAATTTTTTAACCTACACTAGGCCACAGTTCCAAGTTTTCACTGAAGTCCATAAGAAGGGAACCTACTCTAAAAAAAAAAAAAAAATCTTGCTGGTATCCTACAAATCATGAGACTGCAGGCATGGGACTTAAAATATTTTCAATATGGCAAATTTGAGAACTGTCAGTCCAGACTCCACACAAGTGAACAACTTACTTTCTGTTTTCTGTTTTTAGGTTGCATAATTCAGAACAAGATTTGAAGAAGGTAGAGTTACACCCTCAGAAATCTTACTTCAAAACTGTCAGAGGGGTTTTCTTTTAAGGATTTACAAAAAATACAGGAAATAGTGCTTAAAAGAACACATTACTGAAAGCTAGTGGATATATTCCTGTGCTCTATCACTGATAAAAGACTGCTGAAATTAGATGTTTTAATTATTGTTAAATTTGACAGACTTAAAATTTTGTATTTCTGACATCAGTAAGGACAGTTTTATATTTCTCATTGAGGGCATCAAACATACATTATTCTTTGGTTGATTTAATTTATACTCAAATATTTTCAGCTCTCATTAATCCCCACCAGGATTCAGATTGAACTGAGCAGTATCACCCTTAAATGTGGGGCACAGTTACAGGCTTGATGGAAAGGAAAAAAAAGGAAAGGAAAAAAATGGAAGGAGTTGTCTGAATGCCTTGGGTAGACTGAAGCAGTAGCAAGAGTGGTCAGGAAAATCAGCTTGACTGAGCTCTTCAAAAGATTCCAGTTTCTATTAGCTGGTACCCTGAAATCTGTTGTGCACATTTTATGATGCATCAAGAATTTTAAAGAAAAGAAACAAGAATGTGGGAACACAGAAAGAAATATGTACACTCTAGAAAAAAATGTGTGCGCTCCAGAAAAAATTGCTTGCCTAGGATCATGTCAAGAAGAGAATTTTGCACATTTCAAACTCAGGCACAGTGGGACGATGGCTGCATGGGCTTGGTTTTATATTTTTACATGTTAGAACAACACCAGAGACCTTAAAACAACCATGCATGGCACAGTGAAACAAAGTTCAGGAATCCACAGACTCAAGGAGGAAGTTTCCACTCTGCATCTTTATAATCCAGATGCAATTCTTTAGCAAGAGATTTTCTGATTCACTTTTAAAACCATAAAAAATTGAAGCAGCACAGAAAAATAATATCAGGAAAAAAAATGAGTATCAGAATTCTTCTATTGAGTTTCCAGAATCAAAGTATGTCCTATGACCCAAGAAATTCTGGACCTGTATCAGAACTACATTGCAATAGCATTAATGTTTTAGATAATAGAGAGTCACAATAAATAACTGTTGAACAAGAGTGCAAAGATTAATTTTGCCCATTACTCAAGAGGAGAGAGGTCAGTATTTGCTTGGGGTTATCCTGCTGTTTGGTCTCCAATACTGTAATATTCTCCTAAGGTTTCTAACAAAAACAGAACAAAAGATTTACTCTGTGAATTGAAACGGACCCAGCTATAACCTTGCAATTCTGCTTTGCACATCATAAGAACTTTGATTTCACTCTGCAAGAACGACAGAAGCTGTGAAGGTTGACCATCAGTCTGGCAAAACTAGTGTCAGTTTATCTAAAGAGCTAAAGTGAGCAATGCTTCAGTGCTCCAAGCATCAAACACTATAAGCTTTATTTTAACCTTGGACAAGAGGCTGTTTTTTAGCCTAGAACAAGAGACTTCAAGGAAGACTTCAGGCTCCTTCCTACAGCTCAGACATAATTCATCAAGGGAGGTGGGGTGCAGAAATTGCTATTAACTCTTCTATCAATATTGCCCTTCTATGTTTAGCTGGGACCAAAGAGACAACAAAGCTGATGGGACCAAGCTGCACACGAGCTAATGGCTGCCAAATGAAAGAAGAAAGTTGCAACTGTGTGCCACAAAACCACAGAAAAAAAGGGAAAAAAAAAAAGAAATCAAAGTGGCAGTGAACTATGCATATACAGTGAGACAGAACAAACTGCACATGACACTGCAGGACAAAAGAATAAAAAAACCAACCAAGCAAACAAACAACCCCCCTGTTCATCCATTTAAGTAATTTGCATCTCCAAAACTTCACTTCTAGTGGCACTACATAAAAGGAATTCAGAAGTTCATGGTCAGATAGTTCAGAACATCTGAAATATCAGAAATTACTTCAAGAAGTAGAAATATTTGCATTGAGGACAAAGAGTGGTTACATGTAGTTCAAAGCTGGCACCCATGAACACGTATATTCAATTTCCTTCTGAGATTTAGTGTTTTGCAGACCAGTAGAAGGATTGTCCTAAACCATACACAGTAACCAGGAACCCCTGACTTGCACCTCTCTACTCTGGTTATATCAGAATATTACACCTTGAAAGAATTCCTCTTTCTTTGGTAAAATTTAAGTGGTCCTCACTGGTCTTAGTGTTTGCAAGCTAATTGTGAGATGGCAATAGATGATACATAAAATATTGATTGCATATTAACGTTCTTGCCATCTTCAGTCTCAATGCTAAACCTAATTGCTGAGTAGTACCTGCTTTTTTTGAGGGGTATAGTGCAAACAGCACGATGCATCAGCAAATTCAAATATTTTTGGCTGGTTTCAGTGCTTGCAGAACGTAGGCATTAATTGCTTTTCTTACATCAGCTCAGCAAAGGCACTCTATTTAAAAGCATTGAAGACCTTTGTGACAAAGGGCATGACCTACGATGGGGAAAAACAAACAAAGAAAAAGGAGAAATAATGGAATATTTCTTCATTAGCAGGATTTGCAGAACAACACTTGGTCAGTCTGACCCAGCTAAAGGCACAGGATCTTGTACCCCTATAATGCTCTACAGGCAAGAAATAAAAGCTCAAGGTGCATTTCAGCAAAGATTTGCAGCCTCCTAGAACACTACCCTGTATCAAACAATTTTATGAATGGTAAATTGTCTGCACATTCTCTGTTGGCCTTTCTTCCAGCAGTCTCACTACAGCTTGCCAGATTCACCATAAACAAATATTGAATCCTGACTTATGGAGCGAGGCAGAATCCAAGGAGCAGACATCTGACCTATTTTTTTGTGAAGCTGTGTTGCAGAGCCTTTTAAAAATATACTCTCTTCTGTCCTTTGAAAAAATTGCAGTTTGAGTATACATTCAAAAAAATCTTCATTTTTTTGTCAATGAACCAAAGTGCCAGAGCACTTCCAAAGCTGGACATTCTGGCATGCACTGGCTGTACTCACAACACTGTGCTTCACATTAATTAGCAGGAAATCCAAGATCACACAGAACCCATTAACTTTAAATTGCTTGCAGGGGTAGCCAGAAAGTGTGGCAGCTCCCTTTTCAATATTTTAAAATAGCATTACAATCAATATCTGAAAAGGAGCAACAAAAGAATCAAGGAATGAACCAACTTTTGGGTAACATTTAAAAAACTGCAAGAAGTCTTCCAGACAGAAAATTAAACTGCTTGAGTCCCTCTAAGGCTTCCTTAGATTACTGAAAATATATTTGTTCACAACAGGTAAGAAGTAAAAAATTGCTCTTCATTGTCATTTTACATTAAATGAAATCTGCAAACTGCCATCAGATTAGATCTTAATGGTGAATTTCATATTGGCATATCACAGACTTGCTGTAGCATATCCATCTCCAACTCTCAACATGGAAAGGAAAAGTTGGTTTCTGACTTAGATACCCACCCTGATACAAAAGAATTGAGTGATTAAACTCCTAAATGAAGCTCAACTGATGCCATGACACACAGCATTTAAAACCAGAGGCTTTTTTTGCTGTTGCTCTTAAATAGCAGCAGGACCTTTAATATATTTGTAGTCAAGACTGACCACAAATATCTGTAGTCAGTTTTGTTAACTGCAAAATTTATCTGCATTTCAACTCTGATATATTCTGCATCTTACCTCAAACTGACTGTGAAGCTGATGAGTGGCTTTGAGATGTGTGGTATTAAAAATGACATCCTTTCCATGGCTGAGAAGAAAATACAAATTTTCAACACTAGACAAGTCCTGCTTTGCTTTTTTTTTTTTTTTTTTCCCCCTGCCTGTTTAAATAGTCACCATTTCATGCTGGTTCTACTGCTTCAAGGAAGTCATTCTTTTGAAATGTGCTTTGGTCAGACACCTTGCACGACGTGCACACAACAACAGCTGGGCACTGACTCTGGCCAGGGCAGGAAATGTGGCAGGGTTCATAAAATAATATTCCAGATACTCATCTGCTGGAGCTTTGCTTTTTTTTTTTTTTTTTTTTTTTTCCCCCTGCCTGTTTAAATAGTCACCATTTCATGCTGGTTCTACTGCTTCAAGGAAGTCATTCTTTTGAAATGTGCTTTGGTCAGACACCTTGCACGACGTGCACACAACAACAGCTGGGCACTGACTCTGGCCAGGGCAGGAAATGTGGCAGGGTTCATAAAATAATATTCCAGATACTCATCTGCTGGAGCTTTGCTTTTTTTTTTTTTTTTTTTTTTTCCCCCTGCCTGTTTAAATAGTCACCATTTCATGCTGGTTCTACTGCTTCAAGGAAGTCATTCTTTTGAAATGTGCTTTGGTCAGACACCTTGCACGACGTGCACACAACAACAGCTGGGCACTGACTCTGGCCAGGGCAGGAAATGTGGCAGGGTTCATAAAATAATATTCCAGATACTCATCTGCTGAGAATTCCAGACTTTCTGTGCTGCCAGGCACTGACCCCCAGGAGAACTCTGCATTGACCTGAGGCCGTGGAGAAGCTTCCAGAATGGAATGACAGAACTGGGATTGTGGGTGTTTGAATAGAAGTGTGCAATATCATGTAATAGAAAACTTAAAGTTTTAGAATATAGTAATATATGTCAAACAAGATAAAGGTTTTAGAGTTGTGGCTGGTCCTTCTTCCTCACCTTCTTCTCCGTGGGTTTGGGTGGTTTTGTGTAATTGGACAGAAAAGTCCACATTGCAGGGCACAAGTGGTTGGTTATTGGGTTAAAAGGGAAAATAATCTAGGTGTCATTTCTTCATTGGATAGTTTAGCCTTAAAAGACCTCGTAGAAAAAAATAATCATTTTGTAACTAGTCAGTGAAATACTGCAGAACTCACATCCTGTAAAACTGTGATATAGTAAGAGATAATAAACATCTGAGTCTAAACACAAAATATCACCTCACACACTCTCATTCCCAACCTAAAGAGCAAAGAAACCAAGAACCACCACTCATCCTCGTTTCTTCTTCCATTTAGAGGTGTGAGCAACAGGAAAGATTTCAATGATTTGGTTGGACTCTGCAGAAAAACAAAATATATTCCCTCTTACCTACACCTAAGTTAGAGCCAGCTCAGGGTCACTGGAGCTGGAAAAAGCCCCAGTGGGGACTGTGGTCCCAAAGGTTAATAGAGATCATCAAGTTCCACGCTCATCTCCTTGTTTCTGCAACTGCATCCCAGAGCATCAGCTTGGCAGAACTTATTCAATTGTCCCAGCTCCCTACCCAGACAGGCATTTTGTGCACGCTGCTGCACAGATGAAAACCACTCGTGCTTTTACCCCTCTTCTATCTTGCATAAAGGTCACTCTAAAACACTCCCTCTTCAAACAGACACACAGCCAGAAAGGTTAGAATCACCCAAGGGTTTAAGTGAGGACAATGGTTTCCAGAAAAACTGACTGTCCAAAGTGTGAGCTCATTTGCTTTCAGTCACCTCATTAAACTCAGCTGATGAACTACAAGGAATTTTTTCTTTTTTTTTTTTTTTTTTTTTTTGTTTTTTTTTTTTTTTGCTTACTACAAATATACACACCCACTCAGCATAAAATTCTTTCCAACGGATCACTGAGATCTACTAAGCCTGAAGCTCACATCTACCATCACCTCAGATCTGCATTTCCTTGGAAAACCAACATTCTCTGTACAGAGAACTTTGAAAATATTAACTTCAGCAATATTAAACAGACAGTAATCTACCCAACAGCTTTTTGGTAATAGCCTCATTACTGAAAACTATCTTACAAAACACTGCTAATGACTCAGATAAGCAACTCTTCTTACTTATCTCACTTTTTCAATTTTATCCATGTCTGTATAACTAAATTTAGGAAATTCTCAACAGTATTTCACAAGATGTAGTTATGCAATCAATTATTCCTATCCAAAATATGTTTCTGAAAATGCTTTAGTGAGATTGAGACATAATTGTCACCTGTCAGACAGATGAGATGGAGACAAATTGTCACCTGATTTTCATCCTTGGAGTCCAAGAGGGAATATTGGCCATTTCATGCCATTGGCTGTGTTCCAATACATGCACACACACATAGAAGTCATTTATCAGAAAACCAATTAACATTTTCAACTTCTCCTGCAGCGTCACTTTTTGCTACTCAAACAAAACTGTTGTTAAAGCCTAAGAAAAGGGGAGTGCTGAATGATCTGTGAAATGCACGTGCAGCTACCACTGCGTGTCCTAGCAGCATGTGGTTTTCAGTATTCTTGGACTAACTGAACTGCTTTTTGCACTTAGCAGCTTTATTCTCCCATGAGATGGATGACATGAATAAACAACAGGTAACAAGATTCATCTCTCTTTAGGGTGAAAAATGAGGGGGGGTTCCACTGGTGGAAGCATCTTAATTCATTCTCCTCTCTGTAAAATACCTTCTTACAGCTGAAGGGTGCAACATATCTGTATTTGTAATATATCTTTGGATTACCACAGGAGATGGACAGTACAACTGCAGAACCCTATCAATACCATTTTCTACTTTCCAATTAAAAAAAAAAAAAAGACATTTTAATTACAAAGGATAGACAGAAAGCAACAAATATTGTTCATAAAGGGAGACTTCAGCATTACATCATTGGTAAACATCTCTTTTCCTTAAAAATAAGGATGAAAAGATTGAAAATTCATGAACAGGATTGCCAATTTTAGCAATATGCTGCAGTTACAGAAATAAACCTTGAACTTCCGAAATTAATTTATAACACTAAAATTATGAGTGTGTAGTTAGCCACAAGTGCGTAGTATCACCAAGTAGAAACTTTAAAGTTTAGAGATTTAGAATATAACAATATAAAACAAAATAGAAATTTTAAAACAAAACCAAGTTGTTCTTCTTTACCTTATTCTTTAAAAGTTGAAAGTGTGTAATATTACACAGTAGAAAGCTTAAAGTTTAGCGTTTTAGAATATAATAATAAATAAAAAACGAAATAAAAATTTTAAGACCTCCTCATAAGCCTTCCTGAGCTTTGCTGCCCTTGTCCAGACTTGCTCCAGCACCTCCACGTTCCTGAATTAAGGGGCCCAGAACTGGACACAGGACTCGAGGTCCTGATCCTGCTGGCCACAGCGTTTCTGGTAGCTGCCAAGATGCCACTGGCCTTCTTGGCCACCTCGGGACTGCCTCACGTTGACCAGCACCCCAGATCCTGTTGTGCTGGGCAGCCCCCCGTCTGTAGCACTGCCAGGGCTTGTTGTGGCCAGAGAACAGGAGCCAGCTCGTGGGTGTTGCTGGCTCCTGTCCCTGCCCCACCAGCCCAGCACCCTGCAGGGCTTCCCTGCCCTGCAGCACCCCAGTGCTGGCCCAGCCTGGGGTCACCTGTGAGTTTGCTAACACAGACTCAGTTCCATCATCCAGATCATCAGCAAAGAGGTTTGACAGCACTGGCCCCAGCACAGAGCCCTGAGGGACACTGGACACCAGCTGGACGTGGCATTTCACCACCACTCTTCCAGGACCAGCCATCCAGCCAGTTCTGAGCCCAGCACAGAGTGCTCCTGTCCCGGCCGTGGGCTGCAGCTTTTCCAGGGAATGCTGTCAGGGACCGTGCCAGAGGCCTTGCTGGAGTGCAGGTACACAAATCCACAGCCTGCCCTCATCCCCCAGACAGGTCATCTGGTCATCAAATAGACCAGGCTGGTCATCAAAGGAGACCAGGCTGGCCAGGCAGGACCTGCCCCTCCCAAATCCCTGCTGGTGGGTCTCTTGCCTGCCCTCCAAGTGCTGCAAAATCACTCTATCTGCTCTGGCTATTCAGTCACCAAACAGACATAAGGAATGTCAATTTTTAAAGTTTAAATGTGATAGAAACGTTAGGCAATAAAGGTAACACCAGATTTCTGAAACTAATTCAGGGGAAAGGTTATTCTGACATCTAGCAGAACAGAAGTTGCTCTTGTCTGCTTTGCCTACACATGGCAGCAAAATGGATTTCACAGAACTGTTGTTTAGAAGTACAGTATAGTTCCAAACAACATTTTTAGTAAAATGAATTCACACTTTTGCCTGAATGAGCCATGGGGACCATATGTATTTTTGTTACAGCCAGCCTCCACTTTAAGTGAGTCATTCACAAAAAAAAAAAAAAAAAAAAAAAAAAAAAACAAAAATAAAAAGGCACTTTCACTATAAATATGAAAGCTGACTACTTTTTTCGTGTGCTGGGATGACCGCAGTTGCCCCACCACCAATGAGTAATTGAAATTCTGCCTACACCACTCCCTTAGTAAAACCTTTCAAATGGAAAGGCAGAGCGAGAAAAGGGCAGTGATAGAACACTGCTGAAGACTCTCAGTTTGTGATCATCCTCCCAGCAAGGTCTCAATGGCAGATTTTAGCTGTCCAGATATAGAATTTAATGCAGCATGATCTTATATCATTGCTTGTCCAGAGAACCCCTAGAGAAGATTGTATTATAACAGATAATAGAAACAACTTCCTGGGGAGAATCCTCTTCCACTGCTGTGGGCCCTACAGGATCAAGCCAGCCTGGGGCTGGTCAGAGCTAAAGAACAAAGCAGGGATTGATTCCAAGGATCTCCTCCATGGATCCACCTTGGGCAGCACCAGAGCCCAGCCAGGGCTGCAGCCAAGAGGAACCAAAATGGTCCCAAAATGCACGAGCGCTGCCGGGGGCTCTCACTGGGATCAGCTCTGCTCCATTTGCACCTTGCAGTTCATTGTCCCATTCCAGCTTTAGCCCAGGCACTCCCATCCTGCTTGTTTTTCTCTCTCCAGCCCACGCTGTTTGTGCTCCTGGGCCTGAGCTTTGGATCATTTGTCCTTGGTGCCCAGCTGGAGCAGGAATTGTTTTGTCTCCTGCTCTGTGCACAGAGCTCCCCATCCCATAATATGGAGCCCAGACCCGCACACTGAAGCAGCACAGAATGTGAAAAATAGAAATGCCAAAACCTGAGGCATCGAACTGACCAAGGTGAAGCAGGCCCTCTGCATGTAAATCATGCCATGTAAATAAATCATGCATGTAAAAAATCATGCCATGTAAATAATCCTGCAGTAAAAACGGCACAAGTGGAAGCTGACTGGATGACAGGTGCTGTAGAATTGGAAAATAGACAGGATTCAGCCTTTGGTATTTTTGATCTCACAAAATAAACTTCTGCTGAATGCCAGATTATTTGGGGGAAAGGAAGAGCCATGTGAGAAGACTTTTGCAACATCATCAATACAAATCTGTGCAGGCTGCTTCCAAAGCCACAGTAAATCTGTGAGAACACAACTCCTCAGAAGGCACACTACCTTATCATCATGACAAAAAATGCAACATCAGAGCCAAAAAACAAAAAGCCAAAGCACAGCAACCAAATTGTCTAGCTACAGTATACTCAAAGAAAATTGTCAATACATTAAATAATCATTTTTCCTCTAGGAGAAGAAAAAAAATTATGCTGAAATAGGCCATTTTTTTTTTTAATAAATAGGACCAGATTTTCTATCACCCAGGTTTCAGAACAGTATGGCCATATTGGAAAAATAATCACTGAATTAATTTTAATTACCAGTAGCGTTTCTCTCAGGTAAAACAACTATAAATTAATTTAGCTTTTTTTACTGAAGAATAATGACAAACTCAGATTTGTTCAGCAGGCATTGCTATAAAATCTTGTGTGTTTTTCCTTAAACATTCCAGGACAAATCACAAGTTCTAGCTGCGGCTGAAACCCAAAACAACACACCAATATATATTTTTACTTTTTCTCACAGCAGCAAATTTCCATAAACGTTCCAGACTATTTTAGCACGTGCCACACGGTGATCAGTGCCTGCATGTGGATTATTATTACTTTGCACAGGTAAAAGGGACTGTGCATCACTTTAGTCCTCGAGATGGGGAGAACCTGCAACCTGTGCTCTGACATTTGCTCCCATACTGCCAAGTCCACAGGGGCCAAGCTTTCTGCAGAGCTCTTTGCCTTCCTGCAGGAAGAACTCAACAGAAACGGGGCCAAACACAGGAAACTCCCCACAGCCAGCTCTGCAACACTGTGAGACACAAACAACCACAGAGAGTTCTGAGAGAGCTTGGGAAGGTTTTTCCATCAGAATGTTTGAAACCACACATTAAAAAAAAAAAAAAGGAAAGAGACTACTAACCTGTCACAGCACAGGTCACAGCTGTGACACCCAGAGTATCACCAGACAGTTCCAGAAAGCTCCAGCCCACACAGAGCAACACCAGGGCACTCCAGGAGGCTGCAAGTGGCTGATCTTTTTGTTTTTGCAGCCCAACCTTTTATCTCCTCCTGCTGATGCACTGCACCTGTGTGCCTCTGCTCCCTGTGTGGTTATTCAGCACACCTGGGCACTCCATGGCTCCTTACCTTCAATTGTATTCACCTGTCCTGCACAGCTGCACCCATTAGGGATGAGGCTCAGCCCCACTCCCAGTCACCACAAACTCTGTGCCTATAGGAACCTGCTACTAACGTATTCCTGCTGGTGTTCTTATTAGGTATTATTATTCTTATTAGATCATATCCTAATATTTCATCACAGATGCAAAAAGAACAGTGAAACCATTTCTTGAAGTCTTAATTGCCAATGATTATTTGAAAACCTAGGGTTTTTTTTTTAATATTTGTACAATCCGCAGTAGAGGAATAGTGAGTTCTTTCTTAACATTATACTATTTATATAATATTGCTTAATAGAATTTAATTATGTAATTTAAATTGTATTAAATTATGTAATTTAAATTGTATTAAATTATATAATTTACATTCTAATACATAATTATTATATATTATATTTATATTAATTTACATAATTTTATTTTAATTTCTATCCATATAATATTGTTTATAGTATTAATGTTAATGATATTAATAGTATTATTGCTATTAATTATATTGTAGTATAATATTAATATAATACTTTTTTATAACATTGCTTAATAAGTATTAATTATTTAGTGTAATGGCAATTGCACTCAAATACTATTTACACTTTTTTTCACAGAACTTCTGAAAAATTTACATCCCTCACAATACCCCAAGCAGAGAAGCAGTTTTCAAGAAACATTCTTTGATGAAACCCCAATCTGTAACTTGATTTTGATGTTTGCACTGTGCTTGCTTTTTCCAGGGTAGAGTTGGTTTGCTTTGCTGGTGTGGGGCTGTGTTTTGGGTTTGTGCTGAACACAATAACATCGTTGATTATAATATTATATATTTTAAAATATATTAAATATATATATTATATAATATAATTCTGTTTGCTAATATGGAGATATTTTTGTTATTGATATATTGATATATTTGTTATTGCTCAGAGCCAAGGCACGACAGTACACAGTCATGACATGGATTTATCAGAGGACAGGAAGTGCTCAAAAACTGTTGTAATTATTTCCTGTAAGGAATATTTTAAAGCTTATCTTCCACTGAAGATGAGAACGTTTTTATCTAAAGCCCTGGGAGCACTGGAGAGAAGAGTAAGGTCAAGATTAGATCTCTACTCCTAAATTTCTAACCTGCCCTGAATAGATGAAAAGTTTTACAACAAACATATTTTCCTTTGTCTCATTTTTTTATTTAGGTGGCTGACAGATTTAAATTTTAAAAAATAAGGAATAAACATGAATAAATTACACTGGAGAGCATTGCATAGTACACATTGCCATTATTTTTTGCACAATGCAATCAAGATTTGTCTAGTAATTCACAGAGAATCTTTTCTAGAATGGGTAAATGAATCATCTTGGATTTCCCATACAGATTTGGGAGTTGACAATTCAATTCTGGGCTTTTTGATTCATCTCAATGCCTGTTAAGGAACTGATATTTGATTCCAGCTCTGTGTTATTTTAATACTGTCTACATGGATGCATAATTAGACAACCCAATAAAAACCTGTCTGAGAGAGAAAACTCTCATATCTTCTCATGTTTTTCATTGCCTATACTGATTTTTCAAGAGTATTTTACAAGTCATACTTAATAATGCAGTAAGAACATAATGATTTGGTTGGAAATATGCTGAGAACACGCAATAGCTTTTATAAAGATCCATCTAGTGATGTCCAGCACTTATAAACTCAAACCCCAACCATTATGGGAGGCACTTAATTCCTTAAACCAACTGGGTTTTATTGAAAGGGAACTTTTAAAAGGCAAAGTAAGTCTTAATCTTAGCTCCTGCCACTAGTCATGAACCTACTTCCGAAAATTTGCAATTCCTTGCATCTAAACAATTCTCTTGAAATCAATGCAACTTGAACAAGGAGAAAAGTGCAAGCTTGGGGTGGAAACAAACACCTCTGACAGCCAGCACGTGCAGTGCAGATGGCATTGTGCAACCTGCCTCTCCCACAGGAGAGAACAGAAAAGAACCTGAAAGCCAGCAGCTGCTGAAAAACAATTAAAGTGGAGCTAACAAAATGCTGGAGTGACTCCTGGCTGCTGACAAGTCCCCCCAGAGAGAATTCCAGTAACTCACAGCCAGAGATCCCCACTGAGCACGGAACTACCCAGTGCTGTCATGGCTTTCTCTTCTTTGTTCATTTTTTAATACTCTTGAGTATTGTACCAGAACCAAGTAAGCAGCAGCTCTGTTGATTTCAGCAGATTATGGACCTAGGCCATGTAGCATGTTAAAACAGAATAAAAAGGGTCTAGATGATATTAAAAAATAATAATTATTTATTTTTTCACGGATCGTTCAGGACTAGAATTCGATCCTGCCTTGAGCATTTCCTACCCCTGTAGGAAATGCTTTTTCAATGGAGGGCTCCAAACTCAACACACGCATCAGCAGATGTAAAAGAAGATCAAGTGTCCACAAGAACTCAACCTGCACAGCAGCCATCTGTCTCAGAAGTATAGATATATTTGATATTTTATATATGTAGAATATATTATATAATTATATAATATATATGTAGAATATATTATATACTATATATATTCATTATATACAATTGTATATAGTATATATAATATATTATTATATATTATTATATTGTCTATAATATATAATGCATTGTATATAATATATAATTATATAATTATAAATATATATTATAAAATTAAATATATTTATTATATATATTATAGATTTAAGTATAGATATATTATATCTATACTTATCTATATAGATCTATTTTCCAAACATTGTCCTTTCTGTTTCTCATTCCGTTGAGGATCAGATCCCCAGCTTCACATGGATCAACTCTGAGACTTTTTTCCATATTTAAAAATGCTCCTTTTGGAGTGCTTACATCTAAATTAGCACGCAATGAGAACGGATGAAAGCATATCTACCCAGAGAAGCAGCTGATGTTGCAGGGCCCGTTTCCACACTGTACACATTTAAAAGGGTTTTACTTCAATCAGTTTTTGCCTGGTAACCTGGATGAATTATTCCCTGCAGCTGGAGTGCATTCCATGTATTGCTGTGTGCTTCCTTCAGTGTAGTTTCATTGGAGTGGCACTTAATACGTTTAACCTTAGGGTAGGTGAAGGTTTAAACAGCAGTTTAAAGGTTTCAGATGGTGATAGTTCTTTCAAATGTGATGATAGGATACTCCCCATGTTTATATCCAGCTCCGCAGAAGTTTGCATCAGGATGTTAAATAATCTAGTTCATGCACACTGAAACCACTCCACAACATGAACCAAAGCACTGGAAGTAGG
The DNA here is from genome assembly GCF_026979565.1 of Vidua chalybeata. NCBI lineage: Eukaryota > Metazoa > Chordata > Aves > Passeriformes > Viduidae > Vidua > Vidua chalybeata. The sequence goes on along the minus strand of NC_071535.1, from coordinate 62,002,400 downwards.
AAAAATGATGAGATTTAATTCAAAAGCATGCTCTTGATCCAAACTCAAGCCCTAATAGAAAGAACTTTGCAGAGGGATGTCCATTTTATGAGTTGTCAGGAATTGTACATAAATGGAAATAAACTCACTTGAAGGCTGTATAGGTGATGTCAAGGGGGGAGCTTTGGCAGGGAGCTTTTTCAGAGAGAAAGGTTGGACAAGAGCAGTTAGGTCACAGCCTTGGAGACACTATCTGATAATTTTTCAACTTCTCCTGACAAATGAGGATGTTGCTGAAGCTCACCCTGTGCAAGTGACAGCTGCTCTGTGCTGGCCTCAGATGGGCTGCGTGACATTAACAGGACACTGCCAGCACTGAAATCATTGACACCCCACTCACTGAAAGCTTTCTGGAAAGGACAAAAAGCTGCTCACTATTGCACTGGCAAAGACAGGATAAACATAGCACACGTCTTTTCTCATGGAAAACTCTGCCTAAGTTACTCGCTATTTTCCAGCCACAAAAGATTTACACACAAGCTTTAATGGAAAAAGCAAACTCTAGGCAAGAATGACGTTGGAGCAAATTGAGTCCTGTTGAATGCAAAACCAGAACTGCCATATCAGAGCAAGAACATAATAACACCCAGGCTGCTATTCCAAAAAAGGCCAATTGCAGCTTTTGAGGCTAGCTTGGGTCCCCCATAAACTGATCAGCTCTGTGCAAGTCTGAGGAATGAATTTTAGCCTGACCATGAAGTCTAAATGTAGCAAGGATGTGATCACAAGAAGACAGCTCTGGTTTTCATTTTGTTTAACAAAAGTGCCAATATTAGTCTTACCCTGGACTGTAATCATGTCCCACAAACCTAAAGAGACAGTTTAAGTCAATATTTGCAACAGATACCTCTGAAGAAACCAAGACACTGCAGAAATTTGTTTCACCATTCAAGATTTTTTTTTTCCATCCTCACAAGCCCCAAATCTGATTTCCTGCAGAATGGCGAAAATCTTAACACTTCTTGTTTTAGTTCCTTACTTTCCATTTAGGGATATTCCTTGATTCCTAGGGAACAGCACTCACTTCTTGTAGTAATAGCCTTATTCTAACTGCTAAAATCCCTCATGTAAGTGCTATCAAATGTGAAATGTGATTATGCACCCACAGAATGCATGAAACTTTTCAAAGTGGTGTAAATCATTATTAAAAATTAATATAGTGGTTAAATCCTTTTGAAAATAACAATTATGTTTCACAACTACGTCATAAGATATTTTCTATCATGCACAGCATTTTGAATTTCTTTCTTATTAAGGACAGAAAAACTTTTGCTTAGAGTTTTTGTGCGTGTGTGACCTCCTGTACATATGCACACATGTAGCTGCAAATTAATAAATAAACTTACTGCATTCACTTAAGTTATCTGCAAAAAAAGTTCCTGATGCCATTTATTCTTCCTCTGATGTGGAACAGCTCCATTGCCCAGCACCTTTCCAGAGTCAGTATTGCCCCAGTATTGGCATTTCTCCTGCTCACTGCTGTTACTCACTAGTGCACCCTGTGACAGTGGTTCCTGGGATATCAACAGAGCCCTACCAGGAACAAGTCCAAACCCACCAGCCAAATTCACAGGTGGCCATTAGCCACCTGTGCTGCCCAGCAAAAAGCTCTTGGTGCCACTTCCACTACCACCAATTTACCATCTTCCCACCCTTCACCGTGCAACAGAATATTTTCCACAGCCCTGCATTTGTCACAACATTATGCAGAAGGAATGTTTCTTCTGGCTGCACTAGTCTCAACAGGTAAAATCTTTGGGATTTCTAGCTTTTAAAGAAGAGCATGATATATACTTCATCTTTAACCTCAAATTAGAAAAATTCCTAGTTTTTCCTGATGAATATTAGCACCATCCTTTGCCTCTGTGTGCCCCCTTGGCCGTGATCATATTCACCTCTCTGTATGTATGGTGTTATTTTTTTCCCAGCCCTATTGGTTTTGCTAGGTTACTTTCTCCTCATTAACTTTTCTTTATATTTTTCTGTACTCTGCATCTTTTTCCTCCCTTTTTCCTGTTTGGTGCATTTTGAGTTCTCTTTTCTTCCAATCCCGAGTTAACAGACCTTTTCTCTCTGATTTCAGAAGCTTTGGGATCTTTTTCTCTCCTCCCTGATGAGTGCTCTCATCTCTTTCCTGACACTGCTTTTTTTTTTCCCCACTTTAGGAAGGTGGCCAACAGTCATGTCACTGAACTGGGGACTGAATAAACTTCAGCCAGCTCTACACTTCTTCCTTAAATCAAACCATGTACAGCAGTGTATCCTCTTCTCCACAAGAAGCATTCAGAAATAAGGATCAATCCTGTCTATTCACATTCTTATATTTATCTAACCTTAACACACACAACTTCACATATTGCACTGTTACTCTTTAAATCTCTTTTCTCCTTCATTTTTTTTAGCATTTTTATTCCCTTGCCTCAGCTGAAAATCTGAGCAAGTGATGTAAAAGTCTTAGGCAGCCACCTGAATATCATGCAGAGACTGGAATGCAGTTTGGACCTTCCCTACAGCATGCAAATCCCTCACCTTCAGAGAAAGCAACACTTCCAAACAGTAAAAGCAGTCCTGAAGTCTACTAGGAGCCATAAGATCTACTGTCACCCTAAACACATGGTGTTTTGCCTGAATTAGAGCTCATAATAGCTGTGTTTATTAATTCTCTTTGTATTCTCTTGAGGGCCCTCAGGGACTAGTCCAATATTTCCACTTTTAACTCTGTCTAAACACATATTTGCTTACTCAGACAGCTTTTCATTTCATTGCCCCATTTTATGCATTTTAAATGCATTTTATGCATTTTAAATGTAGAAAATGGCTCTGGCACTGCAGTACAAGCTCAGGTGACCAGGCTGTGTCTTGGGGTGCATTGATCAAATGCTGAAGGCACTGCTGAGAGGCAGAAACCAAGGCAAGTCCCTCAAGGCCTGGAGGTTTCAGGGGAAAAGTGGACCTGACAGAAGATGCATTTTAATGGGCATTTAACAAAAAAGACTGAATCTTATTTTGTGTTTTCAGCATTTAAAGTATGTTTCTCTTAGGGATTTTTGGCTGTGTATGTGTATTATATTTTCTTAGAACCTGATCCAAACAGATCTGCACAGATTCTTCTGCCAAGAGATATCTCAAACCTTAGGGATAAATAAAAGGAATTTTTACACCTCCTGACCATAACAGCTTTTACTTTCATACCTTTCAACCTGATGGAGTTATAGATTGAGGTGTAGAAAATGCAGTACAGAAAAAAAAAAAAATGAAAATTACCAGCTCAGAAAGCTCCATATGGACCCAAAATAATTTTTTAATAGTATTAGTAAGTGTACCTAACTTAAATATCCTGATTGTACATTTCCAGTGAAAATAAATTATAGCAGTCCAAGGAAGTTGGTGGGACATCCTCTGAAGGAGACAAAAATCTCAGTAGAAAACAAAAAGACAATCACTGCTTATGCTAGACCAACAGGTCAGAGCAGATATGTTTTAGCAATGGCTCCTCATTTATAACCACTAGATTAAGTGCCAAGCATACAAATTATCCATTTACTATTCAGCACTCTATTGCAATACCTAGCAAGAGAAAAATATTTTTCTAAAATTCGAATGAATAGTACAATTAGAGTGTATAAATAATCAACTTACACACAGCCCTAGCACTGGTTCAAGAGTAAATCTTCTTATTTCTTTTAAGATTATTTTCACTCTTGTAGCAACTGGCTGGTACCCTAAAATTCACACATTTACTTCAATTAGCAGAAATGGACCAATTTTCAAGGAGACTTACTGATTGAAGTAAGATTAATCTGATTTACACCAGGTCAGGCCTTTGCTCTTGACAACATTGTTCAATTTTTTAATGTTTTACTTATGACACGCCAGCTAAATTTGTTCATAGGCTTCGTTAACTAATTGCATTTCAGGCCTGAGGAGACAAAGGAGGCCAGGAAAGACTTTTTGTACAAATGAGAGCTGGTGATATTCAGTAGCAAGCTAGGTGGGATGAATGCTGCCACTACAGCATCCGAGAGCATCACTGCTGTGAGGCTCCAGCTGAGTAAAAAACAATGAGAGGGTTTCAGCAGTGGGCAACAGCACAGCAAAGAACAGCATCTCTCTGTTCTAACAAACCTGGATTACTAAATTATTATTATTAAATGTTTAAAAGGACTTGAACTTTTATAGTTTTGTCAGCCTTCCTGGTCATGGTTCTGCAGTTCTGAGCATGGATGCAGCTTAAATCAAAAGGACAAAAGCTGATACAGCTGAATTTAACAGAATCATGCTCCTGAAGAAAATGCACTGTTGGCAGGAAAGTTTTATTATCTATCTAAAATACACCCCTGCACACTGTGTTTTGTGCTACAGTTTTCAGGAGGTGTTTCTTGGGCCAGATGTTAATGGAATTGCTCTATTACCTACTTCCTTTTATTTGGCAAAGAAATTCCAGTGCTCTCCAGTGTCCTTGTGCTGCAGTTTATAACCACACACGTCCCCAGTACAGCATTAATCCCATCAGACTTTCCTCCACGTGCTGCAAAATCCTTCTGTTCTCCCAGAACAGCTCACCTCTGTGCTGGGTGCTGATCAGCTGAAATGCCCCTTCGTGAAAACCTCTATGCAGAGCTCCCACAACCCACATCAGTGATTATTTATTTAGGAGCTCTAATCATAGTTTGAGAAATCACCATTCCAACCATGCAGAGGCAAGTCTAGAAGGCTTTCACAGCCATTTGTACAAGGGGAATACGTTTGAGGAATATCTTGGGGGAATACTTAAGAAGCAAGGGGAATTCTAACTAGATCATATATAAATTTCTGAAATTAGACATGTTTAGCCTTTTCCCAAAGGCCTTGATAGATCCAGCTATTACTAACACTTCAGATGCATGCAGCTGGGGAGAGGAAGAAATTTATTTCCACAGTTCACAAAAAATGCAGTTCAGAATGCCAGATAATTTTTGCTCACAGACTTTCTTTTTCAAAGTAACTCCTTTGTTGAGTCTTTGCTGGTGATGTTTTCTAGATTTCCAATCATACTTAAGAAAAGGGGTTCTGAATCAAAATTGGCTGCCCAGAACTGTACTAGAATTTCTTGTATTGGAAACAAAAAAACTAAAATCAGGAGGGAGAAAAAAATACCCCAACAAACACTAAGACAAAAAAACCCACCAGCTCAACTTCATGCTCAGTACTTTGTATTTCATAGGTGCTCTATAGAGAGCTTTGAACCCAAAACAGTTATTGAAAAGCAACTACACAAAAGCTAAAATATCCTGAAATACATAATGGTAGAACTAGCAGTTAACAAGGCCCTACAGAGCTGCCTAGAGTAAAGTCAGAAATAATTACTGCTTACAAGAAGTCTCCTTGGCAGCATGTAATGCTGGTCCCTTGAATTAAGAGAAGCGTGCCTGTAGGGCAGCATGTGTGTAATGTTTGAAAGGCAGGAGAATGCTTCCCCTTGGCAGTTTTAATAGCACACTTCCAGGCTGTAGTTTTTACACTGTTAGCAAGCAACCTGAGGAGACCACATTGCAGGCAATGTGCTTTTGCAGGAGCTTGCTCTTGTCCACATCCACTGGCACAGGAACAATGTACTAGAGCTGCCCATTTGGTTCAGCTTAAAGGTGCTGAGAAAGAGAGCTTTCCTGGTTTCAGCACACCTCTGGAAGGAATTCAGATAAAAACCCCAAAACATCATCAAATTGCATAGAGCAGCAACTCAGATGCAGCCAGGATTTGGCAGCAGGGTCCGAGGAGCAGCAATGTTAGAAGAAGGAACACTCAGAGGAGACAAGGATTTGGGTAAATCAGTCTGCAAGGAGGGATTCTGTCACGTTACACAGAGTTCCTCCACGGCTCTGCTGGATGTCATGAATACCTAGAATAATGCAGAAGGATGGCACTACTGGTGCTGATCCTGATTTTTGTAGTGAGAAGGAAAGTGATGTGACCCATCAGAACTGCTCACTCCTCGCTAGCCTTTTCCCCCTCTACCTTTGCTTGTGGGAAATGTGAGACAGTACTTGTAGTTATTACTAACCTCTTCTCATTGCACTTCTGCTTAACGCTTTGCCAAAAGAAAAGATACAAATCTCTGTGAACAGCTCTGTAGAAAACACTTTTTCAAAATGAAATATCACTAATTGTATGTAAATTTCAGATTAAAAGATGTTTGCACTACACAATTGTACATCAAAGCAACCACTATTTGCAGAAATAGCAAAGTCTGATAACACTTAAACCAAACATTGTTAGGCACTAAATCCATTGGGGTTTTGCATGCAGATATACTAAACTGGTTGAGCAAAATATTGATACAGGATCACCCTCACATTCTGGTACGTGTAAATACATTAAATTTATGTATTTACCCTCTGCTCTTCATTCAAAGGCAGTATCTCAGTTTGAACAGCAGTCCACAGTACATCACACTGTGTTTTCAAACAGTACAGCCTTCTGTAAACAAGAGCATGAGTGGGAGACACAGAGAGGTGTGGCAGCCCTGCTCAGAAACCTGCAGGGCACTTCAGTCTCAGGCTGCCTGCTGCCTCCTCGATGCCATTTACCCAGTGCTGGTTTCCCCAGCTTTTACAGAGATGGGGGAACTGAGAGGCGTTTTAAAAGATTTTATTCTATTATCGGTCTCAATGGATAGTGAGACACAAGAGGTGTAAAACTCAATGCCATTCTATCAGAAGCCAACCCATTTCCTAGGTACAATACCTTATGAATGTTTTTTAGCCTATTAACACTTACCACACTATCATTATTATATTACCACACTACTATTATTATTATATTACCACACTATTATTATGCTACTATTATTTTTAACACAAATCACCTATATTTTTTCTCCATGTAGTCCTGTTACAATGCATCTTTCACAGCTCTAATTCTCTAAAATATCTGATCTTTTTGCAAGGCCATATTTTGAAACTCGTTGAAACTTGTTTCCAGTTCAATCTCTCTCTCAGCAATGTCATCTTTATTCTATGACTTTCCTAAGTCAACACACCTGATCTCAGAGCTTGCATACAGATGTACAAGACTGTGTGAGCTTTCTGTCAAATGCTGAGAATCCTTTACAAATCCATTTCCCACAACCCAGGGCACAATAATGCTACCTGCAGAAGGGGTTTTCCTCAATGCACGTAGGGTGTTCTGGTCTCACAGGCAGCACACAGTGGCTGTCTGACTCTGAAGTGCTGGACTGCACTTCACAGATGTTCTTACAGGCACCACACCCAGGTCACACAGCATCAGGTTAAAAATCCTTCCTTCTTCAGAAATCTGACAGCATTCTGTCACCTGAACGTAGACTGTGCCTTCAGGGCAAAAAAATAAGGGGAAGAAATAGACAGTTTATGTATACTCCTGGCTCTTTGCACCAGAGGTGCCCTGTTCTGCACTTAGCAGGTGTGCCAACACCACAGAAATCTACATTTCCTCACCACTGCCTAAGTGACACTGCCCTAGAGGCTTCTCACACTGAATTCCAGTTGACTAACAAATGCTGGCTTGTTTTTCAAGGAGCTGCCTGCAGCTCTGCAGTTGTTTCTGGTTGCATTATATTCGAGGGAAAATCTCCCTCGGGAATTTTTACTAACTGCTGGAGCCACCGGGTTAAAAAGCCCTGTCTCAGAGCTTGGAGCAAAAAGAAAATAGAAAAAAAAAAAACAAAATAAGACTCATGTGTAAAAAGATACATAGATAGTACTGGTATTAAGTGTTTCTGTTCTTTAGTTTCTTCTCGTGCTTTTTCTCTGCTGAAAATCAAATGTTCATGTGTAACACCTTTCTGTCCAGCATCTGCAGCAATCTGGAAAAAAGTTTATCCTTGACAACTTTTTATTGGACCTCTAAAATCTCTCAGTGGTAAAACACCTTGTTTTCTTTAACCCCTTTAATCCCTTATTTCTTTCATCTTAGCCAAAATGTTTCTCTTGCCATAAGACCCACAGAACCAGGGGAAGCAAATATTATTATGGCCTTCATTGCAAGGTCCACAGCCCCTGGTGGAAAAGTTTAAAGTGGAGAAATAGATGGGAAAACTCACAGAAACTCTTCTTTCCTGAACATCCCTTACTCTGCAAGAATTTCCTTTCTCAAATATTTATTCTTCCACAAATAGTTTCCTGATTTTCCTTTGAGTGCATCCTCCAATTAATCATAGAAATAAATGAGATTTATTGATAAGAAAGAAGTATAATCTCAATTCTTTTGATATAAGACATTTCTATTCTTGTTATTTTCAGCTGGATATCAAAACATATGGGTTTTACTTTTGATTTATGTGTCAAGTAAGGTGCTAGCATTTCAATAAATAAATTCTATGAAAAAGAAGCAAAGCAACTAAAAAAATGAATCTTAAAGTGACTCAGCTGAATGATGAGCTAGATACAATTTATTCCAGCTGAAGTATGCAGAGAGTTTGGGAAGAAAACTAGTTTGGCATTTGGAGGCCAGAGTATAAAAATATATGTGTTAAAAACTGAACAACTGAATTGTTGTTATTATAAATATGCTATTTTTATTGTTGTTTTAAATAGAAAATACTGTATTTTATATAATCCAAATGCATTCTTATTCTATTTTTTTTTATAATCTGGTTTAGGACAAGCAAAAATGTCAAGAATAATTTCTACCAGCAAACAGTGCACTTGAAATCACCTTATCTGCTTTTAAATAGCCTCAGGTTATTAGAACTGAGAAAGCCTATTTCATAAATAAAGGTTCAAGTCCAAGTATTTTCTAATTTTAGAACATACACAGAGAACAACACATAGGGATTAATGCCACATGGACTTAATGTGCTGTTGGCATCTTACTCAAAGGCATTTTTGTTTAGCCAAATAAATTCTGATGAGTAGAATGATTTCTACAGCTGTGGGGAGTAATCCCCAAAAAACAAAAGAAAAAATAGACTCAACAGGAGAGACCCCCATCCTTCCCAGCAGTGGTGTTATAACAAGGTAACCTTTTCTTCTTCCATCTGAATTGGGTCACAGAATGATAGAGGGGTTTGGGTTAGACGGGACCTTAAAGATCATGGCCAGGGACACCTTCCACCAGAGCAGGGTCCCATCCAGCCTGGCCTTGGCCACTTCCAGGGATGGGGCAGCCACAAGGTTCTTCTCTGGGCACCCTGTGCCAGGGCCTCAGCACCTTCACAGAGAAGGATTTCTTCCCAATGTCCAATGTGAGTCTGCTCTCTGTCATTTTAAAGTCCTTTCCCCTTGTTCTGTCACTGCACTGCTATTGTAAAATACAGATGAACCCAGTGGGAAGAAATGATGTCCCACTCCCGTTCAGAAGGCTGAATGATTTCTTTATTATAACTATACTATGATACATTAATATACTATAAAAAGGAAGATACTAAAACTACAAACCTACTTTTCTAACTACCAAATCTAAGTAACAACTTGTGACCTTTTCTCCCGAGTCCATTCTGGTGAGGATTTGGATTGGCCATCCAACCCACTCCTCACCAGAATCCAACCAAGCAATCACCCCAGGTAAACAATTCTCCAAACACATCCCACATAGGAAAAACAAGGAGCAGAAATAGAAATTGTTTTCTCTTTCTTTCTCTCTGTGCACCTCTATGAAAAATCCTGAGAGAGAAGCCTGCTAGCCACACACTGCCCTTGTGCAAAGTCCCTCTCCAGCTCTCTCCTAACCCCTTTAGGCACTGGAAAGCTGTTGGAAGGTCCCCCCAGAGCCTTCTCCTCTCCAGGCTGGATAACCCCAGGTCTCAGCCCGCCTTCACAGGAGAGCTGCTCCAGCCCTCTGAGCAGCTCAGGGCCTCCTCTGCACTCAGTCCAGCAGGTCTGAGCCCTTCTCCTGCTGGGAGCCCAGGGCTGGATGCAGAGCCCCAGGTGGGATCTCCCCAGAGCAGAGCAGAGCAGAGGGGCAGGGTCCCCTGCCCTGCCCTGCTGCCCACGGTGCTCTGGCTGCAGCCCAGGGCACATTTGCCTTTCTGGGCTGTCCCTGCACACTGCCAGCTCCTGCTGAGCCTCCTGTCAGCCAACACCCCTGTCCCTTCTCCTCAGGGCTGCTCTTGGTCTCGATCTGATCTTGACCTGCCCCGCCTGAGTTTTGCTTGGGGTGGCCCCAGCCCATGCAGCCAGTGTCAGGGCAGTCATCTGCCAGGAATGAGCCAGTCACCATCTACCTGAACCGTGGCAAACGTGAATCCTCCCAAAATGAAAGCATACATTTTTATAATAACAACTTCTCTAACACTAACACTGGCCAGGCTTTGTGGCCTACAGACTTCTGTGCCATACTGATGCCTCAGGTTTTAGCTTTTCTATTTTTCAGATTCTCTGCTGCTTCAGTGTGCACTTCTGAGCTTCACATGAGGGGATGGGGAGCTCTGTGCACAGAGCAGGGAGACAAAACAATTCCTGCTCCAGCTGGGCACCAAGGACAAATGATCCAAAGCTCAGGCCCAGGAGCACAAACAGCGTGGGCTGGAGAGAGAAAAACAAGCAGGATGGGAGTGCCTGGGCTAAAGCTGGAATGGGACAATGAACTGCAAGGTGCAAATGGAGCAGAGCTGATCCCAGTGAGAGCCCCCGGGAGCGCTCGTGCATTTTGGGACCATTTTGGTTCCTCTTGGCTGCAGCCCTGGCTGGGCTCTGGTGCTGCCCAAGGTGGATCCATGCAGGAGATCCTTGGAATCAATCCCTGCTTTGTTCTTTAGCTCTGCCCAGCCTCTGCTCCAGGGCAGCCTGCACCAGGCATCAATACTTTTGACCTTCAGTTGGGAAGTCGTGAGCATTAACACCTCCTTTAAAAAAATATTTGCAGACTTCACTTATTGCCTCTCATATAGTCAGAGAAACAGTATTTAAAGGATTTTAAAAAGGAAATCCAAAACCTATAAAAGGTCTTTCAGTATTTTGGGACATGAATTCAAATGTGGCTTGTCACAACAACCACCTGTGTGCTTGCAGGTTGGTGATCTCCAAGTCATTAAAATTGAAGTGGCCCATTCAAGGCAGCATCTCTTACCTCTGTCTGTTGCAACTGTGGACTCTTTCACGATACAGGTGTTTATTAAGGAGAAATGCACACCTGAGAGAGATGATAATGAGCTGTACTACCAAAGACCCACTTTTTATCCATTAATTATTTAGCTTATCCACAAGAAGACTAAACACCTAGACCTATTAGGTACCCACTATGTGTATGAAAAGCATAACAGCTCCTTGCCAGCTGCATACCTTACTCTGGAAAATCATCCTCATTATAAAATATTTATTTCTTTGTATTGACATAAATTAATAGAAACAGCAAGGCTTGCAAAAGGGCCTAGTGGAGAGAATACCAAAACAATAAACTACAGCACAAAAAACAAAAAGCTGCACAAAAGTTCCCAGTATATATAGCACCGACAACAGCTAAAAATATTTATGCAGTAAGACCTAAAATGACAGAGCAAAGGGAAGTGCTTGGTTTCATGGTTTCCATGCAGACATTTTACACCCGTCACCTCGCTGCTTTGGCTGGCAAACTCACCAGGTGCCCTGAAGCCCTGTGGGATGCTGCTGTGGGAAACACAGCCCCACCAGCAACAAAACCAGCTCAGCACGGCTGAGGGGAAATGAGAGCTAAGACATTGTCTGATGGCACTCTTGGGTTACAATCATGAGAAATAAAAACTATTCACGGGGACGGCATCAGAGGTAAGCCAAGCAGGCTGATACAAATAAATGCATTCTACAGTTACACAGCAGATAAAGACAGGCTTTGTAAACATTGCAAGTGCATTTATGATTTACTAACCCCTTTGCATTAGTTAATTGCTGTCTTTATTTTCCAAAGTAAACAGCTTTTTTCCTAATGAATCATGATTCAAGTGAACGAAAATTATGACTAAAATTAAACTGACAAGACATCTATTTTTAGACCTTCTGCTGCTCTTGATTTGAATTACAAGTTGCTTGTACCTTTTAGGCAGGCTTTTCTTCTCAAGACCAAGTTCTTTCATGCCAATTTGGTAAGTGTGATGAAAATCATGTATAATTTTTAAAATCTTCAAGTTTGGGTACACATAGGTCAGTTTTCCAGTTGCTATATAATTCAAAACCAAAGTGGACATCCTCACAGACTTTAAGGACTGTAAAAGCAAGTATGAACAGTATTTTATCAGATTGGTGTGGCACATGGAAACCTAAAAGATCTTTCCTTACCAGTCACAGTTCTTCAAAATGCACTCGGAACTTCAGGAATAACATTTATGTCTCCTTATGTATCTGCTGTCTGAAAATAAACAGATTTACATAGAATCATCTCCCAAGAAAGATGCATGCTAGCTGCTAGCACCAAAGCTCCTGGGAGATTACACTTTCTTAAAAAAGTATCATTTATTTCAAGTGCAGACTGCAAAATAATCGGGGCTTCTGGTCAAGTGGAGTAGAGAAACACCTCCAAATCTGTATTTGCAAAAGCAAAGTTCTCAGAGCTTCTGAACCATACTGGTATGAAAAACAAGGAGAATCATTTCTTCCTGAAATGAAAAATGGGAACCACCACCATGGTTTTCTCTTTCCAGTCAAAAATGGATGCTTATGAAATAAATAAACACATACTAAAAAGTGGCTCATCAGACTTTACGTCTCATTCTGCTTCAAATGTTTCTCCTTATGTCTTTTCTGTTGCATAAAAATGTATCAATTCAGTTAACACTTCACTCTTTGCCAGATAAAAACTACAAGAAGAAAAGAAAAAGTACATCAGTATTTCTCATGCACATTTTTCATTTATTTCCTAAGAAATTGTAAATGTCTCAGGCAAACTCTGTGGAGCCTAACTGGCAACAGGGAAACCTTGTAAAGAATGCTTTATGGCCTGTAACAGGAATTTCAAGTGTAGAACAGACATATTTGTAGGCAGGAAAAAAAGGAAATAAAGTATGGGATGTCTTTTCATTTCCAGTCAGTGTTCATATTCTGACAACATATCCCCTTTACAAGTCATGAAATAGAGTTATTGCTGCTTTTGTGTGTGTCCATAGCAATTAGAAGTGTTAATCAGTGTGCTTGGTACACCCTAATTGTAAAAAAAAAAAAAAAAAAAAAAAAACAGAACAAGACAAAATTGGGGCCTTCCCCAAGGTACATAGACATACAAGATAAAAGATTTAAAAAACTACCAGCAGAAGAAATTCAGAAAGGAGTTTCTCAGGGACCTAAAAAATGGGGTTTATGTGTTGCTCATTAAGAAGATGCCCCATGCTGAAGTTACCAAAAGAACACATGCCTGGCACATTCTATTTCTGCAATGCAGAATAACAGGAGAAAGAAAATACCGCTGTATCATATTGTCTGTGAGTGCATACACCTATATCCTGCTAAAAAAAGAATGCTCGAGGCAAGCTATGAGCCCTACACGACAGATTGTGTCAAGTCACATGCCAGATTTCCCTTTTTAGAAGTACAGAAATAAAAAGTAAAGAAAGAGGGGGAGAAAGCCACAAGGACTCAAGTCACTAGAGGCTTGCACAGCCTCACATCTCCTACTTCAGGGTGTGATTATAAAAAACTCCTCTGAGCAAAATGAATCCATGGCTTCCATGGCTAATGATCCTATTAAAGCCATGGAAACCACCTCCTGATTTGCATGGGCCATGGTTTCACTAAGGGTGTTGAGTGCACATTGGAGCATGAATACATCGAGGCAGGAAATCAACTACAGAAAGTTCTGCAAAGCAATTATCAATAATTAATGATTTTTTCCATTGATTTTTCAACTCCCATACCATATTATAGAGACAGAGGCCAAAAAAAGCATTGTCAAAGACCATAGCTTGAGCAGAGGAAAAGGACAATACACACTGTGTTCAGCACTGTTAGTTCTGGTATTATCTCATGGTTGTGATGCCTGGTGAAGGCTGCCCTGGAGCAGAGCTGGACAGAGCTAAAGAACAAAGCAGGGATTTATTCCAAGGATCTCCTCCATGGATCCACCTTGGGCAGCACCAGAGCCCAGCCAGGGCTGCAGCCAAGAGGAACCAAAATGGTCCCAAAATGCACGAGCGCTCCCGGGGGCTCTCACTGGGATCAGCTCTGCTCCATTTGCACCTTGCAGTTCATTGTCCCATTCCAGCTTTAGCCCAGGCACTCCCATCCTGCTTGTTTTTCTCTCTCCAGCCCACGCTGTTTGTGCTCCTGGGCCTGAGCTTTGGATCATTTGTCCTTGGTGCCCAGCTGGAGCAGGAATTGTTTTGTCTCCCTGCTCTGTGCACAGAGCTCCCCATCCCCTCATGTGAAGCTCAGAAGTGCACACTGGAGCAGCACAGAATGTGAAAAATATAAAAGTTAACCTGAGGCATCAGTTGGGTATCATGGACTGAAGTACCCTGCACAAAGAGCCCTGTGACAGGAGCAGGTAGGAAGTGCTCAGGAACAGCTTAGTCCATAAAAACCAACACCAGGGCTTGTTTAAGCAAGAGACACCTTCTGACTCACAAATCAGTATTAAAAAGTATAAAAAACTATTATTTTTCATACAAGTTCTGAGGGAAGGCATTTTTCCAAGGAAGTATTAACTAATTACTGATGAAAGTATCAAAATTGGCTCGTGGCAAGCTATATTTTGCCACTAGCATGATATAAGCCATGGTTTATATGCAAGCAACAATTTCCAAATGAGACAAATACTCAGGATACTTATATAGTTAATTATACTGGTAAACTTGTGCCCATAAGGGGTTTCATGGGTATTTTAGGTATCTGGAAGGCTACCACTCAATATCCCTGAATCCAGTATTCTCATGTACCAATATGAGAATATATCACTCAATATCCCTGTATCTAATATTCTCATGTACCAATATGAGAATATATATAACACTCAATATCCCTGTATTCAATATTCTCATGTGTCCACTGAAAAAAATTAGGGTTCAAAATGTACTGGTCATGTGATTTGATTAGATTTTTCCTGAAATAGAATAATTTGCTACTTAACTAACTGTTTAATTTAACTATTATATATATATATATATATATATATATATATATATATAAAATGTTTCAACATGGGAATATATATCACTCAATATCCCTGTATCCAATATATGCAGGTAACAATTTTCAAATGAGACAAATACTCTGGATACTGATATAGTTAGTTATACTTGTAAATTTGTGTCTATAAAGTGTTTCATGGCTCTTTGAGGTATCTGGAGGGCTACCACTCAATATATCCCTGTATCCAATATTCTCATGTATCCACTGAGAAAACTTAGGGTTCAAAGTGTAGAACTGGTCATGTGATTAGAAAATTAGATTATTCCTGAAATAGAATAATTTCCTACTTAACTAACTCATATATAATACAATAAAATTCTCACTTCAAATAAGATGTATGTGGGAAAGAAGGCAGGAGGCTTTTGCAAGCCCCTGTGCTTTGATTTGGATCAAGATTTCGACCGCATCCAAGTCTGAAAGCGTTAACATAAAAGCTGTTGTCCTCAGAAACTGCACGCCTGCCCACTGAGACGACAGATACTGGCACGTGGAACCCTTCATTGTTTTGGGCTCCTGCTCTCTTTGTAAGGTGGCAGACTTTTGCTTTGCACTGCTTTTGTGTGCAGCAAAAGCGTGCCTCTGTAAGGGCTCGTTCTCTCCTGCCAGCCCACCGCGCGCGCTCACCTTTGTGACCAACCAACCAACCAGCCAAAAGTGGCAGTGGGTCTGAAATGACTGCATCAGATTTTTTTTAAAACAGCTTTTTTGATCTGGAAAAGAAGGCAAACACCAGTCTATGGCAGTGTCAGTCAGAGTTTCATGGCTAACATGTTGAAGAGATGATTTGTCATGAAATAGGGGAGCATGGAATGAATTAACTTGGGGTTTAAGGTCGAGTCACTTATTTAAATCTGACTCCAAGGTTTACACCACTTTCGTTATCATCAGGCCCTCTGAACACCAAAAACAAAGCTTGTCATGAAAAGTCAATAGTGTGAGCACTTTCTAACAGCCATTACCAGCTAAATCACAAGGAAATAAGCTAGGCCTAAAAATGAGTTACCTAGAATTGAGCCATAGGGCACGAATTCATGCAGAAATTCCAGAGGTATAGAAAAAAAAGATAATACAAAATCTCTTCAAATTGAAAAAATATGCTTTCACCACACAGAAAACATGGCATAAAGAAATCAACAGGTGTATACCGTATTAATTCTGAATACATTGCATTTTTGAGTATTTAGTAGAATGATTGGTAAAAGAGGAATTGCAACAATGCTTGCTGCCTGTTTGCCTCCTGCCTTCCCCCTCTCCTGCTGGCAGAGCCAGTTAAAAGCTGTGATAAAGCACCAGAACATGCCTTTACTAAAGCAACCTGTGCTCACATTCCTGAATGCTCAAATGCAGCCACCTTTCCTTTTAATTAAAAAAAAAAAAAAAAACAGGTATAAACGAGAATTCAGTCACATCTGCTTGTAAAGCATCAACAGAGAGAGAAACCAGAACCCCAAATAATGTAACAGAGTGATAATATAACAGAGACTATTAGTGCTGCCACTGATTTCTGGAGATTATTAAGGGACAGAAAGGCCTTCAGATCACCACGGGGATTTGATGAGAAATAAGGAGAACACGAGATGTCTGAGAAAACCCACACACATTCAAAGGTGTTCAACGTGTCAAACAGGGCAAATGCCAGCTTTTCCAGGGGTCACCAGCTCACCATTCTGCAGACCCTCTATTTGTGCCCTTTGCCTGATACAGGCTGCACCATTCAGAGAGACTTCTGTGCACCTCAAGGAATTCACAGGGGCTTAGAGCTAAATCTGCATTAAGCCACTGGATAGACAAGCAGAACAATCTCCAGGTTTTTCTCGTTGGTAAGCAGGCAGACTGTGTGCTTTTAAAGCAGTCACAAGGGAACTAAACTAACACTGTCCTGTGGTATCGCAGAAAAAAAAACTCGGCTGTGGGTTCCAGGCACAGCCTGACCCAAAAAAGAGAAATTAATTGCCTTAACACTTAGGTATGATGAACCAGAAACTGGAGTTTCAACAGGAATCACAAAAAAAAAAAAAAAAAAAGTGTAACAAAGTATCAAGTAAGAATTTCACTTAAGGGTTAGTAAGGATTTAATATTCCGCCTCAGGACGCGGATGAATATTCCACTCGGGTACTATAACGCCTCAAACCTGGGTGAGCAATATCACAGTAAAAACAACAGTTAAACTCTACTGGACATGGATCTACTCGGATTCAAAAGAACCTGGAAGTTGGAAACAAAGAGATTTAGAAGCTGTATGCTGACACAGCCACAGTAGGTTAAGATTTGAAATGAGGGTTCTGCTCTCACCTCTGCTATTCTTGGCTTCTCTAAGGCCTCCTCATTTTATTTATATTTTATTTTATTTTTGTTTTAACAGAGAGCACCATTGATAAGCACCAGCCAGAAGTGATTTCAGAAGCCCTTGAGCATGCAAAGTGAAGTACTGTGCACAAGGAATCACTCATGTCAGTGGCTCGAGGTCTTGCTTTGATTTACAGCAGTTTTAGGTATAACCATGCTTTCTCACAAGATTTAAAACAAAAAACACAAGAAAAGCACATCAGCTCTGTGAAGGAGAAATTAAAGGAGCCACAACCCCCCTACTTTACAGAATTTGTTATTTTAAGGTCTTTGGAACCATTTTATATAAAACTGTGGGAACAGAAGAACTTGTGCTAGCACTGACTATTCCATGGTGATTTAGTTTATCTGGCAGCTGCTTGCAAGAGTTAGAATTATAAGAAACCCAGTTAAAAACAAACAACTTCTCAGTAAAGAAATATGTCAGGGGATACAGGTGACAGGAGAACTTTGGAAAAGCTAAACCTGTCATTCACACCCAACAAAAGGGCAGTACTTGGAGATACCAAATCAGGACTGAGTCAGTACAATGGTCATAGAAATTGCTGAACAGAGAGTTATACATTTTGTGTGATGGGCTGATACTTGAGAACAAAGGAAAAAAAAAAAAAAAGAAAAAACAAAGCAACCCAAACAAATTTGAGTTCTGATGTGCAATAAACTAAAAAAAAAAAAAAAAAAGCCAAAGGTATAATGCCAGTGTACATGGACATGAAGAAAAGCTGGCAGACCAAAGGCAGGATGCAGCCAAGAACTTGGAAGAGAAGCAGAGGTAAGGCCAAGGTGTTTTAGAAGAAGTTACACGACTGTTATGTCAGTCAGCAGCTGTTAGTCTGTGAAGACCAAGGCATGTGTTGATACTCCAATGACACAGATTGAAAAACGTGGCATATTTCTTCTATTTCTTCTCTAGACAACGTTCTTTGCTTCTTTACATGTTTAAATAATTGAGAAACATAGCTAGAAAGAAATTGGCACCTTTTTGTCACTGTAGACTTCTAAATAAAGAACAAAATGAATCCAGAACCTCCAGCTCAATTTCCATATTTAAAGCACCAGTAGCAAGCTCCAAGCTGTAATTACTCTCCTGCTTGCTGCTTTGCTTCCTTCTCCATGTCTGGGCCTGGATCTGTGTGCCAGATGGTGAGGAGTTTTTCAGTGCATCCCAAGAAGGTGGAGTTTTTAGCTAATTTGCCCTTAGTGGGTGGCATTTTCCTTTTAGCCAAAAGCACAGAAAATAATTTCTGTTGTGGGACAGACAGCCAGTGTCTCAGTAATGCACAATAAAGTCAAGGCGAGGAAGGTTAGAAAAAGAATATAATAATGCAGCTGGGAAAGATGGAGTAGAATTGCTTGTTCCACTGCAGCAAGAAAAGTGGAGTTTAAATATAAGAACTAATTTAAGAGTTGTGCAGGGTAGTAAGCAACTCATTACTACAGCTGGAGGTGATCTGTGTCACAGAATCAGCTCTAACAAGGGAAAGGGACAGATCCAAGCCCTGATGGCTTAGTTAACACCAGTACTTGAATTCTCAAGAGTTCTCCTTCAGTACTCAGAGGCATGTGTGCACAGAATCATCCAAGCTCATCTATTTTTTCTGCCAAAACCATAAGTGAAATACTTGGTTTTTTTTTTTCATTTGAAGGCCACTAGAATAAATTCAATTGATTTGAAACATGCATTTTTGCTTTTGGGTGTGCCAGTAGAACCGTGTGGTGATACTGCAAGCACGGGCCTGAAGTTAAGCAGCATATGATGCAAGAGAGGCAAGGGTGAAAAACTGGAGTTACAACAGGGAAAACCGAGATGAGAAATCTGGCAGTTTCTGTATTAATGCCTTTAGAGGGGAATATGCAGAGCTGTTGTAGGAAAAGTAACCTGGAGTGGCACTGAGGAGGCCAGGAAGGGCTGTGAGAGAACAACACCACACAGAGAACACGTTCCTGTGCTCTCAGTCTGACAGGCAGCCACGCCAAAGCTCAGCTGGAAAAGACTGGAATTTCTGCATCATCTGGTTTTCCTCCATCCATGAGCCCATTGCACTCCTAGAGAGGTATGGAAGGCAGAGAAACAGCTGCCAAAACAATCACCTGTGAGAAAGGAACAGTTTGCTCTTGAGGTCACTTAATGGGACATCTGAGTGCAGAAAAAGCATAAAATGCAAAAGCTGCAGAATATCTTTCCACGTGCCTTAAATCAAAGCCTGGCCCTTCCACATCCTCACAGTGAAACAAGCCCTAAAAATCACTATGCCAAGGAAAAGAAAGCAAGGAAATTCACCAAGTTACTTATTTTCACGGCATCAGGATGACATGGGAAAGAGTAATGAGAAAAAGTACATGAATAAAACTACATGAGAAAAAGTGATGCATCTTCCCACTTCCTTTACATGTAAAAGAGTGTGTCCAAATGTTCTCTGCTTTCCTCAGCTGTGCTAATTACCACACATCTACCTAGAGTTTTTCTGCTCCCTTGCAAATATCTAGCATTAGCCAGAGGCAGGCATACATCTGCACCATGCCTTTACAATAAAAGTAATCCAATTATTTCAAGGGCATTTGTTTAGCATTCCACCATCATCTGCTCCCCCACTTTAAAACCAGTCCTGCATCACCCAATGATGATCAAAACAGGAAAACAGGAAATGTGATTGTGTGAAAAAATAATGCAAACATGCAAGAAATGACCAGCTCTGAACACACATAAGGCTAGTCTGAACTACTTCAGTCATGAAAACTAAAGCATTATAAAAGAGGGATTCTTGGTTTATTAAATAACCAGGTTATTCTAATCGGTATTTAGAGAAAGTTCATCACCATTTTTTTTGGCTGTTGACTAACCACATGCTTTCCTGTCATTTATTTCGCTCAGATTTTATTCTGTAATGTTTATAACAAAATTTAAGCCTCTCTTGGATGCTTGTTTTAATGCTATTATTAAAGCAGCTTATTTCTCTAGAGATCCCAGGCACAAAAATTGCATCCTTGAATTTTTGAATCAGGTGAAAATAGGCATGGAGAAGCCTCCCCAGCAATCCAGCTGCAGCTTTTGCCTCCCCTTTTCCTCACACAATTGTGCTTCCACCTGGTCCAACAGACCTGCTGACACGTCATGGAAGCCACTGCTGCCTGCAGAGCTGCTGACCAGCTCCCATCGAGCTCAAGCCTCCTTGCTCCCCTCTGAAATGAAAAATCAGGAAGGTGTGAAGAGGTAGATGAATAGGAAAAGGAGTAGTAAAAGGGCTACTGCCATAAGTTGTATTTTTCAAGCAACCTCATCTCTAAGATAATTCTAATAAAAGAGAGGAGCACATTCCATCTCAAGGGGAAAAAAAGGAGGAGAAAATACTGTTTTCCTAGACTGCCATTTTCCCTGCTTTCTGCTTTTTTTTCAATTAACATCATTCAAATGCCTTTACTTTTGCAAAACAAGTAAGGTTAATGCTATGTGAAGCATTCCTAGCATGCTCTGTGAATTTTCTTTTCTCTACAAGTGCAGACTAGGCAGGTAATTACAGTGCAGCTGCTGCCTCAGCTGTGCTGTTACAGCCAGTGGGAGAACCATAAAGGAGGGCTTTTCAAGGATGGTTAAAAGCCATCCAAGGATGCTTTAAAAGGGTTTAGGCCCCACTCTGTGGCAAAACTTTATGATTGTGCATAATCTTTATGCTCTAGTTTTTTACACGGTGCACATGCTGGGGAATGAGGATATCTAAAATACAGTGTCCATTTGTTTTACTGTAATTCCTCTGTGCTGGAAGCTGCCAAAAGGATCATTTCCAGGATCTCTGTCAGCAGCATGTGCAACTGTAGGTGCAAGGACAAAAGCTGTGGCCATCAACCCAACAGGGAATAGGAATCACATTTTAACACAGCATTCTAGTGTGTATTAGCTGCAGAGGTAAGAAATGCCCTCTACATTTATTAAATTAAAATTTTTATATCTAATGTAGTCATCTTACAGCTCAGCTGGTTCTTAAACCCTTGCTTGGCTATGAAAAGTCTTTTGGGACTTGAAAGGACACACCCAGCCATAAATCACAGTTACTGACACCAACAGCCAGTATCCACTTGCTTCTCAAACAGAGCCTTTAAAATTTAGTTTGTTCTTAGTATCACCATCATGTCCATCTGTTCACAGTCCCCCTTAAAAGTATTTAAAAGTAAAATTTATTTTCCTGAACTGAGTTCTACCCCAAATTCTTCTTGGAAATGTTGTGCTGCACAGCTCTGTATCAAATGCTATCCTAAGAGCACACAGTGACCCCATCCCTCTGATACCTTCTTCTCCTGTCACTTGCAACAAAAGATCATCTAAGAGCAGCAAAAATTAATGTGAAAAATAACATGAACAGAAAAATCACATCAAATGGAAATACCTTACATAATAGCAAGTGTTCTGTGTTTCAAGCAGTGGGTTGGAGTATGTTGGAGCTCTGAGCATTATCCTGGGGGTGGAAAAAGAAGGAGACACAGCTCCTATAAAGGCTGTACTTTTTATCCTGAGAAATTCAATGCAGGGAGGTCAATCTATCTCATACAGTCTGCACATTCAATGCTTCAAATATCACCTAATCTATCAGTTCAGAGGAATCAGAGTATGCCACTTCAAAAAGCACCAGATGGCAAACAGGAGTACACAGATTAAGATAAAATATTCTAATTCTGTCATCTTCTGTTCATCAAATGAGAATGCTAATTTCACCCTTATTTCTATGTTTATGGCCCAAGCTGATAATTTCTGATCACGTTTTCTGTTCCTAAAATGTGGTCAATTAACACCCTTCTTACTGAGGAGGCTTTGCTAAACACATAAGACAAAGGTATAGTCCTTAGTCACTTCATTAGTGGCTTAATATTTTAAACAGCCCGTGGAATTAAGGGTTTTTTCTCATCATCTCCTTTCAGAAAACTTGCTGGATTTTCCCCCTTATTACAGGCAATGGCAGGCACATTCCTAGCAGCAGAAGCACACCATGTGAACTCTGGTTTTCAGCTCCCAAATAACCCAGCCCTGCTTTCAGTGAAGCTGAACACTACCACACCTGTGGAGAACAGCATAAACTGACTGCACTGCTTAGGCTGAAAAGAAGAAACAACGTGTGGGTTCTTTCCACAACCTCCTGAGATTTTCTGTCTCTTTTTCATCTATTCTGTAGTTTAGGAGAGGGTTTTTTTGCTTACTAAGTGTCCAATTATTTCATGTATATTCACAAACACTTTCAGCTGCTGGTGACTGAAACAGATATAAGGAGTCTCTCTATATATAATTTATCATTTTGATGTTTTATGTTAGTTTATCATTGGCATAATCATAGAATCCTAGGAAAAGTCAAGTTGGAGAGGCCCTCGAGAGCCCAGTGTCATTGCTGAAATCAGGGTAAGCCAGGAGATCAGATCAGGTCAGATTATTCAGGGCTTGATCCACTCAGCTCTTGAAAACCTCTAAGGACAGAGACTACAAAGACTGAAGTAATATGGCTAATAATGTGTTTTACATGCCATTTTCTTTCCTCACTGCTTGACCCCTAAATTGACAGAGAAAAATGTAAAAATCCCCAGAGGGAATGTATGGGTATGTGTGAGCTCACACATGCACACACAGAGCAAAATCTGCTTCCATGAATGGATTCATAATGCTTTCTGCTCCCACAATATATTTTTGGTTTATCTAAGTTTACTACTGCACGAGGTGAATAAATGGACAGAGGAAAATGTGATGCCTCTATGAATGAATATTAATTGATATCTTGACAACTACCATAAAGAAACATTCCTGAGTGGCATTAGTGTATGTGTTAGCCCAGGGTCAGTGTGAGAGGAAAAAAAATATTTCTGCTTGAAGGCTTAGAAAAAAACGTTTTGCATTTCCACACCTCAGAAGCTGTTTGTGTTCTAACAGGTACCTCAGCCTCCTCAGACTTGTGACACAGCTCATACACACTGGCAAGCACGAGCACCTGCTCTCAACACCCATGAACTCATCTGAGATTTCTTCTGGGAAACCCAAGCAATTTTAAGTTAATAAAAGTAATATAAACCACTAAAACTGATTCATAGTCGCTCTCAAGGGAAGCATTCTAGTCAAGTGAGAATGTCTTAGGTCAAGTGTGTTTGTACTCAAAAAGGCACGGCAGCCTCAAGCTGATTTCTCAAGGAGCTTTCTTTACTGTAAACAGCCCTGAGCACAGCTCTCATTATTTCATTTATCTCATGCACATCTGCCTACACCACACCTCTTGCTCAATTGACTCAGATCTCCACTGAGGGACACGAGTGACCCTGTCTGGGTTCTCCTTGCTCTGCTCCTCTTTCCAGGAGCAGTGTCACAAACACAGCCTGGCTGAGAGGAGGGAGGAGGAAAAGGAGTCCAAGCACGTGTGCTGCTGCTTGTTTTGGCTAGAGAAGAAGCATTTCTTGGGTTTTTGAGCAAAAGGTAAGGCAAGCTTTTACCATCCTTTCCTCCTAGGACAGCCTGTTGCACAGATATTGTGCCATTATACGTTTTAACAGCATTAATCCAGTATTGCTATCATCCTGGAATTATATGATCATCTATGTTGCTTGCAAACCAACAGGCACAGATTCCTAAACTATCATCTATAAACATTATTGTAAACTATTTATTTTAATTAAATGAAAACTGCTCAGTATCTTTCATGGATGTTGCTACTTAAGGCTACTGAACATAATACTCAATTTACACTTTTGTGGTCTCCTATGGTTAATGTTCTAGGGGTCTTCAATTGTATTACATTGCTATTGCTATGGGAGGGTATGATAGTCATTAATATGAATAATTATCAGTTATGTGCCATTCAATCTTGCATGGGATTACACTTGGATTTTAGGAGTAGCCAGTAGTATTTTGCTAAAATTCCATTGTCTCTCACAGTAAATTTATCCCCTGTATATACTCTAAGAGGCCTAATTAACAAATATAATTTGTTCAACTGAACAAGTTTGTTCAACATTCCTCCCAGACACTGAGAAACAAGTACATCTCTTAAAACCACCTGCTAAACATTTTTTTCATAGAGATAAAATCAGGTGAGCTTGTGAAGTCCTTATGGTCGTGAAGCTCACCAAACTATTTCAGGAGTGACAAATATTAATGCCTCCCCAAAAGAAAAACAAAAGCTACCTGGTTCCAGAAAATTATATTCTTCTTTAAGTCTCCAAGTAGCAAAGGCAGTAAGTTTCAAGCACATATTCACATTTACATTAACATGTTACTTACAAAAACAGACTGGGGGAGACCTTCTGCAAACCCTACTTCCACTTGGCAGTACTTACACAGAGTTCCCCAGATTTTCTGACATTTTAAACTCAGCACAATATAACACATGCTTCAAGTGTTTCCTCTTCTTCTGTGATTCCATGGTATTTCCAGCTCACTTTCCCAGAAGAGATCTTATTGTCTATTCCAAGAAGAAATTAGGGAAAATTCTTACATAAGGACCAACTGCTTAAAAATGTTTCACCTGCCTCAAAATTGAGCAATAACAGTTAGGAGCAAAAGAATGTTTTTAAGGGTAACAGTTTCCAAAAAATTTACATGTGACATTATGACTTAAAAAATAAATTAGGGTAATATTAACAGCTATCATCTTTGAAAAGCAAAACTAATAATTCCTCTGAGAGCAAAAATTTTGGGAGCAACAGATTTGTAACTCATATAAACATATGGAAATTAACATGAAATTAACCCTGTCTTTTAGGAGCACAAAAATGAATTATAATTAGCAGAGCCTGAGTTAAAATGGGCTCATTGGCTATGGAGGCTTGAGCACCTGACTAAAATCATGAACCCTGCCTTGACAGACAGAAAAGAACAATTTCATTGGTCAAAGGAAGATTCTAGCACGTTTTAGCCAGGGTGGAAATGCTTTCTCTGGCTATCCATGCTCCCCTTGAATGCCCAAGGCATTCAGCAAATTTCTAAACACGAGCTTTCCGTGACAACTGCCTGACAAATTAAAAAGCATAGTCTGAACTTGGGTCCCTCAATGCTGTCATCTATCAACTCCAAACAGAATGCCACTATCTCCTGTTAGCTTATTCTCCTCTTAATTTGACTAATCACCAGCCCAAAACCAAGCCCCAACAGAGCAGAAAGCACAATGTATGCTTTGGTAATTTTGAGGGAGGGATGAGAGGCCCTAGCAAACCTTCCAAAATGCCAATTCCTTGCCCCAGTGTGACTCCAGCTGTGCTTCCAGGCGCAGCCAGCAGAGCTGCTGAAGAGCAGGAGCAGAACAGAATAACCTGCACAGCCTCAGAGCTGACAGGAAATGCAGGGTGATGCACATGCCACAGGGTGCCTGGACTGTGCTTCCCAGCCAAGGCAGATATTCAGGAAAAAAGTTCTAAAGGCAACTCTGTGACCAACAAAGGCAGAGCTCTTGAGCACAGAGCTCACTGGACTGGTACAACTGGAAAATTGTCACTTGGCTGCTTCTATCCTCTCAGGGAAAGCAGAATTTTGTACCTTTTTATGGGAATTAACTAAGATTACAGCTCAATCTTTTAATTTGTGCAAGCCAACAGAACGTGTATCATCAAACTTTATCTACTTGAACTAAAAGAAAAACATTGCGGTCTCTCCAGATGATCAGAGAAAGAAGACAAAAGAGTTACTTCTGTGCTCATCCATCACACTCATTACTCCACTGCACACACTGATCCCTCAGCCACTACAGTAAATACCATATGGTGCTGAAGATCTCAATGCAAAGCCCAGGGAGGAATGCAGTGAGTGGCTGCTAACAGGAGTGGCCAGGCAGAAGGGAGAGCTGGCACACACTCACATCTGGGGGCACCAAACTGACATTGCAGTATTAAGCCAGTTACACATATTAGAGTGATGCCTCAGGTTTTGGCTTTTCTATTTTTCACATTCTGGGCTGCTCCAGTGTGCACTTCTGAGCTTCACATGAGGGGATGGGGAGCTCTGTGCACAGAGCAGGGAGACAAAACAATTCCTGCTCCAGCTGGGCACCAAGGACAAATGATCCAAAGCTCAGGCCCAGGAGCACAAACAGCGTGGGCTGGAGAGAGAAAAACAAGCAGGATGGGAGTGCCTGGGCTAAAGCTGGAATGGGACAATGAACTGCAAGGTGCAAATGGAGCAGAGCTGATCCCAGTGAGAGCCCCCGGGAGCGCTCGTGCATTTTGGGACCATTTTGGTTCCTCTTGGCTGCAGCCCTGGCTGGGCTCTGGTGCTGCCCAAGGTGGATCCATGGAGGAGATCCTTGGAATCAATCCCTGCTTTGTTCTTTAGCTCTGCCCAGCTCTGCTCTAGGCCAGCCTTCACCAGGCATCAAGAGTTGTGAATAAGCAAAATAATGAAAAGAATAAAAAAAAAAGGTTCAGCTCTTCATCTGGAGAAAGTTACCAATTTCTGGCCTAAGCATCTAGCCCTAGGGTTCATTACTTAACATGGATCTGATATGAAATAAGGGATAGCTAGTCACAACTGAGACCAGGAACAATTATCCTCCAGTGATTCCAATGCAGAAAGCTGCAAATTAACTGCTAACCATCTCATAATGATGGCCCTCAGCTCCACAGCAGAACACAACCACAACCTTCTCTGCAATTCCAGCTCTTGGAGACTAAACTGCAGTCTGTGCTCACGAGTAAACTGCTGCCACCTGTCCTGCAGCTTTACTCCTGCCTGGAAAAGCCTACAGGGATCTTTCATGCTGTCAACTTTCTTGCTGTCAAAGCAAGGTTTTTTACTAGGGACCTGTGAATAATTATTCCTATAGTTAATCGGCCAAACTGCAATGTTAAAACGAAATTCAATGTACTCCAGAATTTTATTTTTATTATATTTGCTGATAAAATTAAAAATTAAAAAGGGGATAAAATTTATTTTGAAGTATAACACTCTCATTCAACATAAGCATAAAGTCATATTTAAGAGATTCTCATCATTTTCATTATGCTTTTTACCTTCTGAAAATTGTCAGTTTCAGATGTCACTCTCCTTTTTCTCCTGGTTTATGTTCTCCACGCTGAAGGGATTAACTTCTAAACTTACAAAGCCAAACTTGGGTATTCTCCTCCTAAATATTTTCTTCTTTAAAGACTTCTTCACTGGACTGACATATTTCCTTCTGAAACTCTTATAAAAAGAAAGCAGCAGAAGTTAGCCCTATTAATGTCAGAGAAACTACCCTGCAGGCACATCATGTAAAGCTTGTGGAGAATTTAGCTCATAATTAATAAAACCCTGCATTTGTCGCAGTTATAGAAGCAAAAAGGCTTCTATTCCAAAAGAGTATCCCTCTGTGATGTTGTATCTACAAACATACAAATTAAACTAAGAATGAAACTGGGCCATGACCACTGCAGAAACTGCAAGGGTGTCAAATGTGTAAAACAATTCTTCAGGTTTACAATGCTGGAGCTTGTTATGGCAACTCTTCTCACTCCTTCCCACTGGTTTTTGGCAAGCATTTCTAATTTTTTTAAGCATTTTTTTCTCTTTCCCTCCTAGCCTTTTTTACCCCTTCACACAATATGAAGGATATCACCAAAAAAGTGAAGAGTATGCAAAAACTTCAGTCTGCAGCCACTTGGACAGGAGACTGAAGACACACCTAGCCCATAAATGCTGTAGTGTTGATGTTTTCACAAGCACAGCAGCCCAGCTAGCAATAAAAGCTTTTATTTTTTTTTCCTGTAGAAGACTTTTTATGTTGTTGAGCTATTGATGTTTTCTGAAAAGCTTTAGGAAAGACCCCATTTAAAGACCCTGAGAGTCTATAATCTCTATTACTCCTGCAGGAAAATTTTATGTCAGTAGTCTCCTCTTATCCTTGCTTTCTCAAGTCCCAGCTTGCTGCCCCTCCACCTTTCCACAGCCAAAGCAAAAGCTCTGATTAGTAACAGGAGGATTCCTAAGATTGGGCTCCCAGAGTATTGTAGGAATGTGCCCCCTGTTGATGGAGTAAACAAGTTACCCTTTGTCTCCTTAAAAAGGAAAAAAACCCAGAAGTTTCTCTTCTCAATTTGGTTAAAAGACACCTCACAGGACCTTGGGGACTTCACCTCAAACTTAAGCTTACCCAATGGCACAGAAGCCAAAAAGTCCCACCTAAGCAATTCCCTAGAAAAAGAAGAGAACAAAAGAAGCAAATGGCTTTTGTGAAGTGTTTTAGCAGGAGCAAGAACCTCTTGCCCTGGCTTGGTTTTTCTCTGTAAAGAGCTTTTTTATTTTGCCTTTTATAAAAAGTTTTTGTTTCCAACACTATCACAGGAGCCATCCTACTTCTTTTATACCACCTGAGGTAGCTGAGCTATCAAGGGTGTGATGTTTGTCTCTGAGAGCTTGTAATACCAGGCTCAAAGAGATAAAACAGAGCATCTTTAGTAAAAGGATTTAGAAAAAAGGCAGCCTTCTCCATCTGCACTGCAGCCACTCTCTGTTCCACTCATCCTGTTTGTTGTTCCCTCCACACTGTGCCACTCGCGCCATGAACATCCCAGAGTGCCTGGCTGCTCACCAGATCGAGTTCTGACTCCAAAACCCTTCTAACTCAGCGTCAGAAATGTCTCTGGGACAAACCACGGTGCATCAAATAATGATGCAATCTGCTGGCAGGGTTTAAGGCAGCTAATTGCATTTCTGCCTGCACCTTTGAACCACCTGGGGGTTTGCTGCCCAAGAGCAATTCTCTTGAACCGAGCAGCTAAAGGGAGCACCAACGTGCCACTTCTCTGTGATCAAACCCAGGGAGCGGAAAAATTGAGGAGTGGGGTTCCCACAGGATCAGCACCTGCCTCTGGCCCCTTTGTGAACCCCACAAAACGCTCCTGTGCATTTAGTGGGTACAAAGGGCTGTGATCTACCACAGCTGTCCTCTCCCCACAGGAGGTGGGACTGCTTCCAGGGATGGCTCCTCAGCCCAAGAGTGCAGTCCTGACTCAGGCACTCCCAGACACACAGGGACACAGGACACACCCGACTGCTGCAGGAGCAAAAAGGGGGAAAGCTCACAAGGTCTGTGACAGGAATGTCCTCAGACTGAGCACCCTACAACGTGATTCCTCTCTCCCACCTACTGTGCACCTCCAGGAAGAGTGACACAGCTGCTGCTCCTGAACAGAGTCAGACCTTTCTCTTTGCTCCTCCTTTTGTCCTTGCACAGGAAACACAAGGAAATCCTTAGATGAGCATTTCAGACTGTAACACGTGGGTGAAAATCCATGCCCAGAGTGCTGGCACGAGGTGCTGCATATGAGGCATACCTTAGTAAGTCCATTCCAAATATTTCCTTAGGATATCCTTATGGAGAAAATGTTACAGAAATCCAAAAAAATCTAAACCAAATAAAATCAAAAAAAAATCTAAAACCAATAAAATCCAAAAAAAATCTAAACCAAATAAAATCTAGAACCAATAAAAGGGCCAATAATTATACTGGTGCCTAGGTCTGAAATGCAAATTTTCCTATTTTGTACACTTTTAGTGAATAAAAGACTGTGGTCAGGCACAGTAGTTTTATACCTTAAGGAGCTGGGAACACAATCTGCAGTTCCTTGGGAAACATACAGCAACTGAAACCAGAAAACTGGATGGAGATTAAATTAGACAGCAGCGACCAGAACTGAATGAAACAAATGCAAAGTCATCACCGATGTCTGAAAAAATAAAACAGTGACGACTTTGCTTGTTTGTTAGTTCAGGTTTATCAGCACATTTGTCCAAGTACACAGAGTCCATTGCCCAAGCTGGCTGCTCTTCACAGCCTCTTCCTGCTGTGAATTAACCACATCACTCTTTTCTTTCCTTTAGAGGTGAACGTGGTGCTGGGGAGGAGACTTCCAGAGGGATCAGTAAATATTTCACGTGAGCAACCCACTTATATATTTTGCAGGGAGAAATCTCACTCCTGCTGTTGGCAATTTGGTTCCTAGTAGTTACAGAGAAAAATTAGGACCTATGAAATTTTTATTGTTGTAAATGATGGCTTTGTTATTAACCACACAAAAATGGTAAGCGTGGGAAAAGTTTAAGGGCTGCACACAGAAGGAAAACAAAGACTAGGCAAGTATGTTTAATTCCATGTCTATAGATGAGAAAGGCAGAGCAAAATGAGGAAAGGGAGGGAATACATTTACACATAAGCAGTGCTCTTTCAAGGGCCAATGCAGGACCTAAAAGCCATGGAAAATAGATGAAAATCTATTTTATGAAAATCTATTATGGGGCTTCACCACCAAACACACTGTCTAAATAATAGATTGTGTCAATATTCTGCTCATTTCATCCAAAAGGCAGTGACTGGACTCGATCAACACCAAAATATGTCATGGGCAGAGTGGGCTGCATAAGAGAATTGGAGCTGAAAACTGCACTGCCATCAATCAGCTGCTGAAGGCAGTGCTCAAAACATTGCCTGGAGCTGCCTTGTGCCACACAAAACCCAGAGAGGAGAGGAATGCTCTAGAATGGGCACACCTTGGGAGAGCCCACAAACGGAGAGCTGCTGCATGGACACAAATAAAGAAACTCAGCTGGGGGTTTTCTCCCCACCACGTCTCTCTTTTGGCAGTAAATCTGGAGCTGCTGTTGCTCTGGGTGGTTAAAAAGCTGCCATGCTGATTTGCTTCACGTTTTCATGGATTATTTAACCTGGAGGACAGCACATCCTTGTGCTCAGCACCAGCAGGGTGGGGGAAAACTCTCCTGCAGATCCAGCACTCTTGGAAAATCTGACATCTATACCATGCACAAGGCACTGGCTGCATTTACAGCCCTGTCTGTGGCCACATGCAGCCACAGGGAAACTCAGAGCAGTGCCAGCACAACCCAAAATGTGCAAGCTCCAAGCCTATTTTAGTACAGACTTACCCACCAAATTTGCTTTAAAGCTTATTCCTCCATTGTCTGTCTTTTTAACATTGGGAAACAATTTCACACAACCACAAAAGATGTAAAAGTGCACTTCAAAATAATAAAACCAGAAATGGTACATGGATAGAATGCCTTTGGACGTTGGAGTTCTAGATGCTGAAAATTTTAAACTTTCTCTACAAACAAACTCGGACTCCCAAGAAAACACTACATTTAACCTAAAGCCAGGAAAAAAGCTTCCAAAACTAATTAATAACACTAAAATTACAAGTATATAGTTAATTAGAAGCATATAACATCACAAAATAAAAATCTTAGAGTTTAGAGTTTTCAAATATAATTATATACATAAGTTTTAAAACAAAGACAAATTATTATTCTTTACCTTCTTCTTCCTAAGTTTAAGTATTATTTTGTAATTAAACACAATAATGGGCACTTCTGGCTAATGAAATCTTGTGCCTAATGGGTCCCTGATATTGGAGAGTAAACACAGCATTTTATTGAAAAATGATACAAAAGAATAGTATTGATATGCTATGGCAAAATTAATAAGCACATGATGCAAATCTGCAAAAAGATACACTTCCAGGCTCCTGCAGCCAATAAAATTGCTGTTGATTCATCACCTGCTGTAAGATAAGTGAACTGATTTCAGTAATTCTTTATTGGAGCCTACTTGTGCTTTCTCAGGCTATTTATAGGAAAGACATGAGTTTCTGCAATTATACTTTGTCATCTGAATAAAGCTAGTGAATTTGAGCCCTACTTTTTTTTTTTATATAACTTGAGAAGCATAACTTGAGAACAATATAAATTCTTTTCCTGATTGCACCAATCATTGAATCTTTAAGGAAAAAAAATATAATTTGTTATGATATAAAGATGGTTTTAAGGAAAACATTATATTATTTTAACTCAAATGAGGTCTGGTTTTATCTGAGGAGGAAAAACCTCACAACCACCTCATGCTTTCATAGAAAAAAAAGCACCCCTGAATTAAAAAAAAAAATAAAGTTTACAAGGAAATGCACAACATGAGTTAACTTGTATTTACAGGTTACCTACCCCTGAGAAATAACAAATCCTCACCTGTTTGTTTTTAAGGACTGCAAATTGCTCTTTTAAGTAATCACAGAATATTCTGGGTCCAGCTCTTAAGTGAGCCCACAACCTTGGCAGCATTGGCAGCATGCTTTAATTTATTGAGCTAATCTCAGTGGCATAAAACAGCAGTGGCTGGGAGCATCTCAGTGCCTCTCCCAAGAGAAAAAGGGACAAAATTCTGCTTTTACATCAGTGTTACATGCTACACACGTACCTGCTGAGCATTTGTGCCATTATCAGTCAAACAGCAGCACAACCACAGCCTGGTGTAAATAATTCAATTTCCTGGCTCAAATGAGCCCTGGTTCTCACTGTTCACATTCAGATTCCCATCTGCTCCTTGGGATTTCTGCTCTGCTCCTAACGTTTCTCTCCAGGTACAGTGCTGCACTGTGGCAGCAGATCTGTGATCATCTCCCCCCACAGCAGGCTGTTACACCTCTCAGGAACCACTCAGCCACGTACATTAATAGTGAATTTATGTGCCTACTTATGACCTTGCAAAAAATTGAAAACCATTCAAATTTTAGAGTTTAAAACAATGGGTAGAATTGCATCTTCAGGACAAATAAAACCACAATAACATTCTAAAGGGAGGGCAAGGGGGGGTTTTGAGAGCATGAAGCTGTCACGACAGGTGACTCACGTTGGGCTGCATTAGTCATATCATGGCACATTATATAACCAGAGGCAATTGACACAACAGAAACTGACACATCACAACAGGGCTTGTCAGCAGAGAGATGCAGAAAGCCAGGCTTTTTAAAGAAAACGCAGGGAAGGAAGTTTTGTGGGTTACCTAAACACCACTCAGGAGGACCAAAAAATGGTGTGAAGCGTTCTGCTGCGAGTTACGCTTTTGCAGGAACACACCCTGCCACCCTTAGTATTTTGGAGGATTTGAATTGAGCAGACTTGCTGATCTTGATGGAATTAAGTCAGCTGAAAATTAAAGTAGCTTTAATGCTTTTGTTCAACAGCAAAATTGGTTAGGCCAGGGGAGCTGCAGGCTCCACTAGTGAAGGTAGGGTCTCACAAGGTAATAGAAGGGGAGAACCACCTCCCACAGCCTGGCCAGGCTCCTTCTGAGAATAACCAGAGAGCCCAGGAGCTGCTGGTTTCCCTCTTCTGTGAGCCACACATCAACATCCCCACATGGGGCTGCAGTTCAGGAGGTGCAGCTCACGTGGACGTGGAAATGAGTCTGCACAAGCACCTCCATGGGCTCTAGGAGAGAATGGCCACGTTTCAGCTGTGTCAGGGAGTGACAGAGCCTCTCCTCAGAGCCTCTCTTAACAGTTCACTGGGCTAATCTGGGTGCTTGATACAAAATGTACTGTGACAGCTCCCAAATTCCTGCTCTTAGCGTGATGAACTTGAAATAGTTTAGCATTACTCCTATTTCTGGCATCATCTCTCTCGGCTTCATGGACACAGAATCAGCAGGCAGACATGTGGAGGCCAGATCACATCACAAGCTCACACTCATGAACATACAAAGGGGCTTTTTTTGTATTTCATTCAAAATCTGTCTTCTTACATAGATTATAGTTAAATGCTGGACTGCAAATAAACAGGAAACAGGTTTGAAATGCAGCTGTTCAAATTGCAAGCCACAGCACACACACCCTTTAGAGATTAAGCACAAGTCCAGTTCCATTTTCCAAACCTGGACAGCCTCAAGCCTACATATTAACACATCAAGTCACAAGGTACATCTGACATTAAGAAAAGGAAAGTGCCAAGCCTGGGAAAGTCACTCAGCTGATCCCAACATGCACACAGCCCCTGTGCTCAGTCCCTGGCTCTGCACAAAAGCCAGGGCTCAGAGGGGGGACAGGGCAGGGAAGCAGTTTGTGGTACAGGATGCTGAACCTCAGGGCATTTTCTCAATTTCCCATGCAGCAATCCACTTGCCTCTGTGGGAACACAAATGTTCCACCAAAATCCCAGTCTGGGTGAAGTTTGGAGAGAATCTGAAAGGAGCCTGGAAGTTTGCAGCTGGTGCTGCTCTTTCCAGTGAGAAGTTACAGTGCAACCTCTTCAGAACAGAGACCTCACCACAATCTGCCTGTCCAGGTAGATTTACTCATGTATTTAATAATAAATTGACTCGTTTATTGACTAATCATGGCACTTCCTTCCAAGCACTTGGAAGCCAGGAAAGGCTTAAACCATGGGGTGCTCCTTGGGAACACAGGATGTCACTTTAAATAGGATAAGCAGTGGTACCTCTGAGGTAGGCAAGATGAAGTTTCTATTTACAGTGCTTGTCACAGGTCCACCTGTGGCTGGTTTTGCACGGCCCAGCTCCTCCCTCCTTGCTTGGAACTTTATAAAATTGGTAACACTTCATTAATGAAAGTAAAACTCCTATAATGAAAATAAAACAGTTAACGTGAAAAGATACTCGCGTGTCTTTGCAAATACCATAAGGTCTCTTCTGTTTTTCCACTTGTACTATAATCAGTGTTAATTTTTAGAATTATGAATTGTTATGAGGAAAAAATGTAGAGATTTTTTCACTAATCACATTAGTTTTCTTGTTATCTTTTCACAGAATATTCTGAATTGGAGGGGACCCACAAGGACCATCAAGTCCAACTCTTCAGTGAATGGTCTTTTATAGAACCTCTTTCCAAACCAAGATAACACACTGTGCCTTGAAAATTCTCCAGCCCCCAACATCCTGCGAGTGCTGCTGTGCTCACTTTTGTCAAGTGAATTTCATGGTTAGAAACATCCTGTCTGTAAAGCATCTCCTTAGAGCCCATCTACTTTAAAGCTGTTCAGAGGGCTGCAGTACACTAATTTTTTGTGTGTTCCTACTCCCCTCATCAGGTACACAGCAAACAGTGGCCACTGTAAATACGTGCATTTGATCATCAGCACAGCATTTAGTGTGTGCTGAGCACTTCCCATCCAATCACACTGCTACAGATGAACACTAAACTGAGCAAAAATAACCTGAAATAAAACTATGTCACCCTCGCATGAGGCTTTGTCATTATTCACAAGAGAAGCCCTCAGAGAAAGAGCTTTTCTTTTATTTGTGTTCCTGTTGGTTTTGGTTTTTTTTTTTATTATTATTATTTTATTTTTAGTATTTGAAATGGTAATAGAGAAGATGAAAAAAAGCTGTGGCAATGTGATCAGCCCATCCTAAGGGCAATGCCTTTTTACTCACCAGGCTATATTTAGAACCATCACTTGCTAAAAACACTGCCACCTAAAATGAATTTACACAAGAGGCTTTGCATTATACACGTGGCCTGAAGCATTTCTACTGTAACATCACAGCAAGGAAAACCAGAGTGTGATTCTGCAATCTCGTATTAGCTAATTCATACCAGTTTCATACAGATTTCAGCATTTAGCATTCATTTGCTCTTCATTTGCTCCTCCTCCTCCCTTTAGCTCTTAAATAATGTGCCTGTTCTTGCTCAAAGGAGCAGCTGTGCTGGAACACCATCCCCTCTTTTGCAGTCAGAAGGATACTAATTTCAAGATATCAACAAATCAAGAATTTCTACAATAAAAACACTGCTCAGACATAGGAACCTACCCGGGCTTATTCTTTAAGTTGTTGTTTTGGGATTTTTTCCTACAGCAGAAAGTTCAAACTGAAGAAGAAAAAAAAAATAAATAAACATGTTTCACCTTCACCTTTTCACATCACCCTCACGTGACAACATAGAGCAGACTTTATTTTCAAGGGCAGGGCTCTCTCCCCTGTCCCAGAATCATCCCTTTTCCTGCATGAACCCTCTGGATACCTTTCTGCACACCCAAAATTCATTCAGATACAAAGGAATGAAACTGTGTTAGCCACATGTAACCCTCTGATATTAATAATTTTATCAGTTCCATCTTCTAACCATAAAATTAAACAAAACCTGTAATACTTGTTGTATCCACAGTTTTGTCCCCATGTCTCAACATCCTGAGTGCTTGGACTGCATGATACACATTTTGGTTGCTGAAGGCCTTTGAGAGTCCATAAAATAAAAACAGAAAAGTCTGTGATGTTTTTTTTTAATTGGGAACAAAAATATTGTACATGGATAAAGATATTACTAGGGAAAAAAGCTAATAGAAACAGGGAAATTACCCCCCTAAATTATAGTTTAAATTCACAGTGTGGCTTCCACTTCTTCCTCCAGGTAGCTCTCTTTCTGGGATGGAGGGTCTATGGATTTTCTTTGGGATGAGAGAGACTTGCTATGCACTGTTGCTTCAGTGGATGAGGAGGGAATAATTCAGTGTTTATTGTTTGCCAGTTCTAACCCTTTGTTTGCCAGAATCTAACCCTTGTAGAAAACAAAACTTATGAACTACTGAGCTCACTGATCATTTGAAAGCATGGCATTTTTCCTGACCTTTGTGCCAAAACCTAAAGTCCTTATTTTCTGCAGGCACTGTTTATGCAATATTTCACTTCCAAGCTGAAATAATTCACTCGAGACACTGCTCTTGAAGAAGAAATTATGTCATTTGCACCCAGTTCTGTATTTGAAACCACATGGAACAAACTCAAGAGTTTCTCTAGGCCTTAATCCTGTTCCGGATAATTTAAGTGGCCAGCATATGAAATCCAAAAGCAAAACTTTTTTCCTACCGTGACTGCATAAATTTCCTTTAACACATATAATACTGCTTAGGCAAGAAGTAGGGCAGACAACTGCGACAGCAAAGTCTGGAGGACATTGAACTGGAAATTGAAGGCTCCCCACACTTTAAGCCCTTTGCAATTATAACTTGGACCATGGCAGAATTATCCTGGGGGTAAGAACTAGTCTTTTATGCAAAAGACAGTAAATGCTTAATGGCTAAAGGTCAGTGTCCTACAGAAATGTCCAAATGAGTGACCTTGACTCAGCTGAAGGGTGGGCAGCTGGGGAGGAAGATTCCCTTGAGTTTGTGTGACCCCAGGAACAAAGCTCTGCCACTGCCAGTGCCCAGCTGAGCTCTTTGAGATCCAGCTTAGATAAGTCAGCATATTGACTTCATTAAATAAATTAAATTACATAAATTAAACCATAACAACGTCCCAAAATAGCACTTCTGTGTCAGCCACAGCAAGTATATTCCAGATTTTCTCCACGTGCTGCAGCACTTCAGGCCTCAGAAAAATGGCCTTTCAGCATGAGTACATCACAGGGACAGGCTCCTGTCACCACCCTTTGTGTAACCCAAACAGAACTACTTACCTCTTGTTTGCAGTGAAAATGCTTAGTGGAAGAGCACAGCCTGCACTACACAAATGGAACAGGCCAGCATCACCAGGAGATTAAAGACTGGTTTACAATAAATTCTGTACCTGCAGTGTTTAGTACATTTATACAGCTCAGCACGCCCTTTCTCTTTCCAACAGGACACAAGGGTCAGCTCACTTCTGGGTCCTGCATCTCCCACAGCACACATCAGTCCTCATGAGCCATGCTGCAAAAGCCTGAAAAATAGATTTATAAGGGATTTCTCTGCTCCCTTCCCCTTTGTTTTACTGAAACCCCCTACCCGTGCTCACCGTGCTGGAAGCCTGGCTTACAACAACTATCCCACAACTTCACAGGGAAGGTACAAAGCCTTCAACTTGTTCCAGAACATATTTTTTTCTTAGAGCAAACTAAATCAAAATGTGAGGCTCTCCAAAGCGTCAGGGCTTTTTTTTTTTTTTTTTTTTGTCCTAGGCTTGTATATCTGGGTCATATAGTCATGTAACATCCTTGGCTGTGATCACAGCTATTGATTGCAGTGCTGGAAGTGACAGAATAAATGCTATAGAATAACAGCAGGGCACAAAACAGCAAGAAGGGTACACCAGGTCAGTCTTTAATTGATAAGCACAAGCTTGCTGAGAGCAACAGCCAGAGCACTGCCCTAAAAAAATGAAGATTTTTTTTGATGACAAAGAGGTTAACGACTTTAAAAAAGTGATCTCCTGACTGAAAAGAATTAATAAATAATAATACAATTATTAGTAAGTGTTAATATTAAAGGTTATGTCAATATTATAATTTAAAATATTTTTCTCTTGCATGCACAGCCAAGAAAGTTAGTCCAAATTATTTTCTGAAATAGATTATTTAAATAGTATTAAGTCCCTGGGCATCAGGTACTGCTGGTCTGCATTTGACTTTTTAACTTTGTTTTTCAGAAAGGAACAACATTCTTGGTCATTCCATCACCAAAGAGATGTTTGACCAGTGTTGGTGATGGAAGAAATGGTCCTGTGTCCAGCTCCCACCTGTTTTGTGCTGGTCTTTCCCCCAGAGGTCCCTAAGTGCTATTCCCAAACTCAGGTTTGCCCCCTCTACATTTGAGATTTGAATTATTGATTGCTCTGAAAATGTGGACCAAGGATCAGAAGTAGAGTTTTGGGCTAAATGAGATCACATCATTCGGGGTGATGGCTTTAGAGGCTCAGTGGCCTCTGCCACAGAGGCAGTTTTGTGCAATCAAACATCATCATGTGCTGGATGATAGCAACAGGGCTGGAAATAATTCTAATAGATATAATATAATGATAAATATGATGCATATTATATGAAATATTATAGAATATAATTATTTACAGATGACAGAGGCAGTTTTGTGCAACTCCCATGTGCTGGATGATAGCAACAGGGCTGGAAATAATTCTAATAGATATAATATAATTATATATATTATGTATATTATATTATATAGTATATAATTATTTACAGATCACACAGGCAGTTTTGTGCAACTC
Organism: Vidua chalybeata; assembly: GCF_026979565.1. NCBI lineage: Eukaryota > Metazoa > Chordata > Aves > Passeriformes > Viduidae > Vidua > Vidua chalybeata. The sequence continues at coordinate 61,963,257 of NC_071535.1, read as the reverse complement.
CCATGTGCTGGATGATAGCAACAGGGTTGGACATAATGATATTCTATAATATATAGAATATAATGATATATATGACGTATATTATATATTATAGAATATAATTATTTACAGAGCACAGAGGCAGATTTGTGCAACTCCCATGTGCTGGATGATAGCAACAGGGCTGGAAATAATGATATTCTATAATATACAGAATATAATGATATATATGATGTATATTATATGATATATTACAGAATATAATTATTTACAGAGCACAGAGGCAGTTTTGTGCAACTCCTGTGTGCTGGATGATAGCAACAGGGCTGGAAATAATGATAATAGATATAATAGAAGATATATGATATATATTATATGATATATAATGATAGAATATAATGATTTATAGATTACAGTCATCTGTGGTTTGACTTAAGAGTCAAAGTCTCCTAGTAATCAGGGAAGGTTTGGGGTTACCATTTACACAAGCACTTGCACTTCAGCTGTTATACACCACACAACACCAACAATCCAAAAAACTACTTTGCCAATAACAAAGCCCTTTAGTTATGCAAAATATATTGAAATATACGCTGGTGATATAATGCTAATTTCTTCAGAGCTTTATTATCTAAAATATCATTTCTGTCTAAATTTTAGCGCCAAGGGTTGCAGAGAATGGACTATAGCCAGAACTAATATATTGAAATGGAACTCACTACTTGTAATATAATGTTGGTTTCTTCAGAGCTTTATTATCTAAAATATAATTTCTGTCTAAATTTTAGCGCCAAGGGTTGTACAGAATGGGCTATAGCCAGAACTATTGTGGTTTAGGGGCATATTTTTATTATATAATAAAATAATCACAAGTGAAAATCAAAGTGTGACTTTAGAATGTAATATCCACAACTGTAATTCATTAAATGCTGTGGTTAAACCAGCCATCCTTACAGAAAAGTAGCAGAGACAAAGACAAGCAGCAGCTCGGGCACCTGTTAAAATTGCTTTGCTCAGGACAGTGCTCCCATGTTTCTATTAATTATGCTGCACAAACACAAGCAGCACTGACGAGAGAAAATCTGCTGAACACGCTGCAGCAATGGCACAATGGCATCTAAATGCCTTATTTTATCTTTATTACCTCGGGGTAATGAATTGTAATGTAAAGGCTGATGAGTAATTAAACTCATCAGCTGTGGATTCAGAGGTATTTTTAGTGCCATATGATGGAAAAGGCTCTCCAGAGCAGCGAGGCTATGGCTGCACAGCATATATTGTATTCCTTAACAGGCCCCGTGGGGAAGCACTTCATGCTGCCTCTAAATGATGAAATTAGCAACGAGCACTGTATTGATCCGCATTTTTCATTTCTTCCCTGCACAGGTTCAAGGGCACGAGAGAACTTCTCGGTGAGCTGAAGCCATTTTCTGCTCACTGAGTGCCAACTGGGACACAGCAGCTCTTTTGCCCACAAAAAACCACGTACACGTCAGCAGATGATGTGATTAAAACAGCCAAGGTCCATCCTAAACTCTTGTCACTGCCCTCATTTCCACTATTCCTTCTAATTTCCACCTTAAATTCATCCAAGACTAGGTTATACATCTTTGTTTCCATATCAGCCCTTAATGAAACAGCAAATTTCCTTCCTTGTTCTGAACTCCTCACAGCACTCGGTGCAATCAAAGGCCCTTGGGGCTTCCAATCTGCTGAAATAAAAAACTTCAAACTCTTTTAGATTTCCCTTAAACAAAATGCTCTTTGAAATGAAATGTTCCTCGACCCCAGATGGACTTTTCACTACATCCTCCACTCCTACCTATCCAACTGCACTCCAAGTAAAATTTTTCCAGTTCTTTTTACCACCATTAAATTTTAACCACAATTACATTTCATTCATCTCAGATGGAAATACCTGTTCTTAGGCATTCTTGGATTTTTATCAATTTTTTTAAGCTGAAGAAGGTTAAAGAGAGCACCTCAACAAGCAATTAATAAGCTTCAGTCCTTTTCCTAATGAGGAAGTTTGGAGTTTGAAGAAGAGCTTTCAAAGAAGAATCCTTGTGATTAGTTCCCAAAAGCTTGTCTATTCACCATCTGCTGTATTTTGTCCAAGTTCTACCAAGAGAACTTTCAAGAGCACCCATGTCTGATATTCCAGCCCTCAGCTGCACTGGCATTGTTCCACATTTTTCACTACAGATACAGTTTGGCCAAGGGCCCTGAAATGAGTATTTATTCCAAACTATAAACACAGGAAATGAGTGGAAAGAGGACGCTGCAAGCAGGCAAGAGGAAATTGTGCAAGGTAGGCTGACACTACACAATGAGCCACAGCTACTGCAAGCAGTGATTTATCATAATGGCAAACAAAAATCAACTGTTCTGGCACCCTCACAACATGCAGCAATAAATAAAAATTAAAAAATGCTAATTAAAAAAATGACACAGAAACCACTTCCAGCTTCCTTAAGCAGGAATGCCAATGCAGGTTTGGTTCTACATCCTGAGCCTCCTGCTCACTGAATGGGCATTAAGCACAGAGCTCAGAGAGGGAGACTGAAGGGCAAAATCCATCAGTCATATGGGAGCTGGCAGCTCTTTTCACTGCTTCTTGAACCTGGCCATGGAATGCTTCACCTTCTTTATCCATCCTGATGCTGCTCTGGGGACTTTGCCCCCTTCTCAGTTTTATTCAGCCAAATGTCTGCCAGAAGAGCTAACAGTGAGAGCTGCTGCTCTTTGCTTGCTGCACCTGAAACAAATGATTAATTATTTCAGACATTATCTACACCTCAGGCTTGGAAATCCTCCTGGAGTTCCAAAGAGCCTACCAAGCATTCACTTCTTCCATGTTATGTTCCAGACTGCATCTCAGAGCAAAAATAGGATGGCTTGGTGATTCAGCAGCTCCATTCCAACCCTTGAACTCTGCAAGAATCTCCACTGCACAGCTTTGGTCCATTTCTCACAGCTTTGGCCCATTTCTCACAGCTTTGGTCCATTTCTCACAGTTTTGGTCCATTTCTCACAGCTTTGGCCCATTTCTCACAGCTTTGGCCCATTTCTCACAGCTTTGTAACCACCCAGGGAAAACCAGCCCCTGTCTCCGTGGGGTGGGTGCTCTCCAGGAGCAGGTGACACCTCCAGATGGGTGGGTAACAAAGGGACATCTTCCCAGTGCAGAGAGCTCTGCATTAGTGCTGAACACCCCCCAAAACTGCAGCCAGCTACATCCATCTCCTAATATAGAATTATATATTACATGTCCTGTATTTTTGTTACTCCTCTCTCTTTACTTCTGCATTCATCTCTCACTGATCTTCTAGATATTGTCCTGTTCCTAACACTATTCCATTTATCTTGCTTTTTTTTTTTTTTCTTTTTGTTTGTGTGTTGTTTGGGGTTTCCTGTGGGTTTTTTTGATTTTTCTGGGTGAAGGGGGTGTCTTATTGCAGCTCATTTTGGAGCTGAATAATGAAATACAACATAGATCATTGCACAGAAAATTGTAGAAGCTGCTGGTTGTTCCTGTCCAATACAGTCTGTGTTTTGAAATCACCTATCCTGGGAACAGGACCAATATTTCATAGTATAGCTGAGCTCTTAACTGTGTGAGAATAACACCATTTAAAATCAATGCATGATTATTCATTCCTGAGACATTTTTGTGATATTCTATTTAGAGAACTCTCACCAGTGAGATGGTATTTCCATTTGTAATAACCTCACCATGACAGAAGAATAAAACTGACTTTCTGACAGTGGGTCTTCCCTGATCAAAGCACTTTTTCCAGTCAGAAAAAAACCCCATATTTTTTCAGTTCTTCAAGCAGACAGGACTTCACATCACATCTTTGCATGAGACTGCAATAATAACACTTGTGTTACACTGCAGTACTGAAATAATAACACTTTGTTACACTGCAGTATTGAGAGATTATTAAGAGTTATAAATCAAGTATATTTTAGTGCATTTATCAAGAACCATATTGTGATTCTTCCTCTTCTACATAGAAGAAAAATGTGCTAAAAAATGCACATGGGTCACTGCATAGAGTAGGTGAAGCATGAGAATGGGAGCTGTGCTCCTCTGCATTCTAGCCCTAGCTTTGACAATCATCATCTTGCTGCGGGCAAGTCACTTGGAACTCTTCGGTTGCAGCCTCTCTATCTACAAAATAATTAAAAATATTTTACTGTCTAAAGCTTTCACCATAAATTAAAGGCTAAGGGAACTATGATGTCTGAACTAAAAGGAGCTGAAAACAATTTTTAGCTGCAGACTCTGAGCCAAACTCAGTCCAGTGGCAACCAAACGTAATCCAGATTAAAAACACCAGAATTTCATTAAAAGCCTCACACAGCCTTTTTTGTTTTTTTTTTTTTTTTTTTGACTGCATAAATTGACAGAGCAACACCAGGCCCCAAACGCCCAGCTAATTAAGCAGGTTTATGGGGAAACAAGATTATGAATTGATGTGCTGGGTAATGGACTTACAGCTGAAATGACCATCTGTGGGAGCGAGATAAGGGCTTGCATCTCTGACAAGAGCTGTGCCTTGCCATTCTGCCCCTGGGCTTTTCCCTGCCCTGCTGCTCCCCCAGCTCCTCCCCGAGTCACAGGCTCCTCGTGGCCCCTGTCACCAGGCAGTGCAGGGCATTCACCACCCGTGGAGCAGCAGGATGCTGAGGTTTTGGGCACACACAGCCCCGCTCCCCAGTCAGGCAAGGCACCAGAGAGCACACAGGCGTGAAAGCACGGCCAGGCTGCAAAGTCTGGGCTTCTACAGCCCCCGTGCCACTGATTTTTGCTCCGTTTTATGCTAGAGAGATTTCTTCAGGCCAGCTGGAATAAGATCTATTTACCTACTTTGGTTGTTAAAAGGTCACCTTTTCCCTGGGAAAAGAAATCTGGAGTTCCATTCTATTGTAAAAGCTTTAAAATGGAAGAGTGGCACTGTGCTTCTGCTTGAGTTTTACCACTACCTATTTTTTTTTTTTTTTACTTAAAAACACCTGGACAAAAAAAACAAAAAAACAACAACAAAAAGAAAAACCCAAAAAACCAACCAAAAAAAAAAAAAAAAAAAAAAAAAAAAACCAAACAAAAAACCCACAAACAAAACAAAACAAAAAAAACCCACAAAAAAAAAGCAAACCAGAAAAAAAAAAAAAAACCAAAAAAACCAACCTAGGAATTCATGTATAAATTGTATTTTTTATATAAATTACATTTGCAGTCAAGGGTAATCCTTTAGTGTAAACGTAATTTCTATTAAAAGTATGTAACTTACATAAAATCAAGAGGAAGAACAACATGGACTAGATTTCCCTAAAGAATTATAATACCTGAAATTCAGGCTTTCTCTCTTCTGGCACAGCTTAAGTTGAAAAAAAAAAAAAAAAACCTGCGCAAGCCATTACATAAATCTAAGAGATAACTGCATGGTAAAAACCTCCAACTGCAACCCACAACTCTCTGAACTGCTATGAAAAACATATGTTTGACATAAAAATAACTGGCATTATGTTACCATGCAATGAAATCTCAGTATAAGTCATAGTTAATTATACATTCAGGGGGAAAAAAAGTGAATAATTTAACCCACATCTCAGCAAAACTCAAAAGAGCGAGGCAAGAAACATCCATCAACCCATTGTATCCCCGCAGATCTATTTCTACACAAGCGAAAAAGGAATAAGCAAGAGAAAAGCTAATTCTTTACCAAGGGAAGGATAGCTCCAAAGGCTCATTAGCAGCGTTCTGAAGCCAGCTGATTGCTCACCAAGCGCCCCAAGAACACTTCAAGGCCCAGCTGAGGTTTGGGGCTGAACTTTGGGAGCAGCAAACGGCCACGGAAACGGTGCAGGGATGGTTTGTGCCATCAGCAGGGAGAGCCCTGACCTGTCCTTCCTTTCACTCATGATTCTGCAGCACCTCACCCATCACTGACATTTGAGGAAGTTGTTTTTATTAACTTGTCTTAGTAAGTTTTTTTTTTTTTTTTTTTTCTCTAAGAGGGCAATTCAGAGATGTATTTGTACATGGCTACCATAACTAGCAAGCCACTGAAATTACTTTTTGAGACACAAGGCAGTAATTTTGCTCATCCACCCACCCCCTGATTAGGGACTATATCTCAGTGGAGTCTGGGATCCTTTTGGTCAGTGGTGAAATGGGATCCTGCCAATGGCTTTTTAGCCATTCCCACAAAGAATCTGGTTTCCTATTTTGTATAATTTTATTAGCAAGCTTCTCATTATTTATGTGATTATAAGTCAGAGGATTTCATGGTTCTTTTGTTTATTTATAGCACAGTGGCTAATTGCTTTTTGTGGCCCTGAGGAGATGAGGAAAGTCACTTTATTATCTACATTCATGATAATTTGATCAACTCATGTGTAGGAATGAAAGGCTTTACTTTCAACTCATGTGGAATGTCTGGGATATTAAACATGAATTTGGCCTCAACTAAATCCCGAATTAAAGCATTGTTTCCAGATTCTGGAAGCCAGAAGACACAGCCCAGTTCAGAGGAAAGTGCTGCACAGGAGATGCAGTTTAACATTCCTGACGGTTTCCTCTGGCATAAAAATCTACCATTTGCTTAATGTGATTATAGGATTATGGTATTGTAGTGTGTATCTGAGAATTTACTTGGGTTTACAGCTTTTCATCTCTGACCTGACTGAACAGAAGCCATTTCCCTCTTCCCCAAATTTCACTCTCGCTCTCTGCACCACTCAGTCTCATCAGTGACATATTCAAAAACCTGTGCTTGTGCTGATCTTACCTTTGTAGAAAGGTTTATTTTCCTGACCTTTTGCAGCCTGCAGGAATGACAAGTACAAATCATGTACTACAGGGTTGAATGGTGCTAGTAACAACAGGGATTCCCAAGAACACAGGGGAGAGACCCCAGGCACTAACCAAGTGCTGAAATGTTGAGATAAAAGAGTGATATGGGACAATGGACAGGCAAATAGTTTGATTGTCCCTTTAATATAAAAAATTAAAATAAATTCCTTCTTCATCTTTTCTAATGCCAGATATCATCCCTTATTATTCTCTCATACCTTTATGCAGTCTGGCTATAATCAATGAATCATCATCTGGCATGATATCTAAACAGGATAACTCCCAATTCTTTCTGCTCATTTGAAATATTTTAGCTTAAGCAATTCAGATTAAAAAGAAGTTTTTTTAAAAAAAAATATCCAATGAACAAGAAGGGTGGAAAAGGAGTCACCAAAGTGGAAAAAAAACCAAGAATGTTTTTAGGAAAAACCCCTAAAAAATGAAGATGTGTGGTGAAAAGACACAATCTAGTTCAGGGAAGAAAATGCAGAACAGTGCATGTAGGTCAGCAGCTTGCAGGGTGTATGTGCACCTCTATTCCTCTTAGTGGGTCCTTTTCACATATTGTTCCCATAACTTTGCTCATAATTGCTTTGGAAAGGGAATAAATTAAAACATGGATAAGGCTTTGCAAACCAGAACTATTTTTGCAACTCCTCCAAAGATAGGAGTAGATTTTGAGATGCCACACAGTCACAGGATCTGCTCACCCTTAATGCAAATACCAAGACTGTAGTTGCTGTTCCATCTTCTGGAAGTGCAGCAATTATTTTTGGTCACTCTGCAATGCCAGCCCAGGCAACTTTTAACCCATCTGAAGAGGTACCTATCATTGGCTTCAAAGATTTGATCAGAGCTCACTGGGATTAGTCAGAGATTTCCATTTGTTCCATTAAGCTTTGAATGAGGGCAGCATCATTGGGCTCCTGAATATTTTTGCAATGCTGGATGGATTTTACTGAGCCCTGCACATAAAGGGACACTCCCTACTGCAGGAAGCCAGGCCAAGTGGAGATAAACATGCAGGTTTTAAAAGAACCTGCCCCTCCAAGTGTGGCTTGCTTCATCTGTACTGAGTTTGAGTTATCCTATAAACAGAGAAAAGATGAAATGCAGTATAAAACACTGGGCAGCACAACTGTAAAGAAAAGTGGAACAGCACCAGAGAAAAGGGAGCACGCTAATAAAACCACATACAGTCTACAATAAAAACAAAACCAGTAACACGTGGCACATTTGCAGTGCAGCCCCAGCCCTGGTTTGCCATACAGAACAGCAGTTCTGCTGCCTTGCAAAAATTCTCAGCATAAACACCATTAATCAAAATACTTTGTAATAATTCTGGAGTTGGACATTCTTTCATAAAGTATCAGTCAAGGGTGGGAAATCAATTTATGCATCCAAATGCTGACCATCATCTTAGGCCCTCAAAGATTAATAGGGTACTCGTGTTTAACAAGAATTTACTCAATCAATTTATGGATTAAAAGTAAGCATCTTGGCAGTGCCATAAATCTGCATTTAATGCTTAGAAGTAAGGATCTCATGAAAACAGAATAGATATTTAGGGAAAGATTTTTCAATGGCAACACTTCAGGTAAACACATTTAACATTCACTGTTCCATTCCACCAAATGGTGATGAGAACTCGTAACTGTGCCAATGCTCTTTGAGATGTGTTAACAAAAGACACCATTAGAGTTTCTCACTTGAAATGGAGGACTTGCCTACAGAAACACCTCTCTTCACTTGTCTCTCACAGGCACCTCTGAAAGCAGCACCTCAGCCAGCTCTTGGGCAGGGAAAGCACCCAAATCCCTCCTGCACAGCCACGAAGCCTGGGCTGGTCTGGCTCCAGATTCACCGGGACAGCTGCAGACTGCCTGCAGCTTCCAAACTGCCTGCACTGCTTGCAGGACATCACATCCCTCCTGCAAACGTGGAAGTGGTGCCCGGATTCGCCGCCCCAAGCACGCGCCGCTCGGGAGACAGAAACTGGATTATTCAGATTTCTGTCACACTTCAAGGGAAAAATCAGACTTGAGGGCAGTTGAAATGCAATAGGGAATGCTAGGAAGAAAAAAATCTCAACAGCGAAGCATAGAGAGATTTTTCTACAAGAAGAAAACTAAGGGGGAAAGCTTAAAAATGGTGAATAATTTGGGACATCAGTATGGAGGAGAGAACGGTGCTGTACTTTGGAAAAAGCAGCTTATTTTCCTGATTCTTCCCTACCAGTCCTCTTGTGGCAGCCTGGTGTGAGTGCTAACACAAAACACACAAAATAGCCATGGAAATTACATGTATTGCAGAGGGTGAGGGGACATGGTTACAGGTCTGTGTCCTTCATGATGCCTATTTCGGGTTCCACTGTGCTTTTCTTAGGAAGGCCTGTGCTCCCCCAGATGTGCCTGCTGTTACAGGTAATGCTGACATTCAAGGCCTAAAAGAGTCTCCATCTCCTCACCTGAAGACTTACAGCAATCTGTTCCTCTAAGTCCCTCACTGAATAACTTCTTTATGAATGCCATTTTCATTTAAATTATTTCACCGTTTTTCTTCCACCTATTCATGCACAGCTCTAAAATTATAATTTAAAAAAAGTCTGAGGTCGCTACTTTTCATTTTTTCTTCTACCTACTTACAGTTATCCTTTTTACTTTCCCCTTGCAGAAGGAAAAGTGAATAAAGTACACGCCACTGTGCCAGGGAGACACACTGGGAATTATGACAAATCTAGGCTATCTGTAGTACAAGACATTTTCTTGTCACTTCACTATAACTATGTGCAATGAAGGAAATCAAGCTTTTCAGTGTTCTGCAAGAAAATTATAATGATAGCACCCTGCATTTCAGTTCAAACTACTCTTCTGCATCTTATTCCATTGACTTGCAGAAGAAAATAGAAGCCTTTGCTGAAGACTCTTTGTACCATCTTTCTGAGTTTAAGAATGATGCTCTTTTTAGAATTATAGGGAACAGCTCCAGGTGGGGAAAAGCTATAATGGGAAAATGTTGTACACTGCATCCTCCAAAAAGAGTAATTTCTGAAAAACTCTGCTGGTGGATACCATAAAATAAGACTGTACATGAACAATTTCAACTGGAACTATGAGAATTAAGGCATGACTATACTGCTTTTTTTTCATCTAAGCAAATTTGTCATTTAGATTCCTTGGATCAAAAAGATGTAATTAAGCTGCCTTTCCTCTCCCCTCTGTTAATATATATATATATATATAAAATATATATATATTAGCACTTGTGGAAAAAATGTAATACTGACAGAGTAGAAGCAAATTTACCTACAGGGCTGAGAACAGGGATGGTCCCCAGTGTCACCTGAGACATGACATTCTGTCCTGGGCACATTCCAGTTCGGGATGTTTCAAATGTTTTATTTGCCCTTTCAGCCCAAGTTTTTCTTCAATTCACTAGATAAAAATGGAATCTTTTCCTAAGGGAGTCAGAAGCAAAGTCATGTGTCAGTTGCCCAGAAGGTTTTACACTCTTAACAATGATGGAATCTCATTATTCCAAATCCTGAGGATTTGCTCTCACCACTATATTCAGCTTTATCATGCTCAGATTTCTCATTTTGTCACTAAAGGATAACTGAAGTAACATGCATTTACTGTAAATTTTGCTTTCATCTTCTGTCTGGCATTTTAACAGTTAATTTTATTATTGTGCTATTTTATTTTCTAAAGTTTACCTTTTTTTTCTTCCTTTTCAGTATCATTTAAAATAGGGTTGCTGAAATTTAATCGAGAAGCCCATAAGAGAAAAGTAGGCCTTAATAACTCATTAAATATATTTTTACAGTTGAAAAATTCTCAAGGAAAGCAGAAGCTGCAAATCCAGTTATTTAACATATTGAAAGCCAGCCATGATAGAAGATTTTAAAAAGAGCATTAATCAAATAGAATTTGGAGGGTTTTTTTTAATTAGTTTGGGTGAAGTTGGTGTTTTTTTTTTAATTGTTCATTTGCTGCAAGTGTGTTTGATGAGGAGCACAACTAGATCAAACCTCCTGCAACCCAGAGCACCCAGTTTCCACCTCTTGCTCTGGTTATGACCTTGAGGACATCACCCGATTTTTCCATTCCCTTCTTCCTACATTCCCCTCTCTTGTGATGGATTTGCAGCTGCCTTGAAGTAATAAATTAATGCTTCATGTCGACCTGCTACAGGGAAGATGAACAGTCTGAATAAATTCAGGGAGGTCCTGTCTGGAGAAGCAGACAGGAAGAAAATGCCTGGTTCAAGACAGGCATCTCCAGTCCTAAGGAGCACGCTGAGAACTCTCATTTACTGTCATCCTTTTGTATAAAGAGCCTGGAGAAAGAAGCTTCCCAAAGACCTGGAGCACAGCTTCAAAGCTGGCCACTCTCCAGCAAAGAGCAGCTCTTTTTGGGAGCAAAGATTCCCCTGCAGAACCCTAATGAGACCATTAAAAAAAGCTCCACCTGCCAAAGCCATCATCTGTGCACGGTGAGATTTATGGCTAGCCAGGCTTGTAGCCCTGCTAGCAAGAAGACTTTTTTCCAAGTCTTTTCTTCCCCCCACCCCCCCGAACACTTTGTTTCCAGTGTTAAAAGCAATACTACTTTGATGAAGAAAGGCCCTTGCCACACATTCCACCAACACCAGCATTTAAAGCAGTCTAGTCAAGAGAAAATAAAGAGATGCACAAAGATGGACAAAGGATTCTACAGGTTTAAAATGTGGCTATTGAATTGTTTTGGTAGATTGCCTGAAAGCATCAGAGCTTTGTGGCAAACAAATCTGAAAAAAAAACCCCAATATATTCTATATTTTTAAATGAAGAGGAGACTGCAGGTGCAGAACAAATTTAGGGACCATCAGCCAGCTATTGACCCTTGAGTTGCTGCAAAAATACTGCAGTTTATCCAAAAAACTACTCACACACAACTGGAAGAAAAGGAAACAAAGCACCTCTGTACAGGTGTGAAATCCCACCCAAAATGGGTACCCTGGTAATGGGAATAAAATGTACAATTCATAGTGTACAGGAAGAAGTAAAAAAGCCTTTATACCACGTTATCCACGTCAGCTTTAAACCATGACAGTGGAATCCTGTGCAGCAAGCACATCTTTGCCTCCACTGCTCTTTGAAAGCAGCCTTTTGCAAGGAAGACCCCACCTCATTCTAAGGCAATTCTGTAGGTCTTCAAATTATATCAAGGACAGATGATGCCAAAATGCTTACTTGCTCAATTCATTGCAGTTATATATCTCAAAATTAAAATTAAATGTGCAGGTAACAGTGTAATTTTATTGCTGTGCAGAATTTCATTCATGTTTTCTTTTACTTAAATGCCCTGGTGTTAACTTCTTATGTGCTCTTTCTTCTCCACAAGCTACAATATATCTACACCATGATTTATAATTTTTTTTTTTTGTGCAAGAGAAAGCTTAAGGATTAAGGCAAAGATTTTAAAAATGCTGCTGCAAAAGAAAAACCCAGAACTTTAAATTCTCCTGAGCTAAGAAAGAAAGCCAGTGGTAGAAAAGATGACATCTCTGAACAGGAAGTGAAAGAACTGTGGGAATGATTGACTGAGTCATGGTACAGCATTTCACAAAGTGATGCAGGGCAGCATTTTGTCCAAGCAGACTAATCCTAGAGCCCCAAAGCTGGGGTTTTTTTTTAATTTTGTATTTTTTTTAAGGGATTTAGCTTCCAGATATTAGACAGTTTGCCAAAACGGAAGTCTGCAGGGTGAAGGAAGAGAGCCTTACCAGCACCACTGCTGCCCACCAATATTCCCTGGGGTGGTACCCACATCATAGCTCCAGAGGAAGGCTTTAGAGTCCCTCATTATCATCCTGTTACTCATTATCATTTTGTCATGATCATTATCACATTCACTGACCTGTACCTTCATTTTCTGAGCCTCTCATTTCCCAGCATAAGAGCTAATTGTTGTGGAAGTGTTAAGGATGACCATGAAAAATGCTCCTATTACAATTGTGCCTCTTCTGATACACACTAGCTATCTCGTCTTCAGACAAAGAAGTTAAAAACCAACAGTAATTTTTTTTTAAATTAAAACTTCTCTATTAAAATGACAACTCTGAAAGTAAACCTAGAATTGAAAATAATTTGCAGAAAACATAGCAATCAGAAGAAAAAGAACAAGAGAACTTTTAAGGCCACTAGAGGATAGGCAAGCCAAAATTAACTAGCTCAATTTTAATATGAAACCAGGAGGTGGTTAGATGGAAGAAGTATGTTACTTTTGGGACATACCTACCAATATTCTGGTTTTTTTCAGCTTGTATCAACTCCACATAAAACACAGAAGACATAAGTCTTTACTGTACTTATACACAAATGAATGAATTATAAGTGTACAAAATACCAGTAAGTATATTAAAAAAGACATTCAAAATTTTGACCTAAAGTGAAGCCTGCCCTCTGCCCACACACAAAAGCTTCAGAGCTGTTAAATTTTATTTCTCGAAAGAGAAACAAAACCCCCTTTTCACATGCTCAGAGTGCAACATTTTTATTCAGTTACCAGTTGAAGAATCCACTATGCTAAAATTAAAGTTTTATTAACTACCATGGAGTATTTGTAGTGTGAATCTAGGGTAGAACAGTATTTTTCCCTCTAAGAGGCAAATAAAACAGGATCAAGCATTTGAAAGGAACTCAATGAGCTACAGTGCTGTAATATCTGCATTTGTCCACATCTGAATGCCATTTCTGCATTAATTATGTCAATTTGCACCTTAACTACTTTTTATAGCTTTGTGTCCACAGCAGAGCAAGTCCAGCCCATCTGCTCCAGCTCCTGCTCCCTTTCTCATCTCATCTCTGAACCCTCCTTCCCATCTCCTGTGTCCATCTTTCTCCATCACAAAAGCTTCCTCCTCCCTTTTTTAACTTTTCCTGGATTTGCAACAACCTGCTTCTATTCTCTGTACCTCTACAAAACCTTACCAAGCTTTTACAGATGGACATTATCTGGTTTTACTCAGATTTTAAAGATCTTCATAGCAGAGAAAGTCTAGTTTGCAGTGCATGCTGAAGTCCTCTGGAAATGGATAATTGTTACTCCTGAGGTATTAGTGCAGCTACAGCTCATGTAGAATCCACATTTCCTCCTGGTCATATTTCAAGTCTTTTATCATTCAGTTTATTTTCAGAATTTTCCTCTCACTGGATATTGGTGCAGAGATTTGACTATAAAATTAGAAAATATGAAAGTTTGCTACTGTTATTCTTCTGTGCCAAGCAGCTGTTGCAGTACTTTGGCTCTAAACACTTAATTAATCCTTCAGACACTCGAGTTTTGAAATCCCTGATGTACCAGCCATGACAAAACTATCTTAAGAGCACTATTTATGTATAGCCTGTTCTCCATACAAACCTTGTGATCAACTTCCTGCACAAACCAAAAAAAGCCCAACCACGCTATAACCTGTTCCAAAAACCCTGTCCCTTTTTCAGCATGTTATGTTCCTGCAAGTCCTCCAATATTTTTGCAAGATCAAAACAGGCATCTTTTCAATGCAATTTTCTTCTACATGCTTCACAGCTTCTGCAGTCCCAAACACAAAGAAATGCTTTTCCATCCATTTTACAGAGACCCTCTGTAAATTCTGGTGGCTATAACTCTGTGTTATAAAATATTTTCATTCTGCTTATAGGGTAATTCCTACAGCAATCTAACCCCCTAGCAACACAACCAAATTTGCAGTGATTTGACTGTATATTCATGTCACAAGCACAATAACTCAGTCTAGAGGAGGAGCCCATGCATGCCATGTGTGTACCCACCCACCCCTACCCCCCTCACTTGGCAGCCTGGAAAATCCTCTCCAAATCAATATTTTGGCTGTCAAACATTTCTTCATCAGAAGTACTACACACAGAGCCCCTGTCAAAACCATTAAATATTCTTCACTATTACCAAAGCTTTCTCATGTATGCTCAAGCCAATTTCAGTCGTTCAAGAACTGCAATTACAATCTGCAGAAGGATGCTTGAATTAACACTGACTGAACCTGCCCATTAACAATTTAGGAGAAGGTAATGATGATGATAAAAATATAAGGAAAACCTAGAATAAAAGATAAATAAATAAAGCTTAAGATGTTGGATGACAAAGTATTTGAACTTGACAAAGATGATCAGAGCTAACAAGGCTGGATTGTAACTTCCTTGGAGCTGGGGAAACTTTACAATAAATCATTCAGTAAACACAGGGATGAAGAATTAAGTAAACTAGGAGCTGGGGATATTGCCAGAAATCCTTTGTAGTTAAGCATGAGCTCAACAAATTACCTGGAAAGACAACTGGAAGGGGTTCTAAGTACAGAGCCAGTTTGCATTTATTCCTTCCTTTAGCAGAATAAGTCTTGGAAGCTGCAGAAGTGTTTCAACAAGCACAGTTCCTATTACACCTCTGCCAACACCATCACTAAAAAACTACCGTCTTCCAAGGAAAAACAAAGAGCAAGTTGAATCAAGAAATGCAAGTCTTGAGCCAAGTCTCACAAAAGTAAAGTTACCAGTCTCACTGACAGCAACAACTTCAGTTTTGATCCATTAACTTCAGTAAAAAACACAAAAATCAATTTTTTCATTTGTATCACTACAGCTATGAAGCTATGTACTTGTTTATTACCATTTAATACATGCTTTGAGACAGCTGTAAATTTTTAATAGCTATTGCAAAAATGAGAAAAAAAATACAATGTGTCACAGTACAGAAAAGCATAATTAAGAAACAGTAGAACTTGGATTTTACATGCATATTATTCCACGTAGTATAACACTTCAAGTACTTTAATTTCTAAACCAATATGAGAGATGTAATAACTGTGAGCAGTTTTACAGGGGTAAGGAAGTGGTAAAAAGTTACTCTGAAGCAGCCAAAGAGCCAGAGGAAAGCATATCTAGACATATATAGATGGCATATATTAGCTCAATGACTTCTGAATAATTCAAAGAAAATCTTCTAAGACTGAAAGCTTAATATAGTGGTCTGCTTTAAAAATGATGCCAATAAGGGAGAGCTTAAAACACACCTACAAAGCACTGCACTGTGAGCCTCACAGCAGTAATATTATCATTGGGATCAGCTGGGGGATAGAATACATTTCCAGCCAAGTGGAAAAGGTCACCATCAATTCAGCAAGAGAAAGTGCAACTCTCTCCAGTGCAGTTTGTCAAGAGCCCTGGCAGATTCTCAGGCTTTGCAGTGGATAAACTTATACAGGGCTTTCCTCTAATATAACATAGCTGAAATGCAAGTTAAAACCCAGCCAGCAACCAAGTACCATAGAGCAGCTGAATCCCCCCTGGTGGGATGGGGAGAAGAAGCCTCATTTCCAGGTCACTGAAAATTCTGAGTTGGAAGGGGCCTGTAAGGATCTCATGTGAGCAGCCCATGCAGGGACTGCACCCACCACCCCAGTGGCATTTGCATCGTGCTCTCACCAGCTGAGCTGTTTTATCAATGAGCTGGGATGAGAACAGTTTCACGACTGAAATACCAAAAACCAGGATAATAATTGCAACGAAAAGGGAGCTGACAAAAAGAGAGGTAGCAACAAAAGCCAAAGCAGGACAGGAAATGAAAAAATGATGCACAATTCCACTGCTCATCACCAGCTGGTCAGTGCCCAGGCAGCGAGCTGTGATCAGCCCCTCCTGGCCCCCAGTTTATGTACTGGACACAACCTGCCATGGATGGAAATCCCTTTGGCCACCCTGGAGCACCTGTCCCTGGTGCACCTGCCCACTGGCAGGGCTTGGGACACTGGTAAGTCCTGGATTTAGGGTAAGCCCTGCTTAGCAACAACCAAAAATCAGCGTGGAATCAACGTGCTGTCAGCTATTCTCACAATGAACCCAAACACAGCTCTGTACTGCACTTGTACTGAACATGGTTTCTCTTCTGTTCAGTACTGGGGGTATTGTCTAGTTCTGAGAGCACCTTTATTCAGTGTCTCCTAAGATAAGGAATAAATTTAATGTCACATAACACTGATATGTCTCATGACAGGCAGATGGTGTTATGCACAATCTGTAAAGTGTCCTTGAAAAAATGTGTGTGATTACATATAAACTTGAAAAAACCAGGAATGTATAATGGCACTAGTGTTGCAGCAACTGTGTCTTCTACAATTCTGCTTTCTGTTGAAGTAAAAAGAGAACCAAATATATCAGTACAGTCTTCCTCCTCAGTTTTCTACCACAAAGTCTGTAACACTGTCTTAGCTGTCACAGCAGCAGGATAGGAGTGGAAAAAGTGCAAAACCTCCTGGGCTGAACCACGTAAGGCTTTGAGGCATTCACTGCTGTCTGGCTCGCACTCAAAAGCAAACAAGAAGCTGGTGCTGAGTTTTGATACCAGTATAAAATCTATAAAAGTTGCTGCTTATGAAAGCCAGCGCTCCAAACTCCTTATTGCAGCAGAGGATTTTCTGTAGGCTCGCTCCTTGAGGGGAGCAAACATCAGGTTTACTCGCACGTACCTCTCCGCGCTGACTCCTCCTCATAATTCCAAACAGTGGGAGTATGTGTCATTATCTGCTCCCAAAAATCCCCCTGATCTGAACGAGCACAATAACACATTCTCATTTCGTTGTCACCAGCAGGCCCTGTAGGTGTGCACAGAGGTGTGTTGTATAGCAACAGTTGTTTCTCTCTGCAGGGCTGGCATGTGGTGTGGGATGCTCTGAAGGGTAATCTCACAAGAGGAGGTTTTTCTGCTTCACTTGAAGTGCTCAGATCTTAGATTAACTAGGATATTGGTATCAATACATGTAATTTAAGCCATTATATCTCCAGGGTGGTCCTGTGAAGATTCACTACTGTGGAAGAGATTTTACAGGGACTTCTGTGAGCCAGAGAGAAGTTTGAAAAGAGGATCCATGTTTACCCCTGAAAGAATTTCCTACCAAGGTTGTTGACACAGAAACCAAGAAAGAGAGAAGGATAAATAAGAGAAACCTGCAACTGTCTATTCCAATGAGCCCTTTGTTTGTCTTTCCTGACCAAGGAGTAAAGTGTAAACTCTGAGGTTTGTAAGAATGTATAAACAGCATGCATGCTAGATTAAAAACAGGTTTGAAACCTTCTGAAAATGAAGCATTGCCTTCTATTGTCTCTGTTCTCAACTACAACACACTACCTTCTTGATCTCTTAGAAACTCCTGCAGATGGGTTAGAGGCTTAATGCTTTAATGATTCTAAAGATCACTCTAAATGCCACATATTATTTCTTGTCACTTACTGCATGCATGCAACCGTTCCAGGTTTCACTGAAATGCCAACCCTTCTCCTTCATCAGAGGCTTCTGTAGATATGAGCTTAACTCACCTTCTACCCAAGTAATGAAACATTTCTGCATTTGCTGAAGAGCAAAAGTGAAACCTGATCTTTTCCTCTCGTGAACAGCAGAACTAAAACCTGAACATTTCTCCTTGAAGTGTCCAATGAAGTCCACAATCCTTCCTAAGAGGAAAAAGTTACTGCCCGATTCCCTGGGACACCTAACGAGGGAAGCAGGGCACACAACTTTGATGCAACGTTGTCCCCTGGAAAAAAAAATATATAGAACTGAAAGAAGCAGACTACTTAAACCTATGGCTCCAAGCCATCCCTGGAACCAGTTCTGCATCTCTGTTTCTGGCATTCAAGAGCCAATCAGCAGCACAGCACAATGGTTGCTGTGTGCTGTACAATTTTCCCAGTATCTGTGTATTTGTTCTGATTGATTTATGATGTTTCCATGGCACTAAAGCATTTTGTCTGACCTGACTTTTCAGAGAAATGTTTGAAATATTTCACAAATTGGTACGTAACATCACTTTTTAGTAAAACAGTTGTATTGTAAATTAATGGGCAATCCATTTAGCTTTTTGCATCATCACAAATTTTGCAACGAGCTGATTTTGTTGGATTCTTATTGCAGCCTCCAGTGATGTGATGGGGAATTTCCTTAAGCCAAGCTTGAACCTGTGTCCTGTATGTTTACAGAGGCAAACTTCCACATCCATAAAAGACTGACAGGGACTGAGAATTAATCCCAATGATATGGTCTATAAAAAAATCTTGTAAAAAATAAAAAACACTTCACAATTACAAACTTCCCCAAACAACTACTAAACATAAAAAAAAACCCACAAGAAAACTAGTTAATTTTCCTTGTAAAGAAGTCTCCATAATATTAACAAAAATAACTTCTCTCCCTAAGTAAACTAGAAAAAGACTATTCTAGAAATAGTAAACTAAGTAAAAATTTAGTGGTTTGTTTCTTTACATTGTCAATAAGAAAAAAAAAATCATAAGGAGAAGAAAAGCGTTCTAAAAGTTTTGTTCTAATTCTTATTCCTCTTTCTTTAATTACTATTAATAAGCTTTTCTTTATATCCTTTTAAAATTTTAAACACACCTTTACCTCACAACAAAAAGTAAATACACTGGTAATTAACCAACCTTAAACCCACCACAATTCCAATTAATCAACTTCTATTTCCCCACCACACAGCCATGAGCCAAGACTTTCTTTGAAAAACAAAACCTTTCATGTAACAAAACTGGAGCTGCTTTTTTTGTTTGGTTTGGTACATTCTCCAAAACATTCACACACCACAGAAAATGATCATAACATTCCAAATAACACTGTAAATATTCAGCTGCTCTCCTAAGGGTACAAAACACTAAAAAAAAAAAAAAAATTTCACAGTTGCATAAATTATTCATCCATTCTGAAGTAAATACATTAAACTGGGTTGTGATCAACAGCTGTAGGATTTACAGGCACCAGCTTGAAAAGTTGCTCTAGGTGCCTACAGCAACCATCAATAATCCAAACCTCCCCAAACTGCCAACATTCCTGCAATTCTTTAGGTATACATGAAATTGGTTTTTAACAAGAGGAACTGGTGTAGTGGGGGGAAAAGCCCTACAGCAGAGAGAAAATAAAAAAATGGAGAAAAGGAGCTGAAAACAGTCTAAGGCCAATATATTGAGTGGCAAAAGCATACATATTCCTGGAACAGAATCATCAACATGAATTGCTGGCAGATTATTAACATGAAGTGGTGACAGCATGATGCTGCGTGAGTCAAATTGCCTGTTATTGTTGAGAATGCAACTGAATTTGTAAAATGTTGTGCTAGGCTGACAGACAATTATCAGAAAAGTTTAAGAACTCGGTCATGTGCCAGCAAATGGCAGCTGAGTGGAATAGAAAGTGTTGAACTGCCTGATTTCAGATAGAAAGATTGGCAGGAGAAAAACAAAAACAAGAGAAAAATGAAAAAAAAGCGATGCAGGATGAGACATGCCTTTTTGTGTGACATTTTCTGCAATGCACCTGCTTCTCAATCATTTTTTAGAAGAGAAGCCCGTTCCCAAGGTTGAGTTTCAAACAAATAAATGTGTCTGCTGACACATCTCACTTACTCTCTGCCTCGCTCAGAAATGGATTGTACAACACTGGTTCTTCTGAAACTTAAACCTTGACTTTGCTCAGGAGTACCACTGAGTCCTTGATCCAAAAGAGAGTTTATTTTAAGAATATTCAGTTATCCTGTCACTTTCTAAACATCAAGCAATTCATCAGCCTCTCTATAGCCCTTCAGCTCTTAAACTGAGAGCTTATTCCCACACCTACCAGTCCAACCACCCCTGAGTACTTTGGGCTAAACTTTCAACACTTCTCAACCATTCTCAATAAGAACATTATTTAAATACAGAACTCCTTCTGATATTTAAAAAAAAAATTGTCAAAAATGACAGTTTGTTCCTTTCCCTCTTAGCAGAAGAAAAAAAAATATATTTTGGTGTCTTTCAGTTCTTTTTCAAAAAATTAAATTTGCCTTTATCAGAAGATGTCTTTAAAATGATGGTCTGACCTCAGGACATTTACTGTGTACTAGCTGTGGTCTGCTTCCCACTTCTCCCATGATTTTGGAAGACTAAAATTCATTAGTCATAGATTATTTATTAAGAATTAACTCAATCTGTACCATTTTACTGTGTGATTCAGAGGGGAAATTCTGCAAACATTACAGTAACAAAGAGGATATTAAACTGTCATTGACTTGACATTTTCTTATTACTGAATTGCTTAACACATTATGTAAGTGTTCTTTCATTGTTGAGATCTTTTTCTTTAAAGCAGGGGTACTTCAGAAAGCTCAGTGGTATTTCCTTCTGATATTTTTGAGATAGAGGAAAGTGAAAAAAACACCAAACTTTGCAGAAAGGTATCTCTGAGTCCATTTTTTTAGAGAAAAGCTAAGTCTGATCAAAGACTAAAGAGAATCACTAAATAACAATTAATTATCCACTAATTTTTCCTGTAACTTGAGCTTTACAACAACCACTGACCTTCCTTTTTTAAAACTTAATACCAAAGCCAAGAAATGACACTTAAACCAAATAAATTATCCACTGAATTGTAAACTGGTTTCTAAAACATTTTTTGAGTGAAAGAAAACTCGTTTTCATTAGCAATAACTGTTAAACAAAACTGTTGCAGGTGCTGACTTGACAGAGTCTGCTCTGTAAAGCACAGCAGACTTTGCTCACTTCCAGCACGGCCTCAGGAGGGAATAAAGGCTTCAGGAAGTATTTTCTGTGTAAAACCCACACTCTGGGTAGCACTTTGAGCACTGCATTCTTCCAGACATCGGCTCAAATTCACCCAGATTTTTTTCTGAAAGCTTTTCTCTGTTAGAGCATGCAGATCCAGAGGGGTAAAAATTTCCTTCAGCTGTGCAGAGATGGGGGAAAAGGGCAAACAGAAGCAAAACTCAGAGAAGACACATTTCACACAAACAACAAACCCCCAGGAACTTAACCCTTGTCTGCAGCAACTGAGTTTAATCTACAATTTGATGGAAGGAAATAAGGGCAGAATTTTGACCTTGAGCACAAAGAACCTGGAAGCTGATAGGGGTCCTCAGACTTCCAAAAGCCACATTTCAGCCGTGCTGAATGGACAAAGTTGCCAACGAAATATGAGACCCCAACCTGTTTGGCTTGGATTTCCTCCAGACAAGAGTTACATACCATGAGTTTTCAGCCATGCTAGCTAAAACTCAGCCAGAACTGAATATTTAGTTGTCCTGTCACTTCCTAAACATCAAGCAAAGACTCAGATCAGAGTGAGGCTCTTCTCTGCAGCTTCTTGGCACCAGGATTTGCTTTCTGCTACGCTGACATCCTTGTCATTGCATCAACTATAACAACAACAATATTGCTCCCTTTAAAGCCATCTTTGAGGCTTGTGGTCTGATGGATGGATCGATCCCTTCAGCCCAGATCTCCTCAGCCTCTTCAGCTCTTACTCAGAGAGGTGCTGTTCCTCCTAAAATCAGCCTGCTGCTTACTTAAATGAAGAATTAGAGGTCTTAAATGTTCTGGGCACGTCAGAAAGACGTTGCCTCTCAAGGTGGCAAAAGTAGCAAATTACAATCTGCTGGCAGGCTGCTCCAAATACACTCCAGCTTGTCTAGGGAGGAAGCTTTAACTTCATTGGAAGGCTAAATACCAAGGCTACAAAAATCCCTTTTATTCACAAAACAGGGTTAAATTTAAAAACTCACTCTAAAACTCAAAAAAAAGGAGACCAGTTCATCAAAACTTGAAAAATTTACCTCTACCCTTCCAGCATGAAGTGAGTGAAATGTGAATAAGAATATAAGAATTATATTCATGAAAACAGCCAGGCACAACAGCAAAGGTGATTCTGATTTTTCACTGTTAAGATACTATTAACACTAATGACTGCTAGGATTTTACACAATGGTTATTATTATCGTGTAAATAATTCTATTTAACGATTAAATAATTGTGATTATTTAATGTATACATTATTAATTAATTATTAATTATAATTAATTATAATTATTAATTATAATTATTAATTCATTTTGAAAATTTATTAATGAAAACAACAAAACTCTGTCCAGGGAAGTGAATTAGTGTTGGTCCACTGAAATAGTAGCTACACAATTTATTTCATCCCTGCCAGCAGATCCAGAGTTAAGATCTCTCAAGCAAGCAGAATCCAGAGGCACAATTGAGTTTAAGCAGGGGATTATGTTCAGTCCACTATTTCATTAACTTAATCCTGATCTCTAGAACTGGCTTCTTTCACCAGCTCATTCCAGACCACTGAGCTGCTGAGATACAGAAAGCTCCTGGAAGTGGCAGTTATAGAGAGAAAAAACCACTTTTCACTCAATGAAATTCATGGACGCCCTTAATTTATGCCTCTAACTGAACTGATGTGATTAAAGTTTTTTTTTTCCATTTTCTTTTGCTCAGCCAGGGCAGCTTGAATTAATTTTGTCTTATGTACCAGGATGTTTCATGCAGGAACACATATGAAATTTCAAAAAAGAAAAAAAAAAAAAAAAAAAGGGTTTTTTAATCCAAGTTACAAAGAAAGATGCAGTATTGATTTGCCTTCATTGATAAAAAGGCAATGCCCAGTTTACCACGTGGCTGTCTGAAAGCTGTGGTGGGCAGTTCTGCATGAAAGCCTGCACACCAAATTGTGTCTAACGCTGCTGGGCACTGCACTGAGGGGAAAAATGCTGTGCAGCATCAGCCTGGAGCAGCCACTGCTCTGCTCCTGGTGACAAGGACACAAACCTGGCACAGGGACAGAGACACAAAAGCTTGCAGTGCTCTGCCTTGATTTGCAGAAAGCTAAACACAACCCAGTACACATTTAGAGATGGGCATGTTCTGAGCCAATCAACTCCACCAAGCTGTTCTCTGGTGGAAATAAAAGCAAAATCTGGTCTGAATTTGGCTCCTATTTTCTCTGCTGCTACAAAATGCAGGCTGGACAACCAGACTGTTGAAAGCTCTCGGGCTGGCATTCCTCATTAAAGCAGTTAAATCTGCTGGCCTAATTTGTCTTTGATGGTTACACCACTTTGAGACAGCTGAGGACAAATGTCCCTCTCCAGTGCTGCTGTTCCAAGCTGCTCAGGAGCGAGCACCAGTAGGTAACAAGCACCATGCTGCATCTCACAGCACACAGAGCTCAATACCTGCTTCCTAGCCACAGCAAAAACTTGCAAGCTGCCAAAGGAATAGTGGTAAAAATTTAAACCTCCCATTTCTTTAAGTAAAATGGACATAAGACTAGGGTGTACTCAAATTTAAACCTCCCACTTCTTTAAGTAAAATGAACATAAGACTAGGGTGTACTCAAATTTAAACCTCCCATTTCTTTAAGTAAAATGGACATAAGACTAGGGTGTACTCAAATTTAAACCTCCCATTTCTTTAAAAAATGGATATGAAACTAGGGTATACTCTCCCTCTTGTTGCACAGAGTATTTCTTTCCCACCAGCCATCACTGGTTTATTTCTTTCTAACTTGTGAGTCAAAGTTTGAAGCACAGCTTTCTGTTGCTTGCTCCTCCACAGCTGCTATCTTTTTTTACGGGTTCCTTGCTTTTACACTGTGGCAGTCATGCCACATCACATCTCACAGAGCCTGCTTACTTTGCCATGGCTATTGCAGACAGCTAGCTAATATGGTGAGAAATGCTGTGCCCCAAAATAAACTGCACGTGAAATTGCTGGGACAGGGGCTGAGTGCAAGCACAGCCTAGAACTCAGCTTGCACACCACACTTGTAAATTAGTGGGAAGAAGAATCATAGCTGGCTGTTGAAATGCATTGCTTTTTTTTGCTCTTAAACACCAGGGTTTTTATACTCTTAGTTTGTATTGAGAGCTTGACATTGCAGAATGAGAAGTTTAAAAAAGCTGACCTTGAAAGCGCAGCCACGTTTATTTTTGAATGTTAGTTTAGCTTCACACCCTGGAAGTGGCTTCCTGCATTCCAGGTTCTGCTGAGCACGGCATGGCCAGCCGTGCCTGAACTCCCTGCACAGCTCCCTTCAGGCCACACCAGAACCATTGAGAACCCAACCACTGAAATACAAAAATGCCTGCTTTAGTAGCCCATGCCACGACTCCAATCACCTCCTCCAAACAGTGACACCCCTGATCATTTTGTCTCAAGCTGCATTGAGAGAAATACAGCTTGGATATCAGGAAGAAGTTTTTCACAGAAAGGGTGATAAAGTTCTGGAGTGGCTGCCCGGGGAGGTGGTGCAGTCACCATCCCTGGGCGTGTTCAACAAAGCCTGGATGTGGCACTGGGTGCCAGGGCTGAGTTGAGGTGTTGGGGCTGTCAGTGATCCTGAAGGTCTCTTCCAACCTGGTCATTCTGATCCACAGAATGACATTTTCTGCAATGCACCTGCTTCTCAATTATGTTTTAGAAGAGAACCCCGTTCCCAAGGTTGAGTTTCGAAAAAAATAAATGTGTCTGCTGACACATTTCACTTATTCTCTGTCTCGCTCAGAAATGGATTGTACAACACTGGTTCTTCTGAAACTTAAACCTTGACTTAAAACTTACTTTCAGAGGTGGCAGGCCAGCTCTCCGCAGCCACATTTTTCTGGGATCTTCCTCAGGGCATTTTTACCCCCTCACAGGGTTCACACAGCACTCCCACGGATCTCCCACCCAGGCAGGACCTTTTCCCAGTGGAGCAGCCTTGCTGGAGGCTTGGCACGCCCCACCCAGAGCAAGCCCAGCACAGCTGCCTTGCTCAGCTGGGAGGATTCTCCTCATCACAGCAATCTGGCAGGCTGACACTGAGGGTGAAGGGGCTGCTCTGCTGAGAGCAGCTCCTAGCATTTCCATGAACATTCCCCAACAGCAGCAGGATTGCTGGCTACACTGTCATTTTGATAGGCACAGCAAGAAGCACACTGTGAGGAAATGTGTGTGCAGTGTTCTGCAGGGAAACGTGGGCTCCTGACAGTGCTGCTGACACAGCTGGGCTTGAGCAGTAGCTACAGCACTCAATAACATCTCAGGCTTTCCCAGGCACTGAAGATGCTGGGCTAAAGACACTCAGACAATTCCCAAAGATGGGTGTTCACACACACAGCACTCTCCTGATCCCTGAGATTTCCAGCCAGCTGCAAGCTCTGCACAGTTAAATTTTAGATAGCTTTGAGAGAATCTACAGCACATCTAAGTTTGTGTTTCTTTCACACGTGACCCATTTCAGCAGGGCTTATTTGGAAAGTATTTCTCCATCGTACAGCATCAGTGTTTCACCACTCAGATGGACAATAGCCTCACCTCACACCTCATGTGTCACAGCAGAGCTACAACTTCACTGTCTTTAACAGAATTGCTCCTGAAATGTATTAATGCAGCAAAACCAGGATAGTTTACCTGTTTGTGACTGAGAGATGAGCTGTTATAACTTACTAAATGCACACTCATAGTTTTTCCCAACTGCAACGTAAAACAGACTAACCTAAGCCCAAATTGAAGAATGAGAAGACAGAAAATAGCTGAAAAATCATTAACCTTGGAGGTACTATCCACTGGTGCTGCAGAGGATATTATTAAAATAAACAGCAAGAAATCCCCATCACCACCAAATTCTCAGGGAACAATTACTGCATCTCCAATGAGAAGAAAGGAAATAACCATTAATGATTATGTTTCTGTGCTAGACTCAAACACCTGTTGCTGCTTAAGGGGTTTTTATTTGTTTTCACTGCACATCATGCTGGAACACATATTGTGCAATAATACTGTTATGTCAGTGCTCTTGTAGAATCACAATTTCTTCTTGGTCAGCTGCAGCATTTACACGGATTTATTACGTCCAAAAGTCCACATAATCACATCACCTGAATAAAAATTAGGCACCTGAAAGTTTTATATAACCACAGCATTTGTGGTCGGGCAGGATGATGCAGAAGCTCATGCTGGAGTTAAAAAAAAAAATTAAAAACCAAACAAATTTTCAGCAGTGCTGAAACTGCTGAAGTTTAAACCAGAAAAACCAGAAGCTGAATCTGTGTAACACTATGTTGGTCCCTTCCAAGGACACAAAGGGTAGAAATCATCTCAGATTAATTTGTTTTTGGCTCATTATGACACACTCAGTCTTTACTTGATCCTTGTCCCAGGTAGGCCAGTACGAACTCATTTAACTCCACTCAATTAAACAGAGAATTGCAAAATTATGCCAGCTGATATTCCAGGGCTGTGATCCTTTATCAAAAGGACTCTGCTAAATATCAATTTATTTGGCTTACTAAAATGGAGTGCTGTGCTATGCAGCACATTTCTGCCTGTCAGAATAAGGCTTTCAAGCACACAGGGGATGGACTTCTCCCAGGAAAGACAGGCTGAGAGCAGCGAGATTCACAGCAGGTGTGAGAGCCCAGATCCTCAGCACTGGCAGCAAAACCCCAGTGTGGCAAAGTGCACCAGGCAGGCACAGAGCCAAGCTTGTGTCCTGCTGGGGAAAAACACAGAAACGTGGGAGCAGCCGGACACTGGCAGCCACCACACCAAAAACCAGCTGCTTTCTGGCCATTTCACAGCTCCCACATAAACCACGGCAGCACTGCAGCCAGCCCAGCAAAAAGACTTACTGCACCTGGGAGACAACAATAAATCAGTGGGAGCCACCAGTCACGACGAGATTTCATACTGGGCTGAAGGTGCTTTCAAAACCAAAAGTATTTAGAGATAGCTGGCGAAAACCACTGACAACAAACAGCCATAGAACAAAAAAATGTTAGCCTTTTCTGGACAGGAGGGCCTTCCTCAAAAGCAGATGTATAGTGACTTGCTTCAAAGCAGCTAGAATGACTGCTGGAGATGACGTTTATAAAATCTAAATACAGCTGACACACCTGAAAGGACTCTGCTTCCAGTTACACACGTAGAGCCTCTGTAAAGAGCAGAATTTGTCCCTGAGTGAACATGCTGTGCCTAAGAAGGAAAGAACAGGACCTTAGAGCCAGACAAGCTACCTGAGCCCAGTTCTGTGAGGTCTGTGAGCTATAGCCACTTCACTGTGCTTCTGCAGCATAGAAAACCATGGCACTTCTTAAAAATAATCAAGTCAAAGGAAAATGGTGTTTTAAACCCGAGTATCATCCTTGTCAGGAAAATCAAGGGGACAAGCCATCAAAGACTGCTTAAAGATGCAGGTAAATATTGTCATTTTTTGGTGGCATATTGCCCCAGCTGCAGCCCTTGAGACATTCCCAAGGGAGAAACTGCAAGGTGTTTGTAAGGAATAAATGAAAAACTTCATCCCATAAATTACAATCAGATTTCTGCCAGACTGTGCAGTAAACAGCATCCATCTCCAGAAAGCCACTGGAGCACACACAGAAAGATGTAAGAGAGCAAACAGGGGAGGCAAGAGAGGAGTTCAAGTTAAGGTGACAAACAATTCACATGCACAGCCTGTAAAATTGGAAAGTCAAAGACTTCACATCTGCCAGCTCCATCTATGTTTTGTGGCTCCTTCACTGGTACTTTGGTCCAAATTCACCAGTTCTCCACAAGCTTGTTCTGTACTCTTATTCATTCTTCAATACTGCACACCTTTTTCCTTATTCTCAAGTCATGCTTCAGCACTGCTCTTAGCTCTTTTCAATTACTGAAATCTTCGTTCATCAATTTTAAATGAGCTCAGGGAGCTCACATAAATAATTCTAAAATCCATCTTTCTGTTGTAAATTAGTATTGCAAGCATTCATTCATTCTTTCACCCATTCTACTATGTCATTCATCTTCTACCCAAGAATTTCCTGAATATTTTCTGCTTTCGGTCTAAATTAAGAAGTGGACCTCTGACACTCTTCAACATCCTATTTTTACCACCTTAGACACGAACATGAGCAGAAGCACATAAAACTGGATCTCACCTTAACTTTTACTGAGTTGGCAAGAAAAAATCTCATTCACTTTTCGAGTAATTTAGGAATAACAACTCAGCACTAGCTCTCTGCAGTGTCACAATCTACAACCGTGAGCCTCCAAACATTATTCTGAATTTAAAAGGTTCTGCTGAGTCACCAGAGTTCCTTTCAAAACACCTTTGATCTCCAAACCTGGGGGAAAATTTTAAAGTGTAATTTTTTTCTCAGGCTGACACAGCCCGTGCTGCAGCCACCTTGAACCCTCAGGAACCACCTGGGTGCAGGGCTGGAGTAAACTGGGAGAATGTGCCCCCTCCTCACGTGGACCCCAGCCCTGCCAAGCAGCCCTCCAAATGGCATCTTGGAATATCAGACAGGGCAGCTTGGCATTTTCAGCAGCCCACAGTGGTGCTGAGAGCATGGGAAGCTGCCCAGACACGAGCTCCCAGTGTCCTGAAAAGCCATAATTAGTGTGATTGCTGCGGGGAAGGGTGACAGAGATAAGCCTGGCACTCAGTGGTCCTTCAAACACAAAGACCCAAGGGAGAAGCACTGCTTCACCAACGGCTTGGAGCAGGTCAGCACTGGGATGCCAACAAGCTCTGGCTCAGTTTGGGAAGAGCAGCTCACCAAATGGAGTGAAAAGGTGCAGAAGAGAGGAAGACTCTGCCATTTCCCAGCAACATCCAGCCCCATGTGAACTAGTCCTCAGCATTAAGTTCTCACTCAAGGGAAGGACTGATAGAGCTCAACAGTGTTTGCAATAATAACATGAAGTGTGTGTAATTAATAAAACCCAGCTCTTATACCTTATAAAATGATAACATTTCTTACTGTAAATGCAGAGAGTGCCATATCAAAACCAGTTGTCAAATGACACAGATCCATTTAAGAAAAAAATATTTCTGTTGAGCCTGTCCTGCCTAACCCAGACCCACCAATAATCTAAGGCAGGTACCTCCACAAAACAAACTTATTAAAGTGGTTCTTAAGCAGCCAAGAGCCACCCAGAGCCATTGTGCTCTAGCAGTACTCTGAACTGTTACCCTCCCTAACTTGCACACATTTCAGAGCAGAGGTTGCTCTGTGGCTGACCACAGTGGATTGCTCTTTTACCACTCCTGCATTTTCTGTCACAAGGGTACTCAAGCAGCACTTGGCAGCGAGCTCACAGCAGTTTCTGAATTTCTTGCTTCTGGGGTCACTCTTCCTTATGCTGCCAGCTTCACCCCACAGATAGTCACTGGTACTGCACGCTACAAGCGTGCAAAAATAAAGCCCATTGATTCCTGCCACATTCAATACTCTTTTTGGATAAAAAGATGCCACATAAAAAGGGTTGGAAGACAGACTGCAGTCCACATTTCCAAGAATTAATGTTAATGCACCGATTTTTTTTTTTGTTTTAAATAAAAAGTCTTCTAAAGTGCATGTTATGATAGTGACTAGAGTGATCTCTATGATGCATGGAAATACACAGATAGAAAACTTTTTTATTATATATTTTACAAAGACAAACTAACTCAAAATCCAGCATCAAGTACTACAGCACTACTGCCATTAAATGGAACTAATTTTCCAGAGAGGCAAAGAAGAAGAAGCCACAGTTCTGACTGAGACTGACCAACTGTAAACTATCCCTTACTGTCAACTGGTCATTACTCTAACAATTATAAAATTAACTAAAAACTTCAGCTGCTCAGTCAGAACCCCATTAACAAACTTAGTGCTTGATTATTAAAAGACACTTTTCCAGAAATTTTCTTTAACCCATCCAGAATTTTTTTCAGTACCTATTCTTATCTAAGAGTCTTTAATCACGGGTTCCATTTACACTACTCGTGTTTTCCTGTAACTAAGTTTTAGTCTAAAATACAGACTTTGTCTGTGAGCCTGCATTAATAGGAAGCTCAATACCTAAGCCATAAAATGCAATCTCTAATTTTATGATGGCAAAGGCTAACTTAGGATGCACAGATGCCTCTCTCTGGTGTCCATAGGGACATCAAGCACAAGGAAACCACATGGCAGCACAGAATTCACAGAATCCCTGGGTTGGAAGAGACCTTCAAATCATGGAGCCCAACCCAGCCCCAACACCTCAACCCAGCCCTGGCACCCAGTGCCACATCCAGGCTTTGTTAAACACACCCAGGGATGGGGACTGCACCACCTCCCTGGGCAGCCATTCCAGAACTTTATCACCATTTCTGTGAAAAACTTCTTCCTGATATCCAACCTAAATTTCCCTTGGCACAGCTCGAGGCTGTGTGCTCTGGTTCTGTCAGTTCCTGGAGACAGAGCCCAAGCCCAGCTGAGCACAGGCACCTTTCAGGAGCTGTGGAGAGTGCTGAGGTCAGCCCTGAGTCTCCTTTTCTCCAGGCTGAGCATCCCCATTCCCACTGATACCAGACATGCCAGGGGTTCTTTCCCCCAGAGCTCTGCTCAGGTGGATCAACCCCTCCTGCCTGGGAGAACCAGACACCACCACCTGTGTCCATGAGACTCACCCACAGTGACTCCAGCAAAGTGCCATCAGCAGGAGCACAAAAATAAGTAAGAATTACCCACACTCCGTGCTTTATTTATTACTGACTGTTTGTATTTTAATTTTTGACTCTTTTGTCTCTAAATTTTAGGATGCTTTAAGCTGTTCAATAGAAAACTGTGTTAACAGCTATTATTCTTATTGGCTTTCTGTTTAAAAACAGCAATTCTTTTCTTTTGCAAGTTATTTCGACATGTAAATTCCTATACCTAGATAAACTTCAGTACAAAGCAATATTATTGGGAATATAATTTTCTATTTTGCAGCACTGGGTGAAGCAATTCAGTAAATTTAGAAACCATCCATAATAATAATGAACTACACATTTAAGCCATCATGCATCATCAGTTCCCAAGCAGAACACATTAGTGAGTATCACACTAATCAGAATGTACTACAACTTGATAATGTTTTTCATAATTAGAATTATTTTGTCAGTCATTTTAGGCCAAGTATTTAAAACACAAAATTACAAATATTTCAACAACAAAAATGCCAAAACCTCACGGGATTTTTTCCTCACTTCTCATTAATGTAATTTTTCTGGTGTATTTGTATTTCTTTGGAGTCCTCTCAAGAATGGCACCATAGCATGAGAACCAGAAAAAAAATTTACTAAAACAAAAGTAGAAAGATGCTTTCTAGCTAGGAAAAAAATCAGCAAGATACTGAATTCGTTTTTATATCGCAATCATTTTCCAAGTCCAATTTGAGCTATTCATTTTAGATAGCATTTCACAATTGCTCTTGAACCTATTTATATTCTTTGACTGGAGATTTTGCTGTGCAGTTAAGTAAAAGACACCTGAATAAAGATTAGTAATGATATTCTCACTGGTTTAAAGTAAAAGAAACTAAATATACCCAATGTAATTTGTTCTCTGCTAAAATTACTCTTCTGTGGTTAGTTACTGAGTTTTCTTATTAGGTCACGTATACTTAAGAGTGATATCCCACTAATTCATGCTGGTGACAAGGGAGCATTGCCTCTCCCTGTTCCAGGGATCAGAATAAACCCTGGCATGCAGCAATGCCTCTGCCACCATCACCTCTGAGCTACCACGGGCAACTCAGTTAAAAACACAGATGGAAACAGCAGCACCCCTGCAGAAACAGGGGTGATTGTAACAAGCATCTGGCATTGGGAAGAGGAAGCTCCAGCTGAAGGAAAAGGGAGGATGACACATCTGGATCATCATTCACAGAGCCTGTATTTTCCTTTTTGCCTCCTTCTCAGCAAAATGCCTGCCAGTTACGTACTGGAGTCCTTTTGGGACAAATCACATTGCTGCCTCACATTCCTGGCTGCTCCATGACAAACAAAACCCTTTATTCTTTAAAGTCACACGTAAGAGGAGGCTGCCTGTTCCCACATTTCCTCTTCCTCAAGCCCAGAGTCTCTGCAGAGGAAAGCAGCAAGAGGACGAGTGGATGTGGGAGCAGCAGGCAGAGCATGCTCTGCAGCTCCTGGGGAGCTCCTCTCTGCAGGACTCCCCTGCAAAAATGTCCCACAGAGAGTCACAGAACGGTTTGGGTTGATCTAAAGCTCAGATGGTCCCAATCCCCTGCCACCAGAGCCTGCCCAAGCCCCATCCAGCCTGGGCCACTTGCAGGGAGCCGGGGCAGCCCCAGCTGCTCAGGACACAGCTGGTGGCACAGCTGCTGTGCTGCCTGCAAGGAGCACCCCGGCAGAAGGGCATGGCTTCATCACTCATGGCTATTCCGGGCCCAGGAAATTTAAACCTAGCTTCACATCCCCGTCAATGAGCGCAAACAATACACACTATTCCTGACATAATAACAACAGAGAGAGATTATGAATGGAGCCTCCTGGAGATCATCTAAACCAGTGGTTTTTTTTCATACTCTGACGTACAGTACCATTTAATATTTTATGTTGATAAAGGCCAGTCCACCAAGAGGTTCTCAGTGAATTGCAACATACTGAAACACTGAAGTCTCAAAATGAAGATCAGATCACTCACCTGTAGGAAATAAAGCCCTAGAAACAAACTCTGCATTTATAAAATAAATGGAAAAATTCATCATGAATTTAGCAAGAGCAAAAGGAGTTGGAAAGTAAGATGAGAAACCGTGGAACCTTAACTACAGCATTAAAAAGCAGCTCTTTCTTCATCTAATACAATACCTCCTTTGTACAGGCTGAAAACATAAAATCTTACTGGTTATATAAATCTCAAGCAGAAGTAACTGTAGGTGGCTTGGAACAAGTAAATGCTGTATTTATACAAGTACAGCACTCTGCAAGCAATATTAGTCAGCCATTGAGCTCCAGTACACTGAATACATGCATAATTAGGGCTTGTTTGCGTGACATCTGGTGGGGAAATAATATCACATCTGATACGAAAGATACAAAAATATTTTCATAAAACAAAAAAAAAAAAAAAAAATCACAGTGGAACAGGACTGTGATGTTCCTTTTCATAACAAGCAGCCTCACATCCATAAAATCCAATCACCCTACAATATCAACTGTATCAGCTCTGCAGAACACTGAGTAAGTCAGGGTGCAATTAGACACAATTCCCCAAGACTGGCAAAACTCCATTTCCTCCAGCTCCTTGTGTCCACAGCAAAATGGAACTCGGGTAGTGGCAAAGGCACACACATGACTGCTGTTGAGAAAATCCATTTATCATTCAAAGACCTGACCGAGCAGCCCAAATCTCCCATTGCTTAGAGGCATTTTATATCTGCACACTCCTAATACATCTGTACACATCATCCTGCAGAACGAGGTCTGTGGAGCAAAGTCTCTTCCCTTCTGAGTGCCACTGGATTACCACTGGGGTACAGAACCCTGGTGTCTGCAGCGTTCTCAACAACACTAAGAAAAGAAAACGTGAATCCAAACGAAAAAGAAAATTAAGTTAAAGGGGGAGGGTTTGGAGAGAGTTGCACTGGACTCTAAAAATAAATCTCTATTCTTTGCTTATATTAAATCAAGAGGAATGTTCAGTGATCACGCAAATACCCTTCCCTGTGTTCTGGGAAGGGCTGTTCCAAGTCCTGAGCAAATTTGTTCAGAACTGGCTCAAATACCAGAGCACTGTGCAACATTCACATGGCCATTATAACCATTACACTGCACACATTAACACACCCACTGCACCTTCTGCATTGCTGACCAACCAAACACGAGGGTTACTTTAATACAGCCCAAAATTCCAGTCAGTGGCAGGAACAGAAATGAGGCCAAACTCGAGAACAAGAATCCTACACATCCCTGGTTCTGATTTTTCAGGATCAGTCTCTGCAAAATACTGCATATTTTGGTGCCTTCCTAAACAGGGATCTTCATCCTGCAGAATATGATGCCCTGCTTGGTGCCTGTGCATATACAATGTAATTTATGCAGTCGAATCATTTTTTAGATTTCTCCTTTTTTAGCACAGAAAGCCTGCACTGAGTGGGGATGACAACACCATTTTGAACATTTCTGTCCTAAGTATTTATTTGGGCAACAAACATCCAGTAAAAAGAAAGATCATGATCCACACCTCAAGTGGTTTCAGGCAAGAGCTCTATATCTGTAAGCCCAGCAGAAGAAGAGCAGTGTCTGAACTGTCAGAGAAAGAACAAAGTACAGCTCCACAATCTGAAACACTCTGGGTATCAGCAGAGGCACAGTAATTCCTGCCCAGTTCTCCTTAATCCTGGGATTTCAAAGCATTTTTCTCAAGTGTGTGAAACTCATTATCAATGAAAAACTGTAGCTGCTGCTACTCACAGACCTGGAGCAGGGCAGCAGCACACTGCTCCTTTGAGCCCCAGGCACAGAGAACTAGGAAATGCCTGTAATGTAAATACAAACTTTTTGGTGGCTTTGTTTAGGAGATAATCATTATTTCATAATGCCCTTCACTCTTCTGTGCATTTACCAACATTTTATTTGATATCTCTTTACTCCCTGAGTTTTCTGACCAGTTGACCTGTTTGAACTAAAACCAAACTTCAGGGTTGAATTGCCTGCTAAAAATGCTTTTGCAAATTATGTTATCAACTAGGCAAAGCTCCTAGTGCACAAAGTGGTGCTAAATCTGTCAGCACAGAATGGTTTGGCTCAGAAGGGACACTAAGACCACCTAATTCCAACTCCCCTGCCATGGGTGGGTACGACCACCACGCCAGGCTGCTCAGAGCCCCATCCAACCTGTCCTTGGACACTTCAGGGATGGAGCACCCACAGCTTCTCTGGACTCCTGTTCCAGAGAGCTGCTGGTTTTGCTTCTGCTCAGCTCCAAATGGCACCCCAGAGCAGCTTTTCCCTTTCCCTGGAAGTGGGACTTCTCCCAAGGACTGAGCATCACTGACACACAAACCTCTGCAGCCCTGCCTGCACAGC
This sequence comes from Vidua chalybeata, assembly GCF_026979565.1. Classification (NCBI taxonomy): domain Eukaryota; kingdom Metazoa; phylum Chordata; class Aves; order Passeriformes; family Viduidae; genus Vidua; species Vidua chalybeata. Next base: position 61,927,707 of record NC_071535.1, on the reverse strand, counting down.
AGGCACTCACAGGGTGAGCTGCCTCCTTAAAAACCAGCTCCAAATGGGAAAAAAAGCTTTTAACCCTTTACAATGGAAGAAAGACCAGTCCTTAGAAAGAGGAAGGTTCAGGATAAAACAGTTTGAAGGCTGGAAAAGATGAAATAATGAATCTGCCTTTGGAGGCAGAGGGTCAACCTCTCTAATTAACATAACATTCTTACCAGCAGTTACTGAAAATAACAACAAAAACCTCTTAACTGCTCACTGAATTCATGAAGTTTTCTGTCATTTGGATTCAGTTCCTGAATCTGCTTGGGCTCATTAACACCAGAGAGATACAAAAACTAAGTGCTCATCACAGGAAAAGGCTCTAGAGAATGGTCACAGCACTTCATCAAACACGGGGTGTTCAGAAAAAAAAAAAAGGAAGCTAAAGGAAGAAATTGCAATATTTTGATTGCATTTTTCATTTAAGTCTTTTATTCCACACAGTCTGGGGTGGATGTTCTCCTTCACCTTTGTATTTTCACTGCTTATGATTGCTCCTTTCTGGGATTGCCAGGGGGCTGCAGAGGTGCTGAGGGTGACTGAGGCCTCTGTGAAGAAGCAAGCCCTAGGAAAGAGATGGAGTTTTGCTTTGTGATCCTCACAACCCAAACCTTGGTGCTTGGTGCTCTGGAATTTTCCATCATGTTTCAGTCTGCAGGAGTGGATGATCCCATGAAACCAGCCTGGACATTCTGCTTCCCAAATCTGTGCAGCTTCCCATCTGTGTGCATAAATATTGGGGAAAACCACCCTGGCTTTCTTTGAAACAATGAAATTCCAGGTCCAATCACCATTTTAACAACATATTCCACTGTCAGAACTTCAGCACAAGCCACCTCCCACCCTCAGCAAACAGACCAAGGGAAGGCATCACTCCAGCACTTTTTCTCATTCATTTGGTTCACACCAGGCTAATTTTTAAACACCTCCTCAAATATTTCAACCATTCTAAAATGATGGTACAGAGCTCAGATACTCTGCAATACAAACAAGACACAAATTTAGCTATGCAGTCATTTGCTGTGGCTGTGTTTACTTAACACCAACATCTGCTCCAGTCCCAACAATGACACTGCTGCAAGGACAGCAAAAAAAAACCACCCCACTAATCATCTCAATGAAAAGATGAAGAAATACTACACATCATGCTCTAGCACCTTTCTGGGTGTCAGTCCAAATCAGAACATCATTGGTTAGTTCCCTTCTTCGGAACCCATACATCCAGCAGCTGAACAACAACCTTGCTTTTGAAAATCCATTAAAATGTGCTGGCCTATCACCACAAGGAAGCTGTCTAAAAAAAGCAACTGGTACCACAGCTTAGGAAAAATAATCATAGACCTATTGGCAGCAGTAAAACACTGAAGAAATAAGACCTAGGGACGATTCAGGAACAAAAAAAAAAAAAAAAAACAAGAGCAGCAAAAAGCTTAACCATGGGTCAGTACTCACAGCTCTGAAAAAATGCACATTTTCAGTTTTGGATGGAGCAACACAAACCTTGAGCTCTAACTGCATCTTAGCAGAGCAGATCCAAACCTGCTGGCTGTGTTAATGTAAGGCTTTTGTCAGGGCCCAAACTGGCTGGAACGGTCCTGCCCAGCCCCACCTGGAGCCAATTTCACCTGGAGCACTCCTGCCCAGCCCCACCTGGAGCCAATTTCACCTGGAATGGTCCTGCCCAGCCCCACCTGGAGCCAATTTCACCTGGAATGCTCCTGCCCAGCCCCACCTGGAGCCAATTTCACCTGGAATGGTCCTGCCCAGCCTCACCTGGAATGGTCCTGCCCAGCCCCACCTGGAGCCAATTTCACCTGGAGCACTCCTGCCCAGCCCCACCTGGAGCCAATTTCACCTGGAGCACTCCTGCCCAGCCCCACCTGGAGCCCTTTAACCCTTCCCCTGCTGTAGGACAGTGATGAGGTCCCACCCCCGTGGCTGTGGGATCACACTCAGCTCCTGCTTTTCCCAGCCCCTGGAAGGGAGCCAGCCCTGGCTGCTCCCAGACACGTTTCTGTCACCACCTCAAATTGCCATGCCTGCTCTGTGCCAGCCTGGCCTCAGGAGAGCCTTTTAAAGCCTAGAGCAGAGGGTAGAAGTATTAGGAGCACTGCTCTGGGCAATCCTACAATGCAAGATGCCTGACTAATTGGGGGAACCTGCTGAATCTCCTCTGCTGTTTCATTTGGCAGTGCAGCTGAGACTGTGCCTGGAAACCCTGTGGGTTCTCTGCTTGCTTCTACTAGGTAGAATTCAAAAGACAGAACAGCACAGAAAACAAAACCGGCTGAAATATTATTTGTTCTCTCCTCTCAAAAGGAACAAATCAGTCAAAGCATCAGAATGTTTCAGAAGTAGGCAGTGCTCTGAATGCCCTTATTTCTGGGTGCCCAAAAATGAGACAATTTAAAAAGCACTTTTTTCTGCACGAATTCAAAAGAAAATCTGTTTACAGCCACTCCAATATGCTTAGGAATTGAGCTGTCCAGTATCACTAATCAATTCAGGCAATATTTTCTTGTGAAATAGGTCAAAGAGCAGCAAATCAGTACAATTTCTACTTTCTAGTCTTCTCACATTTTCTACATGTTTCAAAGACATAAAAATGCCAATCCTCCATTAAACTCTGAGTAACAGAAAATATTCTACTAGTAACACAAAACAGTTTTATTGTCTAACCTATGGAATCATCCTATCAGTTATTAGAGGAGATGTTCACAAGTAAAAAGGCACCAAAATAACAATTTCTTCTTGCAGATTTTCTGAAGAATTAAACCTTGTTCCTTTCATTTACTCAGATCCTTATAACATTTTTGTCCTTAATTTTGAGATCTATGAGTCCTGAATAAATAACATTGCTATAAATAACATTGCTATAAATAACATTGCTATAAATAACATTGCTATAAATAACATTGCTATAAATAGCTAACAGAAATAAACATACACAGAAATAAATGCTGGAGTATAAACTGCTATACAATTCCTCTACTGCACTCTCTGAAGCAGGATAGATTCTTGCTAAAGCAACATTTATCTAAGCTTGTCATCTGGCACAGAATAAAACACAATTATTCCCTTTAAACATTGAATTAAAAATATTTTCTAATTCTTCCCTGTGATCAAACCATATTTTTCTTCTGTGTGTGTATCTGCAGCTAATATTTAAGAATTACTTTAACAGAAAAAAGTATTATTCCTTAGCTTCTTAAACTGAAAATATGCAAAAATTCTGCTTTAAATAATGCCTTGCCATTTTGAATGCAAAGAGGGATCATCTTCACTCATTCTTGAGACCTGAAAAATAAATTCTTAAATTCCTGAGGAATTCAGGGCAAGTTGAGGGCATCTTTAAAGTACAAACCCACTGACAAAACAGAAGGGGTTTAACCTGAAATACACAGTGTGTGGAAGGTACAGCTTGTAACACAAATATAGTTTTGGATAGAAAAACAAGAGATACCTTTGTCACAGTCGAGACAGCCACGACACCCAGAGTGTCACCAGACAATTCCAGAAAGCTCCAGCCCACACAGAGCAGCACCAGGGCACTCCAGGAGGCTGCAAGTGGCTGATCTTTTTGTCCTCCAGCCCAACCTTTTATCCCCTCCTGCTGATGCACTGCACCTGTGTGCCTCTGCTCCCTGTGTGGTTATTCAGCACACCTGGGCACTCCATGGCTCCTTACCTTCAATTGTATTCACCTGTCCTGCACAGCTGCACCCACTGGGGATGAGGCTCAGCCCCACTCCCAATCACCCACACTCTGTGCCTGCACCCCTTCCAGCAGCACCCACAGCCCTCTGCAGTTTTCTGCATTCAGGCTCCCCTGTGCAAGGAGAAACTGTCACTGAATGACCCCCCGAATTCATCACAAAGCTCTGCCAGCAGGGAGACAGCAGCAGGCAGGAATTCAGCTTCATTCATACAGTGGCTGGTGCACGACAGGCACAGATCTCACGGGCTCTGATGGAAAACCAAACCCCCACTGATCTCGGTGGAACAGGAAGGTGATGGGATCCCAGGGCACCCAGCAGCGTCCTCTGATTGCACAAGGCAGAGCAAAAAGGGGAATGCAGTCTCCCCGTGCATGTGATTGGATTTCTTCCCACAGCATATCATGGGAGCATCCCTCCTCTACAGCACAATTCTGCACCAAAATCATACCAACACCAACACCAACGAGGAAAGCTGATTTTCTCCCTGGCTCTCCTACCTGGCAGGGCCAGGCTCTGCCTAGCATTGACACAAGAAACTTTGCAAGAGTGCAGTGCAAGAGCATTGGACCCCGAGGCAGCACACCTGAAACAAAGAAGAGGGACAGGAGAGATTCTGAGCACTTGTCAGTTGGTTTTCTGAATGGAAAGCTGCCATTCGTGTCCAGGGTGTTAGTTCCAGATTCAGTGTCTATCATCCCTTTATAATAAGTGTTAGCACTAAGTAACTAATAACAATAATGTTTAAAATAAAAACCAAACCAGCCACAAAACCCACCCAAACTTAGTTTATTCTGACTGCTAAGAACAGAAAAGCAGCATGTATCTAAAATTAAAGATGCCTTTGACATACCTCACCGACTCCATCCATCCTCCTCCCTTACTCTGAACACAAATGGCCCAGGAACATGTAAGCAAGAGATTAAAAACAAAGAGAGACCAAAACCTCTCTTGAGTATGTGCTGTCCCTTCCTACACTCCTTCGTGTGACAACTGGAACACCTGGAAACCTGCTCCACCAGAGTGTCCCTTTTCACCTCAAGCAAATTGCTTGTTCCTCGAGTCAGGAAGCATTCACAGCCCAGCTCCTCATGAAATGAATGGAGTTCAGGTATTGAAAAGCACATTTTGTGAACACAGACATGAGACCCTTTGCAGCTTAAGCACTGGCAGATTGGAGTCCTTGAGGCCTCCCTGTCTGGGAAGGCTGCATGGTATTACCAAAAAAACAATCCAAATTGTGCACTCAGCGGGATACTTGTGGTAGGAGTGATGCCTGGAGAAGGCTGATCTAGAACTGAGACTAGAACAGAGCTAAAGAACAAAGCAGGGATTGATTCAAAGGATCTCCTCCATGGATCCACCTTGGGCAGCACCAGAGCCCAGCCAGGGCTGCAGCCAAGAGGAACCAAAATGGTCCCAAAATGCACGAGCGCTCCCGGGGGCTCTCACTGGGATCAGCTCTGCTCCATTTGCACCTTGCAGTTCATTGTCCCATTCCAGCTTTAGCCCAGGCACTCCCATCCTGCTTGTTTTTCTCTCTCCAGCCCACGCTGTTTGTGCTCCTGGGCCTGAGCTTTGGATCATTTGTCCTTGGTGCCCAGCTGGAGCAGGAATTGTTTTGTCTCCCTGCTCTGTGCACAGAGCTCCCCATCCCCTCATGTGAAGCTCAGAAGTGCACACTGGAGCAGCACAGAATGTGAAAAATAGAAAAGCTGAACCCTGAGGCATCATTTCCCCCCATGGATTTAGCAGACAGGCTGAAAACCTCCAGGACCCTGTGCCACCCCAGGTGCTGCCCAGCACAGGGAGCATCTTCCCAGGCACACCATGCCCCAGAGGCTGCTGCTGCTCCTGAGACCAGGGAAGAGAAACAACGCATGGAGCACCTCTCTGGAGCTGCAGATCACTTCACCCAGTGTGCCCCCAGCTTGGTGTTACTGGCAGCACCATAAATGCACAAATGGGGGAAATAAAAGTAGTTTTTACTTACCTACTTTCCCTCAATTAGTGTTTTTTATGAGCTTTTACATCCTCTTCTTTTCTTCTTACATACTTACGGATTTATTTTCCAAAGGGCCTGTTGCAGAAAAAGGTCTCAATGCACATTATAATTGTACAGAAAAGGATTAAAAATAAGAATTAATTCAACCATCTCCGTACATAATGCTTTAATGACTTTTCTTCCAGAATTAATGTCCTCAGAATTCTGAACACACAGGAAGCATGGCAGCACTATGTAGAGTACCTGGGTTTCAGGTAAAAAAAAAATTAATGCACTTTCACCCAGAATTAATCTGCCAATCACTTTGTCCACATCAGACAGCCTCTCTGGAAATTAAAGATGTTCATTTCTACAAAAGTGCCAATTTTTTGATTGGTTTCAAATGGAGGTGCAAAAATCTGATAAATCTGTCAACTAGATCTAATTCACTGCAAAATCTGAAGCATTTGATCAGTTATAGCAAAAGGAAAGTGTATACCCTGCCCCATGTCTACAGAAGTTATTCTGTTATTTAGATTATTTCATCATAAGAAAAACACATAACTTACATGCTGGATGCTGTAGTTGGGGAGTTTTTAATGTTTGTTTTTGTTTCTTACTGTCTCATGTCAATTCATTAATTTTTTTTTTAATATTTATTTACATATTTAGAACTGGGTACAATGACAGTAAAAAGTAATAAAGAACCAGTAAAAAAATAGAGGAATAGAGGGAATGACACAGTGGATAAGTTATATTCAATTTGAGGATTACCTATAAAGATTATAACAAAAATTAGTTTGTGTTCAGAATGAGTTCTATGCATCCAGGATGGCCAGAAAGACACAGCTCACTTCTCAATGCTGTGTGAGAGACTTTTCAGCAACAGACTTTCTGCTATTTAGCTGCCTTTCCATAGCACATTTATCCTACACTTATGCAAATATGAAGTACCTCATGTTCTTGGGCAGCTCAGCACTGAATTTTCAGATCCTGAGTCAAATGACTCTCAACACCTGCCAGCAAACTTGACAGGAATGTTCCATGTCAGGAGTTACACTCTAACACCCTTTATTCAAGGTTATGGCCTGATCCCAAACTCTTGCCACACCAGTATTATGAAAATAACTTTCACCTTCTGAAGCTGTATGGACTGAAAACACACTCAAAGCCCAATTTTTATGACCACAAGAATGCCTATGAGTGTCCCCAAACACCAAGGACACTATTGTCAGGAACCAGATGTAATCATGATCACAATGGGCCTTTTTATCCCCTGGATCTCCCAGATTTATCCTGCATTACACGAACACCACAGAGGTGGATTCTAGACACAAAAACCTGTCTAAGCAGAAGAACGTTCCTTCAAATACAAACAAATTATATTTTCCATCAAATGGAATTAGCCTCTTGTGGAATCACTCCAGAAATCTTAACTGAACACTAAAACCCTTCACTCTAACTGGGTTACACAACACTTCTTTTGGTATAAAGTTCAGCATCCAGGCTGATGTTTTCAAGGAACCAATGTAACATCAGAAATGCAATAAGGAACAAATTTATGGATCTCTGAAGTCAGCCATTAAATCCAACCCTTCAGCTGGCAAAACTCTCTCCTTAGGAGTCTTATGGCCTCCGCACTTAAGATTACTATAAAAATGCTTAGGAAATTCTTTAAACAAATGCCAGCACACTGTTAAGTATCAGAGTATATTTGAAATCAGATTTGGTGCTGCTGTGATTTCATGAATTCTAATGGAACTCCTCCAAATTTTTTCACCACTGCAAGCGAACCTGAAATATCTCATTTTGCATTATTTTTAGCTGAAATGTATGTCAATGTGAAATCATTTGAACTACATTAGTAGAACTAAAATGATCCCCAGTGTAAATCCATTCACATCAGAAACGTATTTCACCACTATAATTTAAAAATGTAAAATGCCCAAGTCACAATAAAATTATTTTTCTGAGAGTTGCCAGTGTCCCTGGGAAAGGTCTGACAGAAGCAGGAGCAGTAATCTGGAGCCATAACAGCTCAGCTAGAGGGTTTCTCTGGCACACAATTTCAACCAGAGTAACACCTAACACAAACTTCTCTTTCTTGTAAAGCACTTGGGATCTTTGGGTTTTAGCACGTTAGTGGCAGGACTTTGGCATGATAAAACTATATTGTGACTGGACCAGTGGACAGCTGAATAATCAAGTTATAAACCCAAGCAGAGCTATTTGCTTGCGCTCTGGGATGCACAGTTCTTTCTGAGATTCAGAATGCTGACAGCACAACCTAGCACTGGGCTCTGAAGTCCTTATTTATCAGGACCAAGGGTTTGCTCACTGCAGGAGGCTCCCCCATTACCTGAGGACACACGCAGAACGTTGCTCTGCCAGCTCCTAGGAGCCCCTACAGTCAGACCTTCTCCTTCTGAGAGCAAGGCACTGCTCTGAAAACAGCCCAGCACAGACACTGCACGCTTGTTTTAAATCGACAGCTGAGTGTTTGAAGATTTTTTTTTTAAAACATTCACGTGTCAAGGAAACAGAGCAAAAAAAACTTTAAACCAGTTTGATATTAATAGCAATCACTATTCTTTTGTGTTGCCTACAGAAGACGAAACCAGCAGAGGCTGTAATGAAGAACAGAACTTTCAATGAAACTGATGATGTAACAAACTGCATCTTCCTGCACTAAACAGGTGCTTGTCAGCATCTCATCTCAGCTGTCTATTAAAGCATTCCCCTCACGCTGAGCTCCGTGGCTACAGCATGAATGCTCTTTAAAAGTGATATTCAGAGAGTTTTCTCATTTCCCATGAGAGGTCTGGAATCCCACCTCCCCTCTCAGGCAGTCAATACTGCAAACAGGTAGTACTTATTTTCTCCAAGTTCTTTATTTACCTGGTCAGTGTTTCTTTCACTCCTAGCTCGTTGCCATGGTCCCAGGCACTAAATGGTCTCTGGTGTCAGACAGAACGAGTACCAAGGCATTCAGCAAGAGAACCCTCACGCCCTTTAGGCCAGTAACTGCTATCTCTGAAAGAAGTTACAGATTTTTGCTGGGTTTTATAGAGCACTCACCCTCACTGCTGATACTGCCCCCGTAGAAACGAAGGATTCAGCACATTTAACTCAGGTGAGCTGGAGTGAAATGCAACATTACATTTTGGCAAATGCCTATGTATGAAATTACTGAGTCACTTCATTCAAAGCACAGTTGCAATTGACGCCACCACAATAAAAAGGAGCTCTTTTTAATGCTCCACATCAAAAATATAGTGAAGCCTGCTCAGTGTTTTTAAATCAGGAATCAGACACTTTAACACACATTTTGAAGCAGGGCTCAGCACAACGCAGTCTTTTGTGTGTTGTCTTTTTTTTTTTTTTATTTTTCTGCAATGCAAAAGAAGACAAGCAGAGAAACTTTTCGAAGAGACTCACAGAAAAACTATGAAGGCAAACCCCAACCATTAAAGAGAAGCCTGTGTCTGCAGCTCTGTTTGGTGCCACTGGATTCAGCAAAAAAGGCTGATCTGATGGATCATGTGTAATATCATGGATGCCCAATTCAGAGTGCTTCTGTTGTTGCTCTAAGTCAGTCACCAACAAGATCTCCCCCCTGCAAAAAAGGCCCCACTCAGCTTTAAATGAACATTGCAAACTACTGCAATTCCGTGCTGTTACCAAGTCCTTTGTTCTTCCATAACAGCCTGTCCCAGACCTTAAAGTGCATATGCCAATTTGGTTCAAGTTTTATAATCTGGAATGTTCCACAGTGCCTCCTGAAAAACAGTGACAGTTTCATTGTGCCTTCCCATGGTAAGTCTGAAAAAAAACCTTGTTCTGGATCTATTATTTATGTTGTATGCAGCAATATCTTACCTATCTCATTCTAGGCTCTGGAATACACTGCAGGCCAGGTAATCTTTGCCTACCTGAACCTCCTAGGAAGGGCAGTGGGAGGTTTTGACACCATAGCAAAACATAGCTGGCCTAAAAATCAGTAAAAAGAAACCATGGAATGCTTTCACGAGGACTCCATGGGACCCAATACGTTCATTTTGAAGCCCAAAATGCCTGGTTTTGATCTTAAATGTTGCTTCAAATATACATGGGCAAAAGCTGTAATCAAGGGAAAATGCAGCACCAATAATAGCACGTTATTAAAAGTCAGCAATCCTCAATTGTCAGTACTGTAACAACTGAGTATCTTATTACTTCTCCCTTCTCCTCCCATACACCGAATTTCCTCAATACTGACAAGGTGCATCTACTTATCATGGACTCTCAATGCTAAATTAAGCAGGAAAAAAAAAAATTATACAAATTAGGTTGGTATTTCTTGAGGGCATCAGTAGAAAACACCAATTTCAAATAATTTTGATTAGAAAATTTTACTTCACAATCCTTTTCCAGATGACAGGTACTCATAATTAAAAAGAGCATGGAATTGATGTCATGTCAGCTGTTTTGCCATCAGCATCACAGAGAAAGAAGAAACAACAAAATATGATGCAGAATTCACTCTCCCAATGATTGTCATTGAACTATTACATTAGTAAACATTCACAGTATGAAGTCTCTTTCAATATATCTCCAGCATATAAAGTAGTGCAAAAAAAGCATTCCAGTCATTTTGCCTTTGCAGTCAGACCAGGTTTAACTCTTACTTCATTTCTTTCATTATTAGACAACAAATGCTGCAATGCCTCCAAAGAGAGTTATAAAAATAAACAATTTCTGGAGGGTCAACAGCCTTTTCAAAGTAAATTTCCAGTTAAAAACAAGCATTATAGATTTCAAGGAAAAAAAAAAAAGTTAGATCTATCTTCTGTAGAATATCTTTTTACAGTAAATTTACCATTTGAAAAACAATGACTATGGTATCCAATGATTTATGGTAGCTGCTATTAAAGCACTGATAAATAGATAAATGACTACCAAACTTCATTGTTTCTTACATAGTAAATACCTCTGAATGCCAACTTTTACCACAGAGCTGTTATTAGTGATGTCGACAGTTCATGCACCCACTTTAAAACTGACTTGGTTTTAATAAATTTTTCAGCCTCATGTGCAAAACACTTGCATTCTAATAAAAATATAAAGTCTGAAAATTTATCAGATCTAGCAATCCTTTCCTCAAGTTGTACCACTTACTTGATATGTAATACACCTTCAGCAATGCTTTTTATTTGTATTTAACCATTAAATGGCATACTACTGTATGCTGCAGACTCTTGTTTGCATATTTCATTATTTTCACTGCACTCTTTAATGCATAAATATATTTGGAAAGGCTCAAAACTACACATCAGTTTCCACAGAATTTGAATTTACACAGTTTTTCTTCTCTGACTCACTGCTATTCCCCGTGTCCTGACTTTTAGTCTCCTTTACACAAAGAGATTCTTTAACTCCTTCTTCCATCTCCAAATACTCTGATTTATCCTCTGTGGATGAAGAGGATGCACTCCTAAATTTCTTCAGTAAATTTGTTGGGAGGTAAGGGCAACTGACCGCATTTTGCATCATCTGCGTGTGCTCTTCGTTCTCAGTTTCTCTGTGGTAGAAATAGTTAAAATTGGAGACAATCACTGGCACTGGTAAAGCAATGGTTAACACTCCTGCAATGGCACACAGGGACCCGACTATTTTCCCACCCACGGTTATGGGCTTCATGTCCCCATAACCCACCGTAGTCATGGTCACTACGGCCCACCAAAAGGCATCTGGGATGCTTTGAAAATGGGTGGCAGGCTCGTCAGCCTCTGCGAAGTAAACAGCACTGGAAAACAAAATGACTCCGATAAAAAGGAAGAAGATGAGGAGGCCAAGTTCCCTCATGCTGGCCCTGAGCGTGTGACCCAGGATCTGCAAACCCTTGGAGTGCCTGGAGAGCTTGAAGATGCGAAACACCCTGACCAGACGGATGATCCTCAGGATGGCAAAGGACATGGCCTGCTGGCTGCCCTGCTCCTGCGCCAGGTCCGTGCCCAGGGTGATGAAGTAAGGCAAGATGGACACAATGTCTATGATGTTCATGACGTTCTTGAAGAAGTGCGCTTTGCTGGGACACGCAAAGCAGCGCACTGTAAACTCAAAGGAGAACCAAATGATGCACACGGTCTCTACAATGAAAAAAGGGTCGTTGAAGATGGTGTGCTCCCCAGCGTCCAGGCGAAGAGACTCGTTGGAAAGCCCCTTCCCTAAGCTCAGCGACATGACGAATTCCTTGTCATCTCTGAACTCTGGTAAAGTCTCCAGACAAAAGATGACGATGGAGATCAAGATGACCAAGACGGAGACAATGGCAATGCCTCTGGCTGGACTGGAGCTTTCCGGGTACTCAAACAGCAGCCAAACCTGCCTCTTAAACTCATTCTCCGGCAAAACCTTCTCCTCTTCCTCTTTGACAAAGCCTTCGTCCTCCCTGAACTTGAGCATGGCCTCCTCCCCAAGCTGGTAGAACTTCACCTCCTCAGAGAAGATGTCAAAGGGTACATTGACCGGCCTCTTCAGCCGGCCGCCGCTCTGGTAGTAGTACAGGATGGCGTCAAAGCTGGGCCGGTTCCTGTCGAAGAAGTACTCGTTCCTGAGAGGATCGAAGTACCTCCCGCGCTTGGCTGGATCCCCCAGCAGCGTCTCCGGGAACTGAGCTAACGTCTTCAGCTGGGTCTCGAACCGCAGGCCCGACACGTTGATCACCACGCGCTCGCAGCACTCGTACTCGCTGTAGCGGACGGAGCTGTAACCCCCGGGGCCTCCACCGTCATCGGGGGGCTGGTCCGAGTATGAAAACTCATCCTCTCCATAGTCATCGCTGTAGTAGAGCTTCCCTTCCTCCTCGTCGTCTTCGTCCTCATCTTCATCCTCCTCTTCCTCCTCGCTCAAGTCCTTCAGTATTCTCTCCTCGGAGCCACTGAGCGGCAGCAGCTCGGAGCAGGGGAAGGAGGCCCCGCACTCCCTGCTCCCCAGGTGGTGGCTCCTCCTTTTGCCCTTCTTCCTCCTCTTACCGCTCTGGCGGCGGGGCAGGCCGCCGCGCGAGGCGGAGGCCCCGCGGGCCTGCTCCTGGTGGTAGTGGTGGTAGGGTCCCCCTCCACCTGCCGCCCCGCCTTCCACCGCCGCCGTGGCCGCCGCCACGGCCGCCGCCGCCGCCGCCCTGGACTGCGCCAGCCGCTCCCGCTCCCGGGCCCGCGCCTGGGCCGCGTATCCGTAGGGCATGTGGGTGTTGCAGCCGGAGCTGTCCGCGCTCACCATGGCGACCTCCATCCTGCGGCCGCTTGGGTTTTGTTTGGGATCGCTGGCCGTAACAGGGGTTTGTGTTATTTACAGCGTCACCGCGACCTTCGCCGGGAAGCTCAAAGCCATTTGCGCTTGGAGGACAGTGCCCGGCGCATCGAGCGTGGCAGCGTGGTTGTAACACTGAGGCTGTGCTTTGGAAAACCACAGACCCGCATTTTCCTGTTCTCCGGAACGTCTGACACAAGCTACTGCTTTGCTAATGAGAAAAGATGAAATTCTCAGGTCGGACCGGAGAACAGCTGAGACCTTGTTCTTCCATCCACCAAGCCCCTTTATTTTCATTTATCTCCTGCAGCCATCACAGCTGTATCTGATCAGAATCATGACTGCCTCGCAGGCTACAAAGGCTGCATTCCTCAGGAGAAGAATATGCAATATGCAATACCTGTTCTCCACAGATGGTTTTAGCTCATCATTGAAACCAAATGCCAATAGTCTCTTTCCTCATTATTTGTTCCCGGTAATGCTTTGGCCTAGCAAACGTACTGTTTAATGTCGTTACTTGGAGAGTTGAAGTTAATTCCAGCCATCACTTCGTTTACACAGTGAGGAGGTCTTTGCAAACCCTTTCTTCAGCCTGTCAACAATGTCTCAAACCTGGGAGCAGCACCCAGGGCATCAGCAGCAGTGGTAAGAGGAGGTGGAGGAGGAGGAGGAGATGAAGACTGAGAAACTGGCTCTGAGGTCCCCATGGGACACAAGGGAGTGGATGGGTCACCCTTTGGTTATGGTCATGCAGAAGAAGCACTTAACCTGAGGCACATGCACAAACACACAAAGATAAACAAAACAAAAAGGGAAAAGATTGGATTGTTTTCCTAAAAGGTCACACCGATCAAATGAAACTGTGTCATCTATTGCCATGGCATTCAAATCTTCTCCTGCCCACACGATTCACACTTCTACATTACACACACACCCACATCACATGCACAGAGATTTTGAACGACTCTGTGGGTAAGGATGTGGGTGGGTATGTCACATATATAGAGAGACAGATACAAAATCCCCACCCATACGAGCACTTGCATCCATACACAAACATATGCATGCTTCTGAGACACCAACACATATAAACACTAATAAAAATACTGCAACACACAATGCATTCAGGTCTTTGAGCACATATGTAAGAGATACACCTACATGTATCCACACGAAACATTAAAGAAGAAATGTATCTTGACAAAGAGCTTTTGTTGTATTTGCAGAAACACATCAGATGCGGGAGTGTTGCATTTTAATCCAAGGCAGAATTGTATTTTGATCACAATTAACATCTCGCTGGATTTAATTTGGAAACGGGCACGCACAATGCTCAGCCAAGTGAAAATACCCTGATATGTCAAGAAAACAACTGCAGGTGCACTGAAGCAACGTCTACATGCAAGCACACACAAAAATATACACAGCCCCTCAGACCCCCCCTTTGAAACAGAAGCCTCATTTATAGCCACGTCTATTAGTACACGAGAGAAGGTGAACACGAACTATTAAACGACGCTATTTTTAAAATCGTACCTACGTGTCATGCAGAAAAAGAGCCTAAAAAACGCCGTTATACTTACTGATCCTAGGCAGAGAAACACAGCGCTGCTCCCGCTGGTGTAAGGACCGGGTGACGGCAGCGCTGCGGGGCTGTGCCGGCTGATCCGCGCTCGCAGGTGGCTGCGGTCAGTGCGCACCACAGGTTGGCGAGTTATTTCTGCCCCTTCCAGCCGGCAGCCGGGGCAGCGAGCCGGGGAGGCGGCCGGCGCTGGGGGCACCGGGCACCGCCGCAGCCGCTCGCCTCGGCATCGGCCACGAGGCAACGAGCGAGGGTCTCGTCCCCACGGGGGAAAGCGAAGGCGGCGTGCGTGTGCTTGTCGTGTGCGAGGCGGAGCAGGCGCGACCGCCGGTCCCCGCAAGCCGGGCTCAGGCGGCAGGTCCGCAAATCAGCGCCGGCTGATCCGTGCGCTCCGGCGGCGGCAGGACGGAGCCGGCTCCGTGCGGCGCCTGCCCCCGGGGAACGCCCGGGGCTCAGCCGGCCGCTTGCCCGCTCCGTCCACTTGTTGGCCGGTCCCGCTCGGGGCGACGCGGCCGGGGAGCGGCCGGCCGGAGCGCGGAGCGCGGGCGGGCGCTGCTGGCGGCCGAGGGTGCCGGGAGCCGGGAGATGGGATGGGAGACGAGATGGGAGCCGGGAGATGAGATGGGAGCCGGGCCAGCCCGCGGCACCGCGCTCCGAGCCGGCCCTGTTGCTCCGGAGCCGCCGCCCGCCGCTCCCGGCCCGCCGCCGGCCCCTGGCGGCCGCCGCCCGCACTGCGCCGGCCCGGCACGGCTCGGCACGGCTCGGCTCGGCCCCCGCGTCCTGTTATCGCCGTATTCCCGCAGTCGCTATTCCGGACGAAGCTGTCCGCCCCGAGCGATGCTGCCGACACCGGCCCCTCTGCTGCGCTGCCCTGGGCGTGCCCTGAAGGGAGCGAAGCGCTTTGCTGAGGTCGCTCGGAGAATTCCGAAGCCAAGCCCGGATCGAATTGGCCGCAAGGAAGGAAGGTGTGCCCGCACCTGGCACGCCGCTGCCCCCGAGCCCCCCGGCAGGACGGGCAAACGTGCCCTCTGCTCCTGCAGCCGTGCCGCAAGTGAAGCCAGATCAACCTTCACTCCTAATTCTGTACCTGAACAGAAAGCAGGTCCTAGTTCATGGCTAGAGGGGCCCGTTGTGTGTTTGGGAGTTAACACCTCAAATCGCTGCAACAAATTCCCTCTCCTTGCTGCAGCACGAGCAGGCTATGGACTGCCTGCTCCTTTTACACCTGGAAAACTGAAGCCGTGGCACATTCCTGTAAGGGATGGCCGTGGAAATGCAGCTTGGCCCTACTTGACCCTGCACCTCCAACTCTACCACCTCAGCACGAACTGCAGGCACTCCCCTCACGGAGAAAGAAAAGACCGAATCGAGAAGAAATCCAAGGCAGCGCTCACAGCAGACACTTTGCCACAAGGTGTTTGCAGCTGGAGACAAATCCAGCATGCGCAGCAAGTGGGTTGGGCATTTCTTTCGTGGCCTAGGTCCTCCTCCACAGAGAAACCAAGAGAGCCCGGTGACTATTTCCCTTTAGATCCCCAGCAGCACAGCCCACATTATCCGTGTACTTCTGTCTCTGCTGCCTACATCAGTTACTGCCCATCCCATACCCTTCATCCCACTCGTGTCAGTGGATGACCTATGACTATTTAGGGGAGCATGGGGGATCAGCCAAATCAACATGCTGAATTGCCAGGCACCAAGTCTTGCCAACAGTGCTGTGAAACATAAAAATAGCACCTAGAGCTAACTGGTTTTTCAACATTCGCAATACTTTGGGTTCCATAGTCAATATAAAGTGAAAACCATAGATAAATCACTAATGTCATCCCAAACGCCATTAAAGTACAGAGTCTTCTGCCAGCACAAAAGCAATCCAAAATTTGGGTTAAAAAAACATCTCTAAATTCATTTCTAATACCAAACCCCAGACTCTCTGTAACCTGGCACAGGGGCATACCAAAGTCATGGATCAAACCCCCACCATCACTTCAGCACAAGGACTTGTATGAAGCCATAAAAATACCAGGGTTATCATAGGTAAACTTGTGGAATCATTAGGAGCACCTAGACTCACTCCTTCATCAGTAAAGTTTAATTCTAGGGGATTTTCCAAAGCTCAATCACTTCATCATTCTCTAGCAAGTCTTTTGTTGCTCTTTACCTGTAGGATTTGAACACCCTTTTATTTCTTTTTTGAGATGCTTCAAGGACTTGGGGTAAAAGATAATGGCTTGTTTACCTTCTACTTCTCTTTCAAAATCTCAGATACATGGTCTTGTCATTATCTCGTGACTGTTAAAATGGAAACCTCAGTGGACATCTGAGTGAAAAAGACAAGTAGAAACAGACCAATCACTTTGGTATTCCTTTTTGAGCACTGTTATTTTGTTTTTAATAGCTAAAGCATGTTCATGGGCAAAGATAAACAAACTGTGGTGTAGGATTCTATGCACACATGATACACACATAACTGACAATGGGAGAAGCAGAATAGCTTTTTTGTGCCTTATAAAATCCATTCTAATGTAATAGGGATCACATAACCACATGCAATTCAATCTAGCTCAGAGGTCTAACTTGATCCAATTTTTAACTGATTTAAAAGCAAAAAACAAGCTTTAAGTATTTGCAGATGAATACTGTGATTCATTTCATTCAGCTTTGTATTTTCATAGTACTTAAAGAGCAATTTTTATTTAAGAGCTATTACATTTCCTCTGCTCCTTCACATTGATAAGGGATAATATTATTGGTAGAATAAAGAGAGAATACCTACACATCACTATCTTTGATAGAAATGTTGTATCATAGTAAAGGATCTCTAAGATCTCTGTCACACAGGTTTGTCCCATTTTACAGTGATGCAGGTGAGAAATATGCATCACTGCTTAGCTATGAAAAAATGCACAACCATTTAATGCATTTCCATGCAAAGGGAACGTGAGATTTACAAAGCTTCGTTTATGTTCCTATGCCCAATATTAATTTATTCTGCAATTCACACTGGCAGGGTCTGGCCTCAGTCCAACCCTCGCCTCCCCACTGTAATCTCTGCAGTGAATAAGACTGAACTTATAAGACTGAAAGTACTAAGCTCAGTACTTACTGCACTTCCAGACCATGAATTATTCTACTTCCCTTTTAGCCTTCTCTTTTTGCTCTTCTGCTCTTCCCTAGGCTTGCTTCACTGTTACTTCTATTCCCCTCTAAGGCAACACATCCAAGGTCCTGTGAGATCAGGGGCTCCTTTCAAAACAAGCAAAACTTTGCAGCAGTGGGAGCTCAGGATTATCAGGTGAAAAGACTGTGGTCACTACATCATTTCAGATGTGCCTGAGACATGATTCAGAACTTGCATTTCCTCCTCCTCTCAGCTGTTTACGGTGCTGGAGACCCTTAGGTACCAGAGTATAGCAGCAAATTCTTGCCTCCACAAATAAGTTTTGTCTCCCAGCGGTTGTATCACTTGAGGAAGTTCATATTTTATTCATATTTTACTAACTAGGCTCTGTAAGACTCCCCTGTCAAAGAATCTGGCTCAAGTACTCTTCTTTTGAATACGACTGGCAGTATTTAATGAGACACTTGGCAGACTAAAATGCAGCCTATGCTCAGTTCTTCCACACAACCTGTATGAAAAGCACATCTGTTCATTCCTTGTGCTTCAGCAGGATAATCCAGGAAGTTGATGCTCCAGAGAACAGCAGCCCTTTCATATTTTCTCGGGAAAGTTTGCAAAACCATGGATGAGCAGCAGTAAAAAGTGATGGTATTTTTACTGGGAGAATGATTTCCTGTACCAGAGCATGGATTTACTCAGAAAACAGGATAAAAATACCACGTATGTTCTATTTTTGGACTTGGATATTTCTCCATTCATTCTGAGCAGACAGGGACTCATATCAAGTCTATTCTGGAAAATGACAATATTAAAAATAAAAAAAAAAAAAAAAATAAGGGTAGTCTGGAGAGAAAGCTTCTAAATGAGGAACCAGATTTCCAAGATACCCACAGCCACGTCAATGATAATGCTGACATCCTTTTTCTATCCAGTATAACAAGGGTTATTTATCACCTTTTTTTTTTTTTTTTCCCTCTTCTAATAATTTGATTTTAGCTGAAATGGAAGAACCTGGATCACGCACTGCACCTTCTTACAGATATGCCAAGTAGTAGTGAGAAGGGTGGATCTGCAGTCTGGAAACTGTTATTTTAATTAAATCATGAAGGAGATGAATTAGCTTCACAGAATTACTCAAATTACCATGTCATTGGATTTGCTCTATTTCTGCATTTAAAAATAAATGTATTATTCTGAATACCAAATTTTCCAACTAGGTTGACAGAAAATGTAGTGATTATAAAACCTGAAAATATCAGATGCTGTTAAAAATCCCTGTTTGAATATATTTTTGTCCAGATCAGAAAGCATTATGAGGGTGTAGTAGACTTATTTCTCCCTGGGATTTCATAAGGAATATTCTGGAGAAAAATCAGACAGTAGGATAATAATTAACGTAAATTTGCTTTACGAAGTTAACCGTGACTTGAGGAACAACTGGAAAGAAACATCTGTATGACAAGAGCTCAAAACTATTCCTGTTAAGATATATAATAATTGTTAGCTGGAAGTTCAGCATCTCAAGCTCCAGGAACATGCAGCAGCAAGCTGTTACGTGAAGAAGCATGTAAAGAGAGGAAATTTAGATGTTGAGGTGGCATCAAATGTAGCTCACACATATATTTATAGGTAAAAAAGGATGTTTCTGTGAAGGCCTAGAAGAGAGATGATGGTAAATTTCTAGTAAATCTGTTTTATGGTTCCTGTTTAAGAAATGGGTATGAATGGAAGACGTGGATGAGGGAAGTGTAGGATCAGACTAAAAGTAGAGATACACCATTGTAGCTGTAGCACCCCAAACCGTACTAGAAGGCTCTGCTTACACAGACTGCTACACATAAATGAGATGATAAACAGAAATTTACCGGATTAGAACATTTCCTGCTGAAGATTCAGGGCTGTGAGTGCAGTAGGCACACAGGTGTCTTGGTTCATAATTTGATGGTGGTCAGATGTAGCTTCCAGACCAATCTCTGGGTCAAAACCAGCAGTCTGCTCTGGCACCGTTTTGTCACCCTGCTGACAAACACAGAACAGCCAGGGGAGACTCCAGATGAGAGTGGTGGAGAGAGAAGCAGCCACCAGACCCCAGAAGGTTCCTGTTAAGTGGATCAACAGAGGGAGGACCACAGGCATTTCCCTTTGACGTGTAAAGGTGTGTGAGAGGTGGTGCTCTCGTGCCACCCTTGCTCTGAAGGATCACTCTTCTCCCGCTGTAATAAGGATGCAGAAAATTGCTCCATGTTTTAGGAGTAAACTCCTTCTGCTAGGTCTGAGTTAATGACACGTAGCAGAACTGTGACAGAGTATAACCAGGCAACAATCTGATTCCCCTTTTTTCCAAACCATGCAAACACAATTTCTGGAGGAATGGGTGTGGATTTTTAACCAGCCTCGCGTATCTGAGAAAATAGAAGGAGTTTTTAATAAGGAGGACTGTGTTGACAAAAGTGAGAATCTATTCAATCCTATTCCTAATGGCTTCAAAATGAGATTCACATGGGAGATGGATGTCTGGAAGTTTTTAAGTGCCACGTGTATTGATCCAAACAAACGGTTCTCAAATAAATTAAACTTTCATCTAGTTTGTTAGACCTCTCTTTTGGAGATATTCTTGTATGATCTCAGGGGTGTATTAAGCACAGAGTTAACAGAGAAAAAGATGTTCCCAGCTTGAATAAACACATAGAATTAACCAACTTCAGCAGGGTGCAACACTTACTGCTATGCAAAGTTGGGAAGAAAAGAATTATTAAGCTTCTCAAATGAAATAAATATTCTTGTGGCCAATTTTGAACTAGCAAACAGTGTAGAAAAAAATCCTATAATTGCCTTTATTTTGGTGTGCTACAAGGTAAACAAATAGTTATGGTGCTTTTCAGTGTGACATTTACTGAGGAAAATATTTCCAGAATGGACGTGCCCTTTCTAGAGTATTGTCATTGGTCTGGGGTCCAGGACTTGCTAAGAAACAAGAAGTTAAAATAAGTAGCACAAAGACAATATAAAAATTGCTTTAACACTGATGCATAAATGGAGTTACTAAAAATACTCTTGAAATTACCCTGCTGAAGAAGACCTGCACTTCAGGACATTGAGGATCATTTACAGCAATGCTTGGGAGAGCTGAGGTGCAGTTAATGTGAGGAAATATTAAATTCTGCAGGTTGAATGAAGCATCCAGCCCTTTCTCCAGAGGGAAGAGGAAATGGTGTTCTGGAATTCACAGGCTGCCTTCCCTCACGTGCACACAGAGCTGCCACAGGCAGGGCAGGGAGGATTTGCACCCTTTCTCTGTCTTCACAAGGCAGGTAAGCTGGGAGATATTTGCTGTCATCGCCTCATTAGGCTACAAAGTCATCCCAATAAATAATTTGCATATGCAGATCAGAAATCATCTGTAGAGAGCTGATGTTCTTTTGTACACTGCTGGCAGAGTAACTCCTGGGAAATGCCTAGTTAATATTAGCTCAGCTCTACCCTATTCCTATCCCAGGTCAGTAAAACCTCCATATCAACCTCTAAATTCAGAGAAATCTTGTGGTTCTCAGCTGCAGGATACTACAGAAAATTTCCTCCCATCTGTCAGTGTGGGAGCTCTCACTGTGTTTTTGTGTGCCCCTGGGCATTGCTTAACTATTGTTGAACACGAGGAGTTTTCACAGAGAGATCAAAGGCCAAACCATTTGTAGTTCATGAATACAATTACCATTTTTATGAGATCCTGAGAAATGCATTAAACTTAGCTACTGTAAAAACTGGGCATTATACCTGTGTCAAAACCCTGTGTCAGAAATTAGAACGTGGAAACTCCAGCCCAAGAGTTAATCTTGGCATGTAAGCCCAACTTACTGGAGTGTGTTGTTAAACTCAGAGTTTTGAGTGGACCTAATGGTCCAAGTGCTTCAGATCTTTCAGGCTAACATGGATTAATTCCTTTCCTCTGTTGAAGTCAAGAGCTTCAATGAATTGTTCAAGACGAGGCCTTTGTGGCTAATTAGTTGGAACTGGAACCTTCAGTGGCCTGCTCTGTGATTAGGAATGGCTCATCACATTCCCCAGGGGGTCTCTAGGAAAGGCACATGGAGCAATGAGCCACCGACCTCCCACCCAAATCCAACAGGAATAGAGTTGAGCTTTCATTTTCTCCATACCCGTTAACTAACAGAGCCTAACGCCAAAGAATTTGGTGAGATTTCTGGAGAGCTCAAGAAGAACACGAAATCCCTCTGTGCTGGGCTCACAGACCCCCTTACCCAAGTCTAAACAACAAATAAACGATAAATAAATAAACCAGCACTAAACAATGCTGTCCTTATGAGCACAGAGCTTCTCACAGGGTGTGCCAGCTGTGCAAGCCTCCTCTGCACTGGCTGTGAGCTCAGCATTCACCCCTCTCCTCTCAGCACACCCTGACACGTGTGAGTCAGTGAATTCATCAGTGAATATTGCCCACAGCCACCACGCTGACAGCACAGCACTTTATCCTATCCACAAGCAGCAGTAATAACTTGAGAGTGAAACCAATCCCTGAACAACACCACCACCACCACCCCACCACGCTCACAGACTCTTGTGTCATGGTCCTTCCAATCTGCTGAACACCCACTTTCAGGTAACATAATTTTTGGTATAAATTAATAGTAGCAAACTAATTAATAAATTAGTAGTAAAATAGGAGTAAATAGTAGTAATACTATCATAATACTACAGTAAATATTAGTCATAGCAGTAAATTAATTAGTAAATAAATTAGTAATATATTAATTTCATTAATTATAGTTAGAAGATAAATAAATAAATGCATGGTAGCAACAGGACTAACCCCCTTCTGGTTAAAATGACCTTTACAAGCCAAACTCCTGTTCAGGGATGTTCACTGGGAGCTTTAACAGGGCAAAATCCAAGAGAACTAATGGATAAAAATCCAGTACATCTTTTCACCTGGACAGGCTTTTCATCCTTTCTGGCACACACACTTCAGGAAGTCCACTTCAGATATTCTTGGAGAATTTTTAGAAAGGAATAGGTTTTTTTTTTTTTCCCTTTCCTGAAGAAAAACGAGGAATGCTAAGTTTTTCCAGACACTTACCCTAACCCAGAGAAGGAAAATTTGAGAGGGAGTGTAGTGCTGCTGAGGGAGCTCTAGAGAGCAAGGTTCTCTCTTTGGCCATAGTGAAACAATGTGAAAAGCATTCAGTTGTATTTCTGGGCACTTCTGTGGCTCTGCAGTGACCTGTTAGGTGAGAAGGTTCTGCAGTTATTTCCTGTGTCCTCGGGTGAGCAGCAGTGTGCTCGTACAGCTCCCTTAGCACTTCAGCAAGAGAAATGCATTCACAAATGCTGCCACTGCTGACAGCACTGAAACTAAGCAAAGAAAAGGAAGCTACTTGATTTATAAGCTGATTTGCTTGGGAGTTATTAACATCAGGAGCTCAAAATCTGCCCAGATTCATCCACTTCAATAAGTTCAAGCTCCATTTTAAGCAAAATTTCTTTATCAGGTGAAGAAGGACCCAAGTGAATCTCTCTAACACTGAGCTCAGCCTTCAGGGTCTCATCATAATTACAATTTGAACATACACATATTCATTATTTATCAATACAAACAATTATCAAAACCACAATGCTTACTGACTTCACAACGTTTGTTCTGACAAAACTGATGGTTTCTGATAAATAATTCTGGATCAGCTAGGGCATCTGAACACAGATGTGCGTGCATTACACCTGGGGCTGAATGCTAGACTCACACCTTGCTGGTACAAAGTGATTTACAAAAATAAACTTTAACTACTCCAAGAAATGCCTACCAATGTCTTTCTGCAAAGTGGAATGGGTACATTTCTGCTGCCTGGGCATGTGCAGAACACGTCTGCAGGGGCAGATCCACACAATCCTCACAATCCACACAATCCTCAGTTGTCTGAGGGTTTCCTTTGTGCATCCACGAGGTTATTGAATGACAGAAAATGGAACCTGAATCATCTCTGTTAAAAAAAAAACACACCAAACAAACAAACACCCAAAAAAAACCCCACCAAAACTTTAGTCAGAAAAATGAATCCATCCTTAAATAATCCTTACTTTCTTTTACATGTATGTAAAGAAGTGAAAAAGGGTTCCAACTGTGATTTAAAACCAAACCAGCACAAATTCTTTCTGTGGAACATCAATTCCTAATTTGCACTTTGCTTTGTTGGCAGCATGGCAAAGGGAAAGCCAAGATTTAAGTGAAATATCAGTCTAAAGGTGGCTAAAGTAGCCCAGTACACACCTGGAATAATAAAGGTAGGAATTAGCATTGTAGTGATGGGAAGGTGGATGAATCCTGACAAAAGCTTTCTCTGAATACAGTCAAAACAAATTTCCTGTTTTATCCACAAATAAAGAAAAGACCTTTTTGCACTGCTCATTTATGTCAGGGTCCATTACCTATCTTTAGGATCTTCCTTAGGAACAGAGATAAATGAGCAGCTACCTTCTCTGTGGGGTTATTTATGAAGTCCTGCTTCTGCAGAGTAGGAGTTCTAAACCTGTGTTATTTTACATTTGAGAAAATGTCTCACAGATCAGAGGGTTTCAGGCAGTTCTAGAACTTCCTTTATATTAACAACGCACCCTGTCAAAGCAGTGCAAAAAAATTCTGGTGTAAGAATGTCCATTATTGAGGGAACTCATAACTGGCTTTCATGTCAGCTTTCCTTATTAAAATAGCCAAATGAACAAGGCAGATAATTCAAAGTTCACAGAGCAGTGATTATACCCTGACTATGGCAATCACAATGCCAACAGACTAAAGACCTATTGCACACATCAAAGGCTGAAATTTGTTTACAGGTGACAAGAAAGCCAGCCTTAACAATAAATAAAATAAGAAAAGAAATAATATTAAATAATAATATAAACAAATAATAAAGCTATAAATATTAATAAAATATAAATATTAATAATAAATGATAAAATAAATAAATAAATATATTTATGCCATCCCTTAATGCATTCTACTGAGATTTACCCATTTGGTTTGTGGCATTTCATCACTTTCTACAACGTGGTCCAACAAGGTAAACAAAATGCATCTTGCTGAAAGGAAGTAATAAGTTACTGTTAGAATCCAAAATACAAAGAATTCTCAGAACTTTGAGCCTGTAAGCCAAAACTTAAAATTAAAACACAAGATTTGATCTGAAACCTTAGAAAAAGCTTCCAAACTTAAGTACTAGAAACAAAAATGTAAATTTATAGTTTAAAGCAGACACACGTTAAGCTAAATAAAAGAAAGTTCCAAGTTTTGCAGTTTAAAATATTAGAAAAATTAAAAGTAGTTACAGAAATAAACACAATAAAATACAGCATTGTAAGTTTGTGTGACATAACATAATTAACTAAGAAAACTTACACTGTAACAAAATTCCATAAAACAAAATGTTTAGAAATTAAGTCAAAACCATAAATATTCTTATTAACAGTGTTTTATTAATCCTTAAAATGACTAAGTCTCTTAAGACCTTCTAAACCATACTATAACAATGTGAGCCAACCTCCCCCTTCCTACCTATGCAAAAAATAAAAAAGTAAACCACATCAAAAACAACTCAAAAGTCCCATCTCTACCTTACTCCAAACTCCCCACAAGTAAATTATCACAGGTTACATTGCCTTTTTTGGGCCACTTTTTTGTACCCCAGCAGGTCCTGATGCTCCTTGCTGAGCTGTGTTATAATTAACTTTTAATGTATCTTAATATGTTCCTTTTGTTCTGTCTCACACAAAGGGAATTTGTCTGGAACTGTTTGTTGGAACCCTGCTTACTGAGAATTCCAGACTTTCTGTGCTGCCAGGCACTGACCCCCAGGAGAACTCTGCATTGACCTGAGGCCCTGGAGAAGCTTCCAGAATGGAATGACAGAACTGGGATTGTGGGGGTGGAGTTTGGATAGAAGTGTGTAACATCACAGGGTGGGAAACTTAGAGTTTAAAGGTTTAGAATATAGTAATAGATATAAAGCAAAAGGGAGGTTTTAGGGCAGTGGCTGCTCCTTCTTCACCTTCTTCTCCAAGGGTTTGGGTGGTTTTGTGCAATTGGATAAAAAGCCCACATTGCACGACTGGTTATTGGGTTAAAAGTGAAAACAATTTAGGTGTCATTACTTAATTGGACAGTTTATCCTTAAAAGGCCTCGTGGAGAAAGACAGCTAGCCATTTTTGTAGCTTAGTTTGTAGAATGTAGCTGTAGTTAGTAGAACGCTGCAGGGCTGGTAAGACTGTGATATAGATGAGAAATAAAAAACGTTCGAGCCCAAACACCAAACATCGTCTCGAGCGCTTTCAATCCTGACTTTGACAGAGGCAGAAAAGAAGCCAAGAACCAGCAACTGTTCTTATGGAATTTGATGTAACAGACATCATTCCTACCATGCTTTCCCACAGCTGTGTCATTTGCACAAGCAGCAAATTCCCCTGGGCCACGAGAACCAAAAGGGCTTTTGGTGAGGTTTTCTTCCTGTAGGATTGTTCCTTCCAGTCTTGCACTCAACCCAGAGTTCTGCCCCTGGTTTCACCTCGCTGTTTTTTGATGTTGATGAGAAAGATGTTGATCTAAAAAAAAAAAAAAAAAAAAAAAAAAATCATTGCTTTGAAAATTCATAAGGGTGACACGGAAATGGTACCTACTTTCTATTTTATATTTAGCATCAAAATATGTCATCAGTCAGCTGCAATCTTCTGTCTTCTGCAGCTTTTGCTAAGAAACTAACATTTATTAAATCTTGCCATTGTAATTAAGAGTTGAACTTTGTCACTTCTTTTGAAAAGGCCGTTATCTGATTTTCAGCAGTTTCCCTCATTTTCAAGGAATTTCTCTTTGGACCTTTAATACCTTCCTATGATTTTCTGGGACAGCATAAAGAAACAAAAATATGAAAAGTGTAGTATATCATACCAAATAAATCACACCAAAAAAAACAGTAAAAGACACAAAATAATTCTCAATATTTACATTACCAAGATCTCTGAATGGCTCTTGGGTGTAATTCTCTGTAGCTGGCTATTCTGGCAGAAGTGAGAAGTGTTTCCCAGGCTGGAATCCACTCATTAAAGAATCTGTAGAAATAAGTTCTGTGAATTTTATGGTAAAACAGTGCCAAGCACAGCCCAAAGAGCAGGATTTAGAAAAAACCTCTTCCAAATGAGGCACTGAATGCAAACACAAGTGCCCTGTTTTTCTAATGACATGAATCAGAAAACCCAGGCGAGAAATTCTTCCTTAATAAATGTGCTGAGATTTTCACCTTGCCAGTGGGGAAGGAGGCTGCTCTATTGCATAATTATATAGTTGTTTTAGTAAGAACTTTTTCTTTTCTAAAATGACCAGCACTTAACTATTCTGCCCAGTGCCCAATTTTCATAATTTTCATTTCTCTGGGAAAGAGTAATTCCCTAGGGATATGAGTCGTGGTGTGGTTGGGCTCTTGCCACTCTTACCCGTCACCCTCAAATTCTCCCTCAGTTACAACAAAGTTTTCCTCCCCTGAGGCTCAGCCTCCCAATAAATCTGTTTTTATGGATAAATCTTCATTCCATATCACTCACAAGGAGGGTTCTACTGATGCTGTGGTTGATACGTGGGAAACACTGGAAATCTCAGGTTTGACTCCCGTGGCCTCTTTGCACTGCTTTGGCTTGACAAGTCATGACAAGCACAGGTAACACAACTTTTGTATTCAAATCAAAGCTCCTGTTTCCCTCCTGGCACCACAGTAGTCAAGCGTGACACTCAAGCAAACACCAAATTAATTTCCTTTTTTTTTATGAATTCCTTATGGCTAACTCCTCTGGAATAAGTCCTAAGGAGATGTTTCATGTATCTTTGACATTCCAAGGCCCTCAATGAACAATAACGATACAGAACTACCTCCATACAACAAAAGCAAATGAAACAGAGGAAACCTTTATCTGATGAAGCTCATACTCACCCTAAGGACACTCTTGAGATATATTTCCAAAATATATTCACTGCACAAAACAGCAAATCATCAGGAAGTAAAGTCAGGAAGTAAAATACAGCTGGACTGACCAAACTGAAAGGACTGAAGCGCCACAGTGAAAATATGATGTGGTAAATCTTAAAAAAAAAAAAAAAAAAAAACATTGATCAAGATGTCACAGAAATAAATTAGAAATCGTTTATTTCACAGAAATAATGACTGTGGTCATGAACACAAGGAATGAAAATACAGATTGGCTGTTGAGAATGAACCAGTGGAAAAAGGAGAGAGAGAGAGCAATGATTCCAAAGAGGATGTATTGAGAAATTCAGCTGGGAGAAGGGAATTTGCTATGGATGACTCTGTATGCATTAAATGAGAAATGTCTGGGCCAAGTATGACTGGAGAAAAAAATGAAATCATCAGAAATTTTGAGTCTGAGCCAAGTACAACAGTAAATGAACCGAAATCTGGTTTTTAGTGATGCACTTAGTGCAACCTGGCAGCAATTGGCAATACAATTATAATCAACACAAGCACAGTCATCAGGCACCATTATGACTTAGCTGGGGCTACAAGAAGCACATCTTGCTTCAAATGAACACATTCAAGGATAATTTTTACTATATTAACAGTGGAATCTCCAGAATTCTTGTTTATTTTAGTCTTTGAAAGATAAGAACTAAGGAAGCATGCAATAGCTAAAAATGGGTTCAAAAGACAGATTGCAGCCTCCTTATGTAGTGGCATAAGGATCAGGGATATTATTTCTATCCAGACCCTCATTCTGGTTTTACCAAGACTGGGAAAGAATCAAATTCCAGTTCTGAAATCTTTGCATCACTTTAACTCCCACTGTTGGCTGAAGGACTTTTAGTGAACCACAAATGCAAAAATCAGACTCAGACTGAGTAGTTTCAGGAAGAGATGTATTCTGTAAAATGATTATTACAGAAATCCTCCTTCACTATTTTTCTGATTGCCTAGAATACTGTGCTATAATGAAAAAAAAAATCATAAACCCACAACATTTAGAAGAACATAATTTCTAAAAAAGAAATGCACCTTCCTAAAGGTATTTTTCATGACCTAATTTTTCAAATTAGCTTTTCACAGTAAAGACTTCCTACCAGTATTTCTTAAGAGCTCAGCTTCCAAAAATGCAGCCACGTATCCTACTGACACTTGTTCATTTTAGCTGATTTGGCTGAAAGTCTGCATTAGGTTCTTACAGAAACTATTCGTGGTAGGTTTTCAGTTGTGCCCTCGTGGTGCATGCAGCCCCTCAATCTTCTCTCACCTGCCTTGTGTTCGCACTGGCTTTTGGTGAAGACACTCCTTGCAGTGGAACACAAGTTGGGGCACACATGAAAACTCTCTGTGTGAGTCTGTTTCGCTGACAAAGTCCAAAACTATTCCTTGCCCCTCCCAGGATGCTCACAAGGCAAGAACATTCGACAGGAGACAATCAGGTGCAGCAGTTTTCCACTGAGAACTGAAAGATCATTACCTTGAACACAAGAACTGCTGGCATCAAAACCATTGAAGATAACCCCACTGTAACCCCCAAAATCTGCAAACACTTGTCTTTACAACACTCCTCTGAGGTAAAAGCATCCTGTCAAACCTCTCCTTGTTGTGAGGAATTCACTCACAGAGAAGCAAAGTGGATTTCTGCAGTCCTGAAGGGAGCTGTAAGCACTCAGACCTTACTCAGAGCACTCATCTCTCACTAGTGTGGCACTGCCCCAGCCAAGAGCCATTCACCTGCTTCAGTTCCTGATGGGGAGCCCCAAATGTGAAGTACAACAGGAGTATGAACAGCACTGGACTCTGCCCAGTCATAATTCATGACTGTGAGGAGCAAAACAGGATTAGCAGTTCTCCTCAGCTCCTAATCTCACAAAAGTCTGAATGCACTGAAATGTTTCTGTGAAATAAAGACCAAACTGAGCTGTGAGGGCATTTACAGCTTCATTAAAATTACAAATTCACCTCTGGCTGCTGGCTTTCAAAGGCTGTAGACCAAGCCATTTTTGTGCATGTGCCCCATAAGGGACAATGCAATGTGCTACAAACTATTCAAAGGACAGTAGCCTCTTTTTTTATCCTTCAAATCAAAAAAAACATGAAGAAACCACCTGGGGTAGAACGAGCACACTGCAGTCATTTCCTCAGACAATTACACTACTCAAACATTTATTCAACTCTGAAGAAAAGCTGCCTGACCTTCCAAAATTACTTTCTCTGGTCTTGTAATCAGTCAAGGAAGAGGACCTGAATTAAAAACATGTGAAGAGCCATACCTTCCCTCTCCTTGTGAGAAGAGACACCTGAAGGCTGGTGGTGAGATTCCCATCCCTGCACTCAGGAATCAGATATGGCAGGCAGGCAGAGGGTGTGTGATTAACCACTCCAGTGCTCCCCGAGCCCTGATTAGCAATTCATTTGGCACTAATTGCAGATTGCAGGAATACCATGGTTTATGATTCAAGTAGCAACATAATTTGTCGGGTTCAAACCTCAGTTTCAGCCAAATTGTACCTTCTGCTTTGCACTGTATTCAGCAGTTATAAAGCTGTTTACAACCACAGCTTACTGTTGAGCTTTCTTCAGAAGCTTTGTAACACAAAGCTGAGAAGCTTTTTTTATAAAATACTCTGAAAAGTATATCTTTATATTTGATAAAATAGATTTATAAATATATTTATAAAAATATATTTATATTTATACAATATCTCTGAAAAAAGCAAAGTGGTGGTGTCTGCATTGCCAGTAAGAGAAGAAATGACCCTGTAAAGGCAAAGATAACAGCACAGTGCACTCAGGAAAACGTGTGACCAGTTCAATCACCCAAAAACCAGTCACAGAGGGAGCTGCAGTGCGTGGAGGCTGCTCCCAGAGGATTAACTGAACCATTCCATCTGAACTCTCACGTAAGGACACAACTCTTTGAGAGCTAACCAGTAAAAATGGGCACACAACGTGGTAAAAACGCCCAGATTTCTTCTCAGCAGCTGCAGCATCGATAAGGCTTAAATTCAGTCAGCAGAAGGAGGAATCACATTGGATTAGCACACAACACATCAAAAATGGGCACATCCAAAAACAGATCCCAGCTTTTGCCTCTGTCTCCTGGCATGAACTGAGGACTCATTAGTTTCCACAGCAAAGCCAATGTAAAAAAAAGATTAACAATTTCAGTGGGGAGGTGGCTACCAGGGGCAAATCCTCAACAAAACCCAGCATTTAATCTTCTTTTTTTTTAAATAGAAATTGTTTATTTATGACTTAAAAATTGCTTGCTTACTTTGCTTACACTGTGGCATTACAAAGCAATGAATAAATCAAAGTTGCCTCTCCCATGCTGCCTCTGTTCCTCTACACCTTAATCCTTCCAATTCAGCCTGTCAGATGCCACAAATTCTTTAAAAGCTCACAAAACTACTTTGTAATGTTTTGATAGATGTTCAGAATGTATATTTATATATATATGACATTATTTTAGAGCCACAGTATCCTTCTTTTCCATCACAGTGGCTCAGTGTTTAAAAAAAAAAACAAACCCCAAAAAACAACCAGGTAATAAGAAAATGCTGCCAAGAAAGAATCGAGTATATTCACTCTGATACCCACTGGAGTTTTCTGGGGATACACAAATTCTTTTTGGCTTTCCTCTCTACAAAGACTCCTGCATTTCAGTTTTAGGGACTTGAATCTTCGAGACTATTGAAATTCAAAACCAGGTATTTGCATTTATTCACACAAATAAGCTACAACAGAAGTGACTTCTCCCATACTCAGGCACCTGTGAACTAACCAGAATTAAAAGATGACTTGTATATTTTGGAATTTACCCCAAGAATAAGTGTCAGCACAAGGCCTACATTGAACTCCACTGCTGCCTATAAAAAGGCAATTTCTTATGTAAGGTAATACTTTTTTTGTCCTATATTTTCATTTTTACACGAAAGACAACCTAAGAGATGACTAAAGCTGAAACTGAAAAAAAAAAAGTAATTTTAAAGATAAAGGGCTCCATAGTTTGGATGTATATGATCTATAAACAACTGGTAAAATCTAAATATAAAATAAAAAGTTTTACCATTCCTAATCTGCCCTCACAATACACTGAATTTTCAGGTTCTGTATGGAGTGATGAATTTTCAGGCTATGTTGTGTCAGTCAAGCCTGTTTCCACTTCACTGGTAAAACCTGCCTGGATTTCAGTGATAATACCTTTAAATTAGAAATCCTGTAATAAAAAGAAATATTTTGCATAGGTTTTGAGGCATCTGTTTATATTTAATTCAATTATTTATAATCAGGCCTCTTCCCTTTGAACTCACATAAAACATTCTATATTCATCTGATTCATTCTCAGGTTGTTGCTTTACTAAATGTAGGAAAGAATTAACAAGGGCTGAACTCACACCTGATTATAATCCTAATTATTTATTTCATGGGCCCTAAAGCAGACATTGTAAAAGCTGGCCTCCAAGCACTTCCAAATCCCATTTGTGCAGGATAGCAGCCATGTGCATTCAGAATCCCCAAGTACTTACAGCTTCAATTATTCACTTGATTTACAATTCCTTTTCGCTGATACATCTGCGGCGACAGACAAAAAATTTGAATTTGCAAAACTTGTAGCTCTTGGAAAGGAAATTCCTGCTCCTTCCCCTGTAACTACTACAGTTTGGCTCAGCTGCTATTGAATTGGCAAAATCTGTGATTTACTCTCCTGCTCACTTACTGGAACCTCTGAAATTACATTAACACAGTAGTGGTTTTTTGTGTTTGGTTTTTTTTTTTTTTTTTTTGGTTTTGTGGGTTTTTTTGTTTTGTTGTGTTTTTGGGTTTTTTTGGTTTTTTTTTTGTTTGTTTGTTTTTGGTATTGTCTTTTTTTTTTTTTTTACATGTGCCTCTTTTCCCACTTAAGCTTTGCAGTTCTCTTTTCCTATGCCCAGCTTATTCACCCCTGTGTGGAACACAGAGCAACTGAAAAGCAGGGCAAGGTTCAATTCAGTGCAGAATAAACTCAGCTCATGGGCTCAGACCATTAATGAAAGCTTCCTCTGCCCTCCCTGCCTTATTAACTTTTGTGGTAAACCAAAAAGTGATAGGAAATATGTCTAATGTTTCCATTTTGGCATTGGGCACATGCCTCTGAAGAGTAAGGCTTGGTTTTACATCTTCTAACATCCAATATTGATTTATCAATAAAAAAAAAATGACAATCAGAAGTAATGGAAAGGTTTCCTTCAGAGGAAAAGATGATGGTGTCACTTTTGAAGTGAATAATTTAATCCTATGTGCTCAAGTAATCAAGTTTCTTCTTTGGAATTCTTTCCTGTTTAGAATCATGCATCTAACAGAGGTTATAGTAATTTATAAATATTAATAGCATATCCATTAAATGAAAACCATCCAGGAATGATACATGAGAATAAATCAGATGAATATGGAATATTCCATTATGTGGTTGGAGTTCAAAAGGAACAGGCCTGATTATAAATTATTGAATTAAATATAAACAGACACCTCAAAACCCTATGTGAAATATTTCTTTTTATTACAGGATTGCTAATTTAGAGTGGAAGTTGCACAGACCACAGGCATTTTTAGGTTTGCTCATGCCCTTGCAGCTCCTCACCATAACGTTTTCTTTTCTAGATCCCTGGACTAAATTGGGGGGGGGGGTTAATGGAAATAGTGCCAAAGTTTATGATAAAATATTTTTAATTACTCTGTGCTATCATTCAAGGCCTCACGCCTCCTTTGATAGAATTTTTGAGTTTTAATGAACATCAAATCATGAAAAGAGTGTGGGTCAGATCAGAACCTAGAGTCCTGCACACATAGCCTGACCTCACATGTACTTGTTTACATTCACAATTTATGGCCTAAGTTTTAGTTCCTTCAAACACTAAATTAAATGTTTACTTGAACAGAGCAAAACTTGTATTTCACACTCCTGATCTGAATGAGGGCACATAGCAGTCTTCAATATTTGCATACAAGCTAGGCTTGTTTATACTGATTAATTGGGAAATCTCCTACAAGGGACTATTTTATCACACCCTTTTATTACCACATTTTCTAAGCAAGAAAGCCTTGGCAATCTTGGGAAATAATGTGAAACAAGTGTTTGTTATCTAGCTGTAATTCTCTCTTCAAATGCAGCCCACTGCCTGTGGAATGCCCTGCAACTGGTGGAAAGTGACTCTGTTCCTTGGTGTCCCAGCAGACTCCAGCAGAGGAATTTCTGATTCTGTACAAACTGATGGAGCTGTTTCAGCCAGATTTCAGCTGCCACCGAGTCAGAGTGCTCTAGAACTCTGTGACTATGGAGCCAAATTCTCAACCTGCTGACAGCAGATGCTTCCCTTAAATTCCCAATGCTGGCAACATTAGAACTCATGGCAAAAAAAAAAAAAAAAAAACCTGGAGCAAGAGAATGCAGAAAGCAATAGCAAATAGAACACATTTAATCTTTTCTTCTAGAGAATAAGTACCAGAAAAAAACAGCCTTTGATGCTGAGAGCTCCCCAGAAATAATCTGCACTCAGTGTTGGAGAGGTATATGGGTCATGTCTAATAATTTCTTCTTGCTATTACTATTAAAAAAAAAAAAAAAAAGGTGTCTCACACTGTGTGAAATCATGGCCTAAAGCTTCCCAAGTGGTACAGATGATATACCATCAGTGGGCTGCTAAACAGTGCAAAATAAGGAATTTATGCTGTAATGGAATTCAGCAATCATGTCAGACACAATTCCTTTAACTGTGGGAGAATAAACTACTTCTCAGATGTAATGGTTCTCCTTTTATTCACAGAGCTAGAAAAATCCAGCTCTTTCTGACCACTGGGAACAAGACCAACATCTTGACATTCTTGTTATTTATTGCTGCTATTTGGATGTTGATGAACAGTTCTCTGGATATAATTCTGGATTAGTACCTCAGAATAAAGTATAAAGAATAAATCTAAGTATAAAGAATAAATCTAAGTATAAAGAATAAATCTAAGTATAAAGAATAAATCTAATAAATAATATTATAATATTACATAATATTATATAATAATAGTGACAATATTATTAATAATAATATAATAAAGAATAAATCTAAGCATATGATTCTATTATGTGAAAGATAACGTGTCTGATTTTCCATGGCAAGATTTGGAAATGGCAGCTCCCAAAGTCAACTATGATTGCATTGTTTGAGGAAAAAGTTCACAGCTAACCAAGATTCTTGGACAAGTTATGCCTTGAAGGGCTGGAGTGATTCTTGGCTCAAGAATTAAAAAAAAAAGAAAAAGAAAACAGCACAAGTAGAGTTTCTCACCTTGCAGCAAGGAGTGAGTAAAGGGAAAAAAAAAATCTTTACAGTGAAATACACAGAATTACCCACAGATAGCCATGCCTGTACTGCAGCAGTCAAACAGGACCCTGTTAGGAAGAAAATATCACAACACCCCCAAAGGCAGCCACTGACTGCCTTTTCCAGATCAGAGCTGTCTGAAAGGCTCCCTCTTTAACTCACTGCATAACAGAGCTAGCTGAAACAAGGGGTGCCATTCACCAGAATCAACTGCCTCAAAGTCAATCAGAGAGACTCAGTCTGGGAACTGTGACTGAAGGGAGCACATTTCAAAACTGCCACAGATTCCATGCAACTCTACTGCTTTGTTACCCACAGTGCAAGTCAGTCAGGTACTCACCCCCACTTCCCGTGGAAAATTCAGTAGAAAAGTGGACTCACAGAAAGGTAATTGATTTTATTCTGTGTCTTTCTAATGAGAAAAAAAAAAAAATGTTTCATTCTTCAAAACTATTAGATAAGACAGGCAAGCTGAAAACCAAAAAAAAAAAAAAATTTGATTTTTCTTTTTTCTAAACAAAATTATTTTATGCACATATAGATCCATGTTCTTTACTTGCACTCTTTGGTCTGATTTTGTATTCTGCAGCGTGGAGGAGAACCAGGTTAAACTACCACAGTGAAAATTCCAATCCTACCCCAGAGTTAACTTGATCAATCCTTTTCACTCATTATTTAAGGTAGCTCTTGCAGAATACACCAAGGTGAAAGTTATCAGGCAGCCCAGGGGGTTTTGTTAATCAGAGAATCTGTAAGTGATAACTGGAAGGAAGCTGAGGAGCTGAGGTAGCTGCCTGCTCTAAGCTAGGTGAGACCCAGCCAGATTGCCTGGGGCTTGAAAATCTCCAGATGGGGCTTGAAAACCTCCAGAACCCCACAGCCTCCCTGGAAAACCTGCTCCAATGATTCCTGATCTCCCAACCAGGGTTTTTTCATATATTCCCAATCCAAGCCACTCCCATTTCCATGCATGAGCTCTCCCTCCACTCTGCACCTCAGCTAAGATCCTGCCTTCATTTTCCTGCTCACTTCCTTGGTCTTGGCTTTTTTCTTTTGTCTGTTAATGGATATAAAATTTGCATTTGCTCAGACTGCAACAGAAGGACTGTCAATAACTACAAATAGGGGAAATCACACTGCATGGAGTTTTACTTTCTTACACAGTGATATTTCTGAGTATTTTGTACAGTGAGGTTCCTATTTTAGAAGTGATTCTTCAAGATACAAAATAAAGGGGAAAAAAAAAAAGGATGGGGAGGGACAGTAAAATATTATTTCATTTGAGTGACAGACCACAACTGAAGACTAAGAGTTAAACTACTTTCAGCTTCCCCATTACACATTCCCCTGCCTGCTATCAGCATTCCTACTCATACTGTGACACCAGCAGCTGTGAGAAAAGAAAGAAAATGGATCTTTAAATCCCGACAGAAATCAGGGCTCTGGCAGAACCTTTTCTTAAGTAACAACCCTACAGGGCAAAAAGGCAGAAACTACAATGACAAAGAGCAGGGGGATGGGCTTCTGAGAGGAACTTCCACAAACATTTTCAGTCCCTTATTGGAGAGGGCTCATCCCTCAGCATCCATTCTGGGAACATTCCTCTGTCCATGCAGTTGGAAGGAACATCTCAGGAGCATTGCTGCTCCTGGAGCCTCCTTTGGAGGCCAAAGGAAGCTTTGCCACCACTGGATGCAGTGCTGCTCTTTTACAGCTTTCACACTTCAAAATTCAGTGTACTCACATTCCCTCGGCAAATACCTCTGAGTTTATTAATTATTTCTCCATTAATATTTCCTGCCTTTTTTTTTTTTATGAGAGAAAAGCAT
This sequence comes from Vidua chalybeata, assembly GCF_026979565.1. Taxonomy (NCBI): domain Eukaryota; kingdom Metazoa; phylum Chordata; class Aves; order Passeriformes; family Viduidae; genus Vidua; species Vidua chalybeata. The sequence goes on along the minus strand of NC_071535.1, from coordinate 61,890,780 downwards.
GCTTGAGCCTGCAGGTAAATCTGATATTTTCCAAATATCAGAGCTCTACTAAAGAAGTGGCTCTTCAGCAGCCATTAAATAATTAATGGGCTGCAGCAGCAGTTTCAAATGGTCCTTGTCAATGCTTGATAACTTATTTTTCACATCAAAACCATAAATCATGGGCAATATGCATTTCTAGTGACATTTTAGGACAGATTGTAAAGTTCTAAGGCCACTCTGAGGAGGAGAAAGAAAACACACTGCATTATTAAAGAAGCAAAAGGAAAATGTTTAGTTTTGGGTTAGATTCTGCAGATTTAGAATGCATGCAAGTTCGTGCAACTTCCTTTATGTTTGCCCAGTGTAATGAAAATCAAACTGCTTTGACCAAACCAGAATAGAGAGCAGGTCTTGGTTTATCACCCCATATCTGTCCAACCTTTTCCTTAGGTACTGCAGCCCAAAGCAGCCTAACTTCTGTGGAACTGGTGAATCATTTCATCCTTGGAGAATGGATCACTTGGACACATCTCTGGAGGCTCTGTGATATGGGCCAGCATAGAATTTACAAAGGCAAGAACATGTGACTCCTCCAGAATAATGGGAACTGTAAAGCTCTTTGGGGGAATTAATCCTTCCCAATCCTGGTCTCCAAAAAAATTCTCAGTGTTCTGGTGATTTCTCAGCTCGCTGGCTGAGAACAGCTTCTTGTGAGGAATTTTGGAATGATTTCATTCAAATGAAAACTTGAATTGCTTCATTCAATTCTTTAAATGATGCCATTTATTTTTATAATTTTTTATATGGGTAGGAAAAGTGAGTTCAGCTCACATGTTCACCACATAGTTTAGAAAGTCACAAGACTTTTAGTTACAAGATTTTTTTAAAGATTTATTGACTAACAAAATACTACTAACCAAAATATTTATGTTTTTGACTTAAGCTTTAAATATTTCATTTAATAGACTCATGTTGCAGTGTAAAGCCACAACCACAAAGCCACAACCACAAAGCCACCAGTTATATTCTGAAATAAGATCTGTTTGCAATGAAAACCAGCTATAACTATGAAATAACTGCCTTTTCAGTCAGAGAAGATTAAATCATTTTTGTCGTGATCTTAAATAATGCCATAGAGAGACAATCACAAGAGAGCAAAGCATTTTGGGCTTCATTTGTTTGCTTCTCCTAAGAAGATGCTTAAAGATTCCTTGGCAAATATCAGTAAAGCCTCAGTTCAGGCAGAATTCCTTGAACTCTGGAACACACAAGCTCTGGAAAGCCAACAACACTTGCTGAGAACCATCACAAACATAAAGCAAATGCCCTTTCTTCTTTTTACCCCTGAGCCAGCACAGAAAAATCCAGGTCAAGCTTTTGGGACTCAGTGGCTGCTGAAAGTCAAAAATTGCCAACCATGGCTGATGATCTCACTCCAAAGCTTAGGAAACGTGCAGGATGAGAAACCTTCAACCCAAGCATTAAAAAACAAAAACCACCCAAGAAAATAACTTTGTTTCCTCCAGCCTTGCTGGATGATTTTGTGCCCTTGCAGCCCTTTGAATCCTCAGTAGAGGAGAAACTCCAGTGGATTACTGTGAGCTACCCTAAGAGCACAAACTGTGCACTGCCCACTGAGGCAGGACATGGTGGTGCTGCAGAAAAATAAACACACACTGCTGCAGAAAAATAAACACACACTGCTGCAGAAAAATAAACACACACTGCTGCAGAAAAATAAACACACACTGCTGCAGAAAAATAAACACACACTGCTGCAGAAAAATAAACACACACTGCTGCAGAAAAACTGGAACTGCCTCAATTCACCACCAAGAACTTCTCGAGAAAACCAGTTACTCATTTTTGTGGAAAATGGGGTATCAGAGTTGTAGCTAGGGCAGGACAGCAACAAGTGCATTTCATCTCTGTAACTGAAAATTGAAAGTGAAGCAAGTCATGGTAACGAGGCAGGTCTGAGCTAATTCCAAATCCATGTCCTCTGTTTGCTCAAAAGAAGTTTAACAGGAGAACCCAATATATCTCCTACAGGGAAAACAGCTTTCTGCTATCAGAGGATTCTTTTTCATTGTCTCAATTTTTTACTCATAAAAATGAGGCAGCATGAACCAAATACCTTGCTTTAGAGGGAAAGAAGAAAACGTATCTATTACATGATTTCCAGATATGTCCATCACTAAAGATGATCATCAGAATTTCTTATCAGAAACACCTTATCAGAATTTCTTATCAGAAACACCTTATCAGAATTTCTTCAGAGGAGAACTGTGACAGTGAAGGCAGATTGCACATAAATGAAAAAAAAAAAGTAAATCTCAAAACAGAACTAAGTTGAGGTGGCATTAATGATGAAAGGACAGGATGAGGAGGCTGGAGACAAAGGAAAATAAATGAAAATGACAAGAGGTCTGCAGACTTATCACAGGGGAATTCAAGGGAACAGCACAAGATATCACTGCTGGAAATCAGAAGCAATAAATGCATGCAGGAAGACCAGCAGAAGAACATCAGAAGCATAATATCCCAGAAACCACTGAAAGATTCATGCCTTTATAGTCTTCTGCACACAGCCTCAGTGAAGGAAGTGTATTCACTGAAATTCCTGAAGCAGTGAATACATTTCTGATCCAAAGGCTGTGGTGCATAAAACCCCTGCAAACAGTCCTTAAATATTATTCTTCCCACATGGAAAAGGAAAGTGTTAGGTATTCACAAGTTACTTGTTTCTGAGTCAGAGTATATATCCCATCAGAAAAACAAATCTGTCTAAACCCTTGTTTTTAAGGCAAAGAAAATTAGTTCATTTGTCAGAATGACGGTAAAAACAAGCTAAAAAATAATAGAACTAGTCTGACTGGGAGACTGCCACTCCTGCCACCATACAGCTGCAATTAAAGAGATGAAGCTGAAGGGACTCTGAGCACTGCTGTGAAAGCCTCCCAGCTACAACAACCATTCCTCTTGGGGAGAAATGGGTGTGCAAGGGATTCTCAAAACCTGACAGAAAGCTCACACAGCCTTGCACGTCTGTGTGCACACTCTGAGATGAGCTGTGCTGACTCAGAGAGGCCATGGAATAGAAATGACAGGGCTGAGAGAGATTGAACCAGGAACGAGTTTCAGACTGTGGCCTTGCAGAAAGACCAGATATTTTGGAGAATTAGAGCAGTGAAAGATGCATTGTAGCAGGACCATGTGGTGTAAAAATATAGGTGATTGTTGTTAGGAGTATTAGCAGCATTGTGTGGCAGCAGCTAACAGGCTGAAAAGCATTTATAAGGAATTGCAGCCAGGAAATGGGCTGGCTTCTGGTGGAATGGTGTTGAGTTTTACATCTCTTGTATCTCACTATTCATTGAGACTGATAATAGAGTAAAATCTTTTAAAACACCTCTCAGCTGCCCCATCTCTGTACAGCTACAGAGCAGGACCCAAAGCCTGGAAACAAGCAGATACTGCCACAACATAGTCCTGCCAGCAAATGCATCCTGCTGCCTCCTAAGGCCCAATATTATTTCCAGACTAAATTTATTCATTAGCAGGTTTAGAGCTATTTTTTCATGTCAACACTGGAAAGATTCATGCCTTAATTCAAGCATTTAGCCATCCTGGTATGTGCTTCTCATACCTGGTGAAGGCTGCCCTAGAACAGAGACTGGACAGAGCTAAAGAACAAAGCAGGGATTGATTCAAAGGATCTCCTCCATGGATCCACCTTGGGCAGCACCAGAGCCCAGCCAGGGCTGCAGCCAAGAGGAACCAAAATGGTCCCAAAATGCACGAGCGCTCCCGGGGGCTCTCACTGGGATCAGCTCTGCTCCATTTGCACCTTGCAGTTCATTGTCCCATTCCAGCTTTAGCCCAGGCACTCCCATCCTGCTTGTTTTTCTCTCTCCAGCCCACGCTGTTTGTGCTCCTGGGCCTGAGCTTTGGATCATTTGTCCTTGGTGCCCAGCTGGAGCAGGAATTGTTTTGTCTCCCTGCTCTGTGCACAGAGCTCCCCATCCCCTCATGTGAAGCTCAGAAGTGCACACTGGAGCAGCACAGAATGTGAAAAATAGAAAAGCTGAACCCTGAGGCCTTCCTACCACATTTACACAAGGCTCTTTCAACATCTTGCTAGAAAGAAGTTCCCATTTCACCTGAGCACTGCAGTTGCCCTTACCTGATTTAGCTGACCTGGGCTGTCCACAGAGTCCAGCTGAGGAGCTCTCACAGCTCAGCAGCCCCTCCTTACCTGAGCATCATGTTTACCATTTCCACTGCCCCATCAATGCTGAAACACAATTATCTTGCAGCTGATTAAGACTCTCACACATCACTTATTACTCACTGATAGCAGAAATGCTTGCAATTATTCCCTAAGCACATGACCTTGCAATATCATCCTGTTTCTGTTGCTTCACTTCAAATTCACTTAGCTGATTTCATCTCATGCTTGAGTCAAATCCAGTTTTAAGACATCAATGAACTCACCTACTGTTCATTTTTACAGGGTAAAAACAAAAATAGATGTATAAGAATGACGCTTACACTGTTCTGCAGTCTGTCAGACAGTAGGTATTATCTCATTGAAATTTTTGTCTTTGCGTAAAATCTTTTATCACTTCATAATTTATCTGCTGTATTGCTGCGTGCCACCTTTTCCAGCTGAACAACACTTCACATGACCCACTACCAAACCCATTCCTGGACACCTTGGAAGTCAGACATGCTGTAATCTCATTGCTGATAACAGCTGAAATGAACAAGGTTACCAGGGTCATCTACCACAACGGGTCTTAATCAGTTGTTGGTTTTTCCTTTATTATATTTCTTATGGTTTTACTCACTTCTTCAGGTGAACAATTCACAATCCTTGCACACACATTAATTCAGACTCATGGGAACAGTTGTTCCATACGCTTTGTTTTGGGTTTGGTTTTGGTTTTTTTTAATATGTGCATTATGTACAGTATTCTCCCATTTTAATATACAACTCCAGTTTCAGTGATTTCACAGTTGTTCCAGTCACATGCCAGATTTTCCACTGTTACAGAGTGAAGCATAAGCATGTTGGTACAACCCCTTTTAAGCTATGTTACAGAGTTCTTTCATGAAGTTTTTTTCCCATTTGTTGCACTTCTCATTCATGGAACTGGGACATCACTTCATTGTTGAAGTATTGCTTTGTTGGCTGAGAGATCATTCTTTCAAATTTGCTGAAATGTGACATTTTATACAGAAACATGGCAAGCTCATGGGAGGAATTTCAAAGCACAGGAAAGATTTACATTTTCTCTCACACATAAATGTAAATACTGAAAGAAAAATGCAAAAAGGGCTAGACTTGATTCATTGGCAGTAACTCCATTTTGCTGAAGTCTACCACAGCGAATTGCAGAGCTATGGATATAATAAATGTTTTCACCTAGAGCTTGCAGCAATTTTTTCTCCCATAATTTATTTCCTTATGATATAAAGTCTGTAATTTTCTTGAGAGGGAGAATCCAATTACTCCCTAATTAAGAAAATTCATGTCCTTTGTTTAACTGGAAGGGATCCAGACTCATACAGTTGAATGTTCTTTTTTGTCACCGTTAACAAAAAAAAAGAGTCTATGTTTTCAGGAAATAGCATCAATTATTTCTTCTAGCTTTAATTCCTGGAAGATGACTTAATGATCTGGGTGGACAGAGTATCAGGGGCAGTTTTACAGCCTTGTACTCTTCTCAAGCTATAGTCTCTGTACATCATAATTATTCCAGTTTGCATATCTAAGAGTTGCACTTTCTTAAATAAAGGGCTGCAGAGAGATCCTTGATCACCACATCAAGGCCAGCCTTGCAGATGTCTGCAGAAATGTCAGTGTGGGCTGGGAGTTATGCCTTGATATTAAAATTCTGACCTGCCCACTGGAAACCCTGTGTTTTGTGCCATTTGCACGTAAAAGTTCATGTATGCTTTTGAAATCCTCTGAGTCTAAACTGCTGCTTGCTGGGGATGTACAATTTTTTTCCTAAAGCTTGTTTCCATCCCCATGGGTTGGCACTTGAGAATATCTGGCAGACATTATTATTATTTATAAGGCTTAAAATCAAGGACTCCTCCTTCCCCGAGTCTTTTAGGAGCCATGATAAATTTGACTTCAGCTTTCTTATAAAGGGTTCACAGATTATATAGGGATCAATGTCTTCTAAAACTACATAATAATCTTTCTAATAAAATTTCTGTTTTATGGTAAAAGGGGAAAGAAATTCAGCTGATAAGGGAGGGGGAGAAAAAAAATCATCATTCAAAATTCAGAACAGCTAAATAGGTCATTCAAGTCTTATAATAACCTCCAGTATCCAGGAGCAGGTGATGACATTGGCAGTCAGGAACAGAAATTAAGAATAGAGAACACTGGCATTTCTTGCAGAGCTGATAGGTCTCAAACACTGGATTGTGTCTAGCACAGCTGATGCTCTGTGGGGAAACCCTTAAATGCATTATCACTTGTACCAGGGCAAAAATATATACGAGAATGTGAAGAACAGCTCTAGAGTCTCAAAATATCTGCATTTTAAGCCACTCAAATGCAGTGGCTTAAATGCTGCTTAGAATCCTTTAAATAGCACTGAAGGTAATGACTAGTCCTCTCACAGAAGTGGCAACAGCCCCTTCTCTGATCTCACCTGGACTGGCTAATGAATTATGATCACTCCCATCTGCCAGCCCTGGAATTCACTAAAAACCTTCTTCCCCTACAGCCTGCAGAAGGTAAGTGAGCAGCTGATTCTGTTCCAGCTTTGTCCTGCCCACAGGAGCACGGCAGCACGCTCCCCTTGCCCTCACCCAAAGCCATGAAAATGCTTCCTACAGGGGAAGAACGGCTGTGAGCAAACAGCAGCAACTTCATCAGCTCTTTCCAAAAGGGACTTCTGCTTTTTCAGACCTACTGATAATAACCAAGGCCTGAGATGGAATTCCTTCACCTTTCCTGTACTCAGTGCTCCAGAAAGATCTGATTGTCCATAGCCACTAAGAGATCTCTGCCTTAAGCTTTTTACAAGTCTACTAAAACCACAGCTTATTGAATTACCTAGCAGGATTCCATGGGCTGCAGTGATTCATAGAACTCTGTCTTTCACAGAAATCTTATCAGAGACATGAATATATCAACAGTTTCCTCCTGAAGTATCATTACCTAAGAGGTCATTCAAACAGAAATTAGAATTCAGGAAGAGAAAAACACGACAAACATTTGGCAGAAAGTGCTTGCCAATCTGCTGGGTGCCATGAAAAGAGATAATGTGTTACAGCAAAAGAAAATGGCAAACAATGGACAGCACCAAGAAAAGAAGAGGCTGCAAAGTGAGAACCATTTCCATGGGACTGAAAGTTTCCTAGTTTTTGAGGACTTGTAGCAAAAGTAAAGACTTCTAAAAACCACATAGCTGCAAACGTTACACTGGAATATGAGGAGGACGAGCTGGAGCAAACATCGTTGTTTTTCCAGGCTGGGAGCACAGTAAGATGAGGGAGCACACAGGAAGGCTGCTCACATTTAGGAGCAAAGCCCCTCTGTGTACGAGCTCTGTAACAAACACGTGGAAATGAGATGGAGAAGACGGCTATAGATATTTTCTGGAAATTTCCTCTTCTTATTCCAAACAAGGCACATTAGAAGCGAAAGGACTGCACTCTCCCCATGCACTCTCAGAGCAATTCTGTGTTTAAGACACCAGCAGGAACAATTATGCCTAATGTTCCAGGGCTGAGAAAAAAAGAAATGCCTGTTTTCTCGAGCAGATTTCTGCATGCCTCTCCTACACAGGGGCAGGCAAAACGGGCTGGTGCAATTAATGATCATCGCATTTCAGGACTGCTGCACTATCACCACTCCTGCAGCCACAGCTCTGACACCTATTTGTGCCCAAAGGCTTTGGCAGGTGAGGAGGGGCTGAGCTCGGCAGGAATCTGCCCCGTGGCCGGGAGGGTGAAATGCTGCTTCAGCTCCAAATCTCCCCTTGCTTGCCGCAGTGCTGTAAAAGCTGCTGGAGCTGCCGAGGAACTTTGAGCAACGTGGGAGCTTAACCCAACCCAGGAACCACGAGATGGCACCACAGCAAGGCAGAAAACCCGCTCGCCTATCTGCAGCCCTGATCTTGCTCGTCTGGCTAATTGATAAATTAATTAATAAAGCTGCTGGGCAGCGCTGTTTCTGCATCGGGCAGTACCAGAGAGAGATTACAAATGGATCTCTCTGCTCTTTTCCATTCCTCTGAGCTGGGCAGACGGTGTTTAGGCTGATCCATTTCAAACAGCTGCTTAGTGCTGTGCTGAAACAGACACAACATAAATCAATATTTCAAAAGGCGATCGGTGCCCACGGGTATCCCATTTCAAGGTGATTTTAATCACATTTATGCACACACATTTGGCAGGCTGGCTCTTTGAGCTTGTCCTGCAACGATGCCTGTTTTTCCCTCACTGTTCAACCCCTCTGCTGGCATCCCACACTCCCCCATCCTCTTGCAGAGCTGCCTCCCAAGGCATGCCTGGCATGACAGGCTCCCGAGCTCCTAAAGAGGCAGAAAAAATGAATTTCTAGGCAAGATAAGAGGCAGATTCGTTCCTAAAGAGAACGGTGACCAGCATGATGGCCAGAATATGAATTTATAGGCAAGATAAGAGGCAAGGTTCATCCCTAAAGAGAATGATGGCCAGAATGGTGGCCAGAAAATCAATTCCTAGGCAAGATAAGAGGCAAGGTTCATCCTAAGAATGATGGCCAGAAAATGAATATTTAGGCAAAATAAGAGGCAAGGTTCAGCCTAAAGAAAATAATGGCCAGAATGGTGGCCAGAAAATCAATTCCTAGGCACGATAAGAGGCAAGGTTCATCCTAAGAATGAGGGCCAGAAAATGAATATCTAGGCAAAATAAGAGGCAAGGTTCATCTTAAAGAGAATGATGGTCAGAAAATGAATCTCTAGGCAAGATAAGAGGCAAGGTCCATCCTAAAGAGAATTATGGCCAGAATGGTGGCCAGAAAATGAATCTCTAGGCAAGATAAGAGGCAAGGTCCATCCTAAAGAGAATTATGGCCAGAATGGTGGCCAGAAAATGAATCTCTAGGCAAGATAAGAGGCAAGGTTCAGCCTAAAGACAATGATGGCCAAAAAATGAATCTCTAGGCAAGATAAGAGGCAAGGTTCATCCTAAAGAGAATGATGGCCAGAAAATGAATTTCTAGGCAAGATAAGAGGCAAGGTTCATGCTAAAGAGGGATGATCAGTATTTTCTGATGTCAGGCTGCCCAAGACTGTGCTCAGGGTTCCAGCCATCACACAGCTGTCCTTTCCTGCATTTCCACCTGCTGGCAGACCCAGGAGTGGCTGGCTGGCAGCCCCAACCTCCAGCACAGCACAGCCTGGGCAGTGCCTGCTCCCAGTCCCACAGCAGGGAATTCCAGCAGACCTTCCCAGGAATTTTTTTATGCCCATAAGTCAGGGAGTGCTGCTGGTCACCATCATTCACAGCCTCTAGATTATAAAGGTGTTTCACCCTCCTGCCTCCTATCAGCAAGAGCATTCCTAGGTTTTCCCCATGGATTGGAAAGCCATGAAATGATGTTATGGCATGGCACAAACTCCTCTGTGTACTCCTCCACTCAGCCTTCAATGATCACCAAGGAAAAAACTTCAAATCCAGAACCCTTTAATAAAATACCAAAAAAAAAAAAAAAAAAACCCCACAAAAAAAACCCAAAAACAAAACAAAAAAAAACCCAGCAACAACAACAAAAAACACTTCCAAATGAGCTTTCTAAACATGTATTTGTCTGAACACAAATATGGTGCCTGTGCACCACTCCCCAAAATATGTTTAGCCCTCAGAGAGAAAAAAGTTCTCAATACTGTGATTTAAATGAAACTGATCTCCTGACTTCTGTCATATTCTAGTTTAACATTAAGGCCTCTGGTTTAATTGTTGCAATTATTTCTAAAAACACACATTCATTGGGAATTCAGCCAAATACAAAATTTGTTTCCTTATGTCATCATTCCTCTGATACAACCTAACTAATCAGATTTGGTTCTCATATTAAGCTATGTACTGGGCTGATGCCTTAAAAGTCTTTTTTTTTTAAGTTTCAGATCTGTTTCCTCATCAAAACTCTGTGATCCTGATTCCTGCTGCTGTTTCACAAAATTTCTTTGTGAATTTGCAATCTGATAACAATCAAAGTCCTGTAGCTCACAGGGCAACTCCATCACCCTATAACCTGCTCAGAAAGGGCTCCATGCCCTAGAACAAAAGGTCCATATGAGTGCTTAGAAAATAGGAACTTAAAAGAAATCGTTCAGAACCCCTAAAAGCAGTTAATATTTTAGCTAAAGTTGGTCAGACAAAATGTTAAAATTGCAGCCAAAGGTGGCTATGGCTGTATGCTTTCTTCCCAACCTATTTTTCCTAAGCAATTTGACCTGAAATTACTGCACTTGCAGAAATATGTGGGTCAGACACCTTCAGCCTAGGACTTTATTTAGCAAGCCAAGTAAGATGGGCTTTTCCTCCGTCCTCCAAGTGTGCCAAACCCTTCTGCACCAACTTGATTGTGTTGTCAGAGCAGACTGCCAGCGTGATTCACACCAGCCTCCTGTTGCATATCACAGCTGCAGTTTGGAAACAATTGGCAGCTGCTGGATTTTATGTATGAATAAGGTTCAGTCCTGCCAAATTTACTCTTTTAGAAGAAGAAGGCATCGTAAAATGCATCACAGAAGCTTGCCCAGCTTCTCAGCATAGTTGTAGAACATAAGAGAAATAGTGGTGAAATATTAAAGTGTCTGAAATATTGTGCTTTTTTTTATTATTTCTAGGTTTAACAAAATATGAACATGGCAGTGAAACAACCCACCTAGAAAGATGCAAACATTCCTTACAAAAACTACTAATGGCAACTTTTGGCCTTTGGACTCCGGTCACTCTATTATGTTTGAGCCTTGAAATATTATCATCATAAAATAATAAAATAAATAAACACAATTAAAATGTGAAATAATTAAATTAAAAATAATTAAATAATAACTTCCAATTGGATTTGACTTTTCAAGTGACTACTTAGATATGTTTGTTTTTCTCTTTGATTATCTTTCCGATGTTCTCAAGAGCATAATGGCATTTCCATACAGACCCGAGAGCTGCTCAGGTAACAAAAAGAAAACCCAAGCTGATCATGTATTTAATAACTTTAAATGTTGCCCATCAGGTCTTCCCCTTGCTTTGGCACTTTTCTAATATGGCTGTTCTATTTTAAATCCATGATAATGCTTTCTTGCTGAAAAACACTCTAATAATCAGAGAAGCTTAAAATAAAACAGCTGTACTCCAGGGCAGTGACAGAATCAAAACTTCTACTCACACACAACAAAGGAAAAGAAATATTTTTTCATTGGAAAACTAAAATATTCAGAAACAAACTGATAAAAATCAAAGAATGGCAAAGAAAGAAATAAAAAGAGAGCATTTTTAGCAAACACATAATTTTTTATCCTTGGCTTACTCTTGAGCAGAATCTTAACCCATATTTGCTAACAAATACCAATGGAGCTACCAAATGATTTTATATAAGGAGCCAAGACCACACTGTGGTTCTGCAAGAGAAAATAAACAGAGAAACAGATAAAGGTTATAAGAATGCCACCTCTAAAAGAAAAAAAAAAAGAAAATGCAACTGGTTTATAAATTTAGAAAAGTGGCATAAGAATCAGCCATGAATGAGTTTGTGTCCTGTGAGACACAAAATACAAGAGAGGTGGCTGAATGACAGCAGAGCAGCTGCATTGCTGCTTGCACTGCTCTGTGTTCATTAAACACTTCCAGAACCTTTCCTTCCTGCTGCTGCTGCCTGCAAGCAGGATTTCCACGAGGCTTAGAAAGACTAACAGCTTGTGTAGGTATTTGAAAATATGGGATACATAACCTTAGCTCCAAGTAATGGAAACTTCTATCTCCAGAGACTCCTAAAATCCTGTGCTACTAAAAGCACACTCGATCCACTCTGGCATCTTCTTTAGTCTGCTGAGGATCAAATATTCTGCTTTCCTATGAATGCATGTACAAATTCATCACTAATGATTAAGTCTTCAGCTGACACTAATTAGCTTCAGCTATCTGTGTGCTCAGCAGGCCCGACCTGCTTCACAGTTCTGCTTCCTTAGTGCTGGCAGCTTAAAACAACATCAGTAAAAGTGACACTGCCCAACAGTGACCAGCCCCTCCGTGCAGGAACCACTGAAGGCAGCCAGAGCCTCCCCACTGAGTTTAATAAGAATCACAGTACAGCCCAAAGGCACAGAGAGAGGTAATGCAGTGGCAAAAGCCATCTCCCACCAGCAGCAAGTGACAAAACCAACAGCAGCAAGAGGGAAAACCAAAACTCCATTTGTTTAGCACGGGCTGTGCTCTGAAATGCCAACACCACAGAGGGAGCTCACACTTAAGCACAGGAACAATTTGCAAGCTTTGTCCTTCAGGGATATCAGTTTAGCCAGTCACTGGGGAGCAGCAGTGAACCTCAGGTTAAATTCGGGGCCGTGCAGAAAAACATTTGGACAAACAGAAAGGGGAAAGGCAGAGTGCTTGGCCAAGACAAGAAACTTGGCAAAGGCACACACTGAGTGCACAGCTCCACATCTTCACGTGGTGGAGCCACACACAAAGTAAATTAAGCCACAGCTTTAAGCACCTTGGGCATGCCTTGAGACACTTCCAATGCAAACCAGCTCCCATAAGCAGAAGCTGTTGTCCTCAGTAACATATCTATTTATCAAGGGCTAAAACATCTAACCACAACTACAAACACAAGAAACTTAAAACCATGTCCCCCGGCACCTTTAAGTTTAACAACACATAAGTATTTAAGATTACATTAGAAGCTAAAGCTAGGCTGCAGCTGGAATAGTCACAGGGATTTTATGTTTTTTTTCCCCACTAGAAAACATGTTTTTATGTTTTTTTCCCACTAGAAGGTTGAATACCTCTTCCAACAGGACAGAGTCAGATTTATTACTCGTGGTGGATGCGTTGCACACATATAACCAATCTTCCAATAGCACTTTGACAGATGCTGAAGTTCTCTTAGATGTCTGAACTACCTTTTTAAGCAACACAGACCTAAAACCTGTGGTAACAGAATCGTCAGTCTTAGCACCAGCACACTGGAAGAAAGAAATTCCATTTGTTTAGAACATATAAGGAACATAAAAGCTTTCAGTTCTGTATTTGATGCTTTTGCAAGGAAAAAAACAAACAAACAAAACCAAAAAACAATATCCCACATACACAGGCACACCCAAAACCCCCCAAACAAACAAACCAACCACCAGAGCACAAGAAGAAGAAAAAGAGCATTTGCTGCCAGAAGGGAAATAAGAGCAAAATGTGTTGCAGCACTTCTATTTGAAGTGATTAAGAAAAGCAAAGCAAAAGCTCCCTTGTGACAGTGCTGGTGACAATGGCTTGCTAGGTTACAGCACTAAACAAGCCAGGGGAAAGAGCCACAAAGACCAAAAAAAACCAGCAATACAAGAAGTGTTTTATACGCCCAAGAAGCCACTAAGGCGTTACACAGCCATGTGAATCTGATGTCCTCTGTGACTGCCACAAAATTTGGCGAGTCCTCCTCCACAGCAGCACCTGGATTTGAGGAACCAGCCCCTTGCTCCTGTTGAAGATCCTCCTCGACAGCATTTGCCAGATTCTGCACTCCCTCCAGCAGAGTGCAGAGGTCTTGGCCACCAAGTGCTCCTGTAGGGCCCTTGAAATCAGGACAAACCTTCCCATTAAAGGGCTTGGATTGTGTCTATGAGCTCCTCAGGAGAACACTGCCTAAACCATTTTCTGCTGATCTCAGCCCTCATTCCCACTCTCCAAACAATCCCATGGCTTACACTGCCACACTGCTTTGTTCCTTGTGGAACAAAAAACATGGATTAACAACAACACTGTAAAAACCAGCTTTTCCTTCTAAGAGAACAATTCCCCTAACTTGTGCTTCCACAGGTGAGGAGGCTGAGAGCTAGGGCCATGGAGATACAACACGGCAGGGGCTAAACTTGCACTGTCTGCTTGTCAAACGAGCTTTTAGCGAGGTCTGTGACTTCTTCAAATCATCAGACAGATCAGATATTTTCTGTACTGCCCTCTGCAAATGAAACTTATTTAGTCTTATTTAATTTGTATAAATTAGTACTTAGAAAAGATCAGATCCTCAGCAGGGATACAACAAAAGTAATCAGCTTTTGTCCAGCCTCTCTGGAATTAGAGATTTGCAGCAAATGAGAAGCTCCTCTGAGAAAACAGACTGTGCTGACACTAAACGACCCAAAAGACCATTATCAAACAATCACAGGGTTTATATTAGTTCAGAGGAAGATGTCTAACTTTTTTTGACCTCTCTATAGATTTGAGTGAACTGTCTTCTCATTCAAACAAAATTTTCATTACAGGAGATGCCCAGGGAGAATTTTCAGCTCACTTTCTAGCTTTGGTGCGACACAAAATTCATTTAGCAAGGCAGGGACTGCAGGGAAACTGGAGCAGATGGCCAGTCTGCAGGGCCCCAGGCAGGCATGGCACACTTAAAGGGCTCATTTGTAAAAGCCACTTGGAAAAGTACCCCGTCTGCAGGAAACTAATAGGCCAGGGAGAATTTATTTTCATGATAAAATGCTTTTAAACTCTATGTCCTTGTCTAGTTTTCTTTCAGGGATGGATTTCTGTAAGAGTCAGACTGACCATAATAGAGCAGCCATAACAAAGCAAGACTGGCTGTTCTGAGCAGATAATAGTAAACACTGTGAGTCATCCTCCCCAAAACTGGTATGTGAAGCTCAGAGTTCTTTCTCTGTCATTATTCTGGTGAAGAGGCACACATCCCTAACTTGTGAGTGCAGGAAATACCCCAACACTATCCACAGACTCTTTTATTACCATGGAATACATTCCAGCTGAGTTTGCATGGTTGTCAGTTAAAAGCATCAGCATTTTCCCTGGAACATGAAAATATTTCATCTGAGATCATGGACATAAAAACACAAATCTGGAGCCTCATTATGACATCTTAACAGTCCCTTTGCACAACACAAACATCCCTCATATAAGTTAAAAATGTGACTGTGCAACAGACAGGAACCAGGACTGCATGTTCTGGGCTAGAAAAGAATGGCAAAGAAAAGAGGAGTTCTTCATGCTTTAACAAAATTCACATTGCTAGCTTTATTCCATCAATGAATAAATAGATATGCAGCTCACTGGGTACAACCTAACTCAGAGAAAACCAATTAAATTGAAAATGTCCCTTAATGAAACAAGAGAAGGGTCATTGGCTAAGAAACACTACAGCAGTGTCCCCCCCCTGTGTAGGGTCCTCCACTGCCAGAGGATCAGCTTGCACCCCAAACCATCACTCTGAGGGCTGACAGAGCAGCTTAAACACCTGAACATTTCATTTCCAAAAATAGGCTTCTCAACCTTTTTTCAAACTGTGAAATGGCTCAGCTATTTCTAAATGCCACTGAATCAAGTGCAGTGACATGTGTGGAGAGACACTGTGACAGTAACCTTCACCATCCCTTCCTGAGTGTGTTTGGCTTTTCTTTTTTCCTCTCAACAAGGCTTAATCTCACTGTCTGGCTGAACATTAATCCTCTTTCACCAAGTCCCAAACTAATGCTTGCTGCATTAAGACACTGCAAATCCTCAAGGTATAAGTTACACCCAGTTCAGTATAAAAGGAAAGCACAGGGCTTTCTTCTCACTACAGCTGGTACTTCCAGGAAGGCAAGTAGAATACAGGTAAATTCCCATCAGATCCTGAGGTAGAAATCTTTATTTTTTTAATATTGCGAACTCTTAAAGTAATTAATTGCTTCTGAAAATTATACTTTGCTCTTTCTCTCTCTTGCTTCTTTTACTTTGTCCTTACAGAAAAGATACATTCTCTCTCCAGAAACTTAGATAAAAATGTTTCATTGGAAGTGGTATGGTATTCTGCTATTATGATCATTCTGCAGAGACTGCTGACATGCCATCTCCATTGCTGAGGAAAATCAAACTCCTTGAGCAGTAAACACAAGGAAGATCTATCTCACGTCTCTGTTCTCACTGCTGATTCTGAACTCTTGCTGTTATAGAACCACTTGAGGATAAAGCAGAGACTCAATTTCTCCCTGCTTCTCTATTTCCTGTTGAAAATAACTATACATGTTGCTCCAGCTGAGATATATTTTTTTGTTTTATAGACAGGATGAAGACACTTAATTGCTACGTGCTGTTCCTTTGCTGGAAAGCAATTTGCTGCAACAGCTGCCAGCTCACCAATATCACCATAGCCGTGGAAAGAGAAGAGTGTGAATTCTGCATTACAGTGAATGCCACGTGGTGCTCAGGATACTGCTTCACCAGGGTGAGACTCCTCATTTCAGGCACCAGAATTGAATATTTCAAGTGATGGATGGCTAGCCCATTCCTGCAGCCCGCAGCAAACACATGGGCAGGATGAGCCTTGTGAAAAACCTTGTGTACCTACTCTTGTGTTACTCAGCCAATCTGAAGCACAGACAGGAGAGTGAAATAGCATAGTAAAAATGCACTTAATTAACTGGCTGCATGTATTCTGTTAATAGTGTATAACCAGAGTTAGAAGAATTACAGCCTGGATCTCTGCTTTGTGCCCTGTTTGTGGTTGCAAGGAGACAATACAGCAGCCAGTACTAGACAGACTCCTCTGCTCTTTCAAATAATTTAAAGAATCAAGCAATTGGCCTGAAAGATTGTCTGGTGATAGTATGACAAAAATTTGCTCTTTCAGTCCTCCTGAAAGGGGAAATTTAAAGATCTAACTGAAATTAGAAATCAGACCCAAATGCTTTTGATCTCAGTGGGATTTTCCCCTTTTTATAAAAATTTTGAAATCTAACCCATAACAAATTTAAAAGCGGCTATTCCCTTCTTGTAATTTCAGGATCCAGTATATAAATATCCTCCAGTATCAACTGCTCAGCAAACCTGTACCTTCAAGGAGGTTGTGTATGAAACAGTGAAGATCCCTGGCTGTGGTGACCACCCCGAATCTTTTTACTCATACCCAGTAGCTACAGAGTGCCACTGTGACACCTGTGACACTGACACCACTGACTGCACTGTCAGGGGGCTGGGGCCATCCTACTGCTCCTTCAGCCACAGTGGAAGTAACCAGTGAGGGGCACAGTCTGGGGACAGCAGTTTGGCTCTAAATGTTCCCTGCTAAGCAAAGGCACCGTTCAGGTTTCAGTGGAAGACAGCAGGCTATGCTAGCTACAAACTGCCAAGACTGAAACAAAGATTTTTAAGGCCAAAATGAAGAGCTACTGACTGGACTCCTCTTCGTGCCTTCCTTCCTTAACCTATCAGTTGCCTTAAAATCATTTTCATAGGTCTTTGAAAAATGCTGCTTCCAATCTCTTCTGCCTTTCCCCCCCACCTTCCTCTTTATCACAACTTTGTTATTTATATTCCTCTATTTCCACTGCCTGGTTCACAGAGATTATTCTATGCTATTCAAGAAGTTCCCAAGTTTCAAGTCTTTATAATCTCCTGCTTTTCATCTCTCCTAAGCTCACACTAATTTTTCAAAGCCTTGCTGCTGGTTGTGGCTCTATTGGCTGGACTGTAAACCTCTCTCAGCTGAAATCCTGACTGAATTTTCTTTGCATTATGTTTCACATAGTCACCATGCTCTGCCAATAATAACAGCAGGAATATTTAAGAGCCAAAATCTGCATTCAGATGTTGAATTCTACCTGAATTCTTGTACTTTCAGTAAGGCTTGTTAGCTCACAGCAACACAAGGAACACGAACTCTGCTTCGTACCTGGCCAACTTGAAGAAATCATCAGCTCTCTATTTTCACCTGAGTGCAGAATGTAGTGAACAGAAACTTTTAGCATTATTTAACACAGGAGTCTCAGAAATTGTTTAGGGATGCATCCAGAGGCACCTGACCCCAGCAGTGCAAACATGGTGTGGTGATGGGAGCCTTTCACAGGAGCCCCTTCAGAGAATGGAAGTTCACAGAGCCCTGCAGCAACCTAACTGTGCAAATGCCAGGATGAAGGTGGGGTGGTCTGGAAATGAGCTGGAGGCCTGACTGAACCAGCATGGGAAATTACCTCACGTTGTTGAGAAAATTCTATGAAGCCTACAGAATGAGATCCTACAGGGAAAATGAAAATACACCGTTCTTCACCAGAAAAATCCCCTGCACAGGCACGGCATGGAAACAGCAGATCCTGCAGCAGTTCAGCACTGCAGGCTTGGTGGTGTCAGCACCATCCAACAGCATCCCAGTGCTGCAGGAAAGTGGGAGTGCGAGGAGCAGAGCCTACAAGACACGAGCTACCTCCACCACTCAGCTCTGCACGGCAGGGCCTTGGCTGAGTGGTTATTTCTGACACAACTTCAGAGCGTGGAAAAACCAGAGAAAACCCCCACAAAGAAGAGTAAGGATGGAGAGAGGCCCAAGGAACATCTTAGGAGAAAAAAAGATTTGTTCAAATGCGGTCGTTTTGCTTAGGGGAGGGAACACTTAGGGGGGAAATATCAGCAGAACATTTTACATGCTTGGAAGACTTTACACAGAGGAGAACAGTCGGTTCTCCATGTCCAGAGAGAGCAGAACAAGCGATGGAAGATTCAGAGCAGCCACCAGCAAATCTTCTGAAAGCTACAGACACTGCAGCAAGCTGTCAGGGGCTGGGAGAAGGAGGCAGGCAATGAAGGAAGGGCTCTGTGGGTCAGGGACCAGCACAGGACTCCCAGAACACCTGGGACCTGTTGGGAATGACAGGCAAAGCTCATTCAGCACCAGGCAGGGCAGTGAAGGAGCAGTTACTGGCACATCTGCTTTTTGAGACCTTGCAGATGTGTTTATTTAAGGAGGATTTGCCTGAGTCTACTCTGAATCTGTCTTGTAATAGATAATAGATATTTTGACTCACGTAGTTTTTAGCTTTTTTACTAAGAGGTATTCGTTCTCTTGATTTTATTTATAAGATTTATATGCATTTTTTTTGGTCTAGTGAAGCTTTAAAAGTGGTAAAGTAATGGATAAATCACACTGGGGCTCACTAATTTCAATTTTAAACATGAGTAAATTGCAGTTAAAACTAAGCATATTATTAATATCAGCAATTATTCCATTCTAAATGAGAGAATTTTGAATTGCAATTGCAAAACAAAGTAGCCTGTAGCAAAAAAAGTATGTAAAAAAGTATGTTTTCAAAATAGATCTGTATTGTCTCTTGTGCATTTGCAAATAATAAAAAAAAACTATTGCACTTCTGTTATGAGTCTTAATAAGCCATTTTTAAAACTTAAGAGTCTACCTGCCAACTTTATTATGCTTTAAATTGCATGGTTTTTTTCTTCCTCTCATATTTTTTCCCATGTAACTAGTACAGCCAGTAGAGCCATAAATGCATTACATGGCCAAATCACATAAAATATTTTAGCCTGATCAGTAATATTATAATGAAATATTACCTAGTTACAATATCAGAGTAGTGCGGATACAAATAATGATAATCATTAATATCTTATTTAAATGATAGACATTAGAACCTGTCCAGAGCTGTGCCCACATCTGTCACAAATTATACTGCACAGAAAACCCAAAATCATACAGGTCTCATTTCATCCATCAGACACATGCACCACGCATTCTCATTTTGCAAACAAAACTATTCAGAACCTCCTGAAGAAGGCTGGTCAGACTTGAAGGTATCTTAGCCTACATTTGATAGCCTGCAAGACAGACTTTATCTCTTTTAGAGCTCAATTTCCATTGAATGCCCAATAATTTCATTAAACTTACTTTTACATCAGTGTTTCCGCAAAGCTTTAGTGAAGGTACACACAAGTCATGAACATCAGTACAGTCTGGCACCCAAATCTGCTGCTTGTTATTTAAGAAAAATATTTGAGAGGTCATTTTTGTGCTTGTTGTCTAGCTCTGCCAAGATGAATAAATGGGAGCTCTGTCAAAAGGTGAAAGTCTCAGTATGACATGCTACTCGAAAAAGTAAATTGGTGCATAAGCTTTTAGAAATGTTCCTAATACAGTCAGAAGTAGATTTTGAAGAACTCCTACCACGGGCCTAACATTTTTCATTGAGATCAATAGGTAAAATATTTTCCAACTTGAACACAACCACTCTGCCAACAGTGAATTTTTCCAAAACTGCACATTAATTCTATTTTTAACGTCAGGTTCTGCAAAAAGACCTTAGAATGTGCCAGACTTCAGCCTGCAAAATCAAATGTAGGGAGCAGTAAAAATTAAAATTGACTGAACTAAATAGAAGTACTATTTAGGCAAAAAAATACGTCTTTTCCTGCATGAGCCTGCAAGAAGCAAACCTGGAAAACTTTAATTTATGCCCCCTGGTGAAGGCAGACAGCACAGAGGCAACGCACAGTGCTGGATTGAGGGCTGCCTGATGCAGGACTCTCTGTGCTGCAATTAATTAACTAATTAATGCCCAGGGAGATTATTCACCCGTGGGCAAGTGAAAGCTCTCTGGCATTCACCACGCACCCCTGGGGCTCTGCAGCGGCTGTGCCAGCCCCACGGGGAGTGCCCAGGGTGGGCACACGGGGAGCAGCATTCAGAGCACTCCCGAGGAAATCCTGATGCCTTTGGGCGTGCAAAGCCTCGCCCTTGAGCGGGATGGGAACAGAAGAACTCCAAGTTAGAAGGCAAAGAGAATGAGCTCTGATTTATTTCAGATGCAGCGCTCTATATACGGAGAACACCACGCGGATTAATTCCATTGGTCTTGGAGTAAAAACATCTCACTGGTGTGCAGTGAACAACACACACTGGCAGAACATATCTATAAACAACGGGAACAAGACAGACTAGAGAATTATTTACATTCTTTCCCAACTGCTCTCGCCTGGTTAGAAAACCTTTCTCTTTCTCTCTGTCCGAGCTGAGAATACCCACAGCAAAGCACAGCCCGGTTTGACAGGAGGATGAGCACACGTTCCTCACCTTGAAGCTTAATAAGGCATCAACGGGATTAGCATCCCTGCACCCCTGTCAGTGCTCAGCCATGATCCCCAGCCCAAAGAAATCATTGCTCCTAGCTAAAAGCAGGCTTGCACTTGCTTTTTTAATTGATATTATATATATACAGATATATTGTACATATATTACACATATTTTATATGTATAGATTTTGTATATGTAATATATTCTATTGTATATATATTATATATTCTATTCATATGCTTATTTTTATTTATTTTTCACTTTTATTCACTTTTATTTACAGCCCATATAACCAGGCTCTATTTTTTTGCTTCTTTTTGCTTATTTTGTATTTTTTCTTATTTAGTCAGACTGTATTTTTTTACCACAAGCAAGAAACATAAACGTCCTCTCCCTGTATTAACCCAGCCGATGAATAAGAACTCAGCAATCATTCACAAGTCCTCAGACAAATGCAGCCTGAAGCAGAGGCCATTACAAATGGTGCGAAACAGGAATGTTTTTGACCACAAATCTGGAGAAAAAGAGGCAGCAGCAGCAGCACTCTTGGCTTGCACAGGTCAGCTTGGGGCTGCACTTAACTTGGACTATTTAAATGGCAAGGGAGAGGCACTTCAGCGTGGTGTTCACGTGCAATGCTCCTCTTTCACCCTCCCAGCTCAGCAAGGGCATTCAGTTCTGTCCCTGTGCAATGTTTAGCCACATACTTTGTTTCCATTTAAAAAATACCACTGGCATCTTAGTTGAAACCAGCGAAAAAACAGCTGAAGAGCTCATCTGAACAATTCATTTGGAGAGGGCAGGCTGGAGATCAGTGGCTCCCCTGCACTCAGGCAATGGGATCTATAAAGTTTTTCTTGGTCTCTCTTCAGTTTATGTTATTGCCATTATTAGCTGTCAGAGCCTTGGTCTGTCAGCACGACTTATGCTGACAGACATTGCAGCAGCTCACAAGGCTACAGTCTGGGAAACAGAGCAAGTGGGACTGCAGCAGGGCTAGAGAAAGGACATCCTCTTGAGAAATCAAATGTCAGTGTTGCGTTCTGTGTAGGTGGGGAAGGGAAAGAATTAACCACCTATGCTTTAGCCATTAACCATTGCATTAATGGTTAATGAATTGGACTAGATTCACTGAAAAAAAATATGGCAGGTGGGTCAGATATATTTCTTGCACTGGGTTATTCTGTGTGAAACAGACATTATATATAAACATTATTCCCTGTGAAAAATTAAAGCTAATTATGGATCTAATATGTTTGGGTTACATTCAGCTGTAGTTGCATTCATTAAATAATGCTAGGTTTATTATCAAGCCCTAAAATATGTCCTTCTTAAAATGGCAATATTCAAGACATATAAATTAATCTAGCATTACCCAATGGCTTGTAGACAAA
Organism: Vidua chalybeata; assembly: GCF_026979565.1. NCBI lineage: Eukaryota > Metazoa > Chordata > Aves > Passeriformes > Viduidae > Vidua > Vidua chalybeata. The sequence continues at coordinate 61,868,316 of NC_071535.1, read as the reverse complement.
CCTTTGACCAATTTAACCAATCCAGTTTTCCTCTTCCTTCACGTGTTTACATTTAAAGTTTCATTCAAAAATTATCTTCTCTGTCACGACCTCCTCCTCTCATTACACAATATTGGCAAGACTTGATGCTTTTGTGAATGCTGTGGAAAACCCCAGCCAAAATAATATGACAACAAAGAAAAATATTCAGGAGGCAGAAAGAAAATTTTTGGTTCAGACACTGTCAAAATTTAAGTCACAGTGAGGCAATGGGGTTTATAGACCAGGTCTGTGCCCCAAACAGGAATTTACAATCACCAAAGCTAGGCAGCACACACTGGGCTGTGCCCTTCATCCAGCCCAGTGACCAAGGAACAATACAGCCAGCCTGAAATTAATTCTGCTCCCACTTCCAAAATGTACACCAGACAGCTCTGCCCAGCAAGTTCCATTTCTTTCCTATACAATTTCTCCTTTTGGAGAAATATCTCGACCTTGATGAGAATGCTAAAGTGAGCTAATGCTTTGGATGGGAGATGATGTGCACCGTGGGTGTGAACAGACAGAAACTTCACCTCCCTGGCTCTGCTTACACAGCCTAGCCTTAAGACAAGCAGATCCTGATCTACAAGCATCTAGATGTATCATACACTTGGATTATTGTGTCTGGAACTCAAAACCACTTTACACTGTGATGCTGAGTTCAGGGACAACGCAAAAGCTCCACCAAATCACTGTCTGTGCACAGTCTGGTTAGTCAGCATTTGTTATTCAGCAAGTACAACACGTGGGCTGCAATTTTATTCAGCATCTCTCTAAGCAGAGTGTGGAAATCACCTTGTCAAATTCCAATATCCAGCTAATAAATTCACAGAGCTAATGAAGCTGTGGTACTTGGACAAGGATTCAGTGCACCCCAACACAAGCCCAGACAGCACCTCTAAGAACAAGCACTGTAATTAACAGTGTGTCTGTCTGGAGTGGAATTATAGACCCATGAGAACCACTCAAAGAATCTTTTTCATCTATTTAGCACAACATTTATTTTAAGATTAGGATAGCCATTTGATTTTGCTTGCATTCTGTAGACCAATGTTGCTTTAAAAATACAATAAATTTTTAAAAAATAGCACAAGAGGAAGTCTGGAAATGAACATTATATCATAATTAGTAACCCTAAATATGAATATCAATGCTTCAGGGGCTAAATATTCAAGGGCTTGTGATGTCCTTAAATAATTCAGTCTACATCCTTCCAGTAGATATCTGAGCCATTAAATATTCACAAACACTTTGAAGATTGGAATAGTGTCAGAGCTCAAATTAGAAAATTTCCCTTTAATGTCACTCTTACCTTAATTTCTGCCCTCTTATTTCAGGTTATTTCCCACATCTCTAACTAGGTAATACTGAGAGCACAAAAAAAGGATCTTTTCTTTATAACTCAGTACAAAAGAAACAAGCAGCTCTGCTTTTGACTTACAGCCCTTTGCCTTCCAGACAGGAAAGGTGACCTGCCCAAGGATACAGCAATGGGTAGCAGATTTCGGGACCTCCCAGCTTCTCACTCCAGCAAAACAACACGAAAGCACAATTGGAAATTGGTAATATTACTATATTCTAGATACACTATATCATAAATCTCACTGCCCTTTCTCTCCCTTCACTCACGCTCAGGATTTCAGGCTGTGTAACTCTCTCTAAGACTTCTGGTCAAGAACAACAACAACAACAACCAAAGCCAAACTTACGGGGGTATTTTAAATTTCTAAGTTTTAATAAAACAGCTGCTTTCATTTCCCTTTTCCTTTCCTTATCACATTTTCTGGCTACTGACCAGCAGAGAGAGAGGCATTCTTGTGATTTTTGACCATGGCATTGCTAGCAACTCCCATCTGCTGCACATGAAGTCTTCTGAAGAGCAATTCTGGTCAGTTTTTAGCTCTGTTCTCATTCTTTTCACATGGCAAGCACCTCAATGGTGCCTGCTTTTCCAAATTGCATGCATAGCACTTTTCAGGTTCGCAGATGAAACATATCTATATGCACATATCCAGTTATCCAGCAGTTTTGCACTAATATTAATCGGACACATTCTCACTTCTGGGAACTCATAATGCCACTTATAAGCTTGAAATTCAAGTTTTCAGTAATTGATAAATGGCAGTGTCATTCAGTACCAGGAACAACCATCAGTCATCTTCTGCTTCAGATGGGAAGTGGATGCTTTTGAAAATCCCTGGGGCCTAATTGCACAACAGCATGTGTCCTTTTTCAAAAGTCCTAAGCTGAAGGATGTACACCAAAATCTAGTTACTAAACCACATAATTACCAAATTCTCATGTTCTGCAGTGAAGAAGATGGCAGAAACACCTTCTGAACAACCCACAATTCTGTATCTCTTCAGAAAAATCTGTTATAGGAGTAAGTCCCTCCCACTCAGAAAAAGGTACAGTCAAGTCTGTAAAATGCTGTCACTGGTATTTTTAAATGTTGCTTGAGCTGAGCACAAAACTGAGTCTATTTTACTACTGTTTGAACAAAAATCGTTAAAAACCAGAATTGAATTGCTATTGTGAACTCATGACTGAACATGTGAGTAATGACACTCACAAAGCCTGCTTTCAATGTAGAGAAAAAGATTATTTCCCCTTTCTCCTCTTCAACTCAGTCAGCTTTTAGCATTTATTGAGCTCAACATTTTGATTTCCAATAATATTTTTCTTTCCCTGAATGAGAATGTCCTTTATGTGGTACCTGCACTTAGGTAAAATTCATTGGGAAACCAAGGCCAGACAGATTTTCCTGGTGAACACTTGAGTTTCCAAAACAAATTACATGTAAGTCATTGTGAGCAATGCTTTCAGGAGCTCTTCTTTAGCTATCTAAATTAAAATCTCCACAAGTCAGGTTTCCTAAATCTCATTTAGCCTTTAGTAGATAAATGTTCCCAGTAGCAGAATAAGCCACAGCCCAAGTTAAAGTTGCCTGAATTCAGCTCTGAAATGCCACATAACTTTTAAGACTTCCTGCATTTGAACAGTCCTTCCTAAATGCAGAATTCTTTTAAATCACAAACAAGCTTTTCAGCATAAAAAACCCTTCTCATTTGCCTCTTGTGGCATTAAGAGTGGCAAGGAATTAATGCAAACCAAAGGTTTTGTATTTATCTTTTTGGTGGCACATCCCCTCTCCTTCCCCTTTCTTCAGGCTGCTCAACACTCTCAGGAATTCTTGTTAGGCCCCAGCCTTGATTAATGCTTTCTGGGCAGTTAAGCCGAGCTTAATCCGTTTATCAGTCTGACTGAGTTTACCAGTCTGTTCCCAGAAAGTTCTATAGCCCAAGGAACTTCTGTTGCCTAACAGAATAAGGCCTTGAAGCATTATTTGCCAAAATCACAGCCAGAGTGAAACAATATTATTGTAACAGGACTTCTGAGGAAAACCCGAGTAACTGCCACCTCGGATTGTGGCCAGGACAGGGACTGGCAGAGGACTGCAGCCAAATTATTTGTACACCATGAGCAGCAGTCCTGTGACACTCTCTGGCCTGTCCTGGAGCACCGTGGGCTGTGCCAGCATCTCCCCTGCAGGGAGAGCTCCAAGAACTTGCCAGCCCTCGAATTTGGGATGCTCAGAGGAACATCAACACAAAGTGACAACAGGGCTTTGGCTGATACCCCCCCTCTGATGCCTTGGGAAAGCTGAGCTAGAGCAGAGCTGGGCAGAGCTAAAGAACAAAGCAGGGATTTATTAAAGGATCTCCTCCATGGATCCACCTTGGGCAGCACCAGAGCCCAGCCAGGGCTGCAGCCAAGAGGAACCAAAATGGTCCCAAAATGCACGAGCGCTCCCGGGGGCTCTCACTGGGATCAGCTCTGCTCCATTTGCACCTTGCAGTTCATTGTCCCATTCCAGCTTTAGCCCAGGCACTCCCATCCTGCTTGTTTTTCTCTCTCCAGCCCACGCTGTTTGTGCTCCTGGGCCTGAGCTTTGGATCATTTGTCCTTGGTGCCCAGCTGGAGCAGGAATTGTTTTGTCTCCCTGCTCTGTGCACAGAGCTCCCCATCCCCTCATGTGAAGCTCAGAAGTGCACACTGAAGCAGCCCAGAATGTGAAAAATAGAAAAGCTAAGCCCTAAAGCATCGCCTCCTCAAGGCTGAACCCTTTGCCCAGTGAGGCAAAAGCAACCAACATATTTCACTGACTTCAGGGGAATTTCACAAATACACCTTTGTGTGTACATAACAAGTGTAAATTTCGCCTTCTCAGATCCACAGGTAAGGTTACTCTTGAGCTCATATAAATCCCACTGAATTGTTCTGCAAATATTCAACTAGTCAATGATTAAGTGCTGCTAAATCCTTTAGAAATAAATATTTCTAAACTGATTCCAAGCATATTTCCCTTTGTGAGCCTCATCTCTCTAGTATGTAACAAAATGAGCTTTGTTAACAGTGTTGCTTCTGCATATTTATATTAAATCTGATTTTCTAATATCTTTGAGAGTGATTCTTTCAAGTGATCTAAACCACTTATTTGCACCAAAGTTCAAAACTCATTTATGAGTTTAAAACTCAATTTATAAGTTGCTTCCCTTCATCTTTTTAAGTGCATCCCATGCACTCCAGCGTCATTTAAGAACACCTCTGGGCTATGTCCCTTGCAGGAAATTGAGAAGAGATGAAATGGAGCCAGATACTCTTGAACTGGGGATGGCAAGAGCCTCTTTCATGTGGTGCAGAAGTCCTCTCTGACTGTAAAATGTACCCTGGCAGTCAGGAGCTCATTTCCTTTTATTTCAGCACATAGGGCTCTTACCTTAGGAATGTATCACTGATCTCTTTTAGCCTGTCAAAGACACAAAGACTGAAATTTCACGTGATTTTGGAGCTGAGGGAGTTTTCCTTTTAATTCCCATAGACCTTATCTAGAAGTATTATGACTCTCTGGATCAGTACTTACAGCATTCAGAAAATTATCTTAGAGTAGTGTTTGGAACAGCACAAAAAACCTAGGATATTAATAAATTAATATAACCTCCCTCTCAGCTCACAGAACTCTAGAAAGCAAGCTAAACTGATTTATCTGGTGATTTAACCCCCAGACTGTTTCAGAATATTTCCAAATAAAGTGGTAAAAACTCAATATTTGAAATTCTATCAGTCTTAGCAGTTATGGTGAGTCACACAAACCAAGCAGCATCATCCTTTTTTGGCTGAAGAATGTCAGCTCTCACAAAGAACCCTTAGCATACCACCAAACATGGCCATAAATATGAAGTCTTCCAGGCGTGATAATGCCCACAAATAAACCTGAAATTCAGTCTCCTTGAACAACTGGCAGTAATAATTCCTCAAAGGTATTTTAAAAGATGCTAAAACCAGCAGAGCATAGCTGAAGCACATGAAGAGTGGGGGAGAACAACCCAAAAAACCAACTCAAATATACACACAGAAGTTGATTCTCCTATTTTGTAAGCATCAAATATTGGCCAAAGAGCATGCAGTGACAAACAGGCACAGCACCTTTGCTAGGAGGGCATTTCAGACTCACAGAAACAATGTGTGCTTTCAACCTGCTCACCTACTTTCACTCAAGGGAGTGATGCAGCTGTGGTTTGCCAGGAAAGCAGCAGAAAGCCACTGAAGGATTAGGCACTGCTGTTTGAGATAAGCTACAGCTCCCAGCTCTGGAAGCATCTATGTCTCAGAAGTGTCTCACTGTGCATGCTTTAGCTGCAAAATTAAGAATATGCCATACCCCATGTGGTGGTGTGCTCCAGTGAAACATTTGACAGAAGGAAAAAGTGAAGATAAAGAACACTTATTTGTCAGGGATTACCTTAACATCAAACAGTAAAAAGCATAGAAAAGTAAAAAAATCTTTTGCACTTTTTATAGATAATAGATTTATGGAGAATGCTGCTGCACAAATCACCAGCCTTGCTTGCCAATCCAAATCTATCTTTGCAACCTTCTGCTGACCATCCCTTCTCCATTGCATTAACCATAAGGTATTTGCCATCACATTTAAGGCTCGTTATGACTGATCCTTCCTACCCATCACCTCTCATCAAGTATTTAGAGGCCTCCAATCAAGCTGTAGTGACAGCTCCCATCATCTTCGTCTTCATCTTTTAGACAGGCAGCTCTACACTGCCAAGTCAAGAGCTGACACATCCAGAAAAGCAGTTTCTGGCTCTCTTTCATATTTTCCCTTAAAATTCTCCTTTCCTATGATGTCAAGAAGAAGAATATTGTATGAAAAGAGATACTTAACATGTTGACCAAGAATATTAAATTGTCTCCCTCACAACCTAGCTATAATTATTCTGAAGCCATGAATTATTTACAGTTCTTAATAAAGCTTTAGAGCTGTGTGGTTTATTAAAGATACACATGCAGGTCTCCCTCTGAGGTAAAAGAAAAACACTCAGCAAACCCAGAGACTTTGTTCCTCATTTTCCTCTAGGTGAATATGAGACAGCTCCACAAGATGGCATTACTCATGGCATTCCCAGGTGAGGAACACAGGCACTGGCACACTCCCTGTCCTGCCTGCTTTGCTCTGGGAGGATTCAGCCCTCACCAAACTCTCTGTCCACAGCCAGCATTCAGAAAACTTATCCTTATCCAGAAAGCTGAAATCCTTATCGCTGTTCTTCGAAGCAACATGAGAAAACACATACAGGCACCAAAAATGCATTAAAAACTACAATTTTTCCTTTTAGAAAGCACAGAGTACTCACTTCACAGGTGATATTTTATAGAGAAACAAACTTCAAGTGAGGATGTGTGGGATACTCCAAACTCTAGGCTCACTGCACTGCAGAATTAATTCAATTACATCCTGACCACTGCTGCTTATTCAGTTCCTACCAAATACAGTTCTCTAGCTGAAGAAATGTTTTCCACACAAGCTGACTGGGCCAAAAAGGGCTATCATTTAAATACAGTGAAAATTAGACTAGGAGCAAAAGGGAGACTCAGCCTCTCTGTGCAATTAAAAAAAAAAAAAAAATCTATCTGGTTAGCTATTTTTCCTATTTTGAGAAACAAGTGCACCTAGACTGCCAGAAGGATCAAAGCCAGATTTCTCACACATTATAATTTTATCAAGTGAAATTAACTGGAGGGGGAAAAATTGCAGTAACTTCAGAGCTTTGGACTCCTCCATTACTTCCATTTATTTTGCTTCTGCCCTTTTTGTTCTTTTAATCTTTCTCCTTCAATCCTTTCTTGCCCAGTCCTGGAGTCTTACTAACTTGCATTCCCAGTTCATCTCCAAGTTAGTTTCTCAGTCAGTCCTCAGTGGTCCCCCATTTATTCTATTCCCAGCCCCCTTGTCTCTCTTTTTGTTTTCCTCTGGTACCTTTTCCCCTTCTGTTCATCCTACTAAGTTTGGCACAAATTCTTCCTGCACTAACATCTGCTTTGGTTTCTCAGAGCTAAACATTTTGCAAAGCTCGAGAACTTGTCCCACAGGGCTGCACTGTACAGGCATCAGCCTGCTTGTGCTACTGCTTGAAAAATGGTAATTCAGACATCACTTGGTGCTTGGGGAGACAAGAGTCTGAACAGGATTGGATAGTTGGACAATTTTTCCATGCAAACGACTGTAACAGAGCACATTGCCTCTTTTCTGTTAGTCATGGTACTATCTGGAGAGTAAAGACAAGTCAAAACAATTCATACCCATCCTACTTGGCATCATAAATAATCCATTCCCCAACACAAAATCTTTATTCTGCTTTTTTATATATGTTGGCCATTATTTTCTGATGCTTTCCATTGTTGCAAAACAAGCAGACAAACAAAAAACTGCCAGTGCACAACCCACTGAATACAAGTCTGACCTGACTCCAGAGCACTCACCCTGATCCAAGCACAGCACACAGGGACCATATTTCACTTCACAAAATGAGCTTTCCCCTCCTTCAGCAGAAGAATGTTCCACTGTGCCGAGTACAAGTTACCTCATGGGAACAAACCCAGAACAAAGCAGATGCTTCTGTGCACTTCTCTGTGCTGTGCCACTCCAGAGAGTGAGAGAAAAAGCACTTACCATCTGAGAAACCTGATAAATACACAAAACACTAATTTATGAGAGCATTTCTCCCGAGACTGACGATTCTGAAAGTTCTCTGCCGTGTCCCCTGCTTGAAAAGCCACTGCTCTTAGGATGAGCCTGCACATCAGGACCTTTCAAGTGTCCCTGTACTGTGAGAAGATCCAGGTAAAAATCCAGATTTAAAACATCTCTCCAGTCAGATCAATACATAACAGAACTGGAATGATTCCAGCTGAGGATTTCTAAGAGGCTATAAAATATTAACAATATGAATTAGCCCTTTGGGGGAGAAATCTTCTCAGCCTACGTCCTCAGAATTTATTTGCTGAAAATTTTGTGGACAGGTTTCCTAACAGAAGAATTCAATTCTTTGGTTTGCTGTGATTTTTTTTTTGTTTTTTATGCAGCACTTGACACATGCAAGTTGCAGACCATAAGTGTGGCTCCTGGCTGCCAAAATTAGACAATCAGACACTTGAATAAAGCCAATGAATTTTGAGACACTAAGGACTTCTCTGAGGACTTCCTAATATTCCAAAATCCATAGATAGTGAATGAATGTTTATCATCAAGAGTAAGAGTCATGGAGACTCTAAAATTTTAGAATTCTTCCTCTCATTACAGCATTCTACTGCAAAGAGGCTGGATGAAATATGCATAGGCTTCAAAATAAAGGGAAAAAAGGCAATAAAACCCACCATAAACACTGAGATTACAGAAAAGAAAAGGAAATTATATGAAATGAAAACAACACTTTGGTCACAGTCTATTAAAGTGAATAATTAAGGAACTGTTCCAGTGGTATGTTTATGTATCTAAAATGAATTCTAACATGAATTCAACATGAAAAATGGCCCAAATGTTTGTCTCCTATAGCTGGAGGGCAATAAAGCCATAAAAACAAAACGTGTTCTGAAAGGATTATCTGCATTTCAAATATCTGAAAGATAAGTGTCACTACACAATTATGAATATTTTAAAACTAAAATTAAAACACTAAAATTGTGAGCCAAAAAGGCAGTTTCTCCTTGGAAAATAACAACTGAAAAAGCCCAAGGAGATGTGTTCAAAGCACTTAGCAATTGTCTTACAGCTGGAAACCTGAAATCATGTCCAGACAACTAGACATCAGTTGGACAAGCAGATAATGGGAATCTTTTTGTTCCTGCTAAGGAATGGGCATCTGGAGTCTGGATAAAATGGTGTCACTCCCAATAACAGAACTGTTCTTTGCACTTCAGAACTGCTTGAAGAAAACTTCAGAATCAAAATTGGTGAAACCATGACTTCTCTGGGATTTCAGTCACCACTGAGCACATTTTTATCAGCTATGCAAAAGTGTGTGATGCCTCCTAACACAACCAGATTTGGAGGAGGCTGGATGGCTCAGCAGCTACAAAAATACCTCAATGAATTTTTAAAAAGTCTCAACCACGTTAAAAAAAAAAAAAAAAAAAGGTTAAATACCTTGCTACTGACTAAAAGAATGTTCTATTCTCAGTCCCACAGCAACACTGATTGTCCTACATAAACAGAGAATCAACACAGTGCCCTGACAGTGAAAAATGGGTACTGACAAGGATGTACAAAGCAATTCAATTATCTGAGAATTGCACCGAGCTGATCCAAAGCAAGAAATAGAAACAACAACTCCCAACCATTTGCTAACTATAAAGTTCAGGGAAACCATGGGCTTTCCTAACAAACATTTATTTAAATGGTGAATAATTTATTTTTCCACTGTAAGAGTGGTTCTGGACCATAGCAAATTCACATTACTGACACAAGAAACAAAACCTTTGACATATGATAGCAACAAAGATTTCTTAGAGGACAGGGAATGTTTATATCAGAAATATTACTGTGGAATTTTGTCAGAATCAAACCAGCAGACTAACATGCTGTGACTGCCTCTGAGACAGACATGAGAAAACCATTCCAGATAAAATGACAGCACACCATTATGGCAAAGCTGGCACTCAACCTAGCCAGGGAAAAAATTTAAAAAGAACATTTGAGGCTGGCTGGAAAGAGAAGAAGGTTATGACATGAATGAGTAAAGCCAGCTGATAGTATGAGCTGCCTCAAGAAGCTGTTTGAAGATGTTCCAGAGGGTGTTCAGACATAGAATAAAAAGCACCCTGGGCTCTCAAAGCAACTCACTGCTGAGCTGGAGCAGGCTCCAGCTGCTCCTGCAACACACATGGATGTCCTGTGTGTCTCTCTGGGGACACACTTAGAGGACACACAGGACATCCCCCTTCCCCTCAGCCCCCATGCTGGCACTGGAATGGCACTAAACCCCAGAGAAACAAGAAGTCTCAACCAAGTATACAATGTCACTGCCTCCACAAAGAAATTTTAATTGCCTGTTCCACCTTTCCTGTATTTCAGCTCTCAATAAAGGCGTAAGATGGAAAGGTTTAATTTGAAAAACCAAAGCTTATAGTTGTTGTCAAAAGTAAGAAACTTTTTCTAGGTCGCCTTTAGGATTAGCTACACTTTCTTCTGTCTGCACACCTGCCAGTATTAACTTACATTCATTTCCTCTGGAAGCTGAGGTGCCCTCTTATGTTACTTGGATTCAATAAAATCTATAAAGAAAACTGTTGCTGCAACTCCTAATATACTGTGCAACACCAGATAAATTGTAGAGTGACTCATACACTGCTTAGTTCAAGCATAATGAGCACTAGCCTGGGTTTGGTTTGATAATCCAAAGTACAGCCACAAAGTGGGCTCAGGTTGGACAGGTTCTACTGTGGTTTTCATGGGGGGTGGGAAACACTTGACTTTCATCATTTGTCAGAGTCTTTCCCTGATTATCTTTCAAAACAACAATGACAGAGGATAAAGCATCCAAAATTTGATTGCCTGAATACTTCTAAAAAGCACAGCCTAATGTGATGGGTTTACATTCATTTCTGCAAGCCAAAAACTGCTAGGTTTAGACTGGGACTGTTCACAGTAGTTGCTGCTAGCTGCTAACAGGCCTATCGATTGCACACAAATGGACCATTTTCTCTCCAAATACATAATGAGGCATGAAATCAGGGGGCAAACAGTGTGGTTTTAGGTCAGTGATTTGTCAGAAGGCCATAAAACTGATGGACAATGTAACTGTCTCCCATGCCTTGAGGAAAAAAAAAAATCACTCTCAAATGCAAAAATAGAAAAGCTATAAATAAACTTGATTTCAGTAAAGGTTTCATGGGATGACTGTCTTATTTCTAAAAGGATTTCAAGGAACCATGGTAATTCCCATAGCTACAGCTGACAGAAAATTTTGATGTACAGTGAGTCACGGAGCAGAGCATGGCAGAACTGAAGAACAGTTACTGAACTTCTCACAGAGCCCAACCCTTGCAGCAGAAGAGGACTGAAAAAAAAACACCTAAGCTCACAGAAACATTCCTTGATTGCTTTGTGCATACACCCAGGTGCCGTGACCATTTCAACATCAAGACAAGAACATGTGCAAGTCACTTCATAGCCAAACGTCAGTTTGTGACATTCCCTGCCACAAACATTTCAGGACTCGCTGTTCCATGGGTGGAACTGGGGAAGCGTGGTCGAACCTGTGTGTTAGGAACAGAAGACTCAGCAAGCAAAGATCCTCTTGCAGTAAAACATTCTAAAGCATGTGTCCCACGTGAACTGCACCAGCACAACTGCAACAACCAAGCCTTGCACAGGAGACCTCGAGCCTACGCTGAGGATTGTGAGGTGCTATTCTTACTCTGGTCTGCCTCAGGATTTCAGAAAGCCATTCAACTTCTCCAAGTAATATTGCTTAGGACCTTCTCAATGAGATAACCAACTGGTGGTTGAGATAGACGTGATTTGTCCTGGAAAATATCCTTTTTAAATAAAGTATGCACCAGCTACCCATAGTAGCAGTGTTATGGTGGTATAGCCATGTCAACAGAGTAAATGCTTTCCTTGAATAAAAATATCACAGGAAAACTTCTCCCTTTACAGACAATACCATACACAAGAGTTTCTAGAAAATGGCAAATAATCACTGCTAGCTATTTTGTTGGATGGGTTTCCCAAAATTAGGGCTTAACTAGAGTGCTTTGCACTGGCTGGTGGCAGCTACAGAACAGACAATTCTTGACCTAAATGCTGATCTGTTGTTTCTTCTCAGCTTTGGTGTTCCATTAAGGCAGCTTAATTGAAGGCAAACAGCATAAAAGAAATGCTGAGTAACCATGAATCAAGCCCTACTGTTTAACAGGCAAAAATGCTGGAAGGCTTCCTGGAGTGCTGCGTGATCCATAAACCCACACTCACGCTGACAAAGCTCACTCACAGATGATTTATTCATGACCTCTCTGCTCCCTGGGACATCAGGGTGCACTGGGGAGAAGTAACACCCAGACAAATGATTCAGCATGCACCAATTAAAAAAAAAAAAAGTAGTTTCCCCTATTTGAGTCTTCACCAGCTCTCAGATTAACAACCTTCTTTTTCCATCATGCCAAGCACAGAGAGGGCATTTTTCTCAGGAAAGGACAAATCCTAAATTCCTAGAGCTCCCTAACCTGTTACCAGTGAGTAAGCATTGACTGTCTCAGGTCTGTGCAAGGATCAGTTGCTCTGGAAGTGACTAGAAGGAGCCTGAATGAGATTGCTTTTAGTAATGGCCCTGCTTTTTGAATCAGAAATAAATCCAATACCTTTCGAGACGGCGAAAGGAAACTCCCAAACACTGGGCTTGTGTCCCAGATGAGATCCAAACTGGCAGAGAGTGGCTGCACCAACTGCAAAGGACAGCTGACATCCAAGTTTGAGCACATTCCCTTCAGCCCCAAAGCAGAGAACACAGAACAGCACCAGGGTGATGCTGCAGCATCTGGGAAGCTGCTCAGACAAGAGGAGCAGGCTGGAAGCAGCAGCCAAAACCCTCCTCAACACAAAGATCTCACTGAGCAGAGAATGTGCCAGGCCATAAATCTATAAGGACTGACACAAAATCAGCCTGGAAAGGGCAGAAGATTCCCAAAGAGGCATCCCAAGGTCAATGCCAGTAAAGTAGAGGATTCTCTTCGTGAGACAGCAATAATCAAAGTGTTGAGGGGGATTTTAATTTTTTTCAGCCTGACAGAATTTCTGTTATTTCTAGATACCCCAAAAACTCCACATAATACAAACTCACATATTCAACAGTTGTGTGCCAAAACGTAAATGTGAACTTTTTCAATAGTCAGAAGTCTTAACAACATTGCCAAATTAAAATAAAAAAACAGAACAACTAGGCCAAAGAGCAATTTAAGCCAGTACATGCATGCTATTATATCCATACTAACAAAATAGAACTTATTATCATGCTACAAAATATGCCAAGGTAATTTTTAAGATTTTTTAAAATTAGTTTTATGGTGCTACCCAGACTTTCCATGACTTAAAGATTTGGTGTGAAATAAACAGTTCTGTTTATAACATTACTTGATGACTTTTAGATAAACCACAGCACTTGGCATCACATTTTCCACAAGGAAAAGCTCATGTAGGTTACTTATTTTCCTTTTTCCATTTATGTCTAAATGCTCCCTACCAAAACCATCAGCTTTTTTCTGCCTTTTCCCCTGCAACAATTGCTCTCAATAGCTCTGGCTTCATACTTTTAAAAGAGCAGATATATAAGAAAATCATAGAGAAAATGAAAGCAGACAACATCTATGCCTACTTGATGTTCCAGCACATTTTGTAGGAGCTAGACAGAAATGTTTGCCTTGAAGAAAAGTAATAGGATCCCTGGTGGTAGCAAAAATATATAACCACAATTATATTCAGTGGTTTTTTTTTTTTACCAAATATGCCAAATATAATAATATGGACATTTTATCTCCATTTGACACTAAAGTTCAGGAAAAAAAAAAAACACTTCATGACATAGTGATTCTATACTAGCAGAATACCTTAGCCTATCTCATTTTAATAAAAAAACAATTTACCAGCAACCTCAAACTTGCTTAGACTGAAAAAGCAATTAAATCTCTGACACTTGCCAGTACTTTGCTGATTTCTAGACCAGACTAACTGGATATCAGATAGGTGAACAGAATCTCTGGGAGGTTTTTTTGGATAAGGTGTAAGATCTGAAAGTAACGCTGAACAATGTTCAAATGACAGGTAAAGCGATGAAAAATTATTGCTTGATTACCTTTGAAATTTGAGGTGAGCTACCTGGAATTTATACTATATTGAATGCAGTTACAAACACCTTTCTTCCATCACAAAGCTTTTTGCAGGTCAGCAACAAATCTGTCTCTGCTTTAAGCTCTGGAAACAAGGGCAGTGGAAAACCACAGCAACACTGAAGCAATGATGTACATCAATATTGCTTTACTCAGTTTTTACACACGAGGGACACGTGAATCACTGACTTAGTGAGGAGACACAAACTGGAGAGAGCAGGACTTCTGCTACTGTTCGACACAAAATCCATTAAAAATTACCTTGTGACACATATTTCTTATTTCAGAGGCCATCATGAGTGAAAACGACATGTGGAGTCAACCTGCATTGGCAGAGACACAAGTTTAAATTCCTACCTCTGGCAGCACAGGTCAGTTGAGGTGGCCACGATCCCCAGAGCATCTCCATGCAACTGCAGAAAGCTCCAGCCCACACAGAGCAGCACCAGGGCACTCCAGGAGGCTGCAAGTGGTTGATCTTTTTGTTTTTGCAGCCCAACCTCTTATCCCCTCCTGCTGATGCACTGCACCTGTGTGCCTCTGCTCCCTGTGTGGTTATTCAGCACACCTGGGCACTCCATGGCTCATTATCTTCAATTGTATTCACCTGTCCTGCACAGCTGTAGCCCATTAGGGATGAGGCTGGGCCACAACCCCACTGCCAATCACCATAAACTGTGCACCAGAATACATGAGAATATTTCCACCACACCCAGTCCAGCTCCTGTTCCAGTTCCCCTTCATCCTTATCTAGAATCCTTTTACTCTAAATCCCAAAGCTCTCCCTCATTTCCATTTACACAGGGGAAATCTACTGTGATCAACCAAAACCAGTCTAAACCCATGGCTGGCACATTTGTCACAAGTCAATTCCCAAACAACCTGAAACCAGCCCGACACAGTCAGCCTCACACACTGACACTAACAGTGAAAAAGCGAACACACCTCACTGCCCTTCCTGTATTTATGTAATACAAATTGATGTCGCAACCTGGATCTCGAGTGTCTCCTCTCATGAATTATTCCCCTTCATTAACTCCACATATTTCATCCTAAGCCACACAAGTCAGCAGAAGCAGCCTTCCTGAGGCCTTCTTGAATGATAGCACTTCACAGTCTCTCTGTCATCACTGAGCCACTGCATGACTTCACATATGGAATTTAAAATGGTTTTCTTTAGTGGTCAGATGGAGAAACAGCAAATGGCACATCCTACATGTTGTTACTCCCATATATTAAAGCTTCCCATGCTTTAGAACCCTGGGTATCTCCTGGAGCAGGGATAAAATTATTTCTCCACAGGCTTTTAACCATTTTCACATCACAATCCCACCAATTTTTCAAAACTCAAAAAGTTCACTGAAGACTGTTCAAAAAGTTAGGTGAAAAGATATCCCCATTTATAGACTTGCATTCTAAAGGCAATGTCAGTCATATTTCTATATGAAAATCCCCTCTCCCTAATCTCTTTCTTAGTACTGACAAAGGCTACTGTAAATAACAGACTTTAAAAAAAAAAAAAACCAAACAAAAGCCACTTAGCTGCTTTGTGTCTTTTGGGATGTTTCTATTCCATGTGCCCAGCTGGCTTCAGTACTTCATTTTCTAAAATATAAAACCGTAGAAAAGATATACCAGAGTGATAAAAAACTACTGCTAGGTCTCCAGAGAGCACCTAGCTCTATACCCAAATATTTATGGGTAAATAAAGCTGAGCTTGTGTTACCCAAACTGCTGCCCCACCTCAGTCCCCAGTGATTTGCTCAGAACTGGGTGTCAGCACAGCTGTGTGAAACCCCACAGACCTCACTGTTCCGTTACTGTCACCAGCTTCTATGGCTAAATCCTTTTTTTTTTTTTTTCAGGTTCTTGCCATGCCTTTCTGTGTTTGCCCTTCTTTACTGTTGGCATCCACTGGAGATCTGTTGGAAAGCCAGATAGCAATGACTTAGTCAAATCAACAAAAACTTCGTATGGGCATTAAGAGGTAAATTGAGGCTTTATTTTAGGTACCACTAGCACCATCATCATTTGAAACCAAGAAATTAGAAATTCAAGGTCCTTATTAGGGCAACTGTGTTCTAAACTAAACTTTGTTCTAAAACTGAACTTTGAACTCTAGAACTAACTTTGCCCTAAAAAACTTAAAACTCCAAGAATAATTGGGGTGTGCTGTCACTATTTAGACGTGGACCAAATGAAGGCAGGTCAAAATTTCATACCTCCTCCCTGATAAATCCATTACTGTCCTGAAGGATGGAAAAGACCTTCAAGATATCCCAGCACAACCCCAAAACCACCACACCACACAGGCACCTCTTGAACAATAGAATTTATTTTAAAAAGCCAATCAACAAAAAAAAAAAAAAAAAAAAAAAAAAAACAAACCCAAACGACCAAAAAGAGTGGCAAACTTTGGAGAGACATCCTGGTGGCCAAAAAAAGAGTGACAGGCTTTTGAGAAACATTCTAGTGACCAAAAAAGAGTGACATATTTTTGAGAGACATCCTGGTGGCCAAAAAAGAGTGACAGGCTTTTGAGAGACATCCTGGTGGCCAAAAGGCCGTGTTGGGTTTTTTCCCCTAAATGAAGGGACAGATTTGAGATTTAAATCAAATTAAATTTTATTTGATTTGTTTTATTTCAAAACACAGCACAGTTTTGGTGAGCACTGATTTCGGGGTCGGGGTGAGGTGTGAAAGACAAGAGTGAGGGACCTGGGGGATGGACAGGGCACTCCTGGGACAGCACAGGGTATTCCAGGATATCACAGGGTATTCCAGGATAACACGGGGTGTCACCAGATGACACAAGCAAAAACGACACACCACAGCTTTGGTCACGATGAAGAGACTCATTGATTTCCTCTGACTCCAATCTTTTATAGTTCTCAAAAGGTGCCAGTGGATTGGAGGGTGAACGTGCCACCTCTCCAACGACACTGCACAAACTACCTGTACATCAAATTTCTCCACCTCTATGAAAGAATGCAAAACAGGTTGTTTACAGAAAGTTGTGTGGGAAAGTTCTCTACAAGAATGTAAACTCAGAAGGCTTTAGAAAACTCTTGATAACCAGGGCGACAACGGGGCACTCCCAGGATAACACAGGGCACTCCCGGTACAGCACAGGGTATTCCAGGATAACACAGGGCACTCCCAGGATAGCACAGGGTATTCCCGAGACAGCACAGGGTATTCCCGGGATAACACAGGGCACTCCCGGTACAGCACAGGGTATTCCCGGGATAACACAGGGCACTCCCAGTGCAGCACAGGGTATTCCCGGTACAGCACAGGGTATTCCCGGGATAACACAGGGCACTCCCGGTACAGCACAGGGCACTCCCGAGCCCCGGCCCGGCCCCGGGCCCGGTCAGTGCCGGCCGCCCTCAGCCGCGCCGCCGCCGCTCTGCAGCCCGGCGGAGCCTGCGGCAGGCCGCGGCCCTCCGCTCTGCACCGGCCCCGGGAAACACCGGGAAAGGTCGAAAAGCACCGGGAAGCGCCAGAAAACACCGGGAAGCTCCGGGAAGCGCCGGGAAGCGCCGGGCCCCTCAGGCCGGGGCCGGCCCTCCGCGCCGCCAGGCGTCGCCGTCGCCGCCGGCGGGCCGGAAGCGCCGCTCCCGCGGCCGCGCGGCTCTGCGCTGAGGCGCCGTTGATGGCCGCCGCCCGCCGGGCAGCGCGCAGCGACCGAGCCCACGGGCGGGCAGCGGCACCCGGCCCGCACGGCCCGCACGGCGGCACACGCACCGCGGGCAGGTACCGGGGCGGCCCGGCGGACGGAAGGCAGCGGAAGGGCCGGGCCTTGGTGTGCCCGGGCCGGCCGTGCGGCAGTGTGGGCCCGGTTCCTCCGTGCCGGTGTTCAGCCGCGCCGCCCCTCCCGGAGCTCGGGCTGCCCTCGAGCGGGGGCACACACCGGCAGGCCCCGGGCACTCCTTGGCTCTTTCCGCCGAGGAAAGACAAAAAGCCTTCTCCCGCAGGAGAAGCAGCCGCGCGCTCCGGCCACGGGCAGAGGAAAAGCGCCGAAGCTTCCAGCGAGAATTGCTGCGGATTAAGCGATCGCTGAGTTCCGTCGGCAGCAGTGCCATTCGAGCAAAGCGAGGTGACAGACGCGCTGTGTTTCTCTGCGGTTTCATACAGGGCATATCACATAGCATAGTCAGCGGGCAGAACGGATACCTGACGGTGTAATAATTATTTGTGGTTTTTTTTCCCCCATAGAAGACAAATTAGGTCTCTCAATAAGAAGAGTCCTGATGTACAATCCATGTGCAAATTTTGAAAATTCCGACTATCGCTTGTGTATTGACGTGGTGAGTTTCGGCCATGCACACAAACCCCACGTCACACAGCAGGAATCAGTCAAAAATGCACGTTAGCACTTGAAGCAGGCTTGATGGAACAGACTTCTTTGAGTAAAGTTACTTGCTGTTGCCTAAACGCTGGTAAAATGTTAACTCAGCTGCAGTGAACTTTGCTCATTAACAGCTCCAGTTACCTTGGCTTGAAACACAAACTTTGTGCAGCTAACAAAAAAAAAGATTGTCATTCGAGCTGGCTCACTAAGATGGTGAAGTTTGAAAGGTGGTCTTTTAAAAACGATTAAAAAATCATTCACACACCAGCCACTGTGAAGAATTTGACTCCCTCCCAGACACAACCAGTACCCTGCTGTTCCATTTGTCTGGGTTTTGCCTCTGCAGAATAGGGTGTAGGTGAACATAAACCTCCCAGTTAAGCAACGCTCGTTGTAATTGAGGTTTTTGGAGGATTTGAGAGCAAGTGACTCCTTCCTTTTTGTAGAAGTTTGTTTTTTATGTTGTGAAAATAGAGTGTAAGATGGGCTCAGGCTGTGGTGTGTTAAGGCCAGCACTGGGCTAGCAACAAACAGGGTGTGAGACCTAAATTGTTTTTACTTTTAACCCAATAACCAATCATGCAATGTGGGCTTTTTAATCCAATTACACAAAACCACCCAAACCCATGGAGAAGAAGGTGAAGAAGACCAGCCACCCACCTACATCTTGTCTTATATATATTACTATATTCTAAAACCTTAAAATCTAAGTTTTTCACGGTGTGATTCAAACCACACCACTATCCAAACTCCACCCCCACAATCCCAGTTCTGTCATTCCATTCTGGAAGCTTCTCCACGGCCTCAGGTCAGTGCAGAGTTCTCCTGGGGGTCAGTGCCTGGCAGCACAGAAAGCCTGGAATTCTCAGCAGCCAGGGCTCCAGCATCAGTCTGCAGTGGCTCACTTGGCATTTGGGAATTTGGTTTGGTATTGGTGTATAACTATGAAATAACTGCCCAACAGAGGGCTGCACACAAAGGGCACATGACCCCAGAAATGCACACACCTGGGGCTGCCAGCCTTGGTGCATAGCCCAGCCTGGTTCTTGCAAAGGCTCGGGTTGATCCAGGGTGTTGGCCTGCACCTGATACACAAGGAAAGTGCTGCTGGGTGGGGATTGCTGACTGACACCAGCCAGCCTGTGCAGCCCACCTTCTGCAGCTTTTTCCCCACTTTAGAAGCTCCTTGGAAGCAGGATGGGTGAGTTGTGTATCCATCAGCAGTCCCTTTCTGTGGGCAGTCAGGTCTTGGCTGGCAGGGATTGTCCCAAGAGAGGGCATCCCCAGGAAAACCAGTGACCAGAGCAGGCTGCTGTGTGAACAGTTCATCCACCTTATACCTTGCTCCCAGATTGCTTTTGAGACATTCATGCTATTAAACATTTTGAATAGATACTTATTTTAGCCAAAAAAAAAAAAAAAAAAAACCCTGAAAGGAATAGAAAATGCATGGTTTGATTCCAGAATAAATTTAGTATCTTTTTATTTTATCTGGACTAGAAAGCTATCATTTCTTTACATGTTTTTTAAATTACTTAAATACAGTATGTCAGGCTTATGGATAAAAGTTTGCACTGCAAGTCTGATGGATTTTAATGCTTTCTCTAGGGTGATCTTCACAGAAACTCCTGAAGGCTTCAAAGATTTATTTTGGGCAAAACAAATGAGAGAAGTTGTTCTGATAAAGTGAAATGAATCCTTGTTCAGTCGGAGTTCAGCTCCAAGCGACCAATGAATGCCATAAGACCTATTACACCCGTCACACTGGCTTCAAGACCAAACAAGACATCTCTTCATCTGACCTCCTGCTGCTTCAGCTGAGGACTGGGATAACCCTGTCAGAGAGCAACACAATCTGCCTCCACCATGCCAAAATTTACATTGAACGGTTTGAAGACTTACAAAAATCCTGTTGTGATCCCTTTAACATCCACAGAAAGCTGTCGAAGAAAAACCTGCGAGCCATTGACTTAGACGATGCGGCTTTTCTGAGTGCCAAGTTTGGGAGGCAGTTTGTTCCTGGTTGGAAGCTTTGTCCCAAATGTATGCAGATAATAAATGGGAGCGTGGATGTGGAACCTGAGGAGCGACAAAGGAGAAGGCTGGATCCAGATGTATGTACATGGATCAGCTTTCCCATCCCCTCTGTACTCTGCAAGCTATTAGAGTCTACTACATAAAGAAATCAAATTTTTCTCTCATAGAAATTAGAAAGGATGTAGTCTTTTAGACGTGCAGGAGTTTACTGTATTTAAACCTTTTTTTGGAGGACCTTAAAGATCTTCTCTAATTGAATAATACAGCCTCTAAGTTTTGGAGAATTGTGTCTGCTTATAAATTCATGTAAATACCAGGCTGCTGCTGGTATTTGAAGCTGTTATTCAAGCCTTGCAAAACAACAAAACTCCTGTGCTTGAAACCGAGCACTGCAGAAGTTGCCTCCAAAGGTGTCTCTTCAGTTAAAAGCAACAAAAGGTGTTTCTCGTGCAGTTCATTAGGAAATGAGCCGCATTGAGGGGCATTAAGTGTTCTCCTGTGGTGGTGTCTGGGCTGTGAAGGCCGTGGCATTTGGTCGGGGCGCTGGTGAAGGTGTGGGAGGACAGTTCTCCAGGTGCTGAGCCTGCACTGTGGCTGCTGCCTTGCTGGGTGCAGTGTTCAGGCTGTGCACAGGGAGCCCAAACAGCAAGAGCTTGCTGTGTGCACCCTGAGCAAGGAGGAGTTGCACCCTCAGAGCTGTTCCCCTGCTGTGTTTTCCAGTTATATGTCAGTGTGATTAGGAGGATGACTTGAAAGCATTGATTAAAACTGCTGCTACAAAGCTTGTGTTGCTGGGGTCAGGTACAGGAATAGTTCTCCAGCATAAAGATTTTAAGTTGTTTCTCCTGGGAAGTCATAGAATCATAGGTCAATAATTCATCTAGGTTATTACAATATCCTTGGCTGGATATTTTTTTTTTTAAATTTGTATTTATAATTAAGTGACATTTTCTCTTCTTTCAGGGGCGTACAGCCAAGGCTTTAAAGTCTCTCCAGTTTGCTAACCCAGGACGACAGACTGAATTCACTCCAGAGACCAGTAAAAGGGAAAAAAGAAGGCAAACAAAAATCTCAGTGTTTAATTCAGACAGGTAATTTGTTAGTTGTACTTACATTAACTTTCATTTGAAAATGAAATAGCCTCGATGGTCAGCCATTATCTATGTGGATGTTTGTGTGTGTATGAATTGGGTTCTTCATTTTAGGGATGCTGAAGATCAATAAAAGAGAAGATAAAATGTTAGCTTACAGTTCATATTTCAGGCAAACACAAAAAGGTGTTTGTCAGGCACAATACTACACAGACCACAGATGTAGCTATTAATACATGCATAAAATAAAATCCTGATAATAAGATAAATTTGAATACTGTAAGATCAAGTAGGCTACACTGAAAACATTGGTCATCATCCTTCTGTAAACTCAGTAGTTACACTTGGTAAACAAAAGTGTGTAAGTTAGGACTTTAACCTTCCTTTTGTAAAACAAAGTCAATATCCAAATTGAATAAGTTACAACCTTCTAATTTGACTGATTAAAAAAAAGACATTTTCTATTTGTCAAAATATGCAAGAAATGTCACATTAATGCATTGTATCACATTAAGTGTAACTGTGCCAGACAGAAACAGGCACTAAATGTGCTGCTCACCAGCTACACATCCTTCCCTCTGCCTCAGCAGAAGAGACAGAGTTTGGGCACAGAGTGGAGATACAGTTAGGACTGACAAATGTTACCAAATGCAGTAAGAGATGTATATCTTTGAAATGAACAGCGTTAAAGTGAGCACCTGAAGAAAGCAAACTGCCCTCCTGTCCTGGCTTTGCACTGGAGGCATTCACAGAAGTGATGCAAAGCTTTTAGCCACTGGAAAGCTGTACACACCTCTGTGAAAAAAAAAACACATGTTAAAGATGAAAGGAAAACTTCCTTTCCGAGAAGTTCCTTTTTTCCTTCCTGCCTAGAAAATTCCAGCACCTGGGCATCAGTAACAAGCGGATTTTAACACGGAAAATACCTGCTTGCTTTCCATTGTACAGGCAAGTTATCCCAGCCAAGAGTAAGGTGTACGACAGCCAGGGGCTGCTGCTCTACAGCGGGATGGACCTGTGTGACTGCCTGGATGAAGATTGCCTGGGCTGCTTCTACGCCTGCCCCAAGTGCGGCTCCAACAAGTGCGGCACCGAGTGCCGCTGCGACCGCAAGTGGCTCTACGAGCAGATCGAGATCGAGGGAGGGGAGATCATCAAGAACAAGCACGTTGGGTAGGGGGCATGTGCACTATTCCACCCTGGATGGGTGGGCCAGGCTTTGGTTAAACACTGCACATGCAGCGTTTGGTTTAATGGAAGCTACTTGTCGGGAGCCACGTGATGGATGTGCTCGCTTTCACAGTCGTTTTCAGAGTGGTTGTGGACATAGCCATAGCGCTGTCTTTTCACACTTGAGCTCTGCACTGCAGTCAGGCCTGTTAGCCATGCAGGTAGGATCTCACTGAACAGCTGTATTCAAGAACAGGGTGCTGAATTCTAATGTGATCTATCCTGAGCCACTCACTGTTCTTTCAGTCACTGTTTTATAGGATGTACCATCTCCATGTATTCCTCATTTCTCCTTCTCAGTTTCAGAATCTCATGGGTTTTAATCTGATTTGTGTGAAATGCTGTCAAAGTTCTCAATGAATTTACATGCAGTGTTAATAGAACTCTCTTTCTAGTATTAATAGTGAATACTGTGTCTTCTATAGAGTATTGAAGCTACACCTGATAAATCCAATCCTGTTCACTTATAAAGGAGTCAAAAGCATTTAGCTGTTCAGGTCTCATCCAAATTAGTAGGATTTGAGGTCAGGTTATTGTTATGAATTCATATTAATTCATATTAAAATATAAAAATTAAACGGTCAAAGCAATGTATTAAAGTATTACTTATTATTGTTGTTTCTGTAGAACAAAATTGTTTTAATTTTGGTCTGTTATCAGTCTGTAATTGGACTGAACCAGTACTTCCAACAGCCCTCTCCCAGTTTCTTTCTCTTTACTGATTTTTAAGGTTTATATGCAGCTGAAATGAGTTTCTGTTTCCAAGCCAGGATAATCTAGACTGTTACCAAAAAAACCCAGATGAATGGAAAGCATCTTTGGTTGATACATTATCTGTCTTCATAATATTAAACTTTTACACTATAACAAAACTTACTGAAAAGATTCTATAAATTAAGTGTTAGTAACATTTTTATTCTTTGTATTCTTGTTGTGTTTTGTATAAATTTCCTATTCTTTGATGACTTGGAAGATCTGCATGTTTGTTAGGTCACATTTTTTCAATAACACTGTTAAGTTCTTGCAGCCTTACTTGGTAAAGTTGTATAATTTTGCAATGTGCTCAGCAGAACTTTTTCTGTTCCGGTAAGTGTCATGAATGTTGCTGTGCCAAAATCCAAAGTTATGCTTTGAGTTCTGCTGACATCTGCTGGTCCTGCTGGAGTATAAGCACTGAGATGCTACATTTTTATTAAATCTGTTATAAAAATAATCAGACTCTTTTTTTTTGGTCAGAGCATTGGCAGGTGTTGCAGGGGGTGTCTCTCGCTGTTTCATCTCTTAAGCAAATTCAAACAGGAGAGTGGGAGGGGAAAAGCTGTTTGAGTCATGTCATTTACATGTGTTTATTGTGTTGTTTTAATTAGACCAGAGTTGGCAGTGCCCATTATTAATAAAAACTTAACAGGCTTCCATGTGTGTGATGAGTGTAACCCCTTCAGGTCCTTGGATTCACTAACTACCAGTAACTTGAGTTGCCCAGAGCATCTCTTTATTAGAACAGCATTGCTCCATCTCCATTAAGTCTGTGCAAAGTTAGTACATTCAGCCTCTCATTTTACAGCTGCACCAGCAGTGATTACTTCCCCAAATAAAACACTTGTTTCCTAAAAATACAAATAGTGAGTACTGTCCCTAAGGACACTTAGGGTTTAAGTTTTTTTTTCTGGTAAAACGATGTCATTTTGGTGTTGGCTGTTCACATGTTCTCCTAACATGTAATATTTAGGACATTTCCATTTAGCTGCATTTCCTTAACATGCCTAGGCTGTAGTGTTTCACTAAGTTCAGCATGTTTTTATACAGTTCTATTTGCCTCACAACCGTTTTTCTCTTAAAAAAACTGTTACAAGTCAGACTTTACCATCTTGCTAGATTTAACCTGCTTACAGCACGAATTTCTCTTTTTGCTGTTTTTATAAACACCACACAAACTATTTTGTCATCATATAAAGTGACTGAGCATGTGACTCCCAGCAGCATGTGTACTTCCCCATCTGCCAGAATTCCTCACCTAAGCCTGTTAAACAGGACATTATTTCAATAGAGCCAAAGGAAACAACTGCTTTCCATAAAATCCAAAATTTATAATCACTTTATGCTCTGCATGCAGTGAAGCCAACTGTAGGTGTACCTCAGTGGCTGTATTAAAACTTTCCTTTTGGTATTAATTGCAAAAATGTATGCCTTGGCAAAGTTTATATATTCAAGGGACAAAAAGCAATGATAATAAAAGACTCTGGTTTATAAAGAATGCATACATATCCCATGAATCAATTTGAGTTGATTGAAAAGAAGCTCTGAATTGTGTAAGAAACCAAGCCAGTCCTTAACACTCTACTCCTCACACAGAGCAAACTTCACATTTAGAAAATGGGCAAGTTTAACATCTTCAAAAGCCAGTGAGGGTTTGTTGACCCTGTGAGAATTGCTGCACAAACCTGTGCTCAGACCAGAGATACCACAAAGGGACAGTGCCCCTTCATGAAGCTGAACATTTAAAACCAGTTAAGTATCCCTTGGGATTATTTGTCTTAAATACTCAAATACCAGTATAGTGCACTCAGGTAATTAACTCAGAGAAACTTTACATTAACTTTTTCAGCATTATGCTACAAAAAGACATTTATCTTTGGGAGTATGTTATAGCCTTATCTTTAGACACAGCATGAATCTGGGTTTTTTTTTAATCAATTCAATTCACTACTTCAGTAATGAAGTAATAGGATGCTTTCTAATTTCTTGACTCCTACCATTCAAGACATCGGAAAGAGCTGGAAGTGGAGAGACCTACACAAAATTGTAATTTTGTAAACCCAGAAGTCAGAATTAAATCTTCTAAAGGAAAAAGAAGAAAGCAGTTAAGGTGACAAATATTTACCTATTTCAGATCTGTTTTAATGTTCCTTTTAGCCTTTTCTCATAGGCACTGCTCATGTTAGCCAGAATGGACCCATAAACAGCTGCAGAAACGCTCTCACTGAAATCCCATAGTGACAGAGCTCCAGAGGGGTTAAGTGGACATCTGTCCCTTGGTGTGTGACAGAAACAGCTACAGCAGTCAGCATCAGGGCCTGAGTTCTCAGTCTCATGGCAAAGCACAAACACACATTTCCAGCTTTTAATTTGTTTTCCCCTAAAATTCCCAATTTTCTTTTGTCGTATTTGTGTCTCCATACGTGCAGTTCCAGCATTTTTCAGCTGATCTCTCAGTGGAACATAGGGTGTGCTGACATACAGTAGCTTGTCCCTCATGATCCAGGCCTTTTCTCCCAATAACTCCTCAGCAAACATTCTGAAAGCTTTGTTCATCTTTAGTCTGGTTTCTAACCAACACCACTAAATAAAGTTTTATTCTGGTTTCTAACCAATACCACACTTACTTTAAATAGAGGTTTATTCTGGTTTCTAACCAATACCACACTTTATTCTGGTTTCTAACACATACCACACTTACTTTAAATAAAGGTTTATTCTGGTTTCTAACCAACACCACACTAACTTTAAACAAAGGTTTATTCTGGCTTATAACCAATATCACACTTTATTCTGGTTTCTAACCAACACCACACTAAATAAAGGCCCCTTCAGACACTTCTCTCCAGCTTCAAATTATACATTCTTTTAAATCCAGCTGATAGCAGAGGAACAGTTCATTGAAATTAATATATTCAAAGCTCATTAATTACAAGTTGCACCTAACATTCACCAATGTGGAAGCCATAATCAGAACTACTGTCATTAGATTTCAAATCAAAGAGGCATCAGTTAGATTTCAAATCATCAGCTGCCCTCCAACATGGAATCAAAAATATGGTAGGGAGGTGTGAACCCTTGCCATTAAACTGTCCAGTTCACTGTTGGAAGGAGTTTTGTGCCATCATCCCTCTCTGAACTAGGGAATTTCCATGTTTCCAGTCCCTCACACCCAGCAGAGGGCATCAGCTTATTGCAAACCTGTCGTGAGTTCCGTGGTGCACCTCCGAGAGATGCGACCCCAGAGCTGGGGCATTCCTCAGAGAGGAATTCACTGACACATGCAGAAATCGAGCACAGGACAAGAGAAGTGTTACCCACAGCCACGAGGCTGCAACAGAGCTGACTCAGGCACAGGATTTGCCCTTAAGAGGAGTTGATTTTCTTTTGGGGCTTTGTAAGAGCTTCACACCCAATCCCCAGACAGACACCTCGATGACTGCTAGTCCTTTCAGAGGGGAGCAGCACATTTTTATAGATACGTTTGCATTTTACTTTCCACTGTGCAAGCCTGGTTTAGATCTCCTGCCTGAACATTGCCTCAGAAAGGCAGCGTTGGGTGGGCAAGGAGGCACTCACAGCAGGGCCCTGCTCTCGTGGCAAAATGGAAAACTTTCCCAGACAAACGGGGAAAACTTTCCCAGACAAACGGGGAAAACTTTCCCAGACAAACGAGGAAGTACTCAGCATTTCACCAGAGCAGCTACAACAGCAGCCAGAACAGCCCAGCCTAAGGTGTTGGGCTGGGGTAGGGAAAAGACAAGAGAGACAGGGACTTTCCCTGGTTCTCCTACCATAACCAAGTGGTGAGAAAATCGCCTTAATTCTTCTCTTGGATAGCCCTGTGCATGCACGCAGCAGCAGATGAAATCTGGACCACACACTAAGTGGCTTGCCTCTCTAAGCTCTAGTTAGGACAGCATTAACAACTTATGTCCTAAGCTCAGCTCTCCAGCTCACCCACAGATGTCAGCATTACCTACTGCAACCTCCTGAGAGGGGCTCCATGCACAGCTCCAGCCTGCAACCTCAAGTAAAAGCAACTCTCTTCTATCATCTTTAAATCCCTCCTTGTTACTCCTCCATTTTAACTGATAGCTCCACCTACTTTTAAATTGATTGTTTTAGCTGCTGAATTAGAACCATGAAGTAGACAACATCAGTTAACATATTAAAAAGAGTCTATATATATATATATACACCAACAAGCACCAGCTGTGCAGCCTGGGTAAACCAGCACCATCACAACTTAAATTCTCAAAGAGAAATCACTGGGAGTTCAAAGATCCTATTTCATTCACAGCCCTTAAGGCCTCACAAGTCATCTGAGAAATCTTTTAACATAACCACTTGGCATAAAGGTAGAAAACAAGATTTTACCAAATTTCAGAAAACATAAGTTTTCTTAATTCACCATTTCTTTTTCTAGTTAATCCTGCATTAGAGTACCTTATAATCCAGGTGAGAATGAGTTTTCTTCTCACTTCACCCATTTTCTCTTGTAAGTTTGTAGCTTGCAAAAAAAAAAAAAACCACCCCCAAAACCCCACCATCAAGCCTCCAAGCTGCTCCTCTCCTTCTGTTTTATAGCATGGTAGTGCTCTCTCAGCTGACTTGCTTGTCAGTTTTCAATCAGATGGGCTGGATCTTGACAGCTGACTTCAATGCTCCTGGAACTTCTCTCTTAACCATCTCTTTTTAGTAGTCATTATAATTAGAGTGGTTATGTTTTGGCTTAGTTTTCATTTGTTTTCTTTGTGCTGCTTCCTGGGAGTTCAGTCTCTAAGAAAAGAGAAAAAAAAAAAATCAGAGACAATTCTCTGTTAAATACACCTGTGCAGGGTGCTCCTCCAGCAGGCTCCTTAAATTGTCAGCACTGAGGGAGCCCCAAACCTCAGCTGCATTGTTCCACATCTCACTAGTGAGCTCCTAATAGCAGTCCTGCTGATTTGAGTGAAATTACTTAGAGCAGTGAAGGAAGCCAAGCAAAGAGGTGTGTTCTGCCCAGGTGAAACGTGTCAGGATGAAAAGCTGAGACTGGCAGACCTGTTTGGACAGACACCTCTCACCCTCGCTGGTTATGGGTGAATCAGGAGGAGGGATTGTGCCCAAGATCTCCTGATCCTAAGGAGCCACTGTGCCAAGCAGCTACAGAGTGTACAGTGTACACCTAAAATAAAATCCCTTCTGTTGTGGGATTCCCAAACTACAGTGCTGGGTGACCTTTGCAGGATTGTTCCCTAAAGATGCAGAGAAGCCCGAAGTGCCAAATGCCTGGATCTGAACTTCAGTACTTACGTGTCCCTTTGGAACTCAGGATGGGGCTTGGAGATGGGGACAGGGCAGCCAGACAGGCACAAGCAGAACAGATGCCTTTTCTTGTGCTTTCTGTTGGATGTGCTCAGGATAAACAAGCTGGGCAGAAAGCAGTAGTTTATACTAATGGAAGTTGGTTATATCTCCAAACAACACCAGAATTCTATTTTTCACAAGAGGTTTTCTTCCTATTGGGTTTGAGGGTTTGGTTTTGCTTTTATCAAAAACCCCAGAAAGGCCAAATTTATCCAGCCTAGCCTGTGCCAACTACCTCTGCTTTATGGCTCCCCTGTGGTAATTTCTTGTCCGTGACCTGCTGACTTCTTGAAGTAAAGATTGGGCTGGCTGTGGTTTGGAGCAGATGAGGATGCAGGGCTGCTGTCAGAGGACATCTGTCACAGGGGCTGCTGCAGAAAACGTCTGCAATTTCTTCTGTGCTGGGAGAGGGCTGCAGCCCCCAGCTCTGTGTGCACACTCCATCCCACCCAGGCACCTCTGACCCAAACTGGACTAACATGGCTTTCCCTGTCACCAGATGACACAAGGAAAAACGACGCAGCACAGCCTTGGTCACGATGAAGAGACTCATTTATTTCCTCTGACTCCAATCTTTTATAGTTCTCAAAAGGCACCAGTGGATTGGAGGGTGAACGTGCCACCTCTCCAACGACACTGGACAAACTACCTGTACATCAAATTTCTCCTCCTCTGTGAAAGAATGCAAAACAACAGGTTGTTTACAGAAAGTTGTGTGGGAAAGTTCTCTACAAGAATGTCAACTCAGAAGGCTTTAGAAAACTCTTGATAACCAGGGCGACATTTCCCTGTCCCCCCTGTGAGCACATCCTTGGCTGGAAGCTCTGTTTTTGCTGCAGAGTGGCAGAACCTAGCTCACTAACGCCATTCCTGTAAGCTATTTCATTTCTATCTGCACAGTGCTCCAAACGGGGCAGGGCTGAGTCAGATCTCACTAAGGTGTGTGTGCACACGTGCTTGTAGGACTGTAAAGTGCAGCTGATCCAGCCCAGCTGGGTGGAGCTCCCCTCTCAGAAATCCCAGATAAAAGTGGCCTGGGTATAAGTTACCACTGAGCTGGATTTGCTTGAACCTGCCCAAGAAGGAAGAAGTGAAACCACTTTTCTGCCCGAGTGTGTGTTCTGTCCTGTAGGGTATGAGGAAAGGGGACCTGCACTCCATGGACTTCTCCTGACCTCAGTAATTACCCCACAGTTAGCTGGAAGGCTGGAGACACTGCTCCTGCATCTTCTGTGCTTCTGTGCAACTCCAAAGGCCCATCCATCACTCAGGTTCAGCTGGCACCCAGCTCAGTATTTAGACACCACCATGTGGAACAGAGACAGCTTCTGCAGGAGCAGAGCTGGAGCCCTTTCCCCTTCCACATCTCTTCTTTCCACTGACAGCACTAATTATTATTATATTATATTATCAAAATATTATTTTTCCCACCCAGCACTAGTTGCTGATGCTTCTCACACGTCCAAAATTGCTACAGACATTTCACTTTGGTTTTATTTTTCTCTTTTCTTTGATAGAATTGCAGACAACATTTATATTGGAATAAAAAGCAAATAATGCATGTCAGAGTATGCATCAGGGAACATCAAATTGTAGTTTTCCAATTACGAATCTATTTCAAACAGGGCAATACAATTAAAGGATAATTACTCGAAGTGCAAAGCCAAGGTTATGATCAGAAATGGTTACCCTTTCACTTCAAAGGGCTGCCTGACTAAATGAAACGTTCCTGTGGGGCAAGTTGCCCTGCATTTCTGCAGGTATCCAGAAGCAACATGTCTGGCACTACAAGTGGAGTGGCTCTTCCAGCATAAACTACCATTTTGGGAAAGGGGACAAATATAAGTGGCTTTATCACTGAGTGATAGTGGTATAAGATCACTTCAAGATAGGACATTAATAATATGTTAGTAGTTTTTAATAAGCAGCATCATAGCACACTTTTAAATAGCAATGATGGTAACCTAGTCACAGTTCCTTAGCAGTGAGCTTGGTTTGAGCTGCCATGGCTTTGATCAGCAGCAGGATAAAGAAGCAAAAAGGCAATTCCAGTGTTCTCCAGGCTTTGCTCACTGAGCTCATCCCGGGGCCAGGGGCTGCTGTTCCCCAGCAGAGGGATCAGGTGGGGTGGACGAGCTGCAGAGCAAAGCCCTGAGCCCACAGCAGCTGTGGTGACCTCCTGTTGCCACGGGCAGCTCCAGGGGCCCAAACAGCCTGGCACTGGTGACGTGGCTCTGGCTGTCCCTCCCCGTTTTGGTCCCAAACTGAACCAAACAAACTCAGCTCTGGCTGTCCCTCCCCGTTTTGGTCCCAAACTGAACCAAACAAACTCAGCTCTGGCTGTCCATCCCCGTTTTGGTCCCAAACTGAACCAAACAAACTCAGTGTGCTGCACCCTGAGGGGCCCTGCACTGCCTGCAGGAACACATTGTCCTTTCTAATGGCAAAGACCTCAGCCTGAAACACTGCCAGAGGCACCTCCCACCTTCCTGCATCCTCCTGCATCCAACTGATGCCTCTGGTTTTGGCTTTTCTATTTCTCACATTCTGTGCTGCTCCAGTGTGCACTTCTGAGCTTCACATGAGGGGATGGGGAGCTCTGTGCACAGAGCAGGGAGACAAAACAATTCCTGCTCCAGCTGGGCACCAAGGACAAATGATCCAAAGCTCAGGCCCAGGAGCACAAACAGCGTGGGCTGGAGAGAGAAAAACAAGCAGGATGGGAGTGCCTGGGCTAAAGCTGGAATGGGACAATGAACTGCAAGGTGCAAATGGAGCAGAGCTGATCCCAGTGAGAGCCCCCGGCAGCGCTCGTGCATTTTGGGACCATTTTGGTTCCTCTTGGCTGCAGCCCTGGCTGGGCTCTGGTGCTGCCCAAGGTGGATCCATGGA
Organism: Vidua chalybeata; assembly: GCF_026979565.1. NCBI lineage: Eukaryota > Metazoa > Chordata > Aves > Passeriformes > Viduidae > Vidua > Vidua chalybeata. The sequence continues at coordinate 61,836,345 of NC_071535.1, read as the reverse complement.
GGAGATCCTTGGAATCAATCCCTGCTTTGTTCTTTAGCTCTGCCCAGCCTCTGCTCTAGGCCAGCCTTCCCAAGGCACCCAGGCAGTGATGGAGCCATGGGGACAGCCTAGGGGGAACTGGGGGATCCCCTCTCCCATGGAGGGCTCTCCCTCTGGGGTTTGGCTGTCTCCTGCTGGAGTGTTGAGGTGAGCCAGAAGTTCTCCAAAGTGCAGGGCTCCCCTTCCAGAGCTGACTTCACTCCTGGGGAGCAGCAGGGCCGTGCTGTGCCCTGGCTCATCTCGGGGCCACCCTTTGGGAATCCAGCTGTGGCAGAAGTCCTGTTGTGCCAGCTGTGCCACCCACACCGAGCACAGAACTAAACATGACTTTGCTGTGACATGAGCATCAGTTCCTAACTAGCACAAAGTACTGTCAGCCCCTGTGCCCCTGCCAGGACCCTGCAGCTGGCTCAGAGGAGGCTAAAGAGGATCTAAAGTGGCTGATAACAATGGGAGCTATGCTTAGACAGGTGAGGGTGCTTCAGACTTTATTCAGATGAAGTCATGGACTTCAAAAGTCCAAACCTGCTGGAAATTCCTGCCTTTCTGCAGCAGCCTGTCTGCTGCTGTATGCTTCAGCGTCGGGCATGATCAGCAAGGTTTTGCCAATCTCTTTTATTTAAGTGCAGGAAATAAAGCAGCAATCTTTTATTATTAGCTGCTTTGCTGGACTGGTAATAGCGCCTAAAAAGGGTTGGGACTCCAATTTGCTCCACTTGGAGCCACTGTTTGCTGTGAGAGCACGTGGTGTCATTTCCTGCAAGGGTTTCAGAGGGACAGGGACTGAGTCTTGATCCGGCTTCATTTGTCTTCATCTTTTTTCCGGAGGTGGCTGACAGGCGATGCAAAGTACCTGTTAACTGCACCATGGGAGCAAGCCTCCTTGCAGTGAATGCTCCAAACACTTGGGTGAAAATGCAGTGGTTTTGGCTGTGCACACTGCCTTTCCCCTGCCAGGCCCCAGAAAAAAAAAGGGTTTCATGATGATGTCTAGGGAGGCAGCTGAGATACACACCCCAGATAACCTGGAAGGGTTTAGCCCCTGGTGCTCTTAATCCCCTTGTGCTCTTCTAATGAGAAGCCAGATAGTAAATCTAAACATACAGAGGATTTGTTTTCTAACATTCACATTTTAAACAAATAAAATAATATTAACAACAATAACAACATGAATGATAATAGTAATGATGATAATAATTATAGCAATCATTAGAGATTTATGTTAAGTGATAAATGGTTTTATTTCTCATGCCCTAGGTCCAAAACATTTATTTTGCCTGCACCTCACAGTACGTGAGGCAGACAAAAGTGCTCCTGTTTACAAACTAGGCAAATGGGGCAGAACAGCAGACCAGGAAATACTGAGCCCCGTGGAGCACACAGAGAGTGGAGAAGCAGCTGAGGTAAAGCATTTCCCTCGTTCCCTGGAGGTATTTCCCCATCTCAGTCACTGGAGGAATAATAAGTGAATGAATACCATGTCTTACTTAGCTGTGCTGTTGTTGGAGCCCTTTGTCTGCTGCCTGCTCAGAAAAAAACTTTTGGATTGATCTGGAGTGCACAAGGCTATTTTCTATTAAAGTGTATTAATGTCAGGTTCTGTGCAATTAGTGAAAAGTCAATTCCCATTACTAGTTAACATTATTGAGTATCTGCTTTCTTTAATAAAAACCTATGTCCAGCATAAAGACAATAAATCAATAAGCAGCCACTTTCTAAATCTATTCTGGCTCCTCCAAAAATGCAGAGAGTGCTGCCATTTGGAGTCAGAATGGATTTACAAGAAGACACCCCCTGCAACTCCTTTTTTTTTTTTTTTTGTTAAACCTTTGCTTTTTTCCAAGAGCTGTACACGTGCAAACTGGTGTTAGGTAGATTTTACATTCATTCAGCAGCATCTCAGCCCAGCTTGGCAGAAATCAGAGAAAATTAGAGAGTCTCACATGTCTAAATCATATATAACTGTTATGATTTCTTTTTTTGTGAGGGTGGTGAGACCCTGGCTTGTGGCTGTCCCACCCCTGGAGGTGTCCAAGGCCAGGCTGGGTGGGGCTCTGAGCAGCCTGGTCTGGTGGGATGCCGGCATTAATTAATTAATGGTGGTGGAATTAATGGCATCCTACCAGGCCAGCCAGGAGCTTAGCTAGAAATCACATCTGCAAAAGGTCTGCTAGGTGCATTTTTAAGTTTCTCTATGTGCAGGTTTCATGTCTAGTTAGCCCTGAAATAAATGAGGAATGCTGTTTGAAATTAAGAAAAAATAACTAAAACAGAAGGAAAAAAAAAAAACTTGTTTTTCTTGGGTGGGAAAAATGAAAGCTAAACAAGGACTGAGAGGAACTGTGAAAGATTTATTGTTCTTCTCGTGGTGTTTCTTGAGTTTACTATTGGTTTTCACTTTCCCCATGGATCTGCAAAGCCCCAAGGGCTGCTGCTGAAAAGTGAATAAAAGGCAACTAAAAGGCAGCTGCTGTCAGTGGCCTTTTTTTGTTGCTGTTGATTTCACCTGCAGGACCAGGGGGAAGGCGGTGGCTGGGTGGCAGAAGAAGCTGAAGATGGCTCAAGGAAAGCAAATGTATTTTCCTTCATTCTTTACAGAGAAGGGAGGAAGGAAATCAAGCTGCTCTGCCTGTTTTAATGATTATTTGCTAAACATCCCAGCAGCTGAGTTGTTAGTCAGAATGAATGTAGATGAAATTCAGGCATAGACAAAGCTGTTTGTAGAAATTTGATTTTTATAGACACATTGGCAGTACTTTTCCCCCAGAAGTATTACATTTTGATTTAGCTGGGGAACAGGGATTGTATTATGTGATTTAATTACACGATTGTGACTCACACTTTGTTACAAATACTGAGCAGTGAAAATGGAAGCAAAAATGCAAGCTATCTGTTAGGTAAACATGTTCTTTTAAACTGTTGGCTGAATTTGAATAATGAATAAATTGGAGGAAATGGCAATCTGCTTGTGGAGGTTTCAGAAAAATAAAGAAGGGCTAAGCTCAAAAGGTAAATTATTAATGTTGGCATAGTCGCTTTGCTCCTGTTATTTGTAACACAGGAAATGTGATTTGTGTCTATGTGTCATTTTAATGTTAACTCGGTTGCCAGCTCAGAACTGAAATAATGAGACAGATGCAAGTCTTTCATTTCCAGAGAAGCATTTTTAATGCAAATCAAATCAATATGGTCAAACATTCTGCCCAAAGAAGAGCTAAAGGCTGGGCCTTGGGAGGTTTTACACCCTTCATTTTCTCCTCCTGTGGTGGGACAGACACAAGCACACATGGAAGGGGATGGTGACACCAGCTTCTGCCTCTGAGTTCAGCACGTGCTGGGCTCTTGTCTGCAGTCAGCTTGATCAGGAGCAGCTACAGCACTATAAAAAAAAGGTAAAAAATCAGATACTCAGCCACAGCTGTGTACAGCTGCAGGGCCTGAGAGCTAGTGAGTGAGAGCTAATGCTCTTGGGGAAGCCTGCCAGTGGTCTGGTAACTCTGTAAGGCCACAGCAGTGGGGAAACACTCAGGTCCTCTCCTCCTGTGAATGGCTCCATGTCAATCACCCTGAATTTTCCTTGGGCACCAAAGGGAAATGGCAGACTGGGTCTCACCCGGCTTTGAAGCTGCTCAAAACGAGGAGGGAACTCCCTGATTTTTGAAGGAAATCCCCTGGAAGGCTGGGGAGATCCCTCAAGAGAGCAGGTGTGCTCTCAGCACCCCTGCAGGGCTGCAGCTCCTCTCCCTTCTCCGCTCGTCGTGCCCGGCATGTTGCATCAGGAAGGGAGCACTGGTGAGCAGGCACTGCCAGCCAAGCCCTGTGGAGCCTCCCTGGGGTCAGGAAGGGCCAATCCCTCTTCCTGCTGTGCTGTGTTCAGCCCCTTTTCACACCTGTGCAGCGTGGCCTGGCTCCAGGTGTCCCTGGAGTCCCCTCCCGTCCTGGCTCCAGGCGTCCCCTGTGAGTGTCACACACAGGGGAGGAAATGAGATGGACAGAAAAGCTGGGACCTATCCCCATCCACTGCAGCTCTGAGCTGGGATTTTGGCTGTCCAGGCATGGCAATAACCAGAGCATGGAGTATAACCATTGCCCTGGATGGTTATTTCAGACCAGAGCAGCCCTGTGGTGACAGGTAATGGCACAAGAATAAAATAACCCTCACCAGCTCTGAGATCAGCTCTCTCAGCAGCACACTTAGAAGGAATCATAACGGGAGTTGGCTTTTTGTTTTCAGCTTGGGCAAAGCTCGTGCCAAGTTCAGTGGAAGTTCACACCTGCAAGCCACAGTGTGTGAAAACAATACTGTCAGGCAAAATTCACCTCTTATTTTCATGCCACAGGGGGACAGCAGCTCAGGTGCAGTTAGAGCCGGATAAAAATGCCTCTTTCTTTAACTCAAAGAGAGGTGGAGCAGGGGTGAAGACACTGTGGAGCTTGGCCCAGCACCTCTCTTCTTTACCCACGCCGTCCGAGCTGTCTCAGGGTGGAGCCAGCTTTCACAATTTGACAGTGTGATGTTGAGGAGCTGATGTTGCTGAGCTGCCCTGCACAGAGGCCAGGAGAATGCTGGCTTAGAAATTTCCTCCCTTCTTGTTTTCCACGGTGCTGACTCTGTGCTCCCCAGAGGCTGCTTGTTAACAGCACGCACACCATCAGCAAAAATTAAAAATAACAAAAAAAAAAAAAAAAAAAAAGAGGAGTGGGGTGGGGAGAGGGGAGGAAGGATGAGGAAACAAACCTGCTGTGTATTCCCTCTGTGTCCCACCAACAGTGTCATGCAGAAGGAAAATTGTTCCATCAGTGACTGTGTTAGATTCATGACCCCACCACAACCTTGAATTGGCCTTTAGTTGTCGCTGATGGGAACTGAAGAACAGCTCCTGTCGACATGATTGCTGCTCTCCAATGAATCAGAACACACAGGGCACAGAGCAGCACATTAAACTAGCAACAGAAATATATCACTGTACTTTTATATAGATGTATTGCTTTTGCCCAGGCACATAAATGATTGGGCTATCCACTTATTTTTTTTTCCAAGGACTATAAATTAAAAATAAGCTAAGGGTTTGGAAATTATGTTCTCTCTCTTTCCCCCCTCCCCCTCTCTCTCCTTTATTTTATTTATTTTTTTTTTTTTACAAAGCTGGGTAGCTATTTTAGGTCCACAGTAAAACATTTTAAAGGTAATCTTACTGCCTCAGCCTACTTGACCATCCTTTTTTTTTTTTTTTTTTTCTTAGAGAAATCTACCAGTGCAGCTCTTGCTTAGGTAATTTAACATTTCAGTCTGATCACACTAACTCTAGGTATGGATCCCCATGCTACTTCTGCTGCTAATGAACACGTACAAGGCTGTATTTTTTCATTTGGCAAGACAAGTTTCTGAAATGGCAAAATCTATGTGTGCCAGGTGCTGGGGGCTTTTCCCCTAACCCATATTTTATGAAGTAAGATTATTTCAATATACTTGGACCAAAGGTCACTTGGAGTTGAAAGTTAGTGTGATGCACTGCTGCATAATTCAAGGTAGTGCCTCAGAAATGGAAACACTTCACCATTAAGCTGCACTTAATTTTTGCAACTTTCTCTGCTCGCTGATTGGATCATCTGTTTAAAATATCTCTTTATATTGGAGGTGATATCACCAGATCTGCAAAAACTGGGGTTCATTTTGGCCATTGCACATTTCCAGTTTTTTGCAGTTTATCACTTACCAGCTCTGCAGGCAGGTGTAGCAGCAATAAGAAAGCTGCTCCCCTTGCATCCTTCCCCCAGCTCAGGGAATTTTATTTTGGATGAGAGGCAGAACAAGAGTCCAGGGATGCATTTTTTGTGGTCTGAGGCCAGGGCAGGCAGGCACCATGGTGTTTTTTCCAGGCCTGGAAACCCTTGTCCAGGTGAGCAGCCCCTGGCTGTGAAAATAGAACAGGGCAAATTTGTCCTACGAGGATCTGTGGGACTGAGCTTGTCTTCTGCTGGCTTTTTGGATGTGTTGCAGAAGACATTTTTAACTTTACTTTTCTTGGACTACCCGCTAAAGGAGTTTGGTGGTAACCACATGTGCACGTGCTGGATAAAATGGCTTTGCTGGCCACGAGCAAATGACCTGATCAAAGAGAATAAATGAGCTGCTCCCAGCTATTTCCCCTCAGCACATAACTGTGTCTCCTCTGTGTCTTTTCCCTTGGGTGATTGGATCTCTACTGTGTGCCACTTCCCAGCAAAACCAGTAAGGTACAAATGAAAACCTGCCTGCATTTTTGCCTTTAAAAGCTGTCATTTCCAGCAGTAATGCTAGCGTGCTCTCAAGGCCCACAGTCAAGCCAGGGCTGATGGGTGAAGGGCAGCAGTTCCTCTTGGCTGTGTTTGCTCAGGGAATGGAGCCACAGCTGTGGGATAAAGGATTGATGGTGATCACCACCTGTGGGAGCCCAGAACACCCCTCTGGCTGCCCTGGCTGGCTCCAGACCCTGGCAGGGGGCTCAGAGACCTTGGCACAAAGTCAAAAACACCTGTGGCTTCCATTTTAGCCCGTGGAAAAAGCTGCCAACTTTGTGTGAGGAGTTACAAACCACAAGGGTTTGAGTAGCGTGGTAGTTGACTTAACACAGGGTGGAAAAGTAGAATTTTGGGGTTTTTAGAATGGGGTTCAGGGTGACAAGATGGAGGAATTTGCATGTCCTGGCCTTCTTCTCCTTCTCCTTGCCCTCCATGTCTCGCTGTGCTGGTGACACTTTTCTGTTGGTTTCAGGCACAGACACACTGTCCAACACCAATGACAGACATTGGCACGTTATTGTAACCACGGCACACGGAGTTTTTGGTATAAAATGTGAACACTGCCCTGAGGGCAGACAGAATGCCATGGCCGAGCTGCTGGACAGAGCTCAGCAGGGCAGAGAGAGAATGTTCTAGAGAAGGGAAAATAAACAACCTTGAGAAGCTGATCCTGTGCATTCAGACTCCTCCTGTGGCTGTGTGGGCTGGGAAATGAGGAATTTTACACTCTTGGGGTCATCCCGACCCCCAGACCCCGAGAACCTACATGGAGACCAGCGCTTGGCTTGCCCAGAGGAGCCAGGCTTGGCCTCTGCCTTCACCCTGCCACCAGTCAGGCTGCCCCCCTCCCTGTGGATCCAGTCCCTTCCAGAGCCCTCCTGCTGCTGCTCTGTCCCTAATGCCATTCTTGGGGTGATGGATGCTGGTAGCCAGCCTGCCAGATTAAAAAAAAAAAATAATCTCATTTTATTTAAAGAGAAAAGAGACTTGCTTTGTGGCTAAAGGGCTGCCCCGAGGCAAATCTCTCCCCAGTTTACCTCGTGGCCTTGGGAAAGCCAAGTAGCTGCCACTTGTTTGCTGAGCTGGGGAATTAGGAAGTTGGGCACATCTTTCTTTTTCCCTTTTTACAGAATTGTGCTAGGTCTTTACTTTCTAACAGCTTTAGCCTACCCTAATTGTTTACAAACTAACTTTTAGGCCTGACTGGTGCGAAGTTCTAGACCTAATGGAGTTTCATGTCTCAGGATTTGTTTCTGAGCCACTTCAGGCTGTGAGGAGGAGTTTATTTTCACTGCCCTCCTGTCAGGCTCAGGGGGGATCTCCTGGCAAGGGCATTTCTCCCTCTCTGTGCCCTGCAGAGAGTGATGCCTTGCAGTGGCTACCTAGAACAGAGGCTAGACAAGGTTAAGAGAATAAAGTGGGTATTTATTAAAGGCTTTCAAACAGGGCAGACAAAAGCCTCTGAGGCCACACCCAAGATGGATGACAGTCATGGGTTTTTCAGAGAGATATAACATAGCAGGGGTTAATCCTCCAATTACACTTTCAGCTAATGAAGCCATATTCCCCCCCAATTTTACCCCCAATTCACTTTTGTTTATACTTTTCTAGGCCTGAGGCTGTGCTGTGCCCTTGGATCACAGGCCCAGAGGGATTGTTGTGTCTGACCAAAACGTGGAGAGTTTAGTACATTTCATGTGGAGCTCAGAGTTATGCACTAAAGCAGTACAGGGATTGAAAACCATAAAAGCTAAAATCCTAGGGCATCAAGGGGAGCAGAAGGGGCAGAGGCACAGCTTGGCTTTTGCTCTTCATGGAGAAAGGGATGATCTCTCACTGAACTGGGGACAGGCTCAGGTATTTGCCTCTAGTGATGCCTGGTGCAGGCTGGGCCTAGAGCAGAGACTGGACAGAGCTAAAGAACAAAGCAGGGATTGATTCAAAGGATCTCCTCCATGGATCCACCTTGGGCAGCACCAGAGCCCAGCCAGGGCTGCAGCCAAGAGGAACCAAAATGGTCCCAAAATGCACGAGCGCTGCCGGGGGCTCTCACTGGGATCAGCTCTGCTCCATTTGCACCTTGCACTTCATTGTCCCATTCCAGCTTTAGCCCAGGCACTCCCATCCTGCTTGTTTTTCTCTCTCCAGCCCACGCTGTTTGTGCTCCTGGGCCTGAGCTTTGGATCATTTGTCCTTGGTGCCCAGCTGGAGCAGGAATTGTTTTGTCTCCTGCTCTGTGCACAGAGCTCCCCATCCCCTCATGTGAAGCTCAGAAGTGCACACTGGAGCAGCACAGAATGTGAAAAATAGAAAAGCTGAACCTGAGGCATCAGGAGGAGCCTATAGGACTGTGAGGCCAGTGAACCTCTGCCAGCTCTGGGCAGGAGCATGCCTGCATGTTGTTTTCTATAAAATACCACATCACTTTCTAATCTGGTCTTAAAAGGCCAGGAAAAGCTCCTGAGAGCAGCCATGGGAAATGAAGAGCAAGGCTCTAAATGGGATAGTGGCAGCTAGTGAGCAGCACAGGTTCCCAGCACATGTTCCATGCCCAGAACCATTTACATCCAAACTCAAACCTGCTCCTGATCCTGAGATGAGGTTCAAGTGATCCACACTTGTGTAAACACCAGTCCCAAAGTCAGACAAACCTGAAGCAGTCCCCCCCAGGAAGTATCACTGCCACTTGAAGGACACACAGAAAGTCACTACTGAAAGGTGCTAACTTCTCTGATGATAATGAATTAGTTCTCTGACTCCTTGAAAGCTTTGTCAGCCCAGTCAGGAGATTGTTTACAGCCCAGGTCTGGCATTGCTGCTTGCCTATTGATGTCACAAAGTCCATAATTCTACTTAGGGTTTAGGCTATCACCAGATGGTGAGATTGTATTGGGGTGGGGAGGGTGGGGGGAGAAATCTTGCAATGTCCTCACCTGATGTGTTGAGCTGCTCCTGCAGCAGCTGATGTGAAGGGGAAGTTGACAAATTCCTGGTATCAAGCCCAGCTGCCAGAACAACGCGGGGTAATAGCTGTGCTTGTCAAACGTGCCAGTTAATTCAGCAGCCTGCCAATGCAGGTGTAAGTGATGGACTCCCCATTCTGGCTGAATGATGGAAGCCTAAAGCCTTGCTGAGTCCATTCCACGAGATCCTGGGAGCTCACCTGAGCTCTCAGTGTAGTGGTGAGGGGCGCTTAAAAAAGCCCAACGTGCAGAACAACAGTTTGCTGCAAGAGCAGGAAGAGGTTTCACATGAATCTTCAATTTAAAGGTGGAAAAGGATGTGAAAAGAAAGGCTGTGGAACAATGCTGTAACACTTTGGGCTGGCAGATTTATTCAAATACTGCTTGAAGTCAAATAGAAAATACAGTTAGAGGAATTATTTCTCTGTGAGAACCAGAACGTGTTCTGGAGCCTTCCTGCTAATGAGAGAGTTGCTTGGAGAAGAAAATGTGGCCATTTTCTTAAAAAGTTGTGGAAAGGCAGTGTCAGCTCAGCAGGCTCATTAGCATAATCCTTTGTCCGACTTAGAAATATTTGTTAAGAACTTCTAAAACAACAACAAGAAATTGCTGTTGGAGTTCCCTGACTACTGTGCTGACTCATCTACTTGCAGTGGAGATTTTGGTTTAACAAATGGCTTGAGGTCAGGTTTAGAGCACAGATTTTATGTTAGGCACTCATTTTACCCTCCCCCCAAAAAAAAAAGAAAAAAGGAAAGCTTTTTTCTCTATGACCACAGCACAGGGATAAGGTTGAGCAGAAAAAATAATAATAGCATAAAAAAAAAAAAAAAAATGAAATGTGTCTCACCCTCTGCCAGCACTGCCCTGCCTCCAGTGGGCTGTCACTCTTTGCTCTGAGGAGTACCTGCCTGCTAGAAAGAGCAGGGGCAGGGCCAGGCCTGCTTCCCTGGGCTAGCACAAACCATGGGCACGAGCCCCAGGGAGGGAACAAAGCCCCCTGGGGTTTTAATGGATGCTCTGAGAGCCTGAAATTAAAAAACAAACAAACAAACAAACAAAACAAAAAAAAAAAAAAAAAAACAAAAAAAAAAACCAAAAAAAAAAAACCCAAAAAAACAAAAAAAAAAACACCCTCAAAAAAAAAAAAAAAAAACCAAAAAAAAAAAACCAAAAAACCAAACAAACAAACAAAACAAAAAAAAATGTGATCTTCTAGGATAATTTAGGAGAGCTTTTTATGGGGAGGGGCTGTTGGTTCTTTATGCAGTTCAGGGGATGATTGAGGGGCATTACAAGCACTGGCAATGATGGGAAGAGCAGATGAAAAAGGACCAGCCATGCTGGTAGCTCTGCTTTCCTGCTTCCTAGGATTTATGTACTCAGGGATGAATTTAATACTTGGTGATCAAAAGAGTTCAAATAGTGGTTGTATTAATGATTTCAGCATAACCTCTAAATCCCAGGATGGCAGTAGGAGCCTTCAGCTTGGTCTTAATCTCCTGACTTTTTTTTTATTAAGAGCAAAATTAAGTGCTGTTGCCTGATGATAAAGCCTCTTACAGAAGTGTGAACTGTGGCATTGCCACCACACTGTGCCAGTCCTTTCCCAAAAAATGAATTACAAGAGGATAATATCCTCTTGGTGGTTTTTTGGTTTTTTTTTTTTTTGTTTTGTTTTGTTTTTTTTTCTGGTATTTGGTTGATTCTTACCTGGTCTTTACAGTCTCTGGCTCTGACTGTGCAGAGTGATGCACATTATTGCCTGCATTTATCACAGTGCATTGCTGTGTTCTGTACAGAGCCTCTGCCAACTGCTTTGGTGCTACATCACCCCCCTTCCCTCCTGTTTTCTCAATAAATGTTTGGTTCCCATTAAAGAAACCTGCAGGGCTCCTAGCTCATGCAAGTGTTGTGCATCTTGCAGCAAAACCCACCTTGTTTTGGAGCCCAGCTCACCTGTGATCTGTGCTTTGTGACCAAAGAAATATGAATGTGGCTCCAAGTAATAAGGGAATCATCTCACCATTACTCTTCTTGCCTTCCTCCCCCACGCTCCCTGAAGTATATTGATCTTTGATGTGCTTGCTTTCTTGAGCCAATTTGAAGACAAAGTGTCTGAATCAGGGAGGGAAATAAGTGATATTTGAAGCTGCTCCCAAACCTTAGGACAGTTTATTGTGGCTTTGCTGTGTGAGTCACAAAGACTGCTCAGTTTCTCAGTTAGGGGTAGTGTTAGCTGCTAATTAAAGGCAACGACGTCCCCAAAGATGAAAAATGCCAGCTCTAGTCTTAATTTTGAAGCTTTAAAATGTGGCAAGGTGTGATCCCAGGAGCCCTGGAGGCAGGACAGGGATTTTGGGGTTGACATGCAATTATTGTGCTCCCCCCGTTGCAGGGGGGGGTGTTGAGGACACCCCTGTGGCAGAACTGGATGGGATGCAGAAGTCAGATAAAACAGTTCCTGCAGAGTTTCTTCTCCTTCCTTACCTGAGGGAGCCCAGAGCTCACAGTCTCAGCTGTGATGTAGCCTGACAGATGCTGAGCACAGGGGTTTGAGAACCTCCCTGAGGGCCTGTGCTCACTGCAGCACAGTCCCTCCACAGAGCAGGACTTGTGCTTGTCCTGGCCCAGCTTTGGCCTGCTCCTGTCCCTCAAAAAACACTCCAAGGCCTTCAGATCAAAAATGAAATGCTTATTTTAATGTTACTTTAATTATTAATTTATTAGTTAATTATAACTTATATATATAATTATAATTAATATGTATACTGTAGCATATAATATATAATATATATATAATATAATATATATAATTTTATATTATATTATATATTATATATATTTTATATATATAATATAATATAATTATATATTATATATTATATATTATATAATATATATTATATATATTATATATAATTATATAATATATATAATTATATATATTATATATTATATATATTTTATATATATATAATATATAATTAATTATATTAATGCTATTTTAATGTAATGTTCCCACACAGGATGTGAGGACGGCAAGGTGTTGTGCTGACAGCTCCCACTTATTAGACTGCATCTGGGATACATGCAGGGAAATAAAAATGGGAGGAGGACACGGTGAGAGCGCCTCAGGCTGCCCCACACCCTGACCTCAGGTTAGTTGTGCCCCTGTTTGTGTAAGACACAATAATATCTGAGTGCTGTGGCCTTCAGTGAATGCAGGCTTTAAGGTGTGAGGGGAAGCCATCCATAAATTCTGTGTGATGAATGGTTGGCAGCTCCCTTTGAGCACTTCCTGCCACAGATGTTTAACATTTTTTTTTGTGAGGTGTCAAGGTTTAACCCCCAGTGGCAACTACGCCCCCCACACCACTCACTTATTCCCCTGGAGGGGTGGGGGAGAGAATGGCAAGGGTGGGAGTGAGGAAAAGCCTGGTCAAGGATTTTCCAGGTAAAGACAGTTTAGGAGGGAAAGCAAAAGCCACAGTGCAAGCAAAGCAAAGCAAAGCTGAGCAAAGCAGAGCAGAGCAAAGAATTCCCTCCCCAGTTCCCCTGGCAGGCAGGAGCTCAGCCATCCCCAGGGTCCAGCTCCCATATAATGGGGTCTTGGGGAGACAGATGCTGTCACTGAATGTCCCCTGTCCTCCTTCTTGCCCAGCTTCACAGGCTGAGCACGAGGCCATCTGGCCTGGGATGTCCCCTGGCTGGGCTGGGCTCAGCTGTCCTGGCTCTGTCCCCTCCCTGCATCTTGGCTCCATGTAAGCCCAGGCTAACTCAGCACGAGTACCATGGTTTAACAGGTTTAACTCAGCACGAGTTAAACTTTTCTGCGTTAGAGTTAAACTATTTTAAGCTCCTTTTTTAAGCTTTTCTGTATTGTTGGCACCACTTGCTAAGCAGGCACGAGGGAGAGAGTTAACCCCAGCCTATGAATGCATTGATTAATAGAACAACTACAAAATGACAGGGAGGTTTTTAAATCATGAGACATGAAAGCAGTTCTAACAAAAAAATGTGTGCCAATTGTTTCAGCTTTGCTGGGCCCTCTGTGGCTACAAGAAGTGGAACAGAAGCTCAGGGTGAAAGGGGCTGATTTAGGGACGGGGTGGCTCTGGCTGGGATAGAGTTAATTTCCCCCACGGTAGCTGGGATGGGGTTGTGCTTTGGAAACAAAGCTGATCATGCAGGGACGTTTTCCTTCCTGCTGAGCAGCACTTACCGTGCCAAGGCCCTTTTTGGGGTGCACAAGGGGTTGGGAGAGGACTCAGACAGGACAGCTGAGCCCAGGGACATTCCAGACCATCACACTCCCATGGAGAGCTGCGGGAAGAAAGAGGGGATGATAGATGGTGTTTTCCTTCCCAAGTAACCTCCAAGTGATGGAGCCCTGCTCTCCTGGGCATGCTGAGCACCTGCCTGTCCCTGGGAGAGGGGGATGAACCCCTCGCTTTGCTTTGCTTGCTCCTATGGCTTTTGCTTTCCCTATTAAACTGTCTTTACCTCAGTCCAGGGCTTTCTCACCTCCACCCTTCCCACGTGGAGGGAGGCAGTGTGCGTGTCCTGCTTGAGGGCAAATCTGGGAGAAAACCTCTAAAGGGGCTCCTCTAGAAAGCAAATTCAAGCAGCCCCTCCCACAGCTGGTTTGGGAAATAGATTTCCTTGGAGAAAAGGGGGAAAAACCTGTTTATTTAACAGGCAAAGCATTCACCAGCCCAAAAAAAAAAAAAAAAAGAATATTAAACAACACTAAAAAGTCACCCCAGGACAGAGTGGCTGCTGGGCTCAGCTGCTGGCTGGGGTTAAGCCATGGCAGGACAGGTCCAGGCAGTACAGTCACCCAAGACTAAATGTCACAAATATCAAAAAATCAGTCCACAGGGTTGGATTTCTGTTCTTACCTTTGTAGGAATGTGCCCCCTGTTGATGGAGTAAACAAGTTCCCCTTTGTCTCCTTAAAAAGGAAAAAAACCCAGAAGTTTCTCTCCTCAATTTGGCTAAAAGACACCTCACAGGACCTTGGGGACTTCACCTCAAACTTAAGGACACCCAACTGGACAGAAGCCAAAAAGTCCCACCTAAGCAATTCCCTAGAAAAAGAAGAGAACAAAAGAAGCAAATGGCTTTTGTGAAGTGTTTTAGCAGGAGCAAGAACCTCTTGCCCTGGCTCGGTTTTTCTCTGTAAAGAACTTTTTTTATTTTGCCTTTATATTATTTAATTTGCCTTTTTCGTTTCCAACGCTGTCACAAGAGCCATCCTGCTTCTTTTATACCACCTAAAGTAGCTGAGCTGTCAAGGGTGTGATGTTTGTCTGTAAGAGCCTATGAGACCCAACTCATAGAATAGATAAAACACACCTTTGCACACAAGCCCAGGGTCTTTCCCCTTTAATGTCCAGCGTTTCATTCTCTCCCAGAGAGAATGGTTTTAGCTACAAGCAGAGAGGGAGCAGGAGGTGCTCTGAAGCCTGGCTCACTCCCTGGGTGTCTCAGTGGGCTCCCAGCTGCACTGAGTGGGTGCTGCACGAGCATCCTCACGGCACAGCGCGGCTGGGGAGCAGGGAGACCTAAGGGAGCGACACAGCAGCTCTAGAAGGGAGAGCTTCGAGCCTGATTTCCCCCAGCCCAGCTGTCTGGGACACTCCTGGTCTGCTTCAAGGCGTCCAGGGGCTCCTGAGCACTTGGTGTGCCTGCAGGGTGACACAGCCTCGCTCCTCGGGTGCTCCCCTTGCCCCGGCAGACACGGCCCTGGCTTGCTCAGCCATGCCCTATTGATTTCTGCAGCCTCTCCTTCCCTCAGGAGCTGACTGCACTTGATCAAATGAAGAGCAATCTGAGCATTTAATGGGGCTCCTTCCATAAGATGAAGTTTGATTGCTTGAAGTTCATGATAATTATTTATGCTGACAGCACCCTCACAGACAATAAAGCCTGGCCCTTTGCTGAAGGCCTCTCCTCATCAGGGAATTAGTTTAATTGTGCTTACCTGATACACTTCTCATTATTAAATGTATTTACTATATATATTACTAAATCTACTTACTCATATTTATTATTAAATAATTAAATTCTTCTTATTAAATATACTTCTCATTAATTAATATAAGAATAACGATCAGACAACAAAATGCATTTTATTTCCACCAAAAGTGGTGTCAAAACTCTTCTTTTGGTTCTGTTCTCACTTACCAAATAAAACCCAGTACCAGCAGCCTCACCTGCAGTTTGGAGGTTAACAGCAGAACTTTTGGCTCTCCTGGGCAGAGGATCGGGGCTCTCCCTGCTCACTTGCAGTAGCACAAGACTTACAAAATGCATTTGTGATAAAAAGTGCAGCATTTTTGGGATGCCTAAGAGGTCTGTCCCGAGGATTGCCCATAATCACCACTCTGAGCTAATAAACAGGTTTGTCTGTGAGCAGGCATTTTCACGAGTGACAGAGAGGCTGAAAATAAATCTCTTGCAACTTCTTGAGTCCTGTTACTAAAAACCCTCGTGTCTGGGTATAATGAAGCCAATCCTCAAAGTCTGTGTGTGTTTGTGGGTATCCCCCAGAACCAGCAGTCCTGACACCTGAGGATGCACAAAACAATGCACAAAACACCAGCAGGTTTTCATTTCTGGTGTGCGTACACACACACCTAAAAGTGAAAACAAGATGTTTCATATTTTATATGTGTTTTTCTGTATTACACATGTTTAGTTTATACACACGTACAGAAATGCACAGGTGTAAAGGAGCCCTCCCCTTGCAGCTGCTATAAATGGAGCAGTGCAACTCCTCAGCCCCCAAAAAAGTGAAAAGGCAAAAAAAGAGAAGGCAGTTTTCTGATTAATTTTTTTTTTTTTTACTTTCCTCCCCCCCTCAAACAACAGCTACATCCACCCTAGTTTTCCCTGGAACAGAACTGTTCAAACAGAACAGAACACACTTTGGGAGAGCCCCATGCAAATGCTGCTGTTCTGTGGCAGGGAGCAAAGCAATGCCTGTGGCTTTCCCAGCAGGAATGCAGCACTTACCCGGGCTGGGGAGTCCTCCTGTGCTGGACAGGACGTGGACAGGGCTCTGACACACACTCCTAAAATGGTCCTTGGGGTTCCTCTGGGCAGCCAGCCCAGCATCCCTGCTGTGTGCATCCCACTCCTCCCCAGTGCAGCTTTCTCTCTCCAGAAATCTCTCAGAGCGTTCAGATGCAGGAACAGCTGCCCTGCATTACACAGTGATTCTCCAGCCAAGGGACTGAGTAGAAAAATCAGCCTCTTAAGCCACCTAAATGTAACAGTGGTGTCCCCTGGGGGAGAGCTAGAAAACACGAAAATGGAGCTGGAGCTGCACGGAGGCAGCAGAGGCTCCCTCTCACTCAGCAGTGACACAGCCCACTCCCTGCAGCCGGACAGGGAAGGAGCAGCTGACCAAGGGGGAAAAGCACATTGCAGGGCTTCCCTCAGATGGCCGTGTTTGCACCTTGCTCTGCCTCTCATTTGCTCCTTGTCACATCTCGCTTCGTCCCTTTTGCACTGAGTGTCAGAACACATCTCGTCTCGGGGGCTGCTCTGACAGCCAGGGATGCCTTGGCTCGCTCCATCCCCCTCAGGGGCCAGGCAAAAGGAGGCTGGAGCTGCCCCCAGGACATGCCAGGGTTTGCATTTTTTGGGGGGCAGTTGGCTGCTTGGAGCAGGGGAGGGGATTTTTGGCAGCGTGGCTTGATGCCGTGAAAGAAAAGGGCTTCGAGCTGCTTCTCATTTGAAAAAATAATAAAGCAGGGAGGCAGGGAGGGAGCTGCTCTGTTTCTTTAAGGGAGAGAGTCTGTGTCAGCCCCTCTGCTGAGCAGCCCATGCCATTCTCTGCCCTGCTCCAAGTTTCTCAGTGACACTGAACTCCAGGTGACCCTCGCAGACAGTAATCGCTTTAGCATGGGCTTGACAACAGCAAGAACCTCTCTAAAAATAAGCAAAGCTTAAAATAAATTTCAGCTCTGGAGACCTGCTCATGTGAGGAATACAGTACACCACCTGTATTTTCCTTGATGAGCGCCACAGTTCCTGGCAGCTGGAAAAAAAAAAAAATATGAGTTTTCAAGGGATTTCCAGTGCCTCCTGCTCCAGTGTCCAAGCTGGCAGGAGTCAGCCAGGAAAGACAGCAGGTGGCCTTTTAGGGACCCTCATGGGAGAGCATCCCTGCTCATTTACCCCAACAGCTACCTCACTGAAAGGTGGGATTTAGAGAAAACCAAATTTAATTGCAGTGCCTGGGACAAATGCCTTTCCTTGCTTTGCAGCCGTAACAAAATGAATTTAAAATGAGTTCATCAGACCTGGCAACAAATGCTACCTAAAAATCATCAAAATTCAATCAAAAGAACATTTAGTCACCGGGAGGATGAAACAACTCTGTGCCCCTCAGCAGGAAAAGGGGGAATTCCAGCTGCAAGTGCTGCAGGAATTGTTTGTTCTGGAAGAGGTGCCCACGGGACACACACAGAGCAGAGGCATGTCTGTGCTTCCAGAGCACTTCTGGAGCCTTTGCTGTGACAACAAACCGCCTGCAAAATAATCATCAGGGCAAATTAGCCAGCCCTGATCCTGCAGAAGTTTAAAGAGGTGTATGTACCTTGCTGCTGCACTGAATCTGGGGTGCAAATTTTCAGTAAATTCAATAGAAAGTAACCCTTCCCTTTCAAGAAGAGAACGCAGTTTCCTTTTTCTAGCCCTCACAGTGGCGGCGTACACAGGATGGATTTTGATTTGATGAGTAATGAAGAAGAGAAGCAAATTATTTTTTTTTCCCCGGGCTCTTTTTTGAAGACATTTTCCTCAGTTTTCCAGGCTGACTTTCTGCAGGCAGCTGTCTCACAATATGAGCTACTGAAATTTAGAATGTCCCTGTCCACAGTTTTGCTCATGTTTTGTTAGGAAAAGGCTGCCAGGACATTGGAGAAGAGCCCCAAACGTGGAATTGTACCCAGCAGTCAGGGAGTAATTGTGGGAAATGAATTTGTAGAAAATCCTTAAAGCTTAATCTGGCAAATAACCCACTGTCCTGTGTTTTATCCTCTTAGGAAGACTTCAAGTATTTCAAGAAAAGAATTCGCATCAAGTTTCAATCCCCTATAGCAAACATATAGAAAATAAGTGTTTCAAACTTATTTTGAAATATTTCAAATAGTCCCAAACAAAGTGTTCCAGGATGTGTTGTGTGAGGCAAGAGGAGACATCATTTCCCTGCATACAGCTGTCTGGAAACTGGTTTCTTTTTCTTGTCCCTCACCAATAAAAGCCAGAGGCAGATCCCAAATGTAAACTGAAATACTCACCTGACAGCAAATAGTCAGATATTCCAGGCAGTTTTAAAGCAGCACTTTCTCCCGTGACAAATGAAAGATGGGAATTCTGAAAAACACATGTATAGTCCACCTCCTTTGCTTGTTTTCTGGTTAAATACACTTCTGCTCTGTCATCACTGCTGAGGTCAGCTTGCTCCAACAATTTTTGATGAGACACTGGAGTGGGCTTGCTGTTGGCTTTTTATTAAATGCCTACATTTTAGGAAAAAAATTGTCTATTTCAGCTTGCTAAATAACACAACTGGTGAAATTGCTTATTTTAGTCATCATTTGGATTAGTAGTAATTATGCCTGTAATAGTAAAATGAGATTTTAATGCTGATTAATGGAACTGCTAAATTGTCAAGACTGCTAGTCACAGTTATCAGTCTCTGGAGACTGTGCCCTAAACCAGTTGTCATCATTTGTGTAATATGGCTTCTTTTGTAGGACCAGATGTGCAGCATATGGTGACCTGTTACAATAGGGATGAGCTCTAAGTCCATCAGGGCTGAATTATATATTGGACAAACTAGGAAAAAAATAACATCCACCGATCATTGCAGGATCACAGCAACTTTCTAGAGGGTGAGGGATGATGAAGGGTGAGGGAAACTGCCTAGCTGAGGTAATCATTCCTGCAATCCTGATTTTCTTCCACGTTTACTTGTGTCCTGGAGGAAGGCTGTGCTGCTGCGCATGTGAACGCGCTGTAAAACATCCTGCTGCTGCTTGTTCCCTTTCTTTTTGTGTTTCTCTCTTTCCTGCCTGCCCCAGGGCCCCGTTCCTGCTGCTGGAGGGAAATCCTCTGGGGTGCTGGGTGCTGGCAGGGGGGACCTGTGCAGCTCCCCGGAGGAGGAAACCTGCTGGGTGATAGGAGGGACACTGGGCTGGCCAGAGCGCCGAGCAGTAGGCAGGAAAAGAAAAACTAATGGAATGCAGCTCTCTGCCCTCCTGTGCAGAACAATTCTGGTGTGCTGGGCACATGTCACCTCCTTCTGGGGCAGGCTCCTTGCAGGAAAGCAGCGAGTGGCTGCACGGAGCTCAGGAGGGCCATCCTCAGAGCACTTGTGCCCCTGGGAGGGAGAAAGAGAGTAAACTTCTCTGAACAACCACATTTCCCCTTGCCCATTAACTAGACTGTAATCAAAAAACTGTGCTTAGTCCTCAGTACATCGGCAGGTACAGCCCAGAGCAGAGTACAAAGGACTGCTCTTCAGTTCTGCTGCTGCCACCACGTTGTGTTACTCCTCAAATGTTTCTGCCATTTCGTGAACAGTGTAATCTGGCTCAGGATCAGAGGGGCTTCATTAGCCACGAGGAGCTGCTGTCTTTTCTCACAGGGAAAAGCAGCAGGATGGCAGGTGTGCATCCAACTACCAGCACCCTGCCAGCCCACGTGTGGAGCGGCAAATACCCCACAGCACACACACAAACTGATTTTTGGAGGCCAGGGAAGTGTACACAGCTATTTCAGTGACTTAGCACACAAGTCAACATGCAGGATGATTCAGATGATTCACAGGCACATGCACTGTGCTTCACAGTCCTTTCCAAAGCCAGTAAATGCTGAGGGTCAAACTTACCTCAGGCAAGATGCTCTCGTTTGAATGTATGCTTGGAGGAGGGAGTAAACTTTGTGGAAATCCCTTGAAAACTGTCTTTTTTTTTTTTTTTCCAGCTGTCAAAAAACCTACTGGGCACACTTCCAGGATTTCTTCCACTGCCCCGTTCTTGGGCTTTAGGATTGCCCTGTCCAATGGAAGTGCCCTTCCCACAACCTGTCAGGTCTCACTGACTTTGGATGTGGTTTCACAGCAGCCAGCCCTGCACCCCTGACACACACGAGCAGCATCACCAACGTCACAAAATCAGATCCCCAGAAATGCTGAAACTCTGTCCTACAATTCTGTCACCGTGCAAGGCTGATTTACTGCAGCAGAAGCTCTCTTCAAATGGTCTGCCAACAGAAACCGAGGCACTTTTTATTATATGGCCAAGCTTTCTGTGACAAATAGTGCTACCACAGCTTAATTGGCATTAATACAAATATTCAGGTCTGTAAATGATACTGGTGGAAGCCAGAGCTACAGCTGGGGCTGTCTGCATATGGTTACTGCGCTGGGGATGGGTAATTTGTGCCTTGGAAAAGTCTGTTTTCACAGGAACGTGGTTACAAAGCAGCCTCTCAAGTGCCACTGTGTGGGGAAAGCACATCACAGGCAGAAGGTAATGACTGCTGACACCAGACCAGCTTTGCTCTTGTTCCAAATAAAAGCCAGCAAACTCTAAATCATCAGTGCAGCCACGCCGTGTACCTGCCCCCATTGTTCAGGCTTGGCTCTAAGCTGGGAACAAAATCTATCAAAATGCAGTTTCAGGGGGGAAAAAAATTTACTGTGCGACACGTACAAGTCCAACTGGCTGGTCTGAACAAAAGTAAACTGGGATTAAGATTTCAACAAAGAGCACTGCCCACTAAGGAATGGTGCCTTGGGAACTACTCCACACACACATAGGGAGAAAATCCCCCTCCAAAACTCCACCTCCCCTCTCCAAACAAAAGAAAAATCTGGGGTGGGATGGACCTGGAATTGTTCCTGCCCTGGCATTTTGGCACACACCCTTAAGAAGGAAGATTACAGAGCACAAGTCATGAACTACTGTTTGTCTAACATTTGCCCAAACTATAGCCTGTGTATTCTAGCTGGGAAATCCAGTTTGGAAATCTCAAATGCCCTTTCTCTTATCTGTTGGTTATCTTTGGCTCAAATGATGGCTTTAATGTGAAATCTTTTGTGGGCTTTCAAATTATGTTGTTTGTCCGAACTAGGGTTAGAAAGCTGGTTCATACTCATTGTATGATCTTACTAAATAAAAAGTTGTGAGGAACTGAACAGCAGCAAAAATCAGAAAATAAGGATTCCACCCTTAATTTGGCCACAGGCCACTGGTGTTACTGTGGCTGGTCAGCTTGATTTTCTTCCCACAGCTGCTCTAACAGTAAAAACAGCACAGTTGTTGGCTTTTTGATTCCTGTTTGACTCGGGCTCCACAGCAAAGGGACCCTCTGACCATGTTTGACAAGGAACACCAAGTCAGGAAATCTCTGTGCTCCCGGAGTGCAGCTGAGAGCTCCAGCTTTTATTCACATAGCTGACAGCCTGCTGCAGGGCGTTAGGCTAAGAAAAGTAAATTTTGTCTCTGACTACCCACTGTGCTGAAGTCTGACTGGTACCTACAGCAGCTCCAGAAAAATCTTAGAACAACGGGTAAGATTTTCTTAGTAAGAAACGTCAAAAAACAGAATTTTTAAAACGTATTTCCAGATACAACAAGTATCTATTCAAGAGTAACATGTAACTGGCAACCTAAACTGGCCTCAATTTGGTAACAGAAACACCAACCACTAATAAAAACAAACCACCTGAATTTCATTTTAAACTGATACAGCTCTTGGGTTTCAAAGCTTTGTATCGAATGTCATTGATTATGAATAAGTCTATGTATTCTGTAGTTTCAAGTCTGCAGAAAATTCAATAGCACTTTGTGCAAGAAGTCGTTCTGCTGATTAGGAGACCTTAATCAATGCAATTTAGCTCCTCTTAGGAACTGCCCCTCTCCCAGCCAGAGCTGGGCTTGAGCCTTGTAATGTCAATATGACGCTCAAACAGAGCCTTCAAAATTCTCCAGACACCTCCTAACACAAACCCAATAACAAGGTGGTGTTACTGACAGAGCTGCAGTTTGTACCTCACAATAATGCAGATTTTGCACCTGCTTCAGATCTCTTAAAGAACCTAAGACAGTGCTCATAAAAAAGCTTACATTGTTCCTGCAATGACAGTAACTCACCAGAAAAGAAAATATTTTGCTCTGGTCCTTACACAAGAGTGAATGTTGAAAATGCTTGAGCACAGCATGCAAAACCCCCCACATTTGTGGTGCTGTTCCTTTAGTAACTGAGAGCCCAACAGACTGACACTCCTGAGCCACTTCAATAGTAATGGTAATAAAAAAATACATCTTAATGCAATTCCAGGAAAACAAAGTCGTTTGTTTTACACTTTTAAGTCTAAGCTTTCTAGCCTAATTTTTTGAGTACGTTGCCATTTATCTGAACTCCTTGGACCTTATGCAGTCCCAGCTCCTCAGCTCCTAAATCTGACAAGCCCCCTTGTGCCACTGACACCTGCCTAAAGAAGGTGGGCTGTTCACTCAGTTATCCTAAACTCAGGTCTTTGTCACACCCCCTGTCGTGGATGTAAACCTTCACAAAACAAGTGACTGAGCTGTGCAGTGAGAATCACAGAGAAATGCTGCCCAGAAGAAAGGAAGGGCTACTCTGACTCTACTCCATGATCAACAGAAAGCAAATTGAGCCTGAGGAAAACAAGAGGGAAGACAAAATGAGATGTATCCTTGTAGCCACATCCTAATGGAATCATTGCAGCACTGCTGGCTCCTGCCAGAGGTGGAGGCAGGAAAGGGATAAACAGATGGGGAAGAAACAAATCAATACGGATCACTGAAAAGTGCTTTAGAGCACTGAGCTCACTCAGACTTCTCTTGCATTTTCCCTCGATTAGGCTGGCAGGAAGTGAAGGTGAAAATGTTACAACCTGACTTCAGTCTTCCGTGCTGCACTGAGGCTGCACTCTTGTGGGAGACTCCCTTTCCCCGCGTTTCTGCAGATCAGAAACAGCTGGGACCTGCCCACAGGGGTGCAGAGGGTGTCCTCTGGCAGCTGACATCCCTGTCCAAGCCTGATCATAACACCCTTTCGTTTGAGCAGCTCAAGTGAATTAGCTGGTGCCAGCGCTCAGCAGCCTGGTTACAGCAAATGAGGAACCTGCCAGGAGGTGAGGACTGGTACAAAGGAAAGGAAATGCACTCGCTTTTACAATGCATTTCTCTCTCCGTTAAGAAGCTGTGATGTGAGGCAGAGAAAAATCATAATCCCTGCCAGCCTATAACTGCTAGAGACTATTAAGTTGAAAAAAAGACATGGGGGGGGGGGGGTGAGGGAGAGAAGGGGTGAAAAGAAAATTCCAGAAACCTAATTCAAACACCTGTGGTCAAAAAGCAAGGTCTCAAGGGAGGCCCTGGGGTCAATGTGACACAGAGTGGGAGGACTACAGAGTTTGGAACTCTCCCTGTGACTTAAATTACAGATAGTTTCCAAGAGTTTCCTTAATGAAATTTGTCTGAGGAGAAAATACTGGTGTCAGTGAGGGGAAAAGCTCTGATTCATGGAAAATGGAAAAGAGAGAGGCAGCCTCAACCAGGAGTCAGTCATCAATCTGTTGCTGAGACAGAGTCTTGGCAAAACCCATCCTCCTGGTAGAACTTGCCTGGAGTAGAGCAGATTGATTTGTCAGTCTCTTAGCCTAATAAATGCTTGACCCCAAGGTCTGCTGAATTCACTAAATTGACTATGCAGAGAGAATTGGGAACCAATCACCTCTGGGGAGCATCCTGCCCCTCAGCCCTGCCCTGCTGAAGGCCTTGACTGCTCTCAGCCTCGTGGAGATGAGGAGATGGGAGCTGCTGTCACAGAAGAAAGGTTAATCGACTGCACTGCTGTTAATCAATCGCCTGGGAGGGTTCAGCACTTGCAGTAGGTAGGGCTCTCTTCCCACCAAGAGGCTCCTGCATCTTAACCAAGGACCTCCAGCTGGAAGGATGAGTAAAAGGCAGGAACACAGCCCAGAGAGATGGCAGGTGTCTGATCCACAGCCAGCTGAAGTCAACAGAAAGACTCCTGGCAGTGCAGTGGGCTTGGACCAGACCCCAAAGGAAGACTTATTACCTTGGGTTTGTTCTGCATACAGGCATTGAGCTACTTCCAGTAGAGAAAGATCCTTGAAAAGAAGCAGATTCATCACACATTTCTGCCTCCCTGTGAAACCAAACTTCTACAAACCATACTGTGTCCCAGTTACCCTGACTGTCAGATAGGGCTGACATCCAGCACAGGAAAATTACCTGCCTGTGACAGCACACACAGACATTACATTATATACATTTCAAAATCTCCGAGGAGCACAACAAGAAAATAAGCCAAACTGCTAATCTCTTCTGGCCTTTTTTGTAATTGCTGCTAGCCAAAATGAGAGCTTCCTCAGAAGAGGAAAACTAGATCAGTTCCTGAAAGGACAAAAGAAAACTGAGGGAGTAAAATTTAAAATACCCTGGCATGGAGGAGAACGAGCTCAGTGCTGAAGCACCAGCAAGGTGAAGCTGACAGAACCTGAGAGAAAAAGATACCAGGAGAAAACCCAGGGTTAGAAAGCACCCCTGAAGACTTACCTCTGTAAATGAGCAGCTGCATTTAGCCCCAGCACCAACTGATGACAAAGCAGTGACTGTCCCTGACGTGTCTAAATGGCAGGAGGAAGCCTCAGCCTGTTGTGACAAATCCAGGCCCCTGATTCCCAGTGCAGAACCCCTTGGTGACACACCTGCTGCACCACGCAGCCAAAAAGCCACGTGGCAAAGAGCTGAAACCAAGACTCACACCTTTAGGGCATCCATGGAATCCTTTAGGGATCCAGCCTAGAGTTTATCCCAGAGGTTGCTGCAGATCTGCTCCCTCACAGCATCTGCTTCTTTACCAGTCTTACCCAAGGCAGGCTCCTGGGTGAACTTCCACTGCCATCCACTCCTTTTGCTGCCAGAAGTCTGCTCAAATCCTGGGGCAAAGCTGTTGGCTCGGGAATCCTGCTTCTGGAATCACCCAGTTCCTATTAAGAGGCAGAGACGCGACAGCCTGGTGCCATGGAGCTCCTGCTGCAGCTCATGAAGAGGTGCCAGGCTCTCCAGAAGGCTGGAGAGCAACACAGATACAGTGGCTCTTCTCTGCTCACCTCCAAGCTCATGGCACTAGAGAGCATCTGAGGCTGTGGCTGTTTCCTCCTGGTGCAGGGACAACAAGCAAGAGATCAGCAGAGATAAACAGAATAATCCAAGCTGTGCTGCACACACGATTCCTGTGTGCTCCAAAGAATTGCTTTTCTTCCATCTCAGAAGCTCTTTGCCAGCAGACAGCTGTGGTTGTCACAGCCAATTTCCTCGTCTTCTCAGTGCTAGGTGAAAAAAAGCCCACAGGACAGACCCTGCATCTACATCCCAAAGTAAGGATTAGCATTCGGTGACCTTTCTTCCTTTGGCTCAGTTGATAGAATAACCAGCACTGCAAGCAAAGTGAGGCAGATGTCATTGAGGAGTGAAGGCACCTATCTATTTCATAAGGAAACCTGACAAGGGATTCCACCTACAGAGCAGGAACTAGATTTAAGAGATACAGCAGCTTCTTCCCCAAAAAAGACTTTGGAATAGCAGACTTAGAAATGTGAAGATTTCAGCCAAGATCTGTGTCATGCATGTTGCATCAAAATACAGACAGTGGCCCTCTAAGTTGCACTCTGCTGCAAGAGCCTTGGATTTGTTTGTCTTTTTTGTCTAATTTTTCTGACCTTTGTATCAAAATAATGTCAAGAATTACCAACCTGTTAAGGCCAATGGGGATTCTGTGTCTCTCTCCAGGTGTTGTGATGCCACTGTGGGTGCAGGCCCATGCAAACTCTGCCCTATTTCCTCATGCCTGAAAGCAGATTTTTGCAGCCATAGCTCCTGGTTTGGAAGAGGACTCTGTTATTCTGTGTAGGTGTGTGCAGCATCCCCAGCAGTCCTGCAGTGTTTGTCACCCCACTGGCATGCACAGAACCCCCCCCCTGCCCTGGATCCTGCTGCAGCCACCAAACTGCACAGAAAAAGTGATGGATTTCACCTGCTGGCCAGTCATTTTCTAGCCAGGAGTGGACGAGCATGAGACACACCTGCAGCTCGGTGCTCATGACCCAGGGGGGAAGCAAAGAGGCTCCTGCCTGATCAGTTCCTCCCCGTGTCATCTGCAGCAGGGTCCCACAAGGCTTGAACTTGGTCACGCTGCAGCACAACACCCAAGGACAAAAGCCCTTCTGCCCGAAAGGAATGGGGGGATGGCTGGCACAGGAACGGGAGGGAATCTCAGCTCCACTGGCCCAGCTGACAGCTGATGAACGGGCTGCAATACAAATGTACTGAGGAACAGAAAACCTCTTACTTATTACCCTTAGCAACACCCCCCAAAATCGTTCGTGCCACAGAAAAACCCCACAGATTCCCCCTTGAAGCGCGTATTTAAAAATCTTGCAATTTTATTTGCATATAAAGGCCGCTAGATATAATATCACAATAAATTTAAAGAAACAACTGCTTTTCTAAATTCCATTAACAAGGTAACATAAAACAGAACAAAGCTCAATAGCATTTACAGTGGTGGAACAGAAGTAACTATCTGCAACAATATTTTGTGCTAGTGAGATTGCATTTACACACAGTGCAAAATAAGAAAAAGGAAATAAAAAAGACAAGAAGAATATTTAAATATAAAGGACAACTAAGCCTTATTTTATTTAGGCTTGATTGTATCCATTTGACTCTATACATGCCTGAACTACAACAAAGATTTAACTCGGGCTCTTGAAGGCCTTGAGCACTTGGAAAAACTTGTCACATCCTTCATAATTTAGATGTGCTGTACAGCATAATTTTGCAGATGCTATACTGGCAATATTAAATCCTAGCTTAGTTATAATGCACAAAAAATACATATATATATAAATTCATATTTAAAAGGAGTCCGCATTTACAATTTATTTTTTTTTTTTACTGCATGAAATACCTGCTCTTTGCAGCTTTCACCCCCAGTCTTTTAAAGCTAAAATAATTTAAAAAAGAAACAACAGAAGGTAGATATCACATACAGGCTGTAGCTATCTAGATCAGTCTTTATAAAGCAAGTAGAGACAAACAACTGAGAAGTCTGTTCTCCCCTTGCTGCATTCTACCATGAATAGAAACAAGTTTAAGTACATGCACACGTGTCAAGAGGTAAATGGACCCCAAAACATTGCTTGTGCTACTAAAAAAATTGATATAAACTGAGACAAAAAGCTAACATTTAAACCTAGGGAAAGAGAAGACACTTAAAAAAACCCCAACAGTAACAAAAGTTGTGCAAATTTGGGTGTATTTAAATGCTGCCTATTTTTTAGCTTATAATATAATATTAAAATAAGGTCTTTCACTTATTAAAAGAAAGCTTGGCTGTCCTTTTGAGAACACTATAACAATTTACAATGGCAAATTTATTGAAAAACAAAATTCATTTTACAAATTCACAATGCTTTATCAATTTAAAATGAATGCTGCATTTCCAAAAAGCACAACCTCTAACTTTTCTTCTTGTTTCTTTTGCACCAGCAATTTACAAATTAAAAAAAAAACAAAAAACAAAAAATCCCAAACCCCACCCCAAAACAAACCCCCCTCCCCACGGCTCCCCCAAAATCCCCCCTAGCCCCTATTTTGAAATAAACATGAAGGTAAGTTTTGAAGTTAGAAAATGGCAGTTTATAGACCTTCCCCAGTAGTGCTTCAGGATCCTTGAGGGGTGGGAAGGTCGAAGATGATGGGAGGGTTGGTGGGCTGGAAGCTGACTGTGCACGTGGAGGCGTTGATGTAGGTGGTGTAGCCATCTGTCATGATCCCATAACCTGTGGGGACAACGGGCCACACTCACTGGGGCGCCTCAGGTTCAGCTTTTCTATTTTTCACATTCTGTGCTGCTCCAGTGTGCACTTCTGAGCTTCACATGAGGGGATGGGGAGCTCTGTGCACAGAGCAGGGAGACAAAACAATTCCTGCTCCAGCTGGGCACCAAGGACAAATGATCCAAAGCTCAGGCCCAGGAGCACAAACAGCGTGGGCTGGAGAGAGAAAAACAAGCAGGATGGGAGTGCCTGGGCTAAAGCTGGAATGGGACAATGAACTGCAAGGTGCAAATGGAGCAGAGCTGATCCCAGTGAGAGCCCCCGGGAGCGCTCGTGCATTTTGGGACCATTTTGGTTCCTCTTGGCTGCAGCCCTGGCTGGGCTCTGGTGCTGCCCAAGGTGGATCCATGCAGGAGATCCTTTGAATCAATCCCTGCTTTGTTCTTTAGCTCTGCCCAGCTCTGCTCCAGGCCAGCCTGCACAAGGCATCAACTACCAGGG
The DNA here is from genome assembly GCF_026979565.1 of Vidua chalybeata. NCBI lineage: Eukaryota > Metazoa > Chordata > Aves > Passeriformes > Viduidae > Vidua > Vidua chalybeata. The sequence goes on along the minus strand of NC_071535.1, from coordinate 61,807,635 downwards.
ACACACGGAGCATCCCAAGGCTGCTGGGGCATCCCTGCTGTGCAATAAATACAAATTGTCCCCTTCAAAATGACACCAGCCCCTTCTGGCATCTCTGCCACAAAGGCTCGACTGAAAAAAATACATTGGGCTGTGTTTGAGATAAGAATGGGTGCTTTTGGTTTATGCACAAACTTTTTGTCACCCCTGGAGAATCCTCTGTTGCAACTGGGTGTGGCAGAAACACAAACCCCAGATGTTCTTTTTCTAATTAGTGAGCTATAGCTTGCATGGCTGTCAGAAGAAAAAGACCAGTCAGAAGCAAAAGATTTTGGAGTAACTTTGGTTTAGCCTCAACACCCCCTCTCCAAAAAACGACCTGAACTCTGTCATCCCCCCTGTGCTGGGCCTCATCACCCAGCTCCTCATCCCAGCACTGCCCAGCTGCTGCTCACACTGGCTTTGATGCCTGGTGAAGGCTGGCCTGGAGCAGAGCTGGGCAGAGCTAAAGAACAAAGTAGGGATTGATTCCAAGGATCTCCTGCATGGATCCACCTTGGGCAGCACCAGAGCCCAGCCAGGGCTGCAGCCAAGAGGAACCAAAATGGTCCCAAAATGCACGAGCGCTCCCGGGGGCTCTCACTGGGATCAGCTCTGCTCCATTTGCACCTTGCAGTTCATTGTCCCATTCCAGCTTTAGCCCAGGCACTCCCATCCTTCTTGTTTTTCTCTCTGCAGCCCACGCTGTTTGTGCTCCTGGGCCTGAGCTTTGGATCATTTGTCCTTGGTGCCCAGCTGGAGCAGGAATTGTTTTGTCTCCCTGCTCTGTGCACAGAGCTCCCCATCCCCTCATGTGAAGCCCAGACCCACACACCAAAGCAGCTCAGAATGTGAAAATATAAAAGCTAAAACCTGAGGCCTCCACTTCTGAGACCTCAAGAACTCCTCAGCAGGTTAAAATCACACACATGCACATCCTCAGCCTGCCCAGGGAAGCTGTGTCTGCCCCATCCCCAGAGTGTCCAAGGCCAGGCTGGACAGGGCTCAGAGCAGCCTGGGATACTGAAAAACATCCCTGCCCATGGCAGAGGGCTTGGAATGAGGTGATCCTTCAAGTCCCTTCCAATCCAAACCATTCTATGGCTCCATTATTTAATTTATAGATCTATTTTAAGACAATTTTATAAAAGTGTGTGTGTGTTTTCAGCTGACATCCACAAAAAGCAAACAAAGAAGCTTGAAAACGTCTAAGAGATATTTGGCCCAAATGTACTTAAAAAAAAAAAAATGAAAAAAACCCCAGAGTTTCATGGAGGAATAAAGCTTCCCATTGCAAACCCACAGAGGAAAAAGGCTTTTTCTTTTAAACCATTATGATAGAGTACAGATCACTGCTGTCTGAAAGCTAAGATAAATACAGCTACCCACAGTGCCTATCAGAAAGAATAATCACTTCAGAATTGCTGCACTGTCCACCTGTATCACTTTATTTATTTAGACTGGCAATTTTGATTTAGATCATCTCATGGTGGGAAAAACCTTGTTTGTGGTTGTTTTGCTTATCAACCAGGGGAAAAAACTGCATCATCAAAATGTGTGTATAGCCTCTGTTGGTTCATGGGAGTGTGGAGCATGTTCATCTCAGCTGGGGTTGCATAAAAATTAATTGCACCCTAAGATAATGCTCTCAACACTTTGCTATTTCTTCCTGTACTGAAACAAGCCATTCTGTGTAAGTACTTGAAATTAGTTGAAATTTTTGCTGGCATTTCTACAAGAATTTATTTGAATGCTCACTTTTAATATGTCCTGCTGCCTTTCCCAGGAGATTTAAACGTGGTGCTTTCTCATAATGCTGGTCTTGGGCATTCAGACACCCTCCTCTCCCACCCTTAGCACTGTTACAACCACAAGTTTCACCACCCAAATTTACAGTTTACACATTTGAGCTGGGAGTCTTGGCATATTCATTTATTTTTAATATGCATTTATATTTAATATTTGCACAAAACACCCACTCTTTTTAATGGGTGCATGAAAGGACTGTTATTTATGCCTCTATGCAGAGGGCCATGTTATTATTCCCAGTATAAACTCTTTATTTACAGATGCCAGGCATGGAAATCATTGTATGAAGCCACGAGGGCTTCAGAAAAGCCACCACCACTGGCAGAGAAAGCTGTCCTCTTTTTATTTGGCTTTTTATGAAGTCCTCGAAATCTTCAGGCCCATGGAGAACCTAGTTAGAGACAATGGAGAAACCTCCAGGGGGAGAATATAAAACATTTAATGTGTAATTTTGAGTTCTAGGGTCACCAAGTCTTGCACTCTCTCTCAGGCAGAACGCCTAGTGTTTGTCTCTCAGCCACATGGAAGCCACAAAATTGTATTAAATATTTAAGCATCTCCAGAATGTATTTAATCTCTCAGTCTCTTCTCTTCCACTGCCACAAACTGAGCTTGTTGTTTCTGAAGCTTCACACTCTGCTGTGCTGGCAAGGGCAGAGGGGGAATATCTCTTCCAAAACATGAGACTGACTCGAGATGCCCTCCTTATACCCTGAGGGAGGTGAGCAGAGGCAGCAAGTTGTCTTCACATTTCCTATTTTTTTTTTTCTCTAGCATCCTTCTTAGCTCCTGTGCTCGGAGGAATGGGGATAATTTTCATTTTGGCTCGCAAGTGTGGGGAATCTCATCTGTTTCCCTAACCAAGTTTGTCAAAATTTGAACTGCTTTCAAATAACCTGTACGGAACAACCTTTGCAGCACAGTGAAAGATGTAGGTGGCTAAATGTAGCACACATTCCTGAAACAGTCTGCTTTAATTCTGGAATAAATTTCCAAAGTGCCACGCTGGCAATCGCTTCCCTGAACTCCGTCCCTGCTTTAACCCAATATTAAGCCATTACCCACTGCAACACAGCACCAAAATGTGCTTCTGGAAATCTGAGCTGAAGCAGGGAACAGCTCTGCTCCTTACCTTCATGAATCCCACCAAAGACGTGCAGTTTGGGCCGGACTCTCCTCTGCACTGTGTTCAGCAGCTCCACACAGCCCACTCTCTGCAGCTCCTTGGGAACCCAGTCTCGAAAACCTGAAGGCAAAAAGCAATCAGTGCTGTTCATTTTCCCTCTTCAGGTGAGGTTTCACCCAGTCTTTCAGGAAGTCATCATTCACACAGGGTTCATTACATTATCTCCAGTCATAACCTCTCCATTAAAGCACACAATGGCTTTTAGGAAACGTTTCACTGTCACTTTGTCTTCCTTAAGATTTCCTCCCTCCATCTGCATTAATATTTTTCCTGGATGTGATTTGTTTTTTTTTTTGAACTATAGGTTTCTTCCACCTTGAAACCCCGGGGACTGGGCACTGCTGCCAGATTTTTCTTCCCTTTCCCCTGGTTCTTACAGCAGTCAGCTCTGTGGCTACCCCAGAAATGAAACAGCTCAGGAAGACGAGCTGAGCTACGACTCAATGCCAAAGATTTAAAATACTCTCCACATCTTCTGGGGGAGCGTGCTCTGCAGGCATCAGGTCACTTCTGAGCCCTCGTCACCAGCCTCAAGCCGTGCAGAAATTGCAAAGCAGCTGCCAACTGGCCCTTCTGGCTAATACAGCAGAATTAATACAAAAGCTGCCTGCAGGAGCCTGCTGCCTGCACTGGCATGGGGAACATCAGCAGGGCAAGGTGGATGAGGAGCAGTAAAAGGGAAACCAGGAGCCAGCTGCAGCACCATCCTGCTGACTTTAGCAAAAACATGCTGGGACATGGACTTGGCTAAACTTTAGTGACCAAAGAGCCCAGCTCCAGCTCTCTGTAGTACTTAGTAAGTTAACACTTACTTAAAAAGCAGTGTTTTATCAATGTTATCACACAGGCTGAGACCTAGAGCCCCTCATTTTAGGCACAGCACTGACACCTGATCTGTGTCTGTAGCTGAGATACAGTGCCAACCCTTTGAAACTGAACTTCATTATCTCCTTCAAACACAAAATTTAAGCAGGCTTATTCAATTACAGCACTCATTAGTGTCTGCAGCATCACAGTATTTCTGTATGAACCCAGCTCAGAGCAGATGGATGAACAACCCATTTAAAACCAGCATCCATGAAACATTATAAACACACTTGGGTTGTTTTTGTTGGTTTTTTTTTTTTGTTTTGTTTTTTTGTTTTTGTTTTTTTTTTTGGGAAAATTGAGTGATTAAGAGAGTTCTGTTCAAGGCCCTGGTTTGCAGCACGCTGGCAGCTCCAGGAAGGTTAAAGGGAATTTGCTGATCATCTTACAACATTCTCTAAGTAGTATTAAAAAAACTAGCCAGAATATAAAAAGAGCAGTAAGTACACTGGTCAAAAACTTTCTGGACTTTTCTTTTTTCCCCTTAGCTTGGATTGCTGATTCTTAACTCCATTGTGTAAAAAACATAAGCATGCATTAATTCCTGACTCCACGGTCACCAAGAAGCTTTAAAAGAGCACCGAGCCAGCCTGGAAGCACTTAAAATGCTGGTTTATAGTGGCACCATGCAATTCTGAGCAGATTTTACATGTTTACTGCCATGAATGTAGCAAGTGACTGTGATTTGGTCACTTCCTGTGATTGTGTGACCCCTTCTTGGACTGCCAGAGCTCACTAAAACCCTGACAAAAATCCTCAAACCCGGACAAAAACCCCTCCTCTCACAGTGAGGGCCACGGAGACACTGCCACACTTCCTCCTCCTGAGAAGTGGCATTTGTAAGAGGCTCAGCTGCAAACCCAGCTGAGGGAGTTAAAGCACAGTGCCAGGCTGCCTGTAAAAATGTAAAAAAAAATACATTATTGTGCCTCGTGGGGCACGGGCTGCAGCCAGGACAGTGGGACTTCCCAAAGGGCTCCAGCTACTCCAGAGATGCCAAAATTGAGCACTCCTGCCTCTGCTGCATGAGTGTCCTGGGGTCCTCCTGAGCCCAGCAGAGCTCAGTTTGGACCTCAAAGCTGAGATCAGCGAATGACTCACGCTGACAAGCAAAACTTCAGCTCCCTAATGAAGAAACAAATTATGCATGCACAGACTGGTGCTCACCTGTCATTAGATCAAGTCAGGAACAATTATCTAAGAACATAATTTTATTCCTTCACAAATTTTTTATAAGCCAATTAATGCCTTTAAAACTATTCTTACGTATTCTAAGTTTACAAGGACATTATCAAGGAGAATATGTGACTGCATAGTTCCAAACTCTTGACTGCTCCTCTCAAACCTTAAAATGACATGACACCACAGTGAGAAAAGGTTTCAAAAGTTTTAGTCAATCTCTAAAAAGTCATATGGGATTGAAAACTGGTTGTCAGATGAATACTATTCTTAAATAAAATGTCACACTATAATGGTTATGGTGTCAGATATTTGATCTTCCCTAGCTTGAATTTAATAAAAAATTTCAATTTTTTAATGGAAATTCAACAGATCAGCTAAGCCTAATCATCATTTTCCACTTCTTTCAGAAAGTTTTTCCATCCACAGTTTTTACTCTGGGTGCAATTACAGTGTATATCTTACAGCATTATCAACTTTGAAAGTAAAATTCTCATGCAAAAAAAAAAAAAAGTCACACAGAACTTCTGTTTCACTTACCAAGGGGAGGTCCGTGTGTCATTAGTATATCAATTCCCTCAGGAATAAGGTTCCACTTGTCTAGCAGAGACTGACCTCTGGGTAGATTAAAGCCCCATCCATTAAACCAGGGTGTCCTTAGGGGAAAATAAGACAAACTGCATCAGTGTGAAATAAAAAACCTCTTCCCTTCCCCAATTTTTTTCCTGAATTAAAACAATTTCTGTGCTTCAGAGATTCCCTGCAGGGAATTTGAAGGGGATGCCTCTAACACACACTGATCCAAATACACACGTATGTTAAACCACACATTTAAATTTGGATTAATGTCTGATGATATTTCTGCACTTTGAGTGCATTCAGCCCTGGGGGCATTTGCTCACTAGAGAGAAAGGGAAAAACACTAAAATAACAAAGCTTTTTATCACAGTTTGGGAATGTTCAAACTCCTTCCCTATGCTATCAAAACAACCCAAATAATTTTTTGGAGGCAAAAAATCAGTTTCAAGAGTCAAACAAGTTGAAACAACAGTGTCAGGATTTTCAAACAAGAGGCTAGATGGGGCAGCAGCATCTGTGCCACTGTGGCATTTCACTAAACTCAACCTTGCTCCTTTCAGCACTTTCAATAGCAGAACACTGTCACAAAACTGGGGTTTGAGCCCCTGAGCCTCCTAGAGATAGAGGAAAAAAAAAACCATAACAAAAATAATAAAAGAAAACATAATAAAAATAATAAAAGAAATAAACATCCACACAATGCTCAGCCTTACAGTGATATTTTTTTTAAAAGGGATCTTATAATTTAGAAATCATTTAGTGTTTCTCAAGGAAAACTGACACCCTCAGTGCTCTCCAGCAGAGCACAGAGTTGTTCTCAGACACTGGTTTATCCACCAACTCAGGCATGCAGCAATGACAAGAACATTTTCTAGTACTTTTTTTAATATATAGCATTTTCAACGCGTAATTTTGATACAGGTCTATCATAACAAAGCCTTTCCCTATCAAATAAGTACACAGAAACAATTGCTCTGATGAAATGCAGGAATATTTAGATTTGTCACCAATGACCTTTCACACAGCTCTTAGTATTGTACAAATTTTAAGAGTTTGCACCCCTGTGTGTGATTCCTAGAGCTCAGTTTAGACTCTGTTTTCTAGGTAGGATTCTCCTGTCCTAGCCCTGGTCATATTTCTGAAAGTTCTAGGTGGGATTCTCCTGTGCTAGCCCATATTTCTGAAAGTTCAGGCTACTCCTGAAGTCCTCTGTGTGCTGCAGTTCCAAAAACAGAAAACGAAAACTGGGGCAAAGAACAACCTCAAACCAACCTAGAAAAAAACCCCCACACCTGTTAAAACAGAGCTCATTCGAGTCCTGTGTAATTTCATTACGTAATCTGCCTCCTCTCCCCGCTAAATTATTCATTTTTCCAGCCTCAAATACGCATTTGAGTGGGAATGTCCTCCTGAGACGACATCTCTTAATTTTTTTTTTTTTTTTTATCATTAAAGCATTTTGTTTTGCTGAGACAATAATTTGACCAATGAGGACTGTACCCAGTTCTGTGGATGATCTGCATTCCTGACAACTGGCAGTATGGAAAAACAGCAGGCGCTGCTAATATAGGGGCAGGAAGGTCACCGGTGCCTTTGTGACAAATAATAGACATATCCCACGTAGTCCTGCTGGATAATGCTCATACTCCACACACACAGGAACTCATTCAAGCTAGCAGACTTCCTGAATGAGCACTGACAAAAGACAGGGAAATGAGACTTTGGTCAGAGGTCTGATGTGAGCTCCTCGTGTGCTCGGCTTCTCCTCCCACAGCTGCCTCGCTCTGCACCCTCTGGAGCACCTGAAACCCCTCCCGTGCACCCTGCAGGAGCTTGGTGTGCAGCTGAACTTAAACTCGAGGTTGTTGGCTTGGCTTTAGCCAAACCACAAGAATTTCTGATTTCCTAGGACTGGCTTTCCTGGGACACGCATCTAAGTTCCCCTTCCTATAAACATTCCTAGGTTTTAACCTGTGGAGATTACTGTAACCTTCAGGGCTGCAGCTAGAAGTTAAAATATCCCTTCCTATAAACATTCCTAGGTTTTAACCTGTGGAGATTACTGTAACCTTCAGGGCTGCGGCCAGAAGTTAAAATATCCCTTCCTATAAACATTCCTAGGTTTTAACCTGTGGAGATTACTGTAACATTCAGGGCTGCGGCCAGAAGTTAAAATATCCTTTGGCTAAACATTCAGCTGCTTAAAACAAACAAACACACAGAGCCCGGGTCAAACTTTTCACTGTCAATTAATGATTCTTTCCCCACTTGCGTTTCTCCTGCAGATAAGACTGTAGTTACTGCAACACTGTTAAACCTGAAACGTGAAACCACATCTGTGATCTCTCTGGAGCTCTTCGGGGACCAGGACCACAGAAAAACCTGGCTTTGTCTGCTGGAATTTTATTTTATTTCCTTCTGAAGCACTGTGGAAAGAGGAGGAGGGGAACAACCTGAGCTCAGATATATTCCTCATTCACCAACCTCTGTAATTAGCTGTGACTAACAGGCGCCACACGGGAATCCACTTGCAAGAAAACTTTTGAGAAACCTTCCTCGTTCTGCACAAAGAGAGATGGTCAAGTACTTATTTAATATACTAAAGATTTTCATCCAGAAGGGGGTAAATCAAAGAGGAGAGCAGGCAATGACTGGAAGAACAGCTGGGTTACAGATTTAGGCTGCAGGCATTTAAAACATGAGTGCACAACTCCTGACAGCGCAGCACGCTGGCCAGGCACGCTGGGGCTCCCTGCCTTTGGAGGGGTTCAGGCCTTGCCAGGAAGCCAAGCACGTGCTCTGAACACCACCAAGAAGCCAAAGAGCTGCGTGGCACGGGCCCAGTTTGGGTGGGACCCCAGGGAAGGTGAGCTGGTGTTGGCTGTGCCGCAGTGAGGATGGCTGGGCTGGCTGTGCTGCGAACCCTGGCTACCCCAGCAAACTTCAAATACCTGCAGGAAACACAAAGCCTGCTCTGACTCTCCTGTCAAGGGGGATCAGAGAGGGATATTTCACTCCCTTAAAGCGTTAGTGCCTTTTTTTTTTGCATAAACGAGAGTTAAACAGAGTCACTCTCAATATCTAAATAATTTAGAAGGAAAGAATTGTGCACAGAGTTAGGTGCCTTCTGCAATGTATTTCCAAGCTGGTTACTTACTGTGAGGAACCACTTCCTGTCTAGGAAGAAATGTAAATAATGAACTGTGGCTGCACTGTCATGGTTTAACCCCAGCTGGCAACCAAGCCCCCACAGCCCTTTTCCTTACATCCCATGGGGTGGGGGAGAGAGTCAGAGGGGTGAAAGCACACACACCCACTCGTGGCAAATTGCAATCGGGCACAAGTAATTAATAAAGGCTACTTAGTCATTAGCAGCAATATCTCAGCTCTGACCTAATTCTTTTTCCTGTGGATCCCTGAGTAAAAATACTTCAGCTAATTCCTAAAACTTCATTTTGAAGCATAGCTGGCAACAGCAGGAAGTTATTGGCTGCTGAACAACGCCACAGGGGAGGCGCGGAAGGAAAACCCAGAGGGGCTGCTAATGAGAGATTACAAATGGTTTTGTCACTTTAGGTTTGATGGAGCAGAACACGTCCTCGCAGCCCGTGTGCAGGGGAGCCTAAGTGAGGCTCTGCTGCCCAGAACCAGGGCACACCTCACAGCATCCCCCACGTGCCATCAAAGCCCCACCGTAACTCCTGCTCGGCCTGGCAGCTCAGCCCTCCCTGGCTGCACAGCTTCCCTGTCACCCGGGGAGAGCGGCAGTGCTGGCAGCAGGCGTGGCACAGGGAATATCCTCGTGGAAGGCAGACACCTGGCCCATCCCTGCTCTCCTCAGCTCCTCGGCTCTGCACAGCAATCCCCACAGATCCCCCCCCTCTCCACCTGGCGTTTCGGAAGCCTCGTTTTCTGCAATCAGAAGGATGCTGATGCAGGAGGCTGCAAATTATCTTCACGCCTTGTGCTGCAGGAGGTGCAGGCACTGCTTGACATCATGCCAGGAAGGAGGGAATGTTAAGCTTCCCCTCATCCTCCTTTGGCAGGTGCAGTGGGAGAACCCCTGGACAGGACACACAAATCCATCTGCTCCTAGCAGCAGAGAGCTGCAGCTTCAGCAGGTGATCACATCTCCCTCCTCCCAAGGAAGCACTGAATGGCTTTATTACTTCACTCATACATTAAAAACCACCCAAAACGAACCCAAACCAACCTGCACGAGAAGCACAGCGGCAGAGCATCATTTACAACACAAAAAATCACAAGTGCTCCTCGGTGCATTCACCTCAGAAGCAACACTGTCACACAAGGGGACACAAAGCCCATGGCCAGTTCACCTGGGTAACACAGAAATGTCAACTCCTTCTGCAGCTTTAATGCTTTTGAAGGATGCTAACTCCTACAACCTACTTTCATCTCCTCCCTGACTCGTGAATTTAATTACCTGATCCTCAGAGTTCAACAACTCAAAAGGTAAATGTACAATGAGATCTTCTAGATTCACATTTTCCTCTTTACTCCACCGGTAAATCCATTTATTTCAACAGTTACTTCTAAACAGGATTAGAAAAAATAAATTGTCTTGTGGGTCTTTAATCCCAACTATTCATTCATTTTTAAGGCTACCCAGTCTTTTAGGAAAGCTTCAATTTTATCTTTAATCCAATGAGTAAAGTGCACAGGAGGCAAAAATCTCAGTCTGCCTCCTTCCAGAGGATACCAGCTGAGGGAGCATCTAAAAGGCATCCCAGTGGGAAGCACTTCCACACCACCACTAACAACAACGCAATGCTCTCTGTTCTTACCAGCATTCACAGGGAGCACACAGCCCTGGCCCACGAGGTGGGGAGACAGCTCCAGCAGCAGAACAGAACTGGTGGGACAGCCCATGGATGTGCAGCCCTGGCCTCGATTCCACGTGGGACCACCCTACAGACACATCCCCAGAGCACCCGCTCCAGTCCTGGGCCAAAGCTGCAGCCTGGCAGTGCAGCAGAGACCAGCAGAGTGCCAAAACAGCCACCAGCAGTGACTTTGGGTGGGGATAAGGAGAAAGAGAGGCTTTCAGTGCCCACACAGCAGCACACACTGCACACAGGGACAGGGACAGGAGGGGAGAGCCTGGGGCATCATCCAGACAAAACACTGAGCAGGGCAAGTGCAAAGTGCATGGGATGCTTTAGGGTTTAGCTTTTCTATTTTTCACATTCTGTGCTGCTCCAGTGTGCACTTCTGAGCTTCACATGAGGGGATGGGGAGCTCTGTGCACAGAGCAGGGAGACAAAACAATTCCTGCTCCAGCTGGGCACCAAGGACAAATGATCCAAAGCTCAGGCCCAGGAGCACAAACAGCGTGGGCTGGAGAGAGAAAAACAAGCAGGATGGGAGTGCCTGGGCTAAAGCTGGGATGGGACAATGAACTGCAAGGTGCAAATGGAGCAGAGCTGATCCCAGTGAGAGCCCCGGGAGCGCTCGTGCATTTTGGGACCATTTTGGTTCCTCTTGGCTGCAGCCCTGGCTGGGCTCTGGTGCTGCCCAAGGTGGATCCATGGAGGAGATCCTTTGAATCAATCCCTGCTTTGTTCTTTAGCTCTGCCCAGCCTCTGCTCTAGGCCAGCCTGCACAAGGAATCACATTTCACAGCAGCTTCTGCAAAGCCGCTGGAACTTGCCTTCGGTGCCACAAAAGTAATTTTTTTCGTGAAGCTCCTTTTTACAGTGAAGAGTCAAATGCTTTTTCATAATGTAACAACCACCAGGAAATGGTAAAGGCTAAACTGTTTCCTAAAGGTGCTCATTATATGCAGAGCTGTGACATGGGAGAGAGGCACAGCCTGGGGGCTCCAGTGAATGTCATTCCCACCAGCACTGCCTGCTGTGCCTCAGTGTCCCATTTCGAAAGTCAGAACAATAACACAGAACAGAAAGGAACACCACAGAGCCTGGTTCCTTGGGATTTTGCTTACCCTGCATCTTTAAACAGCTGAAGCTCCCACAGAAGTGAATTATCAGTACTGCAATTATGTTAGCCATGTTACTGTATGTAACTCCTCATTACCAGCCTGCACTTGAGTCAGGAAGTCTCTAAAAGATAGTTCAGCTATTTTCACAAGGTCAGGAAAACCTGAAACCTCAACAACCTGATTGGTTGGTTTGATTGGTTCTGTCCTGCAGGCTTTTATCTCTCTCTAAACTGACAGTCTCTGGCCTCTGAATGCTGGCTACCCAAATGACAAAGCATTTGAGCAGCAGGACCCCCCATCCTGTTTGGAGGCACAGAGCCCTGCAGTGCCTTTTCCCCGGGGAGCAGTCCCTCACAAGGAGGAGCTGCAGGGTCCCCTCAGCAGCCAGCCTGACCTGGCACACTCCTTGCACCAAGCCATTCTCAGTTCCTGCCTCACACTGTACAAACTGGCCAGTGCAGGCTTTAGTTTGAACTCATGTCAGAGTCAGATTCAGGCCTGGATCTGTGAGAGCTGTGGAAAACCCAGGACCTTTACTGCTGCCATCCATCACATTCCATGGATGTGCTGATCTGGAGCAGATTATCACATCAAGCAGGGGCAGGGCAGCAGCAAGTGCAGCTTTAGCCATCCCTACAGCTGCAGAATGGCACATGCAAAGAGTTCCCTCCTGCATCTTCCCTCTCTCAGTGCCTGCACATCCGTGCCCTTGCTGCCTCCAGGCTGCCCCAGCTGTTACTGACAGGTAACTGAGCTCTGCTCCCCAAATCTACAGCCAAACCTACCACCTCTGTGCATACCTCTCACTTATTTCTCCTCTCTGATGGTCCACACCATCTCCTGCCCTAAGTCTGCAATGATTCATGATCCCTTTTGCCAAGGATTGTCCATTCAGCTCACAGGTTTTGTGTTAACAACAGCAGAACCCCACAGACAGTATTTAAGAAAACTCATCTGTGGGCAAGACGTGTTTCAGTAAAAAAGAAAAGAAGAAAAAAAGGAGAAGGAGAAGGAGAAGGAGAAGAGAATTAAGAACCGTGTGAAAACAGAAATACACCAGGGTTTAAGAAACTTGAGAGCAAAGGAGCAGACAGGCAGGAGGCTAGAGCCCCAGTAATGTCACAGAGACACTGAAGACAGCAGGACACAGAGCACAGGGCTCCCAGAGAACAGCAATAAAGAGCACAATGAAGCAGAGCAGTGGACACCACCAGGAAGCCAGTGGGTACTGGGAGGGAGAGGAAGGGAGTAGGTGAATTTCTCAGTTTCTCATTCCAGACAGCCTTTGCTTAAGTATCCGAATTGCTCATCAAAGAGGAAATTTCCTCCAAACCTTCTGGGGCTTCCCAATCCCTAACTGTATTGCAATTATTTTATTTAGGGCTCTACTTAATGAGATCTGGGAGATATTTTAATATCCCCCCCAAAAAATTGAAAATAATTCAAACTTGACTCAAGGGCTAATTTCATTCTACTTTTAAAAAGCACAGAATTCCAAAGGCCTACGAATAGAGGCAAGCACCAGACCTTACACATGTGCTGTGCATAGCTGGGGCTGGCTTGGAGGACAGACCTGGCTTAAGTTAGGACCAGACTCAGATGGACCCAGACATGAAGCACATTGTTTTTGCCCACATGGCAGTGGTGTTGCACTGTGGCAGCAGCTCAGACCTACAGAACACATCCTGCACTGACCTGCAGGACTGCTGCTCATTCTGGAGCGAGCACATTTACCCCTTCATTCATCCCCCTACTGCATCCCACGCCCTTGAAGCATCAAAGGATGCTGCAGCACTGAAAAGAACCTAAATGACTCAAGTTCTTCTGGTAAAAATTTTGTAGTGCTTATAAAAACAGAGAATATTAAAATATCTGTCTAGAGGAAGGAGCTCTCTGGTCCTGAAGCTCACCACAACATAAATCAGTGTCTGTTCCCAGGGACATGCCGGGGGGAAGAGGGAACAAAAGAAAAAAAAAGAGCAGCTGCCTAAAATTTTGATTCAATTTCGCTCAACAACTGTACATGTTTAAGAATGATGCTTGATTTCTCAGAGTAAATGTGATCATAACACGCCATCGTACCACATCTTAAATTAATTTTCTACATTCCCCTTATTATCTGTGCAGGAAATGCAAACTGACAAAGCTTCCACCCCAGGTCAGTCAGGGAGAGGCTTTTACCAGCAGTCTTCTGTGATGACAACACACATTAGAGAGAAAAAAAAAATAAAGAAAAAAAAATAAAGAAAAAAAAAAAAAAAAGTAAAGACCTCTCCCCCAACACACACTTAACTGCACATCTTCAGCCCACTGGGGTAGTCTGTGTGTTTGACATGTAAAACAGCAAAATCTGAACAGGTCTAATTACATCCAGTAGTTGAATATTTTATATATTTGCAAAAGCAGCATTTGGAAAATATTAACAGAAACATGTCGGCCTTTAAAGCAAATAAGCTACATTCCAGTGAATTATGAAAGAAATGTTGCCAGATTCATGTTAGTGTAACAAATAAAACACTCCAAAGTAGTTATGTCAACCTGCCCTATTAGTGAAATTGGTTCTTGCTCCTAAGAAACAGCCTCTAGATATTTAATTATTCGGAATGCTCCTTAAAACAGAATTCTTTAGCATTGGCAAAGTCTCTGTAGTTCCTCCAAAAGGCTCTGAGGGTCAGCAGATGTGATAGCTTGTTCATTAATTAATGCCACAGACCAGACAAATTCCAGACACAAATTTTTATGTAGTGTTTCAGCACCTTTTTCTATGTTTATATCTGCAGCCTGTACTGCTCCTAATATACACAACATTTAATGACACCTGCAGGAAAGGTCTTTTTTATACTGAAGAGCTCTACCACATAACACCACAAAGGAAAAGGGTTTGGGTCTGGATGTCTTAGCTGCCGTACTTTTCCCATCCCAATTCCCAGGGTTATCAAAGCAGTTTGGTGCTTCTGAAAAACACCTAAACCAGAACCAACCCAAAGGAACACACTGGGCACAGACCTACATCACAGTCACAGGAACTTGAAGGCTTTCAAAAACTCCTTCAGGTGCTTTACAAGCAGTAGTAAATCATTTAGGCTCAGAACAGTCTAGTCAGAGCACCGTCTAGAGAGGTGCAGAACTAAGCTGCCTAACCCAAGAATAAATTTGCCACAATACATGCCTAAGTAACTTGCATAAAGCCAACCAGACAGTAGACACAGAATTCTGCCCTCCATGGTTTTCACCATCAGTCTTTACCAATAAATCAATTATTCTTAGCTAGTCCAATGGCCTAAAATAAGACAGGGAGGTTGTTCATTGCCAGATGGTGCTGTTTGCTATAAATACCACCGCTATTTTTATTTATGTTTTGCTCAAAATGCTGGCTAGCATTCCTCAATAAGAAACTGAAACTTTCCAGAATGCCTGCTGGGAAAACCAAACAAGGCTCACACGCATTAAGTCCTCCAGACACGCACAGCCCACAATATTTAATTGTAGGAACTTGTAACGTAATCTTCTAAATATTTACAGAAAAGAATGGAAACAGTTAGTTATAATTAGGACACAGGATACTCCCAGCATTTCTTGTTTGTCTGAGGTCTGTGCCACCTTCCGTTCCAGCTTATTCTTGATGTCAAGTCTCTTTTCCCCACTAACCAGATGAAAACTGAGTTTCCAATGTCACAATACAAGCTTAGCTGGCATTTAGGTACAGTATAAAATACCATGGCATGCTCTTAAGCCATAACTTAGTGGTTTACTGTTCAGTTTTAAGTTTTAGGAAGTGCCATTTGTTTGAAAGGTATGCAGATTGGTTCGTTTTCTTCATTTATTACAGACCTTGCCTCATGCAGAAATTTAACATCCAGAGTACTTGAAATTCCTCCTCTGCTGAAAAACGTGACCCAGCTTTGGAGTCTGCAGGAAGGGAAAGCTAAAGCTCCTGTCCAGTCTTCACCAAAAACCACTGCTGCCTTATCTGCCAAGCTCTGCCTACCAACAAACTCCTTCTGTAAGGTCATCTGGGGAAAGGGATGATCGTGGATCTCAAAATGCACATCACACCTCCTCCTCAGGCCAGGAAGCCTCAGGAGACTGGACTGCAAGCAAAGTCCACACAAAGAGAAAATCCCACACCTGATGTGCACCTGGCGCATACAACATGTGCACTTGTGTGTAGATATACTTCTATATATGCACAATATAAATAAACATTCCCTCCCTGCTGCTCTGCTTGGATCAGGGAAACTGAAAAACAGCTTGCACAAATGGCTCAGTGCACTCCCAAACCAACGAGAGCTCCAAGGACTGCAGCACTCAAGCATGGCCACAGCAATGTGAGCAAACATTTCCAGGTTATTACCTGGAGGAGCTGTCTTATGTATGAGCCAATTCAGCAAATCAATTAAAGTAATGCAGTTACTTGATCAACAGATGAACACAAAGGGAAAGATATGCCAGGGGAAAACATAAGGGTCATAAAGGAAAAGCAGCTGAAGAGGCTGGAGAAAGCACTGGGCAGCACAGAGGCAAACAGAGAATTATTTTAATTGAAAAGGGTCTCTTTGAGCAATTTTTGTTGCCTTCAAGATTAAACAAGGAACTCTGAGGACAACTGGGTCACTTACACAACATTTCATTTTAAGGTCCCCCAGCTTTGTGTCGTCCTTCCAACAAGGTTTGTGGGAGATGTTCACATTCTGTGCTGCTCCAGTGTGCACTTCTGGGCTTCACATGAGGGGATGGGGAGCTCTGTGCACAGAGCAGGGAGACAAAACAATTCCTGCTCCAGCTGGGCACCAAGGACAAATGATCCAAAGCTCAGGCCCAGGAGCACAAACAGCGTGGGCTGGAGAGAGAAAAACAAGCAGGATGGGAGTGCCTGGGCTAAAGCTGGAATGGGACAATGAACTGCAAGGTGCAAATGGAGCAGAGCTGATCCCAGTGAGAGCCCCCGGGAGCGCTCGTGCATTTTGGGAACATTTTGGTTCCTCTTGGCTGCAGCCCTGGCTGGGCTCTGGTGCTGCCCAAGGTGGATCCATGGAGGAGATCCTTTGAATCAATCCCTGCTTTGTTCTTCAGCTCTGTTCTAGTCTCAGTTCTAGATCAGCCTTCACCAGGCATCAGAAGGACAACACAAAGCTGGGGGCCCTTAAAATGAAATACTGTGAAAATGATCCAAGTGTCATCAGAGTTCCTTGTTTAATCTTGAAGGCAACAAAAAGGAGCGACCCATTGCTCAAAGAGACCCTTTTCAATTAAAATAATTCTCTGTTTGCCTCTGTGCTGCCAATGCTCTCTCCAGTCTTTTCAGCTGCTTTTCCTTTATGCCCCTTATGGGCAGGGACACCTTCCACAGGATCAGGTTCCTCAGAGCCCCTTCCAACCTGGTCTGGAACATTTCCAGGGATCCAGAGGCAGCCACAGCTGCTCTGCTGGGCATCCTGTGCCAGTCCCTCAGCACACTCACAGAGAAAAATTTCTTCCCAAAATCTGACCTAAGCCTGCCCTCTGCCAAGTCCCTCTCCAGCTCTCCTGTAACCCCTTTAGGCACTGCAAAGCTGCTGGAAGGCTCCCCCCAGACTCTTCTCCTTCTCCTTCTCCTTCTCCTTCTCCTTCTCCTTCTCCTTCTCCTCTCCTTCTCCTTCTCCTTCTCCTCTCCTCCCCTCCCCTTGTCTTCTCAACAGCCTCAACACTCTCAGCCTGTCTCTGCAGGAGAGGTGCTCCAGCCATGCTGCAGCAGCACAATTACATATTCACCCCTTGGGATATTAAATACTTATCATTAAAAAAAAAAAAAAAAAAAAAAAAAAAAAAAAAAAAAAAAAGATGCATTCAAAGAAAAGTTGTGAGCTCAAATTACAAGTTCCCAGCTGAAGTAAATTTTTTACTGAGGAGTTACCAGCCTATGAACTGGTGGTTTATAACAGAAAGGCAGACTGACATTTAAACAGAGTGGCACTAGAATAATGGCTTTACATTAGTATTTTATGGGAGGCTGAATAACCACAGAGTTAACATACTGTATTTTCTGGCAATAAAAAACCCTTTGAAAACAAAAGGTCATTTTATTTGATAATGTAAATGAATTAGATCTGTACTGTATGGCCTAGAGAGTAAAGGAAAGATTAATTCTTAGAGAAGAAGTCAATATATCAGGATGGCTAGGAGTGGTTTGGTTTTAATTCCTTAAGCATGCCGTAAAGCCTGCAGTTCATAACCCACAGCCATATATTGCTGTACACTGGGGGTTTTAATACAGGCCCTGGACTTCAGGCTGTTCTGATAAAAACCTGAAACTTGCAGCAGGCCATCATGTGGGCAAACCATTCATTTTATATTCACCTCCTTGTCGTGTCAGTGCAGAGGTCATCTAAAGAGGGGGCCTAATTAATCAAACTGTCGGAGCCGATGAGGAGGAGCATGTTAATGGGACTTTTATTTCACCCAGGAAAGCAGGGCTCTGACAGGAAGCAGGAAATATGGCCTTGATGCTGCTGTTTATTAGCAGATCAGGTGTAATAGGTGCCAAGCAGGCAATGTCTGATAAAGCACTGGGTGTCAGAACCTGCACCCAGCAGAAATCAGGCAGACAAGGGGCAGGAGCCAGCACAGCCTGTGCTGTGACAGCTCCTGAGCACAGCTGGGGCTTGGGTGTGAGCACAGAGCCTCAGCCTGCACAGCACACATTCCCCTTTCTTCACAAGTAAATTAAAAACAAACAAAACCCACCAAACAACAACAACAACCCCCCCCCCCAAAAAAAAAAAAACAACCCAAAAAACACCCCTCACCCTTGAAATACCAAAACTTAGCTCTTTTCCTGCACTTAGAGGTCAGGCTTTGCAATATTTAGTGCCTACCTGGCTTGCCTGCTAGGCCAGCACAGTGGCACAGAAAAAAAAAACAACCCTACATTTGGGGGTTTTTTAAGTGCTTTAAGTGCTGAACTTAAAGGATTGCCTTGATGGGAGGCCAGCAGAGCTCTCACACCCTCTGAGAGCTGCCAGGACTGTCAGTGCTCCCAGCCCAGCACGAGAGCTGGGCTCACCTGAGCCAGAGCCACCAGGTGCAGGAGGCACAGCACTGGCAGCAGTCAGCTCTTGTGCCAACCCACAAAACACAGGGATAATGCTGAAATAAACACACAGAGCATTTCATTTCTTGCCCAAAGCCCTTATGCTCTTAACACGAAATGCATGCCCAGAGTAAAGAAGAAAACCAGGATACCTACAAGGGAGTGAGTGGGAGACAGAAGAGATGCTCAATTTTTGAAGGGCACTGGACTCATTTTAGCAGCAGCCAAGGCATTTGCTGTGTGGGTGATATATGTAAAATTTTAAATTAATTATTTTAGTAATGCTCCCCTACATGATTTCGCAGACTGCAATGTATTTTATACTTCAGGCCATGGTAGGCTTTATAATTAACTACTTTCTGAAGCCATTTTAATTATTTCCCCCCGCTCCCAACACCATTATTTCCAAATGAATAGAGAGCTAACATTAAATAGCCTTCTAAATAGAGAGCTGCAGGAACCTGCTCTTGTAGGATAAAGCACTTGGAGAATCACTACCCCAGCAATGCCCCCAAAAAGGTTTAAGCAGCTGAAAGGAAATATGTTGCCAAAGGGAAACCTCGGGCAATAGCAGGGCCCCAGCTGAGTCAAAATTTTTCTTGGTGGAAAAGGAAAGCTGCTGTGATTTTGGCTGCTGCCATGGATCCAAATACCCTCATCCTGAATGATCTTTTTTCTTTTCTGCATTGACTGGGTCTTCCTCTCAAAGCCAGCAGTACTAGAACGGGAATGAGATGATTCAGAACCAACTTCTGTGCCTCTGACTGGGGCGACTCAGGAGCCCGGGGTGGCCCTGCCTTCCCTCTGGGAACAGCTGCCCCTGTAGGAAATGGAAAGACAGAAACTTCCACGGGCACTGGAGGGTTTGATCTGCAGCCTTGGAAGAAGCTTGGGTCGATGTAAAAATAAAAGCACACAGACAGAAAGCAGAAAAGCTGTAAAGTTGTGTTTCTAGAGCTGTAAGTAGGAATGTGCCTTAAGTAAGTGAGGAGCTGGGTGGGTGAGGTGGTGAAGGGTTGGTGGTGTGGTAATGTAATTGTGTAAGAGTTCAGCTCTTACAACAGAAGCACGTGTGTGTGTGCATTTTATAGCAGCCCACTGGATAAAGGCATCCACAGTGCAGCAGAATTAAAGGTGGTAGTTAGAAAAGCAAAATAGACTCTGTGGCAGCTTTCCATTGGATTAGAAAGTTATGTATTGGCTTATAACGAAAAAACCTGTGACTACTCTGAGCTATGGGCCAGTTCCTGCTCCTCTAAAATCTCACAGCCTCTGAGGCTGATGTTCATCTGAGCAATAAATGGGTTTTAGCCCAACAGTGGTCCCCTCCCTTCATTAAGGTGTCAGTAACACCCCCTGCAAGTGCACAGGCACAATTCCATCTACAGAGGCTGCAGAAAGGTGTTTTTTCTCTGCTAGCAAAACATCCTGCTGCTCTCCTGAGCCTCCCCCTGCCACAGGCACGGCTCCCTTCTGCTGATGAGCCTGAGGTGAGGCCACTGACAGCACCCTTGTCGACAAAAATGGGAAGATCTTTTCGGTTGTTTGCTCTTACGGGGTTCAAAACTTCAAGCTGCCCAAACGTGGGACTGGAGAATGATAGCACTGGGCTCAGGACTGCTTGTCCAGGGCAGGAGCTGCTTCCCTGACAGCAAAACTCACAGCTTTGCCACCAAACTGCAGCTTAAAGAGAACAGTGCACTCCTGCTGTAAAGCAAACATAAGAACAATAAAGACACTCTTCCTGTCCTAATCTTCTGCTGTTGACAATGCCCCTTTGAATGGTAAAAATTATACTTTCATACTTTTTAATTTAAACATAAGGCACAGCCCCTATACTGCACAGATTAGATTGAAAACAAATGCAGAAAGCTAAAATAACTACCTTTGAAAGCTTTACATGGCTGCTTTCACAGCTAGAAGAAAAATAAATGTTGATGTGTAAAATCTTAATGGTTATGAGCCACACTTTTATATTTCTCAGCGAGAGTGGTGTTAAAAACATTAAAGCCAGTTCACTGTTAGCAAACAGAATAGTACAGGAATTTGGGACTATGTTGAGCATCTTTTAAAAAAGTACTGAAGAGGTTTTCTGTCATTGACAGTGCATTAATTAGCCACCACCACAGTATTCTCTTAGTGTTTTATTAACTATATTGTACGATTAGCTCATAGGCGGGGAGGTCTGAATATTTTGTCATGTCACATCTTCATCTGGAAACACTGTGTAGTCAAAAGTATGACCACAAACCTCCTGCTTCTAAGGCTTTGCAGGAGTGTATTCCTCAAATGCCTGCCCAGCTTCATGGAGACATTGCTCTTACTGTGAAACAAAGGAAAACCTGCACATTAATCCCAGTGACATTGCCACAGGAACCTTATTTACAGTATGATTAAAAAATGGTCCTTTCTCACAGCCTCATTAAATCTAAGCCTCATTTAACTACCAGGACATTTTTACAATGGGTATACTGACATACCATGACAAATGTCTGTATAACATCCTTCAACAGCAGCCCTGACTACAGCCACAACCACAATGTGTATAAACACTGCAGCAGCTCTAACAATGTGCTGTCCTCAATAGTAGGAAGTGAAGTACCACTAAACCCATTTTTACTAAGCCCCACGTCTCCAAACCTGTGTTTTGCTTTAGGTTTTTCCACTGGTTTCTCTTTTGTTTTGGGGGGGCTTCTTTGTTTTGCCTTCTCAGTGGGAAAAGAAACGTTCTCCTTAAAATTACGAGAATTAAGATGTTGATCTTTGAAAATATTACAGGCCCCTTTGAGATTCTGACCTAGGCCGAAAGGTTTCCTGAAATTTGATTCTTTAGAGATAAAAGGGCTGGCAGCAGGATGAAAGCAGCCCAACCCTTTTTTCCAAGTCAGAGAAATGAATGGAGCAGCTTATGAATACGTGCAAGTCGCCCATTCAGGAGCCACACTGGTGCCTGCTGGTCCTGAAGTATCTCAGTGTCAGGTTACTGTGCAAAGCAACATCACTGAGAGCCAGCACCGACTCCATCCCGCAACAACGAGGGCCACGGGAAGCATTTTGGAGATGTAACAAACTCCCCGAACTTCAAGGGGAGGAATTGGAGACATTTCTGTGGGAATCGTGCTTCCAAAACTCCTCAGTAAATGGTTATCCACTGTAACTTACCCCTGCCAGGCACAGCCATCAGGAGAACCAGAAGTGTACAACAAACCAAAACTGAACGGGCTCAAATGCTTTCCTGTACCTGGCTGGCCTCTGATTTAATTTCACATCAAATGATATCTCAAAGCTGGACATGGTAAACCTACAGTTCTTTCGCTGGAGACTAGGGTCTGACATTCTGTCTAAATGAAATTTCCCAGTTGTCCCAAACACTTTTTATCTTATTCCTATGCTAGCACTTTGAAATGTCACTATGCATTGCCACAATGACAGATGAGTAAAGGCACAAGAAAGCAACAGAGCTGCTTTCTCCAATGAACCATGCCTGGCAAATGTGAAAATTCACTTTTGCCCCAGGCTCACTCCCAGGTATTGATGGTAACAGAGAGAAACTCAGTAATGTGACTTCACACTGGTTGAAATACAGAGCCTGAGTTAAGAAAACTTTGTATGTCTGTATATGCATACTCACATTATATAAAAACACCACTAAGGTTCAAATCTTGCAAGTATTTTTTTGCTTTTTTACCACAGGCTATCAGACAACAACAACAAACATCCTGG
This sequence comes from Vidua chalybeata, assembly GCF_026979565.1. Classification (NCBI taxonomy): domain Eukaryota; kingdom Metazoa; phylum Chordata; class Aves; order Passeriformes; family Viduidae; genus Vidua; species Vidua chalybeata. The sequence goes on along the minus strand of NC_071535.1, from coordinate 61,785,243 downwards.
GATACAGGAGATTAAGTCATGTGGCCATAATACATATTTTATGCAGATTAATAGACTGAGACCTAGATGGTAGTGGTAAAAAACTAAACATCCTTCAGAAAACATTTTTGTAGGAGATGATGCCTCCTGCTCACAGGGATCTCAGAACCTACAGACATCTCTGCAGTGGGGAGGAGACCACAGGAACATTTCTCACTTACAAATTTCTATCAATTACAGTGGACAGCCTCAAGCCCAGACTGTGAACTAGGGCTTCTCTTTGCTAAACCCTGCTGTAGTGCAATGATAATCTTCTGCCTCTAAAAGGCAACTCCTTTACATGGGCTTGCTCAAGCCACAGAGCTGACAGCCAGTGGGAGAAAAAGAGATGGGCTTATATTACCAATCAACGCCTGGATATTGTAGCTCTGTCCCACCTGAGCCCCTGCTCTCTCCTGTCTGCTCCTCCTGCGTGGTGCTGAAAGGAGCATTGGCATGCAGCAACCTCCCCCAGAGTGTGAAACGCTGCTCCCACCCAAGTCAGGGCTGGAAATCCCACCCAGGATTTATTTTTTTCAATAAGTCACCTCTTGCTGTCCTGCTCTTTGAGATTGCTTTGCTTCTGAGAGCACAGAAGACATGAAAAGGTGTGTTTCTATTAGCAGCAGACACTTGAAAACTTGGCATGCTACCCTCTTTATAAGGCCCTGCTGCCTTCCATTCCCTAACACGAGCTGTTACTCAGCCTTCTCCTGCCTTTATCATCACAAGAAATCATTCTGACCAGCACAATAAAACCCAGAGGTCACCATGATGCCTTTCATAAGCATTAGGAAACAAACTTTATAGTGGAAGGTGGGGTAAAAATCAAGCCCTGCACCATATTTTGGCTACATTCCCCCGAAGAAGTTCATCTGTACAACTCTTTTCTTCAGAAGTACAAAACTGAGGCCCCCAGATGGCCAGAATTTCCCATGGCTGAGATGATACAAATGAGGTACACTGTATTTTGGGGACATATTTTCAGAGCATAATGGGATCCACCTGAAACCTTCCTCTTCCAGGGATGCAGGAGATCACACCTGCCCCTGCAGACCCACAGCAGAGCCATTTCCTTAGCTTACAGTAATGTAAGCTTGGCTTACTCCTTAGCTCAGCTTCCCTTGCTACACCTGAGAGAAAAAAGGAAAGGGAAGACTGCTGGGATGGTGAATTCAGTTCATACCATACTCCAATAATACAATACTCCAACTTGTATTTTAACCAACACAAGTGGCTTAAAAAAAACTCCCTCAGCAAGTTGTCATTCAGGAGGTATAAACAAAATACTCTTTAAACAGCAAAGAGAAAACTAGAGGAACAGCCTCAACGTGTCCCACACGAGAGGCCAGTACCCCATGCATGCCTGCAGGAGCACAGTGCATCCATTAGATTTATAAGCAACATTATTATATTAATATGCAGCACAGTCCATCGATTTTCTCACAGCTGTCTCAACACAAAAATAGACAAGAGCCTGCAATCAAGCAATGAAATCAGCACGAGGATTTGGCATGCTGAAGGAGCTTGACACACTCTGTGTAAGGAAATGCACAAGCCCTGCTGCTGGAGCCCTGGCTGCAGAATTCCAGACTTTCTGTGCTGCCAGGCACTGACCCCCAGGAGAACTCTGCATTGATCTGAGGCCGTGGAGAAGCTTCCAGAATGGAATGACAGCACTGGGATTGTGGGGGTGGAGTTTGAATAAAAATGTGTAATATCACAGGGTGGAAAACTTAGATTTAAAGGTTTTAGAACATAGTAATATATATAAAGCAAAAGGGAGGTTTTAGGGCAGTGGCTGCTCCTTCTTCACCTTCTTCTCCAAGGGTTTGGGTGGTTTTGTGTAATTGGATAAAAAAGTCCACATTGCACGATTGGTTATTGGGTTAAAAGTAAAAACAATTTAGGTGCCATTTCCTAATTGGACAGTTTATCCTTATCAGGCCATGTAGAGTTAGATACAGGGCCATTTTGTAGCTTGTCAGAGTGAAGGGCTGTAGAAGTCTGGGTTTGTGAGACTGGAACACAGATAACAACTAATAAACATCTGAGTCCAAACACAAAACATCGCCGCAATTTAATCTCAACCCTGACCAAGGAGGAAAAAAGAAGACAGAACTCAACTCCCTGCCAGAATTTGTTCATCAAATTGTCAGAGCAGCTCGACTTCTGCCTGCAAATTTATAAAGTCATAGAATTTATAAAAGGGAGAGCAGTATTCACCGCCGTGCCTCTGCCTAGCTGCTGAATTGCAACGTGTATTTGGCCAGATGAATTAGCCAAGTGTTTAAAATACAAGCAATGCCTGTCAGTCATTTTTCCACGGCCTTTGACGTTTTGCAGCGCCTAAACCACTTCCAGAACACCCTCACAGAGGTAGCTTTATGTCTTGCAGTGCATCAGGGCCAAGCATGACCTGTTTCCATCAGCTGCATGCAAGTCTGTTAATACTGGAGCTCAACTCAGCTCCAGTTCAGGAGTCAAATGTTTGGTGCAGGGCAGTGTCCTTGGGCAACAGAGGGAGAGAAAAGCCCTTTTTGCCAAGGGTACAATGTGTAAAGCAGCTGGGATGGATTGCAGGTGCTGCTTTCAGTCTCCTTCCATGAAAATAGGGAGCTGAGGAACTCCTGCTTAGTTTCAAACTGTAACTTTCAAATTAAAAAAAAAAAAAACAAAACAAAAAACAATATCTAGGCTCCAACCCCAAATTTACTGTACCTTAAGGGACATGACACATTACATAAAATAAAGCTTCTGCAGAAATGTGGTGAGATAGGTGTTTGTTCACACGAGCATGCACGTATATATACAGCACATAAAATCTGACACCTAAAAAATATATATATCAACTTCTGGCAATATTGAAAACCCTTCAACATGCTTCTTGCGTGCAATGCTTAGAAGAAGGCAACTGTGATACTGCTTTTAAGCTATTTTAGTAAGGGCCCTTGACAAGCTTCACATAAAATATTCAGCATTGATGCTTTCAAGTCCACACAATTTAACTTAAAAAGCTCTCTTCTTCAACCCACATTATAAATAGGTTTATTATAAAGGTGGTATGTGGATTAGATGTTTCCCTTACCCTCCCAAAGCATGATTGTACTGGGCTGCATCACAGGCACAAGCAGAAATTGAAAAACAATTTCTTTTGGATTTAAAATGATTTCTTGAATATTTTGACAGTTTTTTAAGAAATTCAGAGGCATTTCACATACTGTGTCAAGTAGTTGTATCTCCAACAAGTAACTGTAGGGCTGAAAAGCAGTCAGAATTAGAAGAGTACTCTATTAATTTAGTCCTCCAGTAGGAAACTTTATTGCCCATGCCTTAATTGGAAAGAATTCGTCTTCCAAATTAACTTTTGAAATTAATACATCCTTTCTTTACAGAACTGAGGAGCAAATGCTGCTGATTTCAGAGAGAGATGACTTTCATCCTTAATCTTTTCATTTTCATCTGCATAATGAACTGATAACCTGCTCCATGTAAGGAAGTTCTTTAAATAACACACTGAAAATACTGAAAAACCACAGAAAACACAGCATTCACACGACTTTTCAAACTACAGCTGCAATGAAGGCATAAAGAAAAAGCATTTTTCAAATTCTTACAGGCCTGGAGACTCCAATATCTTTTTCTGAGCTGTTTAGATGCCCAAGCTGGCATCAAATGCAGACGTGGCTGAGCCTGATCCTGTATTTCACAGTGTAAATCTGCAGTCCTGAGTCGGGCAGAATTCCAAGCACAGTGTTTTCAATTTTTTTTCCTCATCTGTTGTCTAAGAACTTCAGGATCAAACAGATGATTTAAAGCCTACTGAGATCAGTGGGAAAATCCCGTAGGCTTCAAGGAGCCTTGCATGAGACTCGGAGGACCACAGTCAGAAAGTTATCTAGGGCTGAAAAATGCATCTGGTGAGCTCTAGGCCCATTTTGTGGCTCAGCACCAAAACTTCTGGTCATCTCAGTTCTTTATCTCAACTTCTCAATCCCAAACTTTACTAATCAGACATTTTCTTAATCCAAAAATCTTAACATTCAATGATCAAATGTCTCTTTTCTGCCCTCCTTCTCTTCTCTGTTTGGTACATTTGGGAATTTTATCACTGCCAATAGAACTCATGATAAAATAGAGACCAATAACACTTTTAACTTCTTCCAGTGTTATGCAAAGCTATTTTAACTGCTGTTGAACTTGAGCTATAGGAAATGGTGATTTCCAAGTGAACTTGGTTCAGTCACTGAAATATTTCCTATAAATATTTTACATGGTAATTCTATTCTTCCCAAAGAGAAAATGACTTAATTATCAGGGGCTTCTGCTCGCAGTATTCATGGGAGCAGATATACTTTTTAGCATATTTAAAGAAACTAAATTATGAAAATCAGTTCACACAGGGTAATTATTTGATAGTTCATTATGACGAAGTACATTTTTTTATAATAAGTGCCGTGTTTTATAGCATGATACCAAAATCAGATACTACTTCATAGCTGTTAGAACTCTGGATATTGAGAATTTTAGACCTTTTGTGCTGATAGGCACTGACTCCTAAGAGAATATTGCATTTGACTTGAGGCTGCAGAAAAGGTTTCTAAAATTGAATGATAAAACTGGGATTATGGATGTGTAGTTTAAATAAAAGTGTGGAATATGACATAGTAAAAAAACTTTGAGTTTAAGGTTTTAGAATGCAGTAATATATATAAAGCAAGATGGAGGTTTTAGAGTAGAGGCTGGTCCTTCCTCTTCACTTTCTGCTTCATGGGTTTGGGTGGTTTTGTGCAGTTAGATAAAAAATTCCACACTGTGGGCCACAAGTGGTTAGTTACTAAGTTAAAAGCAGAAATAATTCAGGTGTCATTTCTTAAACAAACAATTTATCCTTAAAAAAAAAAACGTTGCCATTCCCCATGCTTGATAATCTACCATTTAACCTTTAAGCACGTGTTTACCAAAACCTCTAGAGGCACAATGGCTTTCTTTAGTGGAGAGCACCAGGCACACAAGGCAAGGTTTGTGCAAGGTTTTAACTTCTGCTTGACTGCAAGATATATCAAAACAGTCTCGCTGTTTGTCTTGGGAGGGGGGAACAACGTTCCTCTGTCTTCTCGTCCCAGATCTGACATCACTTACAGAGACTGAGATTCATCTCCCACTGAAATGAGGAGAGGTCTGCCCAACGATGTGAAGTGGATCAAGATTTAATTGAGGTAAGTACTGGCAAGACATTTACTGCAGAGTTATTGCAAAAACACGTTTCATTAATGACAATGATACTAAAACATTGGAAATCCATAAAGGTGGAATCAGAAAGACAAAATGCCCATGGAAGTCCATGGAAATAAGCTCTGGACCCCACTTTGCTCACAAAGCAACACCTTCTTTAGAGTTAGTAAAATTTTACACACAGGATTAGTGGAATGTTACCTATTAAATCCCCATAACAAATGTAAGAAGAGTAGATAGGAATAGTGAAAACACAGCAAGGGATAGGAAGGAGACCGTGTTTGCACAAACACACAATTTCTGTGTATGACTGACACTCATTCAGGGGAGCTGCTTGCAACAAGTGAAACTTTCCACACCACAGTCTGCAGGAAGGGCTCATCCCCCTACTTTCAGCCACCCCATCCCCTATTTGAGAAATCAGGCACAGAGACCACAGCGTGGAGTTTTACCAGCAGCCTTTCCCCCCCCTGCACTGCTCCCCAGGCTCAGTGTGTCTGGCCAGGAGCCACGGAGCAGCAGCACAACAGGATCAGAGCCCTGGGCCTTGAAGGCAGCCCAGGAATCACCACCCTAATGAAAAAAAAAAATCTGCTTGCTGGGACAGAATATCAAAATGAGCAGTGCCCGCTCCCTCGCAAAGTTTGCCCTTTCTTGTCAGCTTTAGCTGAAGTAAAAATGACTTCACCTGAAATATAAGCACCAGAGTGAGGTGAGAAGAAAGTGCAATATTATTAGGACCAAAGTGAAAGCTGTGATATGAAAGTCACAACCCCCTCCACCCCCACTATTTATTCCAGCTAGAATAACAGCTTTGCTCACGCCGATATTCACCTCCTTGTCACTTGAAGAGAAAGAAAAGTCAGACCAACTTTTAAATTAACTTACATACCCACACCTCCAGAAGTGATTAATTCTTCTTGAAAGGATGGTTAGGAACAGCAACAAAAGAAAAACCAAGATTACTGTAAATGGGCACAATTTCTTCTTGAGCTAACCTCAGACAGAAAGATTTATTTGACCACGTTGTAAGGTCAGCTGCTACAAAATTCTGATTATCTAAGGTTGCCAGTGCACAATCCAGCATGATGCTTCTGTGAGAGAATCACAGAATTAACTAGACTGGAAAAGACCTTTGGGTTCCTGGAGCCCAAGCTATGACCTGACAGCACCTTGTCACCCAGACCGTGGCACTGAGTGCCACATCCAGTCTTTTCTCCAGGGATGGTGACTCTCCCTGGGCAGCCCACTCCAGTGCCCCATTCCCCTTTCTGTCAAGAAATTCTCCCTAATATCCAGCCTCAACCTCCCCTGGTGCAGCTGCAGGTAGGCTGAAAAAAACAGGGACCTTCCATTTGTCCCAGACTGAAAGGCAAGACGCATCCATTTGCCATCTGAATGGCAGTTGTCTTGTGTTAAGTGGGCAGTTTTCCTTATCTCTTCCACAACCAATCCTCTCTCAGGGTGACATCTGCTGATAATGGGCCATTGAATGTCACTGCATGACTGATAAGAACTAAAACATCCCACTGGGAGATGCTCTGCCCAGAGGGAGGAGCCAAGCATTCCTGCCTGGATATAATCTGGAGTTTATGGAACACCAGCATGGCTTTTCCTGCACCGCATTTCCCAGAGGAACAGCTGCCTCTTCCACTGCAGGAAGACTGCACCCTTTTTCCTACAGGATCACTGCTCCAGCAGAACCACACCTGACACTCCAGGAGGGCTGCAGCCACAATTCCAATTGGACTGTGGCCAACACCCTGTCCAACAGGGTGTCAGGTTGCGTTCTGACTCTGCCAGTGTTGTTCTGGTTCACTGCATTGTTTATTTTATCTTTTTATTTCCTTCCCTAATAAAGACCTGCTATTCCTGCTCTCATATTTTTGCCTGAGAGCCCCCCTTAATTTCAAACTTACAACAATTCGGAGGGAAGGGGTCTACATTTCTTCCATTTCAGGGGAGGCTCCTGCCTTCCTTAGCAGACACCTGGCTTTCCAAACCGAGACACCATTACAGAAATAAAAGTGGCAAAGGAGAAAATCTGTGGGAAACCCCTGGGCAAGGAAGACCGACCTGCAGTGCCTGCCCCAACGGACTGAATCCATCAGCTCCAGCACCGTCCAGGGCCAGGAGCTCCCTCTGAGTGTCAGGGGCACTGCAGCTTTCCAGGAGCTGCCCTGGCGCTCATCTCTGCTGCCATTAGCCAACACAGAGCTCCAGAAGCAGAGGAATACTGAATTTTAGCTTGCTGGGTGTGCAGGGTCTGTTTGCAATGAGTGGGATGGCTCATTATTATTTGTTGCTGGTTTTCACTGCTCTACTCTTTTATCTCTTGCAAAAGGCATTCAGTCTCCAAAAATATTCCAGACTCTACTGACTGGTTGCTTTCTTGCACAAGTTGTTTTAAATTTTAAGTTTCCATGGAAAAGGGTGTTTTGGAATACACAATTAGAATAATTAACAGCTAAAACTAAAAAATAAGGTGGGGCCCTTTGGTGCACGTTGTTGGTGCAACCCTCTCACATTGTGTAGCTAAACACAAACCCAAGCGCCACAGGCAGCTGCCAGCCCCAGTACAACAGGGGGACAAAAGACCCTACAGAAAGGAGAAGAGTAGCTTGGCATGTGGCTTCTCTTGCAGCAGAAATTAACATTCAAAAAACAAGTGGTGGTAGCGAGACAAGCCTACATTTCTGATTTAATTCACATGGATCTTTGAGTTTTTACACTGCAAATTCTGGTTTGTATAAAGTACATGATTACTGTGTTGGACAGCCATTGTAAATGTAGGTGAACCTCGTGGGAAGAAATAATGATGTCTGATTTTAGTTTAGAAGGCTGAATGACCTCTTTATTATAACTATACTACAATAGATTAATACACTTTTTAAAGGAGATACTAAAACTACATATTTACTCTTTCTATTTATTATATTTAACTAACTCGTGCCCCTCTCTGAGTCCAGCCACAGGTGGGTTGGATTGGCCACCAGGCTCAAACAATCCTCACCAGAATCCAACCAAGCAATCACCCCAGGTAAACAATTCTCCAAACACATCCCACATGGGAAAAACAAGGAGCAGAAATAGAAATTGTTTTCTCTTTCTTTCTCTTTGTATACTTCTATGAAAAATCCTGAGAGAGAAATGTGCTTGCCACAGACAGCTAATTGTTTTTAAAATTTTCCCTAAAGATGTTACGAGCCACATGAAGTCTACACTTACAATAATATAATAAAATCATTAATATCCCAAAAAATAAGCAACATTTACTTGTTCCTAAAGTTAAAAGCCACTTAACTGAAAGAAGTCTCCGAATAAACTCTTAGAATTACAGTTTGCTGAAGAATTTTTGCAGGATTAATTTCTGCTTTTGTAGAAGAAAATACATTTTTTTATTTTAGTTCATAGAAGTAGAACATACTAGTGCTTGATTAAAATGAAAAGGAAAAATTCCCAAAAACATGGGAATCAAGAAAGGAGAAGTACCACCTACAATTTATGAATAAAAACTAAGTGTAAAACACTATTTCCATTATCTCTGTAACCTTGAAAGACTGGCTTGACCAGGAACAATAAATTAGTTGAAAAATCTGAGACAAAGGTAATATTTTGTCTTTTATAATTTGCTGTAATGAACTTTTTCCTTATGCATTTACAGTCCTAAGCTAGTTTCATTCTGGTAGGAGAATGTATTTTAAAACATTCTCTCTGTTCATTTATAAATTAATGCTGATAGTTTGCATCAAAAGACAGCTGGAATCCATGAAAAAAAAAAAGAGATTAAAAAGCATTAATTCATCAGTTTATAATAAGAAAATATTGAAGCAGATATACAAAACAAAGAGCAAAAATATTAAAATATTATATTTTTATGCCTCTACTTAAATAAGAATCAGCAGCATACTGTCCCAAGTTTGAAAAAATGACATGTTGCCAATTATTGACACTCAGTCTTCTTCACATAAAAATCGCTTGTATATTTTTAAGAAGTAAAATAGCAAAAACAGGGGGGAAAATCACAAAAATTAAAAAAATACAATAAAATACAAGATAAATAAACTAATTTTGAAATAAATAAAATAATTAATCATTAATTAAATAAGATAAATAAAAGTAAAATTAAATAATGAATAAATAATACAAATAAATTGAAACTAGATAATAAAAATAAAATAAAGAAATAAATTTACGATAAGTTACAAAATAAATAAATAATTTATTAATTAAAATAAATTACAAAAGTCACTTGACCCAGCCCACGCTGCAGAAAAGAAAGAACTCTTGCCCAGACAGCAGCACTTCCTTCCATCTGCTCCCGAGGTTTTTCTCCAAGCAGTGCTGCCTGATCTTTGTGCACTTCCCACTGCCCTCGCCCTGCACCTCAGCCCTGTTTGTCCCCCTTATCAGCTCAGGAAGAAATTTGGCCAAAACTCTTCCTCTGGTCACCGATATCTCTGGGAACCAAAGCCATTAAGATATTTGTGAGCCCTACTCGAGCTGTTTTAACTGTCTGTTGTACAGGAAGGAACTGATAAAAATAGGATTACAATGGCCTTACAGATGAACCAGCAGGAGGCTTGATTGTGATTGATGCCTGAATAAATATACAATAACAGGCCCTACATTTCAACAGGGCTTTTGATGGGAGGTAAGGAGCAGTGTCAGTTTTCAGTGCCTGGACTGCAGGACTCTTTGCTCAAATACCTGCCAAGCGCCTTTGGCTGGAGATTGAATCTTCTACCTTTAGTCTGGCTTCAAAGAAAGAGCAGGAGGAGGTTATTAGGAGGTAGGAATGAATATTTGTATTATTTTGTGAGGTACAAAGGTGCATTTCTTCCCACGGGTGCTCACGTGTGGCCCACCCTAAATTCCTTTGAAGTCTCAATAACTTCCCCAGAGATAATCAGCGCCAAGGTGAGTGTATTTTAAAAATGCACAGCATCATAACAGCAGTGTGGGGAAAAAAATGGGCTGGAATTGGAGTTTGGGAAGGCTGGGATTGTCCACGCCTTTGGCAACTTATCTGTGCCTTGGGAGAAGTTCTGAGCAGTGAGCCGGGCACGGGCTCAGCCCAGGAACAGCTCCTGCAGGAGCCCAGCTTTGCTGGGCTGCACAGCACAGGAGAGTGTCACCAGATGACACAAGCAAAAACGACGCAGCACAGCCTTGCTCACGATGAAGAGACTCATTGATTTCCTCTGACTCCAATCTTTTATAGTTCTCAAAAGATGCCAGTGGATTGGAGGGTGAACGTGCCACCTCTCCAACGACACTGGACAAACCACCTGTACATCAAATTTCTCCGCCTCTGTCAAAGAATGCAAAACAACAGGTTGTTTACAGAAAGTTGTGTGGGAAAGTTCTCTACAAGAATGTCAACTCAGAAGGCTTTAGAAAACTCTTGATAACCAGGGCGACAGGAGAGCACAGATTTCTGTGCCAGATGGCTCTGCCTGACCCCATCCACTCTGCAGCCTCCCTGCATTCTCCCAGTCCTTCTTAATAAACTAATGAACATGAGCGATGCCTTTACCACCCAAACCAGAAATTTCAGGAAGCAACCTCAGAGCACTGCAGTTTTGATTAACCTTCCTCTTTTGGAGAAGAGGGCTTCAAGTGTCCTGAAATGACACGTTATCAGCTCCAAGCAGCACAGCTATCTATTCCACTTCACCAGTATCTCAAGAACACCTCTTCTTATCCTGCAAAAAACAGACACCTACTCAGCTTTGATCCAGCCAAGTGCCCCTGCAAGCTCACATCCTTCCAGGGCCAAACACTCCCTCTGGCCCCTCTGAAATCATTCGAGGAGGAAAGGCTTGCATTTGCTCAGGACCTTGCTGGATCACCTGGCTAAAAATAAGTTAACAACAACACTTGGCACTTTCCAAGTGTTTTCATGTGCTGAAACTCCTGCCTGAATGGCAACCATACAACTGCTACCAGCCTTGCTTTGTAGGTGGAGAAATTAAAGGATTTATGGCCTGCACCCTGCACAGTGAGGCAGTGCTGGAGCTGGGACTCCCCTTCCCTGCTCCCTCATCCACATTCCCCACCCTCCTGGCACCCCCGTGTTTCTCCTCACTGAAGGCACACTCACAGCAAGCACAGCAGTCTGCAAACAGATTTAAAAATTCAGTTCCACCTCTGGCTACAGTCTGCACCAATTCATGTACATCACACACTAAAATTACTCCAACCCCCCTGCCACGAGCAGGGACACCTTCAACAGGGCCCCATTGAAGCTGGCTTGGAATATTTCCAGAGATGGGGCACCTGCCACCTCTCTGGGCAGCCTGTACCAATGTTTCACTGCACTCCAAGGGCCAGCACTCACTATTGATTTAATAATTTGCTGCCAGCTGCTGCCCCTGGGTCTTTCGTTTTAGCTTAACAGGTTTGGGTTTCTTCCTCTCACTGATTCTTTGTGGCTTTCAATTCTCTTCAGATTTATTAGCCTGCATTTTTTTCAGAAGGAATCCCCTTTTCTTACTTATCTCAGTGGTTCTAACCTCCTTTGGCATAATTTCTCTCCCCACTGTCATGTTTATAACACTTCTCACTATATTGAAATCTGTGAATTTAATTAATGCACTGTTTACCCCTTCTTCCAGATCATTAATAAAGATGCTAAATAAAACTGATCCTAATGCTAATGCAGGTCTTACAGAAGTACTGATTCTGTTCTGAAGTCATCATCCAACCAGACAGTAAACCAAATTTTGGTTTTGGTACCTGACACCAGGACTCCATCAAGCCCCTGAACCCCAAACCAAGGCACTGCAGCAAAGTATTTACCCAGTATAGGCTTGGCCAGTCCAAAATTTGGAGCACACACCTCCTAATTGCACTCTGGGGAATGAAACAGAGACCCAGCCGACTTGGAGGAAGCTGTTCAGGGATAATATGGCAGAGCTCAGACTCAGTGTGACCGTGGAACTGAGATTAAGAGCTGAGATTAAACCTTCCTCTGCCCAGCTCCAGAGGTGCTTAAATGCCTGTGGGGTTCCACCAAAATCACAGTGTCCAAAACCACTGAACACAGCATCTCAGTGCTTGGGGAAAAGGGGGAAATCCTGGCTCCAAGTGCCCAGAGGTGGGACTTGGCTCAGGCTGCAGAGCTGCCCAGCCCTAACCAGCAGGGACAGAGCTCTGGTTTTGTGCTGCCCCAGAGCTCTGGGTTAGACCTAAATCAGGCCTGTGACCCACATTTTAACACCTCTTCTTGCCCCGGATATGATGACTCAGTGGTGGCTTTGCAGAACGTGCCACTCCAGCCAAGGTGGGACAAACAAGTGCTCCATTTGTAGAGTAGAAATGGGGGTTTTGCACAGAGCTCGTAAAATCAAGCCAAAGACAGAAAGGGAAAGTGAAATCTCACAAGATTGGTTTCATTCCATTGCTGCATGGCACAACTCCTCATTCAAGTTTATACTGATGCACACGATGAACTTGTGAAGCACAAAGTTTTTCCTATTCCAGTTTAAATACCTTCAAATTTAAACAAAACACAAATTCAGTGTGCTATTAAATGATACAGAGCCCCAAGCTGCACAGCAAGAAAGCACTTAACCCACCCTGAACTTAAGCAAACAGATAAGTCTTACAAATTTCACAAGGATGAAAGAGTGCACTTAAAATTTAGACAAGAGCTTACTATTGCCTTTGCAAACACATAAAAAAAAACATTTCAACTGGACATGGGTATACTTATATTATAGATAATTATGCTTAATTAATTATATTTATAATTATATATAATTTTAACTTGTATTATCTGATATATATATATATATATATATATATATATATAAACAAAATGACGACTGCAGACAAGCAAGCAGCAGACAATTCAAACTGCCACTGGACAACTGAAATAGTAACAGAACAACTCCATCCCCAGTAGTTTTGTATTTAAAATCAAGCCCTGGGGAGGCCGTGAGGAACATGGCACTGCTCAGCACACTCTGGATTGCGGAGCAATGCTGAGAACCCTCTCCTAGTAAGTCTAAATGCAGCCCAGAATTACAAGATGGTGTAACTGGGGTGGGTGGGGGTGGAGGAGGTGTAATTGCTCTGAGCAAGGAGAATTATAGCTACTCAGCTGCCAAGATCTCAAAGTGCCCCAAAACCACAGCTCTATTTCATCACATTTAATTTTTGTACATATATTAAATTCGGCCAAGTCAGTAGATTAAAATAATATAGTAGATTCTATCGACCCAGACTTTGGCAAAAATGTGACATAATCCCTTTTTGAAAACCCTAAAACTGGCTTGCTTGTGAGGACTATCACATGGCTGAATAGTGGCTAAAGGGCTATAAATAAATAGATTGCAGCAGCACAAGGGAGGTGCTAGCAGATTGCCACAGGGAGTGGTATTAGGATCAGTTTTATTTAGCATCTTTATTAATGATCTGGAAGAAGGGGTAAACAGTGCATTAATTAAATTCACAGATTTCAGTATAGGGAGAAGTGTTATAAACATGACAGTGGGGAGAGAAATTATGCCAAAGGAGGTTAGAACCACTGAGATAAGTAAGAAAAGGGGATTCCTTCTGAAAAAAATGCAGGCTAATAAATCTGAAGAGAATTGAAAGCCACAAAGAATCAGTGAGGGGAAGAAACCCAAACCTGTTAAGCTAAAACGAAAGATCCAGGGGCAGCAGCTGGCAGCAAATAATGCACGGGCTTGCAACATGAACGGGGAAGAGAATAAAATTATCTGGGCTACACACATGGTTGTACCAGACATCAGAGCCTGATGCAAGCCTGGACTTCCTGCAGGAGCAGAAAAAACCACAGTCACCACCCTTCAGCAGGGTTCCAAGCAGCCAAGGATCCCCTCATCATACAGCAGTGACAGAGATCTGCAGTTTGGTTCTAAGTCTCTTGTGAAAATTTGGAAAAAAACCCCAGAAAACACACCAAACAATCAACCAAGCAAATACGCCAGAATATCAGGATATCAGGCACCTCACCAGAAATAAGAGAGAGGAAAAGAGAAAAATCTGAAAGGAATACGAAGACTGAGGGGATAAAATAAATGACACAAGGCTAGAAAAGCAGCATCATGAAGGCTACAAGAAATCTTTAGGATCATCTCAAACACAGCACAGTTTGGAGTTTTTTTAAAAATAAAATAAACCTAGGAAACGTATAAGCAGAATATTAGTTCCCATTAGTAACATCTTCACTGCACTGAGGTACAGCCTCAAAAAGAATGAACTGAAACTGCTTTTCTTCATTCATTAAAACTGGGCATAATATTCAAAAATACAGTGTAGGAGACAATCCTGCAGTAGCAGGATGATTTAATAGTTCTTTTCCATCTCTAACTTCTATGATTCCTTAAGAGACAATAAGCAGAGGGACAACCCTCTGCAAAATTAAATCACTGGGATTCAACTGGAGAATGAAAATTAAATCACAGCCAAGTATTTTCTTCTCTGTAAGCATTAGCATTAATCACATGCAAAAGTAAAATATTAGTTAATTTGATTCCCTGTGCCTTCCAGACTCTGGTCGAAATGAATCAATGCAGGAAGACTCATTTCTCTGATAACTGGGGAAATGGTAAGGAGGGAGGAAAAACGAAGTAAGGAGGGGAAAAGAAAAAAAAAAGGTAGAAATAGCTGGTGAAAATGAAATCACCAAAAGGAATCTGACTACAGAAAAACGTGTTAGGGCACTTATTTCTTCTCTATTCCTAATGGGAACAGTATATGTCAAATTTCACAGTGGTGGCTTTGAAAAAGTCTTATTTAACCATGGCTAGCACTGGGATAAGTCACCTTGGGCAGTAGAAACTCTCCAATTTACCACCTTGGTAAAAAATAACTAGCGGTCTGGTTTGTTTCTTTTGGTACATTTTAAAATATGTGCTTTTCCTCCTAAAGGCAAGAAATACTGCACTTAATTAGAAGAATAAATCATTACGTTTTTATAGTTAGCAGTTTCTTCTACAGTGAAATGAGATTAGTTTCCCACTACACACGCTGTTTATTGTTCAAATTTTATGGTAAGTTCTAATAAGTGAAGTGTTACAAACAGTTCAGTTTGAGGTTGGTTGGTTTTTGGTTTTTTTTTGCTATTAAACCAGCTCTCAGACTATTCTTTTGTTTTTTATATATATATATATTATATATAGAAAATGAAACTTGTTTTATATATATAATATATATAATTTATATATAAATAGAATATATATAATTTATATATAAATATAATTTATATAAATATATATTAATATATAAATATATATAAATATATAAAAATATATAAATATATATGAATATATATGAATATATAAATATATATAAATATATATAAATATATATAAATATATATAAATATATATAAATATATTTAACAAAAAGATCTCTCTGACTTTCTACCTATTGCAGGGAAATACACATTCCCTTAAACGACCCTCTGAATGTTATGGGGATAGACTTATCCCTCAAATTCTACAGAGTTTAAATCTTAGTGCCACCTAGGAGCAAAGTCTGAATTTTGATCCTCACACCTACAACTGGGCAGGTTCTTCTCCTCCAGAACACAGGTAAGAACACAGGTAACACATAAGGACCCATCCTGCAGCCACAAACGTCTGTATCACAATTTTCTGTAGGACTGCAATTATTTCCCTCCGTCCCCCCCCTCCTACAGCACCAAAATCAAGATGTAAACACCAAGAAAGCGTGGCAGACACCTCAGTGATTTCACTGCCATCTGAGACAAGCCCAGCAGCTCTGTGCTGAGGGCTGAGGAGGGAAGCACATCAAGAACATCCAGGCTGATCTGTTTTGCAGCCTGATTAATAGAAACAACCTCTGAGGACTAATCACAAGTCGAGCCCTGTTTTGTAGATTAATAGAACAAAAGCACAAGAGAATAGGGAAGGTTACAGGACTGGAATATAAATAAGAAAAGGTGTACATTCTGGGCAGATTGACTGCTAGTAATTATCAGGTCTTGCTGCTGTGTGCTAGAACAGCTCATTTCCAGATGAACCATCAGTCTATGCATCTCTGAGTAGTCTGTCCCCAAAATCCACAAAGCAATGACAAAATAGGTGTTTGTTTTGTTTGTTTCTCTGAAACAAGTCACACCTTCATCTCACCCTTTCAGGCCACTTGGATTTCTAGGTTGATGTTTGGTGATTCAAGTTTGTAGCAGCTACACTTTTCAGCTATGCCTATGTGGGTCTGTTATTATTAATAAACAGTTATTTTATTTCTGACTGCTACACAAACCCTGCAATATGGGACCAGATGCTGCAGCCCAGTAGAGGTGCCACACATCCAATCTGTGCAGAGTGATCCATACTTGGTTTACTCCATCATTTTCCAAGCTTTCCCAAATGTTCCACCTCTATACATGCAGCAATATAAGCTCTTGAACCCCATAAATCCAGGACTTTTTAAAAAAAGATCTGCAGGTGAGGCAGTGGAAGGCAATATTCCTTAAAATGGCACTCTGCAGGCTTCTCAAGAAACATGAAACTTATGTCATATTCATAAACAGAAGGAGCCAAGCTTGCTAAAAACTGAAAAACCAAATTCAAGGAGCCATAACTCCAGATGACAGTGTTTTAGGGCATCCCATATTAAAAATGGGAACACTTGCAGCTTTCAGACTAGCAGCTCAGGTTGCCTTTCTCCTTTTCCATGCAGTGCAGGCCACGGAAGTGTCCCGAGCAGCCCAGATGGAACACCAAGGGAAGTGTTAAAGAGAACACCTTTCTTGAAATTTAGTACATCCCCAGTTTTGAAAACGAGATGCATTAAAATCTGTGCCAGGAAAAGGAGACTGAAAGACAGCCTTCCTTCTTACATAAAGCTTACTTTATATATTATTTATATAAAACTGGAGGCAATACACAGCTATAAAGAACAATAAACCCAACTCAAGAGATTAATACAGTTAGCAGCTGCAAAGACCAGCTTTTGTCAGTGAGACACACACTGATTCACACATGCACAAAAATAAACTGGCTTTCTGAAGGACCAGGCCCACAGCCTTCCTGCCAGCTCTACCCATCCTACAAATGCTGCCAAAGCAGCAAAACTGGAGGTGAGAGCTCCCCAGAAGCACAGGACAGACAGGCTGGCAGATCTGCAGGTACAGAGCTCAGGTACTCACATTAATTGCAAAACAAATACGAGGGCAGAGTTGTCAGATGGTTTCAGATCATCGGGAGATCGCTCCCTGGGAAGCATCATTCCCTCTGTCAAAGTGGGCCTGTTAGAAATGCCAGCAATCCTCACATTTTACACCTACACAAACCACAATACAGACCAGCACCTAAACCTTGTAGGAGTGCTTATAAATACCCACGGGTCCCATTGATTTCCAGCTGAATCCACGAGCACTGACCACTTTTGAAATAAGGTGCCAGATCTATTCTACTGAACAGATTCTCATGAAAATCTGATGAATGCTCTTGACCTTTATGTCTATGCTCAGATTCACAATCAGTGGTCTCTTATTTAAAGTGCATGTGCAATTTTTGCTTTATTTCACAGCTTCTGTGAATTACTTTAAGCATTTTATACACACGTCAGGGTGAAGTTAGCATTGTGATCAATAAGTATTAGATAAATATGACCCAAATCATCTGAAAGACAGTCATGAGAAATCTTACCCTTCACTGGGACCTAAGAAAATCTAGTCACATACTTTTGGATTTAAAAAAATAAAACATAATTGCTTCTCCACTTCTATTGCATTTTATTGCCATCAGATCTTGTGAGCTTTACTGTCAGCTCTACCTGTGACATAAATTCTTCCACATTTCTTCCTGTTTGTCCTGAATAGATGAACTGTGAAACAAACCACTTGTAGATTGCATCTGTTTCCCACACCCAACCACCACCTTCCTCCCTGTCACCTCCTCCATCCTAATTTCACTCATTTCACTCCCCAGGAAGCCAGGCTTCATCACATGGAGTGCTTGCTCCAGAAGGCAAACGCTGCAAATACCAAACACCATCCCCCCACTCTCCTTAGCTTTCATATCTGAGCTGACATCACACGGTATGGAATATTCCTGTGGTCAGCGTGGGTCCAAAATCTTGCCCAGCTTGCTGATGGAGGTGAGGGATGTTGGAGAAGGCAGTGCTGATGCTGTAGCCAAACACAGATGTGTCACCAACACCTTTCCAGAAACAGGCCCAGACATTCTCCAGCAGGCTTCTCTGCCTGTCACTCACAGCACCCAGCTGCTCCCTAATTCTTCTTGCTCAGGGCACAGGGGAAATGAAGCAGTGAAAGTAATGAGGCTTGAAGAGCACCACGCAATGCAAAATCCATTCTGATGTCAGCTTGTCAGAGCTGGAGCCCCTCTCTTACTTCTCCACTCTCCTGCTGCGAAGGTGGCTGTCCTAGAGTCCTAGAGAGAAGGCATTTTTCAGCTCACCTGAGCAGCAGGGTGTTTTCAGCTTTTGTCTGTCTTCCCTTCTCTACCAGACCACCACAAAGAGCTGTGGCGCATGTGGAAATGGAAAAGCAGGAGTCCTGAAGTGCAGGAGCTGCACGGGAGAATTTATTCAAGCCACACACTGCAAGGAGTCCTGCCCTGAACAGAACAGTCCATCTCCAGACCTGCCTTAACTCTTGCCTTAACTCCTCTTTCCCAGCTCCCATTCTTTAAGGAGCTTCAAACCCTCTCCCAAAACAAAGCCTGATGAGAGTTTAAAATGCCAGGAGTTTTGCACTATTCTGTGTCCTACTCTTGGTAACTCCTCGCTGGGTGTGAATGCTTGCAGCCTGCTCCTTGCACACCAATGCCACAGTGACCACTGTGTTATTCCAGTGTTCAGCTAAAGGAAAGCAAAGAGCTTGCCCCTGGCAAGTAAAAACACACCAACCAAAGCAAAACCACACGTGCAAGCACAGCTTGTCTGTCAAAATGTCCTTCTTGCTCAGCAAACCATACTCCAGCCTACAAATGAGGAGGGCACCATGGATAATCAGCGCCCCAACAGCGCAGCTCACGCTCCTTCTGCCTCTCTGCTCCTCTCCTGAACTCCAGGAAAATGGAGCAAGAATTAGAGACCCAGAGCAGATTTCCACAGTCACCTGTGGAAAACATCAAATCCCTGTTTCCACACCGGATTCAAAAGAGCTAGGGGAGCTACCATTTTATGTCTCCTTTAACTGGCTAGAATTCCACTCACAAATTTTAGGCACAGTTTATTTGTTAACACTAGTAACGAATACTCTGAAGTTGTTATTCCTGCTGAAGTCAAGCCTGAAGAAAAAAGATCTCAAGGCTTCATGATCTGCCCCAGTGCCAGGATGCAGAGCTGTCCAACGCTTTAAATAGGGCAGGTTTGTGCCACAGTATTAAAAATTACTTATGAGCGAGTGCATTTAAAATTATACAAACATACCTCTCTTTATTTAAAAAAAAAAAAAAAGAATAAAAAAGGAAAGAAAGCTTTCAAAAGTAAACAGGACAATTTTTTACTTGGAAGTGAATCTGATATCAAGGAGACCAAAGGAAAATCAGCCACATTCCCTACAAGGCACAAAATGTAAACAAACCTCTGCAATTCTAGACCAGGGGGAATTCATTCTTCCATTCTAAACTGTGAGACCTGGAGGACAAATGCCAAGAAAAACGAAACAGAAGCCTGCACCTTTAAACACAGCCACGCTGCAGTGGTGGTGTGTTTGTTTAACATACAGACAGGAGACTTCAGTCTTTGCCAAGAATTCTCTCAAGCTGCTGACTTCTCCTGCATAAACACCAGAATTCCTGAAAAAACTGGTGCGACACACACAGCCTTGTCCAGTCCCCCCGATTTCCTCAGCACTAAACAGCAAAGAAGAACTTTACTGCTGAATAGTCCAATTTCTAGCCCTCCTTTTTTAGACACGAGCTAATTGCCAGCTAAGACCATGAAAATAAAAGAAATGAGATCCATTCCAACCCATCAGTGTATCTGAATCCCATCATGTGAGTTGCCAATTGGTTTTCCAGTCCTCACGCTCAATATCTGCTGCTAATTTGCTTGCTATTTCAAGAACTTGAAGACTGTCAGCAAAACCCATGATGCATTACAAAACTTATAATTGGAAAGGGAAAAAAAAAAAACCCTCTGACACCTCTCTGACAGGATAAACAGAGAGTCTGAAAACACTGATCAGAGCAAGACAGAAGTACTAACTTAGAGCTGCTTGTGCTAAAATTCCACTGCAAATGGAGCAGAGAAAGAAACCGAGTTAGAGAAATCATTTTAAACCGATGTAAAATCATTTGATGGAGCCCCAGATTTTACACTGGGCTAAAAAGAGGACAAGATTGCACAAAACATTATTTTTAAAGGAGATGGCCAAACCCGTCTCTGCCTTCTTAAGGTTGCATTATCTATGCCAATTAAAACTTTGCTCCTGGAAAAGAGTTAAGGCACTTCCTCTAGAGTTACTAAAAAAAGCAAATGGAAGCCTTGGCTGCGCAGACGTGAGTGACAGTGAGCCGTTTGTTCCTGACCTCTGGATCACCCCCCAGATCAAATTCCTGGACACAGGAAAAACCCACCAAGTGTTCATTAGGAGCAACTGGGAGGCCAGCTCTGCACTCCTGCTGCCCGAGCTGCTGCTCCAGCCACGGGGAGGGAAGGGCTGGATGTCGGAACCCAAGGTGTCCCTCAGACACTCTGGGATGTTCCAGGTCCAGGGCAGAAGCCTCTGAGACCCTGGCAGGCAGCTGGGAACCCCTGTGGGTTTGAGTTTGACCCATGGAACAATTTACCAACTTTGCAGGAAGAACAAGAAATCACAAAAGTTTAGATATTATAATAGAGTAATCACTTTGTATCAATTTTTAGAGTAATCAATTTGTAATCACAAAGTGAAAGGAAGGATTTTTGAGTGCTGTACAGGGGGGTTTTAGGCCTTGTACAGAGGGGTCTGAGTTTTGTACATGGGGGTCAGAGGTTCTAAGATGGAGGGATTTGGGCGTGCCCTGTCCTCCTTCTTTCTCCTTCCTATTCCCCATGTTCTTGGTGATGTTGGCACTCACAGATTGGTTTAGAGTAGAAAGCCACTGTTCAATATAGGTGATAGGCATTGGGGAAAAACTATAAACATTTAATAGGTAATGTGTGATATAAGAGATGGCACCAGCCCCTTGGGAGGGGGAGATGAAGACGGAGGGAGACGGAGAGAGACGCAGAGGGAGAAGGAGTCAGGGACAATGTCAGGGAGTCTGTGTGCCTTGAGATTATTGCAATGAACTGCCTTGAGACCACACGGCTGAAGACTGCTGAGTCTTTCTTTGAGTTGGAGGAGAGACTTTACCACCACCCGGGGTCACCCCAGTCTGGGGGTGATCCCGACAGCTGGGCTGCAGGGGAGCCCGTCCCACCACAGCCATGCAAAGGGCAGGTGCAGCCAGAGCTGAAGGATTGACTGCTGCCCTTCGCCTCCGGGGCGCTTTGAGTCACCCACCTGGAGCCGGCTCTGGCAGCCCCTGGCGGGCACTGACTGACACGGGAGGAGCTTTGTGCACTGCACCTGGCTGCCTTCCAAAAGATCTCCGTGCCTCCATAATTCCATTTACTCATTGAATTTATTTCTATTTATATATATATATATATAATATCATGTAGGTATTTTTATATAATTATATATTTATATATATTTACACTGCACCTGGCTGCCTTCCAAAAGATCTCCGTGCCTCCATAATTTCATTTATTCATTGAAATTATTTCTATTTATATATATATATATATATAATATCATGTAGGTATTTTTATATAATTATATATTTATTTATATTTACACTGCACCTTGCTGCCTTCCAAAAGATCTCTGCGCCTCCATAATTTCATTTATTCATTGAAATTATTTCTATTTATATATATATATATATAATATCATGTAGGTATTTTTATATAATTATATATTTATATATATTTACACTGCACCTGGCTGCCTTCCAAAAGATCTCCGTGCCTCCATAATTTCATTTATTCATTGAAATTATTTCTATTTATATATATATATATATAATATCATGTAGGTATTTTTATATAATTATATATTTATTTATATTTACACTGCACCTTGCTGCCTTCCAAAAGATCTCCGTGCCTCCATAATTTCATTTATTCATTGAAATTATTTCTATTTATATATATATATATATAATATCATGTAGGTATTTTTATATAATTATATATTTATTTATATTTACACTGCACCTTGCTGCCTTCCAAAAGATCTCTGCGCCTCCATAATTTCATTTATTCATTGAAATTATTTCTATTTATATATATATATATATATAATATCATGTAGGTATTTTTATATAATTATATATTTATATATATTTACACTGCACCTTGCTGCCTTCCAAAAGATCTCTGCGCCTCCATAATTTCATTTATTTACTCAAATTATTTCTATTTATTTATACATATATATATATAGATAATCATGTAGGTATTTTTATATAATTATATATTTACACTGCACCTTGCTGCCTTCAAAAAGATCTCTGTGCCTCCATAATTTCATTATTTAGTTAAATTGTTTCTATTTATTTATATATAAATATATATAATCATGTAGGTATTTTTATATAATTATATATTTACACTGCACCTTGCTGCCTTCCAAAAGATCTCTGTGCCTCCATAATTTCATTTATTTAGTTAAATTGTTTCTATTTATATATATATATATATATATATATATAAAATCATGTAGGTATTTTTATATAATTATATATTTATATATATTTACACTGCACATTGCTTCCTTCAAAAAGATCTCTGTACCTCCATAATTTTATTATTTAGTTAAATTGTTTCTATTTATTTATATATATAATTATATATTTATATATTATATAGATATTTATACATATATTTATATATATTTACACTACATTTTGCTTCCTTCAAAAAGATCTCTGTACCTCCATAATTTCATTTATTTACTTAAATTATTTCTATTTATTAATATAATTTATATATATATATATATAAAATCATGTAGGTATTTTTATATAATTATATATTTATATATATTTACACTACATTTTGCTTCCTTCAAAAATATCTCTGTACCTCCATATTTTTATTTATTTAAATTATTTATATTTATATAATTATATATATTTATATAATATCATGTAGATATGTATACACATATTTATACATTTACACTATACATTTCTTCTTTCAAAATACCTCTGTATCTCCATATTTTTATTTAAATTATTTATATTTATATATAATTATATATGTTTATATAATATCATGTAGATATATATTTATATATTTACACTACACATTTCTTCCCTCAAAAAGATCTCTGTATCTCCATATTTTAATTTATTTATTTATTTAAATGAGGTATGTTTCTTCATTTATTTATATATTTTAATATATTTATATATTATCATGTAGATATTTACACAACACATTTCTTCCTTCACAAAGATCTCTGTACCTCCAGTTATCTAAACAAATATATGGGCTGAAAGCCCCAGACCTCCAGCTTTATTTCTCATTCTCTTAGATACGAGTGGAATTTCCTGACATACTTTCATAGCTAAAAATGACGTAAAGGATTGCTTTGTTAGATTATTTTACACTTTCTGTGAAATTCTTGTGCAGAACAGAATTTCAAATCCATATTTAGAAATGTAAATAAATAAAAGTATTTATATATAGATACATAAATGTATAAGTGTAAATATATAATATATAATATATAATATATATATATAATATATAGTATATAATACATATAATATATAATACATAACACATAATATATAATATATAATGTATACTATATATTATATATAGTATATTATCTATTACAGTATAATAGGTAATATATAAATAAATATATATATATATAAATATATAAAATATATAAAAATATAATTAAATATCAAATCCAATAAGCCTATTGCCTCCTTCTTCATCAAACTAAGAATCACCAATTTCAGTGCACACAAAGTGCATCAGAACACTTTTTCTTTTCAACTACTTTTCTCCCTCAAGCAGGCAAAACACCCACAAAAGTTACCTACAGAGCTGATCAGCAGAACAAAATAAAACAGCGAGAAATGTTCTTCCTGAGCAATCGTTTCTGTCAAAATGTGGTTTAAACAAATTCTGGCTCCAGTTAACTGCAGCTCTCTGGTGGTTTTGTGCTTTTAAAGCTTCATTAGAAAACACACACTGTGAGAATATTTGTATCCAAACGCCTGCAGCCTACTATGGGAAATTCAGCCCTCAGCAAGGGTGAACAATTTCAGATATCGTTAAAAAAAAAAAAAAAAACCAGCACGTATTTTAAAATAACATTTGAATATAAGTAAAACTTACACTAATTCACTTATGCATATTCAGCACCCGGAGCTGCAGTAAAACCAGCCTGTGTCTCCTTACCCTTTCACAGCTACACCAGCATGAGTTATGCCTGTGTTTACTTCACAGAGGGAGTTTTAAGATTTAAAAATTCATAAATCCATCACTGGTTTTATTTTCCGTCCTGTTTAATAAGAAGCCTCAGTCTCGAATTTCCCAAGGAGGAAACGCTTTCACTGGAACCTTGCAGAATTTTTTACTGCATAAACTATCAATTATTTTCCCACCAAACAAGCCAGGTTCATAGGGCAAAGTCAGAAGGAAGGGAAAGGAGGGGAATGTTTTTGTGGATTGTTATCTATAGACCAAATGGAAAATCTTCAGCCATTTTGTTCCTTCAAGGTACATCAAAGAATCTCCTGTTTAAGGTGTGAAAATGTCAGTCACATTCTTCACCTCAGAAAATGAGCACAGCTCTGAATGTCATTTATGTCCCACCCTTGCACTTTTCTCTTTTAGGAGCTGATACTCTTCTTTTCAACTTCCCTCCAGCTAATGCCATTTAATACTCTCAGAACTATCAGGCTAAATTCAGATTTTCTGCTCCTCAGAGGCTGTTGTTATGCACCACAGCACATTCCAATTGCAAATACACACGAATGCTCCCATGCATTGTAAGCCCTTTTTTTACTCACAAATCCCGCTAAATGGTAAGTTAGGAGGCACTACTTGAATTCTCTTAGGTCTTTAGGAAGCTTTTAGCTGTACCATGAGTAATAACATGTAATGAATATGAACTGATATTTCTTCTCTGTATTTACACTGAGTTGGCAATTTACATTTTCTAGCTAGATGACTTATAGCCAGCCTTCCCAGCGCTCTGGCAATTACTTCTTAGAAACCCCTGACAGGCTCCAACCTCCAGAATCACATCTGTTATTCTTGGTTTGCTCCCTCTTTTTTAAATTAAAACCAGTAGCTTTATCAGCAAATGAGAATTTTTTTTTTTCCTCCCCCTCTGGAAATACTTACAGAACTGCACATAAATTGAACATGCCAACTTATCTCACGTTAGGGTTGGCACATCTCCTGGGTTAATGACCAGTGCTCCAATTCTGGGACAGAACTAATTGGGGTAAGGAGGCTGTAAATACACACAAAACCCCACAAATTCTCTTCCTTGGGGGCAATCTGAGGATTTATAGGACTAGAGCAAGCTGTGATTGGAGGGGAGAGAGTATAAAAATTTAAGAAGTGGTAAAATGCCTGTCTTGATCATCCTGTCTCAGTTTCCAGGCACGGAACAAAATTAGAGCAGATTTTACCAATATCTGGTGGGACTTTTCCTTCCTCTGAAAGACTGGCTAAAATACAAAAAAAAAAACAAACAAAAAAACTAGTAAATTTTCACATTTTCTAAAAACTGTCATTAATAAAAAAAAAAGAAAAAAGGAAAATGCATGGACAGTTCCACATTTCTGCTCTCAACACAGATTGGCTGATTGACCTAAAAAGCTTTATTGAAAATACAGCTCAACTCCACGTCCAGAGGTGCTCAAGACATGATTTGACAACAATTTTTGGCAGCTAAACACAAATGAAGGTCAAGAGAGACAAGGCCTCACTGGGTTCGAGCTCAGTGTCAATTTCTAACAATCTAGCTTCGTTTATCATGCCTCACTAATGGGAAAAATCCAGTTTTGGGTTATGGGAAAGATGAATTCAGGTTTGTCTTCCATGAGACACATGCCATTCACTTTTTACAGCTAAGACAACTCAGGGCCTTGAGCTGTCCCTTAATATTCCAGAGCAAACATTCTAAATCCACGTGCACAACTGCAAATGGAAAGAACTTCTAAATGTCTCTTCTGGAGACAAAAGGATGGCAGATTTCCATTATGGATTTGGGAAGGAAAAGAGAAGGAAAGAGAACATGGTGTACTGCCAGTGCATATACACGTAAGGGTAAAGGTGCATCACACGGTTCTCTCCTGTGTTCTCCTGGTCTCTCCAGCAGTGCTGCAGGAAGCTGAGCTCATTAAATCTGATCTCAATAAATCTGGAGATATGCCTGCACTTCCTAATCACTGCAGAGGCCCTCCAAGTCTGATGCCCACACACAAAAGCAGCTGAACACAATCCCAACCTCAGCAGCAAACCTTCCTCAGCTCCTCAGCCTGCAGCAAGCCTCTAACCCACCCCACTACCCAAAGCCTTCTGTGCTGCTGGTACAAAAAAAATTACTTTGAAACGTCTTGAGGAGATGATTCCTAACCTGAATTAAGATCACCTTTCCCAATTTGCTGATATTGTGGGGTTTAGGGCATTGCTTTTTTTTTTTTTTTAGCTAAGCAATGTCAGGCTGATTTAAACTAGTAGCTAAAGGCTATGACTTAAATTAAAAGATTAGCAGCTCAAGTCAAGAATGTGAGATACAGAGCTAGATCACAGTTTTCCAGCCAGCACTAATGCATACAATATGACCAGGAGAAAGCATTGTCAGAGGCATCAACGTGTGTGGTGTCACACCAGCCACCAAGGTCTCCAGGCCACGACAACAAAGAAGGGCTGAAGGGGAAAATTTCTAATGCATGTAGAGGTTTGACCCATTTCCTGGTTCAGCCCCTCTTCTACTCTCACCTTTAAAGCAAGCCTGACATCAAAAATAAGTTATAAGCTCATAATAAGCCCTTCTGATAGGTGTGCATAAATTAGCATGTCGGTGCTTCTGCTGACAATTGAGAATTCCAAGCTACAGAATGATTATCACCATCACTCAAGCTCAGGTCTCTGGTAAAGCCTGAGAGGAGACTGTGGCTGTTCTCAACGTGAGAATGTAGAACAAGTGCTACCCAAGGCTCCAGAGAAAGATGTCAGGCATCACAATGAAATGACATGTAGAAAAAACAAGGCAGGACCTCCTTAGCACAAAACTGGGCAGCAATCTTTCCTGCATGACACGCTTGACACATGGGTGGAATGAGACCAAAACCCGTTTGAAATTCTGTTATCACAACTTTACAAGCAAAAGAAAACAATGCCTAGAACTGCTCAAAAATAAGGCTTAAAGCACCTGCTGCCTCGTGCCCTTATGCTGTGTGGGTGTTAAATGCCACCACACTAATCTATTAGCACAGCAGATATAAATATAAATAGCTCAGCAGTATAGAATGTAATGGAGTCCCCCTAATGCATCCCAAAATGCCACCACAGTTCATCCACAAGCACAGAGTTGGTATTGACTCCACAGTTCAGGTGCATTCAGCAGGCAGAACAGAAATAGTTACAGCTCCTTTTGTCTTATTGCACACACTTGGCTAAACAGAGATTATCTATCCAAAAAAAGAAAAGGGAAAAAAAAATTTAAAAAAGAAAAGCAACTGTGTCAGAATGGTTACAGCTAAGTCTGATACTGTTCTGCAGGGCAATGCAACAAAGCAGCTTCATGCAGGTTCAACAGGAATGATTCCTGCTGGGGTTCAAGCAACAAACAGCAAAGAAAGTTTAAATTGAGACTTACCACGGGGCACCATATATTCGGAATCCTTTAACTGTTACCTCTGAATCTTGTAAGTAAATACTATTTGTCAGGAGTGACTGAACATTGTCAAAGTCCTCTGGTTTCAATTTGGACACAGAGGGAAAGCGGTAGTAATCTTGTTTAACAAGGTCTGCCATGAATTCCTTATCAAATGTCAGTTCATGATTCCCAGCAATCACTATTTTATATTCATATGGTAGGTTTCCTGAAATAACAAAAAAGAGGACTTCATTAGCACATTTCCTCCCACAACAAGCAGCCAGCCAGCAGTGACAGAGGGGGACACCCCAGGCCTGGGAGCATCTCCGTGCTGGGCACAGGACACGGATGCTGCTCCTCCTCCACGCCGTGGGACGGGGTCAAAAGGCACGGGAATGGCACAGCAAAGAGCCCCGTGCTGCAGGGCTCAGCAGCACCAGCTGCTGGGAGCCAAACCAGCTCCAAAGGTGGCATCAAACACCTCTGCTGCGTCATTCACCTCAGTGTGACCACGAGGCTTTAATCGGGGTCAGTCCCCAGGAGTGACCTGTGAGGAGTGAGTAACCCAGGAGTAACTAGTGAGGAGCCTGGCAGGCGACCAGAGACTGCAGGATGCTGCCAGCCATGTCCTGAGAGCACCAGAGCAGAGTCCAAGGCTGGTGGGCTCTAAAATTATGGCTTGATTTTGATTAATCTGTATTCCAGGGGCATTTGTTTGTTGGAACCCTGCTTACTGAGAATTTCAGACTTTCTCTGCTGCCAGGCACTGACCCCCAGGAGAACTCTGCATTGACCTGAGGCTGTGGAGAAGCTTCCAGAATGGAATGACAGAACTGGGATTGTGGGGGTGGAGTTTGGATAGAAGTGTGTAACATCACAGGGTGGGAAACTCAGAGTTTAAAGGTTTAGAATATAGTAATAGATATAAAAGCAAGATGGAGATTTTAGGGCAGTGGCTGCTCCTTCTTCACCTTCTCCATGGGTTTGGGTGGTTTTGTGCAATTGGATAAAAAAGTCCACATTGCATGATTGGTTATTGGGTTAAAAGTGAAAATAATTTAGGTGTAATTTCCTAACTGGACAGTTTATCTTTAAAATGCCTTGTAGAGAGGGAGATGGAGCTCCATTTTTAGTTTGTGAGAGTGAAGGGCTGTAGAATTCAGGGTTTGTGAGACTGTAGAATAAGAATAAACATCTGAGTCCCAACAAGAAATACCATCTCATACATTTAATCCTGACCTTGGCAGAAAAGAAGCAAAGAATCCCCATTTATTCAAGACTAAGTCTATTCCCCAAAGCTTCAATTCACTTGCAACATCCTTCTATATTGTTATTATTATTTTTGTTACTACATTTATGGCAGTATCTCAGTTCTTGTAGAAAGCACACAAGTAGGAGCAGCCACAAAACTCAGCCACATAAGACAAACTCGAAAAAAGGAAAATCATTTACCATCAGAGTCAAAAGGAAAGAATCACATGTTTGCTCCCCTCAGTTCAGGGGAACTAATACCCTTGTTTGGAAGGAGGCATGGATCAAGCTCACAGAGCCAGATTTTTGGAGTTCAGAACAGATTTTCAAGCACTTGGTACCAGCAATCAGTGCCAGATCTTCCAAATAAACATACTGGGTGCTGAGCTCCCTTAAAAATGCAGTCTTCACAGAAGTTAGGCTCTCACAAAATCTGTCCCTCTGTGACTTGCCAAAAATCACACGTAAGATTGCATCAAAGCTAACTGCTCCTGCCTTCACAACAAGCCTGATTTCTTAGCCTCATACCTTATCCTTCATTTTGGTGTTTATTACTAATAATTACTTAGAAATGGTTGGGTTTGTTATGGGGATTTCTGTGCACTTTGTCCTTGGTTTTTTTTCCATAAAGGCAGCAAAATGTATGTAGAGATCTGTGGGTTCATCTTCCAGTTCTGGAACCCACAACATCTGTCCCAGGGAGGACAGAATCTGGTATGCATTTCTTGTGAATACAGTTCTCCTAAATAGAAGTGGCTTTCCTAGTTTAAAACTTACCTTCCAACTTTTGAAACTGTTTGGGTTTGGGTTCTTTTTTAAAGTGAGTCTCAGAGTAAAGCTGTAATTATATACAACAAGATTAACTTTTCCCCTGAATAGGACTTACAGGGGAACCAATCAAAACCCTCTGCTTTTCCAATATTTGCAGCACAGAAACAGGAATTACATTAGTTAATTCTGGATGGAAAACCAAAAAGCTACAAATCCCTTGAAAAAACCAAGCAGACTATGTTTTCCATAGATACCTCAGGCCTGAACAAAATACATATTCATAACACTCTGTGGTGCTGCATTAGAATAAAAGCTGGGGAGATGCAATAAATGCTTCTCTACAGTTTTTTTTTTTACTCACTCCTTTCCCACCTTCCTCCCCTTCCCCACTACGTGCTGCTCTGCAATGCATTTTTATTTAAAAGCTCTCTGTGGCATGTACCTAAAATTCCTGCTCTCTGTGACTCCTGGGCACAAGATAAAAACTGCTATTTTCTCTTCTCCCAGGAAACATAAAAGATATCACCAGCATGAAATTTGATACACTTGCCATAACCATCAATCCCCCAAAACAAGCTAGGTGTGATAATATTCTCAGAGAAGTGGGATGGAGAAGTCAAATTCAGTTTTCTGCTAAGTTATCAACATTTGCCTGTTTTAGCACAGAAAACTCTTCATCTTACTTGATACATATCCAAGCTTTACACTTTCATTTATTTTGATAGACTTGAAAACCAGCACATTTTGCTGATATTATGCCCAATTAGGCCTGGAGCATTTTTGCTCAATATTTTTTTTTTTTTAAATAAGGGCTTACTTTGAAGGCACACAGGACATGCAAAGGCAAACTAATGGTGACATCAATAATTATTAAAACACATAAATGTAGCATTAGACATGTTATATAATCACCTGAAATCTGCAGGGGAAACCCAGACAGTATTTCTTGCAAAGACAGCTGCTGGTATTTTTAGGACTATGACACATCAAAAGCCAGGGCAGCAGCAAGAGAAAGTCTCATTCAATTCTTCTCTCTTCCTTGAGGAAAAGGACTATCTAGCACTAATCACAGTAATAAATTACTTGCAATCAGATCACCCATTTATTTATCATATTCTGGTTTTTCCTTCTTCAACGACCCCGTGGCATTGCACAACATCCACTCTCCCTGATATCATTTCTGAAATATTTTGTTTTCTTTTGGCAGACCTGCCCTTTCTCTATAATCTGTTGACCTTGTGTTTAATATGGAAACATAAACAGTCATCTTCAAAAATCTCCTGCTCCACGGTAATTTCGTTTTATCTCGACCAGATTAATCTCTGTGTATCTGCATCAGTGCTGCCTGAACAACACACAGGTTGAAAGGCTTTTCCTCATTTTCCCTCACTAAATCTTTGTTAGCCACATTTGGTCTTTATTAGTCTGATTTCCTAACTATCAAATCTTCCATTATGCATCAGCAAACATCATTCACCCCAAATTTATACTGTGACTCTGGAAAACAATTAGAAGAATCCTTTTCCAAACTAGAAAAAGTGGGATCTGTTTGCTGGGCCGAGTACTCCAAAAACACCCATTATTAACTCCCAGCATCATAACTGAGTTTATTTAAAAACACTTAAATGCTTAACAGGTGAGATCAGAAGGCTAAAATTACAGCTACCAAAAACGCCCAGGGCACTAAGTCTGTGAAGCAGAGTCACCTACACTGGAGGATTTGAAACCCATATTTATGTGTGTATATACACACACACAGGGTGTGCATATGTCTGTCTTCAAAATATATCTATTATTTTGTTTAAGATGTTTTTCAACAACTCTAAACAGTACCAGCAAGGGCACAGTGTAATCATTGATTGAGAAAATACTGCAATTAGACAAGTTGTTCTCTTCTGGAAGCCAGGAGGTCAACACCACTCCTGCTCAAACAAAGGTGACAATGGTTATCTCTGAATTGCTTACAAAAACGGAATTGCTTACAGTAAATGCATTAATGTGGGAGTCTCAGAAAACTTCTGTGGCTTCTGGGCTAACAAGTCAACCCTCAAGCTACAGTCCCAGGTACATTTGTCCCCCAGTGGTTCATCTTTACTGCTGTGCCACGGCACCTTCCTGCCAACACAAGGATTTGGTGGGCACAGAGCAGAGAGGATCAGATGAAAATGAAAAATGATGAAAAGAGAAAAATGATGTGGCAAAAAAAGGAGTGGGGGTCTGAATGCTGCTAAGGCAGAACGTCTATTGCTGGCTGCAGCCACTTACACCACTCCAAGTGTCAGCTGAACAACAGACTGACTTTAAATATATCTGTGACATGGGGCAAGGGGGCAAGCTCGGGGGCCAGGGGGTTGTGGGGTCTTTTCAACCTACCTAAGCAGTTGTTTCAGTGGGTTTCTTTAAATTCACCTTAAGCACTTGGAGCCTAGGAAGCCTTAATCTGTGCAAGAACCATTCCCATTTTAATAGCATGCTTCACGTGAGTACAGTTTAGTCACACAACCCAAGCTCTGTAGAGCTGCCAGACATGAAAAGGAGCGTGCCTGGCAGTGAACCTTAACTGCTGAGTCCCTATAAAAATAGAAATTCGCATTATTTTTCTACTACTGCTACCTGCAGACCCCACAGGGAAGTAGGGGAATAAGAAGTAATGTGATGCTAGCTGTCTGTAGAGCGGTAGGAACCTGTATTTACACACAAATGATATGCAAGGGCTTTTGATGCGAAGCTCTGAATATGCATACGCAGGCATTAACTATTCAAACCACACAACACTTCCATGAAACATGCAGCTTTCCTCATGCCTGTTTCATAGCCTCATAAACCCTTTGGCCATATGCTGAGAAACAGACTGAGAAGCCTTGAAGTCTAAAACCTTAAAGAGAGGGAAAACTGTACAAGAGAGAGATGTGCGTGCAAGCGAATCATCTCAAATTTATGGTATTTTGTGTACACCCCAAAAGTGCAAAACTGGTCGTGGGGCATTCCCCTGTAACCAGCCCCATACACATCCAGGGATGAACACAGAAGGAGCAGATTTTGTGTGGCTCCTACAGACTCCAGTGCCCACAGCTGCTGAGGGCAAGCAGCAGAGCCCAGCTCTGGTCAGCAGCTCTGCAACTTCTTCCTAGAGAGGTTTCTCCTGGAAAGCCCTTGGAAACACGGGGCCATGGTCACTCTCTCTTCCCAGCATTTACAGCACAGTCCCAACACACAGAGGCTCCTTTCAGCTTTTTAAAACAAAGACAGAGTATCTCAAAGGCTGCTATTTCTCCTTCAGCAGCAATGAGTGAGCTGGACTGCAGAAGTACAGTTACACAGACTCGAGCTTCCACAGGACAAGCTGGGCCCAGCCCACCTAAAACCCACTTCAGGTACCCAGATCCAAAACTGGGTAAGAAAAACACCTTTTCTAAGATGAGACTGCCCAACTGACTGTGTAAATATTTTGGCTGTTTTAACCAAGTCAGCCCTCACCAAAAGTCCTCAATGGGACAGCTCAAACTGGTATCCACCAACACACTGGCTGAAAACATAGCCCATGGATTTCTGTGCAGTTTAGCTCCCTGTGTCTGTAGAAACCTACACAATGAAACAATTAAAAGCAAAAAAAAAAAAAAAAAAAAAGGCAGCAAATAAGAAACAGAACATGCACAAAAATCAGAGCATGCTTCTAAAACAGTACAAAGAACTGAAGCACAGGATCTCTCAAAGCCTTCCCAGTGAAAAGTGTTCCACCATCAGTTCAGATGCCTCTTTTGGGTTTTTTTTTTTCCCACCCTCCAGTTTTGCAGAAGGAAAAAATAAAGGCAAGACACACATGTGCAAGACAGCAAGAAGAGAGGATGAATGAAAATGTAACTGTTTTGCCTTTATGCAAAGAAAACATCACATCGCAGCACAGGGAGAAGCAAAGGCTGAGACCCTCGAATTCCTGTGATAAATCCAACGCTTGTACATTAAAGCTCCCCTTTGTTGAGAACACTGTTAGACACAACAAAACAGAAATGTTAGGTGAGTGCAAGCTCTGCCTGTGACCTTTCCCTCTGTAGCCGTCAGGCTTCATTAATTTCCACAAGGCCTGACAGCTCCAGCGTTAATACTCACACTTGCGGATCGAGCCACACAGCAGGTTCAGAGTCTGCTGCCTTCTCCTCTCAAACTCATGCATTAGGATTTCCTCCATGCTGGCAATGGAAAACCAAGTCTAAGGAACATTAAACACAAAAAACTACGTTACAATAATGCCGGGGTTGAGCCATAAACCCATGAAAGCAAGGAGGTGAATCTGGATCTCAGCTGGGCGCTGCCGAGGGACACAGGGACCACAGGTCCTTGCCCAGGGAGCACAGGTGGAGCAGCACTGCACACAACTCTGATGTGCACCAGCACTGGTGCCCAGCACCAAGTTTCCATCCTTCCCTTCTCTTCCACAGGTAAACGCAGTGAATTTTGGGCCCAGGCATCCCCGCGTGCACTGCAGCACCTGCTCGGCTCCAGGTCTGAGGTAACCACGCTCTGGCACTGCTCACCACTCCTTGCTTTTATGTTTTTATGTCTCAACCATAACATTATTCTAATGTAACTGTTTGTGATTAATATCTCCCCTCCTGTCTGTTGAAATGAAGAAAGCAGCACTGCGTAAGCGACAAGCTTTTGTTTCCCTTCAGCGTTCCACGGCTTCCTTAGCATTATTCTGACATAACTTGTCCTGTTTTTTTGATCTCCAGCTTGTTTTGAACTTCACCGGGCTACTGTTATTGAAACATGGAAATCTTCGCTGAAGTTGAAACAATTAATATGTGACGTTCCTCTGTTTTGAAACAGGATCTGAAGTTTTTGTTCAGTCTAACCCCAAAAGTAAAAAAAAAAAAAAACCCAAAAAAACAAACAAAAAAAACCAACCAAACAAGAAAAAAAACAGCCTCCAGATTTTGCAGCTCAGAGCACTGCCAACTTTAGGTGTAAAAAGTCCCCCCAAACTGACTTTAAAATTATGAAATCTGAAACACAAGCAGCACAGATTGCTTGCTAGTCCCTGGAAAGGCTTTTTTTCCAGGCTTTTAATTATGCAACCTAAAAGACAGAGCTTTCAAGAGGAAAAAAAAAAAAAATCACATAACTTAAAATCAAAGGAGCTGGCAGCTGTGAAATTTCTCTTTAAATTTAGCAAATTCTGAGACACCTGGAAATAGCAATAGCCTTGTCCCTTCTCATTTGCACAAGTGCTTCTTGCATTAATGGGAGTTCCTGCTCCTCTCCTCTTCCCCACCTGCAGAATGACACCTGAAGGACTCCCAGGTCTGTGCTGGATCCTTCTAAGGGATCCTTTAAGGTGCTCACTTGGGAAGTCACCAGGGACTTTCAGGGAGGACACCTTTTGCCTGGCAGAGCTGAAGGGTGCTCCCCTGAACAGAACCACCCTGCACTTACAGGACACTTGCAGCCAGCCCCTGCAGCTCAGGGTCTGTGTGTGTACCTACAGGGAAATAAATCCAGGTTTTGTCCAACAGAACTGCAGATCTTTCCTCTTGCAGCCGAGCTCTTAATGTAGCAGGGCTGAGCAGTTTTAGACCAATTTCAGCACCTTGGTTTCAAATGGCTGCGACCTTGAACTCCAAATACCAAGGCTGGAACTTAAGCTCAGCCTTCACAGTGCCAGTAGGGCTAAGTAGAAATGGCCTTCTTGGACTTAATTTAGACTTAATTGACAAGAAACAGTTTTGGTTACTATTGCATTAGGCTAAAACATAAAAATGAACCCTAATACTATCTAAATCTAATAAGAGAAAGGCATCTCCCTTTCAAAAAATTTCAAAGCATTCTCCATAAACGCATCACAGATCAATTTACATGGTGCTTTTGCCAATAAGCAAAACAAAATCACAGGTTCCAACTGGCTTAACTCATATTGGAAAGTGCGAAAGCAAATGCTAGAAAATGCAATTACTGCAAACAAACTCCATTTTCTCCACTCAGGAGGGAATTTCAGAGAACATTTTATTGCCCTCAAATAATATTTCTAAAGGCATCAATACACAATTCTATTTTCTTTTCAGAGCCCACCACACTATATAACCTAATCCTCCATAAAGAAATTCACCAGATTTTGAAGTAATATATTGGTTGTTGATATTACCTTGTGCACACACATACTGTATCAATTTAAATGACTTTTCTCCACGAATCTTAAGAATATAAGAACCAGCTTCCACTGCCTGACACAAACAGATCTAGACCTATTTCCCAGAACATACCCTTTACATCTGTCATCTACAATTCCAATTAAGTCTTCCCCCCCCCCTTAAAATAAATGAATAAAAGCCACCAAAAAGAAGGTCATCTTGAGAAACAATTATACAGAAAGTAATTAAGCTAATCGTAATTATCACAGACAATGTCTTGGCATTTTAATGTACATGGATTTTCACACTGCAAAAGGCCAGGGAAAGCTAAAGGACGAAATTTTCCAGAAAAAGTGAAATCTTTATTTAAAAGAGAAACAAGGTTTGACATCATTTCTTCACTGCTTAGTGAAGGAAATGAGAATTACGAGTGCAGGACCCAGATCTAGATTCTGCCCCAAATTCTTCTACCTTACTGACAGAGACCTTTAAACAAGCAGCAGAAATTCCCTTTCTACCTGCAGGACTGACCAACACACCCCCCCCTGTCAGGACCCTCCCAGCACCTACCCACCTATCTAAATATGAATAAATAAATACACCAGCCAGGGAAACAGATGATCTCCAGAACATTCTCCTGTTCCCCAAGTCTTTGAGCTAGTTCCCATCATTTGTTTGCTCATTCTTAGAAGAAACTCTCTTGAGACTTACAAATGCACAAAGCAGCAGGGTATCACCTTCCTCTGTCTTGTGGCCTGGCAGAGCCCAGTCAGTATTTCTGAAAAAAAAAATCCCTTCAAATATCTCCTTTTTTCTGTACCCCAGGAAGGCATTCAGAGCATTTCTTATGAAAACTCTCAACATACACAAACAAGAAGCTTCTAAAAACTATTCTCTTTCTGTGATGCGTTATATTCTACATAACTTCTTGATTTTATACCTGGAACTGAAATCCTTCCTTTAAAATTATTCTTTTTGAGCATATTGTTGGTAAACTATAAAACATGCTGGGTTCATAATTAACCAACTGTCAGCACCAGTGTTACGTGGATAAATACCCATCATGGTAAGAGGAAAGATAAAAGCAGGGATAGCAAGAATAATCACAAGGAAAATAAAGAGAAGAAATGAGTTAAAATGTTTTGTTAAGTATCCCAGAGGCTTTAAAAGCATGAGCTACTGCCTAAAAGCAGGACCACAGGTTTTTAATAACTCTGAGAATGTAACCAGTGTGCTAAAGCAATTAGCTGCTCTTGAGATTTTACCCTGTGAACCAAGCCTTGTATTTGTAAACATTCAAGTATAAGAAGCAAGTTTGATATTCAAAGGTAAGTTTTAAACATATTTTCACAACACTGATGCCTGTTGGGAAATGTTTCTTCCTTTTCTAATTTGGAAGGGCAGAAACTGAAAGCTTGAGCTAAACTCCACTTCCAGAGTGCAATATCCAGCAAGGATTTGTGTGCCCCAGAGCCACCCAGGGCCTTTTTGGAACTGTTTATGGAGGGTAGAACTCAAAGAGGAAGCGCACAGAGCATGCAAACAGAAATTACAGCCAGCTCAGGTCTTTAGGAACCTCCAGCACCATTTTCTGAACCCCGTGTTTAAATTTATTATTCCAAATAAAGCTAAACATTCCCTCATAGTCTTCCAAGATGAACTTGGATACCAGGAATCTCCTGAGCCCCCTAAGGAAATTCCTTTTGAGGAATCCAGCTCACAGAGAGGTCCCTTAGATACTGAGAGGGACAAGCAAATCACTCCAGCTGTATCGTGTTACTGCAAGCAGCTGAATTCCTCTTATGCAGGTTTTCTTCCTGGCCCTCCAGAATTCCCCGAGCAGGAGGGAATTCCAGAACTCCCCGAGCAGGAGGGCACAGATCCCTTCCTTGTTGAGTTTAGGGGACAAGCACTAAACACTAAAAGGAGAGTGAAAAGGAAGCTTGAAGCCTGATAAAGGCTTAGAGTGGTAACTCTGGACATTGGCACCAGTGATTTCTGAGTGCTCTGTCTCACCCCTGCTACTGCTTCTTGCCACCTCCTCTTTTCTGCTGCCTTTGCAGAATTCCAATTTCCAGTCCACTGGTTGCAATTTGTGCTGCAGCATCCCAGGACCTCACAGCAGAGCGGCCAAATTCACACTGAACTTTTTTTAAGAATCCACATCTCTGAATTTCATTGCGGAAAACTGAAATGCCTCCTAACTGTCCTTCCAAAAGCAGGACAAAACAGAAAAAATTAAAAACAGTGCATGCAATGTAAACTCCATTCTGCAGCAGAGAGTTTGCCTGCTTTTGTTTGTGACAGAATTTGGGTAAAACACTTGATCTTTCCTGTCCCTGTCACAAGGAGATGGGCCCTCTGCTGCTGCCATCTCTGCTCCTCAGTAAGGATAATTGTAAGCCACTAACCTAGCAGTGAAATGTTTTTTTTTCAAATGAACGTGTGAGATTTACAGTACTTATCGTTGTGAATTTGAATTTACAGCACCATTTCCACAAGGTGCTTGAAAATCTCTGTGATGCAGCATCTGCACCTCAGAGCAGAGAAGGACACTGGGAATTCTGGTCCACCAATAAATATTTGTCTGTAATTAAACGCTACGGTTAATTGTTGGAGCATGCAATTTTTCACCTGGCGTGCTTTCTGCAGAGTAGGGTCTCTCTTGATTTACCCATTTTAGCCATCTTTTCCAGCCTTTAATACAAAACATAGGATGAGAAACCTGCTGTAAAAAGCCACGACATGCAGGCTAAATCCTGCTGAATAACACAGCAACTACAGTTAATCAGAGCTGGTCATCAGCACAAAGCGTTCAGAGAGCAGCTACTTCAGTCACTTAAGGCAAAGGTAACAATTTAATCCTGATTTATTCTCCTTTCTGCCCAGGTTTTGCCCTCTCACCTCACAGGCAGGCATCACTGTTCTCACAGCTGGTCTCAGGGAAGCAGTTTGTGAGGAGCTGCATTGCTTCCACACCTAGCTGGACAATGCCAGACCCCTTCCAACACCAAAGCAGAGGTGTCTGGTCCTTCCCCTGCCCCTGTCAGCCTGGCTGCCCACCACGGCAGGGCATCCCCTCCTGCCCTTCCCACTGCAGCCAATGGCACAGGATTGTAAATTGGTACATTTACAGCAAATGGGGAGTGCCTTTCTGTGCAGTGTGGGTTGCAGAATTCACTGAATTCACTGAATCCCTGGGTTGGAAGAGACCTTCAACAGCATCGAGTCCAACCCAGCCCCAGCCCCTCAACCCAGCCCTGGCAGCCAGTGCCACATCCAGGCTTTGTTAAACACACCCAGGGATGGTGACTCCACCACCTCCTGGGCAGCCATTCCAGAACTTTATCACTCTTTCTGTGCAAAACTTTTTCCAAATATGCAACCTAAATTTCCCTTGGCACAGTACTCTGGTTCTGTCAGAGCTGCCTGGAGACAGAGCCCAAGCCCAGCTGAGCACAGGCACCTTTCAGGAGCTGTGCAGAGTGCTGAGGTCACCCCTGGGTCTCCTTTTCTCCAGGCTGAGCACCCCCAGCTCCCTCAGTTGTTCCTCACAGGGTTTGTGTTCCCAGCCCCTCTCCAGCCTCCTTGCCCTTGTGGGGTTATTTCTCATGGGGTTTTTAGAGGGGACAGCAGTCCAGGACCACAAGCCTGGCTACAGGTGCATTATTTTATTCCCAAAGACCACTGAAACTTGGGACAAAGGAGAGGAGAAGGAGCAAATTCCTTCCCTGCCATGCTCAGGAGACATCTCCTGCACAAAGCTGCAGCAAACTTCGTGCCTGCCTTGCAGCTTTTCTGCTCATCTCTCAGTAGTGAAGGTAAATGCCAAGTGCTGCTGAGGGAGCAGGGAGCCTTCAGAGTAACATATGGGGGAGAGCAGCTCAGGGAAAAGTAAGGACACGTGGGTAATTCTTTATCATTTGCAGCTCTGTTTTAAACTTAGAGCCCTTTGTGTCGGCTGGTTACACCAAAAAAAATGTAATGGCAATATTCAAGAGAGAAGGAGCTACTGCACTCTGATACCCAGCCTGCCCTGTAACGTGAAAGCTTCTGGTTCATTAGAAAAGATGCACATAATTCTGAGGTCTTTATGGTTCACCTACCAAAAATTACAGGAAATTCAAAGGACAGAGTGCTCCTGAGCTCTCATTTCCTAATTTTATTAACTTGAGAAGAGATGAAGCTCTGGAAAAAGCAAGTGAAAAAGAACAGGTCCAGTACTTTATGTCCCTGTGCTCTCATTTGTCTCCCTCTTCTTTGTAGTCTCCACCCCCAGTTTGATGTTCCTTTGTTCTCCCAGTGCTGGCTTTCCATGGCCTCTCTCCTTACTCTGCTGTGCCCTGGTGTGCTGCTTTGAGAGGGTTTGGTGGCTGTCACCTCTCAGCTGGGGTGCAGGACAGGAAAAGAGACCAGAACAGCTCCGTGAAGTGAGGCACTGACGTGACCTGAGCCCCAGAGCCACCACAAGCCCTGAGAAGCTCCCTGCCCAAAGCTGTGGCAGGGCCACCACAATCCAGCCCTCCCCTGAGCCCAGCCTGCTGCCACGGGCTGAGGAGCACAGAGGGTCCTCCTGATGCCTCAGGTTTCAGCTTTTCTGTTTTTCAGATTATATTCTGCTTCAGTGTGCACTCCTGAGCTTCACATGAGGGGATGGGGAGCTCTGTGCACAGAGCAGGAGACAAAACAATTCCTGCTCCAGCTGGGCACCAAGGACAAATGATCCAAAGCTCAGGCCCAGGAGCACAAACAGCGTGGGCTGGAGAGAGAAAAACAAGCAGGATGGGAGTGCCTGGGCTAAAGCTGGAATGGGACAATGAACTGCAAGGTGCAAATGGAGCAGAGCTGATCCCAGTGAGAGCCCCCGGGAGCGCTCGTGCATTTTGGGACCATTTTGGTTCCTCTTGGGTGCAGCCCTGGCTGGGCTCTGGTGCTGCCCAAGGTGGATCCATGCAGGAGATCCTTTGAATCAATCCCTGCTTTGTTCTTTAGCTCTGCTCTAGTCTCAGTTCTAGATCAGCCTTCACCAGGCATCACTCCCAGCCTCCCAGCAGGGCTGGAGGTGCTGCCTGAGGGTTTTGGTTCACCCTCCAGAGCAGGTGCCACCATTCACTGCCATGCCCAGCACAGAGCAGGGCAAGGAAAACAAAAGTTCCTTGAGCTCTGGGGAAAGGGGTTCTCCCCTTCTCTTCCTCCCCACCAGTGGTGCCCACAAACGTAACATCCACCCTCCAAATCCGACCTGTGGCAAGCACATTTCTCTCTCTCTCAGGATTTTTTATTGAGGTGCACAGAGAGAAATGAAAGAGAAAACAATTTCTATTTCTGCTCCTTGTTTTTCTCTTGTGGAATGTGTTTGGAGAATTGTTTACCCAGAGTGAGTGCTTGGTTGGATCATGGTGGATTGTTTGGTCCTGACAGCCAATCAGATCCACCTGTGTCTAAGCTCTAGAGAACAAAGTCACGAGTTGTAAGTTAGTTAAATAAAATAGTTAGAAAAAGTAGCATATAGTAGTTAATATCCTCTTTTATATAACATATTAATGTATTATAACGTAATTATAATAAAGAAATCATTCAACCTTCTAAAATAAAGTTAAACATCATCATTCTTCCCATTAAGTTCACCAACATCTACAACACCTACTCCCTAATTCAGGTTTGAGCTAGGTTCAGGTTTGAATTCCCGAAACTCAGGTTTGAATTCCCGAAATTCAGGTTTGAAGGTCTCCTAGCAGGCCTGGCAGGGGTGGGTGAGAGACAGGTCTCTCTTTCACAGCCCCAGTGTGCCAAAACACATCCTTCCCATTCAGGAATTGCCCAAGCCCAAGCACCCAGCCCCCTGCAGCAGGAGGGTTAATTAACAAGCTACGCAGGCTGGTTATAGCCAGCAATAAGCAGCTCTCTGTTTTTCTTTAAGAAAAAAAATAAGTCAGTAATTCTTGGCACATTTATTAACCCCCTAGTATAGGCAATTACTGGAAGATAAAGGTCTGCTAGTCTTGCATTACCATAAATTGCTGCATGTTGCTTTTCTACAGCACAGTAAAGTCCACAACCAGTGTGAATAAATGCTAACATTTGAGTTTTAAGCTCAATTCAATCCTCTCGATCTAACATTTTTAGCAGGAATTCACTTTCAGGGGCTGTTGGGCCACCAAAAAAATAATTATTTTATACAAGCCAAAAAAATCCAGGATGGTATTTCATTGATAGACTGTTTTGTAGCTCAAGTTTAAGGTAATCTCACATATTTCCTAACATGCAGAACAGAAAAGAGGAAGGCAGGTGGGAAGTACAAAATCCCTAAGATTGTTCCTGCTGTCTACGAGGTTTTGTACTCACATACAACATAAAAAAAATAGTGGCAATAAAAAAAAAAAAGAAGAAAAAAGCTTTGTAATAGACAGAACACCACCAACCAGCTTTAAATTGAATTACACAGCCTGCTAATCTTTATGATGAAATAAAATTTCTTTGAACACTTCACATTATACTAAAATCCGCAGTGCTTTCTCCCCAGCCCCAACCCCTCTCTGCTCAAAGCAACTCCTCCACCCCTAAACCATTGTTCTTCCCAGCCTGGAATGTGATGCTCTGCTAACAGAAGGACTCATTTTAATTAGCTATTGTTAATATGGCATGCACGGTGTGAAAATGTAGGGGAGCAGTACTTCTGCACTTTGTATTTTTGATGCAACGTTAAATTTGCAAGTGAAGGAATTAACTGATGGTGTACAAAGAATCCAGCCCTCCACTGCTCTCCACTGAAATCATTCTCATTACAATATGTGGCTGTGGCAGCAGCACTGGAGGAAGAATCTGATGAAAATGTCTATAAAAGTTTCTATTTGAGTGGCATTAGTTGTTCCATGCCTGCTCAATGCAACAACCATAAATCTCTTTTCTGTTTCAAAGTGGATTTGCGGGAAAGGGGGAATTGAAAGGAAGAATTATTTGGGGTTTTTTTTTTTATATAAATTTGCTTTGGTTACAGCCTGTTCTAAGAAACCTGATCATCCCCTCCCCCCTTCTAAGACAACATTAGCAGCCCAGGGAAGCAGATCCAAGAAATGACCAAGCAATTATTGTGATTGAAAATCCATTCAAGAATTGTGCAATACTCTGCAGTGCTCACTGGCTCCTTTCTGTCATTGAAAATTACCAAATGAACATATTAGTTTAAACTTATAAAGAGCCACTCACTCCAGAACATTATTCTCTTTGAAAGCACATTTTACCTGAGCCAAGTTTTCTAATGGCTGTCAAATAACACCTTTATATTTGCTTTGACTGACCGTGGCAATCTGTAAAGAGAATTTTACACTTTAGCAGCAAACACAGTTTTAAACCCCTCTGTTTCTCTACAGACCATTAGGAGATAGCAAAAATGGATTTTTGTGGAATCTCTTTATGAAGAATTGCCAGGAATAACAAGAGCAGGACAAGAAAGAACTGATCAGATATGAATGATCTTACACTGCTCCTCAGGCATAAATTCCATTTCAGTCAGTGGAAGTTTTACTACCTCAACATTCATT
Source organism: Vidua chalybeata (assembly GCF_026979565.1). Lineage (NCBI taxonomy): Eukaryota > Metazoa > Chordata > Aves > Passeriformes > Viduidae > Vidua > Vidua chalybeata. The sequence goes on along the minus strand of NC_071535.1, from coordinate 61,741,429 downwards.
TTATCCAATGGCTTCTATTTTACCCTCTGAGTTACACTTCTGGGGTTCTGCTTCCCACAAAGCCTCTCATATCTGACCCAGAGCAGAGGATAAACATGAAGAAACAGCTACAACCCTGGCCCAAAAGGAGAATTTTGTACTTTTTCCTACTTTTGTTTTCACATTGCACTACAGATTGCTGCAACAGGAAAAAGTATTCAGCCTATTACCAAAAATCAATATGGCTGTATTTCCCCACTACTTTATAAATAGAATAAAATGAAACATTCAAAATATTTTTGTATTATTATTTTGAGAAGAAAAAGCAAAGATAAAAATTAGTAATAACAGATCATTCAAAGGTATATGCAAATAAAAGCTGAGTGCTGATTATTAATTCAGGCAGGCCATATGGGAATTGAAAACTAAGTACAAATGGGAATTTAAGCATGACATTAAACATACTCCAAGTTAGAACAAAAGCAAAGGAAATATTCTTAAGTAGTAATATGGCAACAAACCCAAAATAAACTAGGAAGAAGATTTTTAAAACTTTATGGAATAAAGACAGAGTGAGATGCACAACCCAGAGAACTACTAAATCAGTAAAAAACCCACGAGCCCTCAGCACCAGCTCACCCTGTAAATAAAATATCTCCATCCCACCCCAGTGTCTGAAGCTTCTCACCAGGGCCACCACAGAAGACAGAGCTGTTTCCAAAATTGGATTAATAGATTTTCCAGGGAGTTGCTTCCCTCTCTCCCAGAACAGCTGTGCAAAACTCACACATACTTAGAGGATTAAAGCCACCTCAGCATTTCCTTTCGCTTGCAATGAATGCAATTTTTTTTAAGTGCTCAGAGTTTTGTTCATCAAAATGGTATTTTATGTTTAGTCAATTATTCATTCCAGCCGTAACAAGCAGAGCAATATAGAGTTCAAAATATGCTCCAGATGGTAAAAACACAAATCAGAAATAAATCAATTTATAAAAAAGGAAGAGATTTGTTTTTATTGCCATAATTTAACTTTAAAATATTCACAAGCTTCCTTCTGGTTCTAAATTACCCCAGAATACTTTAAGCTAATACCCCTCTGAATCTGGAGAAATTCAGAACTCACTGGTTTGTTTTTTTTTTTTTTTTTTCCTTACATAAAATAGTGTGATGTCAGATGCCAACATAATTCACATCAGAAATATACTTTAACGGAGCAAAAGCCCTCAAGAACAAAGGCTTCATCACACTGAAACTGTCCTCAGTGTACATCAGTAAAAGGAACACACTCACTCGAAACCCTAAATGAGCCATGCCTGGAGAGGAGATGCAGCCAGATAACTAAGCCAGACCAGAGAGACTGAGAAAGGATAAAAGTGGAATGTGACCCTGCATTTTTAAACAGTGATAAGAAAAGAGCTTGATCTTACTATTATACTATTCTGGTACAGTTCTTTTTTTTTTTTTTTTTTTTTTCCCCAAACTGAATTATGCTATCTTCACTATCAAACACATTCTGGCAGGTGTCTGGCTTAGCAGTTTTGAATATAATTTCAAATTCCCACAGCACTAATGCATAAATTTAAATGAAGATTGGAACCAAGTGTCTGTCCATAGTTCTGAGAGCAGCACCACGTTTACATTTTGCCATCTATTCCACGTAACAGCCAGCAATTCCAAGGTGATGCTGCTATTTTCAATTACTAATAGTCACACAAAAATGAAGTTTAAAATAATTGACAACACTTTGCTGAGGACCACATCCACATATGCAGAGCATAACAAGAAAACCTCTGCATTAAAATTATAAAATCATTATTTTCTTCTCACTTAAGTAACACGATCAAGGAACTACAGCACAGGGAAAAAAAAAAAGTTTTTTTTTTAGCTCTAGCAACAATGTTTACACTAGAGGCAAGCACATATTACAGGTGAAGGAATATTTGCTCCAGTACAAATCCATGTGTATTTGGCCACTAAACCATTCACTAAGTTTTTACAGTCATTAACCCAAAGAAATTAAAAGAAATAAACATTCGGAACAAAAGCAAGACTTAAAAAACATGAAACAAGTTGCCAAATCCTAGAAGAACTCAGGAAAAACCTGACTAAATTCAACTTTCAGCTCCACAGACAATACCCAGCAGCAAGATCAGCTACTGAATTTATCCAAGTCTACCACTGCAAGATTTTGCCTAGCTCATGCAGTGATATTCTTTATAACAGAAACCCTGCATGGGGGAAAAACAAACAAACCTGAAGCAAAAAATGAACACAGTGTGATATAACCACTAAACAAAAAAGTGCAAAATGGGCTGTTGGGGAGAAATTTCTACACTGAATTCAAATTATTCACACAAGCAAGGATATGCACAATCAGGCCCATAGTAACTGAGCAAAACAAACATATCAACTCATTAAAGATCTATCTGCCTGAATTTATCTTTGCTTTCCCTTCAGTTCTTATGGGTTATTCAATCACTTCCCATCAGCCAGAAAAGGAAATATTGCACTATGAAGACAGAGCTATAATTAGATATTCTTCTATTTCATTTCACATATATGACTGAATGAGAATGGATGGGAAAAATATGAACAGAGATAATAATAGCAAGTTGAAGCATTCAGTACAAAATAGATTTGGCACAGAATAACATCTCTCAGTTCTTCCTCAGCACATAATGCTGTGTTTACTGCAAAATTAGTTAATATAAGAGATTTTTAATGAAAACAATTATAAATTTAAAATAACTGTGTTTAAAGCATTTAACAGTCCCTAAGGTCAAGTGATTACAGCAGTTACAAGGCCCGAGGGACATGTTCACACCAAAACAAAGTGAATAAATTACCTCAGCCAGCGCATGTAATCACTAAGTGACCACAGAGGTTATTCAATGTATAAGCCCAGATGACTTCCATGCAAAACCAATAATGAAAACCTAACAGCCGAAGGGAAAAAAGCATTGAACTAGCAAAAGTTGCTGGAAGGGCTGAGAACTTGGGAGAATGGCAAAGGGAGTGTGGAAGGCAAGCTCCATGGCTTGGCTGTGGAGACAAGGGAGAAGGATGAGTGCTGATGAAATGGACAGGCAAGATGCTGAACATTTTTCCCAGGTGAAAGACCCAAATTGTTGTAAAAGGATGCAAGACTCAAAAAATGTAACCCGGCAGGGCTTTAAGCAGTGCTCTCAGCCCTGTATAACTGGAATATCTAACACCCAGTGAAGTACAAGCCAGGCAGGAGCTCACAATAATCATCTCTCAACTTTCCCCTTGGCTTTACTGCCAGGAAAAATGAGGGACAGTTCTTGTGTTTTAGTTATGCCATGATGTAATTCTAATGGAGGCAGCAGGAGCCTGGTTTTTACCACAGAGTGGGTAAGATAAGCTGCAGAATGAAACCCAGCTTTGATCTGGCTTCCCTCCCTCATGACATAAATGATACAGATGCCTTGTCTTCACTGCAGCTTCACAACACAGCTGCCAGTGGAGAAAACCAGAGCCAGGAAAGACAGAAAAACATTTTCTCTGTAAGGACCACCTTGCAATTGGTCTATTTGATTCTCACTGTGCACCTTTGGAATAAGGTTCCTATCAACTATGGTGAAAAAAGATGCTACTGAGGAAGCAAAAGGAGCCCTGCTTGCTCCTGGTATGTATTTTTTTTTTAACTACTGCACGTCATCACCTCACATCCTGGAAGGTATTAAATCTTCACAGCACACACAGTAAATAGTACCACAGTAAATGGTAAAACACAAATTAACACACTTTGCAGAGAGGAGTCTGAAAAGAGAGGCAAGAGGACGTGCCTGACTTTGGTGCTTTGGTTCCTGGTGAGGAATACTTGCACTCAAGCAAGTGTTCACCAACACTCCCACAGGTGAAGCAATTTGCTGGCTTGCCCTGTGCCAGGAACCTAATAACTGGTATTGGCATATCTATATATCAATATATATCTATATATCAATATATAGATACCTATATATATCTGTATATCTATATATATATATATATATATATCTATCTATCTATACATAGATAGACAGACAGATAGATGAGAAAATGCAAGTGGACTCTCTGCATGTAAAAAACTATTTTGTTTGTATTTGAAATATGAAAGGCCCTCACACAGTCAGAGCTTCCAGTTTCAGTGAAACTGCCTGCAAAATCTGCTTTTGCAGATAAACCTTATACTGTCTTCACAAGAACTATGCACACATGCTAGGAAAGGCCCCTGGCAAATTACTGAGGCTGGAGCACAGCCTATCCAAAGGGTTGCAATTCTTCTGTTGGGCATGTTAATCCAAGGACCTGTGTGCTAAAATAAAAGCATCAGGAAGCCCCTGTTAGGTGCAAGCAATGCCAACACTCCAGGATTCCCCACGGAAGGGTGAAAGCTCCCTGGCACATTATTTGGGCTGGCTTTTTGCAGCCCTGAGTGTTTTCAAAAGCCAAGCACTGGCCACAGGCTCTGGCTGTACCCAAAGAGCATTTGTGAAGTTTGTGAAATTATTCAGGGGCCAAAGAGGAGCTCAGGTGGCCAGACACTGCTCCCAGCAATGCACTCAGGGAGATCTGTGCTCTCCAAGAGGCAATTCCTCCTCTGGAGCTGCATTTACAAGCACAGAAAAAGGGTAGTTTTGAGCCTAGAAAACCTAGCATCACTTTCTAGAAATAAGAACAATACAGCTAAGTTGCAGTGATATGATGAGAGAGCCCCACTCCCACGTGCACAGCAATAGGAGAGAAGGAAAAACACTCATTCAAACAGGAAGTGTGGAAATCAGAGGAGGTCAGGTAAAAAGAAGAGTATAAAGAAAGCCCAAAGAAGGATGACAAGACAGACAATGCAGAAGTTCTTCCAGTTAAAAATCCCTTTTGTAAAACCAGATGCTCCTTACATATCTCTTGAAGGGTCAGCCAAGGAACTCCAGTGCAATAAAATGATGTGGAGATGCTACAAATGATAAAATATGTACAATATACATAAGATAAATTATGTAGAGACGCTGCCATCACCCAGCAGGCAAGAGAGAGTGCAGTAAGACCTGACAACAAAGCTGTGCCTCGAAATACTTTTTATATAACGCTGTCAATTCATTCTGATGCTTCCTGAAAATCAGCTCTGGGTATTTCTAGAGCAGGAGGTGACCTGGCAGTGCATTTCCAGCAGGAGCATCCCACACAAGCTCCCCTCCTTCCTTTTGGCTGCCTGCTGTTGCTATTTAATTGCCCTCAATTCCAGCAACGTGCTGTCAGGGCACTGCTGTCAAACACAGCAGAATATGAGAGGCATTTGTAGTGGGTTTGGTTTGCTAATTTGAGATTTTTTTTTGGTTAATGTACTAATGAGTGTGGTGGGTTTAGTGCTGGCTAATCACTGGTGCATTCACTGGGATGTACTCTCTTATTTCTTGTTGTGAGGTAGGACTAGGGGAAAGGTAAAGTAGGTTTAAAACTTTAAAAGAGGATAAAGAGAAATTGATTAATAGTAACTAAACAAAAAATTAATAAAAATTAGAACAAAACTTTTAGGACACTTCTCATTTTTCTCTAACCTATTCTTTCTTACTGATAATGTAAAGAAACAAAACCTAAAATTTTAGTTAATTTACTACTTTTAGAATAATCTTTCTTTAGTTTACTTAGGGAGAGAAGTCTTTTTTGTTAATGATATGGAGGCTTCTCTATAAGAAAAGTTTTTTTGTGTTTCTTTTATGAATAGTATATGCTTGGGGAAATTTATAATTGCAAAATTGCTTCTATTGATATAAATTTTTTTTATAAGCTTTGTTTATGGGCCGTGTTCACTAATGGGTATGGTTTTAAAGATGAGTTGCTTAAAGGTAAAGGTTTTCATTATCTAGCTTTAAAATTATCTTTATCTCTGGGAATAGAGGTCTTTTTTTTTTCCTCTCCCTAGCGACAGTATTCTACCAAAGAGATGCTGACTGCCCTTGATCAAAGTTGAAATACCACTACTCCAACTCAAAGGGGCAAGCATGTGAATATCACCCCCAAAAATTCTCCAAATATTATATATATAATATATATTATATATATACAATATATAATATATATAATATATTATATATATTAATATATTGATATATTATATATAAAATATACTGTATATAATATATATTATATAGTATATATTATATATTAAATATATATAATATATAATATATTAATATATATTATATATAATATAATATACAATATATATCACATAGTACAATTATCTAATATATTAATACTATATAATAATTATATATAGAATATATAATACATATAAAGTATTTTGTATATTAATATTATAGATATAAATACAATTACATATCTATAATATTATAGCTATAGATATGAAATATATATGTGAAGAATATATATTAAATAAATAAATATATATGAGAAATATATTTATATATGAGAAATATACATATATATATAAGAAATATATATATTTTATACATATAGATATTTTTATACACATATATATATACACATATATATACACACACACATATATATATATATTTTTTTTTTTTTTTTTTTTTAACAACAATACTCTTCCAAAAGTGTGACTGATTGTGCCACAATCAGAATTGTGGGAATCAGGGAAGGAGGACTTCCATCATCTCCCTGCACCAGGTGCCACCACCTGCTCAGCACTCCCGGCAGTTCTTGCCGTGCACTGACTGAACCTTTTCCCCAAGGCAATGCAGAAAATGCAGCAAAGTCTCTAAATCTGTCTCAATTAAGAGAATTATTATTATTATTTATGATTAACAAGCGAGGCTAGAAGCAGCACATCACACGAGGACAAGTGGAGGAAGGGTGGGGGGGAGATTTCTCCAGCGCCCTAATTCAATTAGCAGGCGGTGAGTGACGCTCGGACAGGAGAGGTTAATTGGGGTCAGCAAAACGCAGTAATTCCTTACCTAACCAGTCATTAAACTTCTTAACCTCAGAGGGCAGCCCCAGCTCGGTGAAGTCGCCCGTGTGGAGCAGGATGTCCCCGTAGGGCATCTGGATGCCATCTGTTCTGGAGTGCGTGTCCGAGACGCAGACGAAGCGCGTGTGGCCCGCTGGCTTTGGAGTGTCATATGGGATAGGGTCGACCCTAAAGCAGACACAGAGACCTCGTAACAGTCACAGGGTTAAAGCCCCCACATCCATTACTGCAGAAATCAGCACGCAGCTCCCTCCACCAAAGCAGGCACGCATCCCCCGACACACGGCACTGCCCAAAACCCAGGAGGGAACACGGTGCCGCTAAAAACTTACCTGGTAAGGAAAGGAAGATTGAAACAGGCGCAACATGCAGCCACTCTGTGGTACTAAAGTGTGTTTGAACACGGGGAAAAATGGATTTAGGAGGCTTTGAATTCAGGTGTTTTGCATCCTTGTACACGGACAGGTACAGGGGCCATGGAATTTCAGGCCTCCCAGGTGGGCCAGGAACAGGCTCTCACCTGAGCTTAGCAGCTGATTTTGTCCAAGGGCATAGGTTCTCCTATAGATCCCAGGGCAGAGTGTTTCTTTACACACAATAAGGTACATTCAGGAGTGCTTTGATGGAGGCTGGAAACTGCAGAACCAAGTCTAGTGACAGCTTCCTGAACTCAGACAAAATCCTGAGCTCGTCTTCCCAGAGTCTAGAGTCAGAACTGATGTGCTACCACACTAAGCAACCACGTATAAAACTTTTTTTCTGTAGCCAACAATGCTAAAAATTTAGTTCAACTGGTTATTGGCAAGCTATAATTGCTAATTTGATTTTATCAATTACATCATGGAAGTCTGGTCATTTGGTTTTTGGTTAATATTTTTTTTAAGCACAATAGATTAAAAAAAAATAGGTAATCAAAATGTGCATACTTAGTGGTTAGAAGCTCTAATTTGTAACAGAATAACTCAAATACAAAAGGCAACCCATTGCCTACTTTGGAATAGCAATTATTTCTCTGCAGAGTTACCATAATTTGATTTGCTCAACACTTGAATAGCACAGCATCTAGATTAGTGCCACAGAAAATCCCATCCCAAATCCACAAAACTTCAGCTCATTCCACTGATGTGCCACTTTGATCATGGTTAGAGCTTAGCTTCAGCTAGAAACTTTGAGGTATTTAGGAGTTTTGTCAGAATAACAGTCCATTTACATCTCAAATTATCAGGCTAGAGAAACCAAGCTCCAGCTACTTTAAAGCATCCAAAAATAATGCTGTTCTAAGACTTATTTGGACAAACTGGCACAAGAGGCATTCAAAAATGAAAGCAAAAATAAAATTAAACCCTTTTTATTAGTTTTGCTCTCCACACTGAGAAGAAGCACCACTAGATATCACTGTGAGTTTGTTTGTCCTCAGTCCCCAGAGCTAGGATGAGATGTATGGTCAGTAATAGAAAATAAAGCACAAACCTTAAGAAAATACTGACTTTTGAAGTATTTATTTTGCTTACTGAACTGTAAACTGAATTAGCATTTAGTTTTTACCGTGTGAAAACTTCTACCAGTGCCTTGAACTTCAGCTCCCTGCACAGGTGAGAAAGACCAGAAGCATCCTCCAGGGTGCAAATCACTTCCCTGCCCTGGGGAGTTTTAGAGTGGCCCCAGAAATCAGACTCCATATGTTTATGTCCTGGTCTCCAGTGGAAAACTGGCCCTGTGAATGCACTTACTAACAAGATTTTACTGAGATAGAATTTAATTTTGTTAGAATTTTAAAATTATATTGTATTAATATTACATTATATTGTATTATATTGTGTTATATGTTATGTTATTTTAGTGATGTTATATTTTATATGTTATATGTTATGTTATATTATGTTATATTATGTTATTTTTTATATAATATATAATTCAGTTTTATAATATATTATATGAATTATTTATTATATTTGTTAGACTATTCACAGCTAAATCATTAGTGGGGGAAGCACTAATATTTGTTAGAGTGCCTTTTCCTAGGTACCATAATTAGGTCTTTCCAATCAAGCTGTATTTACTATAAAAGTACCATACCTCGTTGACACGGGCCCCTGAATTAATTTGCAAAATTCAGGCTCTCAAAGATGATGCTGACTTTAAAAACAGATTCTACTGCCAGCTGGACTGGAGAGCAGAGAATTTGGTGGATAACTCTTCCTGGGGTTTGGTTTTGTACCAGGTACAATTCCCTGAGCCATGAAACTCATACTACTGCAGAAACCCATGAGAAAAATCCAACAATCAATGGAATTTTTTTTTGCCCTCAACAAAGGTCTAAAATTAACAAGGTTATTATTCCAGAGAAAAATTAATTTACCCATTGAATTTGCACTGGCAAGCTGGGCAGAACTGCAATCAGAGGCCACAGTGCTTTTCTACATGGTGCCTTCCTTCCAAAATATGGGGGTCCCCAAATCAACATTTCCCTACTTCCCAGCCTGTTTACTCCAGACAGCACAAAAAATGACCCCCAGCTTTCATCATCACCACAGAACTTGTTCAGAGTATCTCTGCTTGAGCTAAAGCAGCACTGCCTGCCCTGGGGGGCCCAAGTTTTGTTTGTACACAGCAGCGATGCATTTGCTGTTCTCTGCAGCTTGCAGCCAAAACAAACCCTGTTCTGCAGTAGAGCAGGACACTGAAACCTGCTTCAGGATTTTCCCATTCGTGCCGTGACTTACAGAAAATTCTACAATCAAAATTCATTAAGTCCCTGACCCTTCCTTCTCTTCTTTACAAACACTATGATGTTGCCAAGTAACCTTTCTTCCTACGTCCTCGCTTCCTTCTCTTGCTCAGTAGTGCTTGCCTGCTAAGTATTTCCAAGTGAGATACTGCAGCTGATTGTGCTCAGTCCATCAATTTATCATACTCAAGACAGTCCTTGAACAGAAACTTCATAAAAGTGCTGTTATTGCCACTCCTAAAGGCTCAAGTTTTCCTTCCACCCACAGCTGCAGCATGGCAAACAGCAATATGAGTCTCTTTTCCCCCTGCACCCTGAGAGAACTGGACTCTGAAGGCAAGGCACTGCCCTGCCACAGCTCCTGGTGACACACAGGTTCTGGGCTCTGAGCACCACCCTTCCTCCTGATCTTTCACCCTTCCTCCTGATCTTTCACCCTTCCTCCTGATCCACTCACAAACCAGCAGCTGGGGGCTGCACACTGCCATTGCTAAAACAGTCAGTTATGCATCTGACCCTTACTGCAGTTCAAGCAGATAAAATAATAAATAATCAAATAATTACTTCAACCCTGTCCACCGCCATTCTGCTGAATCAGAGAAAGATTCAGCAGCATCTTTCTAAGAAATTCAACTTATTTCTTTACCTTCGCTGCAAACACAGCGCATCCAGCTAACTCGGACACTCTCCATCACCACCAACAATTTGGTTTTTTTCAGTCTTCTTGACATGGCAGACTGAAACACTTCACAGACCCTGTGATTACTGCACCTGGAACGGCGTGCTCATGGAAAGATGCAGTAAGACATCCAGATATAAGAGATATTCAGAATAATTTAAATGTTCATATATTAGGATTAATGCAGTGATCAGGAAATAGGAAACAACGTGAGGCATGTTGCACCCTAGCAAATCAGGCACTTGGCTGTTTTATAAAAAGTTTATGTAAGAACAAAATCCCGTAAGGCAGTTGAGCAATGGCTGCTCTGTGAGCTCATGACAGTAATGCAAGATCTGCCACGTTTAATGCATTTGTGACAAGGGCTCAGGAATCAGAAGGGACAGTGTAACACCATACTCCTCTAGCAGAACCTTCATCAGATGAATCCTCACCAGCAGAGGCTCCCACCTGGAGCCCCTCGGGCACAAAGCTCAGCTCTGCAGTTCCTCCCACGGTGCCTGAAGGGACAGCATCCCCCAGGCTCTGCTTTGGCTCGCTCAGCTGCCCCTTCCCCACAGCCCCAGCTCCCACAGCCCCTCCCAGGCTGGGTCCCTGCAGCTCAGGGGCTGAGTGCTGCCCCTTGCCCTGCCAGCTGTGCACACAGCAGCCCAGGCACTGCTCCACCCTGGGCTGCTCCCTGTCCCCACCCGTCCAAATTCCACCGTGGCTTGGGGAGTGAGAGATGGAATAAGCAAGAATGAGCGACACACGCCGTATCGGGGGGGTTTGAACAGCAAGGGAGCAGGGGATGAATTCAGGAACTCTCTAAAAATGAGCACCTTGGGCCTTGCACATGTGCAGGGGTGTGGATGCTGACAGTCTGGGCAGAGAGAAAGCCAGATAAAACTTTCCCAAGCATCGCTCTGGGGAGTTCTGAGACAGCTCAGAGAAAGAATTAAAAGAATCCTTAATCTCTGCGACTGGTGTTTGAAACTTGTTGTTTATTTGTAAGATGTGCACAAGCCGGGCGTTGTTCATCAGCCTATGCTCCACTGGGGATATCTGTGACTGAATTTGTGGGTTTATTTTTTATGACAGCTAAATAAGTATTCATTATGCACCCATGTAAGCACAGGCTTCCAGTCTGTGTGCCACATAAAACCCACATGTGTCCTTGCACTTATTTGTTTACTTTTAAGATGTGTACAAGAAGAGTGTTGCTCCTAATTAGCCAATAATGTGAGGAGTGTTAATTGAGGACCAATCAGGTCAGACCTTCTCAGGGCTGTCTATAAAAAGAATGTGATGTATAATAAACTTCACATTTACCTTCCAACAACATAAAAACCTGTGTCACTTGATTCAACCATCCCTGATGCAACACTGGGGCAAAGGATTTGATTTAGGATGTCTTGCTACAGAGCAGACACGTTAACTGTGCATTTCAGCCCAAGCCTACACCAGTTACTCACAAGGATGTCTTATAAATCAGCAGTGTTGGAAAGCTCCTCTGAGACAGGCAGGGCAGTGCAGCCCTCCCACAGACACAGCTGCAGCCACACTGGGACCCTGCTGTGAAAAAAACTCGGAAAAAACTCGGAAAAAAACTCTCAGAAAAAAACCTCAGAAAAAAACCTCAGAAAAAAAAACTCAGAAAAAAAAAACTCAGAAAAAAAAAACTCAGAAAAAAAAACTCAGAAAAAAAACTCAGAAAAAAAACTCAGAAAAAAAACTCAGAAAAAAAACTCAGAAAAAAAAAACTCAGAAAAAAAAAACTCAGAAAAAAAAAAACTCAGAAAAAAAAAAACTCAGAAAAAAAAAAACTCAGAAAAAAAAAAACTCAGAAAAAAAAAAAACTCAGAAAAAAAAAAACTCAGAAAACACCCGAGCACCATCTCCCTGAAAGGAGCCAGTTTTGATTGTGGAGGATAATTCTGCATGGCCAAGTTCAAACGCTGAAAATAAGGGTCTTGGGGTGTGTGGGAAATGAATCTATAGAGAGTTTTTGAAGTTTAATAGAAAGTTTAGATAGCATGTATTTGTGTGCAAACTTTGAGGTAAGAAATGCTGATTTAGAAATACTATGGAGTAAGAAAGATGTTGTTGAGAGAGAGAACTAGAAAGAAGTTTTAAAGGGTGGTTTTGTAAATAAGACTAGATATTTTAGAGAAATAGCACTATGAAAGATGCATTGTAATAAGACTTATGAGGGGGAATTTCAGATTATTAGTTTTAAAACATTTATAGTATAGTGTGATTAAATCAGTAAGTTAAGAAGCGCTTATATTGTATTGTAATTAACAAATAGTTTTTGATTGAAATAGTGTAAATTATAATTTTTTTTTTTTTTTACATGAGATTGAAAATAAAATAAAAGTTTTTTAAATGTCTTTTAGTTCTTCTATTTCTAAGAAAAAAACTTAATCTGACAGGGGTGGGTTAGCCAGTCCTGGGAATGCCTGTGGCTGGAGAGCCAAACCCCACAGACTGGTCATTGCCCTGCTCTCTCAGATTTTCAGATATGCACACTCCAAACCCCCTCTCAGAGAGGGATTCCCAAGAAACCAATTCATCCTTGAAGATGGAGTAAAAATCTTGAACACTAAGCCAGCAAAAACTCCCAGTTGCTAACAGGGCGTAAATCACTCAGAGGAGCGCGGCACCCACGAGGGACAGAACACAAAGAGATGCTGCACACCCCTCCTGTGTCAGAACCCAAGGGGTCCCTCAGACACTCTGGGATGTTCCAGGTCCAGGGCAGAAGCCTCTGAGACCCTGGCAGGCAGCCAGAAACCCCTGTGGTTTTGAGTTTGACCCATGGAACAATTTACCAACCTTGCAGGAAGAACAAGAAATCACAGAAGTTTAGATATTATAATAGAAGTAGTCACAAAGTGAAAGGAAGGATTTTTGAGTGCTGTACAGGGGGGGTTTAAGCCTTGTACAGAGGGGTCTGAGTTTTGTACATGGGGGTCAGAGGTTCTAAAATGGAGGGATTTGGGCGTGCCCTGTCCTCCTTCTTTCTCCTTCCTATCCCCCATGTTCTTGGTGGTGTTGGCACTCACAGATTGGTTTAGAGTAGAAAGTCACTGTTCAATATAGGTGATAGGCATTGGGGAAAAACTATAAACATTTAATAGGTAATGTGTGATATAAAAGATGGCACCAGCCCCTTGGGAGGGGGAGACAGAGAAGAAGACGAAGAGGAAACGAAGACAAAAGGAGACGGAGAGAGACACAGAGGGAGAAGGAGTCAGGGAGAATGTCAGGGAGTCTGTGTGCCTTGAGATAACATGCAATAAACTGCCTTGAGACCAGACAACTGAAGACTGCTGAGTCTTTCTTTGAAGGCCTGGGTTAAAAGAGAGACTTTACCACCACCCGGGGTCACCCCAGTCTGGGGGAGACTCCGGCACTCCTGCAGCCCCACTCCCCAGCACCCCAAGCAGCACTATTCCTGCTTACAAGGCACCACTCTGCGAGCTGCCTCTGCTACAGGTGAACAAGTCAGCAGGCAGCACAGCAGAGCAGCTCATTTACTGTCCCAGGCTCTCCAGACGCATGAACAGTCCCATGCCACGCTGCCCACGTCCCCCCCAGCCTGTGCCACGTCATACTCTGGCTTTCCATCTCACTAATTACTCCACTGGGGATAGCCGTGGCTGAATTTGTGGGTTTATTTTTCATGACATCTAAATAAGTATTCATTATGCATCCATTTAAGCGCGGGCTTCGCGTCTGTGTGCCACATAAAATCCGTGTGCGTTGTTGCACTTAAGTCTGTTTTGGGAGCCACTTGGAGACATCCTAGCTAGTAACACATTTAAAACATATCCATCAAACTGGCTTTTTAAAAGCATCCTACTCATACTTCCTGTGAATAGTCATCTTTGTATTTATTTACGGTTTAGCTTCCTCTGGTATCATTTCATACTCTTCTTGCTACTTCTGTTTTCAAAATTTGCAAACAAAATACTTGTTCAAAGAGCCAATTAGCTTGGTGTGTTTATTTTAGGATTAAAATACAAATATTTTCTGGAAAAAAAAACACCTTTAGAAGCTTGTTTCTTAGTGCTGTTAGTTCCCCCTCCTCAGCTAAGGCAACAGAAGACAATTTTTTTGAAATGGGAAAACAAAAGCAACATATTTTCTATATCTTCGGGTTTTTCTTTCTTTGAATTCATACCTCTGTCTCTACACATGCTCCCTCTGGCATGGAAAATTCAGGAGAAAAGAATGGCAGTTTTTTCTGTGAAAACTGCTGTGTAAATGCATTTGTTTGTGTCCAAACCTCACAGCTTTGTTACCTTGTGATATTTGTTACTGCTCTTAGAGCCAGTCCCAAGTCCTGGAATGGGGGCAATCGTGTGAAACCTGTGGCTCAACTAATTTTTGTTAACATTTATCAGTAAGTCCCTCAGCTGAAGGAAAAAAGCATGAAATGCACCTGCATGCCCAGCAGCATCCAAGAAATGGAAGGAAAGTAACAGATGTGTAATTGTTCCTATTTAAAACAAACAAACAAACCAAACCTCACTGCTGTTAGGCCAGCTTCACACTTCTCTACTGAGTTTTTAAGGCCACGGACTAGAAGGACTATATCAAACTGTAAATGTGTCTACATTTTGAAGCAAAAGTTTAATATCCTAATTCACAAGCCTTCAAAACCTGAACACAAATGTCATTTAAGTTCCCCTCTCAGGAAAACATTTACATGCTCATAGCTGATTTTGTGATACAACACATGCTGAAGACACAAAGCCAAACGCTAATTTCCTCTCAATACACAAAATTAATGCCCAAATATAGTCTTGCTTTAGTTGGCCATTAATTGTTTAAATCATACATATTAATGCTTTTGTTAACTTGTCTTCCAGCATGCTCAAACACCAAGCCAACATCTGGTTTCTTGTCTGGCTGAAAACAAAGGGATGCAAATACCTTTCCACACTCTCCCTGGCAGATTTGATTTGTGCAAGCACACGTACCCAAAAACAGACTCCCCCAAATGTGCTGGAAAGCCCCACCTCCTCTGGAAACCTCCATGTACATGTGTCACCCACCAAAGCCTCAGAGGGTTCTGGAGAGCTGTAAAACAGAGGTCTGATATTTATTACAGAAATGGCATTAATTGTGTCTTGGTGCAATGTGGGGGGAAAAAAAAAAAAAAAAAAAAAAAGAAAATAAATTACATTTCCAAAGCCACAGGAGGATTCAATGCAGCGCTCAGCAGCTTACTGCTAACGCTTCCAACAATTATAGCTGCAGGGAAATGATGGATCTTTTTATTACAGGTTCTGGAGCTGTTTTACTTCCAGTGAGATTTATGAGATTAAACAGAAAAGACCTATATTACCCACTGTCATCATCGGGGCAAATTCAAGAAAACTCTCCTTTACAAGGAATTTATAATAATGTATCTTCTCAGCCCCATTTAAACCTTAACTAATTAAGGCTCCAAACTCTGTTAAACCCAGATTCTGGTCAGTAATAAAAGCAGAAAGAGCTAAAATCCAGATTTGCCATGGTGTTCTTTGAGGGGCAAATAGTCAGCTGGCCTTTTCTGAAGTACCCGACCCCTGCCTTTGATACTAATGGGAATTCAGAAACAGAATTGCTTGAGCATTTTTGAAAATCCTATTCATCATCCCTCTGCAGAAAAATTTTCTTTTAAGTCAACAAAATACCTTCTAAAATTTAGCTACCAGTGGCTTTCCAAAGGTTAGAAAAGTAAAACAGAACTGGGAAAAGAGTTTCAACACCAGTATCAGCATCACTCTAAGGCCCAGAGAGAAGTTTCCTTTAAATAAAATACTAAACCATTCTAATGCTGGTATGGTTTCAATTAAAATTGATTAAGAAGCACTTTCCCCCTGTTCTTTTGCTGCTGTTGTTGGGGGATTGCTATAAATAATGTCTTTTTCCCACCCTGACAGAACTTATTTGCTGGCAAAACTGCACCTACTATGAGGGTAAGCCAATAAGATCTCTACACTGAAAGAATTTTTATTTCCCTACTATAAGCTATCCAAACACCAACTCATGAAATACACTCAGAAAGTACAATCTGGCATCCCAAGTTTAGATCCAATTTTAATTTAAGGACGATGAGGTTTGAAAAATACACATTTTGATATATTTAGCAAGAGTGAGGCTAAATTAATGCGTGGTATCCCTCCCATCATTTCAATTCAACTGCAGGAATCATAAACTGTGCTGGATTTACTTCTAGGATGGGAACCACAGAGAAGGCTTTAGCCCTTGTTTCAACGGGAAAACAGTTTTTCCAAAATGCAGTGGGAAAAAATGCACCCCCCAAAAGAAGCAGAAGCAGATCTCCAGGACAGATGACATTTCACTGGTTTTGCTCTCACTTGACATGCCACCTTCCCCAGAAATCAGGACAATTCTGATCAGAGGGACCGAGGTCACAGGGTTCTGCCAAAACAGAATTGCATAACCATGTGCTGCAGCATGTGTTCCATTTCTGATGCCCATTTATATTAAGAATCATATCTGGAATATCATAAAATGTACAAAATTCATCTGCATAATACATGATATTTTCTTGGAGATGATACATTCACCACATAGACAATAACTCTTATGTAATAGGGAAACCAGGCAAGTGGACCTGAAGTTCCATAAAATTTTGAGAACTCATTCTCCTTGGAATTCGCTATTAAATCTGAAACCTATCTTCATGTTTCACAAACAAATACTCGGCGTTTAGATACCCACAGGACTAAGCCCAGGGTGTTTGCAAAGAACCACTCGAGGCTGGTGCTGATTCTTTTCCCCCCAGTACATATTTGGTCTAAGGCACAGTGGCTACTTGAAATTTCAGCTCCAGAAATACAAGTGTTCTTCTTTAAGCCACAGGTCAAGTGCACAGTGCAAAGTCAGAAACTCTGCCCTCAGCCTACCCAGTCGTTTTGCTTCCCGACCTGCAAGGAACACCCTCTCCAAGGGATGGGATGCAATTCCATTTTAAACATGACACACTATTTTAAACATGACACACTATTGCAAAGAAGGAAACTGGCAGGCACCATGTGTTACCTGAATTATTATTATTCACATTATGAATCATAATTCATATTGTTCTTAATATGAGTTTGTGCACGTGAACCAGGGTGGCTGTTGTATTGAGGATGGGTAAATAGAGCCACATATATACTCTAAGGTTGTAGGAGGTAAAATGTTGAGTTTATTAGAATCTACACGTTTTTTTAATAGACAGTTATGATAAAGGTGGACTTGACTGGCCATTAATTAATACTCTTTACACTATTGGTTAATTAGGAATAGCACTCTTCTTGTAAACACTTTACAATTAACAGTAAGTTCAAAACACTAGTTGTAGGATTGCTTTAATTCTCTCTCTGAGCTTTCTCAAAACTTCCCAGGGGAATGTCTGGGAAAGTCTATCTGACTTTCTTCTCTGAGCAGTTCTCAGCAAACACAAACCAGTACAAAAACCTGTCTCTTTTAGGATGTATATTGTCTCCTGCACCTGAGCTAACACCTTAGCCATAAAATGCTTCCCACCAAAACACAAGCATCTAACACTGTGCTCCTACTAAATAAAACCCTGCAGAACAGCCCTGCTCTCTGAAAAGGCCCTCTACCACTCAGTCTCATGACTATGAGCCATTTCAGCCCTTGTCAAAGGTTTCTTTTCATTTCTCTACCTCCTAAGGTTTAAGAAGCTTTCTACAGGGGAGATGATAATATTCAAACACCACTGAGCTCTCCCTCCCGAGTTAAGCCCTAGTGTCTAGGAACAGAGAGCAGATTATGGACTGCCTTCTACCAACACCAAAACACAGGTCTCTAGTCAGCATCCAGGTTAACAAAAAACTCAGGACCACACTGAAATGGTAAACTGGAATTAGGTAAGCTTTCCTGCTCTCTAGTCACACAGCTGGCCTAATATTCGTGTACTCCTAGAAATCCCATCGCAACAGATTTTGACACCACTTGTCTTAAGCTCAGCTTGAACTCTAGATCTAGACTAGTGAGAGATCTGAAGCAGTCCCAGGGTGTATAGAAATATATATATTATCTCATATAATTTTCTTTGTTGCAGAGGAGGAAACAAAAAAAAAAAAAAAAAACAAACAAAACAAAAACAGAAAAAAAAAAAAAAAAACCAAAAACGCCTAACTGCCAAAAAAAACAATTTCTGCTCTTAAAATATGCTCTCAACCTTTCACAGAACCCTTGCTGGAGACACAGAAAGGTAAGAGACAACTTTGGGCCTTGAAATTCTGCTGGGGAGAATTTAGCACTTCCATCTTTCTATCCTTTATCTTTGCAGTGCAATTGTCTTCACTCCAGCTAACAGCATCTCCCTGACACACATCTAACACGGAATCCAGTCCCAGACAGAACTGGATTCAACCAACAAAACTGCAATTCCTTGGTGGCTGGATTGGGATTGGAGGGTGCTGGACCACAGACACTGACAGCAGGTTCTTTTATTTGGAAAACACTGTGCCAAACACACCCCCAGCTAAAAAGATTCTACCAGTTAGCTCTCCCTGCCTTTTCTCTCTCTTTCTCCAGTATTAAATAACTTATGACAAGGAAACCTCAGGTCAAGCAGTACACATTCCACAATATTTCAAGATACAAACATTAGCTCAAGTGAGAAAAAGCTCGGTGGATAAAGCTGTGGGGCAGAAAAAGAAATCTCATGTTTTCACTGCTGCAAGAAGGTAACTCCAGCTGGAGATACTCACTGGAAATGCAGAACTCATTCTGATTTGCTTTCTCCCCCTTTTAGTTTTTGTTTTTCAAATCTCTCTCATTATTTGGTGTTCTCATTCATTTTCCATGAGCACTTATGTGTGACAGAGGCCGCCGAAATCAGGACCGCCAAATTCTTAGAGGAAATACAAAACATCTCACGGGTAAAAACCAGCACTGACTGTTTCAGTTGTGCCATCACTTTAACTTGACTGTGGCATTTATTTGACACGCATCACGTTTATAGAATATTATGAGAAGCAGTGCTGCATACAGGATCAGGAGGTTTTATCAATAATGTAGTTAATAGGCAGAGTGTTTGTGGGCAGCCACAGTGTTACAGGTTACCCCAGAACGTTTGTGTTTTGCTTATATTTCTGTAATAAAAATTAATGACTTCAAAGTCCTCAGTGGGAGTATCTAGGACATTCATATTTATCAGAACTGTTACTGGCTTCTGCAGTAAGCAATTATTCTTATTGCATTAAACCGTTCATTTCCAAAGATGTACCCCCAAAAATCAAATAAATCCAAGAATGAATTATAGTCAAGACAGAAATTTACCTCAGGGATACTTTCAGAAAACTCAATTTAAAAACGCATTTACTTTTGCCTCTGTGCCAGCAACAAAGGCAGGAGGAAAGAGGGAAGAACAACAGCATAATTTTGATTTTGGTGTTTCCTACAAGACAATTCCAAAGCCAAAGGAGCTGAAAGCCCTCAATATCCAGCTTCTATCTGTGAAGGATAGGAAGGCATTGCCACCTCTGACTCGGAGGCTGCTGCTAATTGTACAGACCGAATGAATAATGCTGAATATGCAACAGAATGTGGCTTTTCAATGTTGCCCTTGAAAGCTTTGAAAACTCGCTGCTCCCCAATCCGTGTGCTGGGCACCACCAGGATTTTAGCTGGCACGACAGATGCAGGAGCACACTGCAGAAAGTCATTTCTGTGTCAAGCACAAAAGGCAAACAGTTGCAGTTTGAAATTTAGAGAGAGAACATCAGAAGGACAAGCCCCGGGAAGGAGGAAAACAAGCTGCTGCACATAACATTTTACGGTACAAACCGAGATGTGGGCAATGTAATTTCACTTACGTGATTCATTTTATAAGCAATGCAAATGCAATCTCACTGATTATGCTCCAAAACAAAAGAGGGAATTTCATTACTTCAGCCAGTGCAATTAGACATGCAGAAATCATAAAACATCCTCTCTGCAGCAGAACAAACAGAAACCATCATTTCCCATTTAGATGGGAATAACCAAGGTGGGTGAAATGCATTCTGTTGTGGTGGGTGCTGGGGAGGCATAAACTGAATTGTGCAGCCTTGAAGCTCACACAGTCTGTGCTACACACAGATACACACACACACAGATTAATTCCACCAAATTTGCCATAAATGAGCTAAAGATACCTCAGAACGTGCATAACATGAGGTAAAAAAACCCCAAACAACAACAAAACTGACCAAAAAAACCCCAAACCAATGTCTGCCCCAACAAAACAAAACACCACTTAAAAAAACCACCCCAAAACTCCACACCTATTTTTTATACAAGAGTCTTTTCCAGCTTTTACTTGTCTTCTGGTTTCTCAAAGCTTGAAAATAGGCAGTTACTCTGAAGTAAGGCAGGCTGTGTGAATTAAGAGTACCATTGCTTTCCCTACATGGCTCCCCGGGGAATCCATTTATTAGGCACAGGCCTGTTTTCTGATTTAGCTTAAGCACTTTTCCTAGAGAATATCACTGTACACACCGAGAGGAATTTTCGAGTAACAGCTGCACAACAGCCTTTTTCTGCAGGAACTGTCTTGAATCAGTTCCCCTACATGGATACACGGTATTGATTTCCATCCTCATACTCCTCTTAGTACTTAAAAGGAGAAGAAAATGAAATTTCTTTAATAGGCAGTCCAGTAATAAGAATTTCAGAAAAGCCTCAGCTTCTTGAAAATTAGCTATAAAAGTGAAACTGACAAAACCAAAATACATAAATAGATGGAATATCAGGGCACTCAGCTATACTAATTTGGGCGTGTTGCTTTTAGTTTAACAATCAAAACCACTTTTGCTTTGACTAAGAATACATGCCAAATTGCACCCACCTACCCATCCACAGTCATATTTCTCAGCATGTAAATGAAATCCTAGTTCTTTTGATTTTTATCCATTAAGGAGCAGGAAAAGGCACCTTCCAGGGACAGACTACAACAGAATTCCACAGCTCTGCAAGGCTATGGGGAAGTGCAAAGGAAAAACGGAAAAAAAAACAAAAACAAAAACAAAACGTTTCTATGAGTTTGCAGCAAAAAAATCATTACTGGACATTCTGTAAAAGATACAACTATTAGGGTAGTTTTTAAGGCTAATTCACTAAATTGCTTAAGGAGACAAAAAAGAAAAAAAAAAAACCCTTGAAAAAACAATGCAACTGTTAAAAAGCCTGGGAACAGCTGCCTTGTCCACTTCTTTCTTTACATCTGGATCCTCTGGGCTGTTACTTTTCCTTACACTTCTGCATTCTGGCACTGCCAGTGACATGTGCAGCTGCACAGCACCAGGGCTGCCTGTGCTGGTGCTCGCTGCAGTCAATAAAGTCAGGGTTCCCAGTGGCCAAAAGAGGACAGGAATGTGAGCTGGGTGAAACTGCCCTGTTCACATCAACACTGTTACAGTCACCTACAAAACTAGCAGTTAAGATTCTCAGTTCTCTGACTGAAGTGACTAATTTCCTGCAACCTTTCTCCTCCTTCCTCCCTCCAAACGTTTTGGCAACCAAGAACAGGCTTAGGGGCTGTTGCATAATGAATGCAGCCCTTGAGGGTGAAACTGGCAAGACACTGCAGTCTGCTCCAGAAACCCCTTCTGCAATTCATTATTCCATCCAGTTCTACTCTACTGGTTTACTCCAGCCTATAAAACCTTGAGCTCCTTCATCTTCTCCAGATTGTGAAGATTTGAGACTAGCCATACTCCTAAAGACCAAAACCATGTGTTTCTGGAATTAAAATGCTCTGGGTCCCTCTACCTTTTGGAAAACCAACTGCTCTAGAGCTTTCCTCAAGAAGGGCTTTGTCTGCATTTTGCTGTAGAAAATGAAAGGTGACATGCTCAGAGGCTTTCCACTACTTTTGCCTCAGAAACCATCTCTAGCACTTGCTTTTTCCCATTGTTGTTACCTACAGTAACAAGAACCACATCTATCCCTCTCCTTGTCAAATAACACGACAGATTTTTTTTTAAGTAACAATCACCTTCAACTGCTGAGGAGAATACCATGCAGCTCCAAACAGCTGTGCTCATCTCGCCCACACAAATGACATTTCCTTGTCTCAAACATCAGCATCTCCCCAAAGACCCTTCCTCACCAAAGCCAATACCGTGACTTGGTAGCTGCATACCCTTTGCAGTGTGTCACCCAGAGAGCAGCAAACACAACTCAGCTGAACGAGCACAGGTGCATACTTTGTGTGAAACAGCAAAGTGACTTCCCTTGGAGCGCTGCCATTCCCTGTGCCACCATACCTGTCCCTACAAGCCACGCTGGGCACACCCCTCCAGCAAACACAAGCCAGAAAATTGCTCTGCCCTTGACCTTTGCTAAGTAAGCAGGCCCAGAGAATGGCCTGAATTACAGGCTTGCCTTTGAACTATGCCTCAGTTTGAGGCAGCCTGCCAGGTGTATGCACCGAGCTGTCAGTGAGCAGGGCTTTGCCTCGCTGTGCTCAGCTCAGGCAAGCCAGCTGTCTGAAGGGAATCTAACCTCACAGGAATTTAACAAGGACTCTGGCTCGTGCCATGTGCCACTCTCTTTTTTCAGTTCCCAGCCTGGTGGCCAAAATGGAATTCCAGTCCGAGGGTGATGGGAACACGTGGAGGGAGCAGAGCAGCGTGGGACAAAGGGAATGCAGCCCTGGGACATGAGTGTGGCCTGCCACCAGTTTAACAATGTCAGAGGTGCACTCTGAGCCTGAGGCAGGGTGCAGCCACTTGTACAGCTAGGAGTGGGAAGTGCTGCTGACCTCATAAACCACGCTGTCGTTTTTCACACTGCTAAGCAAAACAGACCAAAGTGTTAACCTGTTGTGCCCTGGATTTTCCCTGATCACCCTCAGCGTGTGATTCTCTCATGTTTATGAGAGTCTCAGCCAGCTCTGACTCATGGGAGATAACACATCAGGAAGCCTACCAAGGGGGTTGCCTTTAACACCCATTCCATTCACAGGTCTGGTGAAGGCCACTATTCCTTCTTCCTCTCCCACTAACCCAGAACCCACATCTGGAGCTCACATCCTCCCAGCCACCCATAGCAGGGATGTGCTCAGCCAAACCTCCTCCCAGGCCACTCACAGAGCAGCTGCTCCACTGACTGTGGGGTGCTGTTTTTTCCTATTAAGGCAAAAATGAAGAGCTCCTTGGCCTAATGAGAGTTTTCTCTATCTGCAGACACAGTTTGATCTTGCACTGCATGTTGGACTTGCAGATGACTCCTTCTGTTAGAGACAGTGTTAGGCTTGGATGGGAAACTGCCTTCTGAGCAGGCAAAAAAAAAATGAATGAAGGAAGAGAAAAGGTAAAGCAAATATCTTTAATACACAGGAGATGATAAGAGGCCTGGCTGAAGTTTGTTAATTGTGTATTGCACAACCTTCCTCACACCTTCTGGTCACAGCATCTCAGCCCTAACCATCCAGGCTTTTCTGTCACTTCACTCTTTGGTACCTTCCTTAGGCAAAACTGTATCCTCACGTGGTCTCGTGTAATTCCTCAGGCAGTAAAAGCACCAAGTGACCATGCTACACACAAAAAGCCAAAGGATGCTCTGCCCAGTTTCACACACTCCGCTTTTTCTTTGTTTTCCTCCAACCACTTCATTTTTCCTGAGGGACACTCCGACATGAATGCCACATTAACTGCCAGTGCCACGAGAAGAACACCTCCATCACCCATCAGAACCAGGAATCAGACCTCTCAAGTCCCCTGGCCAGGCTGTTTCCTGCCCTTCCAGTAACCCTGCAGCACGCTATCACTGCCACTTCTTATCTTATCTCCTGCTCAAACACTGTCTGCCAGGGGCAGACAAGGAGCCAGACCTAAACAATGATGCTAAATGAAGGCTTCCTCCCAGCACAGTCTTGAACTTCTGACAAACTGATCACTCCTCAGCAAGATAACAAACCCTGCTGGGGCTTTAAGGGCTTCAAAACCCAAGTCAAGAGAATGCAAATAGGAAGGAAAAAAAAAAAAAATCAGTGCATGCAAACATTCATCTCTGGGTACCAGCTATATGTACATGTACACACACAGACACATGTAGAAACAAATAACAAATATACACCGTGGGGATGTTTGGATTCCTCAGTCAAATTCTCTTCTGTTAAAAAAAAAAAATAAAAGTTAAAGGAGGCTTTTTAGCCCATTAGACTTTAAAACACAGCTGGAGCAGCAGCAACTTTTCCAAAGCAAAGGACTGGTATTTTTCAATTCCGTTAAAATTCAGACAACTCTGCACTAGAATTGGATGCTTGGTAGAGAAAATAAGTTTTTCCATGTTTTTATAAGAGTAAAAAAAAACCACTAAACATGAAACAAAACAGAAAACCTAAACCTAGGAAGCAGCAAGGCTTTTGCCTCCACCCTTTTTCTCCATCAGGCTACTTGCTACCAAGACTACAAGCTTTACCATCACAACCCGTGTGGTTCTTGGGCAGATCTGTTAACGTGATTAACAGCAGAAGCACACCAGCTGCACTGAAGTGCACTCTGGCCTCTGCTCAGATTAACTGCCCTTTCCTCCAGGGAGCCTCAGGTAGAAGCTCCAAGCAGAGATTTAGGGTTTCCAAGGGTGGAAGACATCCTATCCTGCCCCAGTCATTCCACCTGCAGTGGGACCATGTGAGGAGACAAAGGACTCTGCAGATTCAATGTGAACCAAGCAAAAGCCTTTACTGTGCTTCTAATCACTGTTTCTATTTACTTCTTATCTTGTCACACACTGTTTGATTGGTAGCTCTGCTTTGTCCAAGCATCTCTGGATTGGCAGCTCTGCTTTGCCCACGAGGCAAGCACACATCTTTTTATTAATCTAACTGGTGGATGCTCTAAGTGGCATTTTTACTCAGGTTGACACCCCTGTGTCTGTTAACAACTTTCCTGCTGCTTCTTTCTTCTCACAATATCAGCTTTTTTATCCTCAGAGGTGACCTCGTTCTTTAGTTCCAGAAGTTAGGCTGGTTTGATCAGTCCATGCCCATTTTCCTGCAGCTGTGATCCCATGCCCACAGCTCCACCAAGGCCTCAGCACGGGCAAGCTCCAGAGTGCAGTGGCGAGCCCTGGCTAGGCGTGCAAGTGAATGCTTTCTTTCAGCAATGATTAAGGCACACGAAAAAGGCCAAAAACACCACGGGAAAAGAAAAAAAAAAAAAAAAATGTATTTTTCCTTTTTTAGCAATACAGTTCAGGAGACTATTCCATGGCATCTTACTGTTTCTGCAAGGACAGTGAACACGATCTCAAAAATCTTGATCCCACAGAAAATTGTCGCAATGCCTCCATGCACAGGGGCTGCATTTCACCACTTCAAAACATTTCCCCAGCAACATTTACAGGCTGGCCTTTCCAATGTGTACGATGGGGCAGTGAAAAAGCACACAGCATTGAAGTTCTAACCCTCCTTACCATTTTCACAAGCATTTAAGTCACGTGCTGCAGAGCAGCATCACTGAAAGCTCCTTCAGGTTTCATTCCAAGAGGGTCAGGATCAGCCACCCCCTCTCTCACTGAGTGCAGGAAGCAGAAGAATGAGAAAGCAAGTAAAGCTGTCAATACAGGGGATTGTCTGGATGCCACTGCTCTATAAAAACACCTTTTCAGGCACTGTGTCACGGCTAACAGCTAATGCAGCAGGAAATTTGAAGTCAAATACTGTATTAGCCAAAACGACAACAAATTAGTAGCGGAGTGGCCATGCCTTGCATAAAAATGAAACCCTAATGAAACCTGGTACAGTTTTGTTGATACCACGAGCAGTCTGGGCTACATGCATAATGTAGCAGCGCAACTGCTAACAGCAGGCTCACAGAAGATAATTTACACTTGTTTTTGTGGACACGAGGAAGTGATCTTTGAAGTTGTCCCTAATGAGATTCTGCTTGGCCCTGACAGCATCCTGAGAGGACGTGCTGGGCTTCTTCCCCTCCCCTGCACCCGGTGCATATTTATGATGCAGAATCCAGAGCTATTTAAATGGCACGTGGGCACACTGGTGTGTCCCCCCCACCCCATGCCATCACCGAGGCACATTCTCACAGTGGGGGGAAGCACCTCCGAAAATGTCTCCATTTTCAAGTCCTTGCTGTAATTACCCACGCCACCTCTGCTAAGTGCCAAGAGGCACACGGGGGTTAATGAACACGGCTCTTTTTCCCCTTGCACAGCTGACCTCCTACCTTGATTGGAGCTGCCAGGTCAATTGGCAGCTGCATCACAGCTGCAGAGGGCACATCCAAACCACAGGCACAAGGCTCCCCAGAGAAAACACAAGTGTGCCTCTGCAATGCATTTCAAAAACACAGGCAGCAGCACGTTGTGAAAAACTTCACAGTAACAAATAAAATAAAAAAGAGCCACAAAAAAACCTAATTTTTTCATCTTGTAGAGCAATCTCCATAACATTAACAAGAGAGACTTCTCTCCCTAAGTAAACTAAAAAAAGACTACTTTAAAAGTAGTAAACTAACTATAAATTTTAGGGTTTGTTACTGTACAGTAAAAAAAAAAGTTGTAAAGGGAAGAAAAGTATTCAAAAATTTGTTTTATTTCTTACTACTTTTTTTTCTTTTAGTTGCTAATAAAATTTTCTTTATCCCCTTTTAAAATTTTAAACCTACTTTACCTTTCCCCTAATGCTGTCTTCCTACCTCACAACAAAAAATAAATACATAAGTAATCAACCAACACTGAAACCCACCACACTCATCAACACATTAGTTAAAAAAAAAATCTCAAAATTTTAAATTAACACACCAAAACCTCTACAGTAAGGCAAACAGGAAAAGGTTTTTGCTGTGCCCTGTGTGGTCACTGCTTCAAGGCTACACCCACCTGTGAGAGCCCAGATTTTACTCTCTTCCACAGTTCTCCCAGACAGAGCCATGCTTATCCCTGGCTTCTTGATTTTCACTGCTTCACGTCCAAATATTCAAGTAAATTAAGTGCAGGCTAAGGCAGGCCAAGAAACTTTTTCATGCTCCACTCAAATGTTTCTTCTGCACCTTTTGGGAGGGTGCTAAAATCAGAATATTATTTTATATATAAAATAATATTCTGATTTTAGTACCCTCCCAAAATATATATATTATATATATTATATATATATAAAATATGAAATATTAAATTCTATATATATATATTTTTTATATATATATATATATACATTATTACTTCAGTTATACCATCAGAGATTCGACATTTAAACTCTTACATTTCTGTCTTTTTCTGTTTGGAAAATAGAGAGGGGGGAGAAACAATCCCTAAATTCTTTGAACATACCCGTCAGCACTGTCTGTGCTGTATGGATGCAGAGCATGGTGTTTAGGATTAGATGACTCAGAGGACAGACAGCAGGATGCTTGATTTTTCATTCAGAGCTCATTATCTAATAACACACTAAGCAAACAGAAATTCTACCCCACTGGCAGCCTTAAAAATTTTTTAAAAACCCACAAAAGCAACAAAACACAAGAAAGAATTCTGCTTTAATTCCTATAAACAACCTCTTGGTCAGCATGACCACGCTTCCGTGCAAAAAACTACAAGGCATAAGTCTGGAAGTTCAAACTCTGAAAACCCTTTTTTTGTTAGCAAAATAATAAAACACATACAAAGACACAAAAGACAGATTCCAACACAGCAATACTGTGAGATATGTATCACACTGCTGCACTTCATGGTAGGGCAGGGAAGTCTTGAAACACACATGCAGGCAGTAAAATTGCAATAAAGTAAATATGGCTGTAAGTGCAAGGTGTGCTAAGAACTACACCTCAGGCCAGCATCTTATCTCAGGTCATTTCTGGGTATTTGAGATCATTTACACATTTCTGAACTTCTATTTATTCTGTACTGGTCATCTCCAGTCCATCCCTCTGTATTTTATTATAGAAGTGTCTGGACCCAAAGAAATGGCACTGTCTTTTTATAGAAGATAGAAGATATACAGATATACAGGAAATTGCCATGTCTTACTCCACATCTTCTACAGGACCCCATTGAATTTGAACTAATTAATTAAAAAAAAAAACCTCTACCAACTTCCTGGCTACAGGAGTTTCAGTTCATACCTTTTAACTCCCCACTGAGTGAGATCATTTCCAAGAGGTCTTTCTCATGCTGTAGGATGGCATCTGAGAGGAGCACTCACTAAAAATAGTGACTGTATGAAATGATGGTATGAACAGACTCTCAAGGAAGCCAGGTGATCCAAAATTAATTTTCAACCTCAATTAGTGTTTATCTTCACAATCTACACTGGATGCAAGGATTCTTTTCAGGAAAATCAGCTGTGTTAACAATGATATTTAAAATGAATGAGCCAGAAGACAAAACAAAGTCCCCCTAGATACAGACCACTTTAATTCCTTGAGACCAGGGGTTTCCTTGCTGTCCTCACTCAAAGAAAATGAAGACTTCATTCTACGTGCACACACTCTTAAACCAACCTGCCTTCTCGAAGGCACAGAAGTGGTGGTGACAGACAAGCAAGAAGAAATGACAACTCCATGCATTCAAAGTCTGTGTTTTGTGCCAGGTTCTGTGATCCTTGCATTAAGGCAGCAGCACGTGCAGAGCAGCTGAGCAGAACACCACCAAGGGTCAAAGTGGAGATAAAAAAAGGGGGGTAAAAAATCATACACCACCCCCCAGCATTACCATCAGCATTTTAATTCTCTGAGGGTGTCTGAAATTCCTACTACAGGATTTGATCTGTGCGTCTGTAGGAGAAACACTGTCTTCAGAACTTGATACAAACAATTGAATTAGCCTCCAAAACATCTAACAAGTCACAATAGGAATCATAACTCTCTCTCAAAAGCCCTAGGAGGGTACATAGGTGGAAAATGTCAAGGTACAGAATAGGATGGAGAGCAGAACAAAATTAATTCTTCTTGCAAACATCCCTGTTCAACAAACAAGATAATAAAAAAAAAAATCAAACTAATGTCAAGAGAGATATCATTGAAAGGAAACAATTACATATAAAAACTTTCAAGTAATTCAAAGATTACACCCAGGTTGTATATATATTTTTTCTTTCATATATGATTGTGTATTTATTTAGTTTGAATTTATTCACTGCTTTGCACCCAGAGGAAAAGTGAACGCCTGGATGACTTTAAATTTACAAAATAAACACACCACACAGACAAAATTTCCCTCTTCCTTAATATCTGTCAATTACCATAATCTTATATGCACGCTGCTAACAACCAGAGCAAATAACTCCTTCAAAGAATTGTTGCTTAAAATTGAGGGAGCCACTTAATCTGGTATTTTTAAGTGGCAGGTCCTGTCCCATGGGAAGCAATGATGATGTCACTAATCGCTGCATTTCACAAGAACAGGACACGGCTCCTATTTATTAAATATGCTGGATGACATGAAATTTCAATTCTGAACATTACTTCCCCCAAAACTACTACCTCACCATTCACAGGAGAGCAAAGAACCCACTGCTAGTGCTCACTGCTGGCCAGGAGCGGCTTTGAGAAACGAGGAAGCCTGGAGTAATTAAAAAGGAATGACTTTTTTCCTTGCTGCTCCCTACCTGAAAGGAGCAGGGGGCAAGATATACTGGACCAGCACCTTTTCCCTGCCATAAACCAATGGAATAGCCAAACATTCAGGAGTGATGTGCTGACCTTCATGCTGGCAGCCACTACCCCCAATCCCTTATCCCGGGTAAACAGAAGTGTGCTGGCTTCCAGCTCCATCAGATCCAGCCCCTGCATCACAGCCACTCCCTCCCCCTGCCCCTCTCCATCTGCTGCCCTCCTGGGAAGGGAGAGCTCCCCTTAATGGCTGTGTGCTTTTAAGTCTAATGTGCTGGATTTAAGTTAATGCCAGCTACACTAAGTGGAGACTCTGCTGCAAGGAAGCCTCTGGTGCTGGATTTTTTTTTTTTTTTTCCCCCCCCTGTCAACATCCAGCAGAGTCTCTGCAGCCCTAATGTCAGCCAGGGTGCAAGGAAGAGAGGGTCTGGGAATATGAAATCCACGGCCTGTGACAAAAACAAACCCTGAAAGACACTACACTGCACAGTAATTTAAATGATCCTTCAGTAAAAACCGGAGACAGGATTTTATTTGTCGCTCCCCTCCACACAATGATTTAGATGTAGGAATTTAAATTTAGAAATAGGGCATATAAAAATAAGGGCAAGCATCTCTCTGTCACACAGGTGACCTCTCTGCTGGCAGGAATACAATGGGCCTGATCCATCAGTTACAACGGTATTTGGGGATTAGGAATTATGGAATGTGGCCCGCTCTGAAAGCTTCAGCACTGCTCCTCCCCAGCACTGTGTGACAGCAGCAGCAGCACATCCTGCAGGACACATTCAGCTCCTGTGCTGGAGCTCCAGCTTTATGGAGGTTATGACCGAGCTTTATGGCCAACTCTTCAGGAGATAAATCAAATTACTGCAACGCCAGGTACCTAAACTTTATTGTTTGGAACCCAAACTTGCCGTTTTCTGCTCCAACCACTTGGTACTGCTCCAGGAACGTTACTGGGGGCAAGATTATCCTACCCTAGCTTTTTGTTTGAAAAAGGCAGCAAAACAAAATCCATTAAATGGAGTCTAGTCTCATTTACCACAGGACAGAACTGGTTTGACTTCAGTGCTTTAAAGGCACACATGTTTGCTGTTTGATGAGATCTTAACTTGCTGGATTTTTTTTAATTTTTAATATCTTTAGCAGTTAACATACTGGTTTATATTGTGGTGGACCTGGCAGTGCTAGATTAACAGTTGGAGTTGATAATCCAGCCTCAACAAATCCATAATTCAGTCACAGCTTCCTCCTAATTAAAAACAACCACAAGAACAACCAAAACTTAAAAACAACCAAAACTTGAGCTACAACACACCACCTAAAAACCGCAACCTCCACGGCCCACACCAAAACTGAAAGCAAATGGTGCATTTGAACTTCCCAAGTCCCAGCAAACAAGTTGTTTCCATGCTCTGAAACAGCTGCTCTGCAGAACGTGCATGCCCACGTGCACGCAGCCTCCTTTGCACTGCTCTGGCCTCCATCCACATCGCAGAGAGGAGCTCAGAGCCACTCTCACAGTCACCCTCTGGCCCTCTGCAAGCAGGAACAACCTCCTCAAGCCCATAAAGCTGCAGCTGCACGTGCCAAGTATGATCCAAACCACTGGAAACAAGAAGTCATTGCTCCAAGGACCAGAACTCACAACTTGCTGGGAAATCCACTGCTAGGGACTTGGGGAAGCCTGGTGTGAATTACGAAGGGGATGATTTTCCCATGCAGGACAGGGGGAACCTCCTACCCAGCAGGTGATGCCAACACCAGGCTGGGCTCTGCCTTCCCAGCAGCGACCTGACCAGCTCACTGCTCAGAGATGCCTTAGAGACATTCAGAGATGTTTTAAAGGCATGTCCCTGCCTCACTGTACCTCTGCTGTGCCTCAAAGCATTTATTTTCTCAAGTTACATCGTGGCATATTACAGAATTCAAAAGCAAGCTGTTCCCTCTTTGACAGGGAGACACGCTGGCCCTCCATTTCTGAATTTTTCCATGATGTTAGGCAACTGGCTCCAAAATTAAGCCACCTCTGGGAGCTCAAGATCAGAAATGTAAACTCAAAAAGCTACCATGCCAACACTGAGTGCAAAAAGTCGATATCCACGACCAACACTTGATCACTTCTGAAAGAAACTTCGTGCACCACTAAATTTCTTGCATCAAACATCAGCAATATAATAATTTAACACTGTTCACGGGGCTTTCCTTTGGCTTATTTGCCCAACAAAAAAAATTCTAGCAAGGGCTTGCAAAAGGAAAAGAGTGAGATGGGTGATAGGCAGCTGCAGCACTTGCCCTGGAATAGCTGTGTGGCACAGCCAAGGGATCGCTGCTGCCAGGGAGGACCAGCCTCGTCCTGCCACGGGGAGAAAACCAAGAGCCAAAAATTCTCCAGTGGGATTTGCAGTGTGGGGCCTGCAAACGTTGTTTTTAACTCTCTGCAGCTCTAGAAGCTGTTTCACAGGACAGATTGTATCTCACCCTTCTAGCACTAAAGAAAACCTGCTCCAATTCTGCAAGAATAATTCCACAACAATACCCCCACTGCCCTGGTACTTTCAAAAAAAGTAAGTCACAAGTTTCCAGTGACAGCACAACGTCCTGATTGCAACGTAGATCCACGTTTTTTTGTCGAGCTGCTTCACAGCAAAGAGCTGCCTGGGTGAGCACAAGGCACTGTGGCAGGAGCCCCTGCTGCACGAGGCATTCCTGGCCAGAATCACACATCTCCCCCTGTACTCGGCACTGGTGAGGGCACACCTCGAGTGCTGGGTCCAGCTCTGGCCCCTCAGTTTGGGAAGGACACTGAGATGCTTGAGTGCATCCAGAGGAGGCAACGAGGCTGGAGAGGGGCTGGAACACAAGCCCTGTGAGGAATGTTTGAAGGAGCTGGGGTTGTTCAGCCTGGAGAAGAGGCGGCTCAGAGGTGACCTTGTTGGTCTCTACAACTTCCTGAAGGGAGGTGCAGACAGGTGGGGTCGGTCTCTTCCACCGGGCAGCACTGACAGAACAAGAGGACACAGCCTCAAGCTACGTCAGGGAAGGTTCAGGTTGGATATTAGGAAAAAATTTTTCACCAAAAGAATAATAAAGTACTGGAATTGCCTTCCCAGGGAGGTGGTGGAGTCACCATCTCTGGATGTGTTTAAAAAAAGACTGGACGTGGCACTTGGTGCTATAGTCTAGGTGAGGTGTTGGGGCATGGGTTGGACTTGATGATCTTAGAGGTCCCTTCCAACCTCATTGTTCTGTGATTCTGTGACTCTGTGAAAAGGTAAGAAGGCATTTGTGCGCTGTCCATGCACGTGCAGGTGCAGCTCAGCTGTGTCTCAGTACCACTGAGCACTGAAGGAACCCCACAGCCACCCCCAGAGCCAGATCGTGCCAGGCAAATTTCCCTCGGCAGCGCTCAGCTACTGAGAGGGGCCCTACAGACAAAGGGTTTGTGACCATTCATACAGCAAAAAGGAACAACTGCACACACAAAACTTCTCCTTCCCCCCTCTCAGGCTTGGCCAGCAGCAGCCAGAGTGACTCCATTTCCACCAGTGAAAACCTCCGTCGCTGTTGTTTCTGCACCAGAGGTGAAGAGATCTCCCCTCCCTGCTCCCCCTGCCCGCTGGAGGATGCACGAGCCCGCACCCCGCACCCCGAGCAGCTGCGTTTGCAAACTCAAATTCAGCCTCTCACTTTGGATGTGGCCCATGGGGCTTGCAGGTTTTAGGTGCTGCAGCTGAAGTTTTGTGCCACTGTGTGGTTGGTTGTAATTAGGAGGAAGCTGTGAGTGAATTGTGGATTTGTTGAGGCTGGATTGTCAGCTCCAGCTGTTAATCTAGCACTGCCAGGTCCACCACAATATAAACCAGGATGATAACTGCTAAACATATTAAAAATTTAAAAAAAAAAAAATCCAGCAAGTTAAGATCACACTAAGCCAGCTCCCTGGTGAGGCTACACCAAGAGAGAGATCACTGCAAGTAGCTCATTGGGGAAAACAAAACAAAAACAAAAAAATAAAATAAAATAAAATAAAATAAAATAAAATAAAATAAAATAAAATAAAATAAAATAAAATAAAATAAAATAAAATAAAATAAAATAAAATAAAAATAAAATTTAATAATAAAATAATAAAATTATAAAATTTAAATAAAATTTAAAGATAAAATAATAAAATAAACATAAAATTTAAAAATAAAATTTAAAAATAAAAAAATTAAAAGTAAAAAATAAAATTAAATTTAAAAATGAAAGATAAAATAAAATAGAATTTTAAAATAAAATATAAAATAAAATATGAAATAAAATATAAAATAAAATATAAAATAAAAATAAAAAAATATTAAAAAATAAAAAATAAAATAAAATAAAATAAAATAAAATAAAACAAAATAAAATAAAATAAAATAAAACAAAATAAAATCCCAACTAAAGCAAAAACCCCACCCCACTACAAGGAGATGTGTACCCTGGACTGTTTCAGCATCCATCCAGCAGCTCCCAAAGGCTCTGCCAGCTCTGCTGGGGCAGGAGGGAGCAGCAGGAACAGGGCAATGGTGACAAAAAATTATTTTAAACATGCCCTACATTAATAATAATAATAATAATAATAATAATAATAATAATAATAATAATAATAATAATAATGGCACTTTTACTTTTAATACTGGCATTAGCCTTCCAGGGATGTCAGGCTATTTTTTTAAAGGTAGGTTGATATTACTACTCCTTTTTACAATGACAAAAAGAAAGGTCAGAAATTTAATCAATTTTTCAAGAGTGTTTAGCATACGATGACTGCGCTGTGTAAACTCAATACAAGGGGCCTAAATTTGAATTTTAATTACAAAACTGAGCCTTGCACCACCACTGGAAGTGGTGCCCCACACTCCAGCACCCCAAATAAGCGCCGCTTCTTTAAGAAGTTATTTTCATTTTACACCTAAAATTGAACTTTGGAACTTTGGTGCCGCTTACATTTTTTGCACGATAACTTTAAGAGTGTAAAATCAGCGAGATGGGAGAGATCTGCACTGCCACAGACACGCACAGGCACTCGAAACAGGGTTTGATTCAGGACAAGGGAGCAGCCAGGGAAAGGAGACAAACCTGCACCAAGGTGAGCTGATCAGAGCCCTGACCCCAGGGGGAAATCCCTGGTTTAAGTGCACTCATTCAAAGCACTCCTGTTTCCACAGCCACAGCTTAAATGCCACCTGATTGTTTCAGAGAGTATTCATTATATGTTTATAATAGATGATTATTCATAATATTAAATAATATTAATAATATTAAATCTTATAATAAATACCTTTATAATAAATACCATTATAATAAATACCATTATAACAAATACCATTATAACAAATACCATTATAACAAATACCATTATAACAAATACCATTATAACAAATACCATTATAACAAATACCATTATAACAAATACATTTATAATAAATACCTTTATAATAAATACCTTTATAATAAAATACCTTTATAATAAATACCATTATAATAAATACCTTTAGAATATCTTTATAATAAATATCTTTAGAATATCTTTATAATAAATATCTTTAGAATATCTTTAGAATATCTTATCTTTAGAGTATCTTTAGAGTATCTTTAGAGTATTTATAATATATATAATATATATATTATATATACATGTATATATAATATATATGTGCTTATATATTTATTTATTTAATAATAAATATTTATTTATTTATTTATTTGGAAATATTTATTTATTTATTTGGAAATATTTATTTATTTATTTATTTGGAAATATTTATTTATTTATTTAGAAAAATAAGTAGTGAAAAGAAACCTGAACGGTTACAAGCTGTGCATGCTTTTGTACAGATAAAGAAAAGGAGTGTTACTAATGGCCAGAGCAGCAATTTCCAGCAGAACTCCAAGTCTGTCCCATCAGTCACACAGCTACAGCTGAGTGCTGTGAGGCTGAATCTCTTTTTTCCCCTCAGCCAATAACACCACTCATACCAGCCCCACTTTTCTGTACCTGTCAAGTGAGTTCATATTTTGCACACCTCGCACGAAACAAAAAAGGGGGAATGCTGCAAATCAAACCCCTCATTTCCCTCTGGTCTCAGTGTATAAAGCCCATTAAATGCAGGATGGTTTTCCCCCAAGAAAAGGGGGGAAAACCCCAACAAACCAAGATCCTCTCTGTCAGGGTTAGTACTCTAAGAACATCTCT
This sequence comes from Vidua chalybeata, assembly GCF_026979565.1. Lineage (NCBI taxonomy): Eukaryota > Metazoa > Chordata > Aves > Passeriformes > Viduidae > Vidua > Vidua chalybeata. The sequence goes on along the minus strand of NC_071535.1, from coordinate 61,705,282 downwards.
GGCTTCTAACAGTGTCAGCTTTCATCACAGCTGGAAGTTTTTTCTTCTATGATCAAAGAGCTGTGGTTTTGTTTGTTTGGTTTTTTTTAATTGTTATGTTCTGATTTTTAAACCAAAATTTTTAACCAAATTTCTGATTTTGAGGAAGCTGCAGTACTTAAGTTAAAAATCATTTAGAATTCTGTCACTGTACCCTACTTTGAAGTTTCAGGTTTTACGTATCAGGCATTTGTGTACTTTATTCAACCACACATATATTTCTAACAATATAAAACTCTGCTTATACTCTATGTTTTAAAATAAAAACAGTCACGTGGTGGGGTGCTGCTCCAGTACAGAAAAGGCAGTAAAATTATATAGTTACAGATTGAAAAATGTATCTCCAGGTATGAATAAACTTATTTGGAGGACTTTTGCTCTGGCACACAAACCTCTTTCTCACTCCCCTACTATTGAATTTAAACCATAACGAAGTGGTAACATGCATTCAAACTACCCCAAAAAAAGAAGCCTGCAGCTATTTTATCCTCACAAAACTCCCTCATCCTCACCAGACAGGCCTGTCCAAAGGGGCATTTTCCAAAACACATACTCAAGTTTTATTTTGGTTTATTTCACTCTTTTTTTTTTTCCCCCTCTGCAAGTAAATGGGGTGCTGTACCTAAACAGGAAGATTTTTCTGTCTGCTTAAAAACTAAGGAAGTAGGTTTTCATTTGAATTTGTCCCCAGGCTGCATCCCACTGCTGCTCACTGGTACTGCTGGAACCACTGCTAGCAGCCTCATACAGAATATTTCAGAAGTCTAAACAGGCTTAAAAGGTGGTTTGGTTTAAAAATAAACAAACAAACATCCAAAAAAAACCTCTCAAACACACTCTTATACACCTAAGGGGCAAGAAGCACTTCCCTCTTTAATTCTTGCCAAAAAATTTCAAAGTGTGAAAACTTTCAAAAGAATAATAACCAATACGAAGCACAGAGAAGCATATTATAGGTATTATAATATTAATAACCATAATATGATAGTTATTTATTATTTTGCAGCTGCCCTTGAAAGCAGGGAGCTAAGATGATGCTGTTAATTAAAACTAAGTGAAAGTAAACACTAACTGGACAAAGCAATCAAACACAAACACTCTGTAACAGTCAGAAAGCCACTGAAACCTGTGGGTGGGTTCAGATGACAAAATAATATCTAAATTGCATCCCGTTATGCAAAACAAATGTGCAGCAAAACCTGCCTTTAGAATACCAGTTCAAACACTAATCAGCAGAGAAACACAATGAAATGAAATGAAATGAAGTGAAGTGGTTGGACAAACCGATCCAGAGGCTGTACTGACAAAGCTGCTGTAGCTGCCAGCCCCAAGCAAGGGCAGCTGTAATAAAAACTCTGCTGTTAACTGACACCACGCTTAAACAAACTGACTAAGGAGTGTAAAAAATACATATGAAGATAAGAGAACTCTCTCCCAGCTGACTGAACTACAAGAAAGGCACAAAATAAAAGTGTGAGAAGCAGCCCGGGACACGTGAACTTGGCAAAGTAGCGCCTTACAGGAGGCAATGCTGGTGAAACTCCATGGACTGTACTCTGTGTGAAATCAGAGCTAGGCCCAAAGGACACAGGACCTTGTAAATGGCTCTGTGGAGGCCAAGAAACCAGCTCTCACCTTTGCACACGAAGATGCATAACCGCAGAGGAATTGCTTCTAAAAGCAGCATTTCCTTTAGCAAGCAGCACTGTCCTTAAGCTGCACCCAGCTCCTGATTTATGGCATGCAGCAGGTCCTGCAGCAATAGATTGCCCTGCTGTTCACACACATGTCACAAAACTCAGCTCCCGTGTTGCTTCACTCATTTCTCTTCATCCCACGATTTTTAAAATAAATTTGTCACCAGAGAATAAAGCGTCTTCAAGCTCCCTCTTAGGGAAAAAAACAAACAAACAAACAAACAAAAGCAAACCGACAAACCACACACATGCATTACTCTAAAAGACAGCAACAAAGAAAAGCAGACTGTAAAACCAAATCAAATCAATCCTGGCAGCTGCAGCAGTGTAGCACTAACAGAGCCAGAGCAGGGTAAAAAGATCATGGTTTCTTTGTTAATACTGCTTTTACCAATTTTCTGTTAAGATTTCTCACTTGATGACAACCTCTTTCAGATGAACACACAAAACTTCCACTACAATACATTAAGAAGACAATAAAGACTCCATCTGAAGCTACCACACAATCCAGTCTCCCCTCCCCAGCAGCAGTTCTGCTGCTCTCACATCACACAAACCCTCAGCACACTCAGATCTTCACTTCCTTGCTTTCCTCTGCCCACCTGGTAGGATCCCCTCTTTTCTTTACCAGGTTTTCTAAAATCTGCCGTTTGCTACCCAGACCTATGAACTCACCTCCTGCACTGGAACATTTCTGTCTGCTTCCACTGTGGATCTGAGACTAATTCATTGCCAGTTTTTTTCTAGATTTTGATCTCCCTTTTGTGCACCAACACCTTCTGCCAAACCCGAATTTCTGATTTTAAGAAAGTTCCAGTATTTAAGTTTAAAATTATTTAAAATTCTGTCGCTGTACCTCACTTTGAAGTTTCAGTGTTTAATTCAACTACACAGTTTTTCCAAACAAGTATCTTTCAAGACATTCATCAAGTTAGTATCATTTTACACTATCCCTTAGAGGAGTGCCTGTATGTTTGTGAGGTTTTTAAACAAAGCATGAACAATTTTTACAGAGTTGAACACCACACTTAGTCCTAAATTCAGCTCCCACTGAAGTCAATGTCACGGGAAGGGGTTCTTTAAAACTGCCTTCTGATTTTCTTTTGTTTGCTTTGAGTTCATTCTCTAAATAAGATTTGTACTTAGTGTCAGTCAGAAGCACAGCCTGGAGTGCAAACCACGCACCAGGAATTTGCTGGCAAAAGGTCTAAAAAGTGACTCGAGACACGGAAATGTTTCTAAACTCAAAGTTACATCACCGCAGTACTAATAAATCAAATGTAATTAATGGAAAGTTTTCCACCTTGAAAAGTGAATGCAGGACAGACACTCAGCATCCTTCCTGAAGTTGCCTTTAGGAACATTGTAACCACAAGAAATCCTATTAGAAGGTGCTGAACTCCTACATTGTGGCTCTTCCGGCAGGCTTCTACATAACAAAAATGCAATGAAGTACCATACAACTTTCCCCCCTTATTATGCAAAATCCTTATCAAATTCAATAGTGTGACATGGTTCAAAATCCTGCCTAACAATGGCTCGCAGGATGTCCAGGGATGTCGGCTTTGTTTTAGTTTCACGTGCTTTTCAGTCTATTAATGCTAAAAGAAAAAGAACCTTCACATAAATAACCGATAAAGATCAAACCCCGCTGAACAATGGGAAGGAAATTCAGAGTTGGAACTGGTGCTGTGCTGAGCAAGCAGCCCATTGTGCCACCAGGGTGCCACAGCCGCCGGGAATACCGAGGTGAGGCCAGAAGGAGCCTCCAGCCGCCCCCTGGCCACGGTTCCCTCGGCCGGGGCCGAAGGGAGGTGTTGGAAGGGTCTGCAGCTCCTCGCAGGAGCCGCGGGGCAGCCCCGGCTCCTTTGTGCCGCAGGTTGCGGGTGGAATGTGGAATGCGGCACACGTTCCGCTCGCAACCAGGAGGACAAAGGATGCACTGATCGGGGGGGACAATTAGTCCCAATTAGGCCTATTTCGCAGCTGAGTGTGAGCGCTGGGGGAAGGGAGCTTAAATCTTAGCGCAATGGGTCCCTCAGGCGAGTGAGGGCGAGATCAGTGAAGTGACAAGCTTGAGAGCACGGGGAGAGTCCCACCGAGGTGGTGGCACCGAGTCCCAGAGTCCCACCGAGGTGGTGGCACCGAGTCCCAGAGTCCCACCGAGGTGGTGGCACCCACCGAGTCCCAGAGTCCCACCATGGTGGTGGCACCCAACGAGTCTCACTGAGGTGGTGGCACCCACCGAGTCCGATCAAGGTGGTGGCACCCACCGAGTCCCACCAAGGTGGTGGCACTCACCGAGTCTCACCAAGGTGGTGGCACCCACTGAGTCTCACTGAGGTGGTGGCGCTCACCGAGTCCCAGAGTCCCACCATGGTGGTGGCACCCACTGAGTCTCACTGAGGTGGTGGCACCCACTGAGTCCCACAGAGGTGGCGGCACCAACCGAGTCTCACCGTGGTGGTGTCACCCACCGAGTCTCACCGAGGTGGTGGCACCCACTGAGTCTCACCATGGTGGTGGCACTCACCGAGTCTCACCGAGGTGGTGGCACCCACTGAGTCTCACCATGGTGGTGGCACCCACCGAGTCCCACTGAGGTGGTGGCACTCACCGAGTCTCACCGAGGTGGTGGCACCCACCGCCTCCATCCAGGAGAGGATGGAGCCCAGCTCCTCACCCCTCGGACACACGGGCTCCAAACCCTGCTAACCACTCTGCCTTTTAGATCCCCTTGCTAACTAAGCCAAGTTCCCAGTTTCCCAGCCCCGCCCGGAGCAGCAGTCCCGGTGTGAGGCACACAGGCAGGGAATACTCACATATGCACGTGGGGAGGCTGGAAGCGGCTCTGGTTGATGTTGTAGTGCGTGAACGCCTGCGTGGGGTTGGAGCTGTACTCATCCACCGTTACGGTAACTTTGCCTTGTGAAGGAATTCCATGAGCCATCCTTCCTCCTTATGGACATGAGCAAGCTCACAGCTTCCCAAGGCCAGGGGCAGGGCAGGGCATTGTGGTCCGGCCAGATCCCGACTCCCAGCAGCTCCGCATCAACTCCGTGACCTCTGCTGGGAGAGACAGACAGCACACGCTGCTGTAAGCCATGAGATGTAAACACACCCTGACCTAGTGCTCCACGCTCTCCTGACTTCCATTCAGATCTGAGACCTGTTCAGATCTGAGACCTATTCAGATCTGAGATCTTTTTCTATATTCCCCACGTACCCATCACCCCTCTCCACTCATTACTATTCACTTTTTTTTTTTTTTTTAATTACCTCATCATCCAGCTCCATCATCATTAGACACATCCAAAGGATGAATGCTTAAAGTAAGGCTTTATCTTCAGGGGGTGGGGGAAGGGGGAATAACATATCTGTGTTGAAAGCTCCACTTAAATACTCCCCATTTCATAACCTCGATTTTAAATAACATCTTGCGTTAATTGCAACCACGAAAACTCACAAGTGGACCCAGCTTCCAGAAGGACAGAAGACTTTCCACAAACCCGCACACTTGTTTTCAAGCCGCTGCTGTAGCTTTAGAACGCTAATAACTGAGAAACTTTCATGAAACTGATGTAGAGAACACGTTACAATCGCACAGCAAAAGGCACACCCAAATACCTCTGAATCGAGGCGTTTATGTGCCCAGAGAAAGTGAGTATCTAGGCAATGTTAACAAAACATCCACGTTGTAGCTCACTAGCACTGAAACTGGTTCGGACTCACTGTCAGCAGACAGCAATGATTTATCAGACTAAAGCGCGATTTTATGCATGTTTCTGCATAAGGTGAAAGAATCAGGCTCTTCCCTCTCTCTGCATCCCTGTCCGGCTTCTTCAGAGTGCTCTTAGACACATTTTGCGTTAGGCCTGGGTGTGCGCTGTGATACCGGCACAACCCAACAGCCAGAACCTCCCAAACACGCTCTGCTGAGCTTCCCGGGCAAAACCCGAGCTTCCATGGGTCCGGTCAGTATCCTGAGGATACCTCGGCTGCCTTCCTTTCAGAAATTGACCAGCGGATGGTCGAAGGATACTCTCAAGATGAGCAACTCCGTAAAAGCCCCGTTTAAGAGGCAGATCCTCAGCTGGGACACGCTGTGCTAGCTGCAAGGACATGAAACCACCGCTCTCGGAGCCCACTGAAATTCCTCCCTTTAGCTGCCACGTGCAAGAGTGGGCTTCTCCTATCTGGAGTGCATTTCACAAAAGTAAATCCTTGCTTACTGGGAAGACAAAGAGATGGGAAAGAGAAGAGAATGACTTGGGCCCCGAGCATCAAACCAAGCAATATTTTTCCAGTGCAATTTCCCTGGGCTTCTCCAGCTCCCAGATAGAAATGTGCTTGCCATGTGTAACACTGAGCATTTGAAATCTTTGATTTGTATTCCAAATATATTTTTAATACAAAGACTAATTTCCAGTTTGGCACGAGGCACGATGGAAACGCTCTGCAAATGGCAGATGGCCTGCTATAGGCCATTTATTTTACTATTTTACCACCTCAGGCCTACGTAGGCTTCCATATGTTGGCTGGGTTAAGACATGCCGCAAACTTTGTTCTAGCAACTGCATTCTATCCCTTCATCTTCTTCAGCATCGGAAGGAAAAAAGTAGAAGGAAAAAAAATTAAAAAGAAAAAAAAAGATGAAATTAAACCTTAAAGCATGGATTTCCAAACTGTCACTGGAGATGGCAGAGCACTGTAACTGTGGTTACAGCCTGCTCCTCCCCTGTGAGACCTAGCGGACCTCTCTCATGAGAACAAGGTCTCAGCAGCAAAAATCAGCAAGGGTGAGCTTTGCTGGAACACATCCTTGCTGTGCTAGATGCGATGTAAGGTGCTGCAAGAACTGCTCACATAACCCAGCGGTTACCGCGCCGAATTTGCAGCTGTTTCCTGAATTTCCTCTACAATTATATTTTAGTGTTATTTTGCATAACACTAAAACACAACACCTGCTTCAAACTGCAGTCCTGGTTCCAAGCGCTGCAGTTCTTTTGAGATAGAAACTAAGAAGAGTGCACAACGCAGAGCAGCATAATTGCCCTGTACTGAGAAGTAAATACAAATGAAAACATCTTCCTGCCAGAGAAATGACTGTCATTAACAAGACAGGCCATCAGAGCTCCCCAGGAAAAAAAAAAATAAAGAGTTTTTCTTTTACACTGCAAGAACTTTGGAGGCTTCATACATTAAGAAGTGGTGTGAAAATTACATGTGTAATGTTTTTTTCTGCAATTAAAAGCAACAATATAAAAATGCGTTAAACCAACGACAAAAATATGCTTGGGCTATCAGGAAAGCTTAATGACACTGTTTTCAGCACCCCAGCATAAGAAAGGTCAGAACATTAAATTTCATATTATTGTTCACTCATGGAAGAAAAATCTAATTTGTTCATGAGAATGAATTATACATAAAGATAATAGGCATTTTTTACAATGTTTGTAGCAGTCCAGAAAGAAATTACAACTAACTGGCATAAAACAAATGACAAGAGGGCACTGAGATAGCTGTATTAAATACTTTTAAGTTGACTCTCAGTAAGATTATAAGTCTATAAGCTGCAATTGCTTCCCATTGTTCTAATCTTTAATCTTAAAAATAAATCTGTACTTAAACTGAGACAAAGCTGAACAAAGCATCCTTTTAAAATGAAATTCAACAACAAATGCCAGACTGGGGGTAAAAAAAAAAAATATAATTTGAAGCTGGCTTCTGTGTCAATTCTTTTCATTTCCATTTAATACTTCATAGAGTACTACAGCTCAACTATCAGAAGTATCTAATTATTACCTTCTTTACTGGGAACGTCTCTGAAGAAAATAGAAGAAAGAAGCTGAACACTTCAAAACTTTAAAACAAACGTATCCTAGGCCCAAGATTTTAAAAAAAAAGAAATTAAAAGAGACCTCTTCGAACTGCTACCATTCTTCTTTCTCCAACTATGAGCACTACTTGAAGGTTACTCACAGGAGATGAGTGCAAAAAAAAATAAAAGTTGGATTATTTTCCCATCTATCAAGTAAACACAACACGTAATATCTTCCACGCCTTTCGAGGCAGTTTTAGGTAAGAATGCCTACATTAAAAACGCAAACGATGCTTTTTCAGCGTGTTGCCTTTTCCCAGATACAGGCTGTTACCCTTTTCCAGCGTGTATTTGCAGCGGCAGCCAGACAGGAGATGTGCCATTGTACACATCTGCCCGGCGTTACGGGTATAAAGCGGAGCTTTTTCAGAACACGCCTGACCCAAACGCGGCTGCAGCTATTTGTAAACCTGTACGCTGCCGCCCTGTCAAAAAAACTGCCAGGAAACCTGCGCAGGTAAGTCAATTCCCACGTAGCGTTACATCGCACAGACAACCACCCGCACGAAGGCACGCGAAAAAACCCATTTCCCCAAATAAAATATTTACGCCTCCCTCATCTGAATTTCAAACATTCGCCTCTAGCTGGGCTCGGGCCGCAGCAGAAAACGCTGAAAGGCAGGAGCCGGGAAGGGTTAAGCCCGTGTCAACACCTTGTGGTGCTCCACGCACTCTCCCGGCGCTCTTACCCCGCCGCGCCCGCCCGGGGCCGCGCCGCGGCCGCGGAGCCCCCGGCACTCCCGGTGCGCTCCCGGCCCCGCGGGGACTCCGCCGCTCCCCGAGATGCCGCGCCGCACTTGGCGGACAACTCCGCGCTCCAGCTAGCCGCCGAGCCCGGCGGAGGCAGCGGGGTGGGGGGCCCGGACCCCGACTCTTCCCCCGCCGCCGACCCCCGGTACCTGGGCTCCCGGCCGCTCCCCGCCTCCGCCGGCTCCCGGGCCGCCCCGGCCGCGGCCCCGCGGGGCGCCGGGCTCGCCCCGCGGTGATTGATGGCTCCGGGTGGCCAATGGCTCCGGCGCGGCCCCGTCCCGGCGTGTGCCGCAGCCCCCGCCCCGCGCCCCCTGCCCTGCCCCCGCCCCGCGGCACCGGGGGGCATTTCTGCCCCGTCTGCGCCCTACGTGCCGCGCCGCACAAAGTTCGCCTCGCCCCCGTTGCCCGCCGTGCCACGGACCGCAAGGGGCCGCGGGGGGGAGGATGCTCGGCTCGGGGGAGGGATGCGATGAACTCCACAGCAGCCGCGGGCGAGCGCGGCGGGGCCGGGCGGGGGTGGGGGTGATGCCCGCCGCTTTTTCTTGCGGCGGGGCCGACCCCCGGCACCGCGCCCCCCGACCCCTCCAAAGGCTCCAAGTGTCTGCGGCCTCCGGGATCAGGGTTTCAGAGCGGCTTCTCTGCCGGCCAAAGGGCGAGGGGCAACTCCGCCGGGGAACGCCGAGCCAACCCTCCTTACTTTTGCGGCGCGTCCCCCCCGCCTCGCCCCCATTCCCCGGCTCGCTCCGCGCCGCCAGCCCCGTCCCTGCGCCCGCCGGGCGGCTCGGCGCTGCGCCCGCCGGCTGCCGCCCGCCCGCTGGCCGCAGCCAGCACAATGCTTCCCCGGCCTACCCTCCCGGCCCCGCCGCCGCAACCCGCGCCCGACCCCGCACGCCACCCCCGGGCCGCCCCCCGGGCAGCGGCGGAGGGCAGCGGGGGCACGGCCTGGGCAGCGGAGCGGGGCAGGGCAGCCTCGCTCAAGCGCCGCCGACACCGCCGCCCCGGCTGCGGGGAAGCGCCGCTGCCGCCGCCCCGACACGACCCGACCCGACCCGGCGGGCTCGGGCGGTCACGGCGGGGGCGCGGGCGGCCGCGTTCATCCTCAGCATTGTTTGCGGGAGGCTGGACCGGCGCCGCCGCCGGAGCTGCCGCCCGCCCCTCTCTCCGCTGCCGCCCATGACACGGCACCTCTAACCCGCCCGCTTTGTGCTCCGCTGCCCCCGCCGTGCTCCCCCCCTGCTCCCGACACCGGCCCGCGGCCGCTCACCTTCCCTCCGCGGCTGCCGCTGCGGGCGGGTCGGGGATGCCTTCAGCGCGGGCAGCGGGGCCGCTCCATGGGGCTGCGGGGGCGCGGCCGGGGCAGAGCCTGCGCCCGACCCCGCGGCGGCGCCCGGCGGCGGCGGCGGCCCTGGCTCCGGCTCCGGCTGGGCTCCGGCTGCGGGAGCGGCAGCGCGGCGGCGGCGGCGAGGGCGGGCGCGGTGCAGTGATCGGGGCTGCCACTGGGGTCAGGGAGCAGGCACCAGGAAACGCGGCGGCCACGGCGCTGCTCGCACACACACACACACACACACACACACAGAGACACGCACGGCTCCTCCCGCTGCCTCGCACTTCACCCCCCCGGGCAGGGAGGGAGGGAGGGAGCGCTGCTGCATTTCCCGAGCGCGGCACAGGCTCCCCACGCCGAGGCGGCTGGAGCACGGCTCTCCCTGCCGGGGTCACGGCCGGAGCCCACCGGGACCCCCTCCCCGCCAAGGGGCAGCGCCCGGGCACGGCCGGCCCCGCACCACGCGTCGCCGATCGGCTCCGTCCGCTGCCCGCCGAGATGGCAAAATAAATAAGTAATAACAGCAACAATTAAAATACCCAAATCCTCGGAACAGGTTTCCGCACCTTTCGTCACTGGGCGTTGATGCGGTGCCCTGCTCCTTTGTAGGTAAGCTCACCTCAGCGACCAGAAACACCGGGGTTCGCCTTTGAGGCCGAGCATCGTCTTAAGGGAACTGGGGCTTTCCTATGGAAAAATAAAATCAGGGATGTGGCTGGTGTCTTTTTTTCCCCCCCTCTTTTTTTTTTCCCCCTCCCACCCCCGCCAAAATCACAGCAATTGTGTCAACAGCCACAACAGCAACAGAGTGAGGCTTAGACGCGTTTGTCCTTTTACTTTCAAGACAGCAAATGGAAAGGGGAGACTTCCAAAAATATATTACAATGAGGAGAAAGACAGACAGAAAGACAGACAGACAGAAAGACAGACAGACAGAAAGACAGACAGACAGAAAGACAGACAGAAAGAAAGACAGAAAGAAAGACAGAAAGAAAGACAGAAAGAAAGACAGAAAGACAGACAGAAAGAAAGACAGAAAGAAAGACAGAAAGAAAGACAGACAGAAAGAAAGACAGACAGAAAGAAAGAGCAAGGCCAAATATTTTTGAATAGTTGAGCAGACAGAAAAAAAATAGCAGGCCTCTAATAGTGAGTAATTGACCTATATATTTTAAATAAGTAATTTTGACTCTAGCCAACCTTCAGATATGCCTGGCAAGCAGGCAGGTTTTTCTTTGTTGCTGAAAGCCATGAGGAAGGTCTTCTGCATTGCCAGGCAGAAATCCACTGGGATGGATTGTCCTGTTTAGAAACAGCAAACTAATAAAAATCAACATGAAAGAGACTAAATGGCATTAAGACTTTTTCCCAAATAAAAAAAAAAAAAAAAAAAAAGAGAGTGAAAGGGTACTGTTGTCGTTATCACTTTTGAAAGAAGCGAGCACTGTGAACCACCAGAGGAAAATTCCTGTTTCAGACAAAAAGGCCCACAGATGAGTTGCCCTCCTGACCAAACCAAAGCAACACTTCCAGGGAAACTTTTCCTGGAAGGGAGTGTGAGGCCGTAGCTGCACCAGTATTTGTAGCTGACTTACTGTGACACAGCTGTAGAGGCAGCAATCCAGCCTCCCACCCGTGTCCCTGCACTCCGGTGGGAACAGGGAGCCCCGCTGGGGACACTGAGGCACGGAGCAGCAGGAGACACCTCCTGCTCTGCTGTGGGTCAGCCTCCTCACACAATCCCCTTCCCAAGTGCACCAACCCTCCTGCTGGGACCGGACAGGGAGCGAGGTGGGAACAGAGCAGGAGAGCTCCCTGCTGCCAGGGACACGCACAGGAGGTGATGGGGAGCAGGTCCGAGCCTGAACCTGCTGCACCCCTCCTCCACAGTCACAGCAGCAGGAGTTTCCCTGTAGTCGTGTCTTTACACATCTGGAGCCCCTAGCGCAGAGAAACAGGGGAGAAGCCTGGGTAGGGGATTGGGCTGGGAACTGGGAAGCTCACAGACCTGCTCTCTGGCAGCTGGTGAGAGATCAGGCATTTCCCTGGCACTGAGGTGAGCATTTACCTGCCTCACTGGTCCTGACACACAGCAAGCCCCGTGGCCTCAAAGTTCCTGGTTCTTGGGTTTTGCTTGTATGAATGCAGAGTGGGACCTGCTTCTAAGCTCACACTTTTTTCACAATACTACGTGCTCAGCAACAACTGCAAGCTGTAATACAGTCATCAGGAGCATTTTTGTTCATACACCACTTGACAAACTCTGCAACATTTTCTGTTAAGGGCACACAACAGAACTTTTCCCTTTCACAAACTACTTGCTTTCAGTATGCTTTCCAAAGAGGTACTCACCTTAGAAACCTGCTGGCCCCAGAGTTGCTCTAGGAGGAAAACATATTTGACTTAAATGGATTAAAGGGTTTTCTGAGGGAAGGAGCTGAATCCTGCTGCCTTTCTTCTCCAATTCACAAGAGCAGCATCTAAATGCAAGTACACAAAAATAAAACACCTGTATTATGGCTGGAACATGTATTTGTTAACACCCGCTTGACAAGAGGATTTCAGAGATAAATTCAGAAACCTAAGAAGTAAATGAGATGTTCATTTTGAGTGTCACAGGACTGATTTTTCTAGCTGGGTGAAATTCAAAACAGTGAACAAACAAACCTTAATACCTCCTATTAATATGACAGTGAAAGGGTATGTTATACATGAAACCTCAGTCATGCTCAGAGCTGGCACTGGATTTTGTTTTTTTCACTTGTACAAAATCCAAAGTGAGTATCCTCAAATGCACAGATTCAGGAGATGCATGTTAAAAATTAAAAAAACACTATAGTATCCAGAAAAGCACACTCATTCTTCACCATCTATTATGTCATCCTCAATACATTTCATAGGTTCACTGCCTCCAGTTTCTGCCAAGCACAGGGCAGAGCCAACAGCTTATGAGACACACACGGGGTGCTTCAGACCCCCTGAACCACAGACACCTACCTAATTTTGCTCTTTACTTCAGGAAAAATCTTTCCTAAGTATCTGTAAAGCAGTACAAGAAAGTATGATTTAAAGTCCACCTTCTGAGCACTCACTCCTTAAATAATCAGATTTTTCGAGAGATCTTCTACGCGGAAAGGAATTCCAACCAAACCAAACCAAAAAACCCTTTCAAACAGATGCAAACCACAATGAGGAACAAATTCAGGTTTCAAAAAGCCTCCTTCCACAAGGGCAGAAGGGGTTTTTGAGGCAGACCCCAGGCTGGCCCACAGCAGCGTCACGAATGCTTGTGCTGGCACAAAGCAGTGCAGGACCAGGGCTGGCACAGCGTGTGCTGCACCTCCTGAAAGAGTCAGGCCAGTGTTTCACACTACCTTTTCCTCTGCACACAGTACCAGAGGTGTTTGGGTTGTTTGTTTCACTTCCCTGGATTTTTTTAGCCATTTTACAGAGCACCAAGGGTTTTCATTTGCGCTGCAGATAATTCAGTTTTGGCCTGCAGAGACCGGGACACGCTGGTACAATGCATATTTTAATTTCCTAACGTATTTTAATTTTCCTGACATTTTAAGAAAGCAGCGTTTGGTCCAGTGGATGGCCACTTTCACCAAAAGTCACTGGATTCACCATATGTCAGCACAGACCAGTGCAGTTCTGCCAAAAACTGCATCTTAACAGGCTCATTCCCCTCATTAAAGCAGAAATTCTTCCCTAACTGTGGAACAGAAGACAACAGAAGAAAACAGCATTAGTTTAGGCTTCACGCCCCACTGAGCCCCACAACGTTCCAAATTTGCTGAATATGTCTGGATAGATTTAAAGTTCTCCATTGCTCTCTTTCACTTGCAGGCCATAAGTCACAGAGCATTTGGTGTGCGTGCTGGCCAACAACATGAAAACAACAGAAAAACAGAGTATTACTTACAAACAACAAACAAACAGAAAAAAAAAAATTCCAAAACAACAGGATTCCAATTTTGCAAGTTGGGGTTTTTTAGCTCTCAGGGCTTCTAAACAAAATTGCAGGCTGGAACTAGCAGCTAATTGAATCCTAAAAGCTGAAAAAACTCCCAAACCTCATGGCTTTGGATTTTCATAATCTGTCCCATTACGAGTTTTTATCTCACTTTTTCCCCTCACAAACAGGCTTATGACCTGTTCAATACTCCAGCAAACACCTCAGAAAGAACCCACAGGCTTTCCATAGAAGCACACCAGCTTTGGGAGGAAAATGACAATTGCAAAAAGGAAGTGAAATTGGAGCCTTCTGTCAGAACCTGCAGACACAGAGGAGCATGTCATTATTCTGCTGATGGAGCATCAGGTAAGATTACTGAAGGAAATATCACCAGTTGCCCTCTGGGCACTCTTTTTATATTTGATGGGCCAGAACTTTGTCACAGGATAATGCTTGTCTGCTGCCTTGCCCCTTTAAATTAAATTAAATATTTGATTGGAATTTTCCTACTTACCCTCTGTAAAAATAAAGTGATGCAAAAAAAAAACCCAGCTGGAGGTGAATTGTTTGTCCTTCTAAGAACTCCCAATGTAACTGATTGGTACCTGGAAAATAAATAATTTTTTTTTTTTTTTTCCCCTGAACATTCCACTGAACCTTCTTTTTTTTCAGAATTAAGAAGGATACACGGGTGATTTATTTCTTCATAACAGAGAAGGCAGTGACTCCAGTTTTGTGTGTACATAACGATGCAAGTGTTGCTTGATGGAGAGCAGTGGCTGCAAAGGCATCACTGCAGGAGCTCCCAGGACCTGGGGGCTCAGGGCTCACTTCAGGAAGGATTTGGGGCTCACACTCTGGTCAATGAGCTGTGGCAGGGAATACACAACACTGGGTGTTGTAACACCCTATTTATTGCATTACGATTTGCCTGTTTAGAAGGTGGATGTCTTCTTCCCCAAGTGATCATTTTATCATTTGATTAGTTTATTATTTGACTCAATTATTCATTGAACCAAAGCCAGTGCATGGGAAAACTTTGAGCTTAATTCACCTGCAGCTCAGGCACTCAAAGCCCATTGTACCAAACTCCAAACCCTGATGGTCTGTCAGAAAACAGGCACTACACAAGATTCCAAACCTCTCCTCTCCTTGACCTTTAACTTATTTAACTCCCTCCCCTGCTCATCCCAGAGATTACCTCCCCTGTGGCAGACCCCGGGCACACACTGCTTCTGTTCCTGGCTGTAACATGAACTGTGTCCCCACAGGTCTCAGGAGTCACACAGATACCAGATGGCCTCCTGTCTGCACTCTAAATCTACCCCTGTCCTTCTGACTTCAGACAGAAGATTCAGTGAAGTGCTTTTCTGTCACATTTTTCAAATGTCAAGCTCCACAAACCGAAATTCCTGCAGAGAAAAATTCTTCTCTCTCTTCCTGAGAGAAGGTCCCTATTGAATGGAAAGTTTTGTATGAAATTCTGCAAATCAGTCAAAATTCCACATGGAAAGCAAATTGCAAAACTGAAATAATCTAATTTCTCAGTGCAAGTACAGCATTTTACATGGTATTGCAGAGGAGACAGTATTACTCCTGTGCTATCCTTAATTTTTTTTTTTTTTTGAGGGCTACAGATTTACTGGCAAATTCATCTGATGATGATGACTATTGTCAACAGCTACTCAGAGTTAACCTCTTTACATCTAAACAAATAGAGCTTCACTTCATTCCTTGCATAATTAACTTTATGCTTTTGACAGACATAAAGAACCGTGGTCTCCAGCAAATCTGCATCTAGCTGTGGCTCACCCAGATTCCCTTGGGGTCAGAACTGTGGTGCCCTGACAGAAAATTGTAGGGTGAGCATAACAGCCTTTAAAGGTGTCAGGTGTTCCTACATGGACATCCTTCCAATCTGAGCAACCAAGACTCCCTAAAGGAAGGGAAAGGCTTTCTCAGGAGCCTTGTCACTTTAAACGTCCCTGGTAACACTGCTGATCTGAAGGTACACAGAAACCTAAGAGCCTGAAGCCAAAATCTTTGCTGTGTGCTAATTACCATCATTATCAGACTCTGCTGTACAGAAAATACAGCTCGTGTTGTTTAGGAGCCCTCCCATTCTGTGGGGAAAGAGCAAACCTTCAATGCACAGGCAGTGCTCTAATGTAAGAGGTTTCTGGAAAGGAATGGTGAAAGTCCTACGGTATCAGCTCTGGTCAATGCTCATTTTTATCCCTTGATTTGGCATTTAAAAAAAATCAATATTCCTTAACAGTTATTGTCTAGATTTTGAATGCATCCAGGCTGAAAATACTTGCTAGGAATTGAGGGATTTTACACCCTTTGTTTCAGCCACCCTCGGAACAGAAATCCTGTATTCCGGTCATTGTCTGGAATTTGAGTTCAGTGTTGGCAAACTGGGCCCTGCATGTCTTTGAGGCATATGGAAATTGATGATGAAAGTGTCTAGTATAACTGCAAGTATAATTTGATGGAAACTGGAGCAGTGAACTGTGAGAAACTGCTAAATCAGTGTCACCAAACTCTGCTCGAAAAATAATGAAACAAAAATACCACCAGGACACGAGCAACGCAGAGCAGAGGCTGTGAAACCAGAGAGCAGGTACAGCACTCGAGGAAACCCACAAGAAATGATTTTAGTTGTTATTTTTGACACAAATACACAGTACAACTTTCCTGTTCAAATCCACTTGACGGAGACAGTGACATCACGTCTCCTCCAAATTGCTCAAAGCCCAAAGTCTTGGCAGGAGCTGTTCCAATAGAATATCATGTTCAGCCCTGGCACTCTCTCCTGTCTGCCCAGAACCACGTGCAGAATAAGAACAGCACCGTGGCCAATGCAAATCCTAGTTCTAGCTTGAGTCCCTGGGGGCAGCAGGAAAACACCAAAATAGAAAACATATTACAGTTTTAAAGCAATAATATTACTGAGGGGAATAAAACAAATGTGACCTCAGAAGTAAGATGACATTTATTGCCTAAAAGTTAACAATTTCTGAAGCTGTAAAAGTATAAATAAGACCTGACGATGGCAGTGAAAAGATCCTGATATTGCTTTATTCATACATTTTGAATGAAAACAAAACAAACTTACACAGAGATCTGAGAGCAGGAGGACAAAGAAAGAAGATATTGTCATTTTTGTATATTAGATGTACGCTTTGTTTACTGATGTTTACCTACATCAGTAAACACACTCAAATTACTGGGAAAAAAATGAATTATTCTATTTAGTTCTACCCATGTTCTGAGATAGAAAAATGTGTATGTATGCCCAAGAAGGGGATATAAGCGTGCACATCCGTAGAGTTGCCAGAAAATTTGTACAAAAAGATCACAGGGAGACACAGACAGCTGGAAAAATTGGAGCAGGGGCTCTGATTTTCATGCCAGTGTTACACCTAATGCAAAGGGAATGCAGATGATGGACTGCAAGCTATATGTTATTCCTCCTGGCACATCTCAGTGTGCTTGTAGAGCTGAGAAAGACTGGGAAGTAACAAAAAAAAAAAAAAAAAAAAAAACCCCAACAACCAAACACAGAAATCCCCAAAAACCCACACAAATAAACAACAAAACAAAGCACACAGAAATGAAAGAAACAGTGTTATTATGAAATTAAAATATGTATCCCTCAAACTTATTACAGCCATCAACATTTCCATGTACAAAAGACAAAATCAAGATCAAGCAGTGGACACCAAGCAGGAGCTTCTGAAATTTGAAAATTTAACTAAATTGTACCTTCAATCCCACCATGACACACGGATGGCAGAAACCACCAAATGGAAGGTGAGCAGACACAAACACCTCTTGAATGAGATGTTTCTGCACATGGATTCATGCAGATTATTTATCATTAGAAAGCTAAGATCTAATCATATCTAACATCTAGAAGATATTCTCTAGAAGTTTCCTTTCTACTAGGGAATATACAGATAGGAGGCTTGGTAGAAAAATGCTAAGTGGAATCCTGGTAATACATTCAGGTTTCTAAACTAATCTAGGTGTGGGTTCTGATATCTTTGACCTCAAAACCTTTGTGTTAAAAAGCAATTTTCTCTGCCAGTTAACCCAAACTATGCAGGTGAGGAGCCTCCTTTCGGTGTTTCTTTGCCCCCTCAGACCTACTGAACAAAATTCCATCTTTTGTGACATTACTGCTGCAATCCAAAACTGTGATCACACTCAAAAAAAAAACCTGCCTGCTCAGAGAAAACCAGCTCATAAAAATCAGCTCTAAGTCTCAGTTAGAATTTAACCAGGGTGCCTCGGTGTGCCCCCAGGGAGGGCTCCTGTGGATTCCTGCTGTGCATTCAGACCCTGTGCACCCAGCACAGCCTCGGGCAGCGGCTGGCAGAGGCTCTGTTTGTACCAACCCCCTTGTCACAGTGACCCACCCGCTGAGATGTCCCACCTCGGGGAGGGAGAAGTGAAAAGGAAAACATCAAAAACACAAACACGGCTTTAAAACAAATCCAGCCACAAAACTTCTCCAGATCAGCTTGTGTCCCTACCCACCAGCAAGATAAGCTAATAATCTGACACTGATTTTTTTCCCATTTAGAACAAACTGCTGGCCTTAAAAAGGACAAATCTAGAATAAAATGTATACTTAAGCTTCTGTCCAAGCTTCAGACTGAGCGCTGTACTTGATGCTGTCGGGTCAGGGAGCAGGAGATACAGGATCACATTTGTCCCACTGAATCCTTGGCTTCACTTCTAGTTAAACAGATAAAATTGAAAAGAGCACACATTCTGCCCTGCCTTGAGATCAAACTCCTATTTTTGAGATTAGACATCAGCTGTGGATGTAAAAAACTTTTATTTAGATATACATGATTTTTTAGCCAACTGCTTCATATGCAAAAACCATGAAACCATAGTATTTCATTCACTGTTGTTGGCTTCTTTCTACTCTTTCAAGTTTGGCCTGTCATAAAGCCCTCTGTAAGCTTGAGAAGACAATTTCCCACATATGGGAGCTCTACAAAGGGAAAATGACTTCTCCATATCTGGGGGTCCCTATCAAAATGAATCGTGTGAGCCCAGGAACAGCAAGGGAAGAGATCACTGCTGTGAGTCCCTGCTTTGATTCCTTCAGTCCAGAGTCCACCTGCACACTCTCCTGCTACTTTGAAGCATTCCCTTGTTTTCTGATGGATTTTCATTAGTGTGCTCTTTTCCACCTATTTGTCGGGTCTGAACGTTCAATACTGCCAAATTAACAAAGAAAAAAAAAAAAAAAAAATCAATGATTAAAGCCCACCAGCCACCTGATTGCCATAGTCTGCAAGCTGCTTAATTTCCATTTCTTCAAATACTCGGTTCTGCTTACATTGTTGCAAGAGTCCCTGTGCTGTAATTCTGTGTTTATGTCAGAATACATGTAGGTACCCACAGAAAAGTCCTGTGGCATTGCCTCTGGGTGAGCCCAGGTCTCCCAGAGACGAGTGTGACCCCAGCTCTGCACCCACAGGGAGCTCCTCCAACACCTGATCTCCATCCTTCAATTCCAGCTCTCAGAGCCTCTGACAGAAGACTACTTGAAAGTTTTGGGCTCTGGGCCCTTGAACATGTTGTAATCAAAAATTTATTTCTTTGTGTGACTCACAGGAAAAAGAGCCAGGCTGTCAGGATTTTAGAAGCCTGGGTTTAAAAATGGAAACATCAGGAAAAGATGCTCCTAAACTGTCCAAGAACTGATCCGATTGCCACTGTCTGAAAATCCCTCTGGCCATACCACTACTGATTTATTACCATTGTTTTGTACTTCCCTGAGAGGAATGACAGGATGAGAGTCATGGGATGGGATATTTTATCTGACTTATCAAAGGGCAATGTTTGTAAAGACAAACTGCAGCTACACAACCAGAGGAGCTGGAAGGGCTCAAAAGATGCTGCTGAGTAGGTAAACTGTCAATAGACTGAAATTTCTCTTTAAACACGGGGCTCAAGCCCAGGCTTCTTGCAGAGCCCAAGGCTCCTTCCAGGCCCAGCACAGCACACTTTGTCAGTTCTCCTCAGTGGGGTTGCAGCAGGGCTTTGAAAAGATGGATTTGATTCCTGTCTAGTGCCTGAAAAGCATCCCTGCCAGCACCAGCACCACCCCCCTGCAAAGCAGAGCTCAGCATTAGATTTCTTTCTTCCCACCAAATCCCACTCTTTTCAGAGACAATTTGGGATTTGCAAGGAATGCAGGATCCATTTCCTTTCAGATTCTAAATAAATATTCAGAAGCCAAACTTGCTGCTCTGAACGAGGTATGAGTTTTGCTGTTAGTTTAAACAGAAGTGAGAGAAAGTTGCGGACTTACAAACCTGCACCTATCGGACATTTTTCCTTTTTTAGGCTTGGATTTTGAGCCCAAAAGAGCCCCTTCAAAAGCAAACCCAAGTGTAACGTACTTGGAATTCTCCCTAACGGTGACAAGAGCGAAGGTGTCACTGTGTAACAACACAGGATGTTGATAATGGTGTCATCCAAGCTGCACAAATCTGTACAGATTCTCTTTTAAAACAGCAGCTGGTGCTAAATCCAAAGCTCCTACTTGGGAGTTGGAGACAGACTCCACCAGCACTCAGTGATTTATCTCCCTGCTCCTCCAGAAGCCATGCAGCTTCAGGAATTATTTTTTTTTTAAGCTCACACGGCAGTTTGAAAGTCTCATCCAAGAGATACCAAGGGAATCCCAGGCAGCAGCTCATCCCTGCAACAGCCTCCCCTAGCAAAGCCAGGATTTGCATTTCGCACTCCAAGACAATTGTGGAGTAATGGACCTAGACACATTTTATTAACCAAAGTCTCCACGTCCAATAATCCACTTGTCCCTATTCTTAATTTTGCCTCTCACAGCATTTATTTGGTACAGAAGGATGATACATGCTTTATTTTAAATAGCTACACTGGAAATGAATATTAGAAAATCCTGTGTTGTATTTTACCTGTCAGAGGTCATCAGAAGCTATATTTCAAGAAAACTGAAGGCATTAGATGTAGTTTGCCCAGTAGATTAATACTGAGCTGTGAACTTTCATCCTCTGCAGCAAGATTTCCATCCAACTGACACAGAACTGACATGCAGTAACACTTACAACCAGGGGGATCCAATTTAGACAGAGTTCAAATGGTTTCAAGCTACTCACAGGTCACAGAGGTAAAGTATGCATAAGAGAGCTGGCTTTAATCAGAAGGTTTTCAGTAATGTCACACCAGAAGTGATAGGCCACATTGGAAATGAGCTGAATGTTAGGCTGAAGAGTTAAATTACCAAATATATTTAAATATTCCAAATATGTTCTTTGAGACACTTCCAAAAGCCCAAACACTTTGTGGGGATTTTTTTTCAGAACAATACAAAAAGACATGGACTTTTACGTGACAGAACCTTTCCTGTGTGGCATCATATCTGTGATGTGTACCTTCAGAGGCTTTTGGGGAAGAAATGTGATCCAAACCTAAAACAAAACAGCTTCATTGTGGGTGACAACTCGGAAATGATTTTAAAAAAGACTCCCCATTTTCTCCATAACGGCGCATTAGAACATAGGAAAATTGAGAGGGACCGGCAGGATTATAACAAGAGAGAGGATTTAGGAAAGCACAATTTTAATGCAGTTATCAAATGCTGACCTACTTGTGGAACAGGCAGGTGGAAACTCTGTTAAACATTTCATACCCAAGAACAATGTGAAAATGAGGGAACTCATTGAAAGACATGTCCTTGAAAGACCATGTGCTATTCTCTTGAGGCTTTTAAAGGTCACATTCCACCCAGAACCCCCTGAACCTGTCAGGTGCCTTTATTTCAGGTTTCCCTGACCAGTCTGACTGCATCCAAAGCAGCCCTGTGCCCTCCTTTCCAGGCAGATAGGCTGTGAGCTTTGTCTCCATGCCATCAGGTACATCAGGGAGCAAAACTGGGAAAGAGCTGGGTGATTGTGCACCACACCCTCTGCACAGCCACTCCTACCTGCCCTGCACTCTGCTGAAGAGCTGCATCTCAAATACAACAGCAGCCACTGCACGAAGCACCTCTTCATTCCACCCCACAGGCACCTGGAGCCTTGGACAGGCCTTAACAAACCCATTCTTGTGGGCATCTCTAAGGGAGCAAGCACTTCTGTGACCTAAAACTGCAGAAGGAACTGCCTCAGGAAAAGGAAAGGATCATCTCAAGTCTTCTTCCCCACCACCTGCAACAAGTTTTAAATTTAACATCAAAAACGAATCCACACGTGTATTAAACACAAACAAAACCACAACACCCCAGATCAAGCATAAAGAGAAGGAATAACAAACCCCACCACCCCCCAAAAAACAGCCCACAGAGCAGATTACCCCGTCTTAAAAAATAACACACCTCCAGCTGCTGCTGAAGAGGGGTTAGAACCTGAACATCAGAGTTTCTTGCCCTTCTGCAGGGCTTTCTTGAGTGCCTTTTAAGGAGCCAGGCACAGCACAGCACTTTACTTCACTGCTGTAGAAATAAAGATGGCAGAACAGGAACAACCATGCCTCAACACGTTATCCACACCAAGCCCTGCTCGCAGACTTCTCCTCACACTGCTTTTCTGTGTTTTCCCAGGCTCTACTCCCTCAGATGAATCACCCAGTTATGGCACGTCAGCTGAAAAGTCCTCAGAAGAATAATGCTTTCCTCATTGAATTAAAAAAATTGCACTATACCCATTAAACTGGATAGTGATGCTGTAGGATGTGAGATATTTCAGGTTTTACAAATGATCAGCATCAAAATCTCTCTGTAAAAACAGTGACAATTACAGCAGTGAAGCCAGCTCCACTGTGTGCCTGGCACGCCACCTTGGAGAAAAAACCAGCAGAGGGTGTTTATTGTAGTGCTCAATGTGATTTATCTGTGGCATTCATATGTCTAAAGCCTCCATACCATTAAGCTATCCCACAAGACACATATCCAGAAACATCCTTAACAGCCAACATTTCCACAAGAAAAGGATGTGTGGATTTGAACATTCTGGTCAGCTGGCTCAAAGGGATCAAAAAGTTGACTGGGAGCTCCTGAGGGGAAAAAAAAAGCTCCATGGAAAAGAACTACAAGGGTTAACTTGTGGTCTACCTCAAAACACATTCGTGTTCTTTTGCAATAAAACACCAAACTTAATGACCACCAGATAATGGTTGAGATCATGAGCTGAGATTTGGAAAACCTAGAGGCGTTCAATTGCTTTCTCTGATGAGGTCTGTACTTATTTGGCATTACCAGAGATATCTCAATCCCTAAATAATTAACCTACAACCAACACGTCTGAAATTGCCTCACTAAGCTCACCAGCCAGGGCTGTTTGCTGTTAAATTAGCAGAATAAATAATTTACACAAAAAAAAAAAAAAAAAAGCGTGCACAGGACAGCGCCGATAAACCTGGAGGAACTCGGTCATTATTTGCAAGAAAATTGGATGAAAACACAATTCCCCAAGCACAAGCCATTCTCTGGAGTAAAAGGTGTGTTTGTATTATTGCAGCATGTAGGGAACAAATGAAGCCTCCTGACTGCTCTGCCCATCAGCCTGCAAGTTTGCATGCAAAGTATATTTTTGTGGGGGAAAAAAAAATCATAAAAACATTGGAGTTTTATCATCACTTACTTCTGAGTAAGCAAGGACCTAAAAAAGTAGTATTTATATAGCATATATAAGTGTATTTATTATAGATATTATATTATAAACACAATATATGCTATAGGATACATTATGTATATTTTATTTTTCCTATATAATATATAAAATATTATAGAAATATAATACACATTTATACTATAGTATATATAAATATATTATATATATCTATAACATAGTATAGTATATATAAGTACATAATATATTATATATGTTTATATTATATTTTATAATGTATATTATATAAAATATATTTTAGTGTAATAAAGCGCTATATAAAACAGTATATACAAATGTATTTTATATATTATTCTAGATATATTTATTATATATATTATAGTACATAAATATATTTATTTATGTATTTAATATATATTATATATACACATACATATACATATTTTAATATATATATTTTATATATAAATATTATATATATATATTTTATATATAAATATACATATATATTATATATATACATATTTATATATTTTATATATATATATAAAATATATATACATACACATATATATATATTTTATATATATATATATATAAAACACCATATATATATATATGGTATTTAACTCTGAAATGACAGTTGTTTATCATTTGGAAAATCCACAAATCATTTTGTCCAGTGGCAAAAGTCGCTGTTGCTCACTCCAAACGCTCAAGGAAAGTGCTCTGCAAATTTGTAATTCGCAGGATCTTTATCATTTTTAAGATCACTACAAAATGAAGTGCTGATAAAAGTTATGCCTTGGAAAAACGCATCTCTGCACGGTTCCTCCTATAGGCCTTGCTCCAGCACATAATGAATCAGTCAGCATCTCTTCACTAACGTCCCTGGGAGCTGGAGCAGGCCCTGCTGGCTAACAACAACAATCCTGACCCTCTGCTCAAACTCCAAAACCAGCTTAAAGCAGCCATTCCAAAGGCACGTTCAGAATCCACGACTGATAAAATGTCACTCAGAAAGAATTAAATTAAACCCACGGAGAAGGGTTTGGCACAGGAGCTGGCGCTGAGGCCAGAACAAAGTTCCAGGCTGGTGTGGGCTCGTCTCCCGTGAGGTCCTGGAGACCTGCAAGCCCCTGTACTCAGATTGCCTGGGATGTGCTCATATAAATATGCTAAATTGTTGGAAGGAACGGCTTTCCCTGCCCAGTGGGACAGCAGGACAGCTCCCCCTGCCCACTGTGGCTTCTGCTCAGCTCCCCTGCCCTCCCTGCATCACCCTGAGCTGAGGAACAGCCTCCAAGGCCTGAGGAGCAGCATCCAAGGCCTGAGGAGCAGCCTCCAAGGCCTGGAGCAGGCTCCTCCAAGCCCTGAGGAGCAGCCTCCAAGGCCTGGAGCAGGCTTCTCTCCAAGGCCTGAGGAGCAGCCTCCTCTAAGGCCTGAGGAGCAGCCTCCTCCAAGGCCTGAGGAGCAGCCTCCTTCCAAGGCCTGAGGAGCAGGCTCCAAGCCCTGAGGAGCAGGCTCCTCTCCAAGCCCTGAGGAGCAGGCTCCAAGCCCTGAGGAGCAGCCTCCAAGCCCTGGAGCAGGTTCCTCCAAGCCTTGAGGAGCAGGCTCCAAGCCCTGAAGCAGCCTCCTCCAAGCCCTGAGGAACAGCCTCCTCCAAATCCTGGAGCAGCCTCCTCCAAGGCCTGAGGAACAGGCTCCTCCAAATCCTGGAGCAGCCTCCTCCAAGGCCTGAGGAACAGGCTCCTCCAAATCCTGGAGCAGCCTCCTCCAAGGCCTGAGGAACAGCCTCCAAGCCCTGAGGAACAGCCTCCAAGGCCTGAGGAACAGCCTCCAAGGCCTGGAGCAGGCTTCTCGAAGCCCTGCCTGCCCTCCCAGCTGTGCTTTTCTTACAGCCCCCAGCCCCAAGCTCTCTCTGCAGGGCAGGGACAGAACCACAGACACCTCCACCTCACCCAGAGCCCCTTGGCTGAGCTGGAATCAAATGCCAAGTCTCAGCCCGGTTTGTTGGGTTTTCTTTTTTTTTTTTTTTTTTTTGGTTATTTGATAGCAAGTATCCTGAGACATGTTTTTTTGACCTCACTCTGTATTCATGCTGAAAACAAACAATCTCTTTATAAAACCCCGAACATTTCTCCTTAGATTATGAATCGTGTAGTTGCATGACCTGTGTCCCAATGCTTCCTGCAACCTGTCTTATTTAATACTGAAAGAAATCACAGATATGAATGCCAGCTTGTCTGTTCTCCTAGAAAACAATACTGGGAATACCAATTTCACTCATCTTTATCCCAAAGCAACAACAAAAAAAATAAATCCAAGAAAAACCAGGTTAGCCCTGTGGAGTAAAAGGTGTCTCAGTGTCATTGTTGCATGCAAGGATCAGATAAGCACTTGGTTTGTGCTGTCTCTGAAGACAGCTTTATCCAAATAAAGCAAAGTGCATTTTATCATTCTGTAATGGAAAGGACCTGTCACTCTTTGAATATCATCATATGGTTGGTGGCCAGCAGATAATGGACTGTTAAGTGTCAAGGTGACTGGCTTTGAATGTGCACAAAACTAAAAATTATAGACCTGTCATTCCACAGGCAGGCCACAATTAGCTGTCTGTGCAACTTGAAATTCCCATTTTGCCAGCTGAATAATCAATTGGGTACAGTTTCTCCATGTGGATGTGTTTTTAGGCTCTTTGCACTTGGGGTTTTATCTTTTTCATGAGGTCTTTCAAATTACTGTGTGGTGCATTTAGGCAGAGGAGGTTAGGAGTGAACTGCACAGTTATCTCCTCCCCAAACACACACATGAATGCATCCACTAATATTACACAACCAACACTTTTTATATTCATTTCCTCTCACTATGCTCTACCCTATATTGTTTCTGCCAGAGATGTGGCATTAAGGAACACGAGCCACACAAAATCCACAGCTTCAGACTTCCTAGCTGGTTTTTTTTCTATTAGCAACATAATATTATTTTTCCACATTTTGCTATCAGCCCACCATGATATGAGCTCATAATGCAACCTGACTTGGAAATAAAATGTCTTCAATGGCCAGCTTCAGAAAGGAAAATTATTTTCTTTTGGGAGAATTTTTTTTTCTATATAACTTTTTCTCTATTGCTAACAAACGTTTAAGGTGGTTTTGGCAAAGACAAGTACAGTGATATATCCAGAATGACTCTTACTTTCTGCTAGGAAAGTAAAGAAGTAATATAATCAGAAGTATGGAGAATCCCAGGACATACATTAATGTATGTGCTGTAGCCCTTTTTGTCCTGGGCAAGTAGCAAGCATTTGATGTCTAACAGGCCATTCTGCACTTGAGAAAGAAATTGCTTAACATTGTGCCCGAAGATGAAAATAAAAAAGGCTAAACTCTGGGTTTACAAACAATGTAACAATTGCTGCTTCAATGCCTTTTTGATATTAACTCCTTTCTAAAGAAACGTTATTGCAAATGTTTCAGTTTTGGTGGGATCATCACTGGACATTGAATCCAGCTGCAGTACAAGGCCTTCCATTTCTATAGTGCTTCATATATTGATGAATATTATGCACGCTGGCCTGGGAGGTGCAGGAGCGCTTGGATTATCTGAACAGGGCTGCTGAGCACCCAAGTCTGTGGCTGAGCCTGTAATTAAATGGCAAATGGGCTGGAGACACGACTGCCTCAAGTGACAAGGGCCTGAGGAAGCCCTGGGCTTCCCTCAGAGCCACGCTCATTTCCTTTCTCCCAGCACAATTCACTCTTCCCTCATTTGCCCCATTTAAGTGCCCCCCATCCTTTTTTGATGATGACTTTTAACAGCAGTTATTTGAACAGTGCAATTTACAGCAAGCCATGAAAATAGCTGTATGCACAAAGCTGAAGACATGGCAAATTACAGCAAGAGAGCAGGAATGAGAGACTGGGGGGAGCAAAGGGGAAAGTTCTTAAATTCACACTGCAGAACCACACTGTTAGCCTGAATTTGCTCTCTGCTTTTTCTCCTCTCTCCCTCTAGAAATAGAGGGTTAGGCCATTAGAGAATTCAATTGGTTCCAGATGGACCCTTAACCCAGTTCTTCTAATAAAAACATTTTCCTGTTAAACAACCTGTGTCACATGGAATAGATGAAATTCATTTTTAGTGTACCGCCACTGAAGCCTGGAAAGACAAACCTACAGTTTGAGGATCTTTATCTCAAATATAAAAGGGTAATGCAACAATGATTTCTCTCGCAACTAGGCAGTGGTAATTAAAAAGTAATACTAGAAAAGACATATAGCACAAGTTTCTAAGAAAAGTTATAAAGAATTATAGCTACCTTTTCTAAAGGCAGTGGTCCTTTTTCAACTTTCCTAGTATATTCTTTGGAAAAATCAAAATATAACAGCATAACTTCTAAGTCATATTTTTTCATGAGCTACTACCATTGTTTAAAAAATTGTTTCATTTTACTTCTGTTTTTTAATACATAAATCACAGAGCCAGCCTTCCTTGTAGAGAAATCGCTGACAAAAATCTTCCTGTTGTCTCATCGGACCGTGGCCTTTTTACACATTAGAGCACGACTTCTACCGTTCTAGGTGAACATTTAAGGGGCCTGAGGAATAAAAAGGGGCTGAGACTTTGCGTTTGGCAGCAGGTTGCTGAAGCAGCTCCCATCCTCCTTCCTCGGGCTCCACGTGCCAAGCAGTGTTTTGGCTGGCACGGTCGCTTGTGTTGCCATGCAGTCAGCATGTATTTTATCTTTTACCAGCTGGATCTGTTCCTTCATCAAGTTCACTGTACTGCTGTGCAAACAGTTGTGGCAGCAAATGCAAGAGCTGGGATCAACCTGCCAGGAGGGGGGGAGATGCCTGAACTGCCTAAGCTGTGGCTGCCAGTGAATAAATGTTCCCAGTGCCACAGCCTGTGCAGGCTGGCTGCCTACCCCAGCTCCTCAGAGAGCTTCCATTCGGTTCCAGTTGCTTTCAAATATATTTGAAATAATATATTTGAATAATGCATTTATTCACACTTCACCTTTGCAAGAAGTACTGCAACTCCCAATCTACAGGAACTGAACTGCAGCCACAATTTCCAAAGTATCTTTCAGACAGATTTAAATTGTGAGAGCCTACAGTGCTTTTCAGAATGAGCTTTTAATTGACCTAGATGCTTTTGAAATTGTTTCCTTAAAAAGCAAGAACTACATGGTTTCCAGGCTAGCATCCTACCCAGCAAGCTGTCCTGGCACCCTTACTTGGTGTGTTTCCTTCCATTTTCCCACCAGAGATGACTGTGATATAATTTATTACGATCATGAAACTGATTATGCATTCTGAAGTCAGCAGATTTACCTTAAAATAACACAGTGCCTCAGTAAAAACCATTACATGTTCACAGTGGAATCTGTCTGGGCAAATGAAAAAAAAAAAAAAAAAGTGCAACTTGCCTCGGATTCCATCCACCCTCCCCCAACACCCACACACACTCTCACTCTGTTTTACCCTGCTACTATTTTTGTTCCATTCTGGAAATTAAACATTTTCCAGAGCTGGTGTTAGTGGATATTCCCCTCATGTTTCCGTGGGGAGCTGTGCTCAGACTGTTGTCTGTTTGGTCCTTTCAGAGCTTTGCTTTGGGAAAAGGGAAGAGCTCTGGCACTGCAGCTGGGAGCATCTCTGCCATCTCAGGCTATGCAAGCGGCCTGCATGCTTTGCTAGATACTAGCAGAGGTTTGGAAGAAAATGTTTAAAATTCACATTTCTCTTTCTGTCTCTTCACACCTCAGAGGCTGCTCTGCTGCCAGACCATCCACAGAAGGCTGAAACCACTCTCAGTTAAACTGGCCTTTGGTTAGACCAGTCCCACACGCATGCTGCCTTGTAAAAACACTTATTTACTTATTTATATTTACTTAAAACAGTGCTTTCCTATGGAAGTTTATTAGCCTTGAGATAAGGAAAGCCTCACATCTCCATGGTTCCTGTTGAGAGCATATGGAAACACCTTGGAACATCAGTTATGTGGAAACTTTGGAAAAGAGTAAAACAGAATAAAAGGCAAAATGAAGACAAGGCGTTTGCACAAAGGGGTGGATTTTTGAACGCAGAGCTGTACAAGCTCCCCACCATCTCTGGGCTTTTTTTTTTCCTTCAACTAACACTGCTCCTGCAGCTCTCTTAGCGACCCCTTTCCCCTGTTTTTCCTTTTCAGGTGGAAGGGGCAACACTGCGATGCAAGGCAGAGGGAGATGCTGCTCTTCTCAGCGCAGCCTCGAGGAGCAGCACCGCAGCAGCTGCAGGTGATGTGTGTGGGATGCAGCTCCTCCGGCCCTGCCTGCTAGCCACAGCCCGACCAGGGTTGGGGAAGTTACCCTGACACAGATCACCCCTGCCTCGCATTTCTCTGCGTGCCACGGACGAGTTCCAAACGGAGAAAGCAACAGATCCAGCACTAAGTTAGGCCGGACCTATCCCCGGAGCAGGGACCAGCCCTTACCTGCACCAAGGCCCGCCTAACTCTGAACCAAGGCTGCTCTATGGGCCAGCTTAAACTCTCAAAGCACCCCCGCTGCCGAGACATTCAGCTGCTGAGTGAGACACAGGCAAAACATCTTGCTTAATTTCTGAGAACGAGAAAATACTTGCTGAAAACTACCTGACTAGCTGACGTTCCGCAGCTATTTCACCTCCAAAGCCTTAGCTCGACAAAAGCCCACTGCTGGGTTTGCTATCCTGAAGAAGAGGGTACATTCGGGCTCTACCTTAAATCCAGTCAATAGAGAGGCGGCAAGCTAATATTCCAAAGAGGGCCAGCGCGATGCAGAGCAGGCAGCCGGGCTGCGCACCGACCTCCCCCAGCCCGCGTGGCCCCAGCACGGCCAACGCGCCCGGCTCCTTCCACAGGGGCAGCTCGGGGGGCTCCGCCGTGCCGGCCCGCCAGGGACACCAGGGGACACGGGGCTGGCTGCCCGGGGCTCTGCTCTGCGGGGACAACTCCGGAGCGGTGACAACCGCGGGGCGGTGACAACCTCTGCTCTGCGGGGACAGCCCCTGCTCTGCAGAGACAACCCCGGAGCGGTGACAGCCCCTGCTCTGCAGAGACAACCCCGGAGCGGTGACAGCCCCTGCTCTGCAGAGACAACCCCGGAGCGGTGACAGCCCTTGCTCGGTGACAACCCCTGATTTGCGGTGGCAGCCCCGGACCCGTTTCGGTGATAGCCCCGCTGGCCGCGGTGGCCGCCCCGGCTCGGTGGCAGTCCTGCTCTGCGGAGGCAGCCCTGGAGCGGGGACAACCCCGGCTCGGCGGAGACAGCCCGGTTGCGGTAGCCGCCACCGCAACGAGGCGGCCACCGAGCCGGGGCTGGGGCTTCCACTGCGGCCAGCGGGGCTGCCACCGAGCCGGGGCGGCCACCGCAACGGGGCTGCCACCGAGCTGGGGCTGGGGCTGTCACCAAGCCGGGGCTGCCACCGCCACCGGGCTGTCACCGAGCCGGGGCTGGGGCTGTCACCGCTGGCCGCGGTGGCAGCCCCAGCCCCGGCTCGGTGACAGCCCCGTTGCGGTGGCAGCCCCAGCCCCGTTGCGGTGGCCGCCCCGGCTCGGTGACAGCCCAGTTGCGGTGGTAGCCCCGCTGGCCGCGGTGGCAGCCCCAACCCCGGCTCGGTGACAGCCCCAGCCCCGGCTCGGTGACAGCCCAGTTGCGGTGGCAGCCCCAGCCCCGGCTCGGTGGCCGCCCCAGCCCCGGCTCGGTGACAGCCCCGTTGCGGTGGCAGCCCCAGCCCCGTTGCGGTGGCCGCCCCGCTGGCCGCGGTGGCCGCCCCTCGCCGCGGGCTCGCCAAGGTCACCGCGGCGGCCGCGCGCGGGATTGGCTCCGGCGCCACGGCGTGTTATTACTGTCTGGTTTGATCGGAGCGGGGGGTGGTCTCCAATCAAACAGAGAAAAGGTCCTGGAGAAGGTAATTAAATCCTGTCAGAGGCAATTATCGGTTCCAGGGCCATGACTCTGGCACTGAATGCAGATGATCTGAAGCTCTATTCTTGTAGAAATTCAAGAGGGCTTCTGGCACGGATCAGTCAGACATAAAGGAAACAGCAGGCTTTTTGCAAACAATGCCGTGCTGTATTTTGAAGCCCTCTGCACATCTTTTTTTCCTCCCCGTTCTCAGAGTTTGGTTACCACTGATCAAAAATATTTCCTTCTCCCCACATTCTCATTAATTTAATAGGTAAGATTTACTTACGTATTATGTGCGTAATGACAAGCTACATAAGAGAAGTCTCGTTCTGAAACGCTGCCCACTTAAAATGCCTTTCATCAGGACAAAACCGCTTTAGACAATAGAAGCATATAAAATTATTGATGTTTTACTGGAAAAACCAAAAGCAGCAGAATTGGATTAGGTATCCAGAAGGGCAATGGCTCACCTCTAAATCCTGTGGATGCCAAAAGGGGATAAATAAATGACTACTTCCTACCCCAGGATAATGATGCCAGCACAAGTGTATCAGAAGTGGCCTGGTGCTGAAAAAGACATGCATTTCACTAGTACAAACAACACACTGTTTACATTTAGTTCCACAATGCCCAAAGTATTATTTACTGTATTTTCTTTTCATTTTACTCTGATGTGACAAACCCATCTGACAAATAAGACCCCCGGTTTTTTTAACAGAGATTAAAAAAAAAAAAAAAATTAAAAAAAAGAAAATCTCACAGTTCTTCTTTACCAAAAGCATGTTCCTGATTTTACACAAGGCCTTTTTTCACTCAAGTCTGCATCAAGTTATTATTTTAGAGCCAGATTACAAGCTCAGCTGTGACACAGTAAATCAGGATTGACACCATTAAAGTACATGGAGCTACTTTAGCTCTTAGGGAGAGCAGAGGCAGGGCCCCACAGCCTGGGCTGAATCCCTGCCACAGCCAGGCACAGGGAAGGCAAAAAGAGCTGTGTGACAGGATTTCTCCCAAATTTGCCCTAAACCAGGACACAGGGCTGGTGGGGAATCACCCTCAAACTGCACCTGTAGGCTCCTGAACAGGCTTCACTCACTGGCAACACATTCTGCTCCTAATTATTTACAACCATCTCACATTAATATTCATTTGATCAAAAACCACGCGTTTACTAAGCCCTTCCTTTCGCAGTTCTTCCTTTCTGAGCTCTGATTTGCAGAACTGACTCTGTAAACTGCTGTTCAGATGCAAATACTGCTCCTGCTAAGTTTCCCCACTGCTGGTGTGAGTTCTGTGTTGCCCCTGCCAGGCCCTGGGGTTTTTGTCAGGTCTGTTCCCTGGGTGTCCCCGCCGAGGCCATGCTCTTGCATGGCATCAGTTCATTTTGTGTGAGTGCACACCTGGAGAGAGGGGATTAGAGCTGCCCTTTCACATTTCCTCACGCAGACAAGGCACAGGGCTGGGTGAAAGAAATGAATTTGAGCTTTTCTTTAACATTTCAGTCACCTCATAGTGCAGGAAGAGCACGTGTGTGGTGGGTCCTCTGCTAAGGAGGCAGCAGGTTATTTCCTCTCATGAGCAAGCACAGTAGAGAGAGAGACTTTTCTCCCTCAGACCATGCTTGGAGGCAGATCCTTCTCTCAGCCTGACCCACAGCTCACTCAGGGTCTGTTCCTGCATCACCATGGAGCCTCACGAGGGTCTCCCTTTGGCCAGCAAGCCCACGTTAAGAAAAACTCAAGAAAGAAAATTGCACAGAGAAGCATAAAGGGAGAGAGACATTCCCATAAGTCTAACAGAGCTAAAGCTGGAATTCCCTGAGTCTTTATAAATCCATTTGGGGTGCCTTCAGCTGCAGAGAGGAGGGCAATTACAACTGTAGCAGCAAAGGAGCACATCTAAGTCCGTGCAATTCACTCATTCCTGAATTTCAGAGCAAGATTACCGACAGAAGCATTTCAGCTGGCGATAACCACCACGGCAGCTTCTGGAATTCCAGGCATTTGTCAAGGGTTGAGCGAAGCATGAACTTGGTTTACACAACTGTCAGCTGTCAGAGAATGACTCCTTGAGTCACTCCCAGCTTCCAGCAGGCTCTAAGTGGTGACACACTGCCTGTCACCAGCTATGTGGCCATGCCCACACTGTGATCACTTAGTACTGGCACGTTGTCCCTGTGAGCCCTCTTGGAAAACAAAAACTTTGCTTCTGACTAATGTCTGTGAAGGAAGATAACGCTGATCCTGATTTTGAGGGACGATTTTTGAGCAAAAAATGGCAAAAAAAAGATGACCAAATAAAGCTTTGGCTTTACAGTGCCATCTCCGTGGTAGCACAGACCCTCATCTGCCCCACTTCAGACCCTCAGCCTTGTCAGCACAAACACGTGTGCACACTCCTGAACCACTTCATGCATGTGCATACTCCTGAACCATTTTATAAAGGCTTTGGAGAATTAGAAAGAAACTTAAAAAATTACTGGTATCTTATACAGAGCTGAACAAGATTATTGAGAGAACAAGTCGAGTTACAGGAGCTCATTTTCACTGTCATTATCACACTCTGGAATTCTCTACAAAGGCACATCAAACCCAAAAGATTGAGCTAGTTCCCTGTTCTGCAGCTGTCAAAGCTGACATCAGGATTCCATACATTCCCTCTGAAGTTGATACCATTCTGATTAATTTCTTGTGAAGCTGATATTACCCTGATTATGCAAATGCTTGGCTATATTAGAAGATAAGCACAATGCCTTAAATTCGTACCTGTATTTTAAAACATGCTCATTCATCATTTAACTCTTTTCATACACGAATCTGTGTGTAAGAGACAGAGGATATATTTCTGTTTATGGGCCAGTAATTGGGAGAAATATCATTAAATGTTGTCACACCAAAATATTTCATTATTGATTCACACATACAGCGTGGGACAAGTTCTCATTTGTATAAAAGCCAATCTTAATCATCTCAGTAAACTGGACATTTTGTTTATAATGTAAAAAGTGTTTTACTTCACGGGTGCTCTAAAATATTTTCAAATCTACTCTTACACTTAATAGGAAATTTGAGCAAGAACAATAATAAAAAGCAGAAAGAGTGAATATCAACTTAATTACAAATAAATACCTCTTAAGCTTTCTTTTTCTTTTTGCAGTATTTGTTTATGTGTCATTAATATTAATACTCTTTAAAACATAAAACCAGAAAGGTCAATAAAATAGTTGATTGCACCAGCCATAAAGGGATAGATTCTTTTAGACAATCCACAGTCATCACATTACATACGTAAATTTCAAGGAGCCAATATCCAATTTTCTGTGGTTTCTTTCTTCCCACATATGTCACACTTCAAACCCGTTTTGACATCTAAACAATGTTTCCTTTATTTCATTGTAATTCCCTTATCTAGAGTCAAAGCCTCATGACAATTCCACACAAAGAAACATGAAAAGACTTTCTGGTAGATAGGTTCCCTATTTTAAAGATTTCTCACAAAGATACACTGACAAACAACCCAGCTGCATGGGGTTTCACAGGCAATCCCTCACTCTTACCCCACTCACAAATCCCACTGTAGATCCAATTCTCATGACAAATATTCAGCCTCCTAAAACATACCCCCAAAACACCCCAGGTTATTCCTCATACCTCATTTCTGCATGTTTTTTTTCCCCTTGAGGCTGAAGCACGTGTGTTAATTCCCTACCACCAGCACACATACTTTTAATTTACTAAATGCAATAAAAAAAAATTAGTTGTCATTTTTGTAAGATGTATTCACTTCTACCTTTTTTTCAGCTTATGTATAAATGCAATCTCATTCATAATCATATAAAAGCATATTAAAACATATTTCAGGACGGGGACGCAGCCACTGCTTGCTAATGCCCAGCAGCAGAGTGAATTAATGCAGAAAACTGAAGGCTTCCCAGAAGAGAGCTGCAAAAATGCATCAGGAGCACATCCTGAGACCAGTTTTATGGCAGAGCTGAGTCTCAGCATGGCTCAGACCTGCCCAGCTGTGGCTCCCAAAAGGGATGCCCCACCTTGCACTGACTGCTGAAGTTCAAGAGCCCTCTAGTCCTCGCCCTCCAAGCCCCACAGTGCCAGAGGTGTCAGGAGATTTGCATGATGCAGGCCTGAGGAGGATGAGGGGATTCAGAGCTGCTCCTCAGTGCTCTGTGAGGAAGGCTCCACCTGGCCAGACACTGACCTACACCAGCACTGCAAGGGGCAGAAGGCAGGTGAAGCAACAGCAGGGCAGCAAAGCCACAACCAGTAAGGAAAAGCTCAACAAAGCAGTCATAGGATCTTGAAAAGTCTCAGCTGGTGTGTCCCCTGGCTTTAGGACACAGCTGAAAATGACATTGTTGTGCTCCCCTCAGTGCCATGCCATCGTGCTCAAAATGCAGCCTGAGACAGGTGGAGAGACCATCTAGTGAATCCCAAACACAGGGCAGGAAGGAACCTCCTAAATCAAAATTAATTGCCTCCTATCACAAGCCTCATCATCACACAATCTAGCTTATAAATTAATCATATTTCATTTTAATAGTACCTTGGCATCTTTCTCCCATTTCTATCTTCAAACAGCATTTCTGGCATCTCCCTTCTGCAAGGATAGAGATCTCCTCAGAGATTTCCAGCCCAAATACCTGCATCAAAGACCAGGTGATACACAACCTGTCCTTGTGCCAATATTTTCCCTTCTCTTAAGCAGGGAAGGGGTTTTGTTTGGCCTGGTGTTCACTTTAGCTGGTAAAGAGTTCACTTGCTGTCCTACAGCCTTATAGGATTCTTCAGCTACTTTACATGATTTCTCTTATTTACCTCTATTCCTTCCTTTACTCAAGCTAGGTATAAATTAAAAAAAAATCCTTTACATGAATAATCTACATCTCATCAGAGAGATGTGGCATCTTTACCTTTGGCAAATTCAGTGTGTGTTATCCAATTTTAAATCAGTCTCCAGAAGTTTTTGTCTATTCTAAATATCTTTTTTACATCATGATTACTATTAAATCTTAAAAAACCAACAGTTACCTAGGTAAATCCTCACCTCCGTGCATTACACTTCTTACACAAAACTTTTATTTTTTGGCTTTTGGCACCATATACAGTTTTACTGGTCTTTAAAAAATAAAAGGGAACTACAGGAACCATAGTTTCACATGCCCTTTTTATAAAGACTTATTCAGGTTTTTCTTTTTCCCTTCTTTCTCCCTGCCAGCTTTTTATATCATGCTTTCCAAGATTTAATTTCATTTTGGCTGTACTAAGATTATATTTTCATACTTTCTATTCTCATTAAGAACTGTGTTGCTTCCTTGACAACCCCACCACCATCACCCAACTCCAACAGGTTTGGCCAAAACTAGATTATCCTTGGTCTCTGTCTCATTTACATTAAATACAGGTCCCACTTTCTCTCAGCATCTCCTTTTCTTTAAAAATATAGAAAAGGAACTATTTAGCATTGATTGACACTGATTTTTTTCCTCAAGCCTGAGACATCTTGACTTTGGCACTTGTCACATCACGCTTGGCAGACAATTCTCCTACCCACAGCAGACCTCTTCCTCTGTTCATTGGCTTCTTTCCTAAATTACAGTGGGTTTTTATCCTTCATAATCCTTCAGATCATTGCCCAGATTAACACCACAAAACTGGGCCTCAAAACCTCCCTCACAAGTTTTTACCCTCTGGCTCAGGATGCAAATTTCAAACATTTTTTAGACCAAAAGCAGAGAGGTTTCTGAGTTTTACAGCTCAAGTGACTCCAATGAAAAGCTCTTTACTTTGATGTCTTTAAATCATTTCTTCAAAACCAGTCTGAGATATATTTCCCTTTAATTTGAAATTAATCAAAGGATGAACCAAGCAAGAGTTTCCT
The DNA here is from genome assembly GCF_026979565.1 of Vidua chalybeata. Classification (NCBI taxonomy): domain Eukaryota; kingdom Metazoa; phylum Chordata; class Aves; order Passeriformes; family Viduidae; genus Vidua; species Vidua chalybeata. The sequence continues at coordinate 61,668,155 of NC_071535.1, read as the reverse complement.
CTGTGAGCAGCTCCTTATTATGTACTCACTGCTTACCAGAGCACAGGATTGCCTTTTATTCCTTCTGCAGCAACTTGCTAAAGACAACCAGCACTCTCACACTGAATTAACACTGGGTCCTACCACCAATTTCTCAGTTTTTCACCCGTTTTTCTGTGTCACATTAAATCTCTGCACCAGCACACAATTCCCACCGTGCTCTGTCAGACCATGTAACAGGTTTATTTGCTGCCAACCAGCTCTTAGCCTGGTGGCACACAGCTCACTGCTGATACTCTGTGGGAAATAGTAAAGGTAAGGAGATTTTTAGGAAGCTGCGAAAGCAGGCCTTAGAAACAGAAAGAACAGAGAACTGCTGCAAAGTCTGAAAGCACAAAAAGTTACAATGGTACAGCAAGCAAGGACATGAAACCACAGCTGGAGTTTTAGGCTTGGCTAAGATAGACCTTAAGACTGCAGGAAAATATGCCTAGCAAGATAGGAGAAGGTTTAAAGCTAAATAATGGGGTATTGTGTATAAAAATAATGTAATAATGGTAATGGTATTGGTAACAATAATATAATAATAGTAATGGTATTGGTAACAATAATAATGGTAATGGTATTGGTAACAATAATATAAAAATGGTAATGGTAACAATAATATAGTAATGGTAATGGTATTGGTAACAATAACAATGGTAATGGTAACAATAACATAACAATGGTAATGGTATTGGTAACAATAATATAACAATGGTAATGGTAACAATAATATAATAATGGTAATGGTATTGGTAACAATAATATAGCAATGGTAATGGTAACAATAATATAACAATGGTAATGGTATTGGTAACAATAATTTAGCAATAGTAATGGTACTGGTAACAATAACATAGCAATGGCAATGGTGCTGTAACAATAATATAACAATGGTAATGGTATAATAATGGTACATTGTATTGTAAACAGAGAGCAGACAAGCCAGTGTTGTGTGCAGCAGGTGCACTGTGCTTTTAGTGACAGGATAGAACAATTGTCTGTGAGCTTTAGCAACGTGCCATTGGCTAGAAAGTTTTTAAAAGGCTCTGTACCAAAGAAATCTTTGGCTGCTGCTGGCTGTGTGTGAGCTTTGCCATCTTTCTGTTGCCTCAACCATGTGGTGAGGCTGATGCTGCAGTAAAGCTCAAGGCTTGTACCCCAGCAGTCCTGTCTTGTTTGTGACAAAAAACCTCCAATCACACTCTTCCATCATTGCTCAACCAACAGCGAGGCATTTTAGTTCCAAACCCCTTGTTTTAGCCACTCTGTGTCACCTCACAGGCTGATGAGCACACAAAGTCCTCTCTCACCTCAGTTTCAACATTTCCTACAGCTCACACCCTTCTGGAGCCGAGTTCCAGAGCCCACTGCTGCCTGCCCTCCTTGCTGCCCACCAGACTGCAGTGCCTGGTGCCCAGTCCATGCCAGGGGTGCCCAGCCATCTCACTGCTGAGCCCATAAACCCTTCTGAAGTTCCTGGTGCCATCTGCCAGCTCTCTAATTGAATTAGACATTTTTCTCAATTAGCTTGCCACACACCTGATTGTTGTTGCCACCAGCCCTATGCCTCTCCTGATTAATGCTCCTAACAAGTTCCACAAGGCTACACTGAGCAAAGGGAACTGTCATAAATTCTTCTGAAGTTTCATTTTCCTTTAATGATAGATTAGTACACTTCTCATCTCCTTAGCTTCCATTTAAGGGTAATATTATTTCACACAGTCATCAATAGTTCTTGATATGTATATTAACACACTCAGGTAAGCTGCCATAGTTGTCATAGAGATTTTCTTCATATCATTTCCCTTTTATTAAAAGAACTTGTGTAATTGTCACTCTGCTGCTTGAAAAGGCAGCGGATCCTGTGGCTGATAATGATTAGCTCAGAGTCTGAGCAGTGACATCAATGCAGCCAATCCCCACTCCCAGCAATGGGATCACGATCTAATTCCTGCCAGAGCTGCAGTGAAGCACTGGGATCCACTGCCACCTTTGGTGTTTGGAATCAAATACACTGGAAAGAGTTTAATTGTCCTCTGGTGGATCCCAATAATTGTATAATTAAGTCCACCTTTACAAATTCTCTTGCTATTATGGCTACTGCTTAAACAAAAGCCCCAAGTAATATTTCTTATATAAAAGAGATTTGGGAATAAACTGGATCAAAGAATAGGGCACAGAAAGAAAACACAAAATATTTTTGTTATGGACCTTCCCCAATGCAGACTTTAAAAAAGTTGAGCAATTTTACACCTGTTCCCTATTTGACACTAGTTTATTACTACATGATAGAAATATTTCATTTTGAAGCACATGTTTGTTCGTGGGAAGTAAAAGAAGTATAGTTCCAGCGAAGGTTAAGGTTTAGGGTTTTTGAAGAAGTCTTTTTCTGTGATGTTTTATGATCCTTTTACCTTGAAGGACCCCATCAAATGACTCAGGCTGTCAAGAGTAAGTTAGAAAGTTTGATTCTTCTACAAAAATATAAAAGTAAAGAAAAAAGTTAATTGCAGGCTGTGTGCCTTTCAGAAAGCTGTTTTATCTCTGGATTAAGACAAGTCTGATACTTTGGGATTAGTGTTTCTGGAGATGAGCAAAGCTGTTAAAAGGAAGTCTCATTAGAAAGACACAGTCCTCTTGCCACTGAAGATCTCAAACAAAATCATATAATTGGAAGCATCCAGCTTTAAGAGGGAAAATTCTGCAGTGTTTACAGCTCTGCTGTGTGACAGGTGTTCATCCTCGTGAGCCAAACCTGCACACAGCAAAGTGATGGGAAGAGACAGAGTCAGCATCCTGCCTTGCTCCCTTCTGAGACCTCTCTATTTCTGCCTGGCCCAAACAGATATCAAAAAGAAGCTGACAAAAAGTAAGATAGCATTTGAGAAGTAATTAAAACAAGAATTCAATTGAGAGTAATTAAATCTCTGTTGATTACTACGTATGCTTTCAAAAAAATCATACAGATGTCATCTCACCCACTGCTGATGTTTACTTAGAAGTGAAATTGTTTTATAAACAACTGACTGAAACTGCAGAGAGAAGTGGCAAAGCACTTGCCCAAAAATGAAATTACAGTAACACAGAAGGAATATAGCCCTGCACTTACAGCTCTGGCCAGCTTTACACCTGATCCATATTGCAAAAACCTGAGTGTAGAACTGCCCCCTTTGCAGTACCATGAAAAACACTCAATCCTGACCCTCAGCAGAGGCTGTCTGCTGAAACACCGTACATGTAAAGGCAGGTAGGAGCAGAAACCAGCTGGAAACAGTGAAAAAAAAAATAAAAAAATCAAAACACTGAAGAGTCTGAACTGCTTGCCAAAGCCTGGTAATACTGACTCAGCATGGTCCTAACGTGGAGATGTACCCCATCTGCAAGCAGCTGCAGGCCTTCCTACCTGTTTTATATTTATTTTATATACCTTTTTATACATCAGCTGCACAGCACCAGGGTGCCACGGAGTGAAGCTGCCACTGCAAGTCTGGAGCAAATAAAATAGGCTGAAGAAATCAGGTTGCTGCTTCCCAAAAATATTCTGTCAAATGCTTTGCTGTTCTCTCCCTTCCCAGACAGCATAAGGGATTATTTTTCCATCAGGAGGAGCCAGGTCCTGTAAATGCATTCCTAAAATTCATCCTGTTGTGCTAAATAGCCAGAAGATTGCTTACACTACCACGTTTAGCACATACTGCTGGCTTTGTTATATCCCAGAATGGATAATTATAATAACTATTATTTTTATGATAAATAATAATCTGATAAAATAATATCAGCTAATAGATGATAACTAATTGCTGTAGTCTGGTCATCAGTGCCTACCACTGTCACTTTCAGGGTGCTGACAGATTTTCTGACAATCTCCAGTGTAGCAGCATTGGACTGCAGATACCAAAGTTTATGAGTTTATACTTGCTTCTAAGTGATGGTCACAGAGGAGAAGGAATTGGCTGTCTCAGACTTTCCCCTCTGAGAATCCTAAATCTGAGGGGAAAACTGCATTCCAGAGAAATGCCACACGTATCTTGAGTTTCTCTGCTCTAAGACCCCTTTACTTAAGGATAAAAACATTCTCCCTCTCAACAGAAAAACTGTGAATTTCTGAGAAAATACTTAGTTCACATGTAAAAATAAACTAAAAAGCACCGCTTAAAATAAAAGCTTTTCCAAATTATTTCAATCAGATTATATCAAAATTGGCCATATTTGCAAATATAAAAGCTGAGCACAGAGAAACCCAAACTGATTGAGGACAGTCAGCTTTTTTATTAAACATTCACTGTTGTCACCTTATTTTCTATTACTCTTTATCTGAGAATTGTTTCAAAGAAGCTTGACCCCAAGAGAATTACTGTGATTTATATTAGTGTAGTTTTTCACAGACAATTTTTTTTTAATATGTTGATATCTAATGCAAGAATGATAGAGCACTTAGAAGACTTTTGCAGCAGTCTTAATTTCTACATTTCATTTAGAAAAATACCTGTAGTGGGCAAACAAATGCAGTGCAAACTTTGCATCTCTGGGGGCAGTGGGGGCACCATCACAAAACTTTCAGATGAGAAAAGAGGAAATTCCATTCAAAACATGCATGAAGGCTCCCTGAGTGTGCTTTCCACACGAGATTTTGCTTTAACCCTACAATATCCTACCAAGAGTCATTAGTTGTGCTACTCCCTGCAAGGAACCAAAACATGAAAGAACTCGAGATGTCAAAACCACAGAGTGTTCTGGGTTGGCCATGCTGGAGCAGATTTCCTGGTAGGACTTCCGTGGGAGCAGGCTGTTCCCAAAGGGATGCAGCCCGTGGGAGAGTGACCCACGCTGCAGCAATTTGTGGGGAACAGCTGCCCACGGGATGGAGTCTCACTGGAGAAGGTCATGGAGAGCTGTCTCCTGTGGGAGGGACCCCAGGCAAGGGAAGGAATTCCTCCCAGAGCAGAGGGAGGAACAGTGTGTGATGAACTGACCCAACTGACCATGGCCCCCATTCCCTGACCCCCTGCCCTGCTGGGCAAGGAGGAATATCCCCATAAAGGACCCCAGAGACCATCTCGTTCCAAACCCTCTTTCCACAGGATCAGGTTCCTCAGAGCCCCATCCAACCTGGCCTCAGGCATTTCCAGGGATCCAGAGGCAGCCACAGCTGCTCTGGGCAGCCTGTGCCAGTCCCTCAGCACACTCACAGTGAAGAATTTCTTCCCAAAATCTAACCTAAGCCTGCCCTCTGTCAGTGTGCAGCCATTCCTCCTCGTCCTGTCCCTCCATGCCCTCATCCAAGTCCCTCTCCAGCTCTCCTGCAACCCCTTTAGGCACTGCAAAGCTGCTGGAAGGCTCCCCCAGACCCTTCTCTCCTCCAAGCTGAACAGCCCCAATTCTGGAGGTGCTCCAGCCCTCTCAGCATCGCTGTGCCCTGCTCTGGACAGATCATACTGAAGGTTTAGGTTATGACATGTTCATACAACCCAGAAGAGCCTCACCATCCACCTGCACAGGTGCAAGCAGCCAACACAGCTCTGACCAAAACCTTTAGAGAAGACAAAACAAGCATTTAATGAACAGTTTGTGCTCTTCTGGGTGCTTCCTGTGGCAGCAGCTTTGTCCCTGGTAAAATGCAGTTGGACATGCACCACAAACAAAAGCATTGGTCAGAAAGTTGCATCACAAGCCCAGCAAGTATTGCTGCAGGCAGGGCTGTCTCAGCAAATTATTCAAACCCAAAACAAGCCAAAGGGGGTTTTATGTGTTCCTCATTTTCCCATGCTCATGGTATTAGCCAGCCATTAAGTCCTTGCAATAGCAGTGGTACCTAGTGTTCAATAGCCCCCACACAGCCTGGGCAATTAAAAGCTGTTTTCTTTGGAAAGAATGCATTAGTATGAGCCAGGACAGCACAAGGATAAGTCATGGTGTTACTGGGGTGAGACTGACTGCGATAAGGAGATTATATGAGCTTGGCAAAGTGATAAGCCTCTGTGGATTGAATAATTTCAGCAGCTTGGGAAGACTGGAAGGGCTTTTGCTGCGCTGAGCAGCGCAGAATGCACAGACCCCTGAGCCAGGGCTGGGCAAGCTACCTGCAGGACCAGGGGCAGAGGGCCAGGGTAACACTGTCCCACGGCTAATCACCCATTTCTGCAGTTCACTCTCATCATATGGCAGAGTGGAACAACAAACAACATCAGTGAGCAATGGAAAATAAATAACAAGAACTAAATACGCTGAAAGGAGCCAAACCCAAAACACCCACACCAACCATGCAGTAATAATTTATCTGAAACTTCCTCCTGCACACGCGTAACTTTACCTGATTTATTCAATTTTGTAAACAGAATAAAAGACTGGTTAGGCAGGCACACCAGGATCTTATTCTAGAAAGCCACGTACAAATGGCAGAACCAGCATCAGTGATTTGTGACTGCTATTGAAGAAATTAGAAATAATTGCAACCTTTCATTACAAAACCTGTCATTTGGTATCTGCAAGCAATTTGGTTTAAAACTAATCTTGACGACTGAGTCATTGCCAAACCTAATAATTTGCTGCATAAACATGAGACCATATAATTGCTCAAGGTGAATGCAAGAACCTATAACATTAACTGTTGCTATATCAAGACCAAACCATGCAGTTCTTGCTTCAAAGAAATTGGAACTGTAGGATCAGGCTTTTAATTTTTTTTTCCTCTTTGAACATAATGAGGGTTAATATGAACTCAAATTTCAGGAAAAAAAAAAAATCCATCAGTGAAAGACGTAACATTTCCGTTGAGTAAGCTTATTTTGGATTACTCACATGAACTGCTGAATTCACAAACACTGGGCTTAGGATTTTGCACATTTATACCTAAACTGCCTCAGCAAAAACAACAACTGCACAAGGTGAAGAATCCATTAGCATTTAGCACAAATCAGATTAAACCCAACTGATTTTTCCACATGTAGACAGTGGATCAAACACCCTCACCACGCACAGGTTATAGTTATGCCTGGATTCTACAGTCTCCTTCCAGTTCTAAGCATTTTCCCCAAGATGAGTTCCTACCCAGTTTGTAATTAAAAAAACCCCAAACCAAACTACATATTTTCCACCATAAAATATAATTGATCTCTCTGTCCACCACCAGAGTTTCCACCAGTCTCTTGCAAAGCTGATGTAAAAAATCAGCATTTCTGTCAAGGAAATGATATCAAAAACCTCCATTTGCAGCCTATCCTCTCTTGCCACCTACCACTGTTATACCCTAATTACTGTATAAACCTATTTTAACACACTGCCATGGGTTTAAGCCCAGCTGGACACCAGGACACATAGCTTTATGGATATCCTGCTTTTCTGCCAATTTTGTTCCAAGGATTTGGAGAGAAAGGTGGATTGGCAAGGGATTTCAGATGCTCCCACAACATGAGAAAATAAAGTTCAAGTCACAGCGTGGTGCAAACCATTATTGGATGAGAAAAAGAAAAAACTCTGTCCTACGACGTGTTGAAAGCTTCCCAAATGGTGAGAGTTATTTCAGAAAGTTTATTTTAGGTAAAAGAAAGCTTTTTTTCAAGGAAGTGGTAACATAGGATTACACATTACAAAAGGTTGCTTTCCAAAGCAAAGTAGAATTATTTTACTTGTACTGCTTTTTTTCAATATATCCTAGTTCTCCAGGACAGAGATAAAATGTCTGGAGAAGACTAGAAAATACCACCTGGTTGACAGCCCATATGTGTGCTTGTGGGTAGATTTTATTTTTTAGCAAAACTCCAGGCTAGAAAATTGTTCCATTAAAACATAAAGTTATTAAATGAAAAAAGAAAAATAACTTCTCTCCCACATGTTAAGTACTTCAGTAAAAAAATACACTGGGTTTCCACAGAGCAATAAAATATATATATTTTATATTTTATAATATTTTATATACAATATTTATATATAATATATATTTTATAATATTCCGAATATTATTTTTCACATATTTCAAGGAGCCTTGCAGAATGAAATGTTAAAAATTCATTCTACCAATTCCACCCTAAATGAAGTAGCTGCATCCCAAATATGACCTGTGTTCTTCAGCTTTAACCTGACAGGACCTCAGGAGCCTAACAGTTTCTTCCCCTCCTCTCCCACACTTCTGCATGAATAACTTGGAAATTAATTTGACTGTGATGTTGTGAAACAAAACTTCCAAGACAAACTGACTTCTTGCAGTAAAAGCCTAAAAATAAAATGAAATCTAGGATTTTTTTTAATTATTATTATAACTCCTACAAACCTCACAGAGATTATAAAAAAAAAAAAGAGCTGTAGCTACAATTAAGAACTAAGTCCCTGGAGGGAAAAGGAGTAATTTTTTACATATTGAAGTTGTCCCTAGATTCAAGCAAAGCAAGGAAAATATTTGATTTCTTCCATGAATTTCCAGTGCTGGTGACCTCTGTATACAGCCTGGCACCTACATCAAGTGTGATGTTGGCCCTGTTAATGCAAACAAGTTCTTTATTGATCTACTGTAGTGAAGACTTGAGCCTACACAGTGAAATAACAAGGGGAAAAATCCCTGTACAACTGAAAAAAGGATTTTTTGGTTTGAGTTAGTTGGTTCTCACAGCTCACTACCATCAAAAGCTACTTCAGTAAATTTCACATAAAAGCGGAAATCTTCAACCATTTTTGCATTTCTCACGATAGTCAAGTACTCCAAGGTACAAGTGTACAAAATTCCAAGGCACAAGGTACAAAAAGTTGTTTCTTTACAAGAAACAGCACAGAAAACAGAAGTTTTATTTTATTAAAGCTATTCAAAGAAAAGGTTTCCCCTTCTGCACACAGAGGTATGAATGTAACAAGCAGGCACAGTGTGGGAGGTCTAGGCCATGTAGGCATCAATAAAACATGGCTTCTTTATGAAGAATAAATAATAAGAAATAAGAAAATTTAAAAATAAGAATAATTAAGAAAAATAATAAAATAAAGAATAAAAAATAGCAAATAAAAAAGAAATGGTGGCAAAAAGAAATGGTGGCAAAAAGAAATGGTGGCAAAAAGAAATGGTGGCAAAAAGAAATGGTGGCAAAAAGAAATGGTGGCAAAAAGAAATGGTGGCAAAAAGAAATATAAAAAATAATAAAGAATAAATAAAAATAAAATTAATAATACTAAGAAAACAAAAAAAGTTAAAATGGTAAACTTTACAAGGAAGATCAGAAAATTCAGTTTTGCTCATTTATTTCCCTAATCTTGCCATGCTCTAATCAAGTTTCAAGTTAGATTTTCCCTAGAATTTAAGCAAGCAGCATGTTAAATCACTGCAAATGGACTCTGGCTTTCTAGACCCCCAGAGAGTGTTGGTGTTCACTCATGTATATCTAGAAACAGCTTCATTTTGGGCACAGCTCCTCTTTGTGCCCCTGAACATTAAATGGAGAGCAGATTTTCCATGGCCCATCACCGTGAGATGAATTTTACCCCAAATTGTGCCCACACTGCAATTCAATGAGGGAAATCCAAGTTTTCTCACTTTCATTCTAAACAATGCCACTACCCCATCAATTGATTTCATTGTCTACAGCATGAAAACCTGCAGGGTTTCATCAACTCTGTTCTCAGTTGTTACTATGTGAGAAGGACCAAACACTTGAGAAGGCTTCTGCATAAGTCTGAAGGATGAGAGACACTTGCAAAGTTGGTATTCTGTACTCAAAATCACTGCTATGGTTCCTTCTGCAAAAGCTCTCCCTCAGCAGCCAGCACTGAGCTTCAGTTACCAGAGCCTGTGTGCACAGAAATAGCATTCCAACTTTGTATGCCACTTGAGAACCTTACAGAAACAAACAAACAAACAAAAAAAACAACCCCAAAAAGCAAAACAGAAACCAAAAACCCCAAAACCAAACAAACAAAAATACCACAAAAACGAAAAAAACCCACCAAAACAAACAAAGAAATAACAACCCCATGTTTTTTGCAAGGTCATATAGATTAAAATTTTGTGGCTAAAGCATTCATAAAGCAGAAGCACAGTTATTAAAGAAGCCTCAAAATATATACTACACAAATCTTAAAGTTATGAAGCCTAAACTCCTGGAAGTCCACTATAATTGCTTCTTTCATATCTGGCGCTGCACTGCTGAATTCCTTGGCTTCCAAGAGCAGACTTATGGAGATGCTGCACTATTTGATTTGGCACTGTCCACAAGCCTTGGTAGGTGATCAAAAATAGAGAGCACAGAAGAGCAGGAAAAGCCCTCAGGAACTGTCTGGGCTGCTGTTACTGCCTCCAGAGGCAGAAAACTTGGAAGCACAGAGCAGCTCTATCATTCACTCTTGTTTCTTCATTTTAGACTGCTTTTTTTTATGTATCTTGACAAAATAAACATCAGCATCTCTTCAGCAGATATGGATGCATAGCCAGGTTAACCCTCTTCGCTTGCCAACAGGTAGAAATTTTAATTTTTTCCTCTTTGCAGTATTTTGGAATCATGTTGTACATTAACTGAAGACAAAACTGTTACAAAAAAGCAGCAAGAAGTAAACAGGACAATTTGAAAAGGTGCTTCAAAAAAAATCCCGGATTAAGTCATGATTAAAACAGGAAGATTTGAAACATTCTGTGTGTAAATATTCCAGGGACCTAAAACTGATTTTTGCAACTTCAAGAGAACCCAACAACGAGCTGGGGAGCCTGAAAAGCTGCCAAGGCAATTGTGCTCATGTGGAATTCCGAGGGGAAGAGGGAGGGGGAGGATATCCAAGCCACCCAGAGGCAGCAGAAGGCTGTCCTAGGATGCTTGGAAACTCACAGGAAAGCCTTCCACGTAAACAGGAATCCCCAAATACCGAGGCAGCCCACTGTGGCAGGGCCCACAGAGGATGGCAGGGACTCTTGCCAGCCTCCTGGTCCCCGTGTGCTGCCACCCCAGCAGGTGCTGGGGACAGAGCCCGCGGTGCTGGACGCGTGCCCTGCCCCTGCTGCCAGCAGGAACCCTCCCAGCCCGCACGGGCAGAGGATCCTGCGCTCCTGCTCATGGCTGCAAGGGGAATTCCTGCTCCCAGCAGTTTAACTCCTGCTCAGATTTTTGACCTGGAGAGCTGCCAGGTTTCCAGGGAAGCAAGTCATAGAGAGCAGCTGCTGCCCAGTTATGGTCTTCTCTCTCCCCAGACTTCCTCCACAAGCACAGAGCAGATCCTCGTTGGCGAGCTGGGGCTTTTTGAGGCCCCCACAGCCAAGAGAGGGCTGGGAGCTCTTTGCTTGCCTACAGCTCTGGCTGTTTCTCCTCCCCAGCTCTGTGCTGCGAGAGGGGGAAAGCAGGACTGTGCTCTGTGCAGCATGGCAGTGCTGGGTGATGCCCTTGGGGACGAAACACAAAACAAACTCTCCCAGTTTGTGCACAGCCACCAGCAGACAGACACACACTCTGTGAACAGCTCAGCGTGGCTGCTGTGCACGAGCAATTAATCCTCACAGAGGATTACATAAAAGCCATCCCACAGTCTTCCTCCTCCTTTTCCCAAGATTTTGAGATTGCTTCCCCTTTCCTCTTCGTCTGCCACTCCTGCGTGCAGCATGCTTGGGGACAGACATGTACCTTAGGCAGCAGGAATGCAGAAAAAAGGGCCTTATTCTGAGCAATGCTTTCATCTCCTTATTCCAAGACTTTTCAAGTCTTTTATGGTCAGCTCTGAGGAGCTTTGCTTCACTTTCTGTAATGCAGCAAATCTCTGCAGAGTCAGATGTCTTGTCTCCCATCCCATTAGAAAGAGAGCCTGAAGGCTGAACATGCCACTTGCATGGGTACCTGTACAAGTGCATTAAACTGAAGGTCTCCAAGTTAAATGTTCAAGTGCTTGACTGTGCTGCTTTGACAGGTATTCTTGTGACAGTTGAAAACCAGAGGCATTCCCTGCAGACAAGTATTTTGTACTGATTTCCTTCAAACTTCCTTGCAGAGTGTACTGTCTGATCACTGGGTTGTTGTGCTAAGGCAGAGCTACCCAAGCAAGCAGCAGCCAGGAGTGATGCATGTCTCTACAGTTGTGTCAGACAAAAAAAAAAAAAAATTCATCTAGCAGCCAAATTCCAGCTGCAGTTATGGTCCCTTAATGAAATTGCACCTTAATGGAAGTGACCTAGTTATACATTAAGACTAGTGTACCTAAAATATTACATAGATGGAAACATATTCTTTGCCATTTAAGCTGCAATTTGCAATATTGATTTTAACCCCAGATGAGACCTTGATCTAACTAAGTGCACTACAGAATCCAAAAATCCTGACCTCCAGACCAAACGTTTGTTCTTGATGGTAAGTGCAAGCAGACTGCCTCACGTTTGGCTGAGGGATGTGACCCAAATCTCTCAGTTAGCACTCTGGTTCAAAGAGTAATCCTGCTGCATGCAGCTTTTTTTGGGGGATGAAAGCTACACCAGAACATTCACCCACACAAAGTAATGACTCCGAGTTCTCAGTGACACCAAGAACCACCAAGGTATTTTCATGCAAAATAAGAAAAAAAAAAAAAAAAAAAAGCAAACCCAAAAGTTATAGTTCTAGCTTGCAAACAGAAAAAGTAATCTTTGATTCTTTTATACCAGAGAAAATGAAGGGAAAAGGAGTGATTTCATCTTGTCTTGGAAGAGACAGAGCTGTTCAACCTCCCATCACAAGACCCTCCTGCCCTGGTGGAGGCATTCCTGAAAGATTTTTTTTACTTCAACCACAAGCACAGGAAACCTCCAGAGATTGATAAAACCTGAGTGCTTCTTCTCCTCACAGTGAGTGATACCTAGCCTTCCACAGGTATTTAGATGCTCATTTTCCACTGGTTTAACTGGGCACCTAAATAAATGCCTTTGCAGTTATTCCTGCCTTACCACTCCTCTTCCTCCCAGCACGTGAAGGTAATTATCTCCCTGCTTCAAAGATGGTTAATGAGAATGAGCTACTAACATCACTGAGTTACTTCAAATTATATATGGTCACCTAAGCAATTTGAGGACTTGGGACTCAGTCTTGAATCACAGGCATGGAGCAGGTTGACTACCTGCAGTGAATGAGACTTTGAAAAGTAATTTAATCACAAGAACAGGATTTGGGAATTAAAACAAAAAAAAAGGAAATTGTGATTCTAAGGAAGAGACAGGTTTCTCTAATTCTGCTCTGTGCTTTTCAAAGAATCTCTTTAAGGAATTATTAGACTTCATATGACTGAAGTACACCCTCTTTACAAAGTTGACTGCACATCTAAACCACAGAACAAATCAAATGTAGTGGACCCTTTTAATCCAGGAGAGCCTCTCTACGTGACCAGCAAGACAGACCACCTTTAAATGGATCTGTTGAGTTGGATAGGCAGTTCTAAATGTTCATCTCTCTTCCCTTCTTGCAGACATGAAGGAGGCAGCTTGGACTCAGGACATCACTTTCCATTAAATCATTAGAAAGTAACAGCACATATGAAGAGCAACAGGAAGTGTTCTGCAGTACTATAGTTACTATAAAATTCAGCTTTAAATAGAGAAATGCACAGGAAAAAATCAACCCAAGCCATCCAAAATATAACCAAGCTCCTATTTATCAGAGTTTCAGCTGATTTACTTGAATGGAACCAGCATGGTCTGCATGGAACTGAGATTAAGACTAGAGTTGCTCACTTGCCAATACTTCAGATTTGAAAATGAAAATAAAAGATATCACAGCTGCAGATAACTTGACAGCATTATCCAAATTGTTAACAACTGCAGAGGATGTGAAATTAATTCATTCAATGTCCCCAGCAGCAAATTTAACATGAATTTTCAAAATGTCAAACATGAAAGGCCACAGTTGTGCCTGACTTAGCACGTGACCTTTGATCAGTCATTTTGCTCTTGGCCCAGAATTTCTGGGCTGTGTTTACTGGCACATTACAGTGTTGCATGGAATTAATATTGGTTAAATGAGTTCAGTGCTACAAGGAGCTCACAATGGTTGGAAGGCTGATCCTGGGAGATGGGGCTAGTAGAGAAAAGAACTTATCTTCACCACTACCAAGGACAGTAAGAGGGAAAAATCCCAAACACTTCAGTTATTTTTGCATGCCTCAGTCAGTCTGCAGGGTACAATTCTGGAACAAAGACTTAACATTATTATTTAGTGAGTGACTTCAAAATGCTCAAGACAAAGAGAATACTACTAAAGAAAAAAGCAGTGGAGAAAAATTACTTTCCAGTAGGAAAAAGAAGTGTGTTTTTCCCACAGTAGTTCTCCCTACTCTGTGACAGTTTATTTTATGCCTACATAATGGTTTTATTTTTGAACAGGATAACAAGGAAGTTTTTGGGAAGGTATTGCTTCATGATCATTATATAAATATTTCAGTGGTGCAGGTAAGATCAGAGAATTCTGAATTTTGCTCACAGAAAACATAGCTTTCTGCCAAGATGGCTATCAAGAAGCTTTGAAGAGATCTAAAACTTCATCAACCATATGAGCATTCACAAACAACCCACCAAACACTTTTCCTAGAACTCTGTGAGAGGAAACAGAAAAAAAAAAAGATAAAATACACCACAGTGTACATCAGCCACTGCAGAAGCACATATTACATTTGCTCTTCAGATCAGCACAGTGCTGATCACAAATGAGTCACTGGAGTCCTCCCTTTCCTCAGAACTTCTCCATGGAAGGGAAAAGTTGAAGCAAAGTAGAAGCATGCTGCAATTCTGCATGCAGCCAAGTAGAAATATGTGCACCTTGATGTCATCTCATGTTCTAAGCAAGTATTGTTTTAAATCTTTTTATATTTCTTGTTCCATCAGGTTTTCCACCCTTAGGCTGAGGGTCCTGTAAGGCACTCACAGGACCTTTTTGGGCAGCATCCAGCTGCCCCCCTCCATCTGGATGTTTACTTAGTGAGAATTAACTCAATTATAGTAAAGTACAGCAAATGACTGAGGTGCTGTGGTTGGGTTTGACGACGATGAGCTGCGGTGGAACTCTGAAATAAATGATAATGCCAGAGGCAAAATCCTTCACTGTTGTCAAGTGCCCGGGAAGCGTTAACACGGTTCATTCGTTTTCAGCTGCAACACCGTGTTGCAAACATACTTTTGCTGGTCTGCAGTTGATTGATGTCCATTACTCATATCAGGCTAATGGCACTTTATTTTCCAACAGTAGCAAGTAATGAGTGACCTTGAGTGCATATTGTTTTGCTGAGAGGTTTTGTTGCTCCGTGTTCTCTACGAGCACCCTCAAGGAAATGAGGGCCCCGCATTGGTGTTTTTCAGCAAACCTCATTTCTTTCATGGCTTTCTGTAAAAGAATTTGATACAGGGATAGAAGCTAACCTAAGTGAGTAAATGAAATATTGATCCACACTACTCTGGCCTTGCCTTCACCTTGTCCCAGGGCTGTGAGTTACTGACTTTTCCGTTTTGGCTGTAATAGGAATTATTACAACAGGCCTGTGCAAGTAATTACTTGGCATGGCAAAAAGGAGGGTCCATCATATATTTCTGTAGAGACGTTCGTTTCCATCAGGCCAGCAGTCTGCTTTTTTGGCCCTGTCTTTCCTACTCTTGATTCAATTCCTTTAACCATCATTAATCAAGTTGCTTGTCAGTAGAAGTTTATCAAAAGTATTAAGTGAGCAAGGTTGCATGGCCCCCTTAAAAAAAAAAAGAGAAAAAAAAAAAAGCCAAGAAAAAGAAGCACCAATGCAGGGCAGTAAATTTCAAAATATGGAACGCTGGTTCCATGATATATATGAGTGTCTCTTCAGCTGGAATGAGCAGTTTGTTTTAATGATAGATATTGTGGTTTGAGGCGTGATAGAATCCTCCTCAAGTTTATATGCCACAGACTATCATTTATGAGAGACCATGTGTTTCTAAATGGTGAAGGTCATGGCTGATGGCAAAAGTAAAAGCAGTGGTGATTCATTAGAAATAGTTAATAGGGCCTGCTGTTGACAGGGATAAATAACACCACCCTGCATTTGCAACCCACAAGCAACTAGTTTAGGCAATGCTGCTTCTGTGTTTGCACCACCCCTGGCTGCCAGACAGCCGTGAACATGCTCAGGGACATCAGCAAGATTGCTTCCACCCTGCCCACAGCAGAGCACCATGGCTTTCCAGTGTGAACGACCTCCCTGGATGCAGATTTTCCAACCAGCAGCTCTGTCAGACTGACTGAGCACCCAGCTCACGGTGATTTGTTAGCCAATAATCAGGTCTACGCTGTACACTGAATTCTGAGGGACCAAACACATTTGCTAAGTACCCTGCTGGGATCCCATCCTTTGGATTGAGCTCCAGCTGATGTCCCAGGTGAGCCCACCTGACATCAGGGGAAGCTCTGCTGCACAAAGGACTCTAAAACAGGACCTCACAGCCTTGGCATGACTAAAATACCAATGATCTTAATGCTATCCTCAATCAGAAAAATGCAATTCCCTTAAGGTGCTGTTCAGAAAAACTCTCCAAATTCAGTTAGAAAGAAAATATTTTAATTAGCTGTTGTGATGCTGTCCCTTTTTTTGTTTTGACTTTAGATTTCAAATGCAAACACACAACAGTCATCATTAAAAGAGATGTACTCCACTTAGTAAAGTTTACAAATACAGTTTGCCAGACAGATTTGGGGCTGCACTTTCAAAGCAGAGCTTGGTGGATGTTCTCTCATGGACACAACTCTACAGTTCTTACCAGTGACAGGCTATGGTTTTGTCTGGCTGGTTGTTAAATACAGAGGGGAAGCTATTAATATACAGTCACTGACTTTAGAGAACAACTAATTTACAGTCATTATTCCCAGACTAAAATACTGGCGAGGTGGCTCACGTTTAATTTCTGATCCACCTTTGCCAACCTGTTCTGTTCCCTCCTGGGACATTTCCCTAGCTGACACATTAAAACACATTAAAGTGAGCTATTATCATTTATTTTGGGAGAAAATTTTGTTGCTCGTTCAGCTCAAGTAATTTCCTCCTCAAGTGAGCTTTGCCTCAACTATTTAGAGAGTTCCATTTCTTAGCTGATCTCGAAGCACCATCAAAATGAATACAATTAATGACATCCCTAGGAGTTGCTCATGTGCTGCTTGAGTAGACACTGGAATGGTGCAAGTAACAGCAGCAAAGGAAAAAATAAAAAAGGAAAGAGAAAGAAAAAAAATTACATCTTCTGGTTAATTAAAAATAGTAACAAAGAGAGGAAATTAAAGTGAATCCATTAAGGCTTGGTTAATTCTGCCATCTCCAGTGCTTTCTTCTTCATATGATAGATATGCTTTGCAGCTGCCTAGATCAGAGCTGAAATCCTGATTATTCCGTAATTACAGAAGCTCCCTGACTTTCTTCCCTCTCCCTCTACTGTGGAAAAAGAAGGTTAATTTTTCCTTGCTTGATTGCTGAATACAAATGCTTTTTTAAGCAAGCTGGGAAATGGGTTCATGTTGTCTGGCTGATAACCCTTCTTAAAATGTAGTTTTGTCTCAAATGTTTTTGCCTTTCTTAGGTAAAAATCCTGCTTCCCTTCGCCAGCCATCTGCAGAAACAACAGCAGCCTCTAAATTAGGGAGGCAGACAGTGAAAAATATTTGATTACTAAGTAGAAAGGTAAATGAGATAGCTGTTGTGATTATTTTAATGCTTATCTTTCAATAATTCTATAAAAGGATCAGTTACCCTAATATAGTCATCTTGAGAAAGACAGTCTGCAGCGGTTACAAATTGACTTTTTATGGAGGAAAAGAAGACTGTTCCTAACCTATTGCACTGATATTATATTTTGTTAATATTTTATGAAATAAAAGTCCTCCCATTAAGGGTGGCAAATTGCTTTATAATTATAGCACTTCGCACACGAGAATGACTACTTCATTTTATGGAAAAAAGCTCCAAATACAATTTCATTATCATCCAGTGTCTTTTCAGCCTTCTCAGGGTTTCAGCAGAAAGCACTGTCATATGCATCTCCAATATCTCCTTTTTCAAATATTAGTACAATTTAAAGAAAATGATGACTCCTGTTCCATTCTGCTCACTGTTAATGAAACAGTTGTGTACAGTGAACATTTGTACCTAGACAAGTCAAATGAACAAAGTGAACAACTATAAAATATGAACCTTTTAACTTCTGCATTCAGAGGTTGATTTATATCAGTCTGAGCACTGAGTTAACTCAAGTGGTTTAGAAACAGATTTAGTTAAATCTGTGCCAGTCCCCGGTGCAGTCTATCTTAAATCAGTTTAAGAGAAACTTAAATCAATTTAGCCTGGTGTGGTTTATAGAGCTGAACTGGTTTCTAGAGCAATGTGGTTAAAATAGGGAGCCAGGCTGTAATCAGGCAGTCTCCCAGCCAATCCCTCTGATCTCAGTCTGGAGCAGCTCCCTTCTGCAGTTCTCACACGAGAGCAAAACTGCAGCACCAAAGAATTGGTTTTTTTCCATCCCATCTTTTCTTTTTTTCCCCATTTTTCCTCTTTGAAGCCTTTGATAAAACCATTAAAGCCTTGTGCTGGAAAGCATCAACTGCCTGGCACAGCTACAATCCCAGCTCCAGCCTGAGCAGCCCAGTGACACTTCTGGTGCCTAGGCCTGCAAGCCCCAAAGTTATTTCATTTCCACTGGAGTGATCTGCCTGTCTGCTAGCAGATCATCACTGCAGCACTATCAGTATCAAACCTATATTGCAAATGAAAACCCAACTGACACGTGCAACTGGGAAATGCTGTCAGTGAAATATTCTGATTCCAGAAGCATCAATTCTGAAACACCCTAATTTAATCAGCCAGGGTGCAGAAGCAGATATAAATCAAAACAACCTAACAAACAAAGCCCCCCTCCCTCAACTGTAAGAACTTTTTGGAATGATCTCTGGAGAAAATATTGACTCCATACAGATGAAGCAAAGGTGAAGCAGAAACTCACCCCAAACTCAACCACAACCAGAGATGCTTTGAACTGAAGCAACATGAGCCTGAAATTTACCCTTTGGATACTGAAGATTTCAGCCAACCTAAATGTCAAGGTGGGAACAAAGTGATTGCCCTGACTTAAGCCAAGACTGTCCTGACATATCCAAGACTTAGGGATCAAGAAACTGCAGTTCTTCCGTACTGTGAACCTTTCCCTAACACCACATGATGTATAAACCCCTATATATTAGATTTGGTTTGCTTTTGGTTTGTTGGGGTTTTTTTACCCTCTACACAGAGAGGGTAAAAAATAAATTTTTTTTTTTTTACTTTTTTTTTTTTTTTGGTTTTTTTTTTTTTGGGTTTTTTTGTTTTCCCCCCTCCTCTTTTGATTAGTGCCAGGACATCTTGTCCTACAGTTTCTGGTTTTACAGTTTGAATTGCTAACCAGTGAACTTCAGATCTGGTGCAGGATGCATCTTCTGCATCTGCAGGATAAATGTCATTTCCTCCCTATGTGGAGCATTGTCCCTGCACCACGTATGTTTAATAAAGTCTGATATTTACTTGCCAAGAAGATACAAAAGTAAGTTGCCTTTAACTCTTCCACTACAATTATGTTTCATGAACTTCAGCCCTTCTCAGCTAGTTCACTGCACACAAAGACTTGGTTAATTTAAAAAAGGTAAATTCTCCCCGTGGCCCAACCTGTGTGGTCAGATAAAAACATGTCATTATTTCTGTTAGGAAAATTGGTCTAACAAGTGGATTTTCATTTAAATATACTTCTGAGTTAAAAAAATATTAAAACCAACAGAACTTTAAACTCTGGACTAAGGACATTAAAACCCAGGCACACCTTTCTATTCCCTTCTGCCTCTCTCTGCAGATAAAATGTAATTTGGGCTTTCTTTCAAAATAAGCAAGCAATATATTTGCTCAGTGAGGATTTTATGAGGTTATTATTCTGTAATAATTCTGTATATTCTTCTGTAATTCTTCTATAATAATTTTATTATTATACAGTCACTCAAAGCCAGAAATAAAAAATGTTGCGGGCTGAAATTCTCCATGCTCTATTTTTTTGCCTGTCATTGTTTGGTGTGATGCTGTTGGGCTCCATTTTAGGGGACTCTACAGCAAAAGTCAGAAGGACAACCAAGACACTGAGCTGGCAGATGAAGCTGAGGCAGCACAGAGGTGTCTGAAACTTTCCTTTGTGAGTGCTTCAAGTGAGTTCTGAAAGTCTTATTTTGTTTGTTACTGTCAGGGACAGATTCCAGTGGGGTTTTGTGACGTTTGCTAGAACCTCAGGATCCCTGCACTCAGAGTGGAAAGGATCTCAGTGAAGGAAGATGTCCTTACCCATCCAGACTATTAGAGTGCAAGCCAAAGAACAAGCACTAATTTTTGGTTGAAATACACCCCCACACAAGGCACTTCCACATCTCATTCTTTGTGGCATTCACAGGCTGGAACATGAATGGCTTCAGATTGCAATTACAGGGTGGAGGAAGAGAAGGGTTTGAGCCATCATGGTGATAGCTGAAAAGGGAAGGAGGGAGGAGAGATTTTTTTTTCCAGCCCTCCTTCTTACATGGGATGATACCACTTGAATGCAAACCCAGACCTTTCCCTGATTCCCAAATTCTATTACACACTCCCATTTTAACACATCAGGACCCTTAGATTATTTCTGCACTGGCTCTGCACCAATATAAGCGCTGGCAAAAATTCAAAACATTTCTCAGGGAATGATTGATTGTGTAAGTGTTCTGAGATGTACAACAAATATTCACTGGCTTGAATGACCCTCCCAGGCTCTTGTTAGCTAAGATGACTTTGCAAAAGTTTATAGAACTTTTTGACTGATTTCAAACCAAAATGTAGAGTGCATAAACTCCAGCCAGCAGTCCCTCCTGTACAGATCAACTGATGCCTGTTCCTTTCTGACTTTTTGTTTCTTTGGTCTTTTTATTTTCATTCTAATGACATAGCTCTTGCTGCTATAAACAAAAAGGTGATACAAATGCATATTGAAATGCAGCACATTACATTTCCCAGCGCCTTTCAATGGCACAATATTTCAACAAACTGTCAAAATAGCTAAAAACTGCTATTGAGAGTCCCCAGCAGAACAAAGAATAGGAGCAGCTCACCTCATTTAAGTGAAAGGCTTTCTTTACCTTTATGTTCTGTACTGCTTATATCCCATTACAAAAAAAATTGTGCACCTCTTTAAAGATTGTTTTGGGAAAACAGATAGATTAATAGGCAGACAGATAGATAGATAGAGCTACAATCCAAAGTAAATATTTGTACTTTCTGGTAATGAACAATGCATCAGAGCCTACAGGCTTTTCCTCCCTCTTTTGTTTCCTGTTCTCATTAAAATATTTTTAAATGAAAATGTCATTGGTATGTCACATTATTTCACCCACATTCAACTCTCAGATGCTCATTACTCTTATTCTTCAGACAAATGTTGGTCTAAGAATAAAAAGCCTTTTTCCCCTCAGGAGAAAAAGGATATAATAAAAAAAAAACCCACCCCAAAAAAACCCCCATAAACTAACTCATCAGCAAACCCCATTCAATTCAGAATATTCTTTCAAGTGTTCTAGTATTCATTTAATACCCTAAAATTGCAACATTCACTTAAGTCTAAGCACTATATTACATTTTCTTCAGTATACATTTGTATATGGAAAGCAACCTTTATTTAATACACTGAACGAGACCATGGAATTGTAAAACCAAAGGGTTAAAAATTAGGGAAAACCTGATTAGAGACAGATGCAGCAAAACCTAGACCCACAGAACTAAAAGTACATGAAATCAAAGGCCTGGAAATCCAATGCTGCTAGCCAGTGCTCTCAACCTGACTTTAATTAATGTTTTTCCAATCATCATGATTCCTAGATGAATCTCCACAGCAATTATTAATCCCTAATAATAAATTATTAGCACACACACGTATGAAATCATTCTAATAGAGAGAGCCACTCAACTGAGAACTGAAAGCACAAAAGGACAAACACCAGAAGCAGGTTGAGTTTTGGGAACCCTAAGGCTTTGTATCCAAACTTCAGCAGGCAGGGAAAACCCAACTAAACCTTGAAATATGTACGAAACTTGCTCCTGCCACTGCAAGTGAGGATGCCCAGCTTCAAAACTGAAATGCAAAATGTTTGAGGTGTTTTAGGGTGGCCCACTCGAGAACATTTAACAACAGCAATGAAGTGTTTTTGTGTCCTTTTTTTGCAGGCTTTTTGTGTCCTTTTTCAGACACTGAAAAGACTGCTGGTACCATCAGTGGAGAAATTTATTAGAGGAAAAAAAACCTCCCACAATCAGAGACTAAAGTTTTATCACCTTAGTTCCAAGTTGCCCACATCCTTAAAAAGCTATTGACCCCAAAAAAAGCCCAGTAAATGCAGCTGCATCTTTGAGCTCGCCCAGCGTGGCCACAAACAGGGGACCTGTGCTAACATGCACACTTTGGGGACACAGCCCTCTGTTCTATTTTGGTCAGGAGCTCATTTCTGACATGCCCCTGTTGGGAAAGGGGCAAGAAAATGATCTTTTCTGACAGTAATATTCACGGTAAGAAAAACGTTCAAACACCGCCTTGAAATTGGCAGGTTATTTAAATTATTGCCTCCTGTAAGTTCAGATAAAGTCAGATGAAGTCAGATAGAGCTTTTTGAAGTCTGTAAACTGAACCTTTTCTTTTCAGAGGCTTTTGGGTCGTGGCATGACCCAAACCAAAATAAAGGTGCAGGTAATTATGAAACAGAAACTTCAAATCAGATTCCATCTTTCTGATCCACAAAGCCCATTTTTTTTCCCTAGTGCTTTCCTCTAAGCCAAGTAATTAGTGCTTTATGAGAGACCCTAATAGCAAAACTGAAGCTCCATCTGTGACTGTTTATACAAACTGCATTCCTCATCACATATTACTACTGCTTGTAAAAGAGAAAGATATCTATTGCATATTCCTATATTTTCTTGGGGTGATGCTATTTTTTGGTTTACAGAAGAAAAAAGTGTTGCCAAAATAGTGATTTCAGAAATATTTATGATGTATATTTGTATACAATATTTGTATCCAGAAATATTTGAATATTGGCAATTTCTGTAAATTGCCACCAAAACTTAAGTTAAAAATCTTTTTTTTTTTTTTTGCAATATATATTTAAATACTAATTTCTCAGGCTCTCCCTTAAAATCTCCCTAAGACAGGTAGCTAATACTTCTGCTATGAAGGAGGTAGAATGCCTACAGAAACAAACACACGGAGAAAGGAAACTTCCTTTTCCCTAACAGTTTTCTGAAGCTTGATTTCAAAACACTGGGGAAAACCAGAAAGCTGAAATATTGTCGTTTTAGACAAATAAAAAACTGAATTTGTAAACTGAATTTAATTTTTTTAAAATAACTGACTACATACATTTATATAACAACTGACTAGATACATGTTTAAAATAACTGACTAGATACATGTTTATAATAACTGACTAGATACATTTTTATAACTGACTAGATACATTTTTATAACTGACTAGATACATTTTTATTATAACTGACTAGATACATTTTTATTATAACTGACTAGATACATGTTTATAATAACTGACTAGATACATTTTTATAATAACTGACTAGATACATGTTTTAAATAACTGACTATATACATGTTTTAAATAACTGACTATATACATTTTAAAAATAACTGACTATATACATTTTAAAAATAATTGACTAGATACATTTTTATAAATGGAATTCCATGGCCAACACACGAGCCAGGGAAGCCTCCCAAGGCTGAGGCTGGGCTGGCAGAGCAATGTCCCCTCTCTCCAGCCCAAGGAGCAGGGTCTTTGTGTCCTCTGCTGCCTGGAGGTGCAGGGTGACCAGGGCCATGCTCCCTGGAGGAGCAGCACCCCCAAAATCTGTGTGAGCACGAGGGGATGCGAGTGAGCAGCCCAACTTCCAGCAGCTGTAAAACTGCATCCCTAAACTAAAACTGAAGCCTTACAGGTTTTAGTTGCAGAGGTTATAATGCAAAGCTGGACTCCTGCTCCTCGGACTATGTGTGCATTCAGCTTTGAAAAGGTGTCACAGACGCAGCCAGACGAGTTTCAAACACCCTGATGCTAACACAGAAAGGCAGCTCGAGCTCCTCCCAGCTGAGCTGAGCATTTGCAGTTTGGATGTAAAGCCCAAGTGCTGTTAGTTCACACTATCCTACCCACAGCTATAATTAATGCCAGAAAGGCAGATAAATCCATCCCCCCAGGATTTGCTGGGGATCCACATGAGCGTTGTCCACAAACACCTCGCTGCCAAGTCTTGTGGCTTCAGAAGCAAAGCAGTCACCTTCCCACAGCCAACAAAGCTTTCATTAGCTCCTCTTCCTCCCACCTAGGGGGGGTATTTTTACTTGGAGCCAGCTTTTTTAGGCACTGAGTAAAAATACCCCTCTGTGTAGGAGGAGGTGCAGCTGGGTTTTAAATCCAGAGCATATTTGTCACAGCTAAACAAACATACAGTTTCAAAATAATAGCCATATTCTCTAAAGGATCTTAAATGAGTAAACAGAAATTAAGGCTGCTCTAAGTACTTCCCCATGGCTCCATCTCCATTTTTGGCCCTTCCCAATATTCCCTCTCCAGAAGAAGGCTGACATTAGCACACCACCACAGAGAAATTGCAGTATGTTGGACTGAAACCAGACTTGAAGTTCAAATTATTTTTACCAGAAGGCGTCAAAAGGAGGCACAGTGTTCCCGAAGCACTGCCTCATCCCTCGCCAGGTGTGCTAAGCCAGCGAGGAGAGACAGGGACACGGGGGCTGCCCTGATGGCAGGGTGGCACCCAGGGGGCAGCTGGGGTCAGCACTGTGGCTCTGGGGGGTTTTCTCTGCAGACCTGGCACACCTGAGCTCAGGTGAGCCCCCTCCCACTGTGGGCACTGCTCAGGGAAGGAGACTCTCCCTGGCACTGTGGAAAACAAGGTCCACTCTCCCGTAGGGATTTAAAACTTTAGTAAAGGACAACAGGAGACAATGAAGCAAGGATTTACAGCCCTGCATTCCACCCAGAGCACACCTGCTATTCTGGAAACACCCTTTATAAGCCACTGCTATTGCACCAGCCTGTTACACACTCATAACCAACTATGCACATCTAAACTTTCCCCAAACTGTTTTCCAAGAACTGTTTAGCCTGGCTCCTCCTCAGTTCCACCTTCCTACAGCATGCACATTTCTTGGGTGTGGTTTTACTCCTTATCATCACCTCCAGCTTTCCATACTCTCTACCAACAGTGAGTGCTGGTAATTGGCATTTCAGTACCAGGGTCCTCATCCTGTGTTCACTGAAAGTCATCCCAACCAAGCAGGCAGTTTAACACGAGCATTCTACATCAGCTATTTCACTACTATGTCTGAGTTTAGCTAACAACAGAAAAATCTTTACAAAATAATATATATGCATTGACTGTGACAGTAACAATGTTAGTAATAATACCTTATGTACCTCACTGCACACAACAAACCATAAACAAAACCATCAAAAAAGTTTTTTCCGCTCAAGGGAGAGGGGGAAATGTGGGAAATGGATTTGTAGAGAAATCTCAAAGCCTGACAGAAGGCTCACACAGTGTGCATCCGTATGCAAACCTTGAGATAAGAAATGCTGACAAGAAATGCCATGGAATAGGACAGACATTGCTGAGAGAGAAATGGAGCTGGAAACAAGTTTCAAAGGATGGCCTTGCAAATAGGACTGGATACTTTGGAGAAACAGAACTATGAAAGTTCATTGTAGTGGGACCCACAAGGAGTAATTTTAGATAATTGGCTTTAAGGCATTTACAGCATGGTGTGGCTAAAGCTGATAGGCCAAGAAACATTTATAATGTAATGTAATTAGGGAATGGTTGGCTTCTGATTGTGATGGTGTGAATTATAAAATCTGTATGGTCTCACCCTTCTCATGAGATTAAAAATGGAATAAAAGATTTTAAAACACCTCTCAGTTGCCCCATCTCTAAGTCACAAAAGGGCTTAGTCCAACCAAGACCTATAGTAAAGTTACTTTAACATTATACATATAGAATCCACTTAAAGATTTGCAAAAAGACAATATTATAATACAAATCTATAACAGCACCTACAGGCAGCTGCTGTGCAGGAACCTCCCTGGCCCCAGAGGAGCTCCCCAGGCAGAGCCTGCAGCTCTGCAGCTGTGAGAAGTCTCCAGATGTTGCAATAGGCTCCAGCATTGCCACCTTTTTGATGTGCCTGTGGTGCCTCAGGTTTTTCCTTTTCTATTTTTCACATTCTGGGCTGCTCCAGTGTGCACTTCTGAGCTCCACATGAGGGGATGGGGAGCTCTGTGCACAGAGCAGGGAGACAAAACAATTCCTGCTCCAGCTGGGCACCAAGGACAAATGATCCAAAGCTCAGGCCCAGGAGCACAAACAGCGTGGGCTGGAGAGAGAAAAACAAGCAGGATGGGAGTGCCTGGGCTAAAGCTGGAATGGGACAATGAACTGCAAGGTGCAAATGGAGCAGAGCTGATCCCAGTGAGAGCCCCCGGGAGCGCTCGTGCATTTTGGGACCATTTTGGTTCCTCTTGGCTGCAGCCCTGGCTGGGCTCTGGTGCTGCCCAAGGTGGATCCATGGAGGAGATCCTTTGAATCAATCCCTGCTTTGTTCTTTAGCTCTGCCCAGCCTCTGTTCCAGGTCAGCCTTCACCAGGCATCTCCCGAGCTCAGACATGGAGAGGGGGGCAGGAATGGTGATTTTTCAGCCTCCTCAGAAGGCTGCTCATACATCATGCACTATAAAAGCTAATACAATTCCAGGAGCTGTACTACATGGCCAAGGTCAGGGACATTTTCTCTGCACTGGCACTTTCTGAGCACTCCACAAAAGCTTGCCCTAAACAATAGGTTTGTTATGATAAAGACCAGACAGCTACAATCCTGAGGGATCGTGCTTATTGTTTTAACCTTTGCAGGCAATGAGGGTAAAGGATGGAGAAATCCAAGGTAATGCACAATTAAGGGGCTAATTTGCATGATTATTTGTCACTATTTCTCACCCATATCAAGTGCTACTTACAAATGACCTGCTAAATACCTATTTGTAAATACAGGTACAGGATTTGTGCAGGGCAGATACCCTGCCTAGTCTGACTGCAGGGCCACAATCCCCAAGCTCTAGGAAATAATGAATGTGCAGAAACCAGAACGCAAGTATTTAAATAATTCAGAACTACAGTGCTCAAACCCAAAGTTTTGCTTTATATATTCTGGAAAAAAATACACCCAATTCAAAGGTATTCTATTAAAATTAAGTTCTAGGAAGAAAAACCTTGTAATTACAAATCTTCTACTTCCAAATAATACTATTTTTAAGTAAATATCCACAAATGTATTACTTTATATTGATCATGACTATTAGCAACACATTTACAAATGTTACCTGAGAAAAAGAGGAACATAATTAAATACAACATTAACAAATAAAACAAGCATGGGGTTTGGGGCATCTGAATGTTAGTCTTCCTCATGAAATAAATTTAAAAAAATAAATAATACATACAGTACTTTGCCCACACTGTAATTTGTCAACTGTTGAGGAAATTGGCATGTCTTTTCTGCTGATTTATTGGTTAATCCCAACAATTCACTGCAGAAAAGGCCAACAATGAATTACAATGTGAGGAAAAATTAAGCAGCACATTTAAAAAGTGTTTAACTACACAGCCCTTAAAGCGAATTTCAAAGTTCTCACATGCCAAGCTAAAATATTTTGGGTGCTACAGTAGACAATATTTTCTTTCTCTTTTATGTGTTATGTCCTCTATAGTGGCTTCGCTACTGTTGATTTTAAATATGTTTAAAAAATACACAACCCTTGTGTTCCTGAAACACAAAACATGAAGGGGTGCTGGATCCATTATGCTGATTTTCTAGGTGCTGGGACTCTGGGCATTTCTATGCATCAACCAAAAAATTATTTCATTTAAACCAATGACTCTTCCTGCTTATTGTAATGGATTTTTTTTTTTTTTTTTTTTAGCATGGAGCAGGTTTTAAAATAAAAATACCCCAACACAGGACTGTGCACTTCTAGATTTAGCTTATTTTCACATAAAATAACTGGCGGATTTTTATATTGTTATTCATTTTGTGTGAGTTCCTCGAGAAGTGTAACAGAAGTCAGAGGTACAGAGCTCCTTGAGGGGAACCAGGGAAGGCAGGACCCCAGGTGCCCCTTTCCCTGGCACCCCTACACACACAGCCAAGGGCTGAGCTGTGCACTTTGGTGTTCACGTGGTGGTCCCAGCTTCAGCTGTCAAATATTGGCCAGACTTGGCTTCCTCTTTGGCTTTACCACGCAAGAAAAGGAAAACCAGGAGCACACCTTCAGCTGAGGCAATGGAAGCCACGCAAAATCACCCCCCACTTGCTGCTTTGGGACAGATTTCAAAGCTTAACTGTAGTCAGCTGGAAAAGCACAGCAGGTGTGGAGCAAGCACTTTGAAAAGACCCAGCACATATTGGTGTTATATTTTATATATCACGCTGCGTGGTGCAGAATGGTGCAGAAAAATACCAGAGGCAGCTGACAGTCCATATCTGCTTCATACCCTCAGCTTACACCCTCTTTTTAGGCAAGACTTTTGAAGAGAACATTGGGCTCCACTCAACTCTTCTCTTTGCTGGTGCTTCTCTCTGAGAGCTGTGCCAGATCCTCAGTAATTAGTTCTCAACCTGAATTTACTCAATGCAAAATTAAGCCCATTTGTTCTCCCACCAGATCTGCATTAGCTTAATTGTGTTGGGGTAGGCAATGAGTATGATTTTTTACGGGTTGCATCCCTTAATTTTGGCCCTAAATGATCTCTCTGGTAACTCTGGCCATGCTCTGTAATTGGGTACTTGATTGCACACTTCATTGGAATTCCTTTAAGTCCCTTTAGTTCCAGAGCACTTTTCAATTCCACGAACTCAATTCCCTAAACTCTTCAGAGCAGTTCATTTCATTGATCCACCCTTAACTGATACATTTCTAAACTCTTCCCTTCTGACATCACTTTGATGTTCGTGCACCTTCTCCCATGTAATTTAAACTGAACCACTTGTGATCACTTCTTCCACAGTTATCACCTCCACATTCCCCCTAAGTCACTAAATTTAAATCTAAGCTATCATCATGTGGTTGGCTCCACACAGCACATGCAAAAACAGATTTTGCCACCTTGAGAATAAGCATAAAATGCTTTCCAAGACAGGACCCACTGCTTCTGTGTATTTTCAGGCACAAAGCATCACCTTTATTCTGCTCCCAAAAGCAAATCTCATATATAAAAATATAAATATATATACATATTTGCTTATTCATATTTAACATTTAGCCAGATAATTCTTTTAATTGGATAATAATATACTGTGTATTAATTTCAGGGAACAGACATGCTTAGTTTAAAAATAACAAAAACAAAAATCAACAAAGCTCAAACCAAATTCTGACAATAAATTCTGCAGAGTCCACAAATTGGTTTTCTTATTCTAGTTATTATTTCAGTAAACTTCAAAGTATTTGCCTTGCAACCAGTCAGCAGCCTATAACTAAACCAGAGAACCTGGGAAAGAACAAACTTCTAAAAATAACAAGACGTTATTTAGAGCAAATATTCTAAAATAACAAATAGCTGATCACTTAGCTCTAAAAATTAATACCACATTTCACCCTCACACGACAGGCTAACGTGTCTGGAAATATCACAGCAATCAGAACACAAGACAGAAATTCTAAAAAGAAAAGAGCTATTTTTTAAGAAAAAAGTGGAAATCTGGGGTTTGGGTTAGGTTTTTTGCTTTGGTTTTTGGGTTTCTTTCTCTCTTTTTTTTTCCCTTCACAAACTCAGGTACCAGTTTTGGATCCCACCTAGCCCAGAATGCTTGACACAAACCAGTAATAGCCATGACTTTCCAAGAAGGGAGAAAAACTCTTGCAATTCTAAAAGCAAACATCTCCTGCACAATTAAAAATATTTCTCTGTTGAGACTTCAATACTCACAAACTGCAAAATTTGGCAAAACATCACTTTAATCCCATATTTTTGCCTGTTGCTGGAAAGGACTGTCCTGCAGAGAATGCTCTTTGAAATCAAACATCATGCCAGCAAAACCCAAGCAAGGACACACATGCAAAATTGAAATAATGATCAAATTTTCCAGGAGGTTTAATTTGGGTCATCCAAGACTCCATGGACAAAACTAATAGGAAATTTGTGAGAAACCCATCAAAATAGTCTTGGAGAAGGGAAAAAAAAAAACATTTTTGAAGGTGAATATTCTTACTTGCCAGTTCCAAGCAGCATTTCCCAGTGCAGGGCCAGATTCAATACATTTCTCTGCTCAGGGAAATCTGAACCTTCATTTCTCACTCCACAAACCAAACTCCCACCCAGCCTCTGCCTCTGTGCTCTCAGTTTCTGTTGTCGATGCTCCTTCACTTAGAACAAAATATGTAAATATTTAGCAAGACAAAACCAAACTAAAATAAAACCTCCATCATCAGAAAGAAAATGAGTCTATTGCCTAGAATTACAGTCACTCTCCTCAGAGATCCAAACTGGAAATTTATATGGGAAAAGTAGTGATGCAGCAGTCTCCTTTTTGTGCTCATATCATTTGTTCAAACTTCCCGTTTCATTGAGATGAGACAATAAATAGTTAAGATTTGCTCCAAATGAAACTAAGTTTTTTTACTAGCATTTTTTCCCCTTGGCAGCTGACCTGAAGACTCTAATAAAGAAGTTATTTTCAGATGCTTAATTGTGATTTCAACCTGGAGCCAAGGAGAAGAGGTACGAGTTCCATCTGCTGGCTGATAGTCTAGAAACTAGGAGGGAACTATTACACCCCACCAACAAATCACATGCCAAGAAATCACACCACAGAACACAGCATCCATCAGGGCATTGCTGGGAAAGGCTGTTATGGGGGCCAGGGTAATTTTGGGAAGTCTATTGACAGCATTCCCAATAGTGCCTCTGGGGAACTCAGCTGCACTGAGAGAGGAAACCCAGAGACATCAGCCTGGAACAGAGCAGATGAGGAGTACTGGACTCAGCTAGAGCTGGCAGCACAAAAACCTCACCAGGGCACGAATCTCATCAGAGGGTGAAGTGAAAAGAAACACCTGAGAGTGGCCTGAAGGGACAAGAAGCTCTCCAAGAGGAATTTGGCTGCACTGGCAGCACCTCGTAGCAAAACAATCAGTCAGCAATTTAAAAAATGGCAGAACTGTGATGTTGCCTCAGGTTTTAGCTTTTATATTTTCACATTCTGTGCTGCTTCAGTGTGCACTTCTGAGCTTCACATTATGGGATGCTGAGCTCTGTGCACAGAGCAGGGAGACAAAACAATTCCTGCTCCAGCTGGGCACCAAGGACAAATGATCCAAAGCTCAGGCCCAGGAGCACAAACAGCGTGGGCTGGAGAGAGAAAAACAAGCAGGATGGGAGTGCCTGGGCTAAAGCTGGAATGGGACAATGAACTGCAAGGTGCAAATGGAGCAGAGCTGATCCCAGTGAGAGCCCCCGGGAGCGCTCGTGCATTTTGGGACCATTTTGGTTCCTCTTGGCTGCAGCCCTGGCTGGGCTCTGGTGCTGCCCAAGGTGGATCCATGCAGGAGATCCTTTGAATCAATCCCTGCTTTGTTCTTTAGCTCTGCCCAGCCTCTGCTCCAGGCCAGCCTTCCCAAAGTATCAGTGAGCCCAGAGTGGACACTGCAGAGTTTTTGTGTGTGTAACACAATGATCTCATTTCACCTACCAAGCTGTATTTCACATCCAGTGCCTCTGTCTTGCACACACAGGTTCTCAGCTTTTCAACAGTGATGTCACCTGTGAGCACTTGTTATTTGCTAGACATCCCATATTCGTGTGATGCTATTAGTTCAGATAACTGCAGAGGTATTTGATTTATCCTGTAAGAGCAAGAACTACATCATCTCATTGCCACATTATTTGAACTCCTTAGCTGCTGTTCATTCCTTACGTTGGGAATTTTATCATCTTTCCAAACCTGACATCAGCAATCACTGCTCATTGCAAGAGGTCATTTCCTGGGTCCTTACCCTGCTGCTCCAAGGGAGTTTAGGGACCTGAGGCAGCAGCTGGGGGATGCCCAGCCATGGGCACAGTGCTCCACGGGCCAGGCCAGCCAACCCTGTGCCACACTCCTGGCTTCTGCAGGAATCCTGGTGCTCAGCAGCACGGGAAAGGCACTGGGGGAGAGAGGGGAGCACAGGAAAGGCCAGCACAAACCACAGCTTGGCAAACTGCCCCTTGGCAATAGCTGGGAGCTGCCTGAGGACAGCCCAGCAGAGTTGTTCAGGTGCTGGGAGCCTCCCCAGAGCAGCCAAGGGTTGCAACAAAGGTGTTTTGTAATCACACATAAGGCACAGTGGAAGAATAATCCCACAGAATGTATGAGGTGCCCAAATTCATTCTGATTTTAATGCTTATTGATTTTACTATACTGCTCTTCCATGTTGTCTAGTAGCACTTTATAAATGTTTTATGGAAAATAAATAATTCAAGAAAGACACTGCTTTCTTCAGTAAAGTTTATGTCATCATGAGAGCTATTTTTTGTGACTATGCTGGCTGCAATGATAAAGAAAAAGGAAAACTGGGATCTAGACATTTCAAACGTGAGCATTTTCTAAATCACAGCTGCTTTTCTATTGCAGCAACACTGTGTTCAGAACTGTATTAGCTACATACTATATACTTTAAATTGATATATAGATATTAGATATAACATAGTTCTGTCCATTTCTGGTACAATTTTTCACATTTTTCCTCCCCTCTGATCCCAATGCCAAGTCCCTAAGCGTAGCAGATTGCAGTTTGTTGCATTTCAATAAAATATTTTCCATATGTCCCCATCGTGCTGCTCCTTTTGTTCCAGTGTGTTCAGCAGCACTGCCATTATATCAAAGGGAGAGCCTGCAAACTGAAAGAGGCACTTTTGACTCGATTGAAAAAAATTGGAACACGTTTTTTTTTTTTAACACAATTTTGGTCTACTGACTTGGCAACAGCCAACCAATCCTAATGGTTAAAACTCTTTCTAATACAACCATACCTGCCCTTATTTACCCTCTCCCTGGAACACCCTTCTGTCAGTTCTTCTGGAGCACACTCTAAGAGTGAAAATTCACCTATACAATACCTTTAACAGTGGTGCCTCAGTGCCAGCGTGCTTTATGTCAGCACATTGACACTTGCACTCATCACTGAAAGGGAATTAATAGATTATAAACCATGGTTACATGTCTGTATTTCTTAGAGCTGTTAATCCTCCCGTTTAGAACGACTCCTGGCTTTACAGAATCACTGCAGCACGTTGGAATTAATAAATCCTGCCTGGGGCACACACACACTCAGTGTTGTGCACATCTTGCCACAGGTCACCATGAAATCAGAATGCTCCTCTCCTCCCAGGAGCTGTCCTGGAGGGCAGACAGACAAACAGGGAGAGGGACCAAGAGCTGGAAGCATTCCACGTGGTTAATTTTGTCCACAAGGGTTTTCTTTTTCACCAGTTTTTTACAGCGGTCTTCAAATCTATTCAAGACACAGTAGAAACCCAAGGATAACTCCACTTCCTTGAAATTTAACAAGCCTAGGGCAAAACTCCCCCTCTCCTTCAAGGAATCATCTCAGCATTTTGTTACAGGAGATTGCTGGGCTACAGATAAGCTCAAACCTCACCAAGAGCAAGTAAATAAAATGAGAGTTCCTGCTCACTTTTCAGTGAAAATACTGAGCTATTAAATGCCAAATGCCATTCACCATCTATCACTACTTTACTCACTACAGCCTGGTGTACTTGCAAGCTTCTTGGCTCTAGTTGTGACAGCACTGTTTTAGAAATGTTAAAAATGCTAAAAGTGCTGGGTGAATGAATAAAACAAGTAAAAAAGAGCATTGTTTCAGGGAATAATGGAAGTCATTAGCATTTTTTTCACCATTATTGCTTAACAATCCGACAATTTGGTCTTCCACATCCATACATTATATTCCTGTCATATTTTTAAAAAGTGACACAGTCTGAGGGCAGCTAGAGAACCAAATCCTGTCAAAGACTGAAGCGGGGTTAACAGCTGGAGAGCTTAATTGATCTTTACTGCAGCTGATAGAGTCTCACACATCAGTGCTGGAACAGACATCCCCACGCCACAGTGCAGTTGGATAAGAATCTTCTCATCTGAGGTACAAGCACAGAGATTACAGCTGGCAGCAGTAGGAGAGAGATCCTTCTGCCAGAGAGCAAAGTGACTTTCTGAAGGAATGGGAACCCTATGCTAATGCCTGCAGAGATTATAGGACCTGTAGGAATAGTTATGATCATTGTTTAATCTTCTGAATATAATAAGCCTCTCTCTCCTGTAACTTGCTCTTATCCATTCAGGGCTTGAACACAATTATCCAGCGTGCAGTGGCAGATGATGGGCAAATGGTACCAACCCAGAATGATGAAGCAGCACAAACCCAGTTCCATTCTGCACTAAGCACACAAAACATGCCTCCAGTATTACATCTATGTTGCTATTATTTCCTCTGGTAGAATTCGAATGAGAATTCAAAAACCCCCAGCACTCGCCATTTATCAGCCTTAATTCAAGGCCTCCTGGGTGATTCTTATGTACCTGTGGTACTGCAGGTTCTTATTTGGGGTGTCTGATCTGCCTCTAGAAAAGATGTACACCCTTTTTTTCCCCACGCTGCCAGTACTTATCACTGCCACTTATTCCAGGCTGTCATTAACACTTAGAAATCACAAAATCGAAGACTAGAAATGTATATAAACCTTAGGGAACTGCTGGTGTGAAACATTTCACCTTCACTGACTCCAAATGCGCATGGCCCACGAGAAAGAGCAATTAAAATGTTGCCATGCAAATGCACAAGAGAGTTGCAGAGCACAATTTCTGCCTGGCTCATTGGAGGGAAAGTCAGTGCCCTGCACATGGCCAGGTGACTGCTGAGCACACTCTGTAGCAACCTAAGCACATTCTCCTGCCTTCTACACTCAGTCTTGGGCAGCGACCAGGATGCTCAAAAAACAAAACATCAATACCATCACCATGACACCAGGACACGTGGCTGCTTCTTATTTCCATGGCTCAGCACAGTGTCTGCAGCAAGAGCAAAGCATTCCGTGGAGCTGGTAAAGTGCTTAATCTAAAACAAAATAGCCATTTTTAAAAACAATTCCCCAAGGCTAAGATGACCAGCTGCCTCAAAACTGAGCCCTGATATTATTTGCTTCCTCAGAACTGGTTGTCCTAAGGTTCCCAGGGGCCACAAAGGCACTGCAGGTAGCCAAAAGAATGAATAAAAACAGGGGCTTTGCTTGTTGAATGAGAATTGCCAGCAGAAACATTTTGTGTAGTAATCAGTAACACTTGTTTAACAAGTACAAGGCATTCTGCTCAAACCCTACCAAAAACTTTATCTTTCAAGGCAGAAGTAACATACATGCATTCTTATTTCTTCAACAGCAGAGCTAAGTCCTACAGAAAGAAGGTTTTGTTATTAGTAATAACACACAGCACACCAAAGGCATTTACTGAGAGAAGTACCACAAAGGTGAACCTCTGCTGGGTTTCTGAGCTACACAAATAAGGTACAAACAAGTTAAAAAGGTCTTTTGATGAAGTTTTGAATAAACAGGCAGTCTCCACACTTTGCCCAGCCACACAGCAATCACATAGGTTAGAACAGGTGTGCTCTGTATAATAATATATGCTATAAAAAACGCCACAAGAACAGTCCAGAACTGGGTCCTCTCTCTTGCAATCTGTGTGACATAATGATGGGTTCAGATTCAATTCACACCTCAAATGGCAACATTTCTACACATTCAGACACAAAGTGTTCAGTGAACTCCCAGATCCCATCTTCTTTCTCTGATGGTGAGGCAGTTTTGACGTGCCCTTGTGCTAGCAAAGGGTTAAAACCTTTTCCTATGTTCCTAGTGGTTTGTAAAAGAAACTGCTGAAGCTGATCAATGACCACTGTTAAGA
Organism: Vidua chalybeata; assembly: GCF_026979565.1. Classification (NCBI taxonomy): domain Eukaryota; kingdom Metazoa; phylum Chordata; class Aves; order Passeriformes; family Viduidae; genus Vidua; species Vidua chalybeata. Next base: position 61,632,104 of record NC_071535.1, on the reverse strand, counting down.
CCTGGAAACCAATTATAAACCTGAAATTTGTGATGAACAAAGCTCTGAAACACTAGGATGAAAACTACTGAATTAGTCTAGTTCATTAAAATCATTAATAGTCATGAAATGAAAACCACCAGAGTCCAAAAAGGCTTAATGCCCTATCCATATTAATTAGATGGGAGCAAATCTGAAGTGAAAAGCAGCACATGCTTTGTAGAATTAGCAATTGCTCTCTACAGACTACACAGATCTCTATTAAAATTCAGTTTAATTAAAATTGATCACGTTAAGAAACTGATGTGGTTAATTAACTGAATTCCTGAACTTCTTTTCATACATTTCACAAATGCATTGTACACTGTTTTCCTGGGTGACAGCTTAGGTTGCAGCGAAAATCTCGATTTCACAGGTTAATGCCCATGTTCCTGCGTCCCTGCCAGGAATCCCTGACACCACGGGGTAAATGACAGCCCTTGGAAACTTCCAAAATCTACCACCAGAAAGCCTGGCTGGAGTTTTAAACAGTTTCTCTCTTAGCTAAGTGCAGAACTGTGGGCATGTACGAGGAAACATCCCAAGAGCTGTGGTCTCATTGGAGCTGCACAAAATGCACAGGAAAGCAGACCCAGGCAGAGGTGCAGGTGTCAGCACAGACAGGGAACAGCCAAAGGCTCTGCTCCATGCAGTTCATCGGTGTGAACACACAGATTGCAAGCACTTCAGCTCTTAAAACCCATTTCCTATTTTCTCCCTGGGTCTCAGCAGCACCCACGCAGAAACAGGGCTTGGCCGAGGTCCCACGCCAAGAGATGCCCAGGAGCAGAGAGCTGGCTTGGCTGCAGTGGCTGTGCTCCTCATGGACACTCCCAGGGAACCCCCAGGAGGCTGCAGGACCCTTCCCCAAACAGTGAGGCAACCATTTCCAGTTAACAGCACACTTGGCAGTGCTGGCTTAACCCTTGGACCCAAATCTTAAGGGTCTTTTTCAACCTAAATGATTCTGTGATAAACCACTAGGGCCCTACCAGCTCCAGGAGCAAGACTGAACTGCATCTCCTGAAGCCTCATTTTTATCACTTGTCATTTCATGTTTATTTCATGTTGTTTTAAACAATAAGGCACTGTGAATTGTGCCATTCTTCTTGTGGTAGGAAGACTTCAGAATTTTCCACGGGCATGGTTTAGCCTATGGAAGCAGCTTGGTTATGAAGTAGTGCTGCAAAAAAACCCCATCCTTTCACAGAATCACTTCTTACAAAATATCAGCAAGTGGTCCAGCACTTTACATGCTGCTGTAAGAGAGGGCAGCACTGCAGCTGCTGTTGGAAGGGATGACCACCTGTCTGACCCAGCACAGAGGATCGTGCTACAACACCAAGGTGAACATCTGAACTGCCAACCAAGGGGCTTCCCAACAGAGTGGATTCTCAAAGACTGATAAGCAACAGGCACAGCCCAGGGGACACCTCAGAGATAAACCCCAACATTTTGGAATTTTGACAGCTACTGAAGGGGTGTGATCTAAGGTCTGAAAATGCCACAAAGTCTAAATGGAGGCTAAAATAATCACCCAGGAATTAGAACACAATAAATACATAACAAAGAATAGAGTTTCACATATAAATTTTACATGCTTTTGATTTAAATTCAAATCTGTATGAATAATGGCACTGAATTTGATATAACCACATCTCATTCTTCATTACTTCTGACCGCAATGTAAATGCTAAAGTGGTATTTTCTTCTCTGAATTCATTTTGCTAAAATAAAGTGCATCTGACTAGGATGTAAGATACACGACTGACTCTTAATTCCCTCGTGGCCAAACCCTTGTTAATGTCTTGGCCTGTTTCAGTAAAATGATCATGGTTCAAGTAATGTAAAACACATGCATTCAATCATTTCCCTTTTCCCTAAAGGCAAATACTTTCTTATCATGGTAAAACAGGAGTCGTGTGCTGATGCATTGGAGAGCCAAAGTTCTTTTAAGCCTCATCAGGAAATTGAACACTTACTGCAACCTATCGTTTGGAGCTGCACAATGAAACAAAAGCACAGTGCAAACAAACACAGGAGGTTCAGTCAGCATTATCTAGTATTGCATAAGCCTAAGGAGCTGCCTTAGAAAATGGGAATACATAAGCAAAGACCAAACAGAAAATAGAAAAATCAAACCGAAAATTTAACTTCAGCAAAAAAAAAAAATCTATTCATATTTAAACCAGGATTTCATAGTTAAGAGTTAAAATACAATCAATTGAAAGGAGGTGCTCATGATATGCTTGCCTTGGAAGAGAGGTTGCTTCTCCCAAGTAACCACAAAGACAGCAAGGCCTTAACACAGCAGGCGTGCACTCTCTACTTGTGCAGCACCTTGTTATAATCCTCTTTTTGTAACAAAAAGGGAATGTTCATACTTGGAAAAAACTGAATGACAGTACAAACTGGGTAAAATAATATAACAGAAACTACATGGTAATTAAAGCAAGTTCTTCATTGGTTAAAAAAAAAAAATCTTAGAACAAGATATTGTAAGTTGTCCTACTTAAGTTTCTTACAGACTCCTGTACTGGATCTTCTGCTTCTCAGAGTGGCTTGCAAATTTCCTGGGCTACTATGTTGAGCCACATCTCCTCCCTGAGCAACAGCAGAAAAAATGGGAATTGTCCCTTTCAAAGTAAAGGCCAGGCAAGCTGACTGGAGTCATGGGAGGTGACAGAAAGGGAACCAGACACACCTGAGGATTAAACCCATCCTTTAGGAACGGGGTCAGACCCCAAACCCTGAACAACCTCCCGGGTGCTCACTGCCAGAGGTTCAGTGCTCCCTGAGCCACTCTAGCCCAGATCTCTCTGCCACTCTGCTCCCTGAACCTGCAGCTCCACAAGCTCCCAACACCAGGGCTCCTCTGGCACGCACAGGTAACGCACTCTGGTTTTTGAAGCGTCCATCCATCCCTTGCCCATCACATCTTTCCTAGGAAAGCTCATCTCCAAAAGAAGATCCAGCTACACACCAAGGGTCAACTCTCTGCTGCTCTCCTGTGGGAAATGGATTTGTAGAGAAATCTCAAAGCCTGACAGAAGGCTCACACAATGTGCATCCGTATGCAAACCTTGAGATAAGAAATGCTGACAAGAAATGCCATGGAATGGGACAGACATTGCTGAGAGAGAAATGGAGCTGGAAACAAGTTTCAAAGGATGGCCTTGCAAATAGGACTGGATACTTTGGAGAAACAGAACTATGAAAGTTCATTGTAGTGGGACCCACGAGGGGTAATTTTAGATAATTGGCTTTAAGGCATTTACAGCATGGTGTGGCTAAAGCTGATAGTCCAAGAAACACTTAGAATGTAATGTAATTAGGAAATGGTTGGCTTCTGATTGTGATGGTGTGAATTATAACATCTGTATTGTCTCACCCTGCTCATGAGACTGAAAATGGAATAAAAGATCTTAAAACACCTCTCAGTTGCCCCATCTCTAGGTCAAAAAAGAACTTAATCCAACACTGTCCTACCAACTTCCTTTTCTTGCTATTAACATGACTTAAATACAAGCATTAAATTAACTTCAGCAGTGGGTGACACAACCTGTCATTGGTCTAGAATGAAAGGTATCATTAAGCAACAACAGGGAGCAATTTTTCTTAGTAATTAAAATAGGATTCAAAATCAGATTGTACTTTCCAGTACCTGAAGCCCCATAAATGAAGATTTACAGTTTATTCAGCCCTTTTTAGCACTTCCTTAGCCTACAAGTACTTTTCTGGCAGAACAATCATCACAGCACAGGAGGAAGAGGACTCACGAAACAATTCCATGCCATGAACAGGCACCTCATTCTGAGTAAATCAGATCTCATAATAAGTACTTATGAAGGAGATCACAAAACTGAATGAGACAGAGCACAAATCTTCAACTGTTTTATAACCACACAAAGCTACTACTAATCTATTAAGTTTGGGGCTTTCTCCCCCTTGTATGTAAAAGCAACCAAAAAGAACAGAGAAAACCCTCAATTTGCCACGTGTAACATCATATGCAGCAGCCCAATTTAAACCAACTAGAAAGACAAAAAACCCAAACTAAAATCCACATCGATTCCTCTCACAGTTTAATGTCAGAAACTTCAGAAGCAAACGTCAGAAACTTCAGAAGCTTTTCACCAAAAGCCTAGTTTAAAACCAATAATAGGAAAGTATTATACTCCTTTATATTGTCAATATCAGTTAATTATTTTATATGACTCTTGCATTCCTCATACACAAAGAATGTAAACTCAATAATTCCTCCTCTGGGCTTCCAAATACATCTTGGGCCTGCTACCTGCAGCAGTGGGTACAGAATGCAGACTTGGCCTGGGCTCAGGGCAGAAGATGATGTAAATCATTTAAATGAACCTGTGGAAAATGAAGGCACTGCTGGACTTCATTCCCAAAGTCTGCCTGAGTGCATTAAAGGGAAAATGCAGAGAAATCCTCACAGCTGACTTTGGAAAAAAACCCAGACAATAGTAATTCTCTGTAAAGCAGTACTAGAGCTACACTAGGGTACAGTTTGGTCCAGTGTCTCGTCAACTTGCCAGCACGAAACCAATGAAAGCATAGAACTTGTGTGTCTCATGCCTTCTATGCACAGATTTAAAGACTGCACAGAATATTAGGGATTGTTTAATTATTTCTCGATGAATTACCAAGTAAGCAAGGTTAAGTAACAGCTGCAGTCAAAATGTGGAGCTGATAGGTACTTTCCCCTAGATTCTATTTATCCGTTTTATTTCCATAATGATTATATAATTTACATGATTATTATAATTCACATAATGAGTATTTGTATTCATGGGTACCTGAAAGAAATGCTGTGTTCATGCACTGAACATTTATGATTTTCTGAAAGTTCAGGCTCATCAGGATATTTCAAGGGAATGTTTATCTTGTCTGACTTCTTCAACTTTGATGAAATTCTCATCAGTTTCTGACAGATTTGTTGTCATCTGTCTTTTGTCATCTTCCTTAGTGTGACCCTTTATACTACAAAAATCATCAAAATTTAAAGTACTTTAAGTGGAAACAACCAAACTAAAACTTCAGGAAAAGGGATTATTCATTGGATTTTATAGATGAAAGTCCCCCACGCTGTACAATTGCATGTGAATGAAAATCTTCTGTTCTTCTTGCTGTTTGGGAAGGTAATGCTTTCTGTGGATGTGTGAAGTACATGGATGCTTATTAAATAAATAAATGTAAATTACTGTACCTTGTCATGAGCAGTGTTGTCTTACCTAGCCAAACACATTAAAGTTTCTTACTGGTAAAATACATTCATTATTCCTACAGTCAGATTCAAACCTTCATCTTGCTGCTGAACTGAGAGAAAAACGTTACCAAAATTCCAAGTGAAATTCCAATTCCAAGAGAATGGCAGGGAGCATGGTGGATGGGGAGGATGATGCACAGGAGGAGCCCACCCTCAGTAAGTTCAGTTACAGCTTGTCATGTCCCACCAGAGCCCATGCTTCAGTCATCTATTCTGCTGCTGTGCATGGAGCTTTGAGGCAAACTCTTGCACTAATTTTGCACGAAAACGCCATCTGGCCCTGAACAACTATCTGGGCTATGGATCTGTCAGAGCCTAGATATGGTCAATGTGATATTGAAAGGTCAAAGAAGGGTCTCATTATATGCCTTAGTACTTAGAGGCCATGGTCACTGGAGCATGAACATAATCACTCAGGCCAAACAAGACTCATTTATAATTTTAATTACCAGTGAATCAGACATGTCTTGAAAAGTTGTCCATGTAAAAGAGTTATATGACTGTTGCCCAAAATAGCTGTCTTGTTTGTCTCTAAAATAACCCCTCGAGACACCCTCAATAATTCCCTGCTGATATATTTAGAATCCATCAATCTTCTCAACCTCAGCATGTTAACATATTTGGGCTATTGCATAATTGCACACAAGAAAAAACCCCTGCCTTGTGTTCCAGCAGTGAGATCTCTTACAAGCAAAAATCCAGAATTCCAAACCTGAGATTTAGCAAACCATACAATTCCATTCACTCCCTGGTGTGGAATGACGCAACAAGTACAAAACAAACTGCAAGGATATTTTAACAAGCCTCTTGCCTCGTCCACTGCATGTGGTGGAGTCCTTTGGGGGGGGTGGGAAATGAGCTGTAACTAAAGGAACACCCACTCTGGCTGCTGGGGGGAAAAAAAAAAACCAATTGTTTGCAAGAGACCAGGATGACACCACACGAAACACAAGTTAGTAGATAAGCTGACCTAGAAAGCACACAACCTCTTCAGCTGCCAGGGTGCTCCATGACATCATATAAATCACCTGAATAACTTTTTTTTTTTTGCCCATGACATCATATAAATCACCTGAATAACTTTTTTTCCCTCAGATGGATGGAATCACAGGATTTGCTGAGTTACAAAGGACCCGCCAGGATCATCAAGGCCAGAGTCTCAGGGAAAACCCTCCTGCATCTCCTGCAGAGTTTACTTGCCCAAGTTTAATGCTACAACACATGCTGCTATTACCACCCATTTTACCCACTCACAGCTTGATGCAGATTTCTCCCATGGCTGGGGAGAAATGGAACAGGCAGCTGTAGAGTCAAAGCAGGTGGAGTAAAACATAGAGCTAGAATCAAAGATACTTATCAAATAGAAAAAAAGGTAATAAATTGGATCATTTGCTTCCATATTTCCTTTCAATCATTAATCAAATCCATTTCCATACCTAATTTTACAATTTTTCTTTTCTTTTGACCTTTAATAAAATGTTTCAATTGATCAGGGTAATAAAAATGTGAATTATATGAGCTGGCACAGACAAAGAAAGACCATTGAGTAATCTGTGTTCCAGATATAACAAGGAAAATGCCTCTGATTAAGTGTGGGCTAAAAGGTAACTTTCAAAAATTCCAAGTGTTATAATTGTATTGTAAGAATTTAGTAAAGTACAAACTTAAAAAATTCCAAACATCAACAACCAAAACAAGGGGTTTGTGGGACTGCAGCTGTCCTTGAGTTGACACACAATCTATTTGCTCATTAATACAAATATTTTTTAGCACAAATAAGAGCATATTTTCCTTTGCTCTCAAAGTTTATTTCAATTATATCTCAAACACTGAACTGCTTAAATTGTTTCATAGCAAAAGCACTTAAAAGTTGGGGTTTTCTTGGATTTTCTAAACACCAGTGCAGTACTGTCAGCAAGAATGTAATCAAAGCAAAAAGCCTGCTGAGCCTGCCAACCAGTAATATTATTTGTTTCAATAGCTTTCCTTTGAATAGAAGTATTGATTTTTTTACATCAGAACTCTTCTACAAAGAGCATTAAAAGAGAAATTAGACTTCCTATTTTTTCCTCCATCTTATTAAGGACCATTGTTGAAGACTAGCAATAGAGTCACTAGGGATTTAAAAGTTTGAGCTAAATAGATCAGCCATTCAGGAATTCTAGGAAATCTTTCTTATTTTCCAAGAATTCCTGCTATGGGGCAATGCCACTCCTGCCAGAATGGATAGGATGGATATTTTTTTCCTTGGCTAGAAGCAATTAGCTAAATTGCATTATTCCATGAGCATCTGGCCTCAGCTACCTGCATTGCTCACACAAAGAGTGAAGGGATCCTGAAGGCAGAATGAAGGGTACCAGTGGACTCCTGGGAGGAAGAGCCTGATCTCTGGGAAAGGAGGTCAAGGTCAGAGGTGTTTGGGAGAAGGCAACAAAGGGAATTAGCCAGGAAACAAAATTTAAATGAGTTCTGCAGTTCAGAAGACTTCTTAGCTCAGAAAAATACCTACATGCCAGGAGAAATCCCTGATGACAGGTGGTTCTACAGGTTCTGTTACTCCTTCAGCAACAGCCCCAGCCTGCCACCCTCACCTACACCACAACAGCCCAGGAGGGCTTTCAGGCCTCAGGCAGCAACACCCTTTCCTCAAATCAATATCTATTCTTAAAAAAAGGCACACGAACCAGAGAGCTACTACTGTGTCAAGTCTAGTGGGATTAGTCATGTACACTGAAGAACAAAGGCTGGCCTCACTTTTCAATTCTTACTTTAAAAATATCAACATCTATTAACATATATAATTAGCTGAAGATCAATTTTCAGCAGTAACATTTCCATCATACTGCAATGGATTCGGGGCAGTTACTTTCACACCAGCACATTTAAATTGGAGCTAGCAGAGCTACAAAGCAAAGATTTGCCCCCGCTATCCTTGCGGTGTTGTTGCCAACGTTTGGTTGAACAAGGGTGACCCTGGAATATCCCTAGTGACAATTACTGCAGCAGGATCACTAAAGGGACACGAGCAACATATTGCCTTTGCACTCTGACTACTCACTTGGGATTAGGGATGTCCAATAAAAGACACAGGGCTCTACAAAGAGCAGGCAATGACATTTAACTTCTAGGCTTCTGATCCCAAGGAGGGGATTCAGATTTCTGATGTCTGCAATGCACGGAGGAGCTCGACATTTCACAGCGGGATTCAAAACAAGTAATGCACCTGAAGTCCAGAGAAAAACCTGAGCACGCAGAGAGAGCACTTTAAATGCTGGACTGAAAACGTTTACTCAGAGCTGCAGACACGTTGTGGCACACAGAGTACTGCACCTCCTTCTTCAGGCAGGCTTATGTGGTGTGTCACGGGGTTTGCTAAATATGACTGATGTGGTGATTGCACTGCTCACCTTCACTCCTTTGCTTAGGCTGCAAGAGGTCACGTTCAACGCTGTCCTTACCTAACAAGGTTCAAGTTCAGTTTTTCCACCTCCTTTCCCCCAGGCTGTGTATCAAATGACACAGCAGTTCCTGTGATTCCTCCTGCTAGCCCTGTCCTGTTATGCAGAAAGGAACTCTGACCTCAGGGGGGAAAAAAAGCAAACCAACCCAAACATGAGAAAGACTCATAGCAGGTTTTAATGACTTTTTGAGAATGCTTTGCCTCTGGCTTGCCAGATGTTGATCTCAGCCCCTGAGCCTATTCTGGGATAGCTCCTACCCTCCCCAGCAGTTCTCTGCACGTGCACAGGTGTCCCAAACCCAGAGAACTGAGGCTCCCTTCTCACACTGCACGGCACACACGACTCCACCAGCTCCATCATTCAGCTGCTGCACCAGCCCCACCAGAACATCACTCACACCCAGCACATTTCTGGCTTTCCTTTAGAATTCCTCTCAGCTTCCTATACTCTAATCCATTCTTTCAAGAGCTAACATATTTGAAGTTGGAAGCTCAGTGGGGCACTATCTCGCCACAGGACAAGCTCCCATTCGTGCTTGAGAAGCAAACAAGTGATTAGAAGGGTCCAGTAAAATATTGGGAGCATTAGTCTCCAAAGGAGAGAAATGTGGTGGAGGGGATCCAGTTAAAGAACAGCTAAGGAGAAAACTTCATCCCCAGCTGAAGCAAAATCTAAGAGGAAGTTGTGATTACTAGAGTGTGTTGGAGTACCATTACAGTTCTGAACTAAAGAAAGGATATTCAAACAAAAAGCATATTAACTCAAAGTGCACATTTTTATTTAATTAGAGGTAAAACAGAAAGACCAGTAATAGGTCAATAATAATGACTTATTACTTCCTTTATGTGGCACATTTACAATAAATGGTAATTTACCATTAGAGAGACTTATTAAATTTTTTTCTGCTAAAGAAATTAACATTAGTCATGTGGAGAAAGAGAACACTCTCCATTTCCAGCTCAAGGATTTGCATTCAACAAGGCAGGCAGAGGATATTACAGACCCCATTCCCCCTTCAGCAATGCAGGAAGAATTAAAGCATAACCATGTATGACATCATTCCAGCTGTAGGCTGATGGGCTACAGATCGTTTCATCCATGCTATTTGAAAAACATTCCACTTTCCAGTCATTAGACCTGCTAAATGGATTCACCTGCCATACCCTTGGAACCATTAAAAAAAGAAAAAAAAGGTCTTTGGCACACAGAACCATACTTTAGTTTTATTCTTATGGCCGATGTACTATTACTTTTACATCCTAAAAATAACTTAAAATTATTTTTTCACTTTCCCCATTGGAAGAAAAAAAAAAACCTACATCTGTGTTCCCTGTTTTTTTTTCTTGCTCTAGGCTTATGTCAAAGTTTGTGATTAACTATTTTAGCAAACAAATATGACTTTCTAGACAAAACTTGCCATTACCAGGGCTGCAGTGTGCCTCAGTATTTTTAAATAACTGCCTGTTAGCCTGTTCCAAGGGAAATAGGATCAGTTTACTTGTCTGAAGTCTACTTCTGTTAACTTCCTTAATTATTTGACATGAAGATAGAGAGCTGCTATTTAACACTTCTTCCAGTCACAGGGAAATATCACACCATTTGTGCACTCATTATGGCTCTTAACTTCAGACTCATTTGAAAGCTTCAACTCTACAGGTGGGATTTTCAAAGCTGCCTCTGAGCCATTAATTTCTAATTGGACACCGCAACCCTCTAGGCAAGCTTTAAAAATCTCATCCTAAATAATCAATATTCTACTCCTTAATAACCTGATCTGCAAAAGAGTTGACAGGACAAAACATTTAGCTACTAAGGGAGACTGCTGTGATCATGGGAGGAAAAAGAATAGATTGTATATCCTCATCTTAATGGTAGGATTATTTCCTACTCCCCATAAGCTGTGAGAGGGACCAGACTGACAAAGGATGGAGGAGGAGAGGGAATCCTCAGAAAGAAAAAAAAAAAAAAAAAAAAAATCCAGAATCAGAGAAAAATCAATCCAGAATCAGGAAAACAGAACAGATTCAACAGTGCTGTGCACTGCTTGGGGGAACATTCAGAAGAAGTCTAAAACAGTATGATCAGATGGCAAAAAAAGCCCAACAACACTTAAAAAGGATAATAAAATGCTGTACAATGCCACAAAGCAATGTATTTAATAGAAAGAAAGCCAAATAATTAAGGTATCACTACAAATCTAACCCTACATTTTTGAAATGATGGGGGTTTAAAACTCCAAAATAAATATCAGATCTTGCTGGGTTAACTAATAGTTAAATATGAAATAAGATTTCATTCAGGGTATATACAGCAGCCTGAGTGACCTAATGAAAATGAGAGAACTAATTATATTAAATCTGAGGCAACAGCAGGAAAAAAAAAGTCAGAGAAACATTTGGGAATATCTCACCAATTCAAGACTGTAAATAATTTGAAACATACTCTACAAATACATCAGAAAGGGGGAGAAGGTAATCTAATATAGACCATCCCTAGTCTAATTAGAAGGCATTTGAACAACTGCATTTTCTCAGAGGGAAGAAAAATACCCCTCCCAAAACCCACACATTTAAAATTTTAATTATTATTTTCTCTGAGTTTCCTACATCTATAACAGTTACAGAACTGGGTAATAATTACTTTGTGGAGTCCTTCCAAAATAAAATACCCTTAGCCACCTTGCAGCAGAAAAAGGATTCCACGTGGATTCACATACTGTATTTTAAAACACCCCAAATCTTTACATGCTGACAGCCAGGTAATTCAGTGCAATCAGAACACAGCTCTTTCCCTTAATGGTTCTGTAAAACCTCCTATGCCTCTGCCTTGATTTTTGCACAGGTTACCTGATGGCATGGATTATGCATGTAAAATCAAAATAAATGCATATCTTTCAGCTATTTTGTTTTTTAATCAGCCTTTTTTTTTTTTTTTTGGCATTAGGTGCATGAAAACCAATCAAGATTTTAGTACAGCATCTGTCAAGGAAATTGAAGTTTCCTTACTTTGATAACTTCACAGCTGACTCTTGATATAATATTGTCAAGTACCTATTTCACATTTGGTCTGACTTGAACTGGTAATCTGAGATATTTAAAAATATTCTGTTACTAATATCGCTCTGTAAATCAGCAGCTGATGCCTGGAGAGATGCAGTGTTATGAATTTCAGACATTTGAAAATATTATAAATATATCTTTTTATTTTGAGCATATCTACGAGATGCACTTCTCACTGTTTTGTTTTATATAATCATTGTGTATGTAAAAGTTGAGGAAAATTAAAAGAAAATTTGCATAATGAAGAAGCTCAGCTTCTCAGTGCAGAGGCAGTATGGACTGAGCAGGTTGAGGCTGAGTTCCTAAGGTCAGCATCAGGATTTTAATGAGCCCCATTCTCCTTTTGACTTAGCCCAAAGTCCTAGCTCAGACTCTATTAATTCTACATTCTCCAGATTTCTAGCTGTGGCAAGGCAGTAATGCTGAGATTGATGATACTGGGACATTCTTTAAATTTCTCTCACTCACAAAATACCTTAATGAAGCTTTTCTTTCTAGTATGTCAATAGCCAGTGACTTTGCTGCCTTTCTCTAAAGGGGTATTGCTGCTATAATGCAAATAAAACTCTAGAGCTGCATCAAAGACCAGCAATTGTTTTTTAACGATCCCTGGTGTTGATACCAGGGTATCAAAATACTAGAAATCAATTCTGCAGACTAATTACACACATTGTTGGACTCCTAAATTTCATGTGAAGGAACTAACACCCCGGGGCTTTCAAAAGGTGAGCAGCACTGGGTACCATCTGGGCAGTGATCTCCCTTTCCTGTTTTGATGCTGCAGTTTGGAGTTGTACTCCAAAGGGCTCTGCAGTGATCCTGAGCACACACCCAGGAGAGTGCTCCACCTGACTGTGGGAAACTCCTTCATGCAGTTCATGATAAAACATGCTGTCTAGAGCTGACTTTAACCCCTGCCCTGGTTTTTCCTCGTATGAAATGGCTGCAGCCACTGTGGCAGTGCCACTTTCCCTACACAGGACAGCAGCAATGCCCCACAGCTGCATGTGCTGCATCCCGGACTGAGAAATCCTCCGTGTGTTCCACATCACCCTCACTGGCTGGAGCACAAGAGGAAGGAAAGAAGAGACTCCACCTTCTGCATGGGTGACAACACAGGCAAAGCCTCGACACCTTTTCTGCTGCCACAGATGTTCACACAGGCAGGTACAAGGATCCCAAAGAGCACGGATCTGCCTCCTTGTGCCAGTCACTTCCCCCACATTGTGCTGAACCACCCCGAGCAGCTCCTCTGTGAACGTGTACAATTTTCCACCGAGATAAACAGGCAATTGAAATGTAAAAGCCCATGACCGTTCACTTTCTAGGTACAAAATGCTGTAATCTTGTAATCAATATGCTATTTAACACAAAGCCAGCGCAGCCTCTGGGGGAGGGGAGCTGTGCTGGGAATATCTAAGTTCGGTGATAAGGTCTGATGCTGTCTTTCTGCTTCATGGAAACAAACAGGAGCTAAACATTACAGCTCAACAATGCTATCTGATGGTCACAGTGCCTCGGATTCATCAAAAACAATGACAGAAAGGAACGGTAAGGCAGCCCTTGAAAACAAAGCGTACCTGTTGGTTCAGGCAGCCACATGGCAGGGCTGAGAGGGAACTCCCTGCCACAGCGCTCACAGGGGTTTTTGGAAACTCAGCCAGCTGGGGGAGGCTCAGAAACTGGTAAAAACCCCAAACCAAACATGCACAGCATCGTTTGGCAGAAGTAGAAAGACTGGCACGTTCCTAATAATTTATGTTACGAAACTGTTGTTACGTAGGAACAATATTTAGAACATGCACGCTTTAAGAGAACTCAGAAGAAGCAGCACTAGTTCACAGAGTCTTCTTCAAATCTAATGAAATTACTGATCCATTCTTTTAATCTGATAATGTTCTACTAGCAAATATAACTATTTATTTGTTAACAAAAGCATCAGATACTACCATTTCATTGGATTTAATTAGACCATAGGGAATTAAAAGCCAGCTAGATAAAACTAGAAACAGTCAAAGTAATTTGAAATCATTAAACAACTTCTAGATGTGTATTTAAGTAAGCTGCTGCCTTGTCCTTTCTGACCACTGGTGGAGACAGAACAGTGAATTACACAGATAAGAGCTATATAATAACTGACTAGAAGCAAGGTATTAAACACAGAAATTGTCTCATGTGCAATAGGAGGGTTGTTGTCTTGGTTTTAGTTTGCACTTTCATTTGTACTTAGGAAACCAGTGTGATAATTACAGCTGATAGCAATTTGAGATAAGTGGCAAAAACACATGAAATTACAAAATTGGAAGAAACGACGTAAATTAGAAATACATGCAAACTTAATATGCGTCAAATAGAAATCAAAGCACATAGACTAGAAAACAATCATGCAAGCTAACAAAAGAATATTTCCCTGGGAAACGTTCCAAATCCTATTAAGCCAAGTTCAACTTGTTTTTTGCCATCTCACCCTCTGCTGAAAGCTGCAGGGGCACACCCAGGTGATGTGCCCATTCTTCAGTTTCCAGTTCAGAGGCAGGCACACTGTAATGTAAACCACTATTGATTTCAGCTCCCTTTAATACCCTGGACTGTGAACTGTGGTGGTGGTGGACTCCAATTCACATTCCCTATCAGATTTAGCTCCCACAGCTAAATCCACAGTGGTTGCAAATAAGAGAACTTGGAAATCACTTCAAACTGAGATATGATCCAAAGAGGCGAGTACAGTTTGAGGATATAGACACTGAATCAGAAGGTAAATTACTAGCAAGCTCTGCTCCTAAGAGGGCTGGTTTAGTTGAATAGATACTGTGAACCAGGAGCTCAGACACACCCAGTTACAAAAGCACTGCCCGTGTGGCACAGGCAAAAAGAAGTCGTGGCAGAGCTCCTCTCACATTCTGGACACTGCAGTGCAGCACAGCAGCCCTTCGGGGAACCAATTCCCCCATATCTCTTCCCTCACCCTCAAAAGTATCTCCCCAAACGAAGCGAGTCAAACCACTTTATTAACCAGTCCTCAACAGGAGCCTCCCACGGATGTGCTGCACTCTCTTGTTGCAGCACAGGTCACAGCACACTGTGCAGCAGAGACGCCCACGATACAGTGTCACCACACAATTTCACAAAGCTTTAAACATTCCCCAAGCACAGGAACACCTTACCTCATCAGAAGGCTTCTGCCCACACAGAGCAACACCAGGGCACTTCAGGAGGCTGCAAACTCTGCCCCTCTTGTCCTCCAGCCCAACCTTTTATCTCCTCCTGCTGATGCACTGCACCTGTGTGCCTCTGCTCCCTGTGTGGTTATTCAGCACACCTGGGCACTCCATGGCTCCTTACCTTCAATTGTATTCACCTGTCCTGCACAGCTGCACCCACTGGGGATGAGGCTCAGCCCCACTCCCAGTCACCACAAACTGTGCTGCACTCTCTGGGTGGGCAGGATGACCACCAGTAGTGCTGCTCAAAGGTCTGTGACACCGAGCATTGCCCGCACAGGCTGTGGGTTCCTTGACATTTTGCTTTTTCGTGCTTTTCCTTCCCAAACCTACATCTCTTTCGACCATAACCTTGTATGGACTCGCACCCTCCAAACTATAGTTAAATCTGTGGAGGCCTTCTTAGGGTAAAATTAATCATGTCACAGGTATATTCTGTCTGTCCACTGGTAACACGCCAGTCACGATATCTAGCCCAGTGGGAGCTGTTTATCTATAGATACATTCAATATGAGATTACCTCAAGCCACTAGAAAAATAACTAGAACTCAAGAAAAAAAAAAAAAAAAGAACATCAGATTGACTATAAAAAAGTTCCCTCTATACATGAAATAAAGGTGTCACATATTCAATTTTTAATTTTTCTAAAGGATTGGGCAGATGCCTCTAACACATGGTCCGTAAGTAAAGATCTGCTAGACAAGAAAAATTGATGATTTTGTAGTAAGTTGCTGATTTTCCATCAACAAGTCTTATTATTACCCAAACCAGTAACAGTAGCCAGCCTCTGCTGCCCATTGGCACCCAGAAATACCCCCCAGCATTGCATGACTAACCAGAAATAGACTAAATCTCATCCCCATACCTAGACTACTTCTGTAATTTGAGAAAACAAATCAAAACTGAAACAATGGGATTCAATCAAAATGAAATAATAGACAACCAGAAGCTCATTTTTGTTCGCATTTACTTTTGCAACATGTTACAGTCTGCACTTTGGCAGGCAAGTTCAGTTGCCAGATACACAGAAATAGTTGTAAGAAATAAACACGTGTGAGCCCTTTCTGCAGGTCATTATACTGTGTACCAGTTTTGAGAATGCAAGCTGTAGTTCACATATACATAGAGGAATCCCAGGGACCCGCCCAATTCATAGCCCTGGGGAACCTGGCAGTTCACAGGGGCAATATCAGAAGATGCGATATTTACAGTGACAAACTGGCACCACTGAGGCAAATACTAATGAAGCATTGTCAGAACAGAGCCCACAGGGCCCAGGAGCTTCTACAGGTATTTTAAGAGAAACTTATGATCTCGGGTATCAAAAGCCACAGGAAGATCAGTAAGAATTAAAATTGACAATGTGCCAGAATCCACCTACTATGAAACAGAAGGTCACTACAAATCCTCATTAAAGCTGTCTCTCTGCTTTGGCCTGATTGAAATTTTTCAAACAGTTTATTATTACCATGAAGGTAAGGGCTGCAGTTGCCCTGCCACAACCTTTTTTCGGGACCTTTGCTAGAAAAGTAGATTTGAAACAAGGTGGAAAACTGAGAAATTGCCTGAGGCCAGCAAAAGGCTGCTTAATCAACTGCTCCAATCTCCAGCAAAGAAGAAATTCTTCGAGATGCCAAAGAGGTGTTAATGATAGATATTATAAAAGGGAGCTGCTACGGTATATCTTCCAAGGACTGCTACAAAAGCCTTGCTGGCAAAAGATCAAGAAAACAGCTTGCAAGTTCAAGACCATATCTATAATAAAAGTACAATGTGACAGGTTTAAAATCCATAAGCTATGCTGAAGTACATAGTTCAGAATCCCAATGACCCAGCTGGAACTGAAGTTATTGAAAGCCTTGGCATTTAACCACCACAGAAAAAGGAAAGACTCCAAAGCCTTCTGTCATCTTCTCACATCTCTCCTCTAGTAGACCTTATGCCAGGAAGCGCAGCAGCCCAGATTGCTTCCATGCAACCAGCTTGGAAATCCACCACGCTCAGAAAACTTGAGCGGTTGTTAATCACAAAGAATGCTCAACCCTAGCAGAACAGCAGCACTGAGTAACACACAGTAAAACCCCCAAGCCCACCACAGGTCCTTGAAGCAAGCTCCTTCAGGACCAGCAGAGTATCACCATACCCCCAAATCCCAACCAAAGCACAAAACCAACAATCCAAACCTCTCCCCCCAAACCCCAAGGATGAGAAAGGAGCAGCATTTCAGTAGTTCCGTAAGTCTGAGAAGGATCAGCATTTGTTCGGGTCTTTGGCAATCTCACTCCTTTTGTGCTCAACGAGCATTTCAACTGAGCAAAGTTTAACTAACTTTCATCCTGCTGAACGTTTTCTTTCAGCAATGGCACCACTATCAAAGATCTGGAACAACCAAAAGGGACTGTATGGAAACAACCTTGCAGGGAAGCTATAGGGAAAAGAGCACATGGTCACACTCAAGTCCTGAGATAAGAGCTGGTGAGCGTGCTCTGAAGGCTTGTGCTGGTGGCTGGAAGAGGTGGTGTGAAAATGAACCATTGAAGGAACAAGCAGATATCCGAGGAGCTGGAGTGAAGGGAAGGAGCTGCACTATATTTCATACACAGGTGAAGTTCAGCAATCGTGGAATTCACTTAGAAAACAAGGCTGAAGTCTCTTGTGAGATTATTAGTGAATGGACAACAAGGGAACCAACAGTAGAACAGGTCATCAGTGACACATGACGAGAAAATGCTGAAAAGCAAGTAACTGAAAAAAACAGCCTATACTTCAGTTCTTGGATCTCTCCAGTATTAAAAGCAATAGATAAATGTTGGATTAGATCTGATACCTAACACACCATCCTCTTTACAACAGCAACTGGTGCCAAAACTTTTGACAGCAGCTAAAAAAAATCCTGTAACAAAAACCTGTGATTTCTGGAAACACTTGCTTTTTGTCCTTTGCTCATGCCCTTCTCCAACTCTGTGTGTACTTCCTAACCCCAGCCAATGGCATTATTTATACAAAGCATCCACTTCTTTCTCTCTCCTGAAACCTCACTGACCTTCATAGCAATGAGAAGAAGCTGTTGTTTGACTGTTACATTAAAAAGTAACATTAAAAACATTTTCTCTGAAAATTTAAAACATCCTGCATCTACCTTGATGCTTGGTGAAGGCTGGGCTAGAGCAGAGGCTGGGCAGAGCTAAAGAAGAAAGCAGGGATTGATTCCAAGGATCTCCCCCATGGATCCACCTTGGGCAGCACCAGAGCCCAGCCAGGGCTGCAGCCAAGAGGAACCAAAATGGTCCCAAAATGCACGAGCGCTCCCGGGGGCTCTCACTGGGATCAGCTCTGCTCCATTTGCACCTTGCAGTTCATTGTCCCATTCCAGCTTTAGCCCAGGCACTCCCATCCTGCTTGTTTTTCTCTCTCCAGCCCACGCTGTTTGTGCTCCTGGGCCTGAGCTTTGGATCATTTGTCCTTGGTGCCCAGCTGGAGCAGGAATTGTTTTGTCTCCCTGCTCTGTGCACAGAGCTCCCCATCCCCTCATGTGAAGCTCAGAAGTGCACACTGAAGCAGCAGAGAATCTGAAAAATAGAAAAGCCAAAACCTGAGGCATCATTTCCCCCCTTCAGAGGCTCAACAAGGCCTTTACCTTGTCCAGTCCCTATTCTAAATATTTACCAATAATAAGTATTTAATTACAGATAAGTTTCTAACAGTAGTAAACAACTATAAATATAAACATCTAATAAACATCTAATAACATATAAAGATCTAATAGTAAATTAACATCTAACAGTAACTATCTAACAGTAAATGTCTAATAATAGAAAAATATCTAATAATATTAATAATAAACAACAATAAACAGTAAAACAATGCAACAACAGCAATGCCTTGTGCAGTCAGGTATCATGCAAAGAAGAATAATGATTATTGTGAACAGTTCTTTGGGCACAGAAGAGGAATAATTTAAATCAGGTTTTTACATCAGACTGTTTTTACAGTTGTTCCAGTTACTTGTGTCAATACCATAACCACCTTAGCTAACGGAAGAGAGGATTAAAAAGTATCAGCTTATGTCACTGTAAAGAAGTAGTGAGGTCAGAGCTGCGCATTTTATACCAATTCTGTCTTTATTTTATACTGATGTAAGAAATAAGGACTTCATGATTTTGTCCAAAACAAAACAAAGGTCAGTACCATTCCTGACAATATCACCTGCTTGTCCTCCAAAAGCTGTTTATTTGTTTCATATTTACTATAAACAATGATCAGGGCTCTCCTCTTGATCTCCACCTCTATGTTGTTGCTGTACTACTCAGATGTCACAAAACTGCTTTCACATTTGGGCTCCCAGGTGATAATCCAATGCTGCACCATAATAAATGCATTAATAAAAACTTTAAGCACTTTCTTGTAACCTGGCTTTCCTCAGACTCGAGCCAAGCAAAACACAGGAGTGCACTGCCCGTGTGCTGAACACGGTGACGAGAGGTGTGACTGGCACACAAATCACACAGCAGGCACACTGTGAGCTCATTTTTTCTGAAATGGAGATGCAGTCCCCTGGTCCAGCACACAGAAATGTGAAACTTTGGAACACAGTTATAAAATCCATCACAGCTCTCACACAGAGCCAGGTCTGTATTTCAGTTCTGCTGGACTGGACATGAGGAATATATGGATATCACAATCTAGCTAAGGGAAAAAAAGAATCAAACAGATGGGTATCTTCAAATTCTCACCATGACAAGAATATAAAGTGTGTAAAACACAGTTTCTCTGCCTGTGTTTTCAGTTCAACTCCACTATGCTTGACTACAGGTTATGATGAATGATATTTTCTTTTGAATTTGTTCATTCACTAGGAGTTTTTGGCAAAAGGATAGTCTGAAGTCTTTGTATGATGATGCTCAAAGTTCCTTGAAGTTTTGTCTGCAGAAACTAAGCACTTATATAATGAAAAACACAGAAGGACACGGAATTACTTAATTCCACAGCTTTATCCCAAGAAATAAATCTGCTGGAACCCTGCAGTTTTGCAATACATGATCCTCTTAAAGCATGATCTATTGTTTAGATGTCTACACACAAATCAACTGATAGTGCCTGATATTGTTTCCCCTAAGAATTATGTCTGAAGCTTTTCTAGGAATATGGCTTACATAATTACCCTTTTGCATGCCTGCAAGAATTCCCACAGAACCCAGTAAATCAGCAATACCTGTGGGTAAAAAACACGTTTCACATCTCCACATTTTCAAGCTGTGAGAAAAGCTCAGAGTTTCCACCTGCTTTCACAGCAGTAGGAGGCTGGGCCCTGGCCATCTGAAACATCCTGTGGGGCTCCAGATGCACACCATGACGTGGTCACTCAGCAGCCAGGCACTCGCCCACCCCCAGTCAGTGGCAGCAACCTGACTGCCAACAGGAGCACAGAAATGGTGGAGATCGACCCTCCAGTGCCTGGCTGTGCCTCTGCTGTGAGGATTAAACTGATTAGCAACTTGGCAACACAATTTTATTTTCTCACAGGCAGCTTGCAGTGAGCACCATGATCCCACTTTGAGCTTCTTGCATGGACCAAACAGGAAAAAGGAACAGGTACAGAAGAGCAGGAGTTAAGATTAACCATAAACCTCCTCGCTTCTGACCCAAACAGGAAGCAAGCTACCACCTCGTCCTTGCCACCTTGTCCTTGCCAAGTAGGAGCTTATTTTGGGTCTCCATGCATCTTTACAAAGATGAAATTGTGATGTGGAGTAAGTAAAGTAATTACTGCCAAGTGAAAAGTAAAAGACTTGGAGGAATATTATTGATGTACTTGGCTACTTCAGGAGAAATGTATTTGGTCACCTGTAAATACATGCTGGTCCACAGAGGAAAACATTTCTCCTTCCTCTTCGAAAAACCTCCTGTTTGGGAGATAAGGAGCAGAAAAGATATTAACATGTCATTAATTATGCAAGCAGAATGCATTCGGGTGTCTGGATTAGGACACAAAGCAAGACAGCATTTGGATAGAATTGTAGAATCCCTCAGGTTGAAGAAGACCTTTAAGGTCATCAAGAGAAACCATCAACCCAGTACCACCACCTTGTTCACCGTTAAACCATGCCCTCAGGTGACACATCTACATGACTTTTTAACACCTCCAGGGATGGTGACTCCTCCACTTCCCTGGGAAGTCTATTCCACATCCCTTTCTGTGAAGAAATTTTTCCTACACCAAATTTAAACCTCCCTGGGTACAACTTGAGGCCATCTCCTCTCATGCTGTGACTTGTTACCTGTGAGAAGAGACCAACACCCACACCATCACAACCTCCTTTCAGGCAGTTGTAGAGAATGATAAGTATCCCCTCAGCCTCCTTTTCTCCAGGCTGAACACCCCCATTTCCATAAACAAAACAGGGAACAATGAGGAAAAATCCATTCTGGGATTGGGTCATTCTTCACACAAGAAGCTGGGTCATTCTTGTGTGACTATACAGATGTTCTGATAAGTAAGATGATGGTTTAGTACCATTCATAGGCAAAATATAATTTCATTTGTCCATAAACCACAAGCCAAACTAGAGCCAAGACACTGCTTGCCTGGAAGCTGACCAAATACATTTCTCCTGAAGTAGCCAAGTACATCAATAATATTCCTGCAAGTCTTTTACTTTTCACTTGGCAGTAATTACTTTACTTACTCCACATCACAATTTCATCTTTGTAAAGATGCATGGAGACCCAAAATAAGCTCCTACTTCAGCACAGCGCTTAAGCACATATTGAACTTAAGTAGGTTCAGCAGGGACGTTCACATGCTCAAATCAGCCTTGGGGTCTCTGAGTTCAGACAAGCACCATTAGCACTGGGAACAAGAGCACCTGTCCATCACAGCCCAGAGGAACGATTCTGTCGGGCCCTGTCACCAGGAGCATGGGGCAAACACCAAAACACCCTCCCTGGGGAGGAAAAGGACTCCTTCCCCAAGAGAAACGACTGCAGCTCTGCTGCTACACAGCACACAGCAGGAGCATCTGGCTGTAACATTAAATGATGCTGTTACAAGTGCCTAGGGCTGTGGGAAAGAAATGCTGAAGCATAAATGCCTAAAGTGAGTATAGGAGCAAAGGAACTGCCATAATGGACAGAAATAATCCCATACTTTCCCTCCAAAAACAGGTACCACAAATGAATATATAAAACATCCTGGCCTGGGCAATTAAATGGCAGCCTAACTACAATGCAAATCTCACCATTATCTCAGTGTTCAAAGGCTGGCTCCCATTTAAATCAAAAGAGGTTCTCTCTCTTTTATTTTTAAAACTCTGAGTGCTGTCTGGCCAGGTTCTTCCGTGCTACACAAATGAAAAGGGAGGCCTATATTAGTTAAAAAAAAAAAAAAAAAAAGGTCAGAGACAAAATTAGTACATATATTATAATAAAAGAGCTGGTAAAGAATATTCTGCCTCAAAGTCCATGCCAAGCAGGAGCAAGAGCCTCATGATGTTGACAACAGGTACTTTAAACCTCAGGTCAAGGATAGTTGCTATATGCCCTGTCAATACACTGCTAACCATGATTGATTTGGTCCAGTGACAGATAATCTATTATGCACTCATACTTCAAGCCCACTAAATCAAAGATAGTTTGTCTAGCAGAACAAAATGACACAACACAGGAGAAAGCACAGGGACAAAGTAGCAGTATTCTTTTCACCCAACATTCTCCTGTGACAGAAGGGAACCAACATATAGCTAAAGGTCTAGCAAAACACAGATGCTTATGTTTCTGGTGGATGTAGAAGAGGAAAAGGAGAACACTGTAATTTAAAAATATATACTGATGAAAGAAAAGCCATAGAAGTTCTAGCAAAATGTCAGAGAGGGTTGCAAATAGCCTAAACATAAAGAAGAAAGTAGGGAAAGAAAACCTGCCCCTGGAGCCAAGCTGTGTGGAGATATTTATCTTAAACTTTGCAGTGGGGGAACAGAACCAGGCTCACCATTTCTCATCACCTTCAATACAAGGGTGGAAAACCAAACTGGATTCTTTCCAAGTATCAAATAGTGTAGTTTACACGCTTTTATTGCCTGGCACAGAAAGTTTCCAGCTGCAGTTTCCAGCCCATTCTCCCTCCTGGTCTTTCCTTATTTAATGTGGATATCTGCCTAGAGACAAGATGTCTGGGAACAACATCTTCCTATGTGTATCCCAACACTGATATTCTAAAGCTAAGGACTGCTGAGTGCCCACCCACCGGCCTGCATGAAAATGGAGTGCATCCATCCTCTTTTATTATTCACCCTTAACATCCTGATGTTCGCAGCATCAGGAGCCTGTGTTGGTAAGAGGCAACACATTTCTGTGAAACAACTGAACTCCATTAGTCTGTCACCCAGACACCCTTTGTTGGTCACAGGGACTCCAAAGAAATGGACCCATGCCATATAAAGAATTAGCAGAGGATGTAAGCAGCCTAGGAAGTAGAAGGCAGGTGCTCTGTGCACATACAGAGCCTGAAGCTGACTATGGAATGCTCTGCTGCTTGGCATGCATACTCCACAGCCATCCATTTCTTTATGGGTTACAAACCAGCAGCTGGTTCCTCTGAGCTGGGTGAGTGTGTGACAGCCAAAGGGCACTGCAGACACCTGCAGGGTGCAGTGACAGCACAGCCCCAGAGCAGAAGTGCTGCACAGACTCTGCAGTGCAGGGATACAGGGCTGTGCTGCTGTGGCCACCGCGGGGCTGAGCTGTCCCCTGCACACCAACCAGTGCCTTCCACAGCTGCACAAAGGCATCTGGGGCTGTGCTGAGGCACGTGATTGCTGCGCAGGGGCCTAAAGGGTTACTAAATAAAACCTGCCCCTCAGGCCTTTTCTTTTGGAGGTCTCCATGGCGTGGGCCAAAACTAATTTTCTCTCCTAACCACATCTAGCGAGAAAAGCTCAGCCATACACAGAAGCTGTGTAATATTTGACAAGGACAAAAAGACTTGGAGAACTGTGAAATATTAACCTGGAGATAGTGTTCATGCCCCTCACCATTTAATATGGGACAGAAATAAGTGGGTCAGCCCTCATCACAGAGTAAATAAATAATATTTCACATTCTATTGGGTAAGTACAGTATATATTTTCAGCGTAAAGTCATTTTACCAAAGCCAAGTAGCCTGCAGATATTTTTGTGTTTCCTCAGCTTTATTATTTCCTTCCCTTAGATTATACAGACATAGATTCTTCTTTAATTAAAGTAAGTATACTACAGCTGTGTATAATATTTCTCCTCAAGCTTTGCAAAGTGTTGTCAAAGCAAAGAAGGAAAAGAGCCCACCATAGTAGTGATGGTGACCTATTTCACTTCTGTGCAGCCAGCAGAATCACATTTGCTTCAGCTTTAAATGCCAATTTGAAAAATTTAGCACAAGCTTTTTTTCCTTCTAATAATAGAGACCATTAATAAGTAACATTTACAGATTCCTTCCAGCCTTTACAGCATCTCCAATATGCAAACCCTGGTATTTTTGTAAAGGCTGAACTCCAGAAGACCTCCCAAGAGGTACATGGATCAGGACTTTGGATCATACGAGCTTACCCTGACACCTCCAGGGGTTTAGGGAAACCATTTCAACTTAACCTGCCTGAGGAACTGGCTCACAGCTTTAAAAGGTATTTATTTGCACACTCTGACTGACACTGCAGGCCAACTAATCTAAGTATTTATCCCATTCTATGCATCACTGAATTGAACTTAATAACACTCAATTTATAGACAAAGAGTAAGGGAATTATGTGCTTGTACAAAAAGCCAAGAGCAGGGCAGAAATAAAAACTTTCATTTCTGCCAATAAGTCCTGTATGTAACCCATTCATGTAAGTGTGACCACAGAGGGGACGTGTTCAGCTGGCACAAGTGGGCACAGCTCTTTTATTGTCAGCACAGCTGTGCTCTGTTCCAGCAGCTCATCTGATCCAGAGTTTGTGTACGTGAAAACTGACTAAGCACACGAGAAACAGAAAGCTTAAACACACGCAAGGTGTGTTTATATGGTCAATCTAAAATGTATCTCATTACCAACAAAGTTCTCCCCCCAAAACACTTAAAATTAAACCATTTAATGCTAATGAAAGTAGTTGTTTTTAAAGCAGCCTATCTTCCCTCAAGCAGTTAAATTAGGCTTATGAAAAGAACATTAGATGACGTACTCATTTCTTGTTACCATAAGAAGAGTGACTTCCTTGGCTGGATGATTTTTAAAGAAATCACATGGTGGTGATATAATTTCCCCCCGGTTAATAACTCTGGTGTGCCTGAGAGGCAGAGAGAAGAAAGGTCTCATTACACCGAATAAAGAGCAATTTGAGAACACCTACTGTCAAGTTCAGCAAGGCAAAACAATTTAGCCATATATATTCACATACATTCAGTTCACTAGAAACTCTACGTCAAAGCCTGACTCAATGGAGAGCAGTCACAGGGCACAAATTGCAGACTGCTTCCTGTAACAGGCAGAGAAAAGAGAAAACACATTAAGAAAATGGAGTCCTTGAGTATCTTGTAAATAGAGAATGGCTGCCTGAGCAACCTGTCTTGCAATCAGTCTTTAAGCCCCAAAGGCATAAACTTGTGCTGTATTTGCTGACTGTGACAGAGCCATACCCGACCCTAAATGCATAGGCTTAAAAAAAAGGCTCATATCAAAAGTGGGGGAGAGGTGTGTTTGGGGAAAAAAAAAAAAAGAAAAAAAAAATCACACACACACACACACACACAAAAGGCACAGTCACTAGGAAGGAGGCCACTTCCTCTGAAAAGTAGTATTTCAGTAATATTTGATGCATGAATATTCTAACACACAACCAAGTGTCTCAGCCCATCTGTGCCCTGCAGCCTTGCTACCCCAAAAGCAACACCTGAGAAATAAACGCCATCGCTGCCTATTTCACTGCATACAAAGGGGCTAATGAACTCACATTTGAAATAAACCAGTCATTGAAGCTTTAGTGCAGCCATATATTAAGGTACGAGTATATTGTTCTCTGTCCAAGAAGACTTCAACACAGGAGACATTAAGCCATAAAAACTTTATTGCCCGGCCAGCAGAGCTGCTGCGTGCCTGCCCGTGTCCATGGCGCTCCCCGCACTTCCACAGCCCCGGGAAGCGCTCCTTCGGCTCCCGAGGGAATGAAATAGCTCACCAGAGCCGGCTCCTGCCAAAGAAAATAGATCACTTTAAACGCGTGCCCACCTAGGAGACGAGCTGTGTTTGTGCACCTGGGGACAACTCGGCTAAGCCTGGTGGAGAGCTCCCAAACACAAGTAACAAGTCAGGAAGAGGCCACTGAAATATATGAACTCGAGACTGGAGCACCTTAAGGACAAGATCTGAGCAAGCACCTGAACACAAAGCCCTTCCTCAGACAAACACAGCGGATCCTGACCCTCTGGTTCATCTTTATCACGACCCATTCAAAACTTGTAGGAGTTTGGGAAAAGTGAAGTGAGTGGCCCTGAGTGTAAACGGGAGACGAACTCCATCAGAAAAGCCTCCAGCGCTCACTTCCCACTGTTGGGTAGTGACGCCCCTCAGCCCTGTCCCTCACCTCAGCCCTGTCCCTCACCTCAGCCTGGTCCCTCAGCCCTGTCCTGTTCCTCAGCCCTGTCTGTTCCTCAGCCCTGTCCTGTCCCTCAGCCCTGTCTGTTCCTTAGCCCTGTCCTGTTCCTTAGCCCTGTCCTGTCCCTTAGCCCTGTCCTGTCCCTCAGCCCTGTCCTGTCCCTTAGCCCTGTTCCTCAGCCCTGTCCCTCAGCCCTGTCCTGTCCCTCAGTCCTGTCCCTCAGCCCTGTCCTGTTCCTCAACCCTGTCCTGTTCCTCAGCCCTGTCTGTTCCTTAGCCCTGTTCCTCAGCCCTGTCCTGTTCCTCAGCCCTGTCTGTCCCTCAGCCCTGTCCTGTTCCTCAGCCCTGTCTGTTCCTTAGCCCTGTCCCTCAGCCCTGTCTGTTCCTCAGCCCTGTTCCTCAGCCCTGTCCCTGTCCCTCAGCCCTGTCCTGTCCCTCAGCCCTGTCTGTTCCTCAGCCCTGTCTGTTCCTCAGCCCTGTCCCTGTCCCTCAGCCCTGTCCCTGTCCCTCAGCCCTGTTCTGTCCCTCAGCCCAGTCCGGTCCCTCCGAGGGTCGGACCGGGCCGGCGGGGCCGCTCCGCGAATCGCGCTGGGTCCGGCGGGGGCGGCGCTCAGGCGCCACCTGGCGGCATGGCGGCGGCCCGTCCCTCATGAGGGGCGGCCGTGCGCGGGGATCGCAGCGGAGGGAGCGGGCGGCACACGGGGGTCCCTCAGAACGGAGAGCGTGTTCGGCCCTTCCAGAGGGAACGGAACAGGCCAGGAGGGGCCCTGAAACTGTTGAGTCGTGCTCTGAATTAATGGGGTCTTAATCGCCAGACGGTCCGACAGAACATCGTGCGCCAGCAGATCGCGGGGGGATGAAATGCTGTCATTTTGCTAAAAGTGCCCCTGCTCCCTGGCCCGCACCTGCCCGAGTGCTCCGGCTGCTTGCAGACAACACCAAAGCGAGAGGTGTGGCAATAAAAACGCGATTTAAAGAGGAGAAGGTGCTGAGCTGCCCGGCAGTGGAGCCGCGGAGAGGATCCAGCTCTGGAACGGGGGAGAGAGAGCGAGAAGGGACAGGGACAGGACAGGGGTTACAAACCACAATTAACGTGGTTAATTAACCCTCCTTCTGCAGCGCTACAGCACCCACACAAAGCTGGACTCTGCTCTGCAGAGTTGTGTTTTATGTGTCCCAGCGCTCGGTGCCCTTGGGCTGTGATACCAGTAGGAACGCACTTACTACAATAGTAAAAAAAAACATGAACAATTAAGTCTGAAGGGCTTTTTCCGTGCTGCATCAGCCTTGTGGAGGATGAGGACATAGGTGGCACAGCCTCCTTATTCACCACATGGCAATTAAAAAAAAAATAAAGTGGTGGCTCCTAACAGTACCTTCTTTTTGCTTTTAAAAGTGTCCATTCTCTGTGCTATCATTATAGGCCACTCTGGTGTGTTTTCCATGAGGGTTTTAGATGTCAGGATAAGGCAGAAATCTATAATGATCATTTTCCCTGTATTTTAAGGACTCTGAACAAAAAGAGTCACATTGCTGGGCTTAGGGGTCTTAAGCATTCTTGGTGTTTTGTGTGTGTTGTTAGAGAGATGAAATATTACAGCAGCAAACACTATTTCCCAACACTTATATTTTAGAGTATGTGCATATGCATGTATTCTCTTGTACTTTCCTTTGTTATGTATTTCAGAAATACAATAGTGCATTTCCTGACTTCCTAATAACAGTTGTAGCTTTTAATATGCTGTATCAAATCCTGCATGTATTATGATCAATATAAAACCAGCCTGAATCCTACCAGTCCTTTAAAAAAAAAAAAAGAAAAAAAAAAAAAAAAAGAAAAAAAGAAATTTCTTAACCTTTCATATCTTGGGGGTCTTCCTGACAGAATCTCTGAAGATTGCAATGGAAGGGATAGGAAATAATCTCTGTTTATTGGTGCATCATTACCATAAGAGAAGTAACAAAAATCTCAGAAGGAATTGGTACGATTCCCCTACTTCTTGTTGGTACCTAGGACTGAGAGCATTCCCTTCTTCCTACATTTATTATCAGAAAAAAGTTTTAATATAAACTTTAAAGCAATTGTCCTACCTTAGTGAAACTACTAAAAAGATACAGTTTAATAAAAGCTACTGTGTGAACCAAAGAACAAATTAGGATCTCTGTTATGTACAGATGCACCAAATATGACAATATGTTAAGGGACTTTTTTAAAAGATGTATGGGATCAGACACTATAGCAGAGTAGCTGGAACTATGAATTAAAGTTCTATTTCTGCTTAAACCTGGTAAATGAATCATTTTTATGATTTAAGGAAGAGAAAAAGCCATGGAGTCTTATGGCATGGGTTGTTTCTTCCCATCTGAGATGATGCAAGAATCCAGCGTATCCAAAGGAATCAAGAACTGCAAATAAAACTCCAGTGGAGATTCTGCCAAACAAAGAAGTTTCTGTAGTAAAGAATACATAATCCAACAACAGCACAGAAATACATGGTACATCCATGCCAGACTTAGTTATTATTAAACCTGGAATTAATAATCAGGTAATAGAGACAGAAAAAGAGAATTGAATTTTGTGCCAAAGACACCAACCACACATAGTCTTTCTTGTTAAACACTTTTAAAAACAAGAAGTTACTATTTATAGATCCTGCAGTAATTCTAGGTGTCAGATGGTAAACACACGAAAATCACATATTTCAAGATATTCAATTATTTCCCAATCCAAAAAGCATGCCGATATTGATAATTGTTCTAGTCTTGAAAGCCTTGCTCATAGGAGAAAGTGCACTAGTGCTTCTCTCGATTTAAATTTATCTACTCCTAGAAAGAAAAGTAAAATCTGTGAAGAACATCTACAAAGGATAGATTTCATTGTTCTTTGCCATTAACCAGACATTTAGAATGCAGTACTGTAAGTTTGTATGTCAAAATATAATTAGTTAAGAAAGTTTGCACTCTAGTGTAAGTTCATAAGACAAAATATTTAAGGATTAAGTTAAAAACATAAATATCTTCGTTAGCAGTATTTTATTAATTGATAAATTCTTAAGAAGTCTTGTAACTAGGGGTTTTGTGACTTTCTAAACTATGGTATAAAGATGTGAGCCAAACTCACTCTTCTTGCTTATATAGAAGAAAAAGAAACTGCATCATCAAAAACAATTCAGAGGTCTCATCCCAAATTACTTCAAAATTCCTCACACATGTCAGTAAACTTCTTGACTGTCAGGGGGTTCCAATTCTGGAATAATCAAAATTATGTGTCAGTATAGAAACCCCTGTTCTTAAAACTACTCTCATGATTTTAAAATAGATATTTCAAAAGTCTGGGCCTCACTCTCAGTTACATTAGAATAACCCCATCAACTCCAATTATCTTAAAATAATATGAAGATCAGAGACTTGTCATTGTCCACTTGCTGCTGTCTCTGTAATAGAACACTGTGGGCATCAGATTTAGCTTTTTTCTGTGGAAAATGATTTCTCTTTTATACTTTTAATAATGAGATCTAACATAGAATCAAAGTGACTTTTAAGAAGATCCTATTTGTTCCTTTTTGATATTTTTTTCTTCCTAATATACCCTAAAAACTTTAACCAGAATCTCAAATAATGAGATCAAAACTATTTAAATTAAAATACATGTCTAGACTATTGAGTTATGCCTCCTTCAATCACACTAAATAATACAAGCTGGAGAACTGTAGCTTCCAGCCAGGTCTTTTGTGTATTTGGAAAAGCTTTATCAAGCCTAAGTTAAAAACTGCATTAAACTACATGAAAGTTTTATTCCCAACGTGCATGGCACCATTTCATCTGTAACCTTGCCCAGTTCCAGTCGTGGTTTGGATATTGTGTGTTACCCCCAGAGGAGAAATTTGCCATCTGAGCATGTCCCAGATCTTCAGTCTTTAGTGTAAGGATGTATCATGTCACGGGTTCAAAATTGTTTTCTCGTGATAATGGATGAGTTTGACAAAACTCTCAACCCAAGGAGGAAATAGAGGAGTAGCCAATTGTGCTAAAAATAGGAAATGAGTGAAGAGTGCTGAACTGCAGCTGGGAAATGGGAAATGGGCAGTTACCTGGAACCAGCTACAGGCAGGTGCCTCCAGACACCCACAGCTCTAAGGAACGCGTGGCTCAGTGCTCCAAATTCCTGTCTTTAGTCGTGCCTTTGGACACATTCTCCTTCAGTCTGTATTGTCACACAGGAGGGAAAAGAGTTAGAGAATATTCTTCCTTAGCCCTTATTTTGTCTTTTGTAAAATTATTTTTTCTTTCTTAATTTTCTTTTTGAATTTTTTTTTTTTTTTAATCTGAATATCCCTACCCGGATTTTTTTGCTGTTTCTGTGTTTTCTTCAGGAAACCTGAAATGGATGAGCCTGGCCTAGCCGTGACTCTGAATTTTAAATTTCTGGTTAAAACAGGGGAGCAAGTTATTTCAGCTACAGATTCTGGAGATAAAATCTATATATTCCCCTCTGGATAACCAGTTTTATGTAGCCTTACTTAACAGAACCCAGAGATGAACTGAAGAGAAGGGAATTTTCAGAAAAATGTAGCTAATGGATCCTAGCATCTGTATGATACAGAAATCCCATTTCAGAAAAAAACAGCCCCAAAAAGAAACAGATCTGTTTTCAATTACAGGGTTTAAAGTCATAGTGAGGTTGACTTAACTGGAACATTTCTAATTTACCTCTGGTGAGGATCTTGCCTAGTATCTCTAATTTAAAAATAATTTTGGGTATGATGCAGATGATGATGATGTAACATTTCTTAACTTTCCTCAAAGAAGGTGTGTTTAACAAGTAAAGCTTTTTAGTCTCAGGTAAATTACATCGTTCGTGCTAATTTGCTTCCACTTTTCAAATCTAGAACTACATCAAGTCTTGTCTTTTAGAGAAGTGTTTTAGAATATACAATTTAATTCTTTGTGTTAAACTTTGTAACACAGGAGACAGGATTTGCAAGAACACTCTCCAGAAATTCCTTGTGAGGAGATATTTCTACCACCTACGTTTAGATACCTACTTGCAAATCTGATTTGTGCACAAAAAATATGCCCGTAAATTCCAACTAACTTATCAACTAATTATAGGATTTAAAAAAAATGAAATAACTTTTTAAGTGATTGCCAAAGACAATCTCACCTGTCCAAGGAATGAAATAATATGGTCAAAGTTTTGAGAGAAATTGGAAGAAAATCACATTTTAGTAGAATAGATGCATTAAGTTTAATACTGATTTTAAAGCTTATAGATGCTGGTCCCTCAAGATCTTGTGTGAGTTATGAAATCCAATTTTATTCTCATAACTCTGTAATAAAGTTTTATAAATGTTATAAAAAAAGGTTTTTACTAAGAGTGAACAGAAATCTGAACTATCTGGCCAAGTAATAAAATTGCAGTCCTTTGTCACTAAGTGTCAGAGAAAAAGTTTTACAGTACACTGCTGGAAGATGGAACATTGGTCATACTTTCAACTGATGATTATTTTTGGTAGAA
Organism: Vidua chalybeata; assembly: GCF_026979565.1. Taxonomy (NCBI): domain Eukaryota; kingdom Metazoa; phylum Chordata; class Aves; order Passeriformes; family Viduidae; genus Vidua; species Vidua chalybeata. The sequence continues at coordinate 61,599,941 of NC_071535.1, read as the reverse complement.
AAATCTGATTTTAAAATGCTTTTAGTAGCATACACACCTTAGAGAATAATTGCTTTGAATAACATACACACTTTAGAGAACAATTTTTTGCTGCATTTGTTAGCTTTTGTTGCTGAACATCTCAAAAATCCTTTTTTCACCCTGAATATTGCTTTTGCAGCTGCAGATCAATAATTGCTTTCTCACCATATTGCCATATTGTCATGTTGTCTCAGTCACACCAAGGGAGTATTAAAAAGACCTGGAACTGTTAAAAGGTACCCTCATTCTACCTCTTTAATTAAGAATGTTATTGCATTAATAATTGTAATTTCTTTCATATGATGAGATTTAAAGATGCCTAGACTCTATTTACACTCCCCCACAAAAACTGTCTTGTACTTCTATTTATACATGACTGCTGTGTGTATTAGAATGAGATTACTCCATACTTCTAAAGTCTGTCATGATTTCCTTGTTTTAAAAACATATTTCAATTAGTGACTATCTTTCAAAAATATATGTTGTCTCATTCCTTCTTTTATTGCATGCAAAGATGGAGAAACGCCAATGATCTACTGGTATTACTCTTTTATAAATTACTATATTTCTCAAAATTTCCCACACTGCTGAATGGTTTTGGCAGTACAAAATGGATAATGTGAATTAAGTTTAGCCTTCAGACTAATTTTCCATATATATGGAAACTCAGCAGAACCTCAGTTTTCAACCAGAAAACTCTTCTCATGCCTTATTCCTTAGAAATTAATTATTCTGAAGGAACCACATGATGGGAAAAAAAAAAAAAAAAGAAAAAAAAAGGAGATAACTAAGAAGTGGAAAAAAACCCATAATTACATTTTGTAGCACTTTGATGAATAAAATCCACGTTTCACCTAAATCAATTAGATCCAACTCCATGTAATTATCCTGAATGCAAACCCAACTTGAATTTAACTTGCTACAGGAACTGTGCAGTTTGCCTGTTTGAAAAGACAGATTTTATCACCAGCTAAAGGCACTTCAATTAAAATTGGAGGCTTAACCAGCCAGAAGCCTGCTGGCACTGCCTTGATGAGCTGGAATTCTAATTGGAAACTCTTTGCAGTGAGTGCACAGCAAAGAACCGTGGCTGTGTTTCCAGGGATGCCCTGCTCTCTGCAGATGCTTCCTGCACATCTCTGGGGTTTCTACACATCTCTGCATTTCTGGAAGGGCCTTCATGATGTGCTGCATAGATGGGGAAATGCAGAACAGGTCTGGATCCACCTAAACCACAAAGTGGGTCCGTTCTACATTCAGGAGAAATCTTGATTTTCGTTATTCCTCTAAAGTAATTTTCCTTCAGATCTTTTTTACTTCATTATTTTGCTGGTGGAGTTTGTGAGAATCAGAAAAAACAGAAACTTCCACAGACACAGGAGGGTTTGAATTCCCCATCCAGGTCTGGATCCACCTAAACCACAAAGTGGGTCCGTTCTACATTCAGGAGAAATCTTGATTTTCGTTATTCCTCTAAAGTAATTTTCCTTCAGATCTTTTTTACTTCATTATTTTGCTGGTGGAGTTTGTGAGAATCAGAAAAAAACAGAAACTTCCACAGGCACGGGAGGGTTTGATCTGCAGCCTTGGAAGAAGCTTGGGTTGATGTAAAAACACAATACACAGACATTAGGGAGAAAAATCAGAAACTTATGTTTCTATAGCTGTAAGAAAGAATTTCTCAGTGGTTCATTTTTGCACAGTTTGAATATTTAATATGTGAATCAGTGGCCAAAATGGAGATAAATAAAATTTATTTATATCAATAAAAATTGATATAAATTTTTGAAATATAAAAAAATTAAAACTGTATGTTCATAAAAATATAAATTTATATAAAAATGCTTGTGTGAGGTGTTGATAGTGATTTACTTTCATCTTTTTCATGTATTCTTTCATGATTTCCAAGGTTCCAGCAGCAGGCTCAGCCTCTGCTGACACAGCATTTCTGCAGGCAGAATTTCCCTGCTCACTGCTGGGACTTTCAGCTGAGGAAGGATTGACTCAGCTCGGAATGAAAGGAGTGATCTAACAGGAACTGCACCATGGAAAGGTGGCAAAGGCAGAAGAAATGTCTGAGCTTGGGAGAAGGAAGGGAACGTCACAGGATGAAAAGAGGAGGAGTATGGAGATGCAGAGAAAAACCTTTCAAATTCAAGGGCTGCTTCAACTCTTAGCTGCAGATGAGACACAATTTCTATGAACTCATTTCACTGAATCACCTCGAACATTTTCAGTAGGTTTTGGCACATTTGCCAGAAGTCAAAAGGTTAAGTCTTCCACTATATTTTTTAAGCAGCTTTGCTGGTTTTAAGTCTACATTTGTATCTCAAAAGATTTTTTTTTTTTTACATCAAAGGAAGAAAGACAAGTAAAAATTCTAACTGGTAACTTTTTAGTGTTAAACCATTTTTTCTTGTGGGTATGATCATGGTAACTTTTCCAATGGCACCTTTGAAGAAGATACTACTGATGTATTTTAAGTCCTTTAAAGTCACCTAATGTAGTACCTTTACTTTTTTTCAGGATCTAATAATGATGAATAGGAGCAAGATGAATCCTTAAAGGGAATAACGTCAAGTTTTCTTTTTTCCTTCCTGACTTCTGAAAATAGAATGTTTCTTGGAATCAGTGTTTCCTTTACAAAAGAGCACGTTGCTAGGGTTTGGAATTTTAATTAAACGTGATGCTCAAACTAAGCCTGCTCTAATATTAGTACTACTGTCTGTTGATATTCTACAGCAATGTTCCTTGGAAAAAGAACAAAATCCTCAAAATGTTGTTTTTCACGAGTCCAGAATTGCCAGGCTAATGTTCCAGTGAGGACTGAGCTGTTAATATAAAACTCTACCTCTGACAGGCAGGATCTCATTGTGATGAGATGGGTTTCTAACTGAATTATCAAGCCTCATGTAGTCAGTGATCTGTCTTGGGGCAAATGCTAACAACATCAACTGTGAACTGCTTAACCATCATGGCACTGAAAAACAAGCAAGATTTGAAGATGTCCTTAATATTAATCAGGGAAGAGTCCCACTGAAGACAGCTGGAATTTAAATTTGCCTAAAGATACAACTGCTCTTAATGGCTGCATCACGCTCTGACCCTGAGCATGACAAATTGTTTTAGCTAGAAAACAGAAACTGTAAAAGATTCTGCATTTGTGTGGTAGTCACACTGCTTGCCAGTTTTTCTTCCATTGCGACAACTTTCTGATCCTGTGGTGGTGTACAGGTACCTTCTCATCAACACCAAAAAAAAACCCAGTTAAAGACTTACACATCCCTCAATGCAAAATATTTTCTGAGGAAGCCCTGTGGAACCATGGGCAGTTCTGGGATATTTTCTAAGGAGGGCAGCATTTCTCCAAAGATCTCTTCTGTAAACTGTATACAAACCTCATTTTCTCCACAGCTACTTAAGAGTACTGGTTTTAGTATTTTCCCTTTTTCCTGGGTGTAAAAAGATCCATGATGGCTGCTATTTTTAACGCCATGTGTTTTTTTTTTCCTTGCTGAGGTGCTGGTTTGGGCTTAGGCTTCAGCTTAGCCAAGTGTGTGAGCTTGACTTCCCTGTGGTGAGCTGTACATAGATAACTTTGTTAGATAAGGCACTGAGCATAAGGAACTTTTTCTCAAATTTGAACTTGCTTCATGTTCACAGTCAAAGTCCTCTTTGACAATTTTCTGAGAACCCAGCCCTTGAACCAAGCCCAGAATCTTTCATGCTTACATGCTGTGGACAATGTCATAGCTGTTAAATATGAGATAATCACAGCATTTCTGCTTCTGGCCAAACTTCTCCCAGAAATTCAGCTTCCAGCCTGATCCTAAGCTGGCTGAAATTCCTGAAGACTTTATGCACAGGCTCAGAAAGACACTGATTGCTTGGCTAATGACACGCTGAGCAATCTGTTCTTCAAGCAGAGATGGGCACTGCTAGTAAGGCTTAGGAGAAAACCAAGAGTTTCGGCACAAAAGAAAATTACAATAATCATAACTGTAACATAAATATTGACTTGTTCATTATTCTCAAATTAGACATTGTTTAAGAAGTGAGCAGTTTGGAACAACATTGTTTTCTAAACTTCTTTCAGCCTACATCCAAATGCTAATATTTTATTTTTAGAAAACCATCCCAAAACATTAATGATCTATTAAGGAACAGCCTCTGTCCATACATAAGAAATGAAATTTTCCTCACAAAACAATCCAGATAAAGAAGGCCATGGAATAAGGCTATCCATAATGTATAATATGTAAAAATATAAGGTTATTCTGTCAAGCAGAACCATAAGCATATAAATTCTAGAGAGATAAGAGAAACAACAAACTCCTGAGCTGGATTTGCATATTTTGCAATCTTGCAGTGTATATCTCTGCTTCTTCTATAACTGATTTGAAGCTGCTGTAGCAGCATTAAAGTGTCAGAGACTTCAATTTATGTACCACTCTGCCCAAACCTTCAGTCCAGTCACAGAGAGGGAGCTATTCAGTCACAGCATGAGTTATTCCTCATTTTGCTTGAGAACAACCTTGCAAATAAATGCTTTATGGTTCTCGAATCCTCCTGTTAATTATGGACAGGAAAACTCTTTGGACAAGAAAAGCCTGAGATGTGCAGACAAACACAGGTCTCTGGAGGCTGCTGAGTGTGCAGGGTGATCACTGACCTGTCACTGCTGATTTACCTTTGGATCACCTTCATGTTCCTGGAGCAGCAGGAAATACATTTTCCATGGGATGCTCTCAGCCTCTGGGATGTTGGTACCTTCCCACTTTAATAACAGCGTGGCTTGTCTTCATCTGAAAAAAAAAAAAATGCTGCATTCTGGTTTGTGGCTTTCAAATATCTGCTGGAAATTTTCAAAAGCTTTTCAGGAATGACTGAGTTTGTTAAAAAATTATGGTACGTGGCGATCAGATCCACAAGTCATGGTTTAACCCAACAATCTATATAAGATTTAACCACAGGGAATATTTCTTCAGAAATTGAATCATTTTTGAGGGAAAAATATGTAATTTACTCGACAAATTTTCGTTTAACACTGAAGACAAACATGCCTTCAACTTGGGTTATTTTGTTACAGAAATCTCATTATTCAGACTTAATTTAGAATACCTTTTTGGTTAAATACTGAGCTGTGATAACACTTGTTTTTATGTGTAGCTGATAACGTACTGGAGTTTTAGGCAGTTACCTTTCCCTTAACCTTTGGGTTCCTGTAGAACTGGACACAACAAAGGTTTCTACTTCTTTTTTTTTGTTCATTTCAGAGTATTAATAGGAAATTAAATGAAACTCAAATTGGAGAAACTCAATGAGGAGAACCAATAGGTATTTCCTTGCAAGCTGTGATTTCTTTCTCCTCATGCTAGGAGAAAAGTAAGAATTATTTCCAATAGCTGGGATGATTTTTTTGGTACGTTTAGAAACGAGAGATTTAAAAATGAGAGATGTCGTTCTGAAGGAACTGCCACTGCTTACATGGTGGGGAACAAGAGAGAATCTGGGGATTTCATTTCCACTCAAAAAGTTAGTTTAGTTCACCCCACACTGGAAAATACAATTATGGAAAAATTGGTCTAAGGAAAGTAGGGGAGATTTGTGAGTGAGTGTTCTGGCAAAACGAGCCCCTTTCCTCAGGCCTGCAATCTGATTGGAGATGAAATGGAAAATTGAGGGAAGGGAAGAGTAACGAATTAGTAACAATCAGGTTGTGATTATTAATCCTAACTCAATATCACTTCTTGTTTGCATGTTTTTAAAGTGGAATAGAACATTAAAAGCAAGTTTCTCATGCATTTTAACTTTCTGAAAAAACTAGGTAACAGCCTTCTTAACTCATTTACTTGGAGAACTTCTTGGGGTTTTGTGTTCTATTTGCTTTGACAGTTTTATTGCTTGTTTTCTACTGAAGAGAAAGCAGCCTATGCCACACGAAAAGGAAAATATTACAAGTGACAACAGCCCCTGGAAGTTACAGCCACAAATTTGATGACAAAGCTTCCCAGGACATGGACAAAATTAATTTGATTCCAAAATAGTGTCACAGAAATTTCTTTTAGATTTAGAAATTTCTTTTAGTTTTCTTTTAGATTCCAGCTTGAATCTGTTGAAAAAATGAATGGCTGTTACCACGCATTTACCATTTTTAAGGCATCTGTGGCTCTTATAGAATGGAAAACATATTACTAATAAAGTCAAATAAAAATCTTTGATTATCAGGAATAGTGTGTATTTGTTTTAGTGGGAACTTCAAATATGTTAAATTCCTGCTTCTGAATTCTTGTAGGAATCAATTGTTTGAAGTCAGAAGGTACAGCAATGAACTTTGTAAACCTACACTGTGACAGAATTAGTGATTTCTAATTGAAAGAAAAGAAATTAGTAGCCACATACCTTTTCTAGACTGTATGTAAAACACCTGGCTGTTACATTTCTCTGGAGGAGAATGAACAATGTCTGTGGCAGCTGGATCTTGCTGCTTTTGGATGCTAAAATAGCAATTTAAATTAGTCCATAAATAGAAATGGAGTTTATTATATGGAGTTAGTTTGTACTCTGTCAAAAAAAAAAAAAACATGCAAATAACTAAATAAATGAAAATATAACCAGGAAATATAACCAGGAAAATAGCAAGTGTGCATGTTATCACAATCTGGCTTTAACCCACGGATTGCAGACTAAAAGCTGCTACAGAACTTAAAGGGAATAAATCAGAATTTCAGGGTGGTAGTGTGTCTGTTGCTCAATTTACTATTAAAAACTTTTCTATTTTTTGACAGCTGCCCATGACCAGAAAGAAGCGAATAGCTAAGGAGAAATAAATCACAGCAGAAAATAAGATTAAAAAAAAACAGAATAGATTGGTTTTTGGAATTTCTAGGTTGTTGTATTCTCACATATAAGGTTTCTGGAGAAGGAGGAAAAGGAGATATGGCTCTTGGTCCCAGGTATCATTAGAGAGTAGTCCCAGTTTAGGAGGAAAGACATTCAGTGGTGTTGGGCCCACCCTAAAATCAGTGGAGCTTCTCTTTCCTAAAACATCACCCACACCATTCCTGAAGACTAAATCATTCCTGCACAACAGTAATAAAAGGATCTCCACATAGAAAAAAAAAAAAAAATCTTGATTTGCTATTCAAACATTTAAGACTGCACAAAATCCCTTTCACATATTTTATTCTAATTTTTTTTTCCCCCAAAATCTTGGGGACCTCTGATGGCACAGAGCACCAGTGGAGTCCAAAGAAAGCGAGGATTATTGGCATTGCTCCTTCATCACCTCTCAAAAGAGGATCATCATTTCATCCCTTGCAGAAGTGGAAGGGATAATCAGGTTTTAGAATTCAAGCATTATTGGGATATTAGGTAGATTTAAGTTAGCATAAGGGGGATTGTAATGCCATAAGCTACAGAGGTTGAGAAACCAAGGAGATAGGAAACTGTGTAAGCCTCCAGCTGCAGGATGGAGCAGTGAACCCAGGAAAAGGCTGACATCTGTAATGCATCAGGAATGTAAATGAATGCATCGGAACAGAAATGATAATGGAGAGCTCTCGCTGGTAATTTGGGATGGCTGAATATTTTAATTTTTATTTTTTTTTAATTTTTAATTTTGGAGATGTGTGAAGCTCTTATATATTAATATAATAGAATAGAATAGAATAGAATAGAATAGAATAGAATAGAATAGAATAGAATAGAATATATAGTATATATACTATATATACTATAAAATTTATTATAGGATATATTACTATATATACACCATATATATAATATAGTATATAGTATATAGTATATAGTATAGTAGAATATATAGTATATATTATATATTATATACGATATATAGTATAGTGTATGTATATATACTATAATTTATATATTCTAGTATTATTATATTATATTATATTATATTATATTATATTATATTATATTATATTATATTATATTATATTATATTATATTATATTATATTATATTATATTATTATATTATATTATATTATATTATATTATATTTTAATTACTATATTATTAGTAACTGTATCGCAGTTACTCAAGAGAACAAACATGCTGCAATATTAAATTCAGATTTAAGGCAATCTAAGATACCAGCTCCAATTTTCCTCCCAGTATCCAAAAGATTGTAAAGGACAAGTGAAAAGGCACTCAGAGCATACACAACATGCAACGTTTGATTACCAGTGGAATATCTTTTGGTCACCTTATTAAATCAATAATGTTTAGTATCTGAATGCCAAGCAGTTTATTTTCCCCTAAAGTAAAACCTGGTGGTAGAACTCAGATTAAAAACGGCCCAAGAAAGGATTTAATCAGATTAGAAGATGACAGCTCCATCCCATATCAATTTACAGAAGTCAGAAGTGCTTAGTTGTATCAGTTTTCCTTGGTTATTACGTTCAATCTTGAATAAATGAGGGGGAAAGTCTGTCTGTGCTCCTCACATGCAGTCATTTAATTCACTGGTCTTTTCTGGCAAATCTCATTCATAGTGCTCCTTTGAAATGTGATTGGCGATGCCAATTACCACAGGCATGTTGGCTGAACAGAATAGATTTCATTTTATTAGAGAAAAAGACGTCTGGAATCTGCTGTACTTTCTGTGTCCCTTGCTATTTAATTCCTGCACTGTTTATTTTTGATTTCAGAGGGTGAGCAGGCATCCTCTGCTCCCACTCAGTTTCTCATTATTTCTCCATTAAGTCAAATTACAATATAATTCAAGAATATCCAAATTGATGAAAGATGGTATTGCTTTAGCTTTTCAAAGCTAAAGAGCCATAGAATAAGCAGCTTCCCTCATCTATAATCTCAGTTTTATCAGATGCTCAATTCAGTTGAAGGCAACATAAAAGTAGGAGTATTATACTACAGTATTATACTACAATACTATTATATATTCAGGTAATGATATTACCACAAATTTCTCTCAGCATTTTAGGTTTGGTAAGTAAAACAAACAAACAAACAATTCCTTTTAAATACTTCAGTGAGTTCTTAAAAAAAAATCAAGGTACTTGATTTTTTTTAAAAAAAGATTGATTTAAAAAAAACAATAAAACAAAACTCAAGGTACTTGGGTTTAGCCAACAGTGTCTTTCTGAGTGAAATTTGGTTCTGGAGTTTATTATGGCCAACAGATGGTCCAGATATTGCTTAAATTGTAATTAATTAATTAAAAAATTAATTTTTAATTAAAAAATAATGAATTGTAATAAAGATATTTTAGTTTTCATTTCTACTTCATGGCTGGGTCTTTACACATCTTATCCCGGAGAAATCAGCTATTTCTGCCCTAATGCTCAATTTGAAAATTGCTGGTTTTGCTGTACATTTCGTGTTCAGAACAGAAATGTGTTCTGCCCACAGTTTATGCTGTACAACATATGCTTGGGTAATCCCTCCAGCCTGATCTTGAGGCATTACTTGTTATCTTCTCTTGGGCCTTATTTCATGATGTCAACACCCTCAACAAACTGCCTGACACATCAGCAAGCTACACACTATTAAGGTTATCAGCACCAGTTGCTGTTCTGTGTTTTACAATCCACGCAATTTCAAATGCAGCTTTGAGGAAAATGCTTCCAAAGGCAAAGTGAAAAGATCCTCTCCAGTTCCACAGCACATGTCCCAAAATCTGACCACCTATCCTCTGCATGACCAGGTGCTGAAATACTGACTGCTCCTCCATAGCAATGAAAAGAAGCTTTTAAATGCTGAAAGCAAACAGTATCTCACAGTATTTCCACTCCTGGCTGTTTTGAGAGTCCCCCTAAGGAGTTGTTAGCACTGAATCCAGTTTTTACTGTCCTCTGTGTGAATATTCATGCACATAGCCACATGACTGCTTTTCAGTCTCTGCCAAGATCACCGTTCTTGCCTTCTAATCAGTCAAAATACATTTACACATAAATCACATGTACATTCAAGTGTCTTGTTAAGGCCTTCATAGACTAATTAATCTGATCAGGATCTCACAGGGGTCTTAAAAAATCAGTCTTTGATAAAGCTCTTGAATACCATGAAAAGTACTGTGTTGATCTAGGCTATAAAGTGCATTGAAATCCCTCTGCATACTGTACATTTGCATTGAATTTGAGTCATTCCTGAGTTTTTTTAGTCCATCTGCTGTGGGATTTCACTACCCCTGGAGAGGGCTCCTTGTCTGAGCCAGTGTAGCTGCTTTAAAGGCTGGTATTCACCTCTCTGAGATGGAAATAATCTATCTCAGGTTACTGAGCCTGAAATACTGAAAAAAGTGAGGCAAAAATAAAAAGTATTCAGGAACACAGAGCTGTGGCAAATGCCTAGGTATTGTTCTCCTCAGAACAAGTAAAAAGTAAAAAGAACAAATAATCTGTTAATCTGATTTGTTTCTGAGTTAGTCCAAGGGTTCATATGTACAAAAAATTCATTAGATGCCAAAGCAAAAACAGCCTTTGTAATTTTCTTGCCATGTTGTGTTTAACAAGCCTTTTCCCACTATTGAAAGACATATTTTGGCATAAGGGATTGCTTGAAAATAACCCAAATTTCCTTTATGTTGCCTGTGCTTTCTATCTAGTATTCTGCTAGGAGAGCACCTGCTACCTGCTGACAGCTCTGGTATGCAGTAAAAAACACTGCTATATTTAATTCTATTTTTAAATTGTTGGGGTTTTCCACACACAACCAAGGTTTACCTACTTCACTTTAATATAATATTAAGTGTCACTTAATAAAAAAAAAAAAAAGGGTAACTATCAAGTGTCACTTGCCTTGGGTGATGTTTATGGATTTGTAAAAACTACAGTGGATTCTACTCTTCTGTTTTTAGGAAACCTGAGCATTACACCCCTTTTGTGAAACTGCATCTAATAGGTTTTGGTCCTCAAAACAGACAACACTATTCCTCCAATGCCCCATAAGACATCCCTTTTTGCCAAAAATCTGCACAGACAGAGCTTCATATGGCACTTTTCTAGGTCGAAAGACATAAGTGCTGAACAGTGTGAACAAGTTTGGAATTGCAAGAATACTTACAGCTCACAAAACCTTCCAGCAACAGCTCCTAACCACACTCCAAACAGAGCCTTGCAGGATGCTTTATGACATCAGTCTTGCAGCTTTCTCCTTCTGAGTTTTTTTGGCACCTAGGTCAGTAAAAAATGCATTAGTTTCTAAATAATATCATCACCTTTTTCCCCACCTATGCCTAAGATACATGCAGTGCATCTATAGTCCCATTGATAGATTCACATGGATTTGTAGCAGTCAGTATAATCAGAGCTATTATGGAAAATACCTCTGAAAAAGGAGAAGAGTGAAAAGTATCTACGTACCCTGAAGAAGTTCCAGAAATCAGGTGGATTGACAAAAATATTTCAAAGTGAAAAAAATTTCTACTTATTTCAAATGCTTTTTTGACATTTACTTTTCCAGTATTACACACAGTGTTCCATCTGGCAGTGAGGATGGTGAACATGTACCCACTGCTCAAAGCTCTTACCCTTAAAAATGAAACCAAGACAATGTTTCTAACGTGCTAGGATAAAGAATTTATTCTGATTTTACTAGTTTAATTTAAGCTACAAACACTATTTCATTTGTTCATGACCATTAATAAATCAAAATTTAATAAAAGGTTGAGTTATAGCAGTTATACCACAGAAGGAGAAGATGACCAGGAAGAAAAATCTAATAAATATTATTTATTAGAATAAAATCATAACCATAATCACCATTAATATCACAGGAGTAGGAGGTCACGTTGCTGAATGGCCCATGATGAAAAAACAGATGTGTAAAAGATGTGTAAAAGGGCAGTCTCTCCCTGGCTGTTTTAAAAGACAAGTCTTTGCACTTAAACTGAGCTGCACATGAGGAAGCAGATACTGCCAAATCTGAACCATAATTGTCTAAGGGAGGTACACACCAACATCTTATAGGGGAAATTTTGGCTAAATAACCTTCAAGAGATTTTTGTTGAAACCCATTTAAAGTAAACCCAAATCCAGAAAAATGGATTTTTCTATCCCCTATAGTGAAAACCTCATTTTCTTGCTACATTTTTATAGTTGTTTGGTTAATTACAGGAGAGAAAAAAAAAATATTGTAATTCTTTGTACAGAAAAAACTTTTAAGTAGGAAAAAGAAAATTTAAAGATCAGGACTAGAACACAGGACTGCCTTTTGATATATGCCTTCAGTAATGTTTTCTGAAACAACTGAGGGGCCTCAAGAATGGATTTTGTTTAGGTCATGAATCTTAGTTTTTCAGGTGAAGATGATCTTTGACGAATCAGAAATTACTTTGTGAAGGACTAGGAAACCCCAGAAATTATTAAACCTGCCTGGGAAACTGAGGATCTTTAACAAAGGAAAAAATGTTACTTTTTCTTTTGCACTCTCTGTAAAACTGCTCAGCCATTTTGGTCTTCACGTGTCTGAAGGGCTTAAAGAACATAAACTGTGGCCATTCCCAGCTGATCTTTTTTTTTTTTTTTTTAGCAATAATTTGATATTCTAGTATCAAATGTTCTGCTAAAAATATCAATAATGCCAGGTTAGCATTGTTTTAAAACCTTGGCTTTAGCAACAGGGAGGTCAGAAGACTCAGATTCACTCATCCACTTCTTTCAGTGACAGCAGTCAGTTATCTATAGCATAATGACAGCAGCTTTTAAATCAAAACTCTTTTTTTGCCATTATAATTCTGAGTTAATTTCTGGCTAAAACTGTTTGACACAGAATGGTAAGTCAAATGCAAAAGGATCAGATATCACAATATTTACACTTCCATATGTTTATAAAAGTTTAAAACCAGCACAGAAGCAGATTAAAAGGTGGAATTTCTCTGTACTTTGACAGTAGTTTGTACTGAATCACAGTACTTTAAAAATTCATATTGTGATAATGTCATACAAGCAATAAAACAGAAGATTTTAAATACAGTAGAGGGATTAGGAATTAATTTCCTAAGTCTGCTTTTTTTTTTCCCCCCCACAATGCTTATAGAAAAGAAAAAAAAAAAAAAAAGATTTAACTACACAGCTTGGTAGATTCAAATAGGCAACCACCATAATCATCCAAGTTTGTATTACATACAGGCAAATTAAAAATTGTGCATTTTTCTTTAGCACATAAGACTCCAAGATTTTCTCAATTCTGGAATTTGTATTTTTAAACCATAGCTGAGGTAGCTCAGGTAGGATGTTTTAAGAAAAAGCCCTAGGTAAGTCTAGGATAAAGCCCAATAATCTAAGCCTAGATAATCTTAAACTTCCATCCCTTATGCTGAAACAAGATATACAAAGAGGAAAGGGTTTTTCAAGTAACCAAGTCTGTTAATTGTTAACTGTTAGAACAGTCAGCCACTGTAAATGCCCATAGAATGACTTTCATCTGAAGTTGTGAATAACACCAGGACAGGAATTCGTGTCTAATTTATTTTAGAATTACCTAGAATTCCAAATTGAACACTGCACAATATTAAGGAGACTCCAAAGTTCTTCTGAGGGAGGGAGAAAATCTGCAAAAATGCAAAATGCAAAACCCATCTTCTCTGCTACCAAATGGGTGGAATAACCCAGTGCACAGGTGCCTCTGTTATCTGCAGTATCAGTCTGCCCTCCACACCCAGAGCAACACTCCCTGCACACATTTAAAAGATTAAATGTGGAGTCTGACAGGGTTGTTTCTGTTTGAAGTGAGTAGTCCCAAATAGGGTCTGCATTCATATTCCACAGCACATCAATGCCAGGCAAACCACCCAACATTCTAAAATTAAAGGGAGAGTTTTTCTCCTGGTTTGTAAACTGTTTCCTATTTTTTTTTTGTGCCTTTCCCTTTCTAGATCTCCCTCTCTTTTGAAATGATTTTTGATACAGCAAATCACAGTTCTTTCCAACATGATAGCTTTGCAAAAGATGTGTTTGTTTAACTTCTTTGCCATCTATTAATTCTCCAGGCAGCACGGCACTCATTAAAGTCAGTGTACACATTCTTAGCCCATCGATTCAGTTTTGCAAGCAAAAGCACAAAAAAGAAGTGACATTGGCAGTTTTTGAAGCAAGGCTGATATGTCAGGAATCCCTGCTGTTACTAGTTATACCCACAGAGTGATAACTACCACACAATCATCCTTTTATTATCACCTCTTATTGAACTTCATCATTTTCACGAGCGAGGTAAATGGTGTTGATTTTCAGAGCTTCAACAGGGCAGCAGCTACCTAGGGATGGACAAAGCAGGAGTGAACATTGCTTAGGAACTGGAAGAAAAAATGAGGAAAAGGAAAAAAAAAAAATTATCAATTGAGTAGGCATGGATCTAATCACTAAGAAGCAGAAATTGCTTGGAGGGTTAAAATGTAACTTTTGGTGGAGATTTTCAAAGGTACAGGAGGAAGTGAGGTGTGCAGCACCCAGTGCACTTCAACAGGAACAGCAAGGTACTTGTTCTGGTGCATAAGAAAGGGATTGAAGGTGGAAGGCACTGAAAACCAAGGAAGTCACCCACAAAAAACCAAAGTGTTACACTGCTCACTGAAGAGTGCCTTGAGGTCCTTGGTTTGACACAGGGCAGGTGCTGTCCATGCCCTGTTTTTATGACAAACTTTAATGGTTAAAGCAGTCACTGAAGAAGTCACAGAGCCTGATTACTGTCTCACTCTCAGGAGCCTGTTAAAATACAAAATGCAGCAGGGCTGGTCAGAAATCTCTTCACTCCATGAAACAGGTTATTATACATTTAAAACTGATGAGGACAGAGAAGCAAAAGGCAAAAAGAACTGTTTTTCTGTATTATTCTTCAGTTATGTTTTTTGTATTTAACAAAGACAGAAGAACTTCATTTCTGGTCTTTCCTCTCCATTATTGTCTGTCCACATGCCTTGAGTGTAATTAATTCAGTATGGAATAAGTTGCTGACTTCTGAGCCACCACTTCTGTGGTGTCTAAGTCCTGGCATTGATTGCACAACTTCAATTTCAAAACTTTCAATAACTGCAATGATATTTGGGGATGGTTGTAACTAAAAAATAGATATGTAATGTAATGTCAATGTAATTAAACAATCTGAATTTGCTGGACTGACACCCATCTTATAACTAATGATCTAAAAATATAGTTGTGAATTTAACATGAAATTCCTTTTTATTTTTGTATTTGCTGCTAATATTTTAACTAACCTCACATATTTGTTTCCATGTTATTCCTCTTTCAATTGACCAGCTTTGGGGATTTTTGAAGGAGTTTTGAATGAGCTAGAGATGGGACTTCTGAGTTGTTTTTGATGATGGGATTTAATTTTCTTATCTTCTACACAGGCAGGAAGGGTGAGTTGGGCTCACATCTTCACTGCGTGGCTCAGAAGGCCACAAGACCCTCAGTTACAGGACCTTTTAAGGATTTATTAACTAATAAACACTGCCAACAAGGATATTTATGGTTTTGACCCCATCCTTAAATATTTCATCTTATGGACCCATGCTGCAGTGCAAGCTTTCTTAGCCAGTCCTGTTGTGACACACAAACTACAGTGCTGCATTCTAAACTCCTTGTTTACCTCTGGAACTACTTTTATTTTAAGTTCTAAAACTCTAAACTTTCCTTTACTCAGAGACCTTGACGTGTCTCTGCTTTAAGCTATAAATCCACATTCTCACTTCTAGCACCTCGGTTTGGGAGCCTTTCCCAAGGTCCCAGATCAAATCCTGGGTTTAATTCTAAGCTTTGGCTCACAGGCCCAAAGTCCTGAGTTTTCCCTGTGTTTCAGATTCCACCAACCAGCACATGAAATGGATCCATGATCCCAACAGTCAGGGAACCCCAGAAGATGCCGAGTTGGAGTCCAGGCATGGCCCAAGTTCTTCCTGAGCTCAGCCTTGGTGCTGTGCCCACTGGCCTGAGGAGCCTTCTTCTTCTTCTTCCAATTATTTCAGAGGCATTTCGAGCAATCAATCTTTACATACTCCAGTTCTATCAAGAATGCAATAAAAATGATTAACAGTAGTATCATAAAAATTCATCAGAAGTCTATTCTGAAATGTATATCATCTTGCATTCAATACTGATCAATTAATAATTCCTAAGTAGCCTGATATTTATTTAATATAAGTAACCTTTACACCAAATCTGATTTTCAATAGCATTTAATTAACCTGTGCAATGACTGCAGTTGTGTACATAGATTTAAAATTTGTAAAAGTAATGGTCAGTTAGGCAGCAACCAGTACAATTTGTACATACAGTGACATTAATTAAGCTTTCAAATTAGGCACATCATTACTCTGGATGGTGTGGAATTCTGGCCTTATAAGTGTATTCCCTTCAACTTTTCACAAACATTTTCAAGCAATATCTGTTCACAGTGCAACTCATTCTTAGTCCAAAGAGATCCTACTAAGACACAAAAATAAACAGTGTGTTTATCCAACCATAATATCTTTTCTAATAGAGATTTTTTTTTTCTAATAGAGTTATTGATTTTTAAGAAAATACAAAAATCAAGGTAAAGGGTTTCCACAGATAGTTTTAAGCATTTATTTGGAAAGAATCTTCTTTTGGCTCCATAACAAAATACTATAGGTGAGAAAAACAGTCTATATGCAACTTCACACACAAAAAGTAGAGTTAACTGAAACTTTGAGATTTTCTTTTTTACCTGCAATGTCCACTGCAGTCACTTCTTCACCAGCACCCCAATTTTAGTCTTCCCTTCACACTTGTGCCCTGAATGTGGCTGTTGCCTTTTCACAGCCTGTGACACCAAAGAGGTCAACAGCAAATTTGTGTAGCACAAAGCAACACTAACTCAGCTCAAGAAGATCCCACTCGTTCAGCTGGATTTTTTTTTAGGCAGAAATTCATTCTGTGTTCTGCATTTCTGAATCCTCTGTCACCAGGTTTTGATCCTCACTGCAGGACAGTCTCAGGGACAAAAATGAATGGTAATGTGGAATTCTCTTTGAGTGCCACAGGGGATGCTCCCCAGACAAACTCTCTCTCTTTCCTCTGTCCCTTGGAGAGTAAATTAATGTAGGTAAAAGTCCATTCTCTAGGTGTAAAATGAGAATTTGCTGGTTTTGCTCTGCCTCAGAACTCTACAGTGTTAGGAGTGGTTATTTTCTCTTTCAATGGACAAGGAAATTTCTCAAATGCAGTTCTGGAATACCTGTGAATTTTCCCAGTTCTCCCTCAAATGAATAACCATCCCTGCTATTTGCTGCAGTAAAAAATTCTGTTCATGAGAGAAAAATATAAAAATGTCAGTGTGTTAAAGAACTGGAAGGAGATACCTTTTATTGACCGAGTGAGCAAACTTGAAAAGACAGTCAGTCCTAAAAAGTTTCTTGCTTGAGTCTTCCCCAGGAGATCACAGGTTTTCAGTGTCTGGGATTTTCACAATGACCACTTAGTGGCTATCTGTTCAGACTAGGAGAGAAGGAAATATTTGTCATTAGCTCTGTTCCCTATATCATTTAGATCCATGTGATCCCTGCCCTGCACCAGATCATATTACTATTAAAAAAAAAAACCAAAAAAAACCCCAAAACACACAGCCCCTTGCTATTTTTCCTTGCTCTTCCCAGTTGTTATTTTTAAAAGCACAATATTTTATACTGCACTAGAAGAGCCTGCCTCTACCATGGAAAGCATTCTTTAAGTGCCATACAATGACAGAAATTAAAGAAAATACTGGTATATAGAATTACATCGTTCACATTTCAAAATAACTTCAGACCCTCAGGGCGAAAAGAAGTCATTTGAACACCACCTTCATTTTGCCTGGCAGCTTGCTATGTGAAATATGGTCAGGTAATCACATGGAATTTAGGACTGTGCAAAATGCAGCCTGCTGCTTTAGGACTGAAAGAGTAAAATAAAATAAAATAACAATCACTAGGTCAAATTCAGAAGAAAATCTAGTGAGTCTAAAGGGATTTTTAGTTGGGGTGGCTCCTACTGCTCTGCTGTAGCAGGTCTGAAACATGTTGGAGTAGGCTGACCCCAGCCAGCAGCTCATGAGAGAACAGCATGGACAGAAGTGAGGAAATCCTCATGAGCTGAGATAAAGACACCACTAAGTGCAAAAAAACCCCAAAAAGCACAAAATCAAGTGATGCAAAAGCAATCTCTCCCCATGTCCTGCCAGCAGAGGATGCCCAGCCCGTGTCAGCAGCAGCAGGAGAAGGTGGCATTGTTTCCCCAATTAACATCAGGAAAACAAGGTTTTTTTACCAAGTTAGTTTTTATATCCTTACACCAATTAAAGCTGCTTCTGCCTGATGTGATCAAGAAAACATTTTCACATTTTTATCAATGTTATTCATACATTCCAGTATTTCTGTTAACATTTATTTTTGCCCCCATTACCTGTAAGAGCGATCTGACCATAGTTATTTTCTCAAATAGAGGCCACCAGAATAATTGTGAGTGTAAGGGCTGGACTTGTTGATCTTTTCCAACATAAATGATTCCATGACCCTGTAACACAGTGGAAGCTTGCCTGGTTAAAGACAAAAAATTGCAGCAGCAATTCTGCAGTGATACAGTTCATACAACACACGCTGTTGTGGCCAGCTCAAAATGAAGTATTTTTAATAACAGCCATAGAGTGTTGTCTCTGGAAAACACAAGATATGATATAAAGAAAAAAATGATGTTGAGTCCTAGAGAAGAAAAATATAAGAGCATGTGGTTATTTTCTTTTTTTTCAGAATAAGAATCAAAAGGGGGTTAGGAGAGTAAAAACATTTTTATTAATCAGTGAGTATTAAATAAGTGAACTCTGATGAGTTTTGTTTGAATTCTAGCTATTGCAAAATCAGTAAATAATCTGGGATATAATAAAGAGTTGGTTTATCAGAAATGTGTGGAACAACTTGAAAATGTGGTCCAGGGCATAAAAATTCTCAATATTATGGATTAGTTTTGATTTACAGGAGATGCAGAGAGAATGCTGCTGTTGGAGTCAGACACTTTTCTCTGTTCATGAAACCTACTTTGAATTTCTCTTGTTACTGCTGAAAGACAGAGTTTCTTCATAGCTTCACTGATTGATTTAATACCTCTTCTGTCATGCTGCTGCTGTGGATTTTATCTCTTAAGGGGAAAAAAAAAGGCAGAGAAAAAAGTATTAAACTGCACAGCAATCTATAAAACTATTGGCATTTCGAGCATTGCCAGTGTGTCTCTGATTAAAGGCAAATGGTGCATACATGCTGATGTTTTCTCTCTGTTTTTTGAAGGACATAATGCCTGGCTTCATTATAATAATACTAATCAGAGCCTCTGCAACAATATGCTATTTTTATTTGATGATATTGTGGCCCTGGGATCATTCCTCATGTTGGGAAAGCTTTAAAGCAGAGAGCACTTCCCATATCTCTCCAACAGGCCACTATTGAATGACTGTGATTCATTAGTGAGATGGGAAGAAAGTTCCTTGAGATCAGCCCTGAAAGCAATCTGTCATTAGAGCAGCACATTAGCTTTCCTCAAATTCATCTGTGAGACTCCTTGCAGGAAATAGTGCCTAATAAAGTAAGGAAATGACAGGGGAATATTGGAGACCTATTAAAGCATTAAACCCTATTCTTTCCCAAACACAATAAAGGCCAGCCAGACAACCAGCTGTAATGTTGCATTAATTTTCTAAGGAATAGTGAACAGTTTGTGTTCATAACTCTGGGGCTTTAACACAAAAGCAACACTTCAAATTGTCCTTGTCCTTGCACAGCTGGTGTGGCTGCTGCAGCCTGGACACTTGTCTTGGTTTGGAAAGCCAAGTGGCTGCTAAGGAAGGCAGGAGCCTCCCCTGAAATGGAAAACGTAAACCCCTCCCTCTGAATTATTGTAATTTTGAAATTAAGGGGCTCTCAGGCAAAGATATGGGAGCAGGAATAACAGCAGGAATAAAGAAAGTATAAGGCCATTGTTCTCTGAGTTTTACCAGCTCATAATCTCAAACAATTCTTCATTCTTGTCTTTTGGGAATCCATCCTGTGATCAATTTCACCAGTGTTTCCTTGCCAGAAGTATTTGTATATTAAAAAGCAAGAATTCACTTCGTGTTTTGACTTGGCATGTGAATTGCCTGAGAAAATAAAGATAAAACTGTATTTTGTGCAAAATACGTTCTGCAGTGAACACATTCTGTGTCCTCCATCTGAGGATTAATTTATATATATATATATATATATGTGTGTGTGTGTGTGTGTGTGTGTGTGTGTGTGTATATATATTATATAAATTTATAAATCTATTTTTTCCCTCCACTATTAGCATGTTAATACAAGAATATTCTTTTCTAGCAACCAGAGCCCAGGATCCTTTCTGACGTGCTGGAAGCTGGCTGTGGGGCAGCTGCAGGCCCATGTGTGATTTACTGCCCCCCATGCCAGAGACAGGAGAAACTCGCTTTTTTGTACACCTGGAATCCTAGAGGAACGCTGGCTGTGAGATTGATCTCCAGCTGCTGTGCTTTATGGACAGGGCAGCAGAAATTCTGGCAGCTGCCTTGGGCATCTCGCAGGGGGTGCTGGAGGCAGTCCCGGTCTCCGTGCGTTTTCTGGACACTCCCAGGGCTTTCACTTTGCTCCTCGTGCTCACATGCAAAGGCCAAGCACACGTGCAGTTCTGCACAGGGAGTTTATGGAGTCTTTTTCAGCGGGGAGCTGAATTAGCCTCCTCACCTCTCACAGACCTGGGGACTGCAGCTTTTCCAAACAGGCAAAATCTCTTCTATTAACAACGCTCCTCGGGGAGCATCTAGGCCCTGCTCCTCTTTCACATCAGATCATCTTCTGGGCTGAAAGGCCACGCAGTAATTAAACCCACAGAGCGACCTTAGCAGGGGAAGGCTCTGGGATGGTTTTATATTCAAGTACTGGATATGTAAAAAAGGCATTTTTACGTGGTTAGTCTGCTCCTAAAACTAACATTTATCCATAAGTGATACACACACTCAGTTTCTGAGAACCAACTTTTATGCTGGGTTCCAAGAAGTGCCAATATATAATTTACAATTGTTTTAGAGTGAGATACTCTATCTAACTCTCCCAACATATAAGAAAATATTGCCATCTCTTGCTCCATGCAGGAAGTGCAGCTGCTTCCTCCAGGCCCTCCTCGATTTTCATTGCCCTCTGTGTACCTCTGCTGATACAACAACTCAGTTTTTTCCAGGGAAGCTGGGCTATCCTGACAGCTCAGGTTCAGCTTTTCTATTTTTCAGATTCTCTGCTGCTTTGGTGTGTGGGTCTGAGCTTCACATGAGGGGATGGGGAGCTCTGTGCACAGAGCAGGGAGACAAAACAATTCCTGCTCCAGCTGGGCACCAAGGACAAATGATCCAAAGCTCAGGCCCAGGAGCACAAACAGCGTGGGCTGGAGAGAGAAAAACAAGCAGGATGGGAGTGCCTGGGCTAAAGCTGGAATGGGACAATGAACTGCAAGGTGCAAATGGAGCAGAGCTGATCCCAGTGAGAGCCCCCGGGAGCGCTCGTGCATTTTGGGACCATTTTGGTTCCTCTTGGCTGCAGCCCTGGCTGGGCTCTGGTGCTGCCCAAGGTGGATCCATGGAGGAGATCCTTGGAATCAATCCCTGCTTTGTTCTTTAGCTCTGTCCAGCCTCTGCTCTAGGCCAGCCTGCACCAGGCACCAACTTCTGTTTCACAGAAGAAAGCCTAATTTCAATGAACGTAGATGGTAAAATGTTGAAGCAAACATAATGCTCTTATTTTGCAATGATGTTGTTGGTTAAAGATTAATGGGAATTATGTCATTCAGTATATTTCTTATGGTTTCTTAAATTTTTAGATGTTCAGTCTTGGGGTGGCTGCTGAGAAAAATAACAGTGCATTTAGTGCTGTCACTGCTGCTTAAAAATCCTTGGCTCTTAGCTTGATGCTGTGGCCCGAGGTGTGTGTTGTGGAAATTGTTTAGAATTTGTAATAGGGGAAAACTTGGCAAAAGTGGTATTCCAGTCTTATTCCAGCATGTGCTCCCTCTAAACTCCCAATATGTACAGTCTAAGGCAGAATCTAAACCCACAGAACACAAACACATGGGTAATACCTTACCTAGCCCACAACCAACCTTACCTCAAATAATAAAAACTTACAACAAGATAAACACACATCAGCGTATAGCAATGATCCAAACAAACGCCTTAGGGAAAAAAATTCAAAAAACTCCTAAAAACAATAGATCAAAAACTCAGAAAAACCCTCACAACTCTCCGTGTAACTGCTCAACAAAATAATTCCACAAAAATAATAACAACAAAACTCACCAAAAAACCATATTTCGAACGTAGAAAATTTAAACATATCAAAAAATTATTACCCAAAGTCTACAAAAAATACCAAGCCAGCAAATCATTACCCAAAATACAAAAAAAAAAAAAAAACTTCACAAATTAGTATCATTCCAAAATAAATGTAGATAAAAAACCTCTACCCCTACCAAAAAACTCCAAAAAAAAAACCACAACACACCAACACCCTCTAACAAAAATAACAACAGTAACTCATCAACTTCTATATTTATTTTTCTTTATCTTCACACAGATACTTAGGATTACAATTTAATCTTGTGATGGCCCCAAAAAAAAAAAAAAAAAAAAAAAAAACAACAAAAAAAACCACACAAAGCAAAAAATTCCACACAGAACAGAAATTTTCCAACTCCAAACAAGATTTACGGTGCCTACAGGCTCCTGCTCTATTCCCAATTTGTTCCTAGGATTTGGACCATAGCTGAGTAGAAGTCAGTATTTTGGCTTTCTGCTTTTATCAGATTGTAAATAGGTTTTCTCAGAATATATGAGAGTGCTGATGTTTCATAAGCATTAAAAATTCCTTTTTGTGATTATTTTTCATGCTTAGAGGTTACGAAATGAAGGTTTTCCTTATTCATAAACCGAATTATAACATTTACAGCTGAAGATTTATTTTTCTACAGTGAAGAAGGCCAAGTTCTTTGGGCCAAAGTGTAAGATTTCATTTTCTTCCACTCATCAGTAAAGTTGCATCACAGATTTAAAGTTTTTTCACCCTTGAATGTGATGATTTATTGTCTTAGAAGTCACACACTAAGAATATTACTACTGACTTATTAATTTAATACAGATACTGTTCGTGACTTAACCTTTCAGTTGTCAACATCTCGCAAGGTTTTAGTCCAGTAACCAGTCAGAAATTTCACAAAAAATAAGGAACTCAGCCATACAGAGGATGATACAGATACTCGGTTAAGTCAGATTCAGGGATTTATGTTCAAATTGCAATTAAGCCTGGAAAACTCAAAAAACAACAATCATGATGTATTTTTTTCCATTACCACTCACCATGGCTGCTGCAGGAAGGAGTCAGCATTTCCCTGACAGAGGATTTCAGGTCAGACACGGTGTGGCAACAACATTTCTGGCCATTCTCAAACCCTTGCTTCTGCTGGCTTTATGCTGCTGAGGCCCCCAGGGAGGTTAGAGAGGAAAAAAGACCCAACCTAAAACATGTAAATACAAAACAAAATTAAAACCATGCACACAGCCTAAAATATCCTCAAGGCAGCCAACCTCCCGTGACAGGAAAACGTCACTGTTGTAGATTAGAGAATACTCTACAGCAGCTGGACCATGAAAATCAGTCAGAAATTGGTGATGGCAAAGCAGTGGGGGAATGACCTCAGCTGTATCCCCAAGCTTTGATCCTGCTCATATTCTGGGAACTTCCTTTTCCCTTGACATGTAGGTGCATCCTGTGCCTGAAATAAGAGTTGAAGCAACACAAGAGGCAAGGAGGGCTACTTTAAGTAACCTGATAAAACAGGAAAATTCAGCAACTTCACAAAGAAAATGACAAAAAAGCCAAATGAGTCCAGACTCCTTCGAAGTCAGAGGTGCAGCAGCTAGAACAATTCATTAATGCTCCATGCAGGAAGGCCTGTATTATTTTAAGAGCGCTGTATTTGCATTTTAGATATAGCAGAATGAACTAATTATGAAATGTATGCATCAAAGATTTCAATTTCAGGCTTGACTTTACTTTGGAGATTAATTTTTTACTTTATCATTTTTGCAGGCAGTCCAATGGACAGCCTTATTTGAATGTTACTCATTGTTCAGTGATGTATGAAGTGTATTTAATCAATGTGAAGAAAGTAATATTAAACT
The DNA here is from genome assembly GCF_026979565.1 of Vidua chalybeata. Lineage (NCBI taxonomy): Eukaryota > Metazoa > Chordata > Aves > Passeriformes > Viduidae > Vidua > Vidua chalybeata. Next base: position 61,575,732 of record NC_071535.1, on the reverse strand, counting down.
ATTATCAGAAGCATCAAATGTTCCAAAAAATCTCAAAAGGAAGGTCAAAAGGTAACATTTCTGCTAATAATAGGAGAAACAATATATTTAACTTATTCATTACATACACGTTTTTCATGGCATATACATTATCCTTTTCACATAAAATCACAACGGAGAATGTGGAGGGTTATCCCCTTGATTAAAAATATCATATGTAGAGTTGATCAAGTAATCTTTCAATGTTTAAAAGATATTTAAATAAATGTTTTAAAGGGTTTGCTGCAAAAAGCTTTGGCAGAACAGTCCTTGTGCTCATCATTAAATTGACTCCAGATGGGATTTCAGTCCCTGCCCAACCTTCTACAAGCACTTCCACCATGGGTGCCACAGGTAAAATCTGGTTCACATGAGGCCAGAACTCTCTCAGTTCCACTGCAGGCTCGTCCTCAGGGGGTCAGCTCAGGCACACCAAGCCAGCTGGAAAAGTGGCTGCTCAAAGGCACCAGAGCTATGCCTTAAACTTGGACTGGAAACGTTTATTTTCCATATTCACTGCCTCACACTCCTGGATCACGTAAACAATATTGGTGTAAGAAATATTAAAAAAAAAAAACAAAAATCCTCCCAAGCCTGTATGTCTTGCACTTTCTATGTTAAGGAAGATTTCAGCTCCAGCTCAGAAGTCCAGAGGTTCCTTCTGAAATGAGCAGAAGGGATCTGAAGGAAGAAAGCACGTGAATGCAAACCACTGACATGGTAAGATAGGCTCAAAGGGTAATTTTCAATGTCTCTTTGGATTAAGAAATGAATTCATTGCACAGTGAAAAAGTGGTGACCTGCACTGTGGTCTCTAGAGCAAGCTACTGATTAAATTATGGAAAACTGATTTTTTTTCTAGCTTAAGATGTACTCAAAGTTAACTGGGATCAAAGAAATTAATTTCATACTGCTGCTAAAATGAATTACTGTGTCCTTACTCTCTTTTTACCACACTCGTGATATCTTTTCCAGGAATAGCTGATAGCTTTGCTTTTGTCTCTTGCTCCATGACATCAGCCTTGAATTTTTAGAGGCGTAAAGCAACAAGACTTGTTGACTGGGGACTTCTCTAGTGAACAGGCTATTAAGGATGAGCAGCACTTCAAGTGGCTAGAGCAAGTGCTTTCAGTGAAAGAGCAAAATTTACTGTAATTTGATAGATTTGCTTCAACAAACCCGCTCAGTTTCTGCTTTGTTGTATCAGCATCTTGCAGAGAAGTGTGTATTTAAAGTTAACCTCAGACAAGTGCATTGTAAATGTTTGTAGGGAGCAACAGCATCCTCTGCGCGAGAGCACAAAGGAAGATATTTCCAGCTTCTCAACCTTGAAAGCAATGGACATGCAAGACCATCTGAAGTGTCAGAAGAAGTGTTCCACAGGACCTGTTCCATCCTGTGTGTGACCTCCATTCTGCAAACACTGCAAACCCCTTTCAAACACCACTGCCACTGTGGTGCTTCCCTGGGCTTGCAGGAACCAAGCACAACTGAGTCTTCTCAGGAGTAGGTTTTACTGTCTTGCAGAATTCTCTGCCTTCTAATTTTATGATCAGAGGTGACTGTAGAACATCCCTGGAGGAAAGTACTATTAGAAATGCACCTGGGTGTTTGAAACAGTTTTTGGTGTGACTGGCATTGCCCTTCCTCTTCAATGACTGTTGAGCACACATAAATTAATGCTGTCCCTGTTCCTTTCCCCCATGTAATTTTTTAATCTCTGTTTCAGTGGATGCATTGGCAAGTGAAAGCTACTAAAACTACACAGCCTGACAGATAACAGTCACTTACTGAAGCAGACAACTTTTGCTTCAATTCTTGATTAATTATTTTATTGAGCAAGGTCAGTCTACCAAGCTTAGGTTTAATACATCTGTAAAGTTTTATAATTTAAAGTCCAGTTATGTCACCCTAAAACACTCCCAAGTTGTAATTGCCTGTTATCAGTTGCAACAAGTGTGTTCACGTGATTAAGAATGGAGTTACATTCTTCAGAGGCAGTAAAACCACTGTTGCTGTAATTTAAGATTATTTGGTATTTTAAAGAAACCCAACACATAAAGCTGTTACATGCAAATAAGCATGACAGATATGAAAGGATATCTGTGGGCCACGTTGATCCCATGCCAAGAAAGTACATACTTTTTGGACTTTATTTGATTTACAGGTGAACATTAATATAATAAACAATGGAAAAAAGCTTCTCTAAAAATCTAAACTCTCAGTACCATGCTGTCATGGAAATAGCAGCCTCTGAAGCTTGGTGTTTCAGCATTAAAGGTCAACAGAGCAAATGTTAAAGTTTCATTTTATTCCCTGTGATTTTTCATAACCAACGAACGCTTTCATTTGTTCCTTTTCAAATGGCAACCTTCACACAATATGCCTGCACAGAAAAATCAAACCTGCTCTGCATTGTTAGACACAGCAGAAATGAAACAAACTACCATCAGTGCTGCTTCTTGTGATGCACTTAAATTAAATCAAATGAAATTCTCCCTTTGGGAGTAGGGACAGCATGCATGTTACCTTGTTCCACAAGGAATTTTCTGCTTTGGAATGTGTCTGCTGGCCAGGTTTCATTGTCCCTTCGTGCTTGTCCCTTCACAGCCATGTGAAAATATAGGTAAGTCCTAGAAAAGGAAAATGGAAGACATTATTAAGTAGGCACAGTGAAATTTCTTCCATTCTTTCAAAAAGAATTTGAAAGAAAAGTTGTAAAGTTGCAAACCTACAGGTCTGGATGTTGAAGATTGAATGCTGAAGCTTGAAACCCGCACTGTGTGCTGAAGGAGATGCCCAGGAGCAGTTTCCACAGGCAGAGAACACAACCTGAAGTGTATCAACACCCTGATTCTACAGCTGATCACGTGCACTTGAACTTCCAGGAGCAGGTGTCACCTTTTGATTCAGGTCTAACCTTGGAGCTTTGAGCTTCATTTTAAACAGCTGCTTGATTTTACAGCCCGCTCACATGGGCAAGCACTCAGCATATTAAAATAAGTGTTACTGCCTTGCATAGCAGAAGTCAAGGTAAGCATTAAATTGTAAATATTGCAATGTACAGTAAATAGAATGATCAGTTGGTATCTGCTGTCAGCCAGGAGCACCACCAATCACAGCTTATAAATGTCACCATGCACTTCAACTACAGAGCCCCCCACTTTCTTAGATGCACAAATGTACAACTCATCCCTTTGTGAAAGCCTGCCAAATTTTGTGCCTGTGCCTAAATTTGTATTTGATCTATTATTTAAATGACTTGCTAGATTGTTCCACCAGTTGTTGTCTGATAATGTCAGCTCCACTTCCACAGTCTCAGCAGATTAAAGTTTCACTGCAGGCTCTCTGCTATACAGATCCCAGGTTCAGGAAAGTTCACTGGATGCCAGATGCACCCCTGTGACTCAGCCTGGACCACCCTGAAATCCTGGAATCAGAGATGAAGTTGAGGCATGTTTTACACTGAGATATATGTTTCTTATCAATAAGGGTTCCTTGTCTTCCAGAAGTTTTTCTGAATTTCTACAGGGTTTGAAGAGTCTCACTTTTTCTTCTCAGAAATATAATCAAGATGCATAAGAATTTCAGTTAAATCCTCTGAAATTATAAGGTCTTCAAATCAGAATATGTTTTATCTGTAACACCAGACAAATGTTTTAAAGAAAGTATTAGAAAGATGTAGAGAAATAAACAGAGTGATAGTTGAATTATCAGGTTAATTCAACACCTCATGTTAAAAAACCCCACACTGCTCTAGGGGATCTTAAGGAAACATCAATTAAAATACTTTCTGCAGGTGAACATCAAAGAAAAACTAAAGACCATCCCATCAAATTGCTGTGGCATTTACAGGGGATGCTCTCAGAACCCCAAAGAAGAACACTGCAGCAGTGCAGAGCAGCCAGAGCATGCTGCACTCTGCTGAGGAGCAGCTACAGCTCCTGTGCAACTCGGGTATAAAAAAGGAGTGAACTTCAGTGGATAGATTTTATTTCTTTAGTTTTGCTTTAGCAAAGATGAGATTTCATTTTGCTTTGTTTTCTGTTTTATAACTTCACACTTGGCTGGAGGTCAGAGTAACACAACCAGGACAACTTTACCTCTAGAGAAGTAAAAGAAATCCGTTGTGGAAGCAGAAAGAAATAATTGGAAAAATACTGATTTAGTTATCCTATTCATTTTTAATTGAATGTCATCAAATATCTTTGCAAAATTCAAATCAAGAGATTTGCTACTTTGGCAAGAAATGAAAGTCAAATGAAACTGAAATAAACACAAAAGCTAACCCTCAGAAAAAAATCACTAAAATGGTAAAAAAAAGAATACTAGAGATACTAAGGAATTAAATAATGTGACTGTAGTTCAGCTCTCTTCAGAACTGAAGTTTTAATGTTTAAATGTTGCTAACATTAGAACCAAATAAACATAAACTATGTAAAAATAAAGATTTGCAGCAACAATAAAAAAATCTGTCTACAACTGAAGAACAGACCTTCAGGATTTTTTTGTGTACACTGGATATATTCAACCCTGTTTGAGCTATCTGGTGGTTCTTATACAATAAAATACAATATACAGAGTGCACATTATCCTACTGCAGGCTCTACTCTGAGGGACAAGAATCTGACCCACGTGAGGTTATGAATACTGACCTTTATTGTGTGGCTTTAGTGCTTCAGTTCACTGGTTTAGCACTTGACTTTTAAAGAATAACCCTTTGAAATCAGTGAAAGTTAGATACAGAAACATCTTTGAAAAACCAGCAGCACCCAGTGCAGGATCCTGCATGCAGCATCCTGCTGAGCACCTTGGTTTGGGTGCACAGGGCCAGGAGGAGGCCCCAGATCACCAACTGCAGCATTAAATAATTTCTTCTGTCTCTCTAGAGAGCAGTCCACTCATGGAGGTGTGATTTAGGAAGTTTTTGAAACACTCCCCGATGTTTTCTCAGAACCTGTTCTTGCCTGTGCTGCTCAGTCCCTGCTGTGACAAACTGCTGGATGTAACTGTGTGTAATTAATTCCTGTGCCCCTCACACTCCTTCACCAGAGCAGCTAGGGGCTACAGCTTTGGTCTAGGAACACTCGAGAGCTCTGGTGACAAAGTGCAGAGGAAGGGGCTGTTTATTGGGATACAGGAGCTTGGGTACAGAAGCAGTGACTCTCTGAGCTGACAGAAACACAAAGCTGTCATGGTTTGGAAAGCCAGGTGGCTGCTAAGGAAGGCAGGAGCCTCCCCTGAAATGAGAAATGTAAACCCCTCCCTCTGAATTACTATGATTTTGAAATTAAGGGGCTCTCGGGCAAAGATATGGGAATAGGAATAACAGTCCTTTACTAGGGAAATTAAAAATAAAATAAAAATGCAGTAATACAAAACAACTGTGACAGATTAAGAATCCAACCTGGCAGCCTGTGGGTCAGGGTGGTGGCAGCAGTGCCATTCCATGGGGGCTCAGCCCTCCTGCAGTGCCAGCTGTGCTTCTGCTGGAGCAGGATCCTGGACAAGGCTGGAGTTTTCCTCTGGAGCTCCAGGGCTGCTGGAGATGGGCCTGGGCTCCCTCTGGGAATGCAGTGGGGCAGAAAGCTGCTCCTGTGGGAATGCAGTGGGGCAGAAAGCTGCTCCTCTGGGAATGCAGTGGGGCAGAAAGCTGCTCCTCTGGGAATGCAGTGGGGCAGAGAGCTGCTCCTCTGGGTATGCAGTGGGGCAGAAAGCTGCTCCTCTGGGAATGCAGTGGGGCAGAAAGCTGCTCCTCTGGGAATGCAGTGGGGCAGAAAGCTGCTCCTCTGGGAATGCAGTGGGCAAAGGCTGCTGTGGTGTTCCCAAGGTCAGATTGGATCCAGGTAGGAATGCTTGGCTCCTCCCCTGGGCAGAGCATCTCCCCATGGGATGATGGAAGTTTCTCAGTCATGCAGGGACACTCACTGGCCATGAACAGAAGATAATTAATAATTAATGGCCCATGAGCAGAAGAGATCTCCTGGAGGGAGGGTTGGCTGTGGGAGAGAGAAAGAAAAAACTGCCCCATGAACAGCAGAGAAGTGCCCCAGCTCTGACAGATGGGGACAGAACACACACACCAGCCACATCCTGCAACCTGAGGCAAAGGTTTTACCTGCCTTCTGTCAGAGGATTTCAGTGGAGGCACCTCAGGTTCCAACATCCCAAAACACAGAGAGAGGCTTCACAGGGTTGGGTCGCTGGAGACTGCCCAAGCTGAGATGTTGGAGCTGTTCCCTGTAGGAAGCAACAGCCACAAAGATGGTTAGAAGACAGTCCTGTGATTATTACCTCAAACACACTGCGGAGGAAAAGTGACGTTTTTCTTTCCATCCCTTGAAAGGGGAGCGTAAGGCTGCGGCTCCATTTCAGGAGACTACAAGGGCTGCAGCAGGATCCAACAGCTGCCTCCTCTGCTCAGACAACATGAAGACCTAATCCATGTATCATTTATCATATCATGTATCATTTCCTGACAGTCTTACAGAAATCCAAAGGTTCACATGCCAGCACAGTGAAACTCAGATATTTAAATGAACCTTGCAAGTTATTTGAACCATCTGAAGCTATTACAATTTTTAGTTTATGCTCAACTTGAAATCTAATTGTTTTTATGTATTTTCTTTGTGTAGGAGATGTAGGAGAGTACTTAATACAACACTTCAGTTTTATATCATAACCAATAAAATTAGATCCAAACAATGCTCACAGTCTGAACTAAATGAGAAAAAATAATTAAAACAATTTAAAAAAATTAAGCACGATTCTTATACTGACTTATTTAACCTTTTATAATTCATAGCAAATATTGATAATCCTAATCTTGATTTAAGTTGCTAATATCTGAATTTATAAGGTGTCCTACGAAACTGGTGAGATGCGACTATTTTATTTGAATAAGATAAATTAGTCACAGCTCATAATTAGAAAACAACATGGGTTTAAAATTATCCAAAGAGATAAAAGTGGATTAGATAAAAGTTTCAATTATGATGGTTGTCATAACTTTCACAATTAAAAAAAACCTAAGAATTGCAATATACCTCCAAAAAGACCATGGAAAGCTAAGTTTGGTTTGGAGTCCTTTAAAGCACTATAACATCATAAAAGAGGTTCAACTTGTTTCTTACAAAAAAAAAAAAATAGATATAAAATATTTCTTACAAACAGAGTTTGATGGGGTGTGTCTCAATGAAATCACAATCTGCTTCTCACAGAAACCCACACAAACTCCATCAGTCACGCTTTTATCCATCGCTAATTCCCTAAAAAGGGACAAGGCTAATTCCTTGTGCTAGCTCACTATATTGAAACAAGACTGAGGTTTGTAGTGAGAAGTCATACCAAGTGTTTAAAAGCATAAAACATATTGCAGATCAAAGTCACTGCTTGTCTTTATATTGCTGTTGTTTCTGGAATTATTGCAAAATACTTTTTCCTGAGCTGGGAAGTTATGCTTTGCACGTGCTTTATTCATAGGGCTGAATATTATTTCACAGTAATTTTCTTCCAGGTTTGAGGAGGTAATGTAAACAGCACCGAATTTGCAATTATTTTTTAAGTTGGTATTGGAGCAAAAGACTTAAAAAAAAAAGAGACTGCACATATTTCACTGTTAGAAAGCTGTTGCAGTATAAGCCTGTCAGTTTTAATTCCTTGAATTAAGTTGTGCATTGCCCCCCTTTCTCCTGTCTCAGAGCACTGCCTGTAATGTATCAGCCACTCACTGATTTACAGACTGGTCAATTGGAAATTAATCCTTGACCCAGAGATTCTGCAGCCATGAGGGCACTCCATGGTTCAGTGAAGTTCCTGCCAAGATTTCTGTGCTATTTATTATTGATGAACTCATTCATTAACAATAATGAACATATTAATGATTGTATACCAAAAGGTCTTTGCAGAAAACCCCGAGAGCTGCAAATGTCAACACCTGGTGAACTTTTAAAGCCAATTTATAAACTTTGTCTGTTACAAATGAAACGTTGACATACTTTAATCTGTAATGAATTAATGACTGAAACAGTAACTGTTTGTACGAAGAATAATTTTATATCATTACAGAATCTCTTGTGCTTGCAGGGTCCCTACCACGGAGGGTTTAGCAGCCCAATTCCTTGCTGGCAGCACTAGATGGAGATAGTGACACACACAAAGCTTTCCTCTCTGCTGAACCAGTCCCTGCCAGAGAACAAGGTTTCTTTTGGTGTGTTCAATTTGCATGGTTACAGTTATTTTTTTGTGTGGGTTTTGTTTTGTTGTTGTTTTTTTTGTTGTTGTGTTTTTTTTTTTTTTGTAGTCATTACAAAAAAAGTGAAAAAAAAATTACTCATGCTTTGAGTAGCTGGCAGGTCTCCCTGAATCTCTGTCACTCACACTATGTATATGCAAATCACAAAACTCCAGGCAAACTATAAACAAAGTACCAGAATTTAATTTCCAGGTTTAGTATATGTGAAATTTATTTAGCAACAGTAACGCTGATCATGTTTTTATTTGACCCATAAGAAAAATCCCTACCCCTACTTTGTAATTGAGAGTTCTTTTGAAATTCTTGGAAATAAACAAAACAAACAAACAAAAATCTACCCATGCTAGTTTACTTTCCTCACACAAAGTCAATATATTGATCTTACCAGGTGTATTTAATTATCTTTACCACAGAGCAGCCTCCCAGTTAGCAGCTGGACAAAGCTCTCACGTGCCAGTCAGGAACACTGATGGACAGCACACCTCCCATCCCCTATTTTTGATTTCCCATGACCTAGGTTTGGGTAGAAAAGGGATGCTAAAAGAGAAAAGTCAACAGGGAAAGAGAATTGCCTGTAACTAAACAACTGCCAAGAGAGCAGTGTGCAGATATTTTGGGTTAAATCTCCAGAAGTGGCTCGTGATTTAAGGAGGTACACGGCATCAGTGTGAGACAACGTGCAATTAGCAGAAAGGAACTACACAGCACAGCCTGCAAATCTGACATGTGTGAATTATCAAAAAGTTGGAAGTCAGGTGTATAGCGAGTCCTTTTATTTAGGCTGCTGTTTAAGACAAAAGCAGCTGGAGTTCTTGTGCTGGTGCACAATCTCCCAATTGTCTGAAAGATGGGACCTCCTGGCAGTGACATTGTTTTGACTTAAAAAATCATTTAAACACACTGAACTGGAGTGTGAGCTAATTTCCCAATGGCAATCAAACTTCAGATCCTGAATTTGGCTGAACCTAGCTGTGGCTGTCTGCAGGCTCTGCAGCCACGTTGGAACAATGCATCCAAAAGGATCCTCTTGCAAACATCTGCTCCAGTTAGCTGAGCCCTGGTAGGCTCTTGGCAAATTGCAGTAGCAGGCTGCTGATGTTGATCCCAAACTGGCTGGAATTAATAAAGCCTGGCCTAGTTTATTTGGATTTCTTTGCATTATTGCACCTTTCAAAGGGAAAAAAACAGGAGAAATATTAATACTGTAGAATACTGTGCTTCCACTGCGCTGGTGGAAGCTGTTCTGACTTTTGTTCAACAACACAAAGATTTATTGGCTTCACCTGAGAGCCTTTTGAGATGCCCAGTTCTCTGTAAGATGTAAATGCACTAAAATTTGCTGATTGATGTGACAGAGAGCACATCCAAACTGAAAAAAAACCCAGGATTATTTCTCAAAGCAAGCAGGGAGAACATGATGCTGCGGCGTGCAACTGTCCCACAGCTTTTTTGTCTGCTGAAAGGGGAAAAAGAGCTGGGCAGGCTTCTTGAGGGTCACAAAGTCAGTGGCTGAGGTTGGTTATGCACCCAGAACTCCCTGATAATCATTCACCAAAATTAACATCATTTACAGCTGGAAGTAAGGAACTCCTGCAATTCAGATGGTCTCCAGTTGAATCCATCTCAGTATTCGTGGTTTAATCAGGATTATGAGTTTTTCTGGCTATTTTGGAAATGAGAAGGCTCCTGGCAGTCTTAATGTGGGGTTTTTTTGTTTGTTTGTTTGTTTTGTTTTTTGTTTTTTTTTGTGGGGTTTTTTTTTTTTGCTTTTTTTTTTTTTTTGGCTCTTGTTGTCTTTAAGACATATTATCACTATTGACATCTAACCTGAAGAACAAATACCTAAGCATACCTGATTATGTGAAAGGGACCAAAGAAGACTTCTGGAGGTCCTGCTCAAGTCAGGGAGAATTTGTGTTCATAGTTTGTGATGCACACAGGAAAAATATCCAAAATATCCTTCTGGAGCCTTTCGCTACCCGTTTATTTCAATCTTCAGTTTCTGATAAATGAACAAGAACAGCCATAAAATAACAGCTAGGTTTTTTTCCTTGGTCCTATTTTTTTCAATGACTCACTCATTTTTCATGCAATTAGACTACTTATTACCAAAAATGTAGCTACAGACTGAGTAATTTGTGAGAAACAAATAAATAAATACCTATATTCAGCTATCCCTTTATACTGAGTGGCTCCTTACAGTGAAGCAACTGCAGTGTATTTATAATTCTCAGTGATTTTGCATTGTCAGAGTCCCTGTCAGAGCAAGTAGTTTGTGTTTGTCTTTTATTTTTTTAGCTTGTTTCTGAATCCTGGCTATTCCTGATGCACTCACAGTACCTTGCTTTAGTTCTTTTCCCAAGAACTACATGCAATTTGTCTTCCTGCAAATAATAAACTTCCACAAGCTGTGCTGGGTACGTATATTGACCACAACCAGAGGAAAGGGGGGGATAAAAGACCATTAAAAGTTCCATGATGGGATTTGAAGAGTATCAGGGTAGCCACGTGCTTTGGGACTTGGTTTTGCTGACAGCAAAATGAATTTCAGAGCTTTGTTTTTCCCTTGGTAATTTGAGTTTAAGCACTCTGAGTAAGACAGAGATGTGACTTTTTGGTCTGATGAACTCTTAAAGCCAGCTATGAAATAACCACTTTTAAAAAAGCCCTGCTTGTTTTCCATATTTTCCAAGAAGGCTCCACTTACATAGGGACAGTACCATGAATTTCTTCTTTTGTGGAGGGTCAAACATGAAATAAAGGATTCAATCTCAAGGTGTAAAAATGAACTTTCATCTTCTATAAAAAAAAACAACTATATTCTTTCTAGCGCTGCAATGAAGTGCAAGATGCAGTGAATATGATACTGGATATCCGTATAATTAAATATAACTATAATTTTATATAATTAATCTTATAAATGAATCTTCTATAATTATTAAATAGAATACAATTATTAAATATATTATAATTACTTTGGGGAACCCAAAGCAGCCCAATCAGCATTTCTGTAATAAACATGTATGAAAGATTTAACAGATTAGGATTTGTTATTGCCAAGATCTAAAGCTTTTCTGCAGTTACTCACTTTGCACATGGCCACACGCATTTTTCTTTGTCTTTAGATTTGTTGTATTCTAATACAGACGAAAGTTTTCAAACCTTGGTATTTAAAATTGCACTCTGAATTCTGTAAGAGAAGAATAATTGGATTTTCAAAGACTCTTTAGTGAGGACCCTGGAAGTCAGCAGAACTGTCCCTTTTTGTATTAGGCTTGAAAAGATAGACTTTATCTTCGGAAAACAAAGTTAAATAAACACAATTTGTTGACATTATCTATGTTATGTCTAATATTTATAAAAACCAGCAAATTCATGGAATCTGATGGAAAATAATACTTCCCTTCCACTTGCAAGCCATAGTGTTTTCCACATATCTGGTGTTATGCCGTTCATAAATATTTCTCCATATCTCCAATATGGACTCCATGTGCAGGGGTTAAGGGAGAAGGAAAGAAAAGAAATCCTTTACCTTTTACATGTAAAGAAAATCTTTAGGAAAGGCCATCTGAGATTTTCCTTTGACTTCTTGCCAGGGGAGTACCACGCTGCAGAGTTTAACCAGGTTTTGCTTGCAGATGATGTCAAGTGAAGCAGTTGCTGATGGTGACCAATATTTAAGGGTAAAATGAGAGTTTAACCTGGTTTTGCTTGCAGATGATCTCCAGTGAAGCAGTTGCTGATGGTGACCAATATTTAAGGGTAAAATGAGAGTTTAACCAGGTTTTGCTTGCAGATGATGTCAAGTGAAACAGTTGCTGATGGTGACCAATATTTAAGGGTAAAATGAGAGTTTAACCTAGTTTTGCTTGCAGATGATCTCCAGTGAAGCAGTTGTTTTCTGATGGTGGCCAATATTTAAGGGTTAAATGAGAGTTTAACCCGGTTTTTCTTGCAGATGGTGTCAAGTGAAGCAGTTGCTGCTAATGACCAATATTTAAGGGTTAAATGCAGCGGGCAGTGGGGAATGTGGAACGGGGCAGGAGCGTGGGCAGTGTGTAGGAATGAGGCCAAGGCTGCACGAGAGAAGGATCTGCAGGTCCAAGGGAGCAGCAGGGACAGGAACAGTCCAAGGGCTCGAAGGAAATCCATGAGAAACAAGGGTACAACAGCAGTGCCACCACTGCTAACAAAGGATTGCAGCCCTGAAGAATCCCCACTCCTATGGGGGTTAAATTTCCATGCATACAATGCCTGAAAAGCCTTCCAACAACACCAAAGGCACTGCCCACACTCTCACCTGTGCTAGCAGGTGCTCTGCAAGCCTCCTTCATCAACCTTTACAGGACAGAAATGCCATTACTCACAGCCACAACTGCAACTCCCCTGCATTTTCAGAAAGCAAATAATATACACCCTTACCGAAATATTCGCTGAGCTGAAACAGCTGCCAAAATGTTCTTAATCTCAGTGCAGCCAGATCCTGAAACATGGACTTCAAGAACAAAAGAAAAAAAAATTATGAAATATATTATTCCAGCTGTAAGTAGAACCACTGCTCTGCATTTAAAACTGTTGTAAAAAGTCAGATGTAGTTCTGTGAAACGAGGATAAGGTGGTTCTTTTAATTTGTATTATATACAAATATATAGATATTAGTTAAAGTGTATGTATAAATAATATATTAAAAAATAATATACAATACAAATACATATATATATTTTAATATACTGGCACAGAAAATAAAAGGTATAAAGGCATGTAAATTACATTTGGGCTGTGTCCCTAATAATTCACATAAGCAACTACAGCCAGATCCCTCTAAATTAAAAAAAAAAAAAAAAAGTAAAGAAAAGAAAATTAACTTATACTATTTATTATACTAATAGTCAAAGCTCTCCAACTCAGGCCTAATAAATGGCTTTTAAAATTTATCCTCTCAGCTCAGGCTCAGCCTGCATTGCTGAAACACAGAATTCCAGCCCCTGAAGACCTAATGCACTGATCTAATGCTCTGTGCCTGACCTATTACAGATGATTATAAATTACACGAGTCCTTGTGTTGCTATAATTTTCTAGAGATTGCTTCTTAAAGGCAGAAGGTGGGAAAAAAAAAAGAAAAGCAAACAAGGAAAGGAGTGTAAAGTACCATTTCTTTTCTCTGTGCTGGATTTAGATCAGTTAGAAATACAAATTTGGAGCTGTAACCACTGCAAACCATTTATTTACTCTCTTGTTTGAAATTTACACCATGAGGAAGCAGAAGCAAGTTTAGTTTTTGAATTTAAAATTACAACAGGGGGTGGATTCTGTGCTGCCCACTCTTGGGGGATTTGACAATTTGTCTGCAACATCTATATTCCAGAATATTACAATATATTTCATCTATTGTAATATATGGAATATATTCCATATATTAAAATAGGTGAACTATATGATAATATATTCCATACATTACACATAAATGAAATGAGGAAAATGATTCCCTTTCCTTTAAAAAGATGAGAAATTCATTATGGACTATGAGATACTTTCATGTGACAGCAGTGTCATGCAAATACACTGTTTAGAAAAAAAAAATAAAAAAAACCTAGAAAATTTGTATTCTGAATTGTTCCTTACTTTATTTTTGTTGGGTAAATTATTTGCAGGTTTAGAGCGTGTTTGAAAATTAACAGCAATGTTCTTTTGTGTCATTTTATGCAGTCCCAGAGACCAAAGGAGCCTCAGGAATTAATTGCAGCCTTCTAATAAACACAATGGTGTAATGACGTATTTAACATTACTGGTTTTTGTTTGATTCCAAATAAATTGCCAATTTTTTTTTTTTTTCTGCTGTGATACTAAAACAATTACCATTCTGAAAAAGGATAATTAATGTACAATTTTTTCACATTAGATCATATATCTCTAAAGAGTGCCCGCAGATTTGATGGTCTTCAGCTGCTGTGTATTTATTTTTCATTTTTTTCTGGTGGTGTACCGCCCCATCAGTGCTGACATTTAAATGAGTGAGTATTCAACACAAATGTGATCGTTTGTGTAGCATCCAACGTGGCACCATACTGAGATGATTGCTTCTGGGAGCCATCCATGGGTTCCCGAATAGGGGGGAAAAGCCAGGCAAAATTTTATCAATTTACATTTTTCTGTGATTAATTTTTATGCAAATAAGGGCCCGACCGTGCTCCCATCTCACCTGAATCATGCGGATCATCAAAGACAAATTGAGCATCACTTATTTAAAAAATAGGCTTTAAACTACTCTACAGCTGTGTTGGAAAATGCTAAGAGTGGGGCATGAACTTTTCTAATGTAACAGGAATAGATAAGAAAATGCTTCTCTCTGCATTTTTGTCCACACTGTGATAAACATGAGTCTTAACAAAATCCTAAAAATTGCCTTTGTTTTATGTTCCTTATGCCCTTGTAAACATCTGACTGTGGGAATGCTTCATGAGGGGATTCTTCTGATTTCGGAATAAGAACAAATGGACTTACACAAACACATCACTTAGTGATGAAAAAAAAAATTATATTGGTTAGCATACTCAAAGTACAGATTATATTAACGTTTTAGATGCAATTCAAGAAATCATCTAGTGGTATAGTGCAGGGGTAAGGGCCTTACATAAACAACCTTCTAATGTTCAAGCTGTTGAGACACACCAAAAGGTAAGTTCTGTTTACAAATGAACACATTCTGTACACTATTGTACATATCTATCTATGTGTACCTACAGAACAAAATTGCATAAAACTGGATATTTAGACTGTTAAACAACAGGCTTTGGAGAGAAATTTAGGATGATGAGAAGGTCACACTGATGGGCATTTTATAATTATTGATACTAATATTGAAGTCTATATGTGTGAAGAGCTATTCTTATTTACTTTTTAAAAAATTATATTTATCTTCTTTAAGGAAAGGGACAAAAGTGTTTCTTTATGGCATTAAGGAATAAGGCCATACTGTCAGCCAGAGCTGTAATTTTTACAGCACTCAGGAATATGAACACTTGTGCCTCTTGAAATTTGAATCCAGGTCTAAGAACACGTTCTCACGAAGAGCATTCTCTTGTAAGGAAGCCGAATTTTGAAAAGGCAGTTTTCTCTTCAGAACAGTGTTCTGAAAATTGTAATATGTGATGTCAGTTCAGAGACTCGTTTTACAAGTCTCTCCACAAATCCATATCCCCAAAGCTGATCTCAGAGGAGTAAATGTGATGTGCAATCACAGAGGAAAGACAGTCTTTATCAGTCAGAGCTGGAAAAACAGAGGCACTGTGGCACTGGAGCAGAGATGGCCCCACACGAATTGCACACATTAAAGCTGTGATTTTACAGGTCTGATTAACCCACAGCTTAATGAGCTACTTTTCATTAAGCTGCACAGCTGAATGTGTGCTACTGCACACCCAAACAGAATGTGTGTTTGCAGGCATGACCAATTTCATGCCCAGCCCTTCCTCTGGTGTGGGAATCAGAAAAACACAAACTTCCACAGACACTGAAGAGTTTGATCTGTAACCTTTGATGTAAAAATACAATACACAGACATTTAGCAGAAAAATCATCAACTTGTATTCCCACAGTTCTAAGTAAGAATGTGCCTTAAGTGAGAAACTGGCTGGGTAAGATGGTGAAGGGTTGATGGTGTGGAAATGTAATGGTACAGGGTAGGCTGGGATTTTAGAAGTTATAATATGTGTGCCTGTGAGTTAAAAGCCCAGTGGGTAAAAGTATCTGCAGTGCAGCAGGATTAAGTAAAGGTGGTAGGTTAGAAAAGTAAAATACACCCTGTGGCAACTGTCTATTGGTTAGAAAGTTCTATATTTCCTTAGAACAAAGAAACTTGTGACCACTCTGAGCTATGGGCCAGTTCTTGCTCCTCTGAAATCTCACAGCCTCTGAGACTGATGTTTGTGTGAGCAATAAATCGTTCTTAATTTTAAAATAATCCCATCCCTTCATTGCTAACAGCAACAATGACACTCTGGAATGTTTAAACCTGGTTAAACCACAACACCTGAGGTCACAACTGCAGCAAAGCCACCAAGGATCCCCACACTGGTCCCAGCAAACCCAGAGCTCTGCCTGCTCTCCAGCCAGGACCTCCTGAATATCTCAGACATGTGGAACTCACAGGCTTTGGTGTCCATGAATGTCTATAAATTCATTCCTTGCCCGCCCCAGCTGTGATTTTTGAGAAGAGCTGCGCTGTGGCAAGTTTGGGGATACCCAGCAGCCTGACTGCATAAATGATACAATTCATCTATTCAGAAAGAAAAAAAAAAAAGGTGAAACTTAAAGTGTGAGGAGTGAAGACAGTTAATTATTAAAAAAAATCCTAAACAAACTGACATTTCCCTCAGAAAATGGTGTGGAAGAAAATCAATGTATAAAGAGAGCAAAACATGTTTAAAATATTACCAGTTCAACTGACTGATTTAGAATCCTCTTAAATGGCACCAAGTTTAAAATAGTCACTATTCACTGTCTCCCAACAAGCTTTAGCATCTTCAGTAGGAAATACCCTCTATGATTGCATTAATACAGAAACACAATAAGAGAACTATCAAGCCCTGCTCTATAGGACAGGTTTCCATGTATTACTCTGGCACAGATATCCATATGATTTTTTTATAAGCTGCAGTCATCATGTCCTACTGGAATAGTTCTGCTATTATAATAGGCAATACACAAAAAACTACTATGTAACAGCTTCCAGTGAGGATTCTGAATCAATGAAAAGGTTCAAAGTGATATTCTAGTGTTTAATTCCAAATAATTACCACAATCTTATGGGATCTGAGAGGTGTAAAGAGATTATTTTACAAGCTGTGGGTACACGTTTGAGGATGGAAAATATCTGTTGTTTAATAGCACGTGAGCACACAGGACAGGTTTCAGGGCAGGGAGGGAATGATTTAGAAAACACAATCTGTGTGCACCACCCCTCCTCAAAGACCATGAGCTGTGGTACTTTCCTTTTCATGTGAGTGCAAACAGTGCTGAAACCAAACAAAAATCAGCATTTCCAGAAAACAAACGCTTGTATTCGCAGTTACAATAAAAGGTGGAGAAAATCTGGAAGGGAAAAAAATCTTGTCAGCCTAGTGATTCCAGCCTTAAAAAGTAGTATGTATGTGTCCTTTAAACATTTAAACCAAGCAAGACACATATGTAAAAAAGGTATTATGCATGCATACATATATATATACATATACATAAATATATATACATATATATGTGTATATACACATATATATACACACTTACACATATATATTTATACATCCTATATATATACAAAAAAAATCTATATATAGATATATATAAGATATAGCTATTTGTATATATATATACACTCACACATATATATTTATATATCCACATAAAAATATATACATATATTTATATACAATATATCTATATATTTATATATATATAAATATATATAAAACCACACATACAGATATTTCCTCTACAAACACAGGTGGCTCACAAGGCTCCTTTTTCAGCAAACTAGGGAGCAGACAAGGAGCTGATATTTTCCATCCTCAAACGTGTGCCCACATCTTGCAAAATAATCTCTTTACACCTCTCAGATCCCATAAGATTGTGGTAATTATTTGGAATTAAACACTAGAATATCACTTTGAACCTTTTCATTGATTCAGAATCCTCACTGGAAGCTGTTACATAGTAGTTTTTTGTGTATTGCCTATTATAATAGCAGAACTATTCCAGCAGGACATGATGACTGCAGCTTATAAAAAAATCATATGGATATCTGTGCCAGAGTAATACATGGAAACCTGTCCTATAGAGCAGGGCTTGATAGTTCTCTTATTGTGTTTCTGTATTAATGCAATCCTAGAGGGAATTTCCTACTGAAGATGCTAAAGCTGGTTGGGAGACAGTGAATAGTGACTATTTTAAACTTGGTGCCATTTAGGAGGATTCTAAATCAGTCAGTTGAACTGGTAATATTTTAAACATGTTTTGCTCTCTTTATACATTGATTTTCTTCCACACCATTTTCTGAGGGAAATGTCAGTTCGTTTGTTTGTTTGTTTTTATAATTAACTGTCTTCACTCCTCACACTTTAAGTTTCACCTTTTTTTTTTTTTTTTTCTTTCTGAACAGATGAATTGTATCATTTATGCAGTCAGGCTGCTGGGTATCCCCAAACTTGCCACAGCGCAGCTCTTCTCAAAAATCACAGCTGGGGCGGGCGAGGAATGAATTTATAGACATTCATGGACACCAAAGCCTGTGAGTTCCACATGTCTGAGATATTCAGGAGGTCCTGGCTGGAGAGGTGGTTCCAGCACGCTCAGCTGCAGCTCCAATTCAGTTTCCCCTCCAAGGTAGCTCGTCCCTCACTGTGCCAAACTGGCGCCCCTTGGCTCAGCGATGCCCTCAGCTGCACAACAGCCACGAGAGGGTGGCTGGAGTCCAGCTTTGTGAAAAAAAAAAAACCATGTTTTCCTAAAGTGCAAGACAGAGATACGACTAAAACTACTTAAAAAGAGCAAAAGCAAAGGAGCTGGTCAAGGCTAGGCTGGTGCTGTGCCTTGCACAAGTCAGGTGGCAAGTTGCTGCATTTTTGCTGCTGAGCTACCAGCCTTTGGCTTTAGGCCCATGTTCTCAAACCACAATGCTCAGAGGGAAACGCTGCATGGAAGGCAACAACAGACTTTGCTTTCTGGGCATCAGTGTAGCGACCCAGAAGCAGAGAATTGAACTTCAATGTCCTTAAAATATCTTTTACTGTGGTGGATGCTCAGAAAAGTATGTTTTGCTGGGGTTTTAGGTGCAGGAAAAGAAAAATTACTGCCGCAGA
Organism: Vidua chalybeata; assembly: GCF_026979565.1. Taxonomy (NCBI): domain Eukaryota; kingdom Metazoa; phylum Chordata; class Aves; order Passeriformes; family Viduidae; genus Vidua; species Vidua chalybeata. The sequence continues at coordinate 61,556,607 of NC_071535.1, read as the reverse complement.
AATGAAAGATTTTGAAACCAAGGTGCAATATTTGGTGGAGAAAACCAGAAATTATTTGGAAATGGAATGGTGTGAAACAGGAAGAAAAAAATTGCATGTAATTCTCACTGAGGTACATATTTGGTGACACTATTTCTGCTTTTACATTTTTTTCCTGAACCCCGGTTCTGTTACCCAGAATCTTAAATGTTTGTTTTCATGGAATTACTATTATTTGTCAGATATTTTATATTCAGATATTACCATAGGCTGAACTAAGCAAGTGGCATGAAAATAATGAGAGATGGCTGCTGTTGTTAGAGCAAACCTGTCAAAGTTCTTTTGTAGTGTCCAAGTGATTTTTTTTTTTTTTGGTACCCACATTGCAAAATTATTAAAAAAAAATCATCATGCTTTAATTTCATAATTTTCAAATAAAGGAAACTTTATTTGAAACATTCTGTATCTCCTTAAACCTGCCAGGAACAACACTGGATTCCCACCTGTGGGCATTGCTGTTGTTCCTGCAGTGCCAAGCTGAAACAGAGACCCAGACTGTTCCTCATCCAGCCTGGATCCTCACTTAGCTCACACCTTGCATTATAAATCCTGCTGGGGATTAGAGCAAAGAGAACACAAATACTGAAAATAAAACTGATGCTGGGAGCCTCTGTTCATCTAACAAGATAATTTCCATGTTGTCTGTACCATGCTGTTATTACAGTAACATATCCTGAACTCCCTGAGCTTTGTGGGAGATCTGATACTGAAGGATTCCCAAATGGATGCAGAGAGCGTGTGGCACCCTATCACAACCAAAACCATGATTTGCAATGTACCCAGAATATAATTCTGATTCTTTATTAACTGCACTTGATCTGAACTGACCTTTGCACTCCTGAGGCTGATGCCTCAGGTTCAGCTTTTCTATTTGTCACATTCTGTGCTGCTTCAGTGTGCACTTCTGAGCTTCACATGAGGGGATGGGGAGCTCTGTGCACAGAGCAGGGAGACAAAACAATTCCTGCTCCAGCTGGGCACCAAGGACAAATGATCCAAAGCTCAGGCCCAGGAGCACAAACAGCGTGGGCTGGAGAGAGAAAAACAAGCAGGATGGGAGTGCCTGGGCTAAAGCTGGAATGGGACAATGAACTGCAAGGTGCAAATGGAGCAGAGCTGATCCCAGTGAGAGCCCCCGGCAGCGCTCGTGCATTTTGGGACCATTTTGGTTCCTCTTGGCTGCAGCCCTGGCTGGGCTCTGGTGCTGCCCAAGGTGGATCCATGGAGGAGATCCTTTGAATCAATCCCTGCTTTGTTCTTTAGCTCTGTTCTTCTCAGTTCTAGCTCAGCCTTCTCAAGGCATCACTCCCCACCTCCCACCAGGGTGAAAGTGCTGTCTTTGGGTTTGTGAGGAGAAATCTGAGAGGTGTGACACCAACCTCAGCTCCTCCTGCAATGATATATGAATTGGGTTGGTTTTTTATTGTTTATTGGCTGGTTTTGGGTTTTTTTGTTGTTGTTTTTTGTGGGTTTTTAAAATATTATCTCCCTGTACTCGTCTCCTGGTTTTTCTGCCCTTAGATATGCTTTTTCACTCTCTTGGAGTCTTTAGTTCTGTTCTCCCTACCCTCCTTTTACTCAGTTCTTGCTAACTGATTTTAAGTTCAGGTCTGAAACTTCTGAACCCATCGTGGCTGAGCTTCTTAGAAATTTCTAGAAAATGCTAGAAGCAAGATCCACAGAGGCAAATGTACTTATTATTACAGCCTGGGTGTTTGGAATCTGATTTTCTAGTCACAAACCACAGCTGTGCCACCACTCTGCTGCCAGTGCCACAGCTCAGAGCACAGTGAGAAATTAGCACAGGTTAAAACTCCCCCAAATTTCCCACTGGCTTAATCTGAGCCTTGGCTCCCACGTGCCTAAATGACCTTTTGAAAATTCTCCTTGAGCCCTAAAGAACTTAGCAAACACCACCCACTATCTTAAAAGGAAATCAAGCCTTTTCATTTTGTTATTCTCATGCAGTTAATTTAATCTGATACCTTCATAGCACCATCTAGAGATCTTCACTGCTGCACATCCCTCAATCACCTTGAAATATGAAGTGCAAAGGCTAACTCGGCTCAGCTCTCAAATTAAAAAAAATCAACACTAGATAATAAAGTTAGGAATACTTTTAAGACACTTCAATCTGAGGAACTGATTTTTAAGGTAATGCAGTTTGTCTGACATTAGTTATGCAAACCCAGTGGCATTTTGTTCATTCAAATAAGAATGAAAAGAGGAAAAAGTACCCAGATGACAGCTCATGTAGGATTACTCTGCTAAAGGGAAGCAGTGTAGTATGGAAGAAATGTGATTTTTCTTCTTCATGTCATAAATCTCATTTCTGTTAATGATGAAATTCTGATATTTAAACACTACCATAGCAACACTTCCATCCATCAAGTCCCACTGCTGATGGTGGTTGCTGCAGAAGAAATTCAGCAGCAAGCAATTAGGGCATGGTTTTCCTCTCCATAAAATTTCCTGCCATCTTTATTAGTTAGGGGTGCTCTACACCCTGACTGATGATTTATTAGTTGTTACATCAACCTCCTGCTCACCTGTTCTATAAATTTTAAGAATTATCCCAATGAACAGCTGTTTTTCTGGATAAATTTTTGCATTTTAAAAAATGTGGGGCTGCAAGAAATTCAAATCAACAGCAACAGATCCTTCTAACAATCCAAAGTGTGTCTCCTGCTCTCCCACCAAACTACCACAAGGAACTCTGTTAATTGTGACACTTTATGAAAATCAAAGTAAGTCCCAGGCATGCACACACTTCCTTTCTAACTTTACACGGCTGCTGGCTTAACATGTGAAGAAGGAAGGCATTAAAATATTCAAAGCTGTCTTTTCTTCTAGTTGGATTTTTTTTTTTTTAAGTTTGGTCCAAAAAGACCTCTCTCAGTAGCATTCAGGGCTGGGAGCACGTGGTGGATGCTTAAAGAATGCAAATTGTCAGACAAAGCACACATGGGACAAAAAAGTCACCAGGGCAGGAGTCTAAGGAAACTTAATCACCAATTCTCTCCATCAGATGTAAGAACAGGAATACTGGCTATTCAGATTTCATAGAGAGGTTAACTCTCCCAAAAATCTACGTCCTTGGTGTAATTTGTAAAAAGGATGTCAACACTTTATTCTCAGCAGCTAAAAAGCTATTTCCTCTTGAGAAAGAAGAGTGACAAACACCAGCAAACTCTTTTGCAGTTTAAAAGCTCCTGTCTGTGCACGTTACTCTTTCACAGAATAAAATAATAATAAAAAAATAGATTTATAAAAAAAAAAAAAAAATCTCTGTTTTGCTCTGTACACAAGGCTGCAACTAATTACAAGAAGAGACAGATGCTGGGTAGCCTTAAGGCTTTCCCTGCCACCACAGTGAGTCTGTGCACTAGTCAACAAGCAGGTAGTGAGTGAACTCAAATGTTATCTGACAAGGCAGCAGATCCCATCACCTAGGGTTAGAACACAGACAAGCAACTCCGTGCTCAAAAGTAAAGACGGAGAAATTTCAAGCAGATTGTTTCTGACAGAAATCATATCACAGCCTCACTCCCTGACAAAGTCTCTGCGAACGAAACTCTCCACTTTCTGTTTTCCATCCTCCCCTTTAAGAAACAGCCAGCGTTTCCAAGGTACATTGGAGGTGACAGCTCAGTGCACAGTGCTTAGCAAGTGCTTCTGTGCTGCATTTCTCTCTGGAAGGTTTAGGGAGCCTCCACTCTTTATCTCTGGGGCAGCAGAAGAGTGCCCCACTTTTTCCTACCTGGTTCTTTCTTTCTCAGACACGTCCAGCTTGCTCACAGATGTCAAATGTCATTTTCACACCATAAAATCCTGGCATGCAAAAGCCTCACGTGCCCACCTGGAAGCTTTAGTGAAGTTGCCCCATCCTGAAAAGGAAAATTAGCAAAGGGATAAAACCTGGCTATAATTGCCAACACTGTTTCCCCTGAAAGACAAACAAAATCTCCCAGTTCAATCCTAGCAGAGAATTATTCGTTTTGAAGCAGAATTTTTGCCCTTCCTCACAATAAGCACAATCTCCATACACGTTTGAGTGTTACCAATCCTTGCAAAGTAACAGATTTGAACAGTTCCCTTGCTTTCCTGCCCAGAAAGGATTGAGTTCATCGAGATTGATTTGGCTGCTTCACAGTGAGTAATGTCAAAACAAGACAGGAGAAATGCAGTGCTCAATGGAGCACAGCAGATTTCATGTACACAGGTTCTAGCAGTGCTGTGGATTTTGACCTGCAAGCTGGGCATTTGCTCCCAATGGCCCGTGAAAACCCCCGGGGAAGTTTTTGGGCTCTACTGACTAGCATTACAAATACCACTTTCTTTTGCTGCAGACGAGTGTTTTCCAACCTCAAAACCCGAAAACAGAGGACGTGAGGCATGCTTGCCTCACCCTGTGGTGTCACTAACAGAAGGTGAATGAGGCGTTTATTTCTAAAGACTCCTTTCAGCAGAATGGGATGCACACACTGCTAATTACCACAGGTGAGGGACAGAGGAGTGTAGCAAGTAAAGAATTACCAAACCTTACAGATAGAACATGGTCACCCCGTGTTAAAGTTGCTTTGGACTCCAGAATTCTTTTGCATTTCCATTCCTCACGCTAACATTTTTAGCAAAGACATCAAGGATTAAGACATTAAGTTTAATAGTGTGAATTCACAGCACTAATCTCTTCCTTTACATTACTGAAATGACTATTGCAGCGTATTTCACTTGAGATTATACCAGAAAAAAACTAGTGGCTTGGAATAAAGAAAATATGTCTTGTTGGATTCAGTCAGCTTTGTAACCAGTGCAGCACGCTGATTTCTGTGCAAGATATTGACTTTATCTATAACCACCTAAAAAGTTATATACTTTATATTCAGCTATACACTACAACTGAATTTACATGGCTTGGGATGATACCTTCCACAGTGGGACAAGGTGTAACTTAGATAATATCCTGAATGGCTGAAGTTTTGAGCAGTCTCTGGTAGATATTCCTAGGCATCAGAGCTAACAGACCTATATTACCAGTACCAGCTCCCAGTGATACAGCACATTAAATCTGGCTTATTAAGCCTCCATACCTCATCAGAGAATTTTTAACGTTGGAGTGTTTTCCTGCCTTAAAAGAAATTATTTTATGGAAGATCACTGGCAGTACTAATCTGTCCTTACAAGTGTAGTTAGCAGGAGTGTGCTCGCTCTCTTTGCCACACACTTTGTGAGCAATTTAAAATCACTTCCACTTTGGGGCCAGTCATGCACATCATGTGTGGATGTGAGTGTCCTGCCTGAGGTTATGGAAGACCTACAGTCCACTACTCTTTAAAAAGAGTCTGGAAAAAAACAAACAAAAAAAGAGAAAAAGCATCATTTGCAACAGCAGAGCATTATTATTATTATTATTATTATTATTATTATTATTATTATTATTATTATTATTAATTTCTTCTCCATTTCCTCTGACAAACTCTTTGGATCTCTGCTAGGGAAATCAACAAGCAGCCTTGAGGTGTCTTTAAAAGGGATTGGGAAATAATAAAAACTTGACAGTGTTTGTATTGGTAGAAAATGAGCAAGAAAAATCAGACCTAAAAAACTTAACCAAAACCTTGATGCTTCCAGGCCTCTGGTACCTCCAACCTGATGCACAGTTGAATTCATCCAGGCAGACCCTGGACTTGAGAGCACTTAGGCTTTGGACCTTACTACTCAAATGAATGGTTGGAAATAAATAATAATAATAATAATAATAATAATAATAATAATAATAATAATAATAATAATAATAATAATCTTTCTCTAATGAAAGGAGCTGCCTGGTCTCTGTGAAGTCATTACATCACGAGTGCCTGAACATCACGAGTTCTCCTTGATTAATGTGACCAGCCAGGAAGGCAATGTTCACAGAAGGGTGAAAATTACCACAAGTGAAAATTACAAAGTGATTACTAAGGAAAATGACTAATATAACCCAGTGACTCAGTTACTCTGAGGTTGCTCCAGACTTTCAGTGGGATGAGAAGGAATTAATTCAAGCTCTTTTCCCACGTTTTCATCCTGCTCCATGGAACACAAGCTGTTAGCTCATGCCTCCCCAGACACAGGAGCAGCTGTTTCAGGAAGCACTGGGGAGCTGCACACAGGTAAGTCCTGAGGTATTTCAGAGATGCTCTCCACAAGTTTGGCAAGGGCTTTTAAAATCCTTCAGAAATTGTAGCTTCGTCACCACTATACCTGCTTTGTGCCTGCATAAAGCTCCAGCTACTTCAAGGGCACTTTCTTGATCTTTTTGTCTATTTTGATGACCCAAAAGGGCTAAAAAGGCTGAAAGAAACTATTTGGAATCTGTTTATACTAAATTATGTAGGTTTTCCAAAAGTAGTCACACATTAAATTAAATCAATAAAGCTACTTAAAACATCTGATGAAAAAATTGTCCACTGCAAAATCAATCAGAAAGCATTGGGCAGAATGGTGGATAACTTATGTTAATAAATTATGGCTGATTTATGAAAATTAAAAAGGAAATAGAATATAATAAAAATAACTAAAAAGAAATAATGAAATTAAAATTAATTAAAAATATTAAAATAGTAATTAAGATTAAATAAGAAATAATTAAAAATATAAAATAATAATAATTAAATAAGAAATAATTTTTTAAAAATTTGTGAGCATGCAGAAAATGATATGCATGGATTTTGGATTCCCTGGAAGGTGGCAGGGCTCTGCTGTAGCTATGGCAGGACTCCCCATGAAGGGGACATGCACAGCACTCAGGGCTCTGCTCAGAAGTTAACACACCTCTGGTGCTTTGGAAAGAGCCCACACTTCACTCCCAAAGTTAGAAAAAGTAAACTTAACAGTGTGAATTCCTGAACACCTGACTGGGGAATTGTGAGGAGACCCTGCTGACAGTGAGTTAAGGATAAGCAGCTGCCTGAATTCTCTCCCTGCACTGCCTGAGGGTCCAGAAGTCACGCTGGCACACAAGCTATGAGCAACACGAGCAGCACAGGTGCTCAGGAGAGCCCAAAATAAAATTAAAAAGAGTTTATGTGCTCCAAGTGCATACCTGTGCATTGAGAGCTTATTCAAGGATGGCATGTGCCTTTGCAGAAATCATTCACTTAAGGGTGTTGTCTCTGCAGATGGAGACACACATCAATTGTCCCTTAATTTGGTGAAAAAGCCTTGTTGCAAAGCACAGAATGGCCAATTTAATATGTAATTTTAATTATTCTGATTTGTGGGAAAACAACCAAACCTGCACGATGGCCAAGAGTATCTTTTTGTCCTGCTACAGATAACTGACTGCTACTGAAAGGATGTGTTATTTCAGTTAGCTAATGAGTTATTTTAGTTCTAGCTAATGAAAGAAACCAAGGAGGTTTTCTTTCTTTTTCTTTTCTTTTTTTTCTTTCTTTCTTTCTCTCTGCTGTTTCCAGGGAGCTGTTGCTAGTTACTCCACACAGCTAAACGATTTCTTGTGCATCAGGTGCTTCCAAGGGCAGGAACTTTACTTTGGTACACCTTTGGAGAGTGCTGTGGGTACTTCTGGTCCTTTAAAGGATAAACAACACTCGTATGCTTCACTGAACATGTCTAAAAATATTTTTCCCCCAGGAAATTTTTCCACACAGGCACTCTGTTACTGGCCACAAGGCCAATAAAGGGTGATGCACACTGGGGATTGTCTCTCCACGTCTCACTGGCCATGGCTATGATCTCTGGCTCCTGCTTAAAGCCCTACCACACTGGGAGCTGCTTATGCCACTAATTAATAACCAGTGTTAGGTGCTGGTACTATACACATCTCCACAAGGCAGGCCTCATTTTAACTTCAAACATCTATTGACCTTTGCTCTTTTCCTCACTGAGGTCCTTTGCTAAAACAAAAATTGCTTTTTAGCCCCCAACCTGGTAAATTAAAGAAAAATACGGTTTTTGTACAGAATAAATCCTAAAGAAGGGTATGCTGTGTATAAAGGTAAGTGCCTTCAGACCTTTCTGGCACAGCAGTTGCCAAAAAGGAGTTTTTTAAAGCATGCCTTCCCAGCATGGCAGGATTTGCTGCCCGTGCTCCCCCCGGGCTCTGTCCACTGGCAGGGGCTGGCTGTTCCTTCCATGGACACACAATTCCCTCTCTGGCCACCCTGCAGGACCTTTGATCATCATGGAGAGCCGCCCTGCTGCTCTCAGAAACGCCAGGAGGGAGAGCTGAGGGGCAGGAAACTTCCAGATGCAAAGCCATTTCCATAAAGGATGGCCACAAATGCAGAAACCCTCGAGCATTTACAGAGCCAGCAGAGCTTCTGTGTGAGGAAAGCAACGTGGGATTCTTTAGCAGCAATTCTGCATCTCCATTTCTTCTGCTAGAAATCAGATTTACCTTGGCACTGCTTTTGGTCGGACATTTTTAGGTTTGTTTGTTTGCAGTGTTATTTTTTTTCTTTTCCTTTTTTTTTTTTTTTTTAAACAGACATTTTGTAGGAGTTCTCACTATTGAAACCACGTGTTTTCTAGAAGAAATTTCCTGCCAGTCAGACAGCACTTGTAATGACTCAGGTCCCCTTACTTCTTTGGGAAGCACTCTGGAAGAAAAATCCAGCATAACTAAGAATGGAGCTGCAGAAAGATGTTTCAATTATACAAGGCACATCCCACCCCCCTAAGCCAAACTTAGACCTCACAATTACCCTTAAAGAGAGAAAAGGACAGAAAAATTTGGGTTGGTTTTGTGGTGGGGTTAGAGATCAAGTGAGAAGGATCATCAGGAGGTTTCCCTGAGAGGTCCTTTTAAAGCTGGAGGTGGATTCTCCACGAGGGAAGTTTCTGCTTTGGCTGTCCTGGAGCAGATCAGATGTGCTCTGCCCTATTGCTACATCTGCTTCAACTCATTTCAAATTAAAGCAGGCAAATCCTTACCTATCCTGAGTCCCAGAAGAGCAGCCAGCCCACGTGGAGATCAGAGAAGTGGAATTAGGAGTGATTTCAGCAGGCTTTAGGCGTGGTGTTAGCCAAACTGTGGGATGTTTATGCCAGCACAGAGGAGCAATCCATCACCCTGTGATGCACATCCTGCAGGGGCAAACAGGGATCTGCCTCCACTTCTTCAGGATTCTCTGGGGCAAGGAAAAAAGTCAGTCGTGTTACAGACCCCGTGACCAGTTCTTTCAGATAACATTTCCTGAGCTCAATTATTAATTCTTAAAAAACATGCCTAAATTGTTCTATTAAAACTTATATTGACTGAATCAGCATCCAGGAGCGTGCTGGGGACAATCTGTCCCCTACACTAAGATTATTTGTTCATTGTGGTTTATTTTCCTTTATTACCAATAATTTACCCATCAACCAGCAGATGAATATAAGCATTTGCTTGAAATAAAAAAAATATTTAAATTTTACACAACAGGAAAGAAGTACAGGATTAAAACTATATTCACTAACCTCCAAGAAGAGAAGTTCAAGGCTTTTGGGTGTTTAATGAATTAAGCCTTGGATTGTTGTTAAACATGATTTTTTGCCACACTGAAAATTGTTTCTTGGTAATAACAGGTTTTGAATAAAATGGGCTTTTTTTTTTTTCTTTTCTGCCTCTCATCAACTGTTATTTTGTTTCTCTTTTTTCTCCCCAGCTGCTCATGTTATTACTTGCTTAATTTTTCCTGTTTCTCTTTCGATCTTCCCTCTTCTCTCCAGGTGTTTCAATCCTAGATTGCAGCTATTCTATAGATTTCTCGAGGAGGCATTTGTTCCAATTGTATTGCTAGGTTTTATGTACTTACTTCTGCTGCTTCAAATTAAACCAATTTTATCAAATTTTTGGGTGGCTTTTTTTTTTTTTTTTTTTTTTTTTTGCATAAATACACACGAGATTAAAGTGTGGTCAAACACATCTTCATTTGACAGTATAATATCATCTTGCTATTTATTGATTACCAGCTTAAGTAAAACATACCATCAGCTCACCAAAATCAATATATAGTTGGAATTGACATTCAAGAAGAATTGTCTGATGGCAAATGACTTTTTTCTCTCTGTACATGTAAGCTGCAGACAATCTACAGACTGGAAATCGTGTTCAAGTTAAGTAGCAGAATAAAAACTGCACGAGGTGCATGACAAAGCTTCTTTCTACAAAACATATTTCCTTCTGTAGCAGTAGGAAAATCTACTCAGTGATCAGCCCTGGTGGCTTAGGAGGGTTTTTTTACTTGGACAGTTCCACCAGTGAGGTCAGACATGGACTGAAATGAAACAACCTGCAATTTCTGTTAGAATTATATTAATAACTACTTCCCATGCCAAATATGTCAATAACCAACTGTTTATGTAGAAATAATCTGATTTTCTGCTACGCTTCCATTGTATTTTGCCACATCCTTGTGATGACATTCACTAAACAACCACTGGAACCGAACATATTCAGTGGTTGAAATATCATCTTATTAATATTTTGACTATTTGGCTATTTTGATTATTTTGAGTATTTGAGAATAACAGGCACAAATATCTGAACCTAATTTGGTTCTTTGTGTAGATATGCTGGGGAGCTACACAGGGATGGAGGAAAAAAACCTGAGCAGCATTAAATTTTCCTCCTTACACTGATTTTATGATTGTACTGTAGCAAATAAAATTTCACCGAAGTAAAAACATAGCTGAGATTTCAGTTTGCTCTGCATCTCTTGTTTTTGTAGGCATTACTAAGAAAACTGATGAGCTCCCAGCACCATAAAGGTCTACCAATATCAGCCTGGTAATTGCTCCATAAGGTTTTCCAGCTCTTTTTATTGAGGAGATCCTGTGCCAAAACAGAGGGGTAAGAGTCTGTGGAAAAGTCTTGCAACTAGTGTTTAGTCACAGTGCCTTAAATTGGCTAAAGATACAACAGGTATCTGCTGTGGCCAAGGCTACCTTTAAAAGCCTTTAAAACTGGATTCAGTGTTACGTGCCTACACACAGTTCTACCCAGCATTTCTTAATCTGCATGGACTCATACAGAAAAAAAAAACAAAAAAAAACAAAAAAAAACAACAACCAAAAAAACCCCAAAAAAACCAACAAAAAAAACCAAAACCACAAACAGGATGGAAAAACCTGTTTGCCTAAAAAACCCAGCTTCACCCTCTGGGAAAACCAACTGCCATTATCCTACCTGGGATTCAAGTCAAAATCAGATTACACGCTCACTGTATGCAGTGCTCAATCTTTTCTCCTCTGCAAGCATTTATAAGACACAGGGTATCCTTTACCGAAGAAGAGAACATGCAATGATAACATATTTATGAAACTGAAGTGGTTCAATTATTTTCATCCCAGTAGCTTTATGAGAGAGGTAGAAGGATGAAACTCCATGAAATAACTCGGAGGAATTATTACAATGCCCGTGCATTACTACTAATTCCAGCCTATTAGGTGATACTATATCTTTTCATAATGAAGATTAAATGCAGCAGAAACCATATAATGGCAGAGCTGCTGTAGATCAATTTGAGTCTACCATAAGAAAAATGATCACTGATCCCAAGACGTTATGGAGTAGTAAACTTAAATTGTGCTGCTTTTCAAGTTTATGTGACTATGATTATTTAATTTTCCTTTGTGCCTGCTCAAGTATAGCTGTTATGCGACCACACATGAGAGAACCTGAAATTAATTTGTCTGTATGAGATCAGTGACTGTACAAATTCTTATGAAAACTAACATGCCATGACAATAGTAATTTTGATAAAATTACAGCAAGAACTGCAATTCTCTGCCATCTGGCTGTCTCATCATAACTACTTTGATGTGCTTTTTATTACTTATTTACTTACTTCAACTACTTTAGCAGTTGTTTCAGAGCTTAGAAACATTAACTGCAGAACAATATTAAAGAAAACAGCATTGCCAAAGCTTAACATTAATTCCTTACAGAAGTCTAAAACAATCTACAATCATCTTTAATTAAAGCCCTAAAAATAACAGATCTACTCTATAATAGATCTACTTTATGAAGCAGACACATTTTCCATTTCATATTTTAAAATGCAAATATGTATCAGTTTTCAGAGTAGTCTGATTAGTTTATTCAAAAGTCTGAATGAACTGCCAGACTCCTTTCATCTTCCTAAATAAAACCTTTCAATTACTTTTGGAATTGAGTTACACGTTTACTTAATACACGACCACAATTAACAGACTGAAAGAGAAGTGTATCTAGGTACATTTTTATAAATAAGGAACGCATTTACTTGAGGTCAGGGTATCAGTACTGTGCATTTCTAATTCAATCATATTTATTCCAAGGCAAATCATCTCTTTGGCGACTTCTTATGAATACTAACTAGCCACCATAATTTATTGCCTTTACAAGGGGTGGAGAGTGGTGGAGAAGGTCAAATACTGCCTTTATGTTGCCACTGCAAATCTGTTTGCTTGGTAAAGGTCCTGATCTGAAAACACAGAACTTTTATAATTTTACAGTGGTTTCTGACATAAACCCTAGCACATCCAGAGCTCAAAGGATCTTTGCTCATTTCCAGGAGCTATGGGGATTTCCTGTATCCCTTGGAGAATGATTAGATCACAGTACACAACGTGGTTCCAAATGTGCGCGCACGGGGCATCATCCACCACGCGGTGATTGAGCACACGCAGATGTTAGAGAAATGTTGGACTCCTGAAGGCTAAAAGAAGACATTGCAGAGTACCAAGAGTCACACCACGTGCCCGAGAGAGATGTCCCAGAGCTCCTTGAGGCTTGGGGCCGTGAGCACTTCCCTGGGGAGCTGCGAGGGGTGAAATCCTGCTCCCCAAAAGCCACACGGGGCTAACCCACATGGATCTGGTTTGGCTGTCACCCACGGACCCATAAAATCCACTCCCACTTCCAAGGGGTGGCCAAACCCTCCTCTCCTGGTGTACAGCACCAGCTCACTGAGTCAGCTGAGCTCAGGAACTCTAGGAATTAACTGTAGGAATTAATGCCACCTTGGAGCTCAAATCTGTACCTTGGGTCAGGGTGAGGACCTGGAATGGTGGAAACTCCACTGACAATACTGTATTTCACCTTCTGCAAGCTCTAAACTTGCAGGGAATTACATTAAAAAAAAGCAGAAACAAACAAAAAAAAAAAAAAAAAAAACCACCAAAAAACACCCCAAACAAAACAAACAAAAGCCCCAAAAAACAAAACCAAACAACAAAACCAGCAAACACAACAGATAGAGCTGCCATCAGAAACTCCTTGCAGATGGCATAAAATAGCTTAACTACAATTCACTGGGAGCTAATTTCAGTCATTGCTAATACATGCTGGGTAGAAAATTAGTGTCAAACAACAAAATGGCATGATTTTTCAAAAGCATTTGGATTCAAGTTTCAAATAATCTCTATTAACCAGCATTCAAGTTTGCAGATTCAAATCTCCCCCACAGAATTACACAGTAGCAGCTATTCTCTCAGTTTTAACAAAAAGTGCAGAGGATGTTGAGCATTATTGTTGGGTTGTAATAATTAGAGTAGTGAAACACATGGCTATATAATACAGCCAGATATTTATGTAGTGGCTGGACAGATAGAGCATTTTGCTAATTGTTTGCTTATGCGAGTTGTTTTGCTCTGCTGGAATGTTTCTGCACAGAGGTTTTTCCTTTTATTCTGTATTTGATCCCTCCATAGATTTATTAGCACAGACCTGCCTTAACAGGCCATGATCCCAAAATTATGGGGACAGAACAGGATATTCAGATTTGCTTCCCAGTGACTGTTTACTCATTCTTGTAAAAAAAAAAAAAAAATCTTTCTTCCTTTTTAGTTGAAGACCTAAAAATTAGAAGGCCATCAATTGCACCATAAATGGGTATATCAGACAATCTGCAGATTTATCTTGGAGACAAAAAATTAGACTCATTACAAAAATACTTCTCAAAAGCATCAGAGCTCTGCTTTGGTAACACCATGTACAAAGATTTAAGCAACACACCTGGATTATTATTTTTTTTTACTGTGCTTTCAATCTTCACAGATTAATAAGAAGTTGAAGCAGGCAGTAATGGAGGTTCTGTGAACATCTAAGATGTTAAACCACAGTTTGCATCTGTATAGAGTTAAAACTGCAATGCTATTAATTCTATGTATATAAATTCTGCAATACTATTAATTCTACAGGGTTTCCAAAAGTTGAGATTTTTTTTTTTGGAAATAATAGTGGATTTATATTTTAAAACCCGTAGGTTCTAGTAAGAGTCAAGCAGTGGGTTGCATAAAACTGAAGATAGGAACTTGACATTCAAAAGACCCAAACAATATTTGCTTTCTCTTACTGTAAAATTAGAGTGCTTTCTGACCTGTTTTGCACTAAACACATTCCTAAACTTGGCCTGTGTTTATAACAGCCAGAATGCATAAGATGTACAGGAAAAAAATGCTAAATGCAGAGGCCAATTAAAGGAACTAACAACAATTTAATCTGTAACTTTCTAAGACTTTTTGAATATAATACATTCCACATTAACCTTTACCACCAGTATTGTCATTCCATATCAAAATTCAGCATTCTCAAGTCCATGCTTTAAGTGAAATCTCTATTGGGCTTTATATTTTCCTCCAAGCAAACTTCAGAAGGATAAATACTTGTTTCTTAGAAAGCCAAAAATGTTCTCACTCTAAATATAATCAATATTTTTAAAGTGCATTTCTGCTATGAAAATAATAATTACATGGCAAAAACATTCAAATAATTACGCTGGGACAAAACTCTGACTTGGGAGATAATGGATAGAGCCAGCAGGGACTAAAATGTGCAGCATTTCCTGGTCATTTACTCACTGGAAGATTTGAAAATCAGTTTATTCATGGGAGAAAAATAACCTATTGCCACCAGTCCTTGATCACAAAACACATAGAACTTTAAACTCCCAGTGCAATATTGAAAGGAAATAAATGTGCATCTAATCAGCTTTGCCCTTCATAGCAGGTATCACTTTGGCAATCAGGAGCACACTGTGGATAGCAAAAATAATGGGAAGACAATATTCTGAGTGGGGGGAAAAGAGAAAAGCCTACACACTTTGCAAAATACACAGGAAGACTGTAACCACAGGTGGCTATTTCTGCTGACCTAAAACAATTCCCTAAAACGGTGGCTGTGATGCAGCCAGGACACCAAGGGCATGTTTTCATTTTAACTTATGCATTCTTCTGCAATCCTGAGGTCTGAGTAAACTGCACCATCCCAAATAACCCTTCAAGATGCAAAGGCAAGCTCACACCGACAATCCACAAAGAGGTGCATCATGAAATGACTGCCTCTTAGTACTGAAATCCCAGAGAACCCCTTTCTCTTTACACGTCTACATCAGGAATTTTATTAGCTTCCACTTGAGAGAAACCTGACAAAAATGAAGCAACTTTAGTGAACAGCATGGCAATTTTCATAAAATGCACAGTCAAACTGGTAAAGGCAAAATCATCTAAACTCTCCAATTTTTACTTCAATTTGAAATAAAATAATGTGAAATACAGTCATCGTGGGTTTCTTGTAATAAGACACATTTTACAGGTACTAACACCAATAAGTAATGGATATGAATTTGCTGGCAATTCTGAACTGCTTGCCTTTCACAGGATTCCTTATGGCTATTTACATTTTCACTCAGTGAAAATCAATTACCTTCCTGCAATAAGCCTCATTTGCTACCTTTGAGTATAATAGAAACACCATTAGGATGATGACATTACCCAAAAGAAGGGCACCACACAGTTGGTAGACATAAATTAAGGACCCTTTCACATATGCATTAGAAATACTGCTGTGACTGAAATATGCATAAAATCTGTATCTATTAGAGCTATTAGCGCGTGCCGGTGATGATTTTGAAGGAGGGAGGAAAGGGAGGTGGGGGGCGAGATGGCGATCCGCTACTTGGACAAAATTATGTATTTCCTTTTTTTTTTTTTGTGTGCGTGGTTTGGTTTTTTTTTTTTTTTTTTTCCCCCCCCTCCTCTCAGGATGCGCCGCTGATGCAATAAGCAGAGGCCCCCCAGCTGAGCCGATTTTGGAAATGCCACTGAGCATGGCGTGCGCGCTTCACTTGGCTTCGCCGGAGCCGGGCTCCATCGGAGGCGCGGCCGCTCCTCCTGCCGCCCTGACCTCCGCGCTCCGCGGATGTGCGCCCGGCTGGGGCCGCGCTCATGTGGAAAACAGCCCCTGCCCGTCAATCCACGGGGTTTAGGGACGTTTAACTTCCATCAGGGCTCGCGCCCGCACGCCAAGAGTAACTTATTACCAAGCGTTAATGGGACTAACGCCCGGGGCTTTGTGTGGGCTCGGGGGGAAGAAACCAATTTAGAGATTCCGCCCTTGGAGCCTGTTAAGCAGAGGAAGCTACTTCTGAACGCAGTCGTTTTTACCTGGGCTCTTATGAGCTTAAGCGAGGCAAAATTATAACCCAGTGTGATGATGTATTATGTATTAAAAGTGTAAAACTGCCATACTCATCTGACATACCAATGAGCCCATTAGGAATAAAGAGTCACAGAATCACAGAATAATGAGGTTGGAAGGGACCTCAAAGATCATCAAGTCCAACCCATGCCCCAACACCTCACCTAGACTATAGCACCAAGTGCCACGTCCAGTCTTTTTTTACACACATCCAGAGATGGTGACTCCACCACCTCCCTGGGAAGGCAATCCCAGTACTTTATTATTCTTTTGGTGAAAGATTTTTCCCTAATATCCAACCTGAACCTTCCCTGATGTAGCTTGAGACTGTGACCTCTTGTTCTGTCAGTGCTGCCCGGTGGAAGAGACCGACCCCACCTGTCTGCACCTCCCTTCAGGGAGTTGTGGAGAGCAATGAGGTCACCTCTGAGCCTCCTCTTCTCCAGGCTAAACAACCCCAGCTCCTCCAAACGTTCTTCACAGGGTTTGTGTTCCAGCCCCTCTCCAGCCTCGTTGCTCTCCTCAAGAGAATACTGAGATGCTGTTTCTCTGACTGCTGATCATATTTGTCGCGTGGTTTTTGACACAAAAGCTTGTTTCTCTTGTAGACGTACCAAAAATTATTTGGTTCTACCAGTACTGAGGAAAAAGGCAGGTTAAGATCGCTCTTAAAACCTCAAAAGTCAGGAGAGTCTCAGGCCTACAGCAGGCATTCCTCAGACAGTGCTATGAACAGAGAGTTATTTCCACCAAACACCCAACATGAATGTGTGAAAACTTGCCTAATTACCAAAACCAGAGGTATTTAACATGCAGAAGGGTGATCCAGGACTTCTGGCATTCCATAATGAAAAGCCACGTTGGACATAGAACAGAAGCAGCAACCTGGGGCTCCTCTGCCTTATAAATTAGTCAGAAAAAGGTGCTTGGGAAAGGCAAATGGAAGGGAGAGGCAGCAGATCTGGGCACTGCTCTCTGCACCTCCAAGTTCCCTGTGTTTGAGCCTCCTTCTCCACTGCAGTTCTGTACCCTGAGAGAGCAGAGAAAGTGTCACACACAGTGCTTGGTGCTGGGCAAGTCAAAAAGTCTCCCTAAAAACTAAACATCAGTGCCTTTTGCTTAGCCAGGTGCACAAAGGTTTCACTGTGCTCGGAAAAAAATTGTGCTGAGAATCTTGCAAGGTAAAGTCCACAGACCAACAGTAGAGGTAGCAAGAGTTTTCAGATTGCCAATAGTAAAAAAAAAAAAAAAAGGATTCTCCTAGAATCCAACTTGTTTATACTATTATTTTCATAAAGTTGCCATTAAATCCTGACCACACTGGAACTACAAGAACATGGAGTATTTCCCAGGTAATTTCCTAACTTATTTCATTTTTCTGTTAGGCACAAAAAAAAAAATAAAAATGCCCATGTATGTTTGCTACACGTGATTTCCAAATAAGCTTGACAGGAATAAGGTGTTACTGAGTTCTTAAGGAAAATGCAGTAAAGAACTGACCTTTCCTATTTTTTTTTCCCCTAGGAAAAAAAAAGACCAAATGGATGAAAAAGTAATCTTACATTATCTACTTACAATGTTATCTATTTACATTAAAAATTCTGATTGGCAGAGCAATGCTCATATCTCTTTGGGCATTTCTATTGCTATAATGTACAGGAGAAAATATGCAGAATGGTTGTGCCTTCAGATTAATCATTTAGACACTATACATTTCATAAGGATAAAGGTCATAACAGCTGAGCAAATAATTTCCATCACCATTTTCAATAAGATTATAGGATACATAGAATTTTCATTCAAACTAGCTGGGCAGAACCTGTGCAAGGTATTGTGGCATTGCAGGAAATTATCTCTCCGAATGAAGAAAACACTACAAAGGAAAATACAGAAGTTCTTTAAGCAAAAAGCAAATAAAATTGCCCACTTTAATATTTGATGCTTTTTCCATTACGTTGAGCAGAGGTAATTCTAAATACCTGTTTCAGTTTAAGGACACATACAAGTGTTACATCTATTCAAATGCTAACTGAGTTTTTTGAACCGATTTGATCTTCTCTTAAAACACATCTCTAGAGTCCTTTAGAAAGGACTTTTAAGCAAAGTGTGAAAGGAATGTCTTCTCTGAAGCCAATGTAAGAAATCAAAGGATTTGGAATTACAATAAAATTTACAATTTATTTATTTACTATTTACTTTGCAAATTTATGTATCTAAGTACAAAACTACCAAGAGCACTAAATATATTGCTATTATTCCTCAAATAATTACATTGTTCTGATCTTTACTATATAAACACTTGTGAAGACAGACATTTCTTGTCTTCTGGTTAAGGTGTTCTTTTGTATCTAATTATTAGCAATGCTTAATAAAGTATTTGATAAATGCCTTAATTAAATAACTGGTGGATCTCATCCTTGAAATTACATAATCTAGCTAGGAATCATTACTTTTCTTGTGAAAATTTATCTCTGTATTGGAGACCAGGACCTGCTGAAATTAATGCATTTCCTTCCCTGCTTCTCCTTCCTCCCAACCTCTCATTCCCTAAAGCAGAAGAGAATGAGTAAAAATTCTGGCAGATTATGAAATAAACAGTCTAAGAAAACACTCCTTCTATCACAAATACATTGCAGAGTCCAAAATAAGTATGCTTGACACTAAAATCAGGGAATAAGGCAGGAAAAGCCCCAGGAATTTAATCTTCCCAAAGAATTTGGAAGAAGAAAATACGTCTTATTACACTTCCCCTAATTGAAAGCTATTGGAAGTGTTTGTTTTAGTGTCACTTCCTGCTGAATGGGAGACAAAGAGAACAGAAAATGGAAAGGGAAAACAGAAAATCCTTCTCCACCTCACTGCCACTTTTCAATTTCAATCAGGAGCTGTGCCCAGTCCTTACAGCTCAGCCAAGCTACCCCACAGACAAAAGGTAAAACACAAAAGCAGTCCTGATGCAAGTCAAGTGTTCCAGCAACGCTGGGAGCCCCCAGGAACCAAATTCAGCACCTTCACAACTGCTCTGCAGTCCCAGACAAGTTCAGAGCACAAAGAAAAAAGACCAAGGCCTCGGGTTTGATTTTATAAGGGCAACACTGAACTCCTGCCATGTTCACAAGTTGATGTAAAATGTCATCTGCAATCTATGAAAAAACGAATATTAGGGAAAACAAAACCCCACAATGAAAATTAGGGAACTAATTCACTGAATGGGAATTCCAACCTTCAGCTCCTTTGTTTTATATGATAGATTTTCACCTCACTCATTTGTGCTAAGAAAATTTCTTCCCAGTGATTTAAAAGATAGCAGTGATAAGTTCAGTCTAGATACTTTGATAACTTAAACGTTGCTTCTTCAATTGGCATATTTGATTATCTTTTCTGGCACTTTAGGTGTGCTGGAGGATTCTGTTTCCAGGAAATTGCCCTGATAGTCCTGTAAATTTGCTACTGCTCAATTTGACGGAAGTATTTCCAAAACCCAGCACTGCAGCAGTCCCTTTGAGAGGCAGAAAATAGAAAGGAGTGGTTTCTGCAATGCCTCGTGCTCCCCCTCTCCTGGCTTCCACTGCATCCCTCTGCTCATCACAGCCATCAGTTTTAGTTCAGCTAGATGGTGCAGAAATACTTCTGCAATGTTTACCAAACTTTATCCTTATTAGAACAAATCTTCATAAATAAAGGGGAAAAAACTGCCAGAAATAAGTTCTTTGTTCTTATGTAATTTTTTAACTCCAGTGCCTGCTGAAGAACCAGATATTGCAATACAAAGTCCCACGAAGTCTCCCCTGCACAGCAGATCAGCACCAGGACAGCAGATCATAGTTTGGATATTTTTAGAAAACAAACACTGACCAAAAACGAAAACAGCCCTCTGCCACTGTTAAATCCACGAACAGAAGCAGTTCTGCTAAAGAATGCAGAGGGAGACTAGAGGAAAGTCTAAAGAGACACAACAAGAGGTGTGCAGTGCTTCCTTAAGAGACTGAGGGGAGTGAAACTCCCCAGGGTGGAATGGGAAAGCAGAATGAGGGCAGTGGGTCAGCAAGGAGAAGGGACTGAGAGATGCTCACTGGCCTGCCTGTTCACTGGGTACTGCAATTTGGGAAGTAGCAGCTGATCAGATGGAGCAAGCTGGTATTTCAGAGCAAATAAAGGAGCAAGTACCTAATGAACCTGGGGAATAACTTGACATATAATGCTGCAGATACTTAAGGATGACAATTTTTGAACACAGTCACAGTGGGCTATTAAATTTCTCAAGCTAACAAATGCTTGTAATGTTTCATTTCAACAACACGAAGCAAATTGAAATATATATATATTCCAACACACCCAACTGCAGCATTCCTTTGAATTATTTCTGTCGTGGATTCATTCTGCATTAAGCAAAATGTTTTTTTTTTTAAATTCTTTTTAATGGACTGGAATAATCATAATTATCACCATGAAGAGACACCACCACACCCCCCCCCCACACCCTCAAAAATCCAAACACATTATCCTCATCTGCCTCAAAACATATGTGCACACTGTAGTTCAAGACACTGCCATGGCACAGTTATCTCACATTCAGGCTACTAATAGGATGATGGCACTTGTTCCTGGGTCAGTGAACAAGCCAAAGCTGCCTAAAGTCACACTCGAGCTTGGAGAGAAAAGAAAGAGGGGTTTGCCCTTTTTTTTTTTTTTTTTAATATAATTTGTTTTGGTTTTTTTTTTTTTTTTTTAGCAGAGGAAAATAGAGAGAACTGGTTAGATTTTGCTGGTTCCAGACTGTTTTATCTTTGTGTGTGCTCTGCTTCCTGCCCCAGCATTGCTGTGCTGGTAATTTTCCTGCCTCCAGGCCAGCAGGTCAGGGGTTGAAGGACGAGATAAAAACTTAGGCTCTAATTCAGTGGTGCCACAGAGGCACAGTGCTCGTAGGGGAAGAGCAACCACACTGTCAAAGGTGTCTGCTGTGGATGAAACACTGAGCAGAGGTCCCTACTGGCAAAGTCAAATGAAAAAGGAATGAAAGCTCCACTGCAAAAAAATGGGTTTTAAAAATGACTGACACGGAGTTCAAAAAGAAAGTTAAAGTTCTGATGGATCTCTTTTTAAGCTAGCAATTTTTTTTTTTTTTTTTTACCCCCATCTTGAATATTTATGGAGGTCTGGCAAAAGTATTTGTCTTTTCAGTTTCATTTTCAATTCATATTGGTATAATTAGATTATAGAACCTCTATCCTATTTAAATTGATGTGGCTTTCATTAATAAAAATTAAGGCGTATAACTGAGTGAAAAAGCAATTTCTATCCTATTTTTTTGGAAGCAGATTCAAATGGAATCTGTTAGTTGTCCCATTTTAAAATGTTTAACTTACCATTTTCATGTTGTCAGTTGGTTATTAACTGCCAAGTGTTTCTGCTGGTAGGCAAATAAATTAACCATTTTCAAAGTGAATGAGAAATGATTAAATGAAAATGATAAAATAGATCATAAAGTGATGAAAATAATAAAATAGATAATTCTGTGGATACTAAACTAAGCTTTATCTGAAAGCAAACAACTAGCATTACTTTGAATATTAAGCTGAAAGAAGAAAAAATTTTAAATAAAAGTCCATACTCTAGCAATCAAATAAAAGCACATCTGAAAGCACAGTTTAACTTCAATACATTTATAAACAGCTGTAATGATATTGGTCAACAACAACAACAAAAAAAGAAATGTTGAAATTCCTAAAGTTGGGGAAAACCTGATAATATTTTATAGAAGAGAAATAAACTCACATTTTTATTTTTAGCTTCATTCCATGTAGCTGTGGCAAATTCTTAAAGATCAGAGAGTAAATTTAAAAAAAAACTTAAAAGCTATTAAAAATAAAGTTATTAAAAGGAGTTTAAAGCTATTAAAAAATAAATTTTCCACAAACTTTATAACTTGAGTGGTTTTGTGTGGAAACCTGTTATGTGCAATACTTTGATAGACACACCAGCACTGAAATGAAAGCAGAATTTAGGCTTTCATCAGTATAGTTTTTTCCTTGAGTGTGGAGGGAAATAAAGTACTATTATGTTGACACAAACCTTAAGTTGTAAACCTTGAGTTGTAATAAATGAGTTTACACTAGGAATACTCTCCTTGTAGGTACAGTTCTCTCCTAGGAAGTCATGGTCAGAAAAATGAGGTATGCTAAGGCCAAAGTTTATGTTAACAGAAAAAAAAATCCAGTTCATCTAAAGATGTTATTGAATGGCTTTAAAACAATAAAATATAAAAAATAAATTAAAATACCTGCATTGTTTTGATTAAGAGATTGTACAATTATTTACCAGTCTTTACCACTGACCATTCACTTTGAGTATCACACAAATGTTTAAGGTCCCATATGGTCCTATGGAAAACTCATTAAAGCTGCTCATAGGAGTGTTGACCCCAATTCAGAGTACTGAATTTTGGATCCTACGTGTTCCAAGTGTGTTTGGAAACATAGATAAGCTTAATAAAAAAAAAAAAAAACACTTTGTTAAATCTCTTAAATACCAGAATTGCCTTCCAAACAAACTTATAGTGTAAAAGAAAAGGCATGTGAGTTGGAATGCAAAAAAAAAAAAAAAGGGTTGGAGTATTATACACTTTTAGAGTAGCAATAATTTCAGAGCAGCAATAATTTCTTAATAGAGTATTAATTACATTAGAGTATTAATACACTTTTGGTGTTTCAGAGCACAAACCTTTTCCTGGTAAACACCCTTGGAATGAAACACAAGATTGCCCTGGAAATGAGGTGAGCCAAGGTAGTGCAAGTAATTCAGACAGAGGCATTCCTCATTAAACAGGTTTGCAAAGTAACCTCACACAACTGAGCTCACCATTGCACTGAGTGGGATAAATTCCTATCAGAAACATTGCAAAGGTGCAAACCTGTGCAGCACAAAGGGAGTGATGGGAGCAAATTGAGCAGACAATATTTTTTGGCTCAACGTCAGAAAAAATATTCCTAACAGAGAAGACAACTCTTATACTGCAGAAAAGCCACCCCCAAGGGCAGTGATAAAAGTCTCATTGCTTCATCCTTTAAAAATTACTTGGGTGATGCAGAAGATGCTGCAGAAAACAGTCCTGTGCTTTAAAAAAATATTTGTCATGTGACTGTTACACCTTCCTCCTCTCTAATTCCTGTCATTTTCAGGATGTGAAGCACAGACCACACGTGGCAAGGAAGGAAATCTCAGCCTGCCTTTGGGTTCCCTCCCTGCTTCTTGCCATTCCCACCCTTTCCCATCGTCTACAGACAGCTGGAGGAGCAGGGGGCAATTACAAATTCATCTCTGTTATTGCTGCAGAAGCCTCGAGCTGTGCTCCAAGAGCACAGAATTAATTTTCTTGTCTTTGGGAGTGGGGAGATTGGCTGTGCCTTTGTCAGTTTTATCCTTGTCAGGGTGTTTGTGGGGGCTCTGCTCCATATAAAGAGATAAGTGAGTAAAACAGCATTTCTCAACTTTAGTAGCCCAAGACTTTGCACTGACATGAGGACTGGTGGCACAAAGCTGCCTTATAAAAATTCTTTTCTCACACACTGCATTTTAAACCTATCAGACTCTCTCCATTGCAGTCACTGACACATTTTCTAACCTTTTTTCACTTTCAGGCTCAGAGTTTCCACATATATCCAGGAAAGAAAACACCCATCAAAAATCCAAAGCCAACCCCATCCCATCTGTTGCATTTAAAAGCTTTAACCTCAAAAGAAATTCAGCCCAGTTCCTCAGAGTTTCACTGTGACTCCCAGACACACATACTTTCAGCAAGAAAAAGGGGTGGTATAACTATTCTTCAAGCTAATAACTACTCTTCCCTGTAACTTAGGATAAATTCTCATCTTTTACCTTCATCAACCCAGAAACAAGATGTTATTTTGGAAAAAAACACAAAGCCAAACACCCCAAACTACACTAATGCAAAAACCAGCTCACAAACAAAAAGAAACTTACAAAAAAATTACTCAGAAGAGCATTTGTGCTCTACTCTTAAATTTCTTTACTATTATTTTGTATTCTGTACATCCCATCCTTC
Source organism: Vidua chalybeata (assembly GCF_026979565.1). Taxonomy (NCBI): domain Eukaryota; kingdom Metazoa; phylum Chordata; class Aves; order Passeriformes; family Viduidae; genus Vidua; species Vidua chalybeata. The sequence goes on along the minus strand of NC_071535.1, from coordinate 61,532,059 downwards.
TGTGCCCAATTGTTGTGAAAAAACATCTTCTGATAAACTTTTCGTTGAAAATTTTCATTATCTCTTTATCCTTAAAATTGACAGGTCAAAGAGGCAGTTGTTGCACTTTCTTGGGAATTTAAGACTGATTTACACTTTTCCAACAGCTGATATTTTTTTAACTGGTGGTTAACTGTGATTGTTCTATTAAGACAACGACAGCAAAAAAACTAAGTTTATATGAGTGAGTGTTCAACCAGCAAACAAAAGTTGCATTTTCCCATCAAATGCACTATCTACATCATAATCTTAATTCATATAAAGAAATTCTATTAAAAGTGATTTTTTTGTTTCCATTGGACCTGCAACTCAAGTGCATATTAAAAATCTCTGAAAAAGAAGGGATAATAAAACTGTCAAAATGTGTAAAAGTTGAGGCCCACCACCTGTGCAACTCTTCAGTATGTATTATTACACCATTATTATTTTTTGAATAGTAGTTTAGTACAAAAAAATAATGCCTTTAACTGTCTTAAATGCATAGACATGCTAGCAGGGCAATTCCTCTGCAAACAATAAGCAAGCTCAAAGATCTGATGGATGTTCCTCTGCAACTCCATGGCTTCAACCAGCACCTGTGGCATTAACCCCTCTTAAGAGATTTCACTGAGACTGCAAAAAAGCTTTTAGTGCCAGAGTTCTCCCTTGCCTCCAGCAGAAATAATGCTCTTTCAGATTTTGCCAAAACTGATTTATTAAAAAAATATGGATATTGATCTAGCACCAATATCCAACTGTGACGGACAAAAACTCTCTAACAGTTTGAAGTTAGAACGTGTATGTTCATTGCGGCGCCGGGCAGCGTGCGGGACAGCTCCCAAATACACACTGCACCTTTCCAATGATCACAGAGTCCTTTTATCCACACCAGAATTGAATACCCAAAATACAAACACATGTTCATCATTTTGGTCCATCCCATTCCTCGCTTCCTATGCTAATAATTCCAAAAGCTATTAAGCATGCGTAGTTTGTTCCTTGAAATGGGTCGGTGGTCCCTTCCATGGGGAGGGGTCCCAAAATGAGGAAGTCAATGAAGTCTTCCTCATTCTGACCTTTCTGCCTTTTCAATGCAAATATGACAAATGAACCTTGGTAGAACTCCCATTCCCTGTCTTCAATTGGTTTCAGAACAGAGGAGGCCCACAATTGTCTCATGTTCCTAAAAGCTGTTTGTCAGTTTCTGTATTCTTCATTATAAACCCAGCTAACTGAACATTGTGTTGACAAGCAATCAATTCTTAGTTAACTACTAACTCTTAACTTCATCAAGGCCTACTTACAAAATCCTTTTAATTAACTCTAGTAAGGCTTATCTCTAACTAAAATCTTAGCTCTTCTAAAATCTTTAAATCTCTTAAAGTTTAATGTTTCAAAACCTTCACCTTCCTCTCAGAAACGTTTGTAGAGCTCAGCAGCTTCATGCAGGGCTGGGCAACTGAGGAATTGTCTCCCGCTCTCCAGAGGAATTCCAGGAGCTGGGAGGCACCTGCAGCTCGTTCCCTGAGCTGTGTGTGATGGGTTGGAGAGCTGTGCTGTGTTTGCTCACCTCCTGTGCATCACACCCTTCTCTGCACAGAGAAATCCTGCTGCCACTGTGGACAACAGGAGTTCTGCTCTCAACTGCAGTGGAAGCCACAACTGTACCCTCTTTTGTTGCCAAAGCCCACAAACCCCAAATTCAGCCCTTTGTGGTTTGTTTTCAACAACAAAGAGGGGTGGCAACACTTGCTGTAAGGCAGTGAGGTTTTTCAGTAGCTACTGGTTATGCTAAACATTATTTAAACTGATCCATATACTGATTATGCTAAATTTCTTTAAACTGAGCTCTCTCAGTCATGAAGGTACCCACATTGCTGGGAATGTCCAACTTCAGGTACTTTATCAGCAGAGAAATAGCAACACCAATTTAATTCTCACAGCTGCACTTTTAAGTAGGAAAGGGCACAGGATTGCAGCGGCGAGAAGCAAAAATGCAAAAATGGAGCAGCAGGACCCATTTTTGTGTGTATCCAGAGGCTCCATCACCTCAGAATTAGGCAGAGACTGTGACCTGTATTCCAGAGCACTTCTACAGCCCTCAAAGGAACCAATTCAGAAATCTCTGTCCTCTGAGGTGAAATATAAGTTTCTTTTTCCTTGCATGTGAACACTGTCGAGGACAGCTTGAACTTGGGGCATGAATCAGCTAAAGAGAATAAGGAAAAAAATGTGTAAATACAAAAAAAGACAACCTAGACTCCCCTAAACCTGCAGCAGGAATACAATTAGTACTAAAAAGAGTTCAGTTCCAGCACAATGTTTTTTCACTCTAGCAAGTGCAGTCTTGAATATTCAACTCCTGCAAAGTAATTTTACCAACCTACTCCAAGCATATTACAACTTAAAAGCAATAAGCCATAGCAACCATGCAAAAAACTTCCATATTTTTTTCAAACAGCTGCACACCTTTTAAGCAATTTTTTAGTCATTCATTTTTCAAAAGTCAGGATTTCACGTTGCTCTTAATCACCATTCATAAATCAGCTAAGAACCCCATTATGGGAGCATTTATTTAACAGTCTCCTAGCTGAAATGCTCATAATGTGAGCAAAGTTACCCAAGATTTAGCACCAGGACATGCAGCTTTTGGTCAGCCTGCAGCAATAGTAATTGTTACCTTTAACAGTGAATAAATGGGCAAGGTTGTGTTTATTTTGTAATACATCATTTAGCCATAAATATAATAAATCTATATATTTTCTTTATAGATAGCTAATAAATAACAGACAACTATCAATATAAATATAATTTATCCATAAATATAATAAATTTTTATATTTTCTTTCTATATAGCTAATAAATAAGACAAATATCAATATAAATATCATTAAGCCATAAACATAATAAATTTTTATATTTTCTTTCAATATAGCTAATAAATAACAGACAAATATCAATATAAATATAATTTATCCATAAATATAATAAATTTTTATATTTTCTTTCCATATAGCTAATAAATAACAGACAAATATCATTTAGCCATAAATATATAATTCAGCCATGAAAAGCTGCCTAGTTTCACTGTTTACTGCACTGCTTAAAATGTTTTTACCACAAAACTCAATGTTTCACTCAAAATAGCTTAGCAGACCACTGGGATGGAGGGGTACCAACAAGACACTGAACACTGCTGCGAGTCCTGCAGGTGAGACAGAAGGGTTATGTGAACGGTGGCAACAGGCCCTAGGTGGATTTAGAGAGTATTTTCATTTCCAACCGTCGCATTTGAATGTAATTTCTTTAACGACACAAACGCCAAGTAAAGCGCTAAAAGAAATGTCAGCTCTCTCAGCGGCAGCTGCTGCTCCTGCAGAAAGAGCTGCAGGAGCAGGGCGGCCAGCAGAGCCCACGGCGCTCTGCAGAGCCACTAGTGGGAAAACAACAAAGGCCTTTCCAGGCAAGCAGCACAGATGTGCCCAGAGCCAAACTGTCAGAAGCAGTTAGGGTGACAGCCACTCACAGTTCATTATTCCCTTCTCACAGGTCACTGGGCGACAAGCCGGGTCGCCGTGCTTCGGCGGCGGCCCCCGACTTGCCCACACCCCCCCCACCCCGGCCCCCCAGCTCTGATGGCACTGGGATAAAGGTAAGCTGCTCAAAAATTAGCACGCTGATGTCGACAAATAGCTGGGAGTGCAAACGGGAGTGGGCTCGTTCAGTACACCTGCCTTTTCAGGTCTCGGATTTCCTCTCCGTGGGAACTGGATTTGTGTCTGTAGCAGACACAGCTATTAGAATAATTTTGTCGAGATGTGGCTAAAGCAGATAATGAAAGCTAATTTGTCACCAATTCAAAGTTTTAACCTTTAGAGCATTCGCGTGGCGGACACATCATGAAAAATCATCGCAACTCAGTGAAAAGATGCTTTTCTCAGAGAGGGCTTTCCTCAAATAGAAGTCTGAAGGGTTACTTAAAATGAAAGCAGACTTCTAAAATTCTAAATGAATTTTAGACATTCTAAAATGCAGAAAATACAGTCTAAAGCACATTGTGGGTTTTTTTCTTTTTGTGTGTGGAATGTGTATCAATAGATTTTTAAAATACTCCAGAAATAAATGAGTGCTTCTAATGCATTCTTATCTGTCTTCATGGAGTAACCAATTTACAATACAGACACAGATCATGACTTTTTCCTCTGTTCTGCCCACATGGAGTTTAAAATGAGTGAACAGAGTGTCAAGAATCAAGGTCAAGCATCTGCTTAGCTGTAACAATGGAAATGGGAGAAGGTTTCCATTTCCTTAGTCATTTTCCCTACACTAGCAATTCTTACAAAAAATATAACCACTGAAATTGTCCAAGTGCTTCAGAAAAATTAAAACAGAACCAAGTGTCCCAGATGGCTCTGCCTCAGCAGTGAATGTGACAAGGTCACAAATATTCTGACTCAGATCCAAGAGTGCTTGTACCTTGTTGCAGGTACTCAACCTGGAGCACACCTAAGTGCAGGTCTGGGTTAGAGACCAAGCACCCAGGAAGTTGTGAAACCAAGCTAGCTTACAGAAACAGAGGGATCCAACGAAGCCTGAAACCAAAACTGCATCAAAACAGGTGATTAACTTTAGAAAGGTGACCAGCACCTTTTCAAGGGACCATTCTCACATTGAATGTACTGCTAGGACAGCACAAATCTGTTGCAGCTGATACAAGAGCACTTTCTTACTTTCCTAACTGGACCCATCATGTAAAATCCCAACAATGAGAGAAGGAATTAAAAACACTGCCAGAAGTTACAGGGGTTACATTTCCACAACGCCTAAAGCATTAATTATTATCTTGACCCAGCAAAGACAATAATATGTCATTTTTATAAAAAAACCCTATTTTTGAGTGTTAATTGATTAGCCATTTCCCACACACAAACAGTGAGAATGAGAAAAAGGATGGCAAGGAAATCAGTGGTCATCAGTTAGTTAATTAAGTCATTAGTTCTTGTGCACAAATCACAGTCACAGCTCAATGCTCTACCCAACCTTACCCTAAAAGCCAATTTTTCCCAGCAGCTTGGATCCTCCATGCCTACAACTACCTTGTGCTGGGTTTTGGTCTGTTTGGGACTTGTCACTTTTTCCTCCATGGTATTTGCTGGAATGGACAAGTTCCATGGACCTTTCACATGGAAACTCGGGGGTTCAGCCTGGTAAATCAGAGATGAGGCCCAGGCACCATGTGTCATGCAAAGTGTTAAAAGTGTGAGATGCATTAAGCAAACAGCACTGGAAAGAACACTCAGACGCCTGCAAAGATACTAAGGACTTGCTAAGACCACTAAAATAAGACAAAAAAAACAAACCCAAAACAACAACTTCACTTCTTTGTTACCTTAACACACATCAGAGGAAAGCGTGCAGCTTCCTGAACAATGTGCAGGTAAGAAAGGGACTGAGTGCAGCCTTCAACCAGCAGAGATAAGCAAGGAAAAAAGTCTGAAAGTATGAAAACTATGCAAAGAGACAGCCTTACCACCTAATTAATTACATTCTTTCAAACTTAACCCCATTATAGTGTTCTCCCCATCCCATCTTACAGAGTAAGGTTTTTTTCTTGGCTGTTGTGGCTCACTGTGAAAGGGAGGCTGCTCCTCAGGAGCCAAACTCTAAGAATCACATCTCTGAAATGCATATTCCTATGAAACTAGGCTGGAAAACTAAACCTTTAGGGCAGGACTCAATAGCTTAAAGGGAAATGCTGGCTGGTATTTGGGATAGTCACTGTCACCCCAAGGATCTGCATAGTTCCCACAAATCCATCCCAGTGCTGGCAGGAGACTCGCAGCACTCCAAAGCAGCTGGATGCCTGGTGATATCCCATTATATCCCAAAATTCCTCTGCACACCTGTGTCTGGGCAGCTGAGTCTCCTTCCCTCCCTCTCAGCAAGGCAGAGTTTCACAAAAATGGACAAACCTGCTGAGCAGGACTGTTAAGCAAAATCTTTTCACAAGAACCAGGGAGGAACAGGGATCATCATCTTCATCAACTCCTGTAGCTGGACCAACTGAAACCCTTCTAGAACACAGACATATTTTCCTCTAACACACAGTTCAAACCTCTTTTGTGCTCATGGCAGTTTTTCATGCTACTTTGTAAAGGAAGGCAGAAATATTTTTTTTTTTTTTTTTTTGCTGTTTGGAAATTGAACATCTTTTCAAATCACAGGAGATGAAACCCTGTCTCCTAATCTTACTGAAAGGATTCTGCAAACTACAGAGTGGGATGTGGCAGCTGTTTAGCAGAATACATTAGTACTTGCCAGTGTCTAGTGGAAAATTGCAGTAAAGAGAATTCAATAGTACCTCCCTAACAGTGGGAACTGCAGAAGTTTTGAAGTAGTTATAATTGGTATTTCTGACAGCAAAATAATGTTATTTTGGTATTAAAATGCATTTTTCTACATCGAATTCAAGAAAATGCTCCAGGCTGCAGAAGTCCCCTTTTGGAAGATCTTGACTGCAGAGAGCTTTCCAAATCAAATATGTTTGGCAAGAAGAGATATTTTGCTTAATGTTTATATCCTGTTATCTGAGGCTAAAAGAACAGACATTTAGTTGGAAATGCCTTTGTTCTACTGTACTTAAATGAAGTTAAATAGCTTTTAGTGACCCTGACATCACATGACCTCTTTAAAGCACAAAAATCCATACTCAAAGCACAGAGGAGCAAATGAGGGCGGACAAATCTTCACAATACTTTGCAGATGGCATTGAAAGAGTCAATATAGTCAACACTAACAAAAAGAATTTACATTTTAAACATACAAGATTATTCACCAGTAGTTTAATAATTTAGTTTTAACAAAGCTTCGGAGTTGCTGGATTCATCAAATAAAACTACCCAAAATACAGGTGAACTTCCTCTACCCATGCAGCTCCCCAAAAGCTTCTGACAGCCAACACTTCCAAACACCTTCAGGCACATTTTGAAAAACATTTCAGACACCAAAAGTCTTAATATTTGTGAAATAATATTATAAAGGAATACCTGGAATTGAAGACCTTGCAGGAGGACTTCGAAAAACATTTCAGATAAAAAAAAAAAAAAAAAAAAAAAAAAAATTGTAAAATAATATTATAAAGGAAAGACCTGAAACCATAGTCCTTGAAGGAAGACCAGAGGAGACAATCTATGATTTTTCTAAGGGGAATTCTTCCAAGGGAAGAGTCCCAGCAGCTTGGATGAACCAAACCCTCTTGTTGCTTGACTCATCTCAAATCACTGCCATTAACTTACTGCCAGTAGTAACAACAACTTTAGAAGTTCAGCTTGGTTCCTGATAGCAAGTGATGTCTTGTGATCTGAATTAGAGCTCCATTTTTAACGTGTTTTGCTCTAAAAATACCCAAAACCTCAAGAATAACTAGCCAAATGCCATTTGTAAAAGACAGTTCCAGTTATCTAAAGCAAGACAAAGTCTTCTGCCTGCTGTCAGCAGAAGCAATTAAGAACACTACTCTTTATCTTTTATTGAAATTAAAATCCAGTCCTACATGGAAAGTGTCACTCAGTGTTTTGGCCCAGCAGGACTTCCAGGTTTCTAACAAAACCTTTGCCATTTAAATTTAAGTCTTGTGCCACAAAATATGTCACAATGTTCACACAAGTCCTATTTGGTTTTGTCATTTGCACCATGTAAGGTGTGTAGATAAAAAATCTAAAAGTAAACTTGCAACTGCTACCAAACATCATCCACACCAATCTTCAAAATAATAAAGAAGGAAAAAAAAAAAAAAGGAAAAGAAGCACATAAATGTCACCCCTTTTCATTAATTTTGGTCAAAATCCCTGTTTGCTTATCAGCCAGAGGGTTTCTGAGATATTTCAATAATATCCAGGAAATCAATCTTACATGAAACTGAAGGAAAACATCTAATGTCATTGAACAATAAATATCAGTTCTGTCACTGGCTTACCTTTGAGCTGGGGCCTTAGGATGTTTCTCTTCCAGTTTCCTCACCAGTGCCACTGTCAGCTGTGCAGTCTCCCCCAGGGGATCTGCAGGCATTAAATGGGCGTCCAAAGGTCCTGAAAGTTGTTTCTGATTGGGGTTGCTGACATTTTTTTTTTTCCTCTTTTTCTTTTTTTTTTTTTTTTTGCAGAACCTAAGAGATGAAAGTACGACCATGCAATTTATATATTGCTAATTAAAATAATGTGTGTCTACTTTTTCAAGCAAGGCTGTTGATTAGCAGGAAATGTCAGAAATACAAATAGCTATGTCAAGATGCATCAAGAAGCACAAATCTAGAGATGTAGTGGTTTGGTGGTTTTTTTTTTGTTTTGTTTCTCTTCTTTACTTGAGTTTTTCTCATAGAAAATAATAAATTTCAAGAAGTTGTCTTACATGGGCTATAAGAATAAGCAAATATATGGTCATTTTTTTATTCCTCTATAATCCCATATATAGCTATTATTTGCCTAATATATAAAAACCTTATTCAATTAAGACACCAAATAGGGTTTTTAAAAAGGAAATAAGCTTCCACGCTGATATTTCTCTTTCCAAACTGTGTTTTTGAAAGGACTGTCTCTGACCTGCCTCTGGCTTAATGCTGTGACCTCTTGTGCTGAGCTGCTGTCTGTCTCCTGATGAGCTGCAGCCCAGGCCCCATGGTGAATGTGGTTTTCTGTCTGGGTCACCTCCTCTCTTTCATTTAGCTCCTCTAGGTAGGTCAGGACAAACTCAGGGTAAGCCTGGAGGAAAGGACAAAGGCAGAGGAATAATGAAGGAAAAACATCAGCCACATCAGCAGAAGCACAACAGTCTGAACACCAGGGAACAGCGGCTGCTGATGTACCAATGTCACAGCACTCTGTGTTCCACAAAGTTTTCAAAGTCAGGGTTAAATAATTTTTATATGCACTAAAATAAAAAACAAACCAACCAAAAAAAAAAAAACCCAAAAATATATATTTGAATATTATATATACCAGTTTAAGAATAAAGACAAGCAGCTCTCAAAATGAAAATTCTTGTAAGTACAAAGAAATAAAATTTTGTATCCCTGTCTTTTGGTAATTTATTATATGGTAATTTTTTTTTTTTTTGCAATATTAGTTATAGGTGACATTTTGGTGTTTTTCCATGTAGTACATTGAAAGACTTTAAAATGGCATTTATTCTGAATATTCTTATGTATTCAGAAATATATATATGAAATATATTATTTCAGAATAGTCATAACAGTCTGAAATCAAAACACATCACGTACAGAAAAAGCCTTCCTGATGGTTTTGAAACCCAAGTAAATTTTACTGGTTTAATTCCTCAATTAACTCTATTTGCCTCATAAATGCTCTTCTGATCCTTGCTTATTATGGCAAAATGTCCCAAATAAAAAAAGACAGACCACCACAAGTTATGATCTGTTGAATCTGAAGCATCTACTTAGCCTTGTAAAATCCAGATTTTGCACCATGGAAACATGGTCAATGTTATTTATTTTCAATTTTCTCAGGTGCCACTTCAATTCAAGCAGCAGTCATCCCACTGTCCTCATGATGAAATGAGCAGAACTCTACTAACAGAAAATATTTTTTATTTATGATGGAAATTTTAGTTTAAGGTTCTGTGAGCACCTACATTATTTTTTACAAAAAAAATGTATAGATATTAGGTAAAATAAATTAGACCAAGACCAGAAGCTATGAAAATGACAGGTAACACTTTAACAAATTGAAATCAGTGATCTAGTAAAACCTCGTGGCCAAAGAATGAAACGTACAACAAGCACAAGAAAAGCCACATTTTTCTGTTCCATCACCCATAAGTGAATGAACAAAAGTAATTTCATTTCTAAGGCAGGCAATACTGCAGTAAACACTTGGGTATTGCTTTCCAAAGCCAGCTCTGAACGGGCAACCCAGAGACTCAGTGAACCTTCTAAGCTCAAGTGGAAAGCAAAATAGCAAAACTTTGAGTTCTGAGAAGACTTTTTTTCCTCATATCTTAAGAATACTCAGTAATATTAAAACATTTAGTTGTTTTTCTCTTGATTTGTACTGCAAAATTCCAACAGCTTCAGTTACATGACTTTTTCTTGTGCCTTCAGATTTTTCCCATGAGTGCAGCTATTTTCAATTTAGGACCACTTATATTTTACTTTAAAATAAACCCCTTCAATAGCACAAATACAATAAACAGTGGGGGGCTTTTATTCCTCAAGGAAAAAAGTTCTTCACTGATCAATAACAGTGACTATCCTGCTGTTTATCAGCTTGTATAGGCCATATATTCCAAATATAATACAACACACAATATATTCCAAATCATTCATCTCCTGCTTCATTGTTCCATCCACATTTTAATTCTGAGTAAATAAACTCAGATTCATGGTATATCTTCAGATTGATCATCAACTTATACCTTCATTTATTTGGAGTTTTAACTTTTTTATCTACTTGTATTTTGTTTAAGTTGTCCATAAGGTTTACCCGAATAAGAGCACATAACTTGACCTTTCACAAATATGGATAACATTAAATATCAATATTTTGACTAAAATGTAAGGGAAAATATCAAGATTAATTTGTCATTGCTGCATAAGAATAGTTTTTGAATAAGGGAAAAATAGCAGGACTGAATTATGGATCAACATCTCAAAGACACTTGATGATTTTACTGGCTTTTTTCAAAACAAACCAGCAGTTTATAACATAAGCATTTCCACACAAGTATTTTCTGAGTGCACAGGGGAGGGTGTGTTCATGGCAAACCCAGTGAGCAGTGGGTATTGGCTCCAAGAAAGTGAATTTCCTTCTCAATCTGGATGTGTCACATGTCATTACCCTGCACTGTGCTGCTTTCCTTTATGTCAGCTTTTGTTGGCCTACATATGCTGCAACTTAAAACAACATGACACTCCAGATAAAGTGAGTGTGAGACACATGGAGAAACACACCATTTTCCAGAGACATCTGCTGTTAACCACCACCATTTCTTCCTGATTAAAAAAAAACCCAAAACAAGCAAGAACCAAACAGTGTTGTAGCCATTAACTCCCAGAAACTTCAGAAATCTCTCTCCTCCTGATATGCAAACTACATTTTTTTTTTTTTTCTTAAAAATAACAATTAGGGTGCATAGAGAAAAAAGGAATTGTGTAGCTGTCAAATTAATTTTTATTTATGGATCTGGATCATTCTGGACCAAGATAACAGACAGAACAATGGGAACGTGGTCACCTTGCTGGATTGTTGGAGTTCCTCTGCCATTTAAACCCTCAATCTGACCAAATACACTGGAGAGGAACCTCTCAGCAATTGATTTTTCCAGGAAAACATTTTTTGTTTTAATCAACAATCTATTTTGAAATGATTATTTCCTTCAGCTGTGCAAGAGTAAGGACAACCAAACCTAATCAAAGAACATTTCACTATTTACTAAAGTTTGGCCATATTTGTTCAATAAACGAGTTTTTTTTTTTTATTTTGTGCTTGTTAACTGCTAAAAGAAGGTGTTGATAACATATCCAGCTTGAGCACAGCGCTCTTAATCTCCATCCCAAAATGAGTTTTAAGCTTTTGTTAACAAAGATATAGAAAAGCAGAGAAGCAAACAACTTATTTTAGATGGCAATCACTCTTTAGATTTTTTTTAGAGTGGCCTCACTTCTGAACACTGACCCTTCTGTCATCACAGTTTGCTGCACAGATTAAAGAATGAGGGTCATTTTTGCTACATAATTGAAATAAGAAAAATAAGAAAAGCACTGCAATTCGAGAAACAAAGCATTAAGACCAAAATTAAAATAAAAATTCTCAATTAAAACTGTGAACAGTTTCTGTTCAATTAAAAAAGGTTTTAATAAAACACAGTATGCTTCTATTTTCTCAAGAAATATAAGACATTTATGAAAACAACACAAACAACAATGCAGTGACATCACAACACCAAAAGAGCAATTCACTGAAAGCTTCATTTTGAAAAAGAGAACACAAAAACAAATGAGAAAAACCCCCCAAAAATCTATTTCTTGGGAAATACCAATACAATGTAATACTTATACTGTTTCCAAAACACACATTACCAGAGCTCGAAAATAAATTAGCAGATAAAACAGTATTTATTCTCCAAATAACCTGGTTTCACCAGGAAAGCACACTTGATTTCTGAAGCTAGCATGGTAAATAAGCATCTCATGCAATAAATAAAGATGTGGAGAAGAATTAAGTCCTCTGCAGCTTATTCTGTTGAATAAAAGAATTGCCTTAGTCATGCCTTAAGACTTTTTGGAGTGAAAGTTAATTAATGTTAATAATAGTGCAAATTAAATCAGAAAAACTGCCTCAACCAGAACAGTTTTCCAGCTCTATATGATACTGACAACACTGGAATTTTTAAATCAGGTTCAAAATTATTACATTCCCCATTTCTCTTTTACAGCATTTGAACCCAAACACAGTCATTAAGAAAAAAGAGAACAGATTTCTGAATTTTTTTTTTTTTTCAGTCTAAAGCAGACCAGTTCTGTTGGAAATGACCTACAATGCCCAGTTTCTGGGCTGCCCAAAACTTGAAGGGTGTTGTCCAAATGCCCCTAAACCACTGTGGGAATCAGAAAAACCAGAAACTTCCACAGGCACAGGAGGGTTTGATCTGCAGCCTTGGAAGAAGCTTGGGTTGATGTGAAAATAAAGGTACACAGACAGAAAGCAGAAAAATCAGAAACTTATGTTTCTATAGCTGTAAGAAATAATGTGCCTTGAGTGAGAAACTTCACTGATAAGATGGTGAAGGGCTTATAGTGTAGGGGTGTGGTTGTATAGAATAAGCTAAAAGTTTAGAAATTATAATAGAAGCATCTGTGTGAATGTGAGACAGAAGCCCAGTGGGTAAAAGTATCCCCAGTGCAGCAGAATTAAGTAAAGGTGGTAGGTTAAAAAAGCAAAATACACCCTGTGGCAACTGTCTGTTGGTTAGAAAGTTCTATATTGCCTTGGAACAAAGAAACTTGTGACCACTCTGAGCTATGGGCCAGTTCTTGCTCCTCTGAAATCTCACAGCCTCTGAGACTGATGTTTGAGCAATAAATCATTCTTAGCCCAAAACCAGTCCCATCCTTCCATTACTAGTAGTGACAATGATAAACCATGACAGGCCTGGGCATCAGCTGCCTCTCTGGGAAGCAGCTCCAGCATTTGACCACCTCCCCATTAAGAAATGCCTCCTCACACCCAGTCTGAACTTACCCCAGCACAGCTTTGAACCATTTCTGCTCCCCACTGCATCCCAGGGAGGAGAGATTCCATTGCCTCCTCTTACCCTCCCCCAGGAGACTGGAGAGCAGCAAGGTCAGCCCTCAGCCTCCTTTTCCCTGTCACAGCACGTGCCACAGCCCAGACAGGCACCACACAGAGTGTCACCACACAGTTTCAGCAGGCTTTAGGCATTCCCCAAGCACAGTAACACCTTACCTCATCAGAAAGCTCCAGCCCACACAGAGCAGCACCAGGGCACTCCAGGAGGCTGCAAGTGGCTGATCTTTTTGTCCTCCAGCCCAACCTTTTATCTCCTCCTGCTGATGCACTGCACCTGTGTGCCTCTGCTCCCTGTGTGGTTATTCAGCACACCTGGGCACTCCATGGCTCATTATCTTCAATTGTATTCACCTGTCCTGCACAGCTGCACCCCCTGGGGATGAGGCTCAGCCCCACTCCCAATCACCCACACTCTGTGCCTGCATTTCCCCAAGCCAGACAAACCCAAAATCCTCAGTGGCTCCTCACAGCCCGTCCTGCCCAACCCTCTCCCGAGCTTTCTTGCTCATCTCTGGATGCATCAAGGACCTTCCCACCCAAAGTGGGGCTCAGAGCTGCACACAAGGTAAACCCCACCAAGGCTGGGCTCAGCAGGACAATCAGCTCTTGTGCTGGCCTGGCTGAGCTGTGCTTGGTGCCCCCCAGGATGGAGTTTGCCCTCCCTGGCTGCAGGGCTGCTCTCCACACGCTCCTCTCCCGGTTTCCACCTGTGCCTCCATCCCAGGTGCACAGGTGTCCTGGGCTGACTTTCACGGTGCTCGTGTCCCCATTCATCTGTTTGACCCAGAGATAAGTTGTGCACATTTAAAATTGGTTCTGGAAGTGAAGAGGGGGGAAAAAGAAGCATGGAGTTTGCTTTTAGAAACTGCACTCGATCCTCCACGTTCCTGCTCCTGTGCTGTCTATGGACAGACAGACAGACAGCCAGCAGGACAGAGCTCTCCTTTGCTTTTAGTTAGTTTTTAACTAGCTGAGATAGAGAAGTTCCCTGGACTGTGGTTTTTCCTTTTTCTTTAAACCTGCTCTAGACTAAAAACCCAGAAGAACACCAACAGCTCACACCTACAGCCCACGAGACACGAGACTGGGCCTAAACCAGAACATTTCCAGCGCTGGAGGGACTAATGAGACTAAATCAACTAAACTCCAGCCCACAAAGGGAACTTTCCGAGTTTATAATCTCTTTTAAAATGACAGAAGATTTTATTGTTTAACAGCATCCATTTTTTTGTACTAATAAATACTTTACCTATTAAAGAAACAATTTTTTCCCACTTTTCTCCAAAGAAATCTTTTTCCCGAACCAATTAAAGAAGGGACCACTTGAATTTACTTTCTAGAGGAAACCCCTTTAGAGGTTTTCTCCAAAATTTACCCTAAACCAAGACAAGAATCCAGCATTTGGACTTGCTAAACTCCATCCCATTGATATTTGTCCAATTCCCCAGTCTATCTGGATCCCTTTCAAGAGTCAACAGCACATCCCAGTTGGCATCAGCTACAAACCTGCATTCAAATGCTGCATTGGGATCACTGATAATGAAATGGAACTGAAGTGGCCCTGGAATTGGTCCCTCAGGAACACCAGTGGTGGCTGCTCACCACCCTCATGGAGCCTCATTCATTTGCTCAGCATATATAGATCAATACTATATAGATAAATCCAAAGATTCACGTGTGTATATACATGTGTGGCATTTTATTTCACCATCTGTGTTAATGAAATACCCAGTAAATACATCAGAATGTAAGAAGTTTCCCCAGAATAATAATCTCAGCCTGATTTGCAAACTCAGAATTGCCTCTGTCTCTGAAGGTTCACCAAAAAAAAAAAAAAAATATTACAGAGCTTTTAAAGCCTAACATATTGGAATGCAAAGACTTTCTAGTAAGGTTCTTGAAACCAGTCCAAATTTTATTTATTTATAGGTTAAAGAAGAGGTGAAAGTCAGCTCATGAGTCAAACTATATAAAATGAATGAGTTGCCCTTGACTAGTCTTTATAGACAAAAATAGAAGATTTTTATCCCAGATGTGAAAGTTGGGAGCAAGACATGCTAAGAAGACACATAGTAGGTATTCCTAACAGTGAGGAAAAACTGAAATCTCCATGTCAGTCCAACAAGCTCTGCAACATTAAATAAATCTTAAATTATTTTTGTCTGTATCAGCTGAACAAAAAATCAGATAGTCACAAAACTTAATTTCCACAGACATATCTGCTAAATCTGTATGACATAAAGATAATTTTACCCAAGTTTCTTTCAACTGAAAAGCAGCTTCAAGAAATGAAGAGGCACTGCACACACACAGAGCAATATTTATGATCCTGATGTTTAAAATACAGTTTATATTCCTGCTTTCTCTGAAATCTACATAACCTATGTAAGAATTTTTTTGAGCCTTGGGTGAAAAAATACTCATATAAAAAAAATCTTTAAAAATCCCCAGCAAATTCAAAAGTCCAAATTTCAAATAGGATTTGTTTTATGCTGGGCTTTTTTTTTTCATAATTTCAGTTTTCCAGATTCCTTTGTTCCCTGTGAATTTTGATGCTCTATGGTGCTATAAATAGCTTCTTTCTAACGTGACAGTTGAACAGAGATTTCTTAAATAAATACAGTTTTATCAAGCCTTCAAATAGAAGCTGTTCTTGCCCTGTAGTTCCAGGGTGTTTACAAAAACACATTTCCCAAGTAGTGTCCTACATCAGGCAAGAAAGAATCCTTCACATGCCAATGTGCAGACAGTAGCTCAAGGATACATCAGCCAGCCAGGATCCTGCGTGTCTGACGTGCACAGCACTTGCTTTAAATGCAAATAAATCAAACCTAGGTCCAGCACACAATCTTATTCACATCTAGGGAATGGCTGGCAGAGGTGGGGGTTACTTTTCTCCCTAAGTGTCAGCCAGTGACAGATCTCAATGACACCCCACGCTATTTTTCTACAGGGAGTACCAAGAAGCAGAAAGACACAGACTTCCTACAAATCTTGACATGCCTAACAGTCCCAGGGTATCACATCAGCCCCTTTGGGTTATTTCAGTTTGATCTACATATCCATGAAAATAAAAATCAATGTGCCCAATGGTCTAGTAAAACATTCGCCCTATCCCGTGCTGCCGTTTCTTTTCTGCAAAGTCCAGGCATAAAAGGCACAGTGACCCTTGGAGCTGTGCCACTGGGAGCACACCCATCCTAGCAAATGATGTCATGCTGAGCAAGGTCTAATTTATTAACAGATCTTCCCCCTTGACTCTTCTGGGATGGTCTAGGCCTGGTTACAGTGAATGCTGTCAATACTTGCAGGTGTTTTTACAGGAGCCACCTAGAAAGACAGTAAGTGGATTTTTTTCCAGGCTCCTGAAGGATATGACAGCAAATATTTATATTAATATATTATTTGTTTATTAATATATTTTTGTAAATATATTCCTTTTTTAAAAAAATTATTTTGCCACATAATAGAGGCTTCAATTCACCCAACAAAAAATGTCAGAACATTTCAATGGTTGAGACAAAAATATTGATTGAAACTAGGAGAAAAGCCTTCAATATTGAACATTACATCCCCCCTATTAATCAACATATGGAGCCCTGGTTTCAAAGGCTACTTTCTGAAAGTAGCAAGTATTTTCTTCTATTATGACAGTGAAGTTTGGCAAGATTTACAGATTTTAAGGAGAGAACGAGGCATAGAAAACACAAAAACCACATCAAAGCACATAAAAGCCAAATAAAAGAGACATAAAAGAGAAAAAAAGCACATAAAAGAGAGCCAACAATGCTGAAGATGAGCAAAATATTTATCCACCTGACAGATTGCAGGTGTACACAACCACACTCTGCTCCTCGTTGGAGACAGCTAAAGCAGCCCTCCAAAATGCAACCTGCTCTACATGGCCAGAGAAAACTCAGAGCTATGCAGAATATAAATATACTGCACAAATCAAAACAAAATAAACACTGTTCTTCTGGTGGGGAACCAACAGGAGAATAGATAGGCATGGGTCCAAACCTGAGATTAAATTTTGTACTTCCTCTAACTTCAAATCCTCATAAGCTCAGAGGAAGCCAAGTTTGGATTTAGGTCTGGAAAGCAAATGCTGTACACTGCATATAATCCCTGTTTTCTTTGCACAGTTTGAAGTATCAAAGTTTTAAAAGATACAAATCTTTATCAACATTTCAAATATTTAATATCAAATGTATTGAGATGTATTGAGATGTCATAGTAATTTAGTGACGAGTTAAAAAGTTGGAATTTCCTTTCTATCAGTTTAAATATCAAATGTGAACTATCACATAATATAGATTGTTGTAGTATGGATTATTTACTGTATCAGAACTAATGAGACCAAACTACACTGCAGGCACACCAATATTATCCTAACCACATGCATTAGCCTATATAAAAGAAGGGTTAGTGCAGACACAGAGCACCTTTCCTGCACTTTTTAAAGTTTTTATTCAGTTACAGATGTGCCACCACCACGTATTTCGAGTGCAATTGGCTGACCAACAGCAAGGCAGCTCTGCACTGCAGCTCAATTCAGAATCCTTCCAGCCTTCCAATGAATGGAGAAAAAGAAGGAGGGAAAAAAAAAAAAAAATAAGGGTTTGAATAAGTTAAAAGAACCAGAAAATTCAACAATGTGTCACAAATAGAGAGGTCATTATGCCTGGATAAGCCAGGATATTAACAGTTGCAGAAAGTGAAACACTATCCACAACTTAGCAGTCAATGAGCCCTGCTCAGAACCAGTGATCTGCTGTACAACAAGGGTGGCATTTTACAGTTCAGTGAGAAATGGAACAGACCCTTGATATCTTCATTTGTCCTTTTTCTGTGCATATTTCACAGTGCAACGATTTAGGGTCCATAACGTGTCACTTGTTATAACTACTGAGTTTACTTGAAATATGTATGCACAGAAAAAAAAAAAAGTTCAGTGAACTGCAAAGATTGGAACAAATCCATAGTCTTTGAGTCAATATAAAGTTTTACTGCAAGTCTGAAACAATGTTGGTTAAACATGCCAAAAGTCCAGTCTGAACTATTTTTGCTTTGAATGCAAAATTTATACAACATTTACAACATGGGATTTACTTTTTAAAAAGCATGTTACATGCCAGATATCATTATTATTTCACATTCAAATGCAACATTTGTTACAGAATTAGATCATTTAAACCTTGGCTACAGGTCAACAGTTCAAAAGTATTTTTAAATTAAATCCCATTTTAAAATATGAATGGCTATAGCAAGAATATAATTGAAGTATTTAGTCTTCAACATTTTACTACATGACTATAAGGTGAGAAAAATTAGGAATAGAGTGAATTATTTTTATAAAGGACACTGTCAGTGACATTTCAGTCCTTCTTCAAAAGTTGTAGTAGAAAATGCCATTAACAGCTCTTCCAGATTGGGAATAATGGTGGGTATTTCTATATCCATATTTCTAAGAACATTTTCTGCTTGTGCATTTTTTCTGCACAACCATAAATAACCATTCTGAATCGCTGATTAAGAGGTGACATTAGGAAAATGTCAATCTGAGAAGACAGTTTCAAATTTCTAAGGAATATTTGCTGTATGAATATGCCTGGAAATGTTTCAGACAACATCACACTACAGAACAGCAAGGGATAAAAACAATTATAATTGAAGTTTACTGTGGACTGTAGAATGCCAGCAAAAGATTATTTTGTTCAATTAAGCATGAAAATAAATGTTTCAGCAGCATATGCAAGAAGTGGACTGCATGATTTTACAAGTTCTGATAAAGATTTGTATCTAAACTTTCCCAGGTATTCCACTGTCTTCTGCTACTGGAAATGAAAACATCTTAAATTTTTCCTGAATTTCTGCTTTGACCAAAAGAAGGAAACACTGAAAATCGTAAAAAATGCCAGTTTGATGAGTTTTCCATATAAAAAACATTTTAGGTGGATTTAAGGGAGCTTTCAGACTGCCCTGTGCTGATGTAACTCAACTTCTGGGGGTTCCGTGTTCAATTTCAGCTTCCTGTTACACGCTCTGTATACATTGCTTTTCACAACTCCATAAATAAAGGTTTTCCTGCAAGAAAAAAAAAGACAGGTGAACCTCAGTTAAGTAGAATATTAAGATGAAAAGGGACACCTTGAAGTAATGGAGGGGGGGAGCTTTTAAACACACATATTTGAATTTTCATTACTCAAAGACTATTGGTCATGTCATGCTCAAGTCTGATATGGACAACATAGCTGAAGGATGAAATGAGACTTTGTATTTTGGAACCATAAAAAGAGCTGTACTACCAGATTAACTCTTCCAAAGACAAATTTATAAAAGAAATCATCTACTAAAATGAGTTTAAGTCACTTTTCAAATTACTTCAGTAAATGCTTGTCTTTTTTTTTCCCTAAGTAAAAACAAAAAGAAAAAAGAAATTGTGCTTAGGTAATTTAAAAAAAATCTATCAATATTTAGATTTGATAGGATTATTGTAAACTAATTCAGTTTGTTTTATGTGTTTCAAGAGTACTGTGAATGTCCCTCTTAAGCTGCAGGGAAAATGTAACTAAAAATACATTTAGAAAGCACATACACCAAGTTTTCAGGAGTGGACGTGGGATGGTCAGTTATGTGATGTCAACAAGGAGAATGTTTCTGTCTCGAGTTTTTTATATTCCAAGGCTTTTACAGGCTTTCAAAGAGGTTAAATACATTTGTTTTCAATTAAAGTGCATGATAAAGTGGCACAAGCCAGGTTTCTCCTTTTCTTCAAGAGTTCATTTGAAGTTCTTTACATTTACAATTTATGGCATCGGATTCTGCTATATAGTTGAGCAAGGAGAAGTCAAGAAAAGGACAGCAGTGGTAATTTCTGTCCCATTTCCATCTCTCCAACAGGGTCCCTGCCAAGAAATAAAATTATTACTCCGTGCTAGCTGATAACTTGGTAGCCACGACCCTGTCTTGACCCTTCTCCCTAGAATTTGGATCTCAACTCTCATTCGAATTCACTCCCTCTGCTGTCAGTCGAGAGAACAGACAGCAATTCTCCCTGTTGGGTCAGCAATTCTCCCTGTTTGGTACCTAATTCTCCCTGTTTGGTACCTAATTCTCTCTGTTTGGTCAGCAATTTTCTTTTTCCTGGTCAGTCATTTTCCCTTTTTGGTCAGCAATTCTCCCTGTTTGGTACCTAATTCTCTCTGTTTGGTACCTATTTCTCCCTGTTTGGTCAGTAATTTTCCCTTTTTGGTCAGTAATTTTCCCTTTTTGGTCAGCAATTCTCCCTGTTTGGTACCCAATTCTCCCTGTTTGGCCAGCAATTCTCTCTGTTTGGTACCTAATTCTCCCTGTTTGGTCAGTAATTCTCTGTTTGGTCAGCAATTTTCCTTCTTTGGTCAGTAATTTTCCCTTTTTGGTCAGCAGTTCTCCCTGTTGGGTCCATGTGGGCAGTCCAGTTCAAGGCATGGCAAAGGCCCTGCTTCACCCCATTCACATTCTAAGAGTAGAAAGCCCCAGGGAAAGGGAGGATCTCGTCAGCTCCGTTGCTGCAGAAAATGTTTCATCAAGAAAATGCTTCTGTAAGGCTGTGGTGAGAAATGGGAGAGAAAAAAAAAAAAAAAAGAAAAGAAAGATTAAGTCACAGAATCATTCATGGCACAAGGGACATCAGGAGTTCATCTGCTCCAAAGTCCTGTTCAGAGCTGGGACAGCCCTGACTTGAAGCCTCGTTACTCAGTGGTGAGTTCTTTCAGCTGCTGAGAACCTCCAAGGACTAAGGTTCCATATCCTTTTGGTGCCTTGTTTCAATGTTTAATCATCCTTAATGAACATTTTTCATCCTACAATCACTAAATATTCTCTTTCAAACCTTGTTTTTCATTCCCCCAGCACTGACCTCCAAAGAGCCTGTGGATGCCTCTCACTACAGGTACTGCAAGGCTCCATCAGGTGTTCCAAAGCTATCCAGGAATAAAGGGCTGAACTACAGAGGGAAAAAAAAAACGTTAGAAATTACATCTAATATTTAATCCTGATTTTGAACAAAAGATATTTGGAATAGAATACTAGAATCAAGTGAACTCTGTGCTAAGTTTAGCCTTCCCTGGGAAAACTTACTGACATAGGTGATTTACCAGAATATCTGAATGGTTGTAAAGAGGTATTTTAAGTGAAAAAAGTTTAAAATCAGATAGAAGTGGGAGCAATTTCAAACAGGTTTGTAATTTAGGAATTGTCTGATATTCAGCTATGTTTCTATTCCTTATGGTGTTTACAGGGTATTCATAAGGACAGCAAATTGCTTGAAATTCCAGTGCTATTTTTCTGCTATGTCTTTTTCAAGATTAGTTAGAAGTTTTCAGTTCTATATTTACTTTCCTTATGACTATTTTCTGTCATCACCTTACACTTCCATGACCACAAGGCCTAGACACCACAATTCCTTCCAAGCTTTCTCTGTCATTTGATCAGAGTACAGGGAAAATAACTCCAAAACCCAACAAGGTAAGAGGAGGAGGACAAGGGAGGACAAGGGAGGAGAAGGGAGGAGAAAAAGGGAGGAGAAAAAGGGAGGAGAAAAAGGGAGGGAAAAAAGGGAGGAAAAAAAGGGAGGAAAAAAAGGGAGGGAAAAAAGGGAGGGAAAAAAGGGAGGAAAAAAAGGGAGGAAAAAAAGGGAGGAAAAAAAGGGAGGAAAAAAAGGGAGGGGAAAAAAGGGAGGGAAAGGGAGGAAAAAAAGGGAGGAAAAGGGAGAAAAAAGAGGGAGGAAAAGGAGGGAGGAGAAGGGAGGAGAAGGGAGGAAAAGAAAGTTTATTTACACTAGAAACATTTTAAGATCATTTTTCCCCATGATGACTTTTACAATCATCACAGTGGCAAAATGATAGAAACTAGAGATTACCTCATAGCAGTTAAATGAAGGAGAATCAGTTTGTGATATCTTGTTTCTTCTTAGCCTGAGAAATTATTTTTCCTGCCTAGCATAAACTCCCACGTTACAACATTCAATTCTCTTTGAAATTCAAATTAGTCCAGCCTTTTCAACTTTGAAGAATCCACCCTGATTGTTATGAGAGAAATAGCCAAAATCCAGCAGGAGTGCAAATACACTGGAAGTAGTCATCTCTCCTTGCTGCCCTTCCATGGGCATTTCAAAAATGACTGTTAACTTTGTTTTGGAGGGCTTAAATTTTTTAAATTGTTTTTACAGCTTGTTCAAGACTAGCATCCCATCAATTACAGGGGAATTAGATGAGATAGAGCAGTCAAAATTGCAAACAAAGCTGAAAAAGTTTGTCAAGTTTGCAAACAGCAAGAAAAATTACACAGATTGTCTTATTGTGCCACACAAAACTATTGTATCACACATCAGAGACAGGGTGCCATTATGACACTTCTGAGTTTTCCCTAAGCATTCATAAGATAAACATCAAATTCTCTTAAATTAATTTGTAAAACACAGAAAAGAGTATAAGCATAATAAAAGCCTACAGGGGAAAAAAAAAAACAATTAGAGATGAAGTAGGGTTTGTTCACTATTTAGCAAAGCAAAACCTTGCAATATTACAAAATATCAGGGGGAAAGGCTTCAAAAAGAATGCCAGTGCAGTGAAATCAAAACTGCAGGCAGTAAAGGTTTTTCATAATTTTTTTATATTAACAAAAATTAATTCTAATAAAAACAGTATTCATAGTAAAGGACTAAAGCTCTACTTACGGTGGTTAACTCATAAATGGGTCTCGATTATTTTCCTCTATTATGATTTCTCCTACTCAGACTTGAAAATCAGACTTGAATTATGCAAAACACTGAAAATTTCCTGGTATGAATGAAAGAAATAAGTAATCTTTAGGGAGAAATTTAAATTGTTCCACATTGTGCAACAGATCAAGAACACAGAAGTGTACACAACAATGTTCTGAATCTTAGCAGAAATAGATTGCTGAACTCTACAAAACCCAGACCCCAAAACCAACTCTCCCCCCAGGCCTCTAAAGAACCCCAAAACCTCTGATAAAATTCAGAGGGATTATATCAGTTGACAATTGTCAACTTGCTGGTTTAGAGATGATCTTCCTCAGTGACAAAAGGACAACAGGCTGTAATTGTCAAGGTTAGCTACAATCCCAGGCTTATACACAAGGATTATACACCCTGAATTCTCCTCTGCTGGATAGGTTTTATTTGGCAATAAAAGATTAAAAGTAACAGCCAGGGGCTCAGCTCTAATACCTAAATCTGAAGATGTTTTTAAAGCACACACATCCAGAACATGCATTGGAGCAGTTTCCCTTCTTAGTGTAATCCTCTTAGTGTTCTCTGTACCTCACTGAACTTGAAGCTTCTGAGGATAAAAATATACTGTACCTGGCACCTTTATCCTAAATTTAGCTTCAAAGGGTCCCTTCTGAAGACACTGCATCACAATGTATGACACAGTGTTCATTCCAGATGCATAACTGTGGGATCCTTTCATCTTGTTTTCTAATATCAAAGCCAGAACATACAAGCACAATTTCTGTTTTTAAGTTTGTATTAGCTATGTCTTTCATTGTATAACATATTTGAACGTGGAATATTCTAATGTTCCAGATCATAAAATGGCTCTGAGATATATTAGATCACTGTGAGATGGCAAAATATAAAACCACTGCACAATAAACAGTGTTTGACTATTTTGAAAAAAATTGCTAAGAAAATCACCACTCTGTTTCCAAAATGAAGGTGGGTAAAACTCAAGTCTTCAAGTAACGGAGGTACGAATCACTTCATCTTCTGCTTGCACCCTCCTTGTGAAGGCTGGCCTAGAGCAGAGGCTGGGCAGAGCTAAAGAACAAAGCAGGGATTGATTCCAAGGATCTCCTGCATGGATCCACCTTGGGCAGCACCAGAGCCCAGCCAGGGCTGCAGCCAAGAGGAACCAAAATGGTCCCAAAATGCACGAGCGCTCCCGGGGGCTCTCACTGGGATCAGCTCTGCTCCATTTGCACCTTGCAGTTCATTGTCCCATTCCAGCTTTAGCCCAGGCACTCCCATCCTGCTTGTTTTTCTCTCTCCAGCCCACGCTGTTTGTGCTCCTGGGCCTGAGCTTTGGATCATTTGTCCTTGGTGCCCAGCTGGAGCAGGAATTGTTTTGTCTCCTGCTCTGTGCACAGAGCTCCCCATCCCCTCATGTGAAGCTCAGAAGTGCACACTGGAGCAGCACAGAATATGAAAAACAGAAAAGCTGAACCTGGCAGCTGAAAGACAGAAAACAGAAAGCTGAACCTTTCAGAGGCATCACTGAGAAGGGAACCCAGCAGCCCCAGCGCTGCCTACGGAGTTGTACAGTTATGGAATCAGACTGGGAATTTCTCCAAAAGGGATCGTGGTGCTGTGGCCATCATGACAAACTGCTGGGTAGGGACCCTCTAACCAGAACTGGGGACATTCCTCCAAGACAAGTCAGCTGGCTGCTCCACTGTGCTCAGGAACAGCCATGCAAGGGAGGCTCCCCTCAGGTCACTTGGGACAGCAACCTCTGGGCCAAGCCAGCTCCAGCTGCTGCTGAGAAATAAACACCAATGCAGGGCACTGAGGAAACCTGTCCAGAAATTGACTTCAGGATGAAATTGATAGCTCTTTACAAATGTGCACTCACCTCAGGTAAATACAGAAGTAGCCCAGGTAACTCACACTAAATAACTACTTTATGCCACTATGGTTATAAATTCTGATTCAGTACCATTATCTTAGGGATAAATGGCCTCTTTATTTGTCATCAGTTTAATTTGTACCCAAGAAACATTGTGACTACTTGTTACACAGACAAGTAGGAGGTTAAATAATTGAATGAAAACCAAGTTTGCTTGTGCAAATCTCAGCTGTTCTTTAAAATGCCAGCCAGTGAACAATAGCAATGAAAGACTTAAAGATAAATTTGGGTTATTAGAGTTGTAGATAATTGTCTTTCTTGGCTAGTACTTAGGACTCAAAATGTACATATAATAGTATTTCAAACAGATCCTAATTCTGCAAACTCACATACACTTCTGGCTGCTTGTTGTGACCACAGGAGCATTTTCCTGAAAATGAGGGAAGCTGATCAGATGCCCAGCATTGACTGCTCAGAACCTGGATCCAGGTTGTATAGGGACAAAAGTGCACATAAGACATCATAAGGCATTAATAAACTCATTTAAACTCAAATAAAATGTAGCCTCAGGTTTATGCTACTGGTAATTTTTGCTTAAGATATCTTTTAGCAGATGTCAAAACAAGTGTCATTTTGTTTCTCAGTTTCCAGTAAGCACTGAATTGAAATAACCTATTCAAGTGTTGTAACCAGGCATGGAGTTTGTACTCCTATTTATTGTAGGACACACCCTGTTACAAATGTAGTTTTTCACCAGATTTTCATTGTTTCAACAGGTATAAAAATTAGTTAGAACAGTAGGGATTAATTGTTATCAAAGCAAAAGTAACATCAAAAGAACATTTAGTAATTATACACTTGAAAGCAGGAAAAAGAAAAAGGGTATTTTCACCGAAGAAATTTTATGGAGCTTGTATTCTTATTTATTGCAGGACACACTCTGTTACAAGTTTAGTTTTTCACCAGATTTTCTTTGTTTCAACAGGTATAAAAATTAGCTGCAATGTGCTACATTCTTAGCAGCCAGCAATTATCTCCAGTCGGGAAACCCATTCTCAAGGCTAGCTTTTCAGTGTTCAAATTTTTTCTTTTAAGTCTCTTTCCCCCCGCCCCATTCCTCCAAGCCCAATTACTCTATTATATCAGAGAACTTTGACAAAGTAGGAATTAATGCACTTGTCACATCCAATCAGCAAATAAAAACGAGGGCTCGGGAAAAGTTGTGTAAATAAACTGTAACATCACCGTTTCCAGCTGCCGTCGCTCTGCCAAAGGTCACCCTCAGAACATGATTTAAGGGAGACCTGGACACAGAAATCACATCAAAGGTGACCTTTGGGTAAAATCAAACAGCTGCAAAGCCAGTAATGAGATTTTCCCCACAGAGCCAGCCCACGTGGCGGTGAGAGCTCTGCAGAGTGAATTGGGAGAGGAAATACCAACACCTGGATTGGGGTTTCAGAAAACTCCCAACCTGACACTTGGCTGGGATTAGTTCAGGTGATTCCCACTCTGACACCTCCCAGCAGCCAGGTTTGTGTCTTCTTTGACCCACAGGTTGTGGAGAATCCATCCATGGGATTGATCTTTGTGCTATCACAAAACTGGTTGTAAAGAGACATATTTGATATGATGGTGCTACTACTTATAATTTATAAACATTGTAAATATCCTTCAGAAATCACGAGTATTCTAACATTATTTACCTGAATACAATGAAGAAATTTCCACTGAACATTGTCAGTGCTCAGTGACCTATTACACAGTTATCTATCTGAAAATATCCCATCTGTTAGAAAAGTAGAAACAGTATCTTTTAATTAAAGGATATTTTAAGAGACTTGTCTTAAAAATCATTGATTTGTTTCAGATACAAGTCAGAGCCATGAAAAGTATTATTCACATAAATTTCAATAAATCATATTCTGTATCTTTTCCTTCAATATTTTCCACTGTGCGTACATTTTATTGCATTTTGTGCCTAAATGATTTCCACCACACTGGCATTCCTTTTCCTGTTGTGGATTTGGGTATTTCAGGCAGATAATCAGAAAGTTAATGGTGTCGGAGCTTCTTTGGGGTTTTGGGTGAGGAAGCTTTTTGTTTGTTTTTAAATCCTCTTTTTTTTTCCTTGTGATTATGTGGTGTGTTTGATTTTTACTGCAGGGTCATTGAGAAAGCAGCCTAACTTAAAAACTAAACAAACCCACTTTTAATTAACTGTGGTGAAATTAGCCAGTATTAGTTGTCAGTTTGACTTTACAGTAAGAGTCAATGGACTGAAATATAATTTCAAAACACACTAAAAAAAACCACAGCAAAACGTGTAAAATATAAATTTATAAATTGTACAAAATAGAACAAGGTATTTGCTCAATACATGAATTTCCTTCTGAGTAAACCAATTGTAAATTGATGGGAGAAGAGATGCTTTTGAAATTAGAATACTATAACTACTCATTATTAATCATGTACTATCCACCTCTGACTTTCCACTGAATTATGAACTAATATATTTTAGTGGTTTAACACAGGTCATTTGAGTATGGACGAGAGAATAGCCACAGCAATCCTTTCCTGATGTAAAAAACAGTCAAATTGGCTTATATCAAATAAGAAAGTAAATATATATATATATATATATATATATATATGTTTCAGTTAGACTCTTATTTGCCATTGAGTAATTTTTAGCTTACTTTCCAATTCTAATTGATTACGAATTTACTCAAAGTATTACTGAATCTAGATGTAGGACAGGCATTAAAAATTTTTAAAAAAATCAATTAGCTGATTTACTGGTGCAGTCAAATTTCCAGATCACAGCCAGGATTTAAAGGTAACTCATTGTCTAAGGATTCAGACAGGTACCAAGGAGCTTTTCAAAAGTGCCTCGTCACTTAACACATTTAATTTCAGCAGATGTAGGCATTTCACTGTAGCACTGAAAATTAACAAACAAACAAACAAAAAAAACCCACAAAAATAAAACAAACTAGCTCACCCCTAATGTTTTGTAATTTTCATTTAAATGGAACACCCTACAAAATTATTTAATTGCTTCTCCTGCATCCTGAACTTGCTTTCATCCAAGATTTTAGGAAATTAACTGAGCTTTGATGCTTTTCTTCACTTCCATTCAGCCCCTGAGTAACAATGAAGATAATTAGTGTATGATTCCATTTCAACTTCAAGAAAGCAGCCAAAATATTAAATAATTTGATTCAATAGTTCCGAGGCTGGTAAAACACACATTTAAAAAAGATATTTGGGCTAAAAACAATTTAACATTTAAAAGTGAAAAAAAAAAAAAAAAAAAAAAAAAGGAATGCTATTTCTAGGGAAGGGACACTCGAATCCGTGTACAAAGTTTTCTTCACACCTCAGAACTGGTCTCTCCTCTGCAAAACATCACAGTCCTGGCTTTCTGAATTTTATTTGTGGTCCAGTCAAATTGAGAGCTTGTAATGTCTCCTCTAGAGATATGAAGGGTATTTTAGTATCACGTGATATTAGACAGAAGTTTGTACATAACTAAAATTTTCTTTCGCCATTCCATTGACGTATCGCTTTCTTAAAGCTGTAATGATTTTATGGCTTCTCTTAGCTAAAAAGCATTACTAAAACCAAAATCTGATTTCTCACTGATTGTAACTTCACACAGATATCTCAGATTACAGAACCCTAATAAAAAATAAGCCTAAAACATTAAAGCCAACAACAAGAATGAGCCTTTACAACCAGTTTCAGAAGTTTCTTGTCAATATGCAAGACATACAGCACAGCAAAGAATTGATAGTGCCTATACGTTTGTCCTTAGGAAATCCATAAATCTGTGGAAATAAAAGATATATTGAAGGAAAGAAGCCACGATGAGGATGTAGCACAGCTGGGACGTATCCCGAGGAGGGAAAGGAAAAAGCTTGGGTAGGCCAATCTTTATAAAGCTTTACCAATTTAGCTTGCTTTCTGCTCTCATTGGTGCTTAAGAGGTTAAGACTTTATTTGTGAAAACAGAGCGAGAGAGCGGGGGAATCGTGTTGTCTGCAGCTTCCTAAGTCTTGCTTAAGATCCTTTTCAATTACCATCCATTTCTCCTTTAAAAAGGGACAGAAAAAACAGAGGAGTGGAAGCAGGTCAGGGCAGCCTGTGACAATGACAGTGTGATGGGCTCGGGCCCCCCGTGGCGTTTCCATCTGCTATCATTAAGGTGACTATTCAGACATGAAAAAATCCCTCTCGCTGCGCTGACAGGCACACATCAAGAACTATGACAAGGCATTAAGACCGAAAGTAGAGACGGAGATGTCATATCTCGCAAAACAATCCTGCCTCAAACGTGAGCTCGAAAATTTTATTGGAATTTAAAATCAAAATCAAAAGGGCTTTTACCTGCGGCTTATCAAACTTCTCCTCGCATCAGTTTGACAACGAGGATGCGGCTGACAGCCACAGGCACACTTAGCTCCTACCTGGAGTCTCTACCACAAAAAAAAAAAACAATTTTAAATGGTTTTCTCTTTTCTCACTCTTCGATTAAAGCGGAGCTTTCATTCCCTGCCCTTTTCCCTCCAGGAAGCTGAGCGGGAAGGGCGAGCCCTGGCGGTTCGAACCTCGTTAAGCACCGAGTCCCACTGTGATGATTATAATAAAAAATAAACTGACAGAGCGATATCTTTTAACTTCCGTGATAAACCGGCGCCGCTTCCCGGCGGGACGAACGGCGCCCGGATTCCCTGGGTTCCTTGGATTCCCGGGAACCCCGGGCCGGGAGCGGGGAGCGGGCCGTGGGGCGCGGGCGGGCCCGGCAGGGGGCGCGCCAGGACCGCGCCGCTCCTGCTCCGTGGAGCGACACGGCCCCAGTCCACAGCCCGGCTGCACAGCGCCAGGCCCGGCTCCACAGCCCGGCTCCACAGCCCGGCTCCATGGCGCCAGGCCCGGCTCCACAGCCCGGCTTCACAGCCCCGCTCCACAGCCCGGCTCCATGGCGCCAGGCGCGGCTCCACAGCCCGGCTTCACAGCCCCGCTCCACAGCCCGGCTCCATGGCGCCAGGCCCGGCTCCACAGCCCCAGGCGCGGCTCCACAGCCCGGCTCCATAGCGCCAGGCGCGGCTCCACAGCCCGGCTTCACAGCCTGGCTGGTCTCCACAGCCCAGCTCCACAGCCTGGCTCCACAGCACCAGACCCAGCTCCACAGCCCCAAGCCTGGCTCCACAGCCCGGCTCCACAGCCCGGCTCCACAGCCCGGCTCCACAGCGCCAGGCCCAGCTCCACAGCCCAGCTCCAAAGCCCGGCTCCACAGCCCGGCTCCACAGCCCCAAGCCTGGCTCCACAGCCCGGCTCCACAGCCCAGCTCCACAGCCCAGCTCCACAGCCCCAAGCCCAGCTCCACAGCCCAGCTCCACAGAGAGCCGTCACTAAAAGAAATACGTGTGTGATCATCACCATCTTATCTACTCACACCTTATTTTACCATTTAATTAAATTTTCTCCTAATTACACTTAGCAGAGGAACAACTGTGGGAAGGCTCTTGGGGTAGAAAAATATATAAAATTCATATATATATATATAAAAAATACAAATTCTCATTTGATCTCAAGAATGGAGGGTATATGAGCACACACATTTAGGCTTCTGTATTTTAAGTAATCCACCCACATGCTGATGGGAAGTATTGGCTATCAAACATTGGAGATTAAACACCAAATAGTATTTTCCATATTGCTATGCCAATTGTCTTGGTATTCCAATACATATGAATTAATCATTATTAATTAATATTAAGTTCAAATCTATATTTGAAGTATGTAATGATTGACCATGGAAAGATAATGACAATACCCTAAGAGTTGAAGTTTCATTTACTGTTCACTTAATCTTACTTGCTTTTTCAGCCTGTAGCAATATGAAAAAAATGCATTTTATTGTTTGAAATCTGAGGCTTTCTATAAACATGTTTCTAAGTTTTGTTGAATCACTAAGTTACATACTTTATATAGATAGGAGAAAAAGTAAAAAAAAAAAATATGGATAGTGCATTTTCCTCCGTCCAGTTAGATAATGGAAGCATGCCAATTGAAATTTCAGTAACCACAACAGCTACTTCAGCCACCAATTTAAGATGAGTTCTGGTTTCATGTAGAAGAAATGAGATTTTAAAAGTCATCCAGTCTAAAGTAGGGGTTTAGGATTTTTCTGTAATCTGTAGGTTGAGATAAACACCAGCCTGAGGCTATTCACACTGGTTTTATGATAAACAAGGAATTTTGCATCATTCTCTCTTTTTATTGAGAATGAACAGCTCAGACAGCTTCCTAGTTTATATCAGGAATTTCACTGCTGTTAGCAGGAGCTAAAACCCAAGCAGCCATCACAGTCTCTTAAATAAGGAGGACTGTAGCATAAATTCCAATGCAAAAATAATTCCCATGCTAAAATATTTATACTCTTCTGATTATAATGAAAGCTCTGGAATAATGGGATGCATGACACAGATAGGAAAAGCATAAAAGTGCTCCTTCTAGACTGACAAATTAATTCATAGGGGTCCAAGGCTTAAGGGAAAAACAATTAGTTTTATTTGTGATAAAATAAATTCAGGAGAAAAGCAGGAGAGAAATCTACATCTGGCACAGGGAATCCCTGAGGCAAACAAAGAAACAAAGTGCAACATTTGGAATGGCAACCACACCTCCAGCAGCAGCCCAAGGACTGGGACTACAGAAATCCTGGACATCAGATTGAATCAGAGACAGAGCTCTCCGCCAGTGTGAGAATTCACTTGTGGGGGATTTTGAATCAATTAGAGACGGGACCTCTGAGTTGTTTTTGATGATGGGATTTATTTTTCTTGTCTTCTACACAGGCAGGAAGGGTGAGTTGGGCTCACATCTTCACTGCATGGCTCAGAAGGCCACAAGACCCTCAGTTACAGGACCTTTTAAGGATTTATTAACTAATAAACACTGCCAACAAGGATATTTATGTTTTTGACCCAATTCTTAAGTATTTCATGTTATGGATCCATGCTGCAGTGCAAGCTTTCTTAGCCAGTCCTGTTATGACACACAAACTACAGGGCTGCATTCTAAACTCCTTGTTTACCTCTGGAACTACTTTTATTCTTTCTATATTTTAAACTCTGAAACTGTAAACTTTCCTTTACTCAGCTTGACGTGTCTCTGCTTTAAGCTATAAATCCACATTCTCACTTCTAGCACCTCGGTTTGGGAGCCTTTCCCAAGGTCCCAGATCAAATCCTGGGTTTAATTCTAAGCTTTGGCTCACAGGCCCAAAGTCCTGAGTTTTCCCTGTGTTTCAGATTCCAAGAAGCCAACCCCTCTGGAAGTTTGGAGCCACAGAGTGGGAGCTTTATCAGGCAGCATTTATGGGCAAGGGGCTCCAACCCTCACTCACCTACTTTGAACTGGAGTTGAGAGCTGAGCTGAAGAGGACCTGAAGAGGCCACTGAAAGCTCCAGAGGGATGTCCAGTTCATGACTGCACTCTGAACAAGGGGATGGAAAACAGGTGGAGAGAAGGGAGAAATGAAAGGGGAGGAGAAGCAACTCCCCGGTGGGAGGAGGTGTGGGACTGCCAAAGCCTGTCTCCCTGCTGGACCAAGCTGACTTTTTCCACAGTGAGTGTAGGACTGAAGATGGCAAGCATTAAAATGTGGAGGAGGTTTTACAGGGACTTCTGTGAGCCAGAGAGAAGTTTGAAAAGAGGATCCATGTTCACCCCTGAAACAATTTCCTACCAAGGTTGTTGACACAGAAACCAAGAAAGAGAGAAGGATAAATAAGAGAAACCTGCAACTGCCTATTCCAATGAGCCCTTTGTTTGTCTTTCCTGACCAAGGAGTAAAGTGTAAACTCTGAGGTTTGTAAGAATGTATAAAAAGCATGCATGCTAGATTAAAAACAGGTTTGAAACCTTCTGAAAATGGAGTGTGTTGCTTGTATTGTGAGCGTCTCAACTATGACATTAAAATAAAATTACCAAAAGCAAACTTTAAAATAAAGTTACCAAAAGCAAGAAGAGTTGGAGCAAACCGAGAGGGGGAATCAAGGGTGTGCTGAATAAAAGCAAACACACCAGCAAGGAAGCATGCAGGGGAAGACTGTGTGTGTTACACACAGAATAGTGAAGAAGCTGACATGAACTTCAAGAAACCATCAAGAAAAGATCAAAGTGTAAATAAGATCATAGAGGTCCTGCTTTATTTTTACAACTTGTCTTATGTGTCTTTTATGTGTGGAGAAAATAAATAAATAATCTTTCCTTTGAACCTTAATAAAGTCACAGATCCCAGGAACAGAAGGGCTGATAGGTAGCAATCCCTGTTGTTTCAACAAGAGAAACAAGGGGTCTGTCCCCAGAGACTCCTCCTGTAAAATGTGGGATCATTCACCTACAAAAGCATGGGCTGCACTGACTCTGAGTGGAGCACTGGCTCCCCAGAAAGAGGAATGTTTAATCTAGCAGATGAAAGTAGAACAAATCAGGCGTAATTGGAAAAGCAAAGCAGCAAGTTTGTTTTTTCCTGAAATGAGTACGTACTAATGGGATGGATTCTTTAATGCACAAAAGCTGTAAAGTGACAGCTGTCTTTCCAAGGGCAGGATTGTACTTCTAGCAGACATTGGGGTTTATTTTGGAATCAATGGGCAAAATTCTGAGCACAGCCACCTCTGTGGGCTCTGAACTGAGCATTGAGGATGAGGAACAGTCCCTTAAAGCATCTGGAGGTGTTTACATGAGGGGTGTCTTTGCTCCTGAACACACCGTGACAGTTTCACACCATGGACTGTCCTGTGTGGTTTTCCTGTTCTCTGTCCAAAAACAGCACTCTGGGGTTTGATAAACTCCAAATGATTTTGCCCTCTGAGATATGAGAAGCATGTGAAAGCTCTGGGTTTCTGCTGAGTGTGAAACAGGTTTGTCTAAGTGTGCAGACCCTTCCCATCCCCATCCCCAGCCCAAGCAAACGCAGGTGCTGTTGGCAGCCAGTAGTGGCAATGATGCAGCACACAGTGTTGTGCTCCATGCAACGTGACTTTGAGCAGATCCACTTAAAGCAAGCCTGATACTAAAGGCCTGCAAGAAGAGACTTCCACTCTTTACAGTATTGATAGGGCAGAATTGATATGATTATTGTAATATAATATAATAATTATATATTATTATAATACAATTACAATATACAATATATTATGATATAATACATTATCATAGATTATTGCATAATATACAATACTATATATAATGATATATTATTATGCATTATATGATTTATTATTATTATTAATAATAGTAGATTGTGGCAAAGTTTAAAAATTTCCCCAGTGACATTCTTAGTAAAACACCATAGGGGAAACTACTGCAAAAATGAAGAAGAGCAACAGAAAGCAAGCAATGGTGAAACATGGACAAAAAGAAACAACCTGGGATGAAACTAGTGGGATCTGGCAGGTAGACATTTTCACAGTAAAATTTCACAGTAAAATTCCAAAGCCTTTTTTCCAGGCTGGACAATCCCAATTCTCTCAGCCATTGCAAAGTGCCACTAGTTGGGTCAACTGTGGACAAAAATATCACTAGTGGTGGAGCTCTCAGTGGTTGATCTCAATTTAGAGAAATCAAATTAAACTACAGAAGTCAGGCATGTAACAATTGCTTACCAAAACAATTTTGAAAATACAGTAATTTTGTAAATCAACCACGCTACCAAAGCACTGTAACAATGTGACCCTGGACTGGGGAAGGTGTTTTTCCAGAAACCAATACAAAGGGACAAGCAGAATGAAACAAAGAGCCTCGCTGGTGAAGGGATGGAGAGCCCAAAACATCACAAACAGAGTATTTTAAAAGTACAGCTACAATTTCTTTCTGATATTACTGCATATTTGTTGAATTCAGCAAGAAGCTGCTTTCAAGTATATAAAAGTGTTTGTTTATCAGATTATTTTACCCCTCCCAACAGATCTCACTAGCATATGCTGTTTATTATAATTGACTTAGGAGGTCTCATGTATCACTTTTCAGTTCACCTGGGCTTTGTCTGTTAGACAACTATTTAGTAAAATAAATAATCCCATATTCCCTGATTCTGAAGAAGCACAAAACAGAACTACTGACAAAAATGACATTCATAACTATACTCAAACATAGATATAGGCCTGAGTGCAATTTAAAAATTGATTTTGGACAAAATGTTGTGCTTTGCAAGAAATTAAACACTCCCGGAAAGAAAAGTGAAATTTTTCATGAGCTTAAAGAGATTTTCAGTAAAGAGCTCCAGGAATGGGAACAGATTTTATCAACTGCTTTTGAAGCAATTGAATTTTTAACCTAGAGCTAGAATGATCACTAGCTAGCTTTTATGAATTATGGTGTTTCAAGAGCAATTTGAAGCAAATTTTAATTCTCTAATGTATCTATCAATTCTATTTTTCCAGGATTCATACCTGAGTGTAGATCAGACTGGAGTAGATTCTACCAGGCTTCCCTAGAGCCAGATTTTGCTGATCTCACAATGATTAAGGAAAGACAACTACTTACAGAAAATAAGGAAATTTACCCAGAAGCTGCAGTCTGACCAACTTTGTGCCTCAACTGACAAAAATCTGACTGACTCTGTAGTTTACAGCTGTCTCTGCATGAGAACTGGCTACAGAATAGGAAATATTATCAGAACTACCACGTACAAGAAGAAAGCATTATGGTTATCATGAATGTGCAAATAATTTGTCACTTTTGTAAAAGCTGTTGCACGAAGAGGCACAAAAAAGGAAATGCAAACATTTTCAACACTGAACACATTCATCTCTGGATACAAAATCCCAATTAATTAGGAAAGTGATGTTATATGACCATCTGGTCAGGCAAGAGATGGAAAAAAGAGATTTTTTCCCACCATAAAATATTCTGGCTATGTCAGGAATGAGCTGAGATAACATGGCAGGAATAAATCAGCTGCTCTCTGACTCAGAGGCACGTTGAGAGGGGCTAAGCCCATCCTGCTCCTTAGCTACCTACAGAGGAGAGAGAAATGCCAGTGCAAGCTTGTGCCAGGGACTGGTTCCACTGTCACAGCTCCTGGGAGGATTGTCCTGCTCAGATGTCTGAGCACAGCTCTCCCTGGCACGTGTCCCCTTGCACAGGGGACATCACCGAGCCTCTGATGTGGGACAGACCCTGCAGGAATCCTGAGGGTCAACAACCAAAGCTGTAAAAAAACCCCTTTTTTTTCTGAGTGAAAACCTAAAATCACTTAATTCTACTTGATTTTAAAGCCATCACTTACCTAGTCTTTCCATAATAGCTCTGGATTGATTCTCAGAATGATTTCCCAGTTCTTTTCTGTTAGTAGAGAAGTACTTCCCCTGTGCCTTCGTCACCTTCATATGCCTGCAAAAATAGATGCAAGTTAAGGATGCAAATTAAACAGTTCATTCTCAATAATCATTTGGCTGCACCTACTTTTAATTTAGATCTAGAGAAGCTCTGCTGAGGCCCAACATCTCAGCCCTGCCCACTTCCCATACTCCATTTCACCCTACAGTCTTGGCACTGGATTCCTTTTGTCTGAGCAGCAGGACACCTGAAGTTCTCCAGCCACAAATAAAATGTTCTGCCCTCACATCACATGTGAGCCAGCCCAACACAAGCTTCCAAACTGCCCTGAGTGCTGCAGGATTCACTCTCTGGAGCCTCTGGGTGAGTCTTTGCTGGACAAAGCAAAGTCTGAGAACTCCTAGAATTCCTCCAAGACTTTTTGGCTTAAAAGAAAGTAAGGATGGGTTTGAAAATTCCATAGATGTTGTTATTGAAAGCAAATGTTGGCATTAAAATATCCTTAATATTTGGGTCATTTACAAAGTTCTATACTACTGTATAAAAAAAATACCAAGTGTAAAGAGGCTTCTTGTTCATAAGAGAGTTATTCTAAAGTATTGTCAGTCACATGAGTCTAACATTCCTGAAATACAGCAGATATTTCTCAAATTTTAACTTCTGTACCTCATAGGCTCAGATCAACTATCTCCTTTTCATATGAAAAAAACTTCAAAATGGTGTTTTAAGCAGAATGACTGAAGCAATGCAAGGCCAGCACAAATTCGGAGCTTTCTCTGTAAGAGCGCTGAGCTTCAAATAATTATAATATATAATATAATATAATATAATATAATATAATATAATATAATATAATATAATATAATATAATATAATATAATATAATATAATATAATATAATATAATATAATATATAATATAATATAATATAATATAATATAATATAATATAATATAATATAATATAATATAATATAATATAATATAATATACATATTATATTATAATATAATAATATATATAACATATTATGATATATTATATGACATATATAATACATAACATAACATAATATAGCATAACATAATATAACATAATATAACATAACATAATATAATATCATATCATATAACATATATAACATAACATAATATAAATAATTTTATATCTTTATATTTTCTATTAAAATATAAATGCTGACACCTTTAGATGTTCTATAGATAAGGATTATCACTATGCACAGCACTGCCTTTGATAGATGCAGTGCTTACACTTTGCACCCTTTATTATTATATATATATTTTTTTTTTTACTTTTCAAACACACCAAAACGGGAACTACATTTCAGTTGTGTGCACGCTGTGATTTTATTTTGCATCACTTCACAAAGGACAGCCACGGCCACGCCTTAGACCAGCACATCTCAGCACCTGAAATGGCTCAGAAGTGACAAAGGAGACGAGCTCAGCCCCAGGAGCACCCTGACCCAGGAGCTTCAGCAGCCCAGCCCAAAGGAGCCAAAGGAATATCCCCAGAGGGAAGAGAGAACTGGAAAAAAGCCACGCAGAGCACTTGGGGAGTGCTTCATGCCAGCACTTGAGCCAAATCTGGCTGTTTTGTCACCACTACCATCCACATGCTGAGAGCTCTGTAGCCTTTATCATTTAACTGAATAAAAGGATTCTTTTAAGAGAGGGAAAACTGTCAGATTTGGATACTTGCTGCAAATAAACACAATCCATCATCAGAGTTCACTCTTTATAGATAGTCAGAATGAACTGTTGGCTGAAGCTAAAATATTTACCTACCAGTACACACATAGGTTGTTAACCTTTATGTTTTCCTGAATGAATCAGGAAGAAAATAAGCCTCCAGTTATTTTTTGAATTTTGAGATTATTTCAGTGTACCTCTGTGTTACGCCTGGTTTGAGTGTGCAGTGAATATTCATTCTAAGCAATTTAATTTTTCTTTCTACGTCTCTATTTTCCCTTCAGATTACAGCATCCAGGAAGAAGAAATTAGATAAAATTAATCCATTTACTGCTAGACAGAGCCTAATGTATTCAGGAAAGATCCAAACTATTTTCTATATCAATGACCACACAGAACAACAGAAAAAAAAAATCTAGATTTTTTAAATGTAATTTTGGTTCATAAGAAAATTTAAACACTTCAGTCCTTCAAATATGCCTGATCCAGAGCATGACTGTGTTTAAATAGACAGAACAAATTCATATAGAACAAATTCATTTAGAACAAATTCATATAGAACAAATTCATTTAAAGTAAAACTTGTTCAAGGGAAAGTTTTCTGGAAAAGGTGAAATACACAACCCAAAACAGGCACACAGGCCACACAGAAATTTTATTCTTCAGAGATACCTATATAGATAAAGTGAAAATTCAAGTTTACAGTCTTCCAGTGTATTTCACAACTGGAAACTATGAAAGTGGGATGTTCTTTGTTGTTTTAAATAAGTGCATACCATGCACAAATCTATACACACATTTGTGTGTGCATTAAAAAAGAAATGTGAACTCCATTTCCAAGTGGAAGTCTCAGTTCTTTCAGCCACATGTTCCAAGTTTAACCTTTCAGTTGGAATTGATAAATATCATTATCAATGCCATATTGGGAGGGGACCACTGTTGGGCTAAAACCCATTTATTGCTCAGATGAACATCAGCCTCAGAGGCTGTGAGATTTTAGAGGAGCAAGAACTGGCCCATAGCTCAGAGTAGTCACAGGTTTTTTCGTTATAAGCCCATATATAACTTTCTAATCCAATGGAAAGCTGCCACAGAGTTTATTTTGCTTTTCTAACTACCACCTTTAATTCTGCTGCACTGTGGATGCCTTTATCCAGTGGGCTGCTATACAATGCACACACACACGTGCTTCTGTTGTAAGAGCTGAACTCTTACACAATTACATTACCACACCACCAACCCTTCACCACCTCACCCACCCAGCTCCTCACTTACTTAAGGCACATTCCTACTTACAGCTCTAGAAACACAACTTTACAGCTTTTCTGCTTTCTGTCTGTGTGCTTTTATTTTTACATCGACCCAAGCTTCTTCCAAGGCTGCAGATCAAACCCTCCAGTGCCTGTGGAAGTTTCTGTCTTTCCATTTCCTACAATAAGGAGAATCAGGCCATTGCAGGGAAATGCTAATCAAAATTTAAAGTCAGTGCAATAATTACATTAACGAAACAATGCCACTTCTTGATGAACAATCCCAGATAAGCAGTGCAGGCCTTGCTACACGAAGAGCAATGAGGTTTGGAATTAAATCTAAACTCTGCAATGTGTTTAGAATTCACCTAAACCCCTCTGTGGAGCTATAAATACACAGAGAGATGTATAAAGTAGTATAAATACTATCTAGTTGTATCTATCTATATATAAAAATATTATCTAGTTCTATCTATCTATATAAATACTATCTAGTTATAAACATGATCTAGATAGTATAATTATATAACTATTTTTTAATGTCCTGCAAAAGAAGATGCTTTGTGTGGAAATCAGACACAAAGCACCCGATCCCGGAGCCAAAGCAGGATCCCTGTTTTCAAAGCAGGATCCCTGTTCTCAAAGCAGGATCCCTGTTCTCAAAGCAGGATTTCCCTGTTCTCCAAAGCAGGATCTCTGTTCTCAAAGCAGGATTTCCCTGCTCTCCAAAGCAGGATATCCCTGTTCTTCTCCAAAGCAGGATCCCTGTTCTCAAAGCAGGATATCCCTGTTCTCCAAGGCAGGATATCCCTGCTCTCAAACTAGGATCCCTGCTCTCCAAAGCAGGATATCCCTGTTCTCCAAGGCAGGATATCCCTGTTCTCCAAGGCAGGATATCCCTGCTCTCCAAGGCAGGATATCCCTGCTCTCCAAGGCAGGATATCCCTGCTCTCCAAGGCAGGATCCCAGTTCTCCAAAGCAGGATATCCCTGCTCTCCAAAGCAGGATATCCCTGCTCTCCAAAGCAGGATATCCCTGTTCTTCTCCAAAGCAGGATATCCATGTTCTTCTCCAAAGCAGGATATCCCTGTTCTTCTCCAAAGCAGGATATCCCTGTTCTCCAAAGCAGGATATCCCTGTTCTCCAAAGCAGGATATCCCAGTTCTCCAAAGCAGGATGTCCCTGTTCTCCAAAGCAGGATATCCCTGCTCTCAAACCAGGATCCCCGTTCTCCAAGCAGGATATCCCTGTTCTTCTCCAAAGCAGGATATCCCTGTTCTCCAAAGCAGGATATCCCTGTTCTCCAAAGCAGGATGTCCCTGTTCTCCAAAGCAGGATATCCCTGCTCTCAAACCAGGATCCCCGTTCTCCAAGCAGGATATCCCTGTTCTTCTCCAAAGCAGGATATCCCTGTTCTCCAAAGCAGGATATCCCAGTTCTCCAAGCAGGATATCCCCGCTCTCAAACCAGGATCCCCGCTCTCAAACCAGGATCCCTGCTCTCCAAAGCAGGATCCCCATTCCCTGCAGACATGAGCTCATCTCTTGGCATTCCAGAGAAGTCCTGGCACTTGTCACCCTCCAGCCTGTGAGAGCAGGCTGGGGAGGATTACAGGGGCAGTGCTGCACAGCACTTATGACAGGAATGCTTCGGGAGCCCTGCTGTTCCCTTCTCTCCCTCTTTCCTGACCACACCAAACGCTGCTCCACCTGTGGGGTGGTTTGGTCGTGTATGATCTCATTAGAGTCACTCTGCACACGCACAATGCTCGATTCACTGGGATTTGGGGTGAAGAGCCAGCTGTGTCTGTGCTGGGAAGTGGTTAGACAAGAATTTACCGAGGGCTGGAGGGAAGGAGGGGAATGCACAGTGAAATAAACTTTTTACCTTTTTTGTAAGATACTAAGAAATAGCTATGAACCAGACAACAATGGCATAAAGAGCAGCCATAAATCACATGTCAAATTTGCCCCAAAATCCAAAAAATAAGCATTTCATTTAGCAACTCAGCTCACATTTCCTCATCCACCCACCCACCTTTATTTTATTATTAAACAATTGATCCTGTGAGGTGCTACCTGAATAATCCTTATTATGGGAGTTTTCTTCATTTTCTATGGAAAAAATTTCTCAAGAGAAAAACATTTTGAAAATGAGATTGCTTGTTGCAATATACAAGTCTGATAGAAGACATTTTTATAACTGGATATATTTTTAATAGATTTATAAAAAAATTGAAATACAGTGATTGTACATGAGCATGCACATGGTATTTTAAACAAAAGTTATTCAAGCCCTATTCCTACTGAAGTCAATGGCAGGGTTCTATTGTGAGCCATAAATAAGTCCAAAAACGTTGTGCTGATGTTTGTGCAAAACACATTTGATTCCATTTGGGATTCATGTTCAGAATGTGAAGTATTTTACAGCATATTACAACGTCCCCATCATAAATACCTCAAGAGATTACAGTCCTAAACCAAAACAAAATCATAAATGTTTTTTGATGGTGGGTTTTTCTTGCTGATTACTTCAAGCCTTCCGAAGACTAAATGTTCACAGAAACAAAAAAAAGAAGCAAAGAAAAGCTTCCTACCTGCTTAAGTTCCCTGCTGGCAGGTAATCTCCTTGTACAGTTTTGAGATTAGAAGTCTTCCCCTGACCAAAAAAAAAAAAAAAAGAAAAATTTTTGACAAAGAGCGTTAAAATTTTTGTAAGAATATTCAAACCAGGTGTAACACAGAGGTACGCTGAAGTCATCTCAAAATTAAAAAAAATAACTGTAGGCTTATTTTCTTACTAATTCATTCAGGAAAACATAATGGTTAACAACCTATGTGTGTACTGGTAGGTAAATATTTTAGCTTCAGCCAACAGTTCATTCTGAATATCTATAAAGAGTGAACTCTGATGATGGATTGTGTTTATTTGCAACAAATATCCAAATCTGACAGTACAAGTCTAATTTCCAGTCTGTGTTGCTACGTAGCTGCCACAATCCCATGAAGAAATAATGCAAACAAAATAACCTGATATTTAACTTACAACATCTGCACCCTCTGTTCCTCAGATGATCCCAGGCTTGTTCTGATAGGCACTGTCACAGATTTCCTTATTCTCTCTGAAAAGTTTCTGAAGGAAAACACCAAAAGTGAGCACCTGTGATTGATTTTAACTCTGAGGAAGTGAAATATTTCACTCCCTGTGACAGCTTGGCTAGAGCATTATGCTCAGAAATAAGGAGCTTATCTCCATTTTCTGAAGGTTCCCCACCTGCTTTCTGGAGACTTCACCAGAAACAGTTGTCAAACAACACTGCCACGTTCTGACCTGCATAAAACAACTTCTTGTCTTCTCCAGTCAAGAAATGCAGCTTTTTCTTCAAAACAAAGCCTGAAATTACTACAGTTTGTGACACAGCAAAATGCCATTATACCAAAAGGAAAAAAATCTGTTTTTTAGTAAAAGGCTTTCCTGGAACAGACAAATCATATGGCAAGTTTCCTGAGGGTAACAAGGAATTCTGTAAGTGTTTAAATAATGCCCAGTATTCAGTACAATAGTTTGCCATAGGAAACCATTAATATCTAATACTTGGGTATTCTCTCTGTGGAAGATTGAAGGAAGCAAAATAAGACATAAGCTCTGTGGTTATGCAGAGCTTAAGAGTTCCAGAAATAAGAATTACAGTTCTCACTACAGCAATTAAATTGCTGAAAGAACAAAAGTTAGGCTAGGCTGAAAGTTAGGACAGCAAATTACAAAACTGCTTCCACAATGTCCATAAAGTTGACCTATAAAGCCAGAAAAATGCTCCTGTTCTCTTCCCTTGAGCTTGATAAAGTCCATAGCAGAAATCCAGCACTGTTTTAAGCACTGCAGAGCAAACCCTGCTTCGTAAAATTCACCCTGGATTATTTTAGCTCTCCCACATCTATCCACTGGTTAAAGGGAATAGGCATAGCCACATCTCAAGTGCTGTTGATCAAAGAATTTCATTGAATATCTCCCTGTCAAGGGAAGGTTGATTACAGGACAGGGTAATAGACTGTATTTTCCCAAATGGAGGAATACCACAGAATTTCAAGCAGTTCATTTAATGTTCTGGGAAAACATGTGGGACAGTACTCTTTAATTTCATAGCATTTAACTTTTAAAAAGTAATTTAAGTGTATATATACATATATACATATATATATGTCCTGCTCACTGACATTTAAACTAGTTAGTGAAATAAATTGACAACTTTTATATATTTTAACAGCTTCAAGTGAAAAACTATTACAAACCCTCTCTAAGCCCTTCTCCCAAATTATTTCCATAAATGTCTCCCATGCAAAACCACAGCAGGAATGCAGCCTAATTTTGAACCAATTCACCTCAGAATTCATATGATGTTTCCAAACAGAAGCCAAGATATTTTTAACCAAGTTATGAGACCATATCGATATTGAAACATCCTCTGGAGACAAATCCTGCAATGGTTTGGTGGTTGTAGGACACCCTGGTTTATACCTACAGCTACAAGATCCTGTAAGGGTGGAGGTGACTCCAGAGTTTTGGGCAGCTGCTTGAAATTCATCACTCTGATGCCTCAGGTTTTAGTTTTTCTATTTTTCACATTCTGTGCTGCTTCAGTGTGCACTTCTGAGCTCCACATGAGGGGATGGGGAGCTCTGTGCACAGAGCAGGGAGACAAAACAATTCCTGCTCCAGCTGGGCACCAAGGACAAATGATCCAAAGCTCAGGCCCAGGAGCACAAACAGCGTGGGCTGGAGAGAGAAAAACAAGCAGGATGGGAGTGCCTGGGCTAAAGCTGGAATGGGACAATGAACTGCAAGGTGCAAATGGAGCAGAGCTGATCCCAGTGAGAGCCCCCGGGAGCGCTCGTGCATTTTGGGACCATTTTGGTTCCTCTTGGCTGCAGCCCTGGCTGGGCTCTGGTGCTGCCCAAGGTGCATCCATGGAGGAGATCCTTTGAATCAATCCCTGCTTTGTTCTTTAGCTCTGTTCTAGTCTCAGTTCTAGATCAGCCTTCACCAGGCACCAACTCAACCTCCTCCCCTGAGCAGTTCAATTGCAATAATTGCAGCAGGAGCTGAGGTTGGTGTCACACCTCTCAGATTTCTCCTCACAAACCCACAGGACTATGGGAATTTACTGTTCCAGCCTGGGGAGGACACACAATTCAAACGTGTAACTTCTATACAGAAATTAATTTCTAATAGAGATACACTGTTATGATTTTATGTCTCCAGAGAAAAAGAGGCAAAACCACGATTAAGAGTAGCAAATGCAAGGAAAAACCACAGTTTTCCTCCCCCTTTATCTTGCATTTTATAGGCAATCACATAAATCACCAGTAATTATACACTTACAATGATCTTTAATAACTGGAAAAAATACATTCATTACTTGCACAATTTGTAATTTGCAATCTCTGTATTCACAGA
This sequence comes from Vidua chalybeata, assembly GCF_026979565.1. Lineage (NCBI taxonomy): Eukaryota > Metazoa > Chordata > Aves > Passeriformes > Viduidae > Vidua > Vidua chalybeata. The sequence goes on along the minus strand of NC_071535.1, from coordinate 61,487,310 downwards.
AAAATGGCATAAATTCAAATTAAAAAAAAAACAAAAACACAGTTCTTTAACTTCCAGAGAAGTTATATGTATTAACTACACATTTCTTTACTGGTATTTAGCACATATTCCTCCAGTTTCCATGAAAATATTTTCAAATTTTTAATACATATATCATGCCATATTTTCATTATAATAAGAATATATACAAAATGAGAAAAATTTACAATATAGATACATGAGAATATTTTATATATAATATGTATATTATAGTACATATTATATTATATTATAGTATATATTATATTATAGTTTATATTATATTATATTATAGTTTATATTATATTATATTATATTATATTATATTATATTTATTATATTATATTTATTATATTATATTTTCTTGAAGAATTTGGGAAGGACAAGAGAATGTCTCAAATCAAGGAAGATTAGATCTAAATACAGGGAAAATCATCCCTGCAATGCTTTGAAATATCAAGCTTACCCTGTGTGTCCTTAGAACAAACTGAAGAACCTTTCCAGTGGGCAGTGTTTGTATCTGACAGACACAGGAGCCACCTGGTTCAGTTTAGAATTCACATTTTTGTAAATGCAGCTGATCAGGTTTGCTGGGTGATCAGCACCCTCCCAATGCTCCATTCTGTAAAGCACTAGGAAATGCTCATGGATTTGGCCTCCAGAAAGGACAAACATCAGCAGGCTGCTCAAAACAGGGGTACTTACCAAAAAAACACCAGCCCAAATGCTCTCAAAACTTTTGGCTGCAGAACTTTTCAGGATTGCAGTCGTACCAGTCAAAGCTCAGCTGTATAATTTGAGCATAGGAACACAATTAAGGAAAAAGAAGACTTTGATTCTTATTTGAAAACGTGATCTTTACAAACACAAAATCCTGGGACCACGGAGTGCTTGAACTGATGCCTCCAGCTGTCTCCGTTTGTCTTCCTAAATTCATTTCTCATAACTAATTGTGCATCTAACTCAAAGAAAATTAGATTACATATGCCATTAGTTTTAATGGCTGAGGAGAAATAACCGGGGTAGATGTGCATGGCAGCTGAGGAGTTATAGCTGTGTATTGTGTGGGCAATCACATGATTGCACTGCAGAGGGAAGACACCAACCACACCAAACACCTTCACACAGCCGTGGTCACACCAGCAAGGCAGCCATGAAGTCCTGAATTGCATGAAATATTCCAGTTTTATTTACTCTGCCTTTTTTTTTAAAGGACACCGTAACACACACTGAAGGGAAATCTTTTTCTTCTTTACTACTAGATTATTGTGCCTTATTCTACTCCCTGATAAGTAAAATATATCAAGCAAGGAAACACAAAACCTAGAGATTCCTGCATATCAAAAAGGATATGAACTTTGCTGCACAGTCATCAACCCAGCCCAGCTGTGGCTGGCACTGACCCTTGCCACAAAACCAAGGTAACAGGACTCAAGGATAACTTGCAAAAGTGAGTTCTGGAATTTCATTAAGTACTCAGAAGGAAAAAATAATGTAATTAGCCTTGTGTTGGAATCCTGGGTTTGATCTATTTTATGCATGGCTGATTTTATAATGTTTTATTTTCATCTTAATTGAGCCACTGTTTGTTATTTTTAGTTTAAATAAAATATCTACTCTCTTTGAAGACAAAGCTTTAAGCCTTGTTTTTACTGTGGCTTTCCTTCCTAAGCCTGTGGGGGAAAAAAAAAAAGAAGTTTTGGATGGTGGTGTTAATATAACAGCATTGCAGTATTTTGCTATCATTTTCTTTCCTAATTTTATACAGTGTCAAAGTTGACTTCCTTCCATTAATCTCCTTTACTTCAGCCTATAGGGGTTCCTAGATGATTTTATTGATTTTTGAGTGGGTAATTCTTAAATTGTAAAAAGAATGCCAATGATTCTTTCCACGTGAATCACCTTTTCTAATTAATGTGTTTAATTTGTTATGATCATATAATTTTCCTTAATTTCAGTAGGTTTCTTTGGACTTCTGTGATTAATGTCCAGCCTTAATCACACTCAAAAATTTTGTATCACTTGTGCATTTTTCTTTTTCAGGATGTTTTGTATCATTTTTTGCCAATACGAGCAGACACAGAAATATATTTTTAACACTACAAAAAGGGAGTAGTGCTGAACTTAAATTCTTGTTTTTGCAAGTATCTGCACTGATGCACACATGCAAACACAGACCCCAAACAGTGCCAAAAGCAATGCAGGGCTTCAGGGTATAACTTTAATTTTTTGCCATCTTAAAAGCATCTCCTCTCCTGTTTCCTCAGTTCTCTCAAACATGTTTTCTGTGGAACATGTAGGAGAAAATACAGGAGAATTTATATTTTAGGTATTAGAGTTTTTCAGGACTCTGCACCATTGGATATTGAACATGAAAATACAGTGGGTACTCTTCCATGAGATTATTTGATTTTCTTACAGCAAGAAAAACAAAGTGAAGATAATATAAATATTACTTATGGTGAGATCTGGCAGAGTACTTTGTAACATCTGCTTTTATATGATGTGGACATTAAAGTTAATATAACTTTTCAAATGAGTACTCTAAAGGAATAGTTCAACTTTGATGTAAGATTTTCCTGAAAAAAAAAAATCAAAAAATACTACCAACATTTAAAGATTTTTCTCGGAACATTTTGACAATTTTTCTTCAGTTAAACATATCCATTATAGTAGAAGGAATATTTTCCTAATGTTCCTTTTTGGTGTTTTTGTTCCTTATGTAGCAGGTCATTCCATTATGTAACCCTCCAAGTGACCCAAAGGAGATATATTAAAATCTAGTAATACAATACCCCTGGACTATTTTACATAATAAGATTTTTTTTTTCCAACTCCCAGATGTTGCTAAAGGACAGAAAAAAAAAAAAAAAAAAGACCTGTAAAATTCTTCATCATGAATCTTTTTTTTTCCTGCAAATCCCTTTTTTTCCCCCCTTTCAAAAGCAATTCTGAATAGAGGTAAAAGAAGACAAAACTTGACCTTTTGTGATCCCAGCATTAATAGGTCTGTTCATAATTCAATCTGTGTGTGTGTAGAAGCATCCATGTGGAAACATGCAGGCCTGAGAGACATAAAGCCTTTCCCTTTAAACATTATCTGACCCTATGAGTCTTATTCACAAAAGAAGGCTTACGTACGCATAAGTTGAAAAAAAAATGCGTGCTTTCATTGTGCCCCAGAGAGCCTACACATTTTACTCCTCATTCTCCAGGAAAACTCATCATGGAAGTGACACTTGTACAGGAGCTAGGCGAGGGAATGGTAAAAGAGCACAACGTAGCAAAAAAAAAAAAAAAAAAAAACCAACCAAAAAAACAAGCCAGCACATGCAAAGGATAAAGTTCTTTCCTCGTTAAAAATATAGAAGGGTCATCTCCTCTGCTGGCACGTGGGGCAGGGATGTGAGAGGAGCTTGCAGCCTTGCAAAGCTCCACCTGAGGAGAGCAGCCTGCTTTTCCTGCTACTCTAAAACTCTTTTATTTCCTCCTTCCATAACCTGTGCTCACCAAGGTGAGGGATGCCTGTGTCACTTGTACCTGGACTGATGAATATTTCTCATAGCACGTTTCTAATTTCACAGATTCTAACGATGATGATTCTACACTATTTTCAAGGCAATCCTGCAAGGTATCCACAGTCTGGGGGTGCTGCTGCAAATCCCCAGCAATCAGGAGTTTCAGGTATTTTGTTCTGTCAGTACATGGAGCCCATCTGTTACTGCCAGCATCCACTCATGCCTCTCCTGTTTAGTTTGGCTCTGCAAAGTCAGCTGTCAGTTTTAATGCTCAGTTACCCTGAGCCCGCTCACGTTAGCAGAGAGTGCTCTGAGCCACTTTGCTCTGAACCTGCCAGTTGCAGCCTGGACAAGGGGCAGGAGGCACACAGTTGTCAGAACAGCAATAAGAGTTTACACAGAGTGAAACAAATCCTCAGCTGCTGCAGATCAGCCAAGCTTCAGCAGCTGCAGTATTGATTTATACCACGAGCTGAGCTCAGCAGCTGTAATTATTTTCTAAACAAGGCAAAACAAACACCATTGGGAATCACGGGGAAGACTTTTCTTAATGCGTAATGAGTGAAGTCATGATGACATTCCCACCAGTTCCCAGCATTTTTCCTCCCAGTAGAGGGGAATAACTGTCCAGATTTTGAAAATCACATCGTGCACCAATGTGCATCTTCATGTGCCCAAATAGTTTAAAAACACAGCTTTAACAGCACTCAGCTTCTAGAATCTCACAGGAGAAATGCTAAGGGATGAAAGAAATGGAATTTCTTGGCCCTTCATTGCTTTCATTGTAAAAAAAACCAAACCAAAACAAAACAATACTATGTCATTAGGTAATAAGAAACCAGAAAAAATCCAACATCAAAAGTAAGGCTGAAATGGTGTCACAATTAATTATTTACTATGGGTTCTAATGTTCAAATTCAGCACCTTTTTAAAATGAAAAACCTTTAATATGAAAAATTATGAAAAAAGGTTTTCATATGTAAACCTTTAAGATGAAAATCATATATCCCAGTGATACCAATTATGTGAACAACTGCTCATTGGTTAAATGTCTAAGGTGTTAGTGAATAAAAATCTAATCTAGGATTGATTAAATAGATCTACATTTTATATTTTTAATAGATATGATAGTTAATATACCCTCTACTGTGATACAATGCCTCCTGTTCAAATTACACTTACAGGAAATTATTGGGTAGAAAAAGTACAAAAAATGGGGGCTATTTAAAGGTAAAGCATGATCATTTAACATGGAAATACTACAAAATTTGTATTCAGGCTAATGTCAAGTGACACTGAAATTAACATCCACATTGAAGGACACGTGAAATATTGACAACTGACACAGTTATTCAAAAGACAAAATTCTCTGAGCAATGGATGTCTTAATTCCAAAGGGAATCAGAGAGCTGTGAGTGCCTGTGGGATCACAGCTGCAGGAAAATGGGCATGGACTGAACAAACCAGCCTAACTTCTGGAACTAAAGAACGAGGTCACCTCTGGGGATAAAAAAGCTGATATTGTGAGAAGAAGGAAGCAGCAGGAAAGTTGTTAACAGACACAGGGGTGTCAACCTGAGTAAAAATGCCACTTAGAGCATCCACCAGTTAGATTAATAAAAAGATGTGTGCTTGCCTCGTGGGCAAAGCAGAGCTGCCAATCCAGAGATGCTTGGACAAAGCAGAGCTATTCTTGTTGCTGTTAGTAATGAAGATATGGGATTATTTTTGGGTTAAGAATGATTTATTTCTCAGATAAACATTAGTCTTAGAGGCTGTGAGATTTTAAAGGAGTGAGCTGTTGGCTATAGCATAAGAGTAGTCACAAGTTTCTTTGTTACAAGGTAATATAGAACTTTCTAATTTAATAGACAGTTGCTATAGGGTTTGTTTTTTAATTTATTATTTTTACTTCTGCTGAACTGCAGATACTTTTCTCTAAGGGAATTCTAACTCACAGGTACACACATGTTTCTATTATAATTTAAAATGTAGTTGTTCTATATAACTATACTCTTACATTGTAAACTCTTCACTATCTTATTAATACCATTTCTCACTTACTTAAGGTATATTTTTACTTAAAACTATAGAACCCTAAGTTTATGATTTTTCTGTTTAATGTCTGTGAATTGTATTTTTATACCAATCTAAGCTTCTTCTAAGGTCGCAGATTAAATCTTTTAGTGCCTGTGGAAGTTTCTGGTGTTTTGATCCTCACACGGAGCTACCAATCAAACAACGTGTGGCTGTGTAGACCAAGGTAAGGAGTAAATATAAACAACGTTTACAAGCACAATTAAAGGCTTTTTCATGACTCACATTGAATCTGCAGAGTCCTCTGTCTCCTCAGTGGGTGCACCCAGCACGCACTGCCCTGCTCAGAGGGGCTCCTCCCTTCCTGCTGGTCACTCCTGCCTGTCCACAGGTTAAAGTGTCAGGGGTGAGCAGCTCCGTGCCCAGACTCAGAGTCACACATCAGCTGGGCTGGGAAAAACCTCTGAGGTCACCGAGTCCCACCCGTGACCCATCACCACCACTGAGTGCTCTCGAGGTTTATCTTCTTTTTTTTTTTTTTTTTTTTTTTTTTTTTTTTTTTTTTTTTTTTGTTGCCAGGGTTGGTATTAAATGTGTGAGAAGGTATTTCTTGCTGGGACTCAGATGTTTATTAGTTCTTATCTGTGTTCCAGTCTCACAAACCCAGACTTCTACAGCCCTTCACTCTGACAAGCTACAAAATGGCCCTGTATCTAATTCTACATGGCCTGATAAGGATAAACTGTCCAATTAGGAAATGGCACCTAAATTGTTTTTACTTTTAACCCAATAACCAATCATGCAATGTGGGCTTTTTTATCCAATTGCACAAAACCACCCAAACCCATGGAGAAGAAGGTGAAGAAGGAGCAGCCACTGCCCTAAAACCTCCATCTTGCTTTATATACTTTACTATATTCTAAAACCTTAAACTCTAGGTTTTCCACCCTGTGATGTTACACACTTCTATCCAAACTCCACCCCCACAATCCCAGTTCTGTCATTCCATTCTGGAAGCTTCTCCACAGCCTCAAGTCAATGCAGAGTTCTCCTGGGGGTCAGTCCTGGCAGCACAGAAAGTCTGGAATTCTGCAGCCAGGGCTCCAGCAGAGTGCCACAGGCACTCTGCAGTCTAAGGAAGTGTTGTAAATATTTTGGAACAAGGATGAATCTTATTTCCTTCCTTCCACACCTGCAGGGACAGTAATTCCACACCTCCCTGCTGAAGGCAGCCCTTCCCATGCCCAATCACCCCCTCTGTGCTGAAATTCCTCCTAGAAGAATTCCAGGGGATGTGTGACCCCGACGAGGTGCCTGGGCGCTGGGTGGGCACCACCTCCAGAGTTTTTGGTTTGCCTGGAGATGTTTGGAGGAGAATTCCAACAGCCTGAACGACCTGAATGGATTCTGCTTGTCATTCCCAACACCATAATAAAATCACATGGACTTGTGTATGTGGGTTATCAATTTACAAGCTCCAGAGAGAAAATTTGGTGTCTCGAAATGAATAATATTTCATGGAATTTCTAATAATAATATTTACTGGAGATAAATATTAATAATATATTTTTATATTAAAAGAAATATAAATAATAAATAATTATTAATGTATAATTATATATTTATATGTATTGTAAGATCTAATAATATTCTTTATCTGAAATCATCTTAATAATATATGTATATACTTTAATAGAAATGATTATTAGTTATTAATATATAAATAATATATATTAATAGATTTATTGTAAGATCTAATAATATTCTTTACCTGAAATAATCTTAATAATATATGTATATACTTTAATAGAAGTGATTATTAATTGTTAATACATAAATAATTTATATGAATATATTTATTGTAAGATCTAATAATATTTATCTGAAATAATCTTAATATATGTATATATTTTAATAGAAGTGATTATAAATTATTAATATATGACTAATATATGACTATATTTATTGTAAGATCCAATAAGATTATTTATTTAAAATAATAATAATAATATGTTTATATATATAATATTTTTATTAATATAAAATTAATATATATTATTATTTACTGGAAAATCTAGATCCAAAAATGTTTTTAATATTTTGCCCACAATACATATTTCTCCCTTCATCTACATGAATTTCACTGCTCTGTTTTTATTTTCATGGCCTTTTAAACACTTTGAGGATGACTCAGGTTTTGGTAATAATAAATAGTGTTTGTCTTCTACTTGCATATTTATGCTAATAAGTAGTGAGCCATTAAAAACTTATTATTCTGGTACACTCCTTTTAGCAGGAAGAGAGAAAATTGCCAAGTACACAGAACTGGAAAAGCAATTTATGCTGACCTGAGGCAGGTAATGCAGAATTTCTGCCAAAGTAATGAGATCAGGATTGAGGTCTGCACGTGGTGTTTAGTGAGTCTCTTTTATTTAGGACAAGTTTGATTTGTTAGAAATTAGTAAATAACGAGGAGTATTATTACTGAGACAAGCTAACCTCAATTATAAGTTATTGGTGGAGAAGTGAGGTATCATTGATAGAAATCTAGAAATAATTTTAATTATTCCAAGAAATGGAATAATAGCCATTAATATGTACACAGGTAGCATTCTGATAAGATGCATGTATTTATAATATCATATCTGAAGGGCTGATTTCTTTTTGCCATCAAGAAACCTACTCTGAAATAATTCTTCACTTTTAACTGCCATCAATTCTGTATTAATATTTCATTTATAGAATATGCTGCCAACTTCACAGCATGAGATATTGTAAGGAATATGCTTGATTTAATAGCTTTTCATTATAATATTTCCTGCATAATCTTATTATTAGCTTACTGAATCTTGACATGGAAAACTACATTTTTCCCCTAAAAGAAAAGAGTTTAATGTTTGTAATTAGAGCAGCAACACGGTTCTAACAAAAGCAAAGAGCTACTTAAATTCTCAACTGAATACTAAATATTTTGCTCTGTTGAAAAATCTCTTCTAAACATTGGTTTACAAGCAAAAGCCATCATAGATTAGAAAAACTAAGGGAATTTGAAGAAAACATCCCTTTTCTTTGGAAAGTTTCAGAATTGATAAAAAGTATCAGCTGTACCCAAACCCCTTTTGATTATCTGAGAAATAAACACTGCAGTCAGGGAGGTTCTCTCTCAGGGAAGGGTGAATCCATCCTCTGCATGGGGTTGGATAACACTGAATGAATCCAGAGCAACTAAATCGGAATAAATTGAGTTTTTACCTCATTTCAAGCTTCCCACCCAGTCACCAGCTGTTGTTTTCCTTTTCCAAACACGTGGGCAGAAAGTAGGCTGGCAGGGATAAGGAAGGAGAGGACACCATCTTTACTCCACATTTTCATCAGGAAAATAAAGGCAGGGAAAATCTGTGCAAGCAAAAGGGTTGTGAAATTTATTCCCATTCTGACACAGGGAGGGAAGAAGAATGAAATTGCACTTACCAAAAATTCTCTCTGGGGAATGAGAAGTTCTGAATGAGAAGTTCTGCACTGCTTCTTACCCTGAGCTGGGAACTTTGTGCTTTGACTTCCTTTTTTAGCAGTGTTAGATATCAGCAAAAGTCAGCCTGCGATTTTTAACCGTGGATCCTAATGCCACCACTCAATTTTTTGATTATTTAATGGAGGTGGTTTGAGCTAGAAGTCATCCTTTAATATAGTTTTACACAGAAAGGGCTAAAAAAGAAGAAACCACTCAATATGGAGCTAGGAAGACAAAGAAAGATAACAAAATTGGGGGTGAAGTGCAATAGTTGCCTCCCAAGAAAAAAGGCTTATCTTCAGAGACATTCCAGAACATGAATAATTGTTCTACAAAAAAAAATTATTCATAATGGTCATAATTCATCATAAATTCATTTACTGTAATAAGAACTGAAGTTTTCCCTGCCAGCCAGTATTGATACTGACTTTACAAGGCATTTGGTTGTTTCTGATAAGCAGCATTCAAGCCATTAATAGAATAATAATAATAATAGAATCATTCACAAGCCAAGGAGAGACTAAATTCAAAATAGAGTCACATACATATAGCACAGGAGACTTTTGTGTGATATATATTATTATATTATATATTATATTACGTTATATTATATTATGAGCTTACTGCCCTTGCCCTGCACAGCTCTTGCTCCCTCTCTCAGAGAAATTACACTTTGCATCTGTGGAACAAAATACCCCACAGAAAAAAGATGGAAATCCAAAGACTCAGAAATGTGGACCCTGAAATTATTTTTGGCAATTAATTTACTGGGTCATTAAGAAGGGAGAGTGGTAGCAAACTGTCCAATTTTTACATGCAGATCATGAGCTTCAATGCCAAAAAAATAACTTTTCAGACCTTCCAATATATTCTTTATGGTCTTCTTTTCCTCTTACTTGTCAAAAAAATTGCTGTATATAACTCACTTAATTCCTCTGGCTTTAAACACAACTCTTCTGCTATCATTGAAAGAATATCTAATGATTTTTCCTCCTAAAGGCTAAAAGCAAACCCCAGCTGAAGAATGAATAATAGCATGCTACAGGACACATGGATTAAAAACCCATGAGGAGCATTTTCATATAAACACATATGGCACTTTCTTACACGTTTTCATAGAAGCATTTTTAAGTGCATTTGCTCTTTTTTTTGCATCAAATAGAAAATGGATATCTTTTAAATGGTATTGGAGTTCCTCGGCTTGCAATGTAATTACAAAAAAAAAAAAAAAAAAACCAAACAAACACTTTTCAGAATGAATAACCCAAAAACTTCCTATATCCCAAATATTTAGTTTTTCAAGTGGTGGAAAGCAGTGAAAGTTATTTTAAAGTGGTGAGAGCTATGCCTAAGTCACATGCAGTAGAGGTGAGGTTAAAAAGAAAATTAAAACCATGCTAGTTTTGACAGTAGCCAATGGTTTTGTGTGGGTTGTTTAAACTCCCAGTTTCCAGCTCCTTGAGGGGTTTAAATGCACTTTTTCTGTTTGAATGCACTTGTGCCCTACCTGTGGTGGGATTGGCCTCCCAGCTGCATTTTCCTCTCTGAGCAGTGGCAGGGTTTTGCCTTCCCAAGACACCTGTCAGTCAGGACCAGCTAGGTTTGTTAAAGTTGTGGAGGAAAGCTAAGAGATGAACACAAATATACAGAAAGGCTGAACATAAAATAGAAATTCCAAAGGAGTGAAGAGATACAGATAGTCTGTCCTTTTGCTTCAACTATTTTGAATGTAGCATCAGTTTGGAAATTTGCATGTAGGCTCGTTGTGTCTGTGTGTGTAGGCGTCCAAGAGCTCACACTGAGAGAAAATTTAGAGAAAATCATAAGCAAAAATTTGCCAAGATCAACCATAAAAATGTACACAAATACTTCATTTTTCTTGCCAAATTTTCTCTGCATTTCTTCACACAGACGCCTCCTGGAATTGTGCTAACTCCAGAGTAGAAAGAACACTACATTGGTCTTGAACATTTCAGCTTAATTGTTATCTGTATAGCTCAGAGCAAGAGAACCACAAACATCTAATATAAATGAACACTTATTATTAATATAAATGATCAGTTGCTGACTCCAACAAAAGCAGGATTTCATCTACTGTCCCAAAGTTTTAAACCATTCAGAGCATTCAGCTAAAAAACGAGTGGCAAGTGAAATAAGTGGTAAATGAAACCTCTGGAAAGGCAGAGGGGCTCTGGCTGTGCTCAGCTTGACTGACACCAGTCCACCCACTGGCCTTCAGCAATTACAGCTCAAAAGGAAACCAGCAGAACTGGGTAAGCTTTTAAGTCAATATAAAAGTTAAAGATGATTCCTGTTAGCACAGAAAAGCTTTCTTCCCAGCACGAGCTAAGTTAGCTGTAAGGGACATGCCTTCCATTTGACAGAAAACACTGCTAAAACTCTGATTCTAAATATGAAAATAATGCCTGGGCACTTGCAAAGCAGCTAAGGACTTTCCCATGACAAATTCTAAAAGCAAATTTTTAAAGCTTTCAGAGCACAAAGACCTGCACCTTTCATGCAGAAGTAAAAATAAAGTCAAAAGTCTTCAAAGTAAAACAAAGCAAGCGTTTAAGCCAAAAGAGCTGATTTCAGTTACAGATCTTTGAAATCACACACTGTGTCCTTACTTCTCTGTAGTGGGAAAGAAGACACAAATCTAGAGCCCTGTTTACCAGCATGTGCTGAATTTTATTCTTGTATCACTGCTGAATAGGACTGTACTGACTCAATAATATTTAAACTGTTAAATATTTAACAGTTATACTGCATTTAATAGAAAACAGATGTTTCTCCAGCCCAACGAGTGTGACTTGTCCAACAATTTGGCATAAATATCTTCCAAAGACCAGGCTCTGACTGTCCTTGTGTGGTTCTGTGCACAGCACCTGAAGCTGCAGGAGAGACAAAAGCCTGAAAGCTCCACAGAGCTGCTGCTCCCAGATTTTCTGGAAGCCTCTGGTGGCGAAGGCTGGAGTTAGTGATTATTGTCAGCACCAGAGATGAAGGGATGGGACTGGTTTTGGGCTAAGAACGATTTATTGCTCACACAAACATCAGTCTCAGAGGCTGTGAGATTTCAGAGGAGCAAGAACTGGCCCATAGCTCAGAGTAGTCACAAGTTTCCTTGTTCCAAGGCAATATAGAACTTTCTAAATTAATAGATAGTTGCCACAGGGTGTATTTTGTTTTTCTAACCTAGCACCTTTACTTAATTCTGCTGCACTATGGATACTTTTACCCACTGGGCTTTTAACTCACAGGCACACAACTTTTAAACTCCCAACCTACTCCATACTATTACATGACTACACCCTTCACCACCTTACCCATCCAGTTTCTCACTTAAGGCACATTCTTTCTTACAGCTATAGAAAGATAAGTTTATGATTTTTCTGCTTTATGGCTGTGTATTGTATTTTTACATCAACCCAAGCTTCTTCCAAGGCTGCAGATCAAACCCTCCCGTGCCTGTGGAAGTTTCTGGTTTTCCCTCAACCAAATGAGCAAAAAGCCACCAACTCCAACAGGCAGCAGAGCTGAGGGTCTGTCCCAGGGCACTCGGGCACACAGGGGAGGCACCACTCGATTGTCAGAGGGGATGCGCTGAGATCACAGAAAACCCAACGCAGCTCAGGGTCCTCACAAAAGGCTACAGAAGCTACAGAGAAGAAAAGCTCTTCCTTTTCCTCCCCCAGGCCTCCACAAGCAGCTGAAAATGATGCTGCTCTGAGCTCCACCCCCAAGCCAGATACATAGAGGTTAGAGATAACAAGACAGGCATTCATTTCTGCAGCAGATTTCTGCTCTACGTGTGAATTTTTGTAGGAAATACTCTTTGCTTTGCTTATACATCCTCAAAAATTATGCTAATACCTGGTGTTCATAGAAAAATAGATAAAAGCAGAGAAATACTGTTAATTTTTCCCCTTGCAACTGCTTTTTAAAAATAAATCTTTGGTAATCCTAACTGGGTTCTAGGCTTAGTGAACATCTGAATATCATATTGTGATTTCCTAAACTGATATTTACTCAGAGAACCTTAGGGCTCTCTAATAATAATATTAAATCAAGTTAATATTATTAATTTGTTAAACAGCTCTACCTGGGCAATTAAGTGGGAACTGGTGACCTGTCTGTGCTAACGCTCCAAATTATGTCAGGAAAAATACATTAAAGAAAGAAAAAGGAAGTAAGTGTGATAAGAAAAAATATTTTTGGGGGGAAACAAAGATTAAGAGTGAAAAGAATGCAGATAGAAGAAATGCATATGCAAATTTAGAAAGAATGCGAATTTGTAAAATCAAGGTGTGACAAGATAAACTCGAATTAGAATTTTAAAAATTACCAAAATTCAAGGCTAATAGATTAGAAATCCACAATTTGCGCTTTCCCGGTTTTCTTTTTTGTAGAAATAGAAACTTAGAAACCTATGCAGCCCAAAACCCAACACTTCTCACATCTTGTGAGGAACACAAAGAATATTCACACGCACACAAGGGCTGTGACAGCTCCCTTCCTTCTAACTTCTCATTTCTACAGAACTGAGGTGAAGCTGCAGCAAAACTCACATTTTACATTCTGTGTGCCATGCCTAACACAACTTCACAAATAAAAGAGCCTGTGCAATCAGCAGCAGTGTGGCAATAGCTCCATTACTCCATTAAATTTAAATGTTTATGTGTTAGCAAAGTGCATTGGAAAACACCTTCAGCAACATTTTAAGAGTCCCTGACTGCCTGGGATGTGTAACCAACAAATTGCAGGGCTCAGTGGAGCCCTGCATCCTTTCTTGGCAGTATTCAATTCTTCCTGCAATGCTGCTATGGGGTATTTGCAGCATCTTCTTAAGTAATATGCCTTAGTCTTTGAGTTTGGGAAAAAGAAACAAAATACTTGTTTGCTTATTAAAGCTAACCCATAGTAATTAAAGAGGTTATATGGCTCATTTCCTTTAAAATAAAATTCTGTGTATATACAAATATGGCAAATTAGCATACTGAGCACATAAACCCTCCCATAAATTCTATATTACCAAAATATGCAAAAGTTACATAGCTATTCAAATATTTGTTTAGTTGACCATAGATATAAAAGTATCAGAATAACATGGTTTTTTATACCTATTACTTTAAGAACTCTATTCAAATATTTGTTTAGTTGACCATAGATATAAAAGTATCAGAATAGCATGGTTTTTATACATATTACTTTAAAAAATCTATTCAAATATTTGTTTAGTTGACTATAGATATAAAAGTATCAGAATAACATGTTTTTTATACATATTACTTTAAGAATTCTAGTCAAATACTTGTTTAGTTGACCATAGATATAAAAGTATCAGAATAACATGTTTTTTATACATATTACTTTAAGAATTCTAGTCAAATACTTGTTTAGTTGACCATAGATATAAAAGTATCAGAATAACGTTTTTTATACATATTACTTTAAGAACTAGTGCCAAAAGGAATTTTTCTCAATAAAAAATACCATGCCTATTAATTTTTAGAAGTCATTATTTGTAACCAAACTGCTACTGTAAATACCTTTACAATAATGCTTTTTATTCAGATCAATATAAATAATACTGTTTAACCAAAACTCTGTGACACTCAACCTTCATATCTGTGTTGACAAGATTCTCCAATGGTTTGTTACCATACAAAAGAGTGGGACAAATTACTTATTTATATATACAAAACGTGCTTATAAAGGCCAGCTGCAGGTATTTTTTGGAAAGTGCATTTTAATAAGGTCCTATTCAGTGGGGGAACAAATGGGGAAAAAGTAGTTTGCACTACAGAGTTTAGTGCAAGAGCTTTCTCTTTTTCCAACAACGAAATCAATCATTTGTCCAGACTGTGGGGAGTCAGAGTTAGTTACTGAAAAGAGCTCCATATATAAACAAGTCAATAACTCATTGTGTGTTATTGTTGGACTGAAGAAGTCTGCTTTCAAAAAGCTGCCCCTGCTCCTCTGAGAATGAATGTCACTGTATTCAGAGAGGGAGAGAGGGGCCTTTTGTTTCTAGCTATTGCTAGCTGCCATTTATGTATGGGAAAAGGGATGTGGCTGCTGGTTGTCCCAGGAAAGCCACAGCATCACCTCCAACAGCACTCTGCTTTTGTGGGTGGACTTCTGGCAGGGAATTCACACGTCTCACCGAGCTCCTGAGACCTCTGGCAGGGAATATCTGTGCATACTGTGGGCATTTTACAGAGATAAAGTGGCCAAAGGCTGGAGGAAATAACATCTTCAAGGCTTTTATTTTATCTGTGACAGTGGAAGGAATGCAATTAAACTCTAAATATAATTAACTCTCTCCCTATACATATAATAACTCTCTCTATATATAATTAACTCTAAATATAATTAGCCCTAAGGTTCTCTAAGTAAATATCAGTTTAGGAAATCAGTTTAGGAACTCAAGAGCACATAAGTGAACTTTCACATATCTTTGTAATGTTTCATGCTTTTTCTTTAAAAGGGAATAAACCCATAGTTGTTGAATCATCTCAATTCACAGTTGGGGGGAAAAAAGAATTTAAATGTTATTTTTGTTTTTATTTATATGTTAGCTTTACCTAAGCTAAGCTTAGGGTGAGAACCCTTACCCTCCAGCCCAATCAGTTAAAATAATTTCTGACCTTTGAGATTTAACAATAAAAATGGGAGGTCCTGCAAACAATATTATCATTCCACAAGGGAACTCAGGGGAGTTACATTCACAGCCTAGGCTGGACTCTTAAAAACTACAAGCTTCCCTAATTTTAAAGTGATTCCATTTCCACTTACAAGCAAGACTCAATGTATTCTTCACACTGCACAGAAATCAAGATTTCTTTTCTGTTGAGCCTAATGAAACTGGAGAATAAAGCCATGATCTTTGCACCATCCTGTGGAATTTGCACAGGTTCACACAGGAAATAAGACTCATCCTTGTTCCAAATATTTACAACACTTCCATAGACTACAGAGTATTTCTAAAGTAATAAAGAAATGAGGAAACAGCAGCATTTTCCCACTAAAACCTCGTGATGAGCACTCAGTATATTTTAGAAGGCAGATTGATAGGGAAAGCCCAACAGGAAAAGCTCATCAATAGAGTTTCAGAGTGTAAAATCATGACTGCACTGTAAAATCCCAGCTATTACACACGTTTGCAGCTTGCAGCTGATCAGCTCTGTTGAGACCACTGCACTAATTCTGGATTTTGGGAGTTCACTGCTCTCCAGGTATGTCTCTCTTGCCTGGAGCCTCTGTGGGCTACAGATTCAGGTGGAGTATACTGTAAAGCTCACTTGTGGTTTGAAATTGTAATTTTTAGTAGATTTTACCATCAGAATCAACTACATTTCTAGGTGTTCCTTTTGTCCCTTAAAGAGTAATGAAATTCTAAATATAAGGGAAAGCAAGTGACCTCCTGGGTGACAATAATGCCTGAGGAACTCAGAGAGGATGCAGGAAGTGAATCTTATAAAAGTGACAGCTGCTGGAGCTGGGGGTGAATTCTAAAGCTTTGCTCAAACCCAGACTCACTACAGGTCTGAGTAAAACCTCGGGGACTGGACTTCCACCTCAGCAGTGTCCTGAGAAAATCCTCTCTGCACAGGAGGGCTGACAACCAAACATCAACTGGGAATCTCAGCCAGGGGCTGAGTTTGGGCTCTGAGCTGAGAGCCCACCTGCAGAGAGGTGAGGGGCAAGGAATAAAAGAACCTTCCTTTCCCCCTTCAATTTTATTTATTTTGTGGCTTTTGAGAGGCTGTTGAGATCACGGACACTGTGCAGGCCAAGGCACTTAAAGAGGAGAAATCCTGAGCCAACACTGAGTGAAGATCAAGTGAATCTGACTAAATAAACCCAGCGTGGCTGAGCACATACACGGGGGAAAGAACTTATGGATGGCAAACATTTAATCTCAAATACATCACACTTCAGAAAGAATTCCTGTATTAAAAAGCAATTAATTCACAGCTATGGAGGCTGACCAGTATAACCAGCATTTCTGCCCAGAAGATTTTCAAACGTGCCAGTTTTGGCAAAAAAAAAAAAAAAAAAAAAGAATATTGTCAACTGGAGGGAAAATATAGAAGCTGGCTGAATTAAAAAGGAATTAGTAAGTGCATACTACTTTAATATTCCTGGAGTCGTGCAAAGTCTTTCTGAATTTGTAAGTTTGACAAAAAATAATTAATGAATAACAACTTATTACAACTTTATACATATTACTTTAAGAACTAGTGCCAAAGCAAATGCCTCATAAAAAAAAAAAAAATCATGCTTATTAATTTTTTTAAAAGTCATTTTTTATGCCACAAGGAAATATATTGCCACGATTATGTGAAAATAACTATAATGAAGTGGCCAAACAATACTA